>NC_141693.1:1114028782-1115268782 GCF_964263255.1 Lissotriton vulgaris | reverse complement strand
ATCCTTTGCCACCATTTGGGATCCGTTGGTCTTTTGTGATCGATCGCCGAGATACAGGTGATCCCAAGCCGACCATCTGTAGCTGATATATATATGTATACATATATATATATATATATATATATATATATATATATATATATATATATATATATATATATATATATATAGTTATAGAGCAATCATGTGCAAGTGATTGGTCCCACCGACATCCATGCCATCAGTCTAACTGCCAAATTACGATTCCGGCAGTCAGAGTGAGTTAGGCTGGTAAAGAACGACACCTCTGACAGGCTCGAGGAAATTGGAATGGCAGTGAGATTCCTAATACCTACAATGGGACAGTGTCTGTGCATGCACCGCCGTGGTGATTAGGATATTCCTTTCTTACTGCTTGTTCATTTGGGTCCCACTGCCATAATCAGGCAGCCGGAAAGGGACCGTGGGCCTCTTCTATGGGGCTAGGGAGCACATGTGTTGCCCCCCAAACAACCATGCACTGTGTGCCAGGCACCAAAAGGTGCCTGGCACATGCTGTATGGATGTTTCGAAACATGTCCTTTTCCATTGTGGCTTGGGTTGCGGCCCTTTTCCGGGCTGCAGGACAAGCTGCAATAGAAAAGGGTATCTTTCCGACTGCCTCATAGGCAGACGCATCATAATCTGGTGGATGGAACCACCAACTACTAGTTGGGCAGTTACCATCCCGCAACAATGGCATTAGACTAACTCATTTCTGTGTGATGGTCCACACTACCACACTAGAATGCAAGGTCATGCATCATGGAACAAGAAGTTAAAGGATTGGGATTGCCCAAGTATCACTGTAATAGAAATAACATGCTTTACATTTTCTTGTAATCCTGTAAAATAGAATGCATGCATCTGAGACTTCCCATCCCAAGATGCCACTGAGTTGTTCTGCTGCCTCGTCAGTAAAGCTGCCATAGTATTATTCCAGCCCCGCCCTGCTGTTCACCGCTAATTATTGTGCTCATCAGTGGAGAGGCAGCTGAGCAGAGCATTTGGTGGAAGGTGGTCAAGGCAAAGTTTAGAAAGGTCACTCAGCAGTATTGTAAGGGTGCACATGCACCAATTCAACTGACATGGTTATGTGAACTCCACACTGGCGATTTCTGTTTTTTAGACCATCCCACAGTGTGTGCGCTCGGATAAGTGTTGCATTCCTGAATGCTAGCATTGTTTGAAACATTAGTGCCTTAATGGAACATAATACAGTCATGGCGAGTGTGCTCCGGTCTTGACAATTTATGGCTATACTTGGAGACTTTGTTCATCTGATAAAGTCACAGCCAGTGAGCTCTGCTAGTGACAGTTTGTGTTTGAGCTTGGAGTTTGATATCAATGTGTGTGTCAGCGCTTGTCGGTTTGCCGTAGGCAGTTAAATCCAGAGAATGTGTGCATAGGAAATAAAGAGGCTGAACTTTTTGCACTGTCTCAGAAAGCAATGTGTGCTGTTGCATAAATAAGAACCACGAAATTTAAGAAAACTATGGGGCTGATTATAATGTTAGTTGGAAGTGCCCCCGAGGTCTTATCGGCATTGGTCGGACAGACCGATGCTGTATTATGATGCTCAAAAAGACATGGCATACCGAACAACGTGGTTCCTCCGAGTCCGACAGAAAATTCTGCCCACGATGCTCTTGGAAAGGTCAAATGGAGTAAGAGTAGGCAACGTTGGCGGAGTGCCACTAAGCAGAGATCCATGGAGTTGAAAACAAACTCTGTGTAACTCCCCTCCACCTACAATAAATTAAAAAAGTAGGAAATAAACACTTACCTGCTCTGGCATCTGCAGGCTGCCCTCCTCCTCGCCGCGGTCTCCTCCTCGACATACACCATCCTCGCCCGTCACAAGCCCCTATGTTGTATGTCTTGCCAGGACTGCGCATGCACGCATATGCACAGTCCTCCCAAGACGTACAACGCAGGGGTTGGTGACCGGCGAGGACGGTGGACGGCAAGGAGGAGAGACCACAGGGACAACTCAACTTTAAGGTATGATTAGAAATGGCCATAGGTGTATATATATATATATATATATATATATATATATATATATATATATATATATATATATATATATATATATATATATATATATATATATATATATATATATTCACATAAAAAAGATTTTCGCGGCACACTTCTTGTTTATTAAAGAAGTTTTATTTCAGATCGTGACCCTACGCGTTTCGAACCAAAGTTCCTGTTCACGGCAGTGTTTCACAGTTGTCCCTTTTCCCTTTCCTTTATTTATATCCCTGCACCCAACTCACTATTTTGGTGCATTGTGGGCCATGTAGTATATACATTGTTTTTCAGTAAACTATATTTAACAGCACTGTATTTGTACTTTCAAAACAGCTCATGACAAAAGCCACAATGCATGATTTTACAGTTTTTACTAACAAACTGTGCTTTTTTTAAGGTTAAAAAAGGTTTGCGCTTAATTAGATTCATACCCATGAATCCGATGATCAATGCCACATATATAATCGGCGTTGGTCATGTGTGCATTCTTGGACTGAGTGTCAAATAATGTGTGGGGCTAAGGGCCCCACATATTATTGTGACAGGACAACGTGCGTGAAAATATATATATATATATATCCAGTGAAAAAACCATAGGTTTCAGACATGTTATAGTTAGGAATTAGCATTTAAAAAACCCTTAGAAATTAACTGAAAAAAACATAGGTTTTATGGATGTTATAGTTAGTTGGACATTTCACTTGTACAAAACCATTGAAATTTCCCCTTTATAGTTAGTTGTACTAACTATAACTCGCGCACCCGCAATCCACTGCTGATGATGTCACATATTACATCATTCATGACATGGTCAGTGACATCACTGATGACATCACTGATGACATCTCAAATGACATCACTGATGACATCATCCAGTGAATGTGGTTTGGTTCGATATTTTAATAAGTATTATATATATATATAGCAATCTGCCTTGAAGGCTGAGTGGATGTATAAGTGTCTGAATGGAGGATTTAGTAGCAATGCGATTGACTGTCTAAGTTAAGAAGGTAATGTGTCTCACTAAATATATGGGATAGGAATTAAACTGTGTGAATACCTGTATCACTCTATCTCTTGTTGTGCAAACAACTACATACGTTGGTTACTAGCTATGTGAAAGTATATATTAGTTATTAATTAGTTAAGTGAGTATTTGTATGGGATAGTGAATGTGTGTGTGGTTGGGTGTGAGGTGTGTGACTGTCCAAAGATGTGTAAATAGTTGATTTAGTATGTATATGAGGATAAGACTGGATGTGGAAACAGTTGTTTGGGTTAGTGAATCTCGTTATGGGTGTGGTGATTAGTAAATATATTTCCAACAAACTAGAAATATAAAAGGCAGTGTATGTGACATGAGATGATTGTATGAGTGACTGTATCGAAAACTGTATACTTGTAATAGTGATTTTATAACACACTAAGTATGAACAACTATCTATATGAATAAATAAAGTGGTGTTTGTATAAGTGTGTAGCTTAGTAAATGGAAATATGATCAATTGTTTGCAAACAAGATTAGGATGACTGCATAAGTGAAGAGGATGTGTGCTGGTGTGTAATGTTGATGTAGGTGTATAAGTATATTTGATAGTGTACTATTGATCTTTGTAAGCATGTATGAGTGAATCTATAGGTAAGTGTTTAGATGTGTGTGTAGATGTAGGAATCACTGAGTGGGTTTTTAGAAAGTTGTACTGGTGTCTCAATGGTTTCAAATATGGTACTCCATATTTTATAATGAGTGTTGAAAGGTTATACTAGTGTATGATAAGATGTATCAGATTGTCACGTGGATGATGCCATCAGTGATGTCACCAGTGATGTTATTTGAGATGTCATCAGTGATGTCACTGACCATGTAATGAATGATGTAATATGTGACATCATCAGCAGTGGATTGCGGTTGCAACTAACTATAACGTGGGAATTTCAATGGTTTTGTACGAGTGAAATGTCCGACTAACTATAACACCCCTAAAACCTATGTTTTTTTTAGTGAATTTCTAAGGTTTTTTAAATGCTAATTCATAACTATTGCATGTCTGAAACCGAGGTATCTGGTGGCCAACTAGCCCACCAGATACCTCCAGTAAGTGCCAGTAAGGCTGCTTTGCAGAGAGGTGTAAAAAGAGGCGTGAGCTGGAGCACCTCTCTACAACGCAGCCCTGTGGTGCTTACTGGAGGTACCTGGTGGGCTAGTTGGCCCCCAGAGACTCCCAGTATTGAAGGGGAATTAATTATCCAATTTAAAACGCATCACAGGGCGCGTTTGCCGAGTGTGTTTTCTTAAGGGGGCGGACCTAGGGCCGATCGCGACTTTTTAACAAAATATTTTTTTTAAGGGGGGCTGTGTGGCCTCCTTTCTTTTACTTTTTTTGGGCCCTGGGGACCCCATCCCCCAGGGTCTGACCCCCAAATATATATTTTTTATTTTTTTACAGGAATGGGGCCGTGTGGCCCCCCTCCCGTAGCCAATTCCGGGACCCGAGGACCCCGTCCCCCGGGTCATGGCCAATTCATTTTATTTTTTGATGGAGGGGGGCTGCATAACCCCTCTTCTCAGGCCACTTCAAGGTCCTGGGGACCCCATCCCCCGTGCCGGCCTTCTTTTTTTTAATTTCTTTATGGGGAGGGGGCCGAGTGGCCACTGGTAGCCCTGGTGACCCCATCCCCGGGGTCGTCCCTCACCGTTGGGGACCGTGGGGGGTCTCCAATCCCCCCACGGTCCCGCCGGCTACCCACCTCCCGCAGGAGCCGGCATTGCTTTTCCATATGGGGAGCAGCGTTTAGGTTTCTTGTGCCTCGGTTCTACTGAGGCACAAGATGGCTGCCAACACTTCCTGATTTTCACTGTTGACAACCAAGTAGCTTACAGCTTGTGCACGGCAGGGTGCGTGCAGGCTGCGCTTATGGTACGTGGATAGATACGCGGATCCACCACGCCCATAGATATATAAATGACTTTAACTGTCTTTTTCTCAGGAACTACTGAATGGATTTACACCAAATAAGCAAAAGGCACGAGTCTGAACAAAGGAATACCTCTTTGCCAAATTTGGTGTAATTCCGTTCAGCAGTTCGGGCTGTACCTGCGGCTACAGGTCCTATGGAAAATTGCATGGGGAGAACACGTTTTTCGGCCCCCGCTTGATGAATCTTCATGAAACTTTCAAAACAGGAGCGGACCGAAGCTGGCCAAAAGTTTAGAAAATTGTGCACAGATTCGTCAATCAGAGCCAAAGTTATTCAAAATAGAATGTTGCGGATTTCCCATGGGTAATAGGTCCTAACTATAACTACCTACAGGCGACCGCCAGTAGGTTATATATATATATATATTTGATGTGATCAAGGCTACCGTGACATAGCCGAAATGTGTCATGCTTGAGACGATGGGACAATAAACCACCTTCTTGATAACCTTTTGCACATTTTGTGGTCTGTACCTGTGGTGAATTTTGGCGATCTTGGGCCGAGGAGCAGGAGCTGGAATTAATATATATATATATATATTCATATAGGTCATGTGATCAAGGCTATCTCTAGCCAAAACGCGTCATGGCGGACTGGTGCTGGGCTAAAAATTAAATAAAAATATTTGCACCAACTTATGGGTCTTGCTGGTTCCTGTGTTGCTGATCGGCTGATTTGCTGTGTTGGTATACCTGCGGGAGCGCCACGTACCTCATATATATATATATATATATATATATATATATATATATATATATATAATATATATATATAAATATATATATATATATATATTAGCGGTCCGTCCCGACGTTGTCCGGGTATGAATTGCTGCCAGGCAGTAGTATATTGTTTTGTGGGATTTCGTCTAGATAGCATTTCTTATCTGTGACAGGCCTGTGAAATGCTCCGATTCACAGTGCACTGCTGATGCACTTAAGAGTGCGCGCTCAGTAGTGTGTGAACTCGAGTTTCCCTACTTTATTTTTCCTTGCAATATTATATAGCGCAAACTCGACAACATGGCATGAGCACAATTTATGTTACAGAAGAACACATTCATTTGTGGTAGGCACGGGGAGACAAAGCAATTTGCCTGGAATCACAGGATTTTGAGCTGATGCTGAGATTCGAACGTAGCTTCCTAGCTCTAAAGTTCACAATTCTAAAACTTGGGGCGAGAGGTGTGTCTAAAAGTGTATGTCGGCGCTGGCCATCAGTGAGAGAGACCTGTGCATTTTTCAAATGGGTGGTGAAAAATAGGAGTATGTTGCTGGAGATGTGGACCTCCATGCCACCAATGTACTTACCGGGGGAGGGTAAACACCCATTATTCCGCAACTTCCTTTCCGCATACCATAACTCCGCATACTTTCATTACGAAAGTACCATGACTCCGCAATGCCATTATAACGCATGGCATTACATTTTATATGCTTTTACCACGCATACATTTACAACGAAATTCGTTGTAAATGCATGAATGGTAAAAGCATGTTTTTTTTTACCCCTCCCATGCTCGTGACGGAACCATTCCGTCACGAGCCTCGGGTGGGCTGTGCTGGTGACGGAACGGTTCCGTCACAGCCCGCTCGCCACGCCTGCGCGGCGCAAATTCCGCGCCTGCGCTGACGTTCTGAAGAGCGGGCGGGGCCGTGACAGAACTGTTCCGTAACAATCACAGCTCACCCGCGGGCTGTGACGTAGCGGTTCTGTCACAAGAACAAGACCGCCGCGTGGCCCCGCCTCCCCCTTAGCGCTTCAGCGGAATAGCTGCAGCAGCGAAGGGGTTAATGTTTGAATAAGGTAAGTATGGGTATAGGGGTATATGTTTTGGGGTACTGAGGTATATGTTTTGGGGTGTTTGGGTATTTTAAGGGTTCAGATATACTTTTGGGTTATGGGGTACAGGGGTAGTTTTAGGGTTTAGGGCTAGGTTTGGGTTTTGGGGTATAGGGGTATTTTTAGCGTTCAGTGGTAGGTTTGGGTTTTGGGGTACAGGGGTATTTAAAGGTTCAGGGCTAGGTTTGGGTTTTGGGGTACAGGGGTATTTTTAGCGTTCAGGGGTAGGTTTAGGGTTTGAGGTACAGGGTTATTTTAGGGTTCAGGGCTAGGTTTGGGTTTTGGGGTACAGAGGCAAAAAAGAAGCAGAAAAACAAACGTGTAGAATGCAAAAAGGGGACAGGGTAGAAACACCCTGACCCCCTAGAGCTGCTCAGGTGGTCCCACAAGGATATTAACATATTTAAACGTTATCCGCTAATAGAATTAGCATTTAAAAAACCTTGCAAATTCACTGAAAAAACCATAGCTTTCAGGTCTTATATAGTTAGGAATTAGCATTTTAAAAACCTTGCAAATTCACTGAAAAAACCATAGGTTTCAGGCCTTATATAGTTAGGAATTAGCATATAAAAAACCTTTGAAATTCACTGAAAAAACCATAGGTTTCAGGCCTTATATAGTTAGGAATTAGGAATCTAGCAATCAGTGAGTGCGTATGTAGTAACTGGTATTAGTGTGTCAATGGTTTCAATAATGGTAGTCTGGATTTAACACTGGGTGTATCAAAGGTTATATTAGAGTGTAAGGAGGTGCATAACATTATCACATGAATTATGTCATCAGTGATGTCATCAGTGATGTCACTGACCATGTCATGAATGATGTAATATGTGACATCATCAGCAGTGGATTGCGGGTGCGCGAAATATAGTTAGTACAACTAACTATATAGGAGCAATTTCAATGGTTTTTTAAATGCTAATTCCTAACTATATAAGGCCTGAAACCTATGTTTTTTTCAGTGAATTTCAAAGGTTTTTATATGCTAATTCCTAACTATATAAGGCCTGAAACCTATTTTTTTTCAGTTAATATATATATATATATGTATACATATATATATATATATATATATGTGTATATATATATATATATATATATATATATATATATATATATATATATATATATATATATATATAATCACTGAAAAAACGATAGGTTTCACACCAGTTATAGTTAGGAATTAGCATTTAAAAAAACTATTAAATTCACTGAAAAAACCATAGGTTTCACACCAGTTATAGTTAGCTGGAAATTTTACTGACATAAAACCATTGAAATTCCCACGTTATAGTTAGTTGGACTCACTATAACTTGCGCGCCTGAAATGCACTGCTGATGACGTCACATATTACATCACTCATGGCGCACCCGGGGGCGCGTAGCGTAAGCGCGTCGGTTCATTTGACCAAAAAATAACACTTTTTATTGGTGCAGGACAGTTTTTGTTTCCAAATGATGAAAGCCCTGGTCATGTGACCAGAAATTAACACTTTTCATTGGTTCAGGACAGTTTTTTTTCCTAATGATGAAAGCCCCCACCTTTTTTCCTCATTCTCACTTTGTACTTTGAGTGAAGAAGACCTGTTGAAAGACCTCTCTGTACTTATTTGGACAGAAAAATGGCTTCAGTAGCAGCAGCAGGAGCATCTCAGCCACCACCACCAACACTACTAAGAGGACTACCACAACACCACACTGGTGGAGATGAAGAAGAGGAAGAGGAGGAGGAGGAAGAGGAGGGGAGGAGGACATTCCTGCCAGAAGATAATACCCCATATAGGCCAAAGCCACACATTGTATGGGAGTTTTTTTCCATCCCAAGTGGCCAAAAAAAGGTGAATGCGCCAAAGGTGACTTGCCTAATCTGTAACATGGAACTTTCAAGGGGAACCCTAACAAAAAATACTCATTTGGCAATAACACCATGAATCGCCACATGCAGCGCAAGCTTCCCAACAACTATGCTGCGGCAGAGGTGAGAGAACTGGCCAGTAACCCTCCCCAATCTTCACCCAGCACCTCAAAAAGAAAGCAACCCACTCCATCGGGACCAGAGACAAGAGAGATGGTCCCAAACATTCAACCCCAGTTTGGGAAATAAAAGATCACTTGTATTTTTTGTGGGAAAACCATCACCTATGGTGAGCAAAGCATAAAGCTCATCAACCGTGCTGGTGACAACCACAAATGCCTCAAAAATTCATCATTTTTTCCTGTTTTTTTTTTCTCCAGTTGAGCCATTTTTAATTCCTTGTTTTTTGTTTCTCTCCATAAAAATAACAAAAAAATATAAAATAGTTCATAAAAGCCAAAAAAAATACAAAATGTTTAAAAAAACATTAAAAAAAATATAAAACAACAAAAAGAAAAAAAAACAGTTCTTTTCAGAACTACCTCCAATTCATAAAAAAAGGCTACATTTTTTTAAAACTCTGTCATACTTTTTCCCCCATGGTACGCTCCCCGGTGCGCGTACCGGGCGCTCCTCACGCGCAAATCGGAAAAAACAAAAATTGCCCCGCGGGGCTCTTTTATGGCCCCCACATCAAACCTAGGGGGTCAGGGGGGGTCTACCCTGCCACCTTTTGGTCATTTCCCCCTTTGTTTTTGCCACCTCTTTTGTCTCCTACCGAGACACAAGATGGCGGCCGCTCCGGACTGTTTGGAATGTTTACAGACACGCGAGGGCCAATCAGCGTTCCGCGCGCGAACTCGCGTAGCTCGCTGGTTCGCTGGGCGCTCTTATATACATTTATATCTTTTTTTTAACCTAAATTACTCAAAATCCACTGGATCACATATCTTGAAACATAGCAAAGGCACATCAGGCTACCAGTCCCTACAATTTTGCCAAGTTTCGTGGAAATCCATTCAGCCGTTCGGGCTAAAAGTGAGGTCGACCGCCCTATGGAAATTAACATGGGGAAAACACATTTTGGGACCCCCCTTTTATCTCGCCCCCCACTTGACGAATCCCCCCCAAACTTTCAGAGAAGGACCGGAGCGCCGCGAGGCAAATTTGAGGAGATTTCCAGGCAGATTCCTCAACTGGCGTCAAAGTTATTCCCAATAGAATGTTGTGATTTCCCTGTTGAAAATAATCCTAACTATAACCGTGGAGGGATCGCACTGCCTGATTGAAAATAAAGGACCGCATGAAAGGTAACGTTCCTCTTATGTTATGGCGCAGCAGGCTGAACATTTAAATATGCAGAGTCCTATCCGGGGGCCCACTGGAGGGCTTTAATTTTATCCCAAAATTTCATGCAAGAATCGAACCCACTGGAGGGTATGAACTGCGTAATTTCACTTCATTTCCCAGCATGCACTGTTGAAAGACGATAATGGGGGCACACCTGAGGCCAATCAAAATTGAAATAAGAAGCGAGGGAAATGGAGGAGCAATGAACTGCATTCCTGACATGTGGCCTCTGATGAGAAGCGAAAAGGCTTCGAAACGCATCAGGCCAAGGGATTAAACATTAGGATGAGAAGCTGCATGTTTTTCATTAATGGTTTTGAAAACTGTCCTGCGTGTGGTGTGCGGCCTTACATCTGAGCAAATTTGGATTAATATATATATATATATGTATATATATATATATATATATATATTAATGTCATTGGTTGGTACAGGTTGTATCGTACTCAACCCTTTTACATCCTACTTTTTCACTTTGGTGGTGGTGGTGTTTCTTTTGTTTCATCACTACTTAGTGCAACTATTGTAAGAACAGAGGCCCTGACAAATGCCATGGGATAAAATACCCGCTAGGCAGAAACATGCTGGCCCGTTATTAGACAGATATTTGTTGACTGTCCTTTTTTTGCACTGTTCTATGTTTTTAATTAGGAGGTGTGGTTCGTCCGTAGAATAAAGTTAGAAATAGGAGGACACTTCATCCTATTTTAAAGTCACTATTTTTCCTGTTGCACGGTTTCTCACTTTACCATCAAAGATCAGCCATCATTGTTGGTCTGTTTGTATGGGTGGACCAAATCCTTGACCAGCAACCAATGGTGCGGCGCTTGAAGTCCCAATCATCAGGGGACTAACCTGATTTGCACCGGGGTTAGGCCATATGATAGGACTTTTCATTGAGTCAATTTGATGGTAACCCTTTGCTAATTGTTTTGCATTTGTCAACCATGTATGAATGATCTGTACCGTGTTGGTCTTTCCTATACATATAGTGTTCACCTTGTTTTGAAATAAGCTATCTTGATGTGACTTATCCACCCCGAGATTCTGTTAACTCGGATTGACAGTGCAGCCACATTACTAAGCTGGTAGACCCCCCTGTTTTTTGTGTTATACATATGTAAGTAGCTGGGGATAATATTCAGGTAGGGGTTTTTAAATTAAATATCCCTCGGACCCTCTCTAAACGGTTTGGTTGTTGATTATCTCCATACTTCTGACATTCAAAGGCACAATGCCAATACTTCCCATTTGTGTGTAGTGTACTGAGAAATGTGGAGAGGGGGTTCAGAAGCAGTCTCACCCAAGGCGGGCCAGGAACACTCATCCTGAATTCTTTCCATGGGGGGCTATTGCCACTAATCGATGGCTGCTAAACAATGGATCTGCATCAGCAACCAAAACAGAGCCCTCAATACCCACATCTCAGGGCAGTATCCAGGGGGAAAACTTCCCAGTGAACAACATCACCTGCAAAGGGGAACTTACCAGTTATGCCTACACACAACTCTGCCAATGCATCCAAGGTGGGGGAAACATGCCCTGTGACACTAACAGGTATTGCCAATGCTCGTTGTCTCCTAGCCTCAATTTCTACAAAGCGAACTGAACAATCAGTGGTAGACAGCAAGTAGCAGTGACCCCTAACTATATCTCTTATTTTCATCTGGCAACAGAATTTGTATACTTATGTCTACCTCTCCTTTCTATGCGTACCTTTCCACATTAACTCTTGGCCTGTCTATTTCCTTCTTTTCTGGATTGACCCTTCTTACATCCACCTCAACCTACATGCTCACATCTCAACCTGTCCTTTATCCACATGCTCCTTACCATTTCTCTCTGAACCTCTCCTTTATCCACAAGCTCCTGTCACTTTTAAATCCATCTGTGGCCTCTATGAACTAACCTTTAACTCTTTTACCATTCCACCCAGACTCTCACCTTCTCATTATGGGCCCTGATGTATGAAGCTATTTTTTTGTCGCAAACAGTGCGAATTGCTAAAATTTCCCGTTTGCGACAAGAAAATAGAAATTCATGATGTATGTAATTTTTCGCATCGCAAATTAAGAATTCGCACTTTTTGCGATTTCTTATTTGCGATTTCAACCAATATGCACATTTTTTCTGTGAATCTTTAATTTGCACGTTTACTAGTTTGCGATTATCGCAAAAAAAGAAATCGCAACTTAAGAATTCGCATAAAGATGCATGAAAAAATCGCATTTTGCGAATTCTTGAAAATATCAAAATAAGAAACCGCTAATAACACTAACATCAAGTAGGTGGTAATCAATTTGAAAGTATAAAAGAAAGTTACAACTGCATTTTTTCAAAGCACAATGGCAGCACTTTACCTGGTAGCTAGGAGGCTGCGCATTCAAGCTCTTACACACAGGAGACAGAGGCAGGAGAGGATTTTCAGACTGAGGATAACTTTGTTTCAGCAAACTGAAGAAGATATTTTTGAAAACTATAGACTGCATCCACACACCATTTTGGACCTAGTTGATGAATTAAAGACTTTTTTGGAGCATAAAACGGACAGAACCCATTCAATATCTACACATGTACAGGTACTGTGCTGCCTGCATCTTCTGGCTTCTAGATCATTTCAAAGGGTCATTGCAGAGGTTGGTGGAGTGTCTCAGAGTGCTTTTTCACGTTTCTTCAGAGTATTTCTTGATGCAATAATGAGTAGGCTGAACCATCATATTTACCTCTCCAGCAATCCACAAAATATCCAAATTTCAAAATTGGATTTTTATCAAATTGCACATTTTCCAAATGTGATTGGATACATAGATGGAACACATATTGCCATCACTCCTCCTGATGCTACAGAATATGTTTATAGAAATAGGAAATGCTACCATTCTCTGAATATTAAAATGGCGTGTAATGCCAAATACATAATCACTGATATAGTGGCAAAGTACCCTGGTAGCACTCATGACTCTTACATTTTCAGGCACAGTGGATTGCATGGACGTTTGAGTGCTGGGGAATTTGATGAAGCTTTTTTACTTTGTAAGTGCATATTTCATTTCAAATTTCCTCATTCTCTAAGGTCACCACTAATAATCCTAAAAGTAACCCTTCTTTCATATTTTTATGTAGGTGATAGTGCATATGCTGTACATGATTTCATTATGACCCCTTACCTAAATCCTAAAAATGGACATGAAAGGAGATATAATAAGGCACACCGTTCTACATGTGGAGTCATAGAAAGGACTTTTGGAATTTTAAAAAGCAGGTTTTGTAGGATTCACAAAAGTGGAGGGTCTTTACAGTACAAACCATCATTGTGCTTCAAAATTATAACAAGCTGTGCAATGTTACATACCATGGCCATGGGAAAAGGAACACAATGTGATGTAAGTGACCCTGAATCTTCAGACAATGATGATTTACCAGCACCAAGAAGAGGTGCTGCAGGAGTAGGAGCTGCAGCAGGACGTGAAAGACGTGCAGAAATCACAAACAATTACTTTTAGGTATGAATGAAAAGCATGACAACTGTTTTTAATGTTCCCATGTTTTACTTTATGTAATGAAACACTGAAAAGACATTGGAATTTGCATAGTAAAACCTGTTACTGCAAAGGACATTACAAGTAGATAACTGTTAGACAAAACATTGAAATTAAGTTTTGAGAAGCATTTTCTAAAGTTAAACAATTTACTTCCGGCGCTGTCTAATGCTGGAGTGCTGCCCTGCCTCACTGCTCCTACCAGCTGTATGTGGGGTGGCATGTCTCCCACTCCTGCGTTCACTGATGTCAGTAGTTGGAGTAGGGTTGCTGCTGCTCCTACAAGTGGTGTCGTCCATTTCCAAAGGTTTAAAAATGCATGTGCCCCAGAGTTAGAGGTCTGCATAAAATCAACAGCTGTTGTTACTTTATCAAGCCCTTTTGCCACATTCCGGGTGCATTCACTAACCATGCACTGCATGGAAATACTGCGCCTACTGAACTGTGCAGTGACACTACACAGTCTATTTATTGCAGTGCAGTACCTAAGCATTTTGGTGTTTTATCTACCTGCTGCCCTGACCCTGTTTTCCTCTGACTTCTCCATTGTCAAACAAAGTCTATCCACAGAGGCTGCTATTTGCCTCATCCCATCCCCGTCCCAGCATTGCTTTTATTTAGCTGGACGAGCTGTCTATTGATGGACCTCAATGCTTTATGTTGTTTCTGCTGCACTTCCAACATGTTTTGCTCTAAACCTTCAAAAACAGTAGGATTTTCTGACACAACATCCTTGTTAGGCCTGGCACAATTTAAGGTATAGGCTCTTCTTCTGGCAGCATTTCTTTGCTCAACCTGTTCAGCATTATTCAATGTCTCATTGGCTCTTTCTGTTTCCCCTTCAGGTTCTTCATCATCATCCTCAAATGGTGGCAAAGGGGCCACATGTCTTCTTTTGGACCTGATGATTGGATTTAAATCCACTTCCTCATTTGAATTATCTTCACCCGGTGTAAAGTCATGTGCATGTGAAGAGTGGCCTTGAAATTCCTCTTTTGGATGTTCAACATATGCTGTGAATGTAGAAAGAAAAATATCAGATTGTTGTGTGCCTATCTGTAAATTTACAATAAATGCTCCCAGATTTAGGACCAAAAATGCCCTCCTTTTTTGGTGTTTTTTATAGTCACAATGTTAAAAATTTGAGAAAAACCTATTATTTGTTAAGTAAAACTAGAAAGGCTAATGTTGCAGAGGATGATTTCAAATTAAAAAGTGTCAAACATCCTCACTACATTGAATAAAGTAAGTAAACCCTTTCCTAACATACAATACATGCATGACCCTGAAAAGAGCAAACAAGCATGCATCCTTCTTACCTTCTTCTCCATGTCTTGGCTCCGAGCTCTCAATGTCTGTGACTCCACTAACACTCTCATGAAAAAGTGTTGCCTCAACCAGCTCTTCATGTGGAGTAGGCTGATCTGCAGTTGAAGTTCCCCCACCAGTCTAACTTGGTTCTTTAATTCTGTCAGCAAGCTTTTCTTTGGACCTCAGGGCAATGTCATACCATCGCTTCTTCAGTGCTTCGATGGATCTTGGGGTCACTCCTACTGAATTAACTTTTTCTTGTATTTCAAGCCAAATTTTTCTCTTTCTGGCTTTTGGAACTTTTAAGGCTTGTTTACCAAACAGCAGATCATGGTTGCAAGCCATTTCTCTATCAGTGTTTCAAGCTCCTTCTCTGAAAATGTTTGCTTTCTCTTCCTTTTTTCACATGATGCACCTTCCTGTGAATTCTCAGGCTCCATGGTGCAGAGAAACAGGCCTGCTAAGCTGCCTAACAAGCTTCCAACTGCCACTGGGTGTGGCTCAGGCAAGCAGGTGCTGTTAATCAAGTGCACTCCCTGACTATCACTCAATCATTTTCTTCCAGCATTGGCAGATTCACGCTTTTTTGCGATTTCTTATTTTGCGAATTTCACAAAAAAAGAGATTGCAAAAAATCGCAGAAAATTCTGCAATATTTAAGAAATCGCAAAATTTTCGCAAAAACCTAGATACATCGCATTTTGCGATTTCTTAATAGCGACTCGCAAAATATCGCTATTAAGAAATCGCAAATACAAATGTTGATACATCTATCCCTATGATCCTGCCCCTCTTACATCTGCATTCACATTCCCTGCACTACTCTTTGCCTCTATGTCCACAACACCTCTCCCCTTCATTCTGTACTCTCATTGTACTGTAATTATCACTTCCTCATCAGCCTCTAACCATCCTCCGGCTTTGTTGCACTCAGTTGTTCGAAGGAGCACTCTTATAAACGCCTCTTACATTCACTCTTAACACTTCACCACATCTCTCACCTTGACCCTTACGTTTTTCACATAATCTGGCCTTATTCATTAGCCTCTCACCATTCACTCACTCTACTCTGCTTAAGTCCTACTAATAGTCATTTGGCAAAGTAGAGCTTACATATATTTAAACACACCATCTATCCACTATACAACACCTCTCATCCCTACATTCAGTATCATAACTTTCACAGCTTTTATATCCCCTTGGCATCCACCTATCCACTTTTTTCCACAACAACTGGTTACCTTGTCTCACCGTAGCTCTCTTATATCCACATCTCAATTCCTTGCTCCATGCCTCCCAAAATATCTCATATTAACAACTACCTTTCTCACTAAATCTGCCTTTATTACATCTACCTTTTGCGGTACTGCTACATACTTCATCTCTCATCTCTTGCAAGCCTACAACCTTTTCTAGCTGGTTCTACCTCTTTCACATCTACCTCTTTTTAGCATACCTTGGACAGGTTTTTACCAGTTTTTCCAATTCCTACACTCTGATATCCACACCCCAGATTTCCCTCCAATCCCCAGGATACTCTACGTATCCTATCCAAGCACTACCTTTGAACTTTACCCTTTCCATTCAGCCTCATCTTATTTTCACTGGTTCTGCCCCCTTTACAACTGACTCTCCCCTCCATGCACAAAATGTTATCACATCTCTCTCAACTGTACCTCGTTTAAGTAGCTCTGCTCCTCAAACATTTAACTCTCTCCCAACACGTGCTGCTACGCCACCCCCACCTCTTCCCTTGTCTTTCAATTTAGTGCATGGGTGTAAAGTCCTAAGTCTTGTTTCTTGGTCACAGTTTCACATCACACTTCCTCTCTGGCCATATAGACACACTCAAATTCACTTATTACACGAACTCTCATTGAAAACCTTGACCAACACATAACAACTAAACTAACATGCCCCTCAGATAGTCCATACATCCCCTATCATGCTGCTTACCATTCTCTAGTATAGTGCCTCATATTTCAGGGTTTCGAAGCAAACGCAGGGCCATGTGTGCACTGACAGAGATTCTTAAGGGACATCATATAAGCATGCTGTGGCCTATGTACAGTTCACAAATTATGAAAATCCCCAGACTCTTAGACTCAAACTATGTCATACGCCCAGAATGATAGGTACATTACAATACAATGTACTGTACAACTCTACAATCCCACCATGTTATAACTAGCATTTAAATGTTGTGCCAACCATTCATGTATCATACTCTGGGTCCACATTCAGCAAACACATACAACAATAGTGTATTTGTAAGAACAGAACACAGTGTAACTTACTGAGCCATGTCATGGACCCACACACGCCTTCCACAAGATGTAGCCAAATAATGTCAATATAATGACTAACATCAAACTGTGACTACACTGCAGAACACAGACCATAGACACCTTGCCTACAAAGAATATCTAATTTAAGGGGAGTCCTGGAAGTCAACAGGGCCAGGACACTGGCTGAATCATACCTACCTCACACTCACCATGAGCACAGCACATGTATATTATGGGTCAACTGCCTTGAAAGGGTATTGGCTCAAAGTGGCAGCCACCTGTGGCAATGTTGTCTTTGAAACTAATCAACAAGTTCTATTGAATGCACAGACATTGGTCCACCACTATTTAGTCACACATATCAACTGTCCCAATGTTATGTGTACATATATGTGGCTAAAGTTAATACCATGCAGGCAAAGTCTATACGCATCCAGTTGTATAGATGAGGCAGTTGTCTTTCAACCCATTTATACATATGGAGCATGCTTCTCTAACACTGTTGTACTTTCCCAAACTTACACTATGTTGACATATGTATGCAGAAACTATGAGAAAATGCAAAGGTTGATACATTCAGGCCAAACTCCTACACAAACCTCATGTGGACATTGACACCCATCCATTGTAGGCACAAAACCCATATTACATCATAATAGAGTACTCCTATTCCATGAACCATATGCAATCCATGTCATACTAACATCATTGTAGACTTACATCACAAATCACACATGAATGAAACTAAACAACAATTCCATTTTTGGACACAGGAATACCAAAATAAAATACAAAACATGTTTTATTCAGAATACATAATGCTTTCAATAAATCAAAGGCCAATGGCCAGTCCAAATGTCTTTACAATGTGGGACACCAAATTGTTGCCCATAAACCCTTGCTACACTTATCCTGCACATGGACACCTCACCTGGGAGGGCATCTAGGTTGCAGGCCAGGCACCAAAATTACAAAACTAGGGTGGACTGCGACGGCTTGATAGAGGGGGGTGGGATGTTTTCAGTGGGAGGTTCTAGATGTAGGGGGACTGGGCTGGGTTTTATGATCTTAGGGATTTTGTAACTGTGAAGAGAATGGAAGGAAAGGAGGGGGCAGGTTTATTAGCCTTTGATTTTTTTCACTTTTGAGATACTGGCGGGGGATGCAGAAGGTGAACTTTGGGTTTCAGGAGGGGAATTTGCAGAACAGGAAGCTCTCGTCTTCCTGGGACCTTGTGGTGTAGTTTTGCTTTTTGCAGGCGGTTGAGTTGTTTTTTGGGGTATTGATGGAGAAGGGTATGGCAGTGGTGGCAGGGTCTTCTTTTTAGGTTGGGAGGGGGTTGGTCTGTTTTGGTAGGGAAGAGGTCAAGGGCAATGAGGTGGAGTATGTTGGCAGAGTAGGTTTGAGGGGAGGCAAGGGTAGGGGCTGTGGAGGTAGAGGGTTGTGAATTATGTGGCATGTCTGTGGGTGCTTGTGTGTTGTCTGTTGTGTCTGTGTGTGATGGTGTGCTGTCTGCCTGTTTTCCTGTGTGTGAAACATGTGGTTCGGTGGGTGTTGTGTCTGTCGGAATTTCTGTGGAAGTGATTGTGACATCTGTCTGCTGAGTGTGTGTGTGTTTGCTCTTACAATTGAGTGTCTCTGTGCTGTGTGTGGATGTTGATGTGGATGCATGTTTATGTTTGAATGTCCTTTGGTCAGGTAGGGGAATCAGGACTGTGGATGGGGAAAAGGCAGTAGGGGGGGGTAAAGCTGGATTTGAGATAATGCTACAGTGAGTGTGGAGGATTGAGCTTGTCAGAGTAAAGTAAAGGACCTCCTGGAAAGATATTTTCAGGGTAAGGTGATTGGTATGCACCTGGAGGACATTTAGCGCTGCTATCTGCCCCACAGAGATTTGCTTCAGGGGGTCAATGGCCTCCACACTCAGGGCAGCAGGGGAGACAGAGGCAGCAGATGAAGTGCCTGGTGCAAAGGAGATACCTCCCATTTTAGGGGAGCGGCCATGGACATGTGGATGGGGAGCAGCTGGGAAGGTGAAGAGATTAGAGTTGGTGGTGGACTCTGATGGATTGGATACAGGTCCAAGGGGATCCACCACCACCTGGGATTCGTCACTGAAGCTGGACCCTGATGTTGATGTTACAGATGTTACGTTGGTTGGCTCCTCAGTGATGCTCCCATCACCCTCTGTGCCACTGGTACCCTCTTGCTCACTAGCTGCACAAGAACCACTGTGGCTAGTTGGTTCCCCAACATCCATGGTGCTGTGTCCTTCGCTTCCCTGGTAATCAAGAGGTAAACATGAATCACATGAGTTGTTCATATGGACTTGCAATATAGGGTTCATTACAGCTCTTCCAAAATTACCCAACAACATTATTAGTACTTGTATGTAAAAACTTAATACTGTTCCATAAAAACCACATGTTTGAAAGCAAGAAAACCTGTGGGCACTCACACATAATAATGTCAGCAACATTGTGTGCTACAACATCTACTTCCTCATTCACAATATCTTAACCATATATATGTACCAGCTGATGTATTGTCTCTCGCTGCTTATTGCCTTGTGTCAGAACCTACTTGTCTCATTTAATCCAAGCGAGTTTAGACATCATAATGAGAACTTGAGTCACACCGCCAGATTTTAGATATAGTATACACTGTGGTATCCCTAATACACAATTTGTGGAACAGCAGGTCTAGTGTTACAGGTTACATATCTTGAATATTTTACATCAAGATGTTGTAGTTATGGATTGGGCCATATCACACAGATTACTTTGAAGTCTGCTCATATGTCCTGGAGCAAATGTAGTTGTTTGACGTGTCACATATGTTTCTATTATCATGGACACACATAGGAAATAGGCATGGCTAGGGTGAAATGAATTTGACCTCAAGTCTTGTGTCATTTATGCACAGTGTTAAAAAGATGAATCTAATTGTTTTTCAGATTGCAACCCGTTTACCAGTTTGCCATTAAACACAGCTTAGCACACTGTCAATTACTATGACTACATCTTACTTATGCTTCATGTGGATCACTATACCACTGGGCCATCTTGATGCACTTTCTGTACAACATAGTAGTCCTGAACATTTTACTTGAAAACCTGAATCCAAAACTTCTTAACATTGTGTCAATACTGCAGATGCCACATTTAACAAGTCAGCATATCCCACCCTTATTCATTGCAGCATGCACACAATGTATAGCTTAGATGCTATTGTTTTTCACCTCAATATATCAGGTATTTGCAAATGTATTTATTTAAAGTTTTGTATAGCGCAAACATGGCCCAAGTGGGTATCAGTGTGCTTTGCATACACGTTGCGGAAGACATAGGTAGATAGTTGTGGGAGAAAAGTAAAGATATAGAAATATGTGACATTTACTAATGTTTCATGAATGCAACCAAATCATGGTTTGCAAAGCATAATGTATGACCAATAAAGACCATTTACACACATACAAAACTTTTAAATGTGTTTTTGTTTTGTCATCCCTTAACTTATTCCATGCTTACCACCAAATATCTACCTTTTTAGCCACTCAATGACAAATGCTGTCACATTCACATAGTCAGAAACATGGACTCGGCTTTGGAATAGATATGATGAAATCCGACACTCAGTCATGAGAATGGCCAATATGAAATGTGACATGAGTAACTAAAAATATCATTTTGCCAGCAGCTACATTGGAGTACACTGAGCACCAATGCTGGGACCTAACATTGGCAAACTGAACAATCACTACTCACTAAACCCTCAACATAGACATTACCTGCTACCTGGATGCATAGCATGGCATTTCCCAGTTAAGTGATCTAACATCAATTTACTTTACATTGTTGTTGTGGCCACACAGAGAATAGTCCAAACATTTGTAATGTGCTGACTCATGTTGATCATTAACAAAAGAAGTGAAGGGTATCTCCTTGCACATGGTGTTCTCATGTGTTTATATTACAATTGAATGGCACTACGGGCAATAACCTGCCTATATTAGCCTCACATGTCCCAGATGAAAGGGAGATAACCATTCATCTACTAATATTGTTGCCTGTGCATCTTTTAACACTGATAAGGGGTTTTGTGCATCTCCCAACTGAAAAAGTGAAACACAGGCTGCAATACTTGTACATGTATGGATTAATATGATGTGCAAAAAGGCACATACTCACCCCCTCCTTTCTCCTGTCTGGGTCTCAACTGTTGGTTGGGATAGGCCACCGTCAGGACACTTAGCAGTAGAGGGATCAGGCTGCGCCGCCACCTCTCCTGCCTGGAGGTGATAGGCCAGCTGGACTCTTGCGATCTTCTTGGGCCAGCCTCTCAAATCCTGCAACCTTTTTCTGCAGTATGCACTGGGCCGACATGTAACCCCCATGGACGGCACCTTCTGGGTTAAAAGCCCTTAGTTCACATGTAACATGTACTTATCCAAATACTTTTACACAGAGGTCATGAACAGCTTGCTCAAATAATTTAAAAGTTAGCATAGTGCTTTTCTCTGTACTGCACCTGCGGTCAATGAGGACTCTTTCCCATGAGAACAGTGATATAATGTTACAGCCAGTACATGCACATCTACAGCAGTGTACTTGCCCAGAACACTTACATACACACTTATTAATGTTTAAAAACAGATTTAGATGGATGGCTCAATGATTACTAATGCCTGATGTGCATGGTTATTGTACAATAAACCTAGCAATGCTGTCTGATCATCAATCACCTGCTCCTCTGATGTGCCATATAGCTGCTTGTACAGCCATTTGGCAGCATATTCTGTTCTTCTGCTGTGGAGGCCGAGGCACTGTGCCCTGTAAAGCGAGACATTGTAGCTCCCAGAGGATGTGGACTGCTTTAAAGAGAGATAGGGAGATCTGAAAAAATGCAGTTTGTGAAGGCAAGTGAACTCTTTGGGAAACTGCCAGACTTATATGTAGACTGCATAGGCAGTCTTCAGTCTAAGCAGGGAAATTGATAGATCTGCGTCAGTCACATTTTCCAATGTCATCCAATGCATTCCATTGCTTACTCACATCACGCCTACCAGATGGTTCAAAAAATCTGAGGTTCGCAAATAAGTTTGAAACATAACTAATGGAAGTTTAGCGCGTCGGTTTACATGGGAGGCGGACACAATCAGACATCTGCAACTGTCACCAAAACAAGTACCAGCCTATGGCTGTGTCAGAATCAGTTTGGATTGCCCACCTCAACCTTTACAAAATGTTTCAGTGGTGCAAACGCCTTTGACATTGTTGTGAGTTTCTGATATTCCATGCCTGGATGTAGCATCTGTTTTGTGAAAGGGGCATCTAGCTGTTCCACACACACTCCAATGATGACTTAACCTTGAGAAGCACATGACACACTGATTGGGAGGCTAATACCAACAGGAAAAAGCCAACGCCATTTTGGTCTTTAGGGTTTATATCAGTCAATATGCGTCTCATGTGCATTTCCAGTACAAATTACACCTAGTTACTGCATTACAATACAGTGTGGCTGGGTGTGCAATATGCGTGATGTGCAGGTGGAAAGGGTGTGTGTGTTGGAATGACTACACTATAACATAAAACAGCCCACAGATGCTTTGCTCTGATATTTAACTTCATAGGACATATTTGTGTGCTACACTTAAGTGTACAACAGGATTATAGAAAACTTCTACATTGTAAATGGTCTGTGTATGTAATTGTTTGGGGAATGCAGACATGACAAGATGACTGTGTCCATCATGTTATATTAGTGTGCCAATATTGCATTGTGATACACTAGATGTGGATGTATGTGGTGTCCCCGATATTATGCATTACATGATCATAATGCGTGTACAGATGAACTATATAATTATTAGCACAAACCTAGGTTTTGTGTTCTTGGCTTGTGGGTTTTGGACTATGTTCTACATGTCTAGCAATGACAAGTATGTTGGGATATGTATCTCATAATAATATTGATCTGTGAAATGTGATTTCACTGACATGGAGTGTTATGTGTGGTTAATTGCTCTTTGCTGTTTTTCTAAGTGCATGCTGCTTGGTACATTATAAACTGACACCAACTGTGTATCCACTCTACACATGGGAATCGTGAAGGAGCCAGAAGACAGTCACCTGTGTACAGGCCCTTTACTGGCCTCCTGACAATGGAAGATAGAGACGTAATAAAAAAATACTAAATCACAAGGGGGTCCATCAATTAATTGTGCCAGCATTTGGCACTTTATTTGCCAAATGCTCATCGCACCTATCCTAGAGCACTAATCCCTGTGAAGATGATGGCAGCACTGTATATCTTTGCTAAGGGAACATTCCAGTACACAGTAGCAACATCTGGTGTTAAGTCTCAGCCCATGTTTAGTAATGTTCTTCGTGATGTGTTTCAGGCACTGACACGATAAATGGGACCACAATATAATGTTTCCTAAACCTGAAGATTTGGCCACCATCAAGGGTGATCTTTATGGTTTTTGGTTGAATACCCCATGTCATTGGAGCAATTGATGGCCCTCATGTTGATCTGGTACAACCACAGGCCAATGAACAGGTCTGTCGCAACAGGAAGCACTTTCACTCCATCAATGCCCCGGTGGTGTGTTTGCCTGACATGTGCATTTCACATGTCTGTGCCAGATTTCCAGGGTCTGAATATGACGCATATATCCAGCATCATTCCACATTTGATGAGTCAACTTTAACCAGAACAGGCCCGGCTTGTTGGTAGGTGATGTTGCATATGAATGTTGTAGTGTGTGTTGTTTGTATGCCAGATAGGAATATGTTGTTTGACAACTGAACTATTTTCTATCTTGAATGTAGGAAGCTCTGGATAACCCACCCAGTCATGGTTACTGACACCACTGCGCAACCCAGCCACCCCATCAGAGGTACGCTTTAATGATGCCCATTGCCAGACCGGGCAGATTGTGGAGCGGACTTTTGGCATCCTGAAGGCAAGATTCCGCTCTCTGGATAAGACAGAAGGAGCCCTCCAATATGCCTCATGAAAGATGTGCGAGATAATCTGCTGCTTGCTACGCAACATAGCAATGCATAAGAACTTACCTCTAATTGAAGTTCAGCCCACCGGGAACTATACTTTCCTGACAGTGGTTGGAAATGTACTAGCAAGATAGCTAACACTAGTGCCTGTTTCCTAACTGGACCATAAGTACCATCAAGGCCTTGTGCTCCTAACACCATGCACCTGTGTCAGCCACCTTGCTAGTACACTTCCCCTCACTGACAAGTACCCATAGGCCCCGATGAGCTGGTTGGGCTGGTTGGGAGGAGGAGTGTTTCTAATGACTACATCGCCCGTCATGCCCTGTCCTATGCACATTCTTCCCACTCAGCCCAACCAGACCACCAGGAAGAATGGTTTCCTGACAATATGGGGAAGTGTAATGGTTTTAGGAGTAAAAAACCTTGATGTGATTTGTGAAAAAGTGTGTACATGGCAATAGTTTTGCCACTTTTGATCTTCATTGCAGGTATGCAGGTTATCTGTATTACATACACTTTACACATTCTTCGACTATTAGTTTGTTTGAATAAAAAAACAAAAACTTCATTTAGCTAACTTGAACCATTACAGAGATGTCTGCAGAAGTGTCATTGAAAATGTGTGTTAAATGTAGATTTCATACTTACCAGACACCAGTTCATCATGTATTCCAAATAAGCCCTCCGGCTGAATGATGGCATGAACCTTCTCCTCCCAGACAGTAAAGTGCATAAGCAGTACGGGAGGGCCACCACCAGTCTGTTGTGCAGCCAGGTGATTTCTGTTGGCCAAACGGCTGACCCTCCTGACATCGTACCACCTCTTTTTGATTTCATCCATTGTGTGCAGGATGATGCCTACTGCGTTCACCTTGCTGACTATCCTGTCTCACATATGTGTTTTCTGGCTGATGGAGGTCTGTTGGAATAGGCTTCCGAATAACTGAAGCTCTACTTGAGGATCTCATTAACAAGCACTTTCAACTCCTCATCAGAACAAACATGGCTGCTTCTTCTTCAACATAGTTAGTGTGAGTGTCAAGGTGAATTAGAAGGGGTGTCTAAGAATCTAAACAAAAAAGTGATATGTGCATGTAGTGATGTGATTGCAGTGTTTGAGTGTGTGCAGGGCCGACAACAATATCTGTGGATTAGGCTCCCTACTTTTCTCAGCAGTATTGTGCTGGCAAAGGATCATGGTCTGGGAATAGTTTTTTTTATAGGTGGATCGGTTTTTCAGTTGTCATCAGCTGTGTTTTTTTGGCGCTGACTATGCTTGGTGTTTTCTGATTTACATTTGACATGTGGCACAAAAACCGCCGTGGGTCCACAACCGTGTTGGATGCATCATAATCGGCTCAGCGGAACAACCAATGCATGTGGTTATTTGAAACCCTATGGGACAGACTTTGCGACCGACGTGGTCAGATCAAACTCATTTCAACCTACACGGTCAGGTCGGAATTGTCTCTAACCGACGTGGTTGGTGATTTGCCTGGTATAGATTGTAATATGGCGCTCGCAGAATTCACAGATTAGTCGGGCGGAATGTACTGAGACTGCGTCAGTCGGACGGTCTTTCCGACCAACATCGTCATAAGGCCCTATGTTGTGCACTGGTGCTTTGCAGCAGTTTTAAGATCTTCTAGGAGTTTCTCCTTGCTCAAATACGTGTAATTTCTGATAATTACATGTTTCACTTCTGATCATTACTTGATTTTGGCAGTGAGAAAGTGTAACTCATATTTGTTGAATGTCACTCAAAATTACACTATAACTATGAAAATGTCAAACATAAACAATCTAAAACCTTGGCAGCTATGCATTACTGCCTTAACATTGAAACAATACCAGTGAAACTGAGGTTCCTAAGTGTTGTCCATCTATCTCTTGTATTTGGAATGCAGGCATCCTAAGTCTTATTTTCATGTACATCGGTATCTGGGAGAAGAACACTTCTG
Organism: Lissotriton vulgaris; assembly: GCF_964263255.1. Lineage (NCBI taxonomy): Eukaryota > Metazoa > Chordata > Amphibia > Caudata > Salamandridae > Lissotriton > Lissotriton vulgaris. The sequence continues at coordinate 1,115,242,565 of NC_141693.1, read as the reverse complement.
CTGCATTTTACCTCCAGACACTGACGATCACATATTTAAAGAAAAGGACCGGCATGCATGGTCTTTCCTATTGCAATTGAGTATTCCGAACCTTCCGCAAGTGAACCTTCTTAGAATCCCGCCCGGGGTAGAGGCGATATGTTCTCCCATGTTGTTACTGCCAGAGATGAGTCCCATTTTAGCTGGTGCAACCCCTTTTTGGTTACACCTCACATTGTGTTCTGACACTACCCTGACAGGGTCCCCTGAATAAGTATTTTATCATTCCATGCAATATTTTGGTGTCATACACGGAGTGCTTTTTAGTATTTTTACTACTCCATGGTGCTTTACGTTTTACAGCTATAGCGTTGGCTACTTCGAGAGGTATGTTGCTGCCTATGAACCTTTAACTCCATAAAGACCCTTGGTCATCACTCTTTGATTCTAACCCCCATATGTTTCTTAAGATGTCCCACATCATATTGTCCTAATGAAACCCTATATCTAGTTATAGGGTCGAAATGTGTTGACACCATGGCCCTACTTACGATCTCAGGCAGACTCACATTTGCCCAACACCGTTGTGGATTAGGAACCACCCTACCTCAGATCGGCGGTTGCGACCATATTATTTGGATGCGACCGGCCATGGGCAGGCGGAAACAACAATTTTTCAATGCAAGGTAGTGTGGCTGGCAGAAAAGGCTTTCATTTTTGTTTTCAAACATCCCTGCACTGTGTTGCGGGCACTTCACAGTGTCTGCCACTCAGTGTAGGGATATGTAGGGAGGCACCATAGGTGCTCCCCAGGCCACAATGCGAATGGCCAGGAGGGAAGGGGGACCTGCTAGGAGCCCCCAATGTCATTTTCTGACAACTTTTCCATGTCAGAAAGGCCGACATGGAATGGCTGTCGGAAACCAACATCATGATCCTGACGGCGGAGCCATCGTCATTTGGTGATTATGAGGTATTTCTGATGCATCAACAGGTCAACCTGAGCATGTCAGAAAGCATCAGAGGTCCCTGCACCTGCTGCATTCGACTGCACCTATTGTAATGCATTGATTGGACCGCAGCAGATGACAACAGTCAGACCACAACCATCAAGCCACCGTTTGCAGTCCGACAGCCATTGATATTGGGCCCCATCTGTACAAACAAACCTAACAAGGCTCACTATGGAACAGGCTCAAGCATATCAAGCCTAAGAACGATTGATTCATGGTTGGGTGTTTGGTTTTCCTGAAACACATATTCTGTTTGTTATCATCTGGATTTCTTTTCATCATTGTTTCAGGGTGGTTCTGTTTCAATTGGGGCACAATGCATAGTTTGGATGTTTTCTTGTTTATGACACTTGCTGTATAAAGTATCACAACATGTATGATGGTTTCCCTTTTTCATCAAGTGTTTACATTACTTGCTTGCAGTAATTGATGCTGACTATCAATTTATGAGTGATGATGCCAATGAGAACCACTGTTATTTGAATGTATTGTATACCCAGCAGCTGCTATCGGTAGTGGGAGTACTTGCGGGGCAGTGACGTGGTGAGGGGCATGGTGGGGGCAGCAATCTATGGATTACGTAGGTTTACAGGTTAGTAAACATATAAATAAATCAAATGAATTTCATTGCGTGCACTGCATCCCCAAATGCGATACAGTGCGCGCAACGAAATTCGTTTTATTTATTTGTATGTTTACTTATCTGTAAACCTCCGTAATCCTTAGTTTACTACCCCCCATTCTGTCCCCACTCCCCACATCACCGTCCCGCAGGTTCTCCCACTACCGACCGCGGCTGATACCCAGGTTCCCAAGGGAGTGAGGGTTGCTCCTGTCTGACAGGGTATGTTAGGAAAACAAGTCACAAAAATACTCTGAAAATTATGAAAAGTAGAAGACTACCAAGAACATATGCCATGTGCCAACCCATCAGACAACAGAAGAAGGAACAAGGAAACCCTGATAGTCAGAAGGTATACACCTGTTACAACACAACTTTTACAACTACCTACTATTACAACGCAACGCATACCATTACAACACATTGCGCTGGGGGGCGCTCTAGGATAGGGAATATGTTTAATTTACTATCCAACACCTTCCCTAGTGTCCACGGGGACTGGAGTTGGAATAGTAAATTATACTTACCACTATCCAGCACCTCTAAGCGCTATGCGTTGTAATGGTATGCGTTGTAATGGTCGCGTTGTAATGGTAGGTAGTTGTAATGGTATGCGTTGTAACGTCATACATCCAGTCAGAAGGGACCAAGGGTAGTAGTTTGTGAGAAGGGGCAGTGGTCCCTTATAAGGTAAGTCAGTATAATACCTCAATTTCACAATCAAGATTGGGCCTGTTGGTGTCTCAATTGACAATTCAAAGATTTTATTCACAAATAATTCAAACAAAACATTACATGAAAAGGGTGAGTGAGCAGGACGTGATAGGGTATTGGGAAATCAGCTGATTTCCTTACCACAGGTAAGCAACTTAAAAGTGACTTTCAAAGTGAAAAAATGTGGCTAGTCTATGTATATAGCTGATCAAGCGTTCTTCAAAATTGTTTACCACACTATGTAACATTGCCTCTGTTACATGTCATTTTTTAATTCCTCTCCTTCCCTTTTTTCCCCCTTACCCTTCTCCCTACCTCCCTCTCTCTACTTATCCAGGCAACTTCCCAGGCTCTTACTTTATTGGTTAGTCCTGATGATGATCCCCCAACCCTGTTGGGGATCTAAACGTCATCAACACTTCCATCTGAAACTCTAAACTGTTATTATATTTGTGGAGTACGAGATGTATTTTTGATTGTGACTTTTGCTTAATCACATTTTTTCACTTTGAAAGTAACTTTTAAGTCACTTGCCTGTGGTAAGGAAATCGGCTGATTTCCCAATACCCTGTCCTCAATTGAAGCCATCATAGCAGACTAACGTTCTCATAAGTTACTCCTGACACATTTCAGAGCTTACAGCTGGCTTGACTCCATCCTATAGAACTTTTGACTGTAACCATGTATTTTTTGGTAGAGCCTCGGCAGCGCATGCAGTGCTCTGCGAGTCATGCTGTATTGAGTTAGGGATTTGAAGCCCTGCCCACTCTCCACCCATATTTTTCATTTGCTTGTGTCATTGTCCTTTCTAAATGCTGGCTTTTGATTGGTTAGTAGGCTTGTTAGTCCCTCCTTAGTACCGCCTTGTCTTCATTTGAAATCTTCCATGGCGACTGGCCCTTTTAGTTTGGTTGCGACACAGTATGTTTATTTTTGTCTTTAAGCATTGTGTTCTCAAAAGAGTTTCTGGTCCTGCAGGCATGCTGTGCACCGCGCCATGGGTGCTTTCACTTTGAAAGCAGCCCGGGACAATGTTTGTTTTGATTGTGTTTGAAGTGGCTTGGCTTACGTGCATATCTTTATCTTGTATGCACAACAGAGTGCAACAAAGGCAAAAAAGTGCAGGAACCTGCCCCTGGGCACTGCCTTTGGGGGTAAACTGCCTCAGTAGCGGGGAGCAGTACACATTTCTCTCCCCTCCACATGCGTGCTTTCACTTTATCAATAACAGAATGCAACAAACTGTTGCATGCCGCACGTGCATCTTTGAAGTTCTTTTCCACCCCCACTTCACAGTAGGAGTCCCCCTCGGTATTTCCTTTGCACACTGCGGCATGCTCCTTAAAGCTCTTTTTCTTCCTCCCTCCAACTGTGTATTAAGAGCCGCACCCATGCCTGCTTTCACTTTTGCATATGGCAGAGTGCAACAAAGGTAGGAAGGCGCGGGAACCTGCCCCTAGGCACGGACATGCAGGTAAACTGCCTCGGGAGCGGAGAGAAGTATGTTTCCCAAAGCCTTAACCCAAATAACCATATCCGCACAATCAGAACTAGACTTTCAAAGGGCCATATGTATCAACATATTTCCCCGTAGACACAGAATGGGCAAAACCCTTTGATACATCTGGCCCAAAGAGAGGTCAGCGGTGTGCTATATGTTTACACAGCATCACGCTTGAGCTGCCCATAGTGCATTCTCAGAAAAAAACACAGGGTTTGTACTGCTTCCAGTGCTCTGTTTGCTTTTCCAAGTGCGTTACATGTGTGCACTATACGGACACATTTTTTTACAAGAGCACTGGTGCTAAGTGTCTTTTTAAGTCGCAATCAGTGTCAAAGAGAAAACAAGAGGAGGGGTTGATATAATTCTCTTCCTCCCAAACCAGAGTCCTTAAGCAGGTTTACTTGGGACGCTGTGCAGTCACCTGTACAGGAAATGAATCAGCTCAGTTGAACGTTGCTAATAATATTCTTCCATGTTGAAGTGATAGCCATTAAGCAGGCATCCGCAGTGGGGGCAAGGAGGTGCGCTTGCCCCCCCTTGGAGCACCCCTCCTTGCCCCCCCATGGGACCCCCATGAAAACCATGACTTCAAGACAGGGTTCTCACTCTCTTTCCTCTCCTTTCTTTTATTTGCTTCCCTATGAAATGGATCAAAAAAAGAAAGACGCTTTTGCTGGAAATGTCGTATTTTTCTGACATTTTAATTCCAAAGTGCTGCATTGGGAATAAAAGGCTAAAAATATGAAAAATAGATAAATAACTAAATAAAGTAAGACAGAGTGGTAGCAAACTGCCCAAACTGATTTTATTCACTCCGAAACACATTAGCGCCACTTTTACAGAGTTTGCCTGTGAAGCGCTATTTTTGTTTTCTTGTTTATGTTTTCCCTAGACTTGGATCTAGTGCACCAATCCTGGAGGTACTGCAATGTGTGGATTGGAAAACAAAATGTGTGCTGCGGCTCTGCATTCAGGGATGTGGTCTTTTTACCATACTGCTTATGTTTTGTAAAGATATAAGCAATGGCCGTTGAAATGGGTCCGTTCAGCGCCCTGTAGTCGTGTCCTTAACTTTTCAGGCAAAAGCACTCATTGATTTCTGCATAGTGAGTGTAAAAGCATTAAGGTAACCATGTTTTTCCTGCTCACATTTCCCATGGTTTGCTAAATGTTGCATTCCCTATAAGTGTTTGTTTTTTCCAGGATGTTGTTACTTTTTTTTTTGTAGGCGGCATATTACTCTTGTCTAGTGCGTAATTTAAATTGAGCCGCATCCAGGTGTTTATAGCGGGCAACAATTGGGTTGTAGTTTAAGACAGTGGGAGTTTTTCTCAGTGGGGCAGTACGGTGTTCAGTGGGGGAGAGGATGTGGCACTATGGTCAGAGCTGCTGAATTTGGAACTGGGAACCAGGTTCAGCCTTAATAACCAGTCCACTAGACCACTCTCCTGCGAGAGCACAATCACATGCTGGACCTTAGAAGGCTTCGCAACACCTTAGAAGCCCTGGTGTCTTCGCACCAGCAGGTGGACCCCCGCATGACAGTGTAGGTTAACCTTCAAGGCTTGTCCACCACTATTCATACTGAAGTTCACCTCCAGTCTTGCGAGCAGAACTTTGAAGCAGCATGCCCTAGAACAATAGTGACTCTGTCACTGATGTCACAGAACCCTTGAGAAGGGCCAGCTCTAGGGCGGTGCAACCAGTGTTACCGCACCGGGTGCTGACTTTAGGTGGTGGCATCATGTTCGCAAGTTTATTATGGTTTTAAAAATGCTTGCTGCCTCCTTCCTGGCTTCCAGCAATTTTCGGCAACAATAAAAATGTCATGATGACTCTGTTGATTAATGTTCTTCCTAGAGAGAGATCAGAATGTTGTCTAGTGGAAGTTTTGACTCATGGGAAGGTAGCTCACAGGGTTAATGTACCGGCTGCAAAGAACATGAGCCATGCAGATCACAAAGTGCACATAATGTAAATAGGTCAGTGGGTACTGCTTTTGTCAGAGAGATCCTTTTGTTACTTGCAGTTTATAAGTTAACATCCTAACTTAGAACAGTGAGCTATTAACTGTCATCTAAGAGCTGCATACAAACTGCAAGGTATAAATGAGAGCGTTATGAAAAAGGGAGAAGTGCTGATCACAGAAACTCCATGGCTCGGAGACAAATGGCTTGTGTTTCCACATTTTATCGTATTTGGTACATTCTGTGATTAGAAGCATATCCCACTTTGTGAATATATTTTAATGTCAATAACTCATTATAACCTTAAATAATCATGTGTATCCATTGGTTGATTAAACTGGGCAGTGAAATGCCAAATAAATACGAAAAATTGGGATGTCTGTGCATTCTGGCCACACCTCTGGCTCCACCCACAGATCCAATCCGTGGGTTATTCCCGCCCTCTGATTCTCCGCCCACTGTTCTCCTACTTTTTTCCCCCACTTCGACCACTGTGTAAGACTCAGCATGCCTGGACCTGTGATGTGCCGCCGCTGCGGGCGCTGCATGTGCCACACATTTACGGTGCAGGGCTTCCGCATAAGGGAGCTGGCGATTATTGTATCCTTAAACATGTACACGTTGTCAGTTTGACATTGACTACACGTAGAGGGAGTCTGTGTTTCTTTTAAGAAATATAGCTAACATTTGGACCTATACATTTTATTTTGTATAAATTAATTGAATGTGTGTAACATTTTGCAATGCCCAGGGAATTCTAGTAAAGGGAGCACTCCTTTGCGAATCACTAGCGTGTGTGATTGCTGTATTATTTATTACTGACTTTGACATTGTGCTTTCACTTTGGATAACATTTATCATGAATTCTAGCGCCAAGAAGCCAATATTGGTAAATATGTGCGCTCCAAATAATCCCTAACATACACTGTGCATACGGTATATTTAATCTGGTGCTTTAATCATAGGCTGTTTTAAAGTATTCGGTGCTGAAGACAGCCTTGATTGGTGTTGGATCGAGGACCCGGAAGTCTGCACACCTAGCAGACAGAGATAAAGCAGCTTGTCAGAAAGTTTAGCATTTTCCCTACAGGCGGTGTTTGTTGACCTGTGGCAGGGTCAGTCACGTGTTATGGATTTCTGTCATTTAATTGAGTCTATCCTAGTTCTGCGCACCAGTGTTTCTTGTGCCCCACTTGGCACACATCATGTCGGAGGATGGTGATGACGTTAACATGTTGCCCCCCCCCTGGAAAAAAGTCTGCGGATGCCCATGTCCCAAGTTTCAGGAGATAATTAGCATTTTTTATGTTGGCGCTCCGTGAGAGTGCATGTTCTAGCAAGTCGTCCCCCCTCCTCTCCCGTTTGTCCTTACTTTCTCCAGTTTCCCACACCCCTCCCACATAGAGGCTGCTTCCACCCACCCACTGCCCCCATCGAAGCACTTAAAATGCCTTCATTTTCCAAAGGTGTAAAAGGAATATTTCATTGAAACTACCACAGAGGGGTGAGACAAGAAACACAAGAGTGTGTGTGTGTATATTTGTTCAAGCATGAATGTGTCTCAGTGTGCACATATGCATAGTTATGTAGGAGTGCCTGTGTGTGCTTCTAAATGGGCATACGTATGTGTGTGTAAATGTAACTCCTCTTGGTATTACTGTATATGTATGTATGTATGTATGTATGCTTCCTTATGTGTATGTCTATGTGCTTGTGTGTGTCTGTGTTTGTATGTGCTTGTGTCTGCACACGTATGTGGGTGTGTATGTATGCTTGTGCGATTGCATCTATCTTTGTATACAGCTTCAGGTGACTGTGTTTCCAAATGTGTGCATGTCTGTGTGTGTGTCTGTGAATAAGTGTTTCTTTGTATCTGTGCTTATACGTTTGTATGTGTCTATCCGTGCATCTATGTGTAAATTTAAGGTTTATTGCCAGGGCACGAGTCCTAAAAAAAGAAGCTGGAAGTGATGTCACAACAGGAAGTGACGTCACGAAAGGTGAGCTCCGATCTCGTCCCAGAGAGGCCAAAGAGTGAAGTCCAGCTGTTGGGCAGGGAGGAAGGCGTCCATCCGGTAAAATAAGTGGGGGAACACCGTCCACCCGCGTGGTACCCCGATTCGAGCCCTGTTTATTGCACATAAAAGGCCCAGGGGGTATTTACAACACAGGCACTGCGCTTTATGTTGCAGCATGGCACCCACTTTTATATTTACAAAAATAATAGCTGAAAGTCACACAAATGTGATACCTATTGCATTGCAAATGCTTGTTTATTTGATGTTCTTGGCTGTCAGTTGGTCACAAAAATATTAAACATGCACATGTTTGCTGTTTCCTTGCAATAAAGAAACGTTTTTGTGTCCGTGCACTATTTCCAGATAATCTTTATATTAAAGTGTTTGCTTCCATCCTGTCAATACAATTTAAATAAGAGGTGTAATACTTCCTTCCTTCTATTTCACAACACACATTTGTCCTTTGAAAAATGCTGTTGTGCTCCTGGTGGAGAGGATTTACATTCCTCTATAGCGCCTTCTTCTCCAAAGGTATATGAGAACCAGGAACCGACAGGAGCTACATTGAGTTCATCTTTGTTCTAGGCCACGATTCACAGTTTTTGAAGGGTGATTGATCCACTGATTGGCCTGTACTATAATGGCAGGAAGGAGAAATGGTCCTTGCGCATGAAATATATGTGTCATCAAAGGCATTAGTGAAGAGTCCAGTAGGCTGCAGGCTTCTGGCGGAAAGATCCCGAGCGGAAACATGTCATGAATATGACTTCATAAGAAGCTCCTGATGTTTTGGCCAATTACCAGTACTGGAGGGGCATTGATGTGTTTCGAAAAAAACGACTATAAATCGGCACTGATATCTGCAGAAAATAAGTCATCATGCTACCTTCAACAACGTCAACGTGAAATTTTTTTAGATTTCAGTCAAATAAGTCCATTCTTTAGAATTGTGTTTAAAGTCAAGTTGAATGTAGTTACTGCTAAATAAATTCATAACACAATGTAGTCACATTGTCTAAATGTGCGAAAGCCTGTTTAAAAATGGCTGAAGTAAGTGTTGGAATGATTGAATTGGGTATTGACTTTAAGATTGAGTAATAATATTAAGGTGGTAAGACAGAAATGACTGAATTAAAGTGTTAGAGGCACTAATTTTCTTAAAGATATAATAAATAGAGGGCCTTTCTTCGAACTCAATTAAAATTAAATGCTTGAGAATATGGTATTGTAAAAAAATCAGGAATACACTCAATGTAAATTCAGAAGAGCTGCTCCATAAACTTTGCCATTCTTCTCAGAAATGGTCCCCATCATATCTTTCATGATGGGGTTGCTTATATACTATTAAAATGATGCGTCTCCCTATTATTAATTTCTTTCTCATGATGTTTCCTATCAAGATCTCTAAAGGGTTGTTTGGCTCTATTTACCAAATATTCTCCAAATTTCTATGGAATGATAAATCACATATTTGCCGTTGTCCTATAATCTGAAGAAATGCAGACAAAAAAAAAGACAGATGAAAAGGGCATCTGTACTAAACCAAGTCTCGAATAAAGTAGTCACTAATTTGCAAATACTTGAAAAATGTATTGTCTGGAATTCCAAACTCTTCTTTTAAACATTCCTAATCACACATATGTGTCATGTCTATGGTCTGTCAAGTGTGGAAGTATGAATGAATGTAGGGTCAGTGAATTCCATGTGGCTCATATCGTTGGACTTGGGTCACAGGGTGACACATTGCCGAATGCGGTCCGGGTGGCGCAGCCACAACAACAGGGACACACGCATTACTTACTTCCTTGTGCAGGCTAATAGGGACACTGCCCAGAGCCCCGGGGTCATTGTTCACACCCTTACGCTGGACTGGCATCTGCCAGGCAAGCCCACTCCGCTTACGCTCACGGGGGGATGGCAATGCTACATGTCCCAGGTCTGCCCTGTAGTAATCTGCTGATCATAGGTCTAGTTGTCAGCATGCCACAGCCACTCCCTCTCAGTTGGTATACTCCCACACCACACCCATCCAGCACACGCATCACAGGACATGTGACCCTGCCCATAAAAAGGGCCGGGCGCACGTGCTCAAGGCCATTTCCAACTCTCTCTGGGTGTATCCATGTGGTGTTCAGGAAGACATGAAGGCCCAGGGCTCTGCAACATCACATTCCCCCAGCCCGGAGGTGACATTACGGCGTCCACACCACAATACCCAACCATACAGGGTCCAGGACTTGCGGCGCACAGACTTGGTGGCACTGGATACACTGTGGCCGGCACAGGCACACCGCCACGGGATGGTGACTTGTGGTGCACTGAGGTAGGGGCACCTTAAGTGCTGAGCGGGTGTGCCGCCTGCGATAATGCCCCGCCCCGGCAGTACGGACTGCTCAGGATTTGTGTGCCCTGCTGGACTGCAGTGTAGGCCAGAGCCAGGGGACTGCGCGGGCCTACCGCCATGTGACGTCGCCTCCTGGATAACAGAGTTAGTAGCACCTCAAAGGCTCAGCGGGTGTACAGCCTACGATGATGCTGGGCTGCATGATGTGGAGGTTGCCATTTCCGTGGGCCCCGGATTGGGGCTTGCACCGGCACGTGGTGGGCCCTCAATGCTACACGCCAGTGGTGGAAGTTGAGTAGTAAAGCCTGGCTGCGCAGTTTCGGGCATGCAACCCAGTGCGGCGAGAGGGGCTGGGGTGCATCTGCCTGGGTGTGCAGGGGCGGGCATGCAATGCTGGGCGGCAGGAGGGGCTGGGGTACATCTGCCTGGGTGCGCAGGGGCGGACAGGCGATGATGTTGTGTGCAATTGTATGTACTTTGCCATTTATGTATCTGGACTCTGTTTCGAGTGACGGATCTGTTTCAGATGTGGGACCTGGTGAACTGCACTACATACCGGTACGTGGTCGGAGATACACCAGTGTCAGCAGGTGAGCAGTGAGGCCTGGGTGCGCTGTGTCAGCACTCTTTCTCCCTTTCCATCTCTTCTGTTATCTCTGTCTCTCTCCCCCTCTCTGTACGTCCATCTCTCTCTCTCTCACTTTCTCTCTTTCTGTAGCTCTCTCTCTCCCCCTCTCTGTCCGTCTTTCTCTCTCTGCCCCGCCCACAACGTCTATCTCTCTCTCTTCCTCTCTATCCGTCTTTTTCTCTCTCCCCCTCTCTGTGCGTCTATCTCATTCCCCCTCTCTTTCTCTCTCTCTGTATCTCTCTCTGTCCTTCGCTCTCTCTCCGTCCTTTGATGTGCGCAAGACACACCTTCTCATCATGATTTTTGTCTTGCAGACTGTGACCTACAGATTGTCCCGAGGGGAGCCGCAGTGTGTCTTCATTTCTTTTCTGTGGGTGTTGTGGGCCTGTTGGGGCTCCTAGCTGCATGGTCAGTGGCTCCATGGCATGTGTTATACTTCTGGTGTGGCAGTGGGCTGGGCTCCCTTTTCTGGTGCAGGCTGTGATCCGACTTTACACCAGGTCAGAGTAGGTGTTATTTCCTGCTGCTAATGCGCCTTATCGCATGTTTTGTGGTCGTATCGCCGATCTGGCTGGTCGTTGAGAATGTTGCGGAGTGGTGTTGTCGCTGCATTTTGCATGGGAACGCCTACTCTGCATCTCATTAGCAATAGTTGCGGGGGTCATCTTTGGTGATGTTTTTTGCAGCTGCTATCGAGGGTAAACTGGTATTATGGGCTGTTAGCACTAGCTTGTGAATGGGGTGATAATTTTATTGTGACTTTGGCTGTGGTAAAGTGCTGATAACTCTGCGATAACTCCTTGAGAAGATGCCCCCATAAGTAACTATATAGATATCAGATTCTCATCTGATCACAAACAAAAGTATTACTGGATTCCAAATCAGTGAATTTTACTCTACTATGGACATGAAGAAAGAAAATTAGACAATAGAAGATAAAAGTGAGAGGGGTAGAGAAAGAGAAAGAGAGGGAAAAAAGAAAGAAAAAACTAAAGAAACAAATGAACAGAAACAAAAAGAAAGCAGGGGAAAGCAATGGAATCTGGAAAGAAATGGATGAAAGGAAAGGTGGAAGGAGAAACAGAAAGAGGGAAAAAAGGGAGTGAGAAAGAAAGATAATGAAAATATATGCATAACTATTCAAAAATTAAGTAAAACGTATTGTACGCAGTGCTGGCAAAGAGGGGATTTAGCCAGATACTGGATCTGACAACTATGTTTGAGACAGATTCGGGCCCACCACAATAAATGTTCCGACTCTATACCGGACCAGTGTAATTTGCTTGCACCACGAGACATATAGCAGCGACTGCAATTCCGGTGCTTTGCATTTTAGAACAGACAATTTCAGGGAGTAAGTGATGTCTCTTGTTTTCAGCCCAGCTGGGCCCAGCACAAATTCCTCACTTAAAATAGCATTTTCTTCAAGTTTCATCCCGGTGAGGAGTTTATAGTTAGTTATCCCCTTGATCCCAATACCATGGAAACAAAGATACCCAGCTTACAATTTCACAAGTTCTTAAGAGATAAATTATAATTTAGAGGTAGATTTTTGGTTCTTCTCATTTAATGGATATGCATAAACTGTAAGAATGTCATATCTACCTATCCACGCAAATATTTGAATCACATAACCATTCTTATAACCCTTACCAATAGGATGTTATACCTATCCAAAGGAACCCCGTAACCAACTCTTTAATATTGAAAAATTGAGAAAACATTAAAGTTATAAACGTATACCTACTTTGCAGTATACTAGCAGTTTCTTGATTTCATTTCATAACATATTAAAATATATTGCAAGCATGGTACATTGTGTGACCAGCAGATTAAACAAGGATCCTTGCAACAAATACAGTAACTCACTGAGCTGTCTACATGAAAGACAAACCTGGTGGCATGCAAGTTGTACACTGTGCTTTACAGGAGGCACACTTGTTGATGACAGAGTAACCTTCTATGCCATTTCATTATTAGATAAACCTGTGACTAGGATGTAAATAGATCTCTTCTTCAAGTGTATTAATCACCCAAGTTACATCATTTTTATTACCTCATGGAACCTGCTAAGTTCTCGAAGATCTTTGCAGTAGGCGCTTTAACTCCGTAAGACAATTTAAAATACTGTATATTTGTCACCAATTAAGTAAGAAATAAAATAAGCACTGTCAAGTTTGCCCGTGTTGCCAATTTCTTTGTGGCAGTGTTTTAAACTAAAGAAATGACTATATAGTATATTTTTCCACTTCCAATACTGAGTATACTCCTCATTCAGACCGTCACAATCCTATATGCCCCTAAATATATCTGACCCAATTGCATACGGTTTCTGCATTTTTAGGTCGAGCTAGAGTGCGCATGGGAAGCATGCGTCTAGTTCGATAACTATTGTTGTGAGTCTCCTGGGAATCTGAGACAGGGTTCAGGCACGCACCGATTGCACCTCGTCGGCGCGCACGCCCAGGCCGGCGCCGTGCACATATCCTATGTCAGATTCCCAGGAAGTCATCCATGCCGCCATGCCTCTCTCAGTCGCGCACACATACACACAGCAACATACACACACACATACACACACACAACCACACACACACGCACGCACACACCGCACTGCCTACTCACACACGCGCACCCCCCTTCCCCCTTTTACCTCAACTCACCGGGCTCTTGTCGCTGCACTGGTGTCATCTCTGCACTCCAGCTCCTCTGCCAGCACGACCGGGGCTTTCCCCTTAGGCATGGGAGCCCCACTGTGCTATCTGCTGATCTTCACCTGGGCCCCCTCCTGGGACCCGGGACTTCAGCTCCCGCACTTCGCTTTGGCTCCTGGCGCGCATGCGCGGGCAGCCCCCGCCCTCCCAGGTCTCCTCGAATGTCTTGTTAACTCCATGTCGGCCGTGTAAATATTAACCGACACAGATAAAGGACTATCAGAAGCACCAGACTGTTACGGAGGGACAGCCTCCTGCAAAAACGCTCGACAGACCAGGCAGGTTGAGAGTACCAGGGAAGGATTTGGTTCCGTGGGGAGGGCTGCAACCGACCCGGAGTGCGTGGCCTGTTGACAGTACATGCATGATGCAGACGAGTCACATTGGACAATAGCTAACAAGGCTAGAATCAATGACTGAGTTGTTTAAGGATGGGTTCTGTTTAGCAGCTGGTGGTTTTCACGCCTCGTGTCAGCACCGTCAGTGCAGGGATAAACCGAGGCTTAGGAAACATGAGACCGGATCCCTGTTAGAGTCCTGCTCGGACGGCGAACAAAAGCTGCTTTTCTCACTGTTGTGTGTTTTATTATAATTTTTTTTTCAGTGTCGAGGGCCAGGCTCCTCTTCCGGAAGCCGAGAGTGATAAAATAAATTGCTAATTAAAGCGTCTTGAACCCATGCCTCAAAATGAAGTTTTTTGTGTGCAGCAGTGATGGGCACCGCAAACTAGGGTGCGTGCTTGTCTGCCCGCTGCATGTAGAAACAGCACTGCTCACTGCACTATGGCACAGGACAGCCTTTCCACTGCACTCAAGCAGAGCACCGGTTGCCCCCTGCACGACGGCACTGCACACCCTGCCCACTTCCCATGCAGGGGTGCAGAGCAGCCTGCCCACTGCCGAGGTTCACACAGGTCTTAGAAGGCGCACATCTGTCCACTGCCAGGCGCTAAGAGTTACCGCGAGGTGCTTTAGGTATCCTGGTGCCACACAAGTATTGTGCACCATTTAGGCATGTCTGGTGCATATTTAGTGTGCCTTTCAATGTAAACTCTGATCCTTGTAACAGTAGTAGCCTACCGTCCCATGCTTTAGTTTATTTCGGACAATATGCTAAAAGATGCACCACTGTACACATATTGCTTTCCTGTCACACTCCTGCCGAACAAGCGTGGCTCACTTCCTGCACTTGTGATTTGTGTAATGCTTGGGGTTTTCACAACCCCTACGGCTTCAGGGCTAGCATTGATGGCAGCACCCCCATTCTTAAAACTCTCTCCGCACCGGTGATGTTACCTACAGGTTCTCCACTCACAGTTCTCGTGTTGTGCCCCGAATGCCAGCCCAGTGCTTCCAAGATCTGAGCAGGGAGCTGTGGGTGAGCCGCGCAAGGGGTCACCTCCCTCTGGACCCTCGTTCAAAACTCATTAAAGTAATAACTAAGGGGGGGCGCCCTCCACAACCCCAGGCACACGTGGCACTTTCTGCGTGTACCAGAAAACAGTGAGTCACCGAGAGGTGACGGCAGATGAGCCCCATACAACTGCCAAAGACTAAAGGGGGCATAATTTTCACGAGCCTGGCAAGGGCACGCCTATTCTTAGCCGCCAACACAAAACAACACACAAGGAGGAAACCTAACAGGTGATCCGAACTGTCTACACTCCAAGAGACTTTTCAATGGTGAAAAAGACTGAAAGCAAGAGATACATATAGAGGAAAAACTCAAAAAAATAGTCTTGCCACTTCTCTTTAATCTAGTTGACTTCGCTGTCAACTGTAAAACAACGCTAACTGAGTTCGAATCCCGGCACTTATTGCTTCAAGTCATGTGACATTAGACAATTTAAGTTATCTTTCTATGCCTCATTTCCCTAAAACCAGGATGAACGAAGAAAAAATAAATAACACCAATAGGAAGTGTTATTTGATATAGTCATTTTAAATTCATCTAACAGGAGGTACAGAACAATCTTCCTCTTCTGTATAGGAATGTATGTCCCCAGTGAATGCAGGCTTTCTGGCTTCTCTGCATTAGGAGCCCTGTCTCTCTTCCACATTGGCACCAGCAGTGACAGGCTCAACCCACCCCGAGTGCCAGGTGCCATGTGTTCCTGGGCACAGGGTGGAGATGCGCGAGTGCGCTCGCCGGGCACCTACCTGCAGCTGGCTGGAGCATCCATACTGGATAAGGGGCGTGAAGGGGGTGAGCTGCAGCTCGGCGTCTGTATGGAGCTCGTGCCCCACCAGGTTGGGCATCTTGGTCACATTGTAGCCCAGGTGGGAATGTACACTTCCCTGGCAAAAAAAAAAACAATCACACTCCCTCGTCAATGATACCGATGGCCTCACAGGATATGGCAACTTTGACACCTAGTGGTATGTAATTTTACTTTTTTAAACAATCTTTTTTGAGAAATGCACCCAACATCATGTTCGGAGTGGTTTATAGTAGGTCCGGGCAAGCAGCGACTTAAGCCAGGTAGAGTCACACCTTCTTGTAAAGATCAGAGGTCAGGTCACCACAACTGCTCGAGCCTTCCTCTGGCTGTTTCCACCGCAGGCGGGGCAGTGTCATATTACTAAAAGGATATACGTTAAAAAAAGAGCCCCCCACTCTATGCATGGAGCATACACTCCAAACAATACCACTCAGTGCCACATAATTACACACCACACAAATACACTCTCCTGAATACAACATACACTCCACACAATACCACTCAGTGCCACATAATTATATGCTACATAATTACACTGCGCTTAACGCAACATACACTCCAAATACCACTCTGTGCCACATAGTTACACACCACATAATTACACTCTACTGAATGCAACACACACTCCACACAATACCACTCAGTGCCACATAATTACATGCCACATAATTACACTTCACTCAATGCAACATACACTTCAAATACCACTCAGTGCCACATAATTATATGCTATATATTTACACTGCGCTCAGCGCAACATGCACTCCAAATACCACTCAGTGCCTCATAATTACAGGCCACATAATTACTCTATCTATCGCCCTCACTCTATCCATCGCCATCACTCTATCAATCTATCTATCTATCTGACTCACTCTATCAATCTATCTATCTATCGCCCTCACTCTATCTATTGCCCTCACTCTATCTATCGCCGCAAAAGTTTAAGCTATTGCCATTATAAATTACAATAACTTTTATTTAAGTATTAATTATTAAAAAAATTAAAAGCCATTGTTATTTGTAATATCAATACATCTAAGTCACGTAAATACAACACATATTGCATTACAAATGCTATAGGTGTCACATTTGCAAAAGTTATTTAACTATTGGCATTGTAAATGACAAAACTATTAATTTCGCTATTTTCAAAACCAACATATAAATAAAAAATGTGTCATTTACTATACCAATAGCTCAAACTTTCCTAATGCGAGACCTATTGCATTGCAAATGCTTGTTAAAATTGAAAGTAACTGGTTCTAGGAAACTGAGATAACCCAACGTCAGTGCACGCGCAATGTACATCGGAATTTAGGCAATTTCACAAACAGCCGTTCACTAACATGGCGCATAACAGAGCGTTTCACATTAAGGACAGACGGCAAGGCAGCATTCAGGAAACCCTAAATAGAGTTCAGTCAGGGCGAGAATCAATCAGCTGGTTTATTGTCAGTAAATAATAGAGCTGCTCGGAGTCTCGGAGCTCCGGTACGCTAATCTAGGAATCCAAGGCGTCATTGCCGAGCTCTGCGAGTCACTCGAATGAAATACTTTTCCACAACAGTAAAAGACATTGCAATTTCAAAGGGTTGATGTTTACATTAATATTTCAGTATCTATAAAGACCTTGCCTTGTAAGCACTTTTCCTTGCATGGCAAAAATAGATTGAGTTTTTTCCCGGTCAGAATTCATCCTTAGCCGAATGGGAGTAATGTCTCTTTATCAAATGTACGTGTAAGCAGTCTGTTCATAAAGATCTCGATGAGGCTACTAGCGCCTAGAAGAGACGCATCCTTTGAAAAATGCTTTGCTTTTCTCCTGTCACAATGGCCGGCATAGCGTTTCAGGCTGTCTCACTCCGAGACAGGCCTAGCGTTTGAAGCTGTCTGCTCTGGTTTCAAGTCAGCAACAGTGCCGTCCTGATTACCTTATTGCTGAATGCACCCTTTAACTAAATAATATCTGCTGGTGACTACAAATTGGCTTAGTTCAAAAATGCCTGACCAGGTGGGGGCTGCAGCTATAAGCATCACTGTTGTTATCCAGCTTTTATAGTGCTGGGCAGTTCAGAGATGCATGTAATGCAATGACTTCGACAAACAATTTTTCATGTATTTAATGGTTTAAAAAACGCCCTACATAACACTACAGTCACTGGAAAATGCTATGGGAAACTGCCGTAGTACAAAATGCTTGTAACATGACAAAAGAGGTAACCATCCAACCGAATGCGAGGTGTTGTGTGCCAATATTACTGTATAAATCCCTCTGTTGGTGCAAATGTTTTAAGAGTGTCTTAAGAGTTCTGCCGTCAGGAGTTTCCTTAACTGGAGGAGGCCAGGGGGCATATTAGCAAGGCAGGCAATATGAAATTATCGCTGCTTTCGCTGCCGTTTTCGGCCGCAAATCCGTGATAATTTCATCACCCTATTAGCAAGCTGTCGCTAACATAGCGACAGCTTTTAGGTGATAGCGAGCGGTTTGGGGCCCGCTTTGCATGTCAGGGATATTTATCGCTAATGACATGCAAAGTGGGCGTACCCAACCTGTTAGTGACTGAAAGCAGTCGCTAACATTGCTATCGCCTATTAACAACCCAGGCATAGCAATGAAAAAATTTGCACTAAGCGCGAATATCGCTGAAAACTAATGCCTGCTCAGACCACTTCTTAACCTGTATATCCAATGGGAGGTGGATATTCAGGTTAAGACCCTATTGGCGTTAATGCCTGAATATCGCTGGATTTCCAGCGATATTCATGCATTAAGCCGCTATCGCCGGATATTTTATCGCATTTGAGATAAATGTTGCTAATAGCACGTTATCTCTGCGATAAAATCCGGCGATGCACGGCGATAGAAAAATTGTCTCTAAGCTTATTTAGCGATAAATATCCCTAGTTGTTGATAATATGCCCCCAGGTTCTGCTCCAGAGTCCATGGCTCTAGATGTTGTGGTATCTAACTCATTTTTTCTTTCATTTGGGGTGGGAGGAGAGAGAGAAGGTGCAAATTATATTAATTCCAGACGAGGAAGTAGGGGCAGGCCGGAGTTAGAAGTAGTTGTGTAATTTATTGCAACAGGCTTTACGGATGGTGCAAGGGGTATTACATTTACCTTGGTCTCCACACGAAAGCAGTGCAGCTCTCTATAGGACCTTTTCATGAAGGGGTTTCTGTAAATTCAGGTAATATTTGCTCCATAATTTTATTTTTATGTGTAGACTAACTTGGTTATTCATCTGTCCCCTTTGAACACTCACTAATTATGGCTAATGCTGGTTTACCTCATTGAGGCGATGTTCCTGATGTTTAATACCTCTGCTATGGCTTTGGCTCAGTGAGAGTGACAAATTAAATATGATTGCCCAATGTCCTTGTCTTTTATGATGCGGGTGGAGATTCTATGGTTTGCTTCCCTCTCAGAATATGTCCCATTCAAGCAGAGGAAGTTGGCTTTCATCTAGTGGAGTTTGTGATCTAGGCTTTCTATGATGTTTGTTTGGACCTGCACGTGATGATGCTCTGGTATGGATGCTAGCGGGAACAAGTGTTGGGGGAATTACATTGAGGGATCCTTTCTGTGAAACCCCCAAAAACATTTATTTGAAGTATCTTCGTAAGGGAGTATATGTCTAAAATGCACATACAAATTTGAATTACATGATTGTGCTTTGCAGGTGAGTAAGATTTATAATGAATGAGTAAGATTTATAATGCACAAACAAAAACCCGAAGGTATCAAGGCGCCTAACAGAACAGGTCAAAAAGAAATTTGCTACATGGCTACAGGTACGCTTGCGTAAAAAGGTGAGTTTTCAGGGCCCTTTTGAAAGCCTGAAGGGTGGGCAGTGATCTTATTTCCAGAGGAAGAGCATTCCACCACGTAGGGGCCAAGGTGAAAAAGGCCCTGCCACCCCATTTCGCTCTCCTGAAACGGGGGGTCGTTAGCAGAAGTCTGCCGGAGGACCGTAGATTCCTAGTGGGAGAATAGCGGAACAGGATATGTAATGGCCATGTTCTTGAAGAATGCACTTTAAACGAGTTTTTGAAGGTAGTATCTGGCCGATGTAGCAGTATTGCTTAATCCTTTTAAGCCAAACTACTTACATACTATTTCTGAGATAGGGCAAAAGATGGTTTGACCAATGGCCATGTTGTCCGCTGGTCACAGCCCAGCACCCGCCTGAAAAAAGAAAAAAATGTTGTAAGGACAGCCGACTTTCAAAAATAAATGTATATTTCTTAAATGTTAGTGGTGGATGCTGATAGGAAGTGGGTTACTAATGGGCCTATAATGAGCTTCAAGCAGTTGCGCTGGCTCTCTGCCTGCACAACTGCGCCAAACTCACACAATGACTGTCCACCGAATTATGAGTGCAACACGGGTACGGCGGACGGTCCTTGCCTGTTTCCATGGCGGGCCCAGAAAACAGGCACGTCAATTGGGAACATCAACAAAGTTCCAGCACAGCATGGACTGTGACGTCAATGCCTTGCTGCAACTTTGGGGGAATACAGACAGATTTTGTTGTTTTATTGATTTTCAGAACGTTGGTACTGCTTGAACTTTAAATGCATTTCTCTTTGGAATTGTCTGCGGTTTGTGCCAGAGCTACAAGGGTTTTAACGGATTTACTCTGAAACTTGTGTTAAGACCTAAGTTTGTGTATTCTTTAAGGGTCAATAAGGTTATAAGGGTTCGCCATTTCGAATTTAGGGCATGATTTTGAGTCTGGGGCTCACACGACTCGCGTTGGCGGTGGTCTGTCCACCGCGTTAAGACTTCTGAAGTTGTTGTGGCAGAGAACCACCCACTGCCCCAGGGAACAGTAATTCGCTGGTGGTGACAGAGGTGTGTCACAATGTAGTATAATAAGCGGTAGTGGTACAGTCCCACTCAGCATATTACAAGTTCCTGCACTGCCAGGCATTTCATGGTGGGCAAACCGCAATGAAAAGACTGGCGGTGCAGGATTAAAAGGGGCCCTACAGGCCCCCATGCCCCCTGCCATGAGAATACATTCAGGGGTGCACAACATGTGCCGCCCTGTCCGTATTCCCCCAAAGTTCCAGGGAGGCATGGACATCACAGTCCATGCCATACTGGAACTTTTTTGACTTTGCCTGCATTCTGTGTGACTTCCCTTGACCACTCTCAGCATCTTGTCCTCCTGTTCCTCTGGAGGTGGAATTTCTTTTTTTTCATAATCCCTATTAGGTGACCAGTACTGACAACATCCCTGCCTTCCTGGGTACAGTGAACAAACCATTGTCCTCTTACCGGCACAGCTGTTACATCCTGCCAGAAATGTGTAATGGCCTTTGGAGGTGTGATGACTAGCAGAATTATTCAAAGCCACTTTGCCTCAGACAGCCCAAAGTGCATTTTATTTTTTCTAAATTGTGTGATTTTTCATAACTCCTGTTCTACTGATTGGACTTAATTAATTTTGGTGTAATTCTACTTATTGAAATTGTCTCTATTGTTCTAAATTGGTTTGTGATTTTTCTTGTTTTGTGTTTTTGCTTTAATACTGTTCGTGTGCTGCATAAATACATTACACATTGCCTCTAAGTTAAGCCTGACCGCTTTAGTAACAAGCTACAACATACGCCGAATTTGGGCCATGCGTACTCAGCGGACCAATGCTTTACTGTGACTCTAAATAGTTGTAGACGAAACATGTGTTGGCATATGGGCAGTAACAAAGATATCAGAATAAAGAACATCTGAAACCGCGACCTCAGTTTACTATCTGTGTGCTTGGAGAAATTTGCTACCACAGGGTTAAGCACAGGTTCATTTAGTGACTTTTGTGGGCCATATGACAGGGATTGTGTTTGTTTCTTGAGGGGGGTCTTCACCCCTCTCAAACAAAAAGCTAATTTCTCTCATTGTGGTACTGAACAGCAGTATCAGAGTGCACACAGTCCTAATATCCGCCAGGCGTGCTACAAAATTCGTTTTATTAATTAAATTGTTTACTTACCTTCAATTATCCATACTCCAGTTTTTAGCACCCCCCACCCTGCCCCTCCCCCGCCCCGCCTCTCCGCCCCACTGAAACTCCCTACACAGGCCGTGGCAGATATCCGCCAAAAAATAGGGGCCAGAAAAAAGCAATAAATTCCAGGGGATCATGCAATTGATTCATGTGATTCGCAAAACAATGGAAGACTTAGGCCCACATGCATCATTGTAAAATTTTGCGATTTCCTAATTGCGAAAATTAAGGAATTGCAATTAAGAAATCGCTAAATGCTATGCATTAAAAAATTGCAATATTTTTTGCGATGTGGTATTTTTCCTTAATTGCGATTCAC
Source organism: Lissotriton vulgaris (assembly GCF_964263255.1). Lineage (NCBI taxonomy): Eukaryota > Metazoa > Chordata > Amphibia > Caudata > Salamandridae > Lissotriton > Lissotriton vulgaris. Next base: position 1,115,220,507 of record NC_141693.1, on the reverse strand, counting down.
AATTTGCGAATCGCAATTAAGGAAAACCCTTCCCATTGATTCCTATGGGCCAAAAGGCCCATAGGAATGAATAGGAAGGCATTCACATTTTGCGAATTTCAAATTGCGATTCGCAAAATGTGAATGCAATTTCAAAGGTGCAGGGGGGGGGTCCAAAGAACCCCTCCCTGCACCCCTGAAATTTAACTTTAAGTGCAATTTACACACACATGAACCAAGGACATGTGTGTGCGTAAATTAAAACGTTCAAATATGCAACTAGTGCATGTTTGAAAGTTTTTGGTAAATTAGCATGAAGTTCAACTTCATGCTAATTAACCCCTTCCAAAGTGCGAATTCGCAATTTAAAAATAATCATGCATTGCATTTAAGAAATATGAAATTGCAATTTTAGAAATCGCAACATTGTTGCGAGTCCTAAAATTGCGAAATGCATGATGCATGCATGATGCATTCCAAATTAGTGAATTGCATTCGCAAACGGCCGAAAATTGTGATTCGCACCGTTTGCGAATGCAATTGACTTTGATGCATGTGGGCATTAATGACTACAAACAGGTCGACTGAGGGAATTTTACTCAAATAATTTTTGGAACGATAATATTGAATGTGGTATTTTAAAGCTCATTCAACCCGGGACACTGGAAACATTTAAAAAAAATAGTTTGACCGCCATTTTTTGGGTGGTTGGAGGGAATCCTCCATCAAATGTGTTGGTCTAATGGTGCCAAATTTTACGTTTAAAGCATGTTGTCAAAACTTTGGTGGAAATAACCATTGCTTTGAGCGGGTCCTGTGATTCCCAAGGAATTCGCACAAAAGTGCCAAATAGTGCATTTTAAAGCACCTTTGGCCAGTAATGGAGACAAAAACTTGAACAAAACGAATAACACTTTTCCGAAGCAATATCAGACCCAACATGCACAGCAACAGGAAACCCTCTCTCTCGAGCCCCAGTAACTAGGAATAGTAGATGAACATGTGCAACCAATATCCACACTCCAAATAAACAGAATGGATAGCATCCACATTCTCAGCAGCAGCAAGTCGTCATCACCCACCGGTCCAGCAGCAGGTACAGCCAGAGACAACAAGCTCTGCTAGAGGGAGGGCCAAATGGCACATGCTTTGTAACAGGTGGTGCAAGTCTCCCTCCACATGCCCAGCAAGTACAAGAACGAAGTCTGCCTTCTCGGAATCCTATCCTAGTGTGATCTTCATTTTCTGCCATTCCATGTCGTCTTCGGCGGCGGCAGCGCCGGGGTGGGCCGTGGCGTCTGCCTCCGTGGTCATTTTAATGCAGCTGGATGGGGTGGGGGGGGTTTAAAGCTCTTCTCCTTCCCCTCTTTGGTGCGCAGCCTGTCCCCGGTCAAGCCAGGAAGGCGAAGGCCCAGCGCCTTAGAGGAGCGGGAGAGAGCAGGGTGGGCCGGGTATCGCTGCGGCTGATCGCTGCCTACTCACCCCCAGCAAGCTAGTCCCAAAGGACCTGGATGCTTTATTGGACCCCAGCATCCCCACACTAATTGGAGGCACCTTAATGCCAAGCACAAATGCTGGAACTCTCGGACGGGAAACCGCAAAGGACACGCCCTACTCGCCCATTCAAAGAAGGAGGACTTTGTAGTGGCAGGCCCGACTCAACCAACACACTATCCAGGCTCTGCACTATATAAACCGGATGTTCTGGACATAGTGGTCATGAAGAATCTCTCCCAGTCTATGGAGCTTGAAACCCTAACAGCGCTGACATCCGACCACAACCCAGTGTTGATCACAGTTGGAGACGTACTTGAAGACCAGCAACAGGGCATCAGGCACAACTTCAAGAAGGCGGACTGGTGCCTATACAAGAGATGCCTGGAGGAGACACTGGTCCCTGGTCCCCTGCAAAGCACTGAAGACATTGACCAGGCGATTCGCCACCTCACAGATTCAATCCACGCAGCTATTGAGCGCAGCACTCCAGAACAGAAACTACAACGATGCTCAATCTACGATCTCCCGAAGGACATCAAGCAGTCAATAGCTGAGAAGAACAGAGCCCGCACAGAGTGGCAGAGGAACTGCACCCCCGACCTGCTGAAGAAGTATAATGAACTGACAAGACAGCTGAAGATGCAAATAAGCCAGCACAGAGGAGAAAAATGGGAAGCAGCTACAGCTAACCTAAAGGACTCAGACAACTCTCTCTGGAGAATGACCCGCCGCCTGACTGGGAAGAAGGAACCAAACCCACCGATCCAAGGGAAGACTCACCTGGCATGCAGCAACAGGGATAAGGCTGAGGTCTTCGCTGACATGCTGGAGGAATCCTTCAGGCCTAACCAGGCAAGGAAACTGGCAACAGAAGTTGAGCAAGAGGTCGCCAAGCATCACCGGGAGTACCCACCAGAAACAGAAACTGCACACATTGAGGAATGCTCAATGGGCGAATTACTGGCCCTGGCAAAAACACTAAAAAACGGCAAGGCACCAGGGAAGGACAGAATAGTCAACCAAGCCATCAAGATGCTCCCAGATACCGCAGTGGATCACCTTGCTGAGATATTTAACGCGTGCATGCAGCACCAGTATTTCCCAAACGCCTGGAAAGAAGCAAGAGTCGTCTTATTCCCCAAGGCTGGGAAACCACTGCGAGATCCTGCAAACTACCGCCCCATAAGTCTGCTATCTGGCCTATCAAAACTCTTTGAAAAAGTCATCCTCGCCCGTCTCGTGGATTTCGCAACAAGCAACAACCTCCTTGCTAAAGAACAGTTTGGGTTCCGGAAAGACCACTCAACCAATCACCAACTCCTCAGAGTTGTGGACATCATCAGCCATGGATTCAACATCAACAAGTCTACCGGAGTAGTCTTTCTGGATGTAGCCATAGCATTTGACCGAGTATGGCACGAGGGACTGCTTTACAAACTTATCAAGCTCCAGTTTCCCAGCTACCTGGTCAAGCTACTGTCCAGCTACCTGACAAAACGGACCTTTCACGTGGAGGTGCGAGAAGAATGCTCATCGCCACGCCCAATTCTTGCTGGGGTGCCTCAGGGATCAATCCTAGGACCATTCCTCTTCAACATATTCACAAACGACATCCCCACGGACCTAAAGAAGACTGATCTTGCCCTTTACGCAGATGATGTTGCAGTCATCTCTCAATCCTTCAGCGACAAAGAAGTGGCTAAGAACATGGAGACATCGCTCTGCAGACTCTCCGAATGGTACAGCGACTGGCAGATAACCTTGAACACAGGCAAAACCACTGCAACATTATTTACCAGGAAGCAGAACAGGAAGCACCCACAGATCCTCCTCAATGGGGATGAGGTCAAATGGGAAAACAGCAGCTCCTACCTGGGGGTGACTCTGGACTCTAAACTCAGCTGGAGAAACCACATAGAGAAGACCTGCCAGAAAGCAGCATCCAAACTGGCTGCATTATACCCACTCCTGAAGACTAAGTCGATGCCCATGCAGAGCAAGGTACGAGTAATCACTGCACTAATTTGACCAACTATGACATACGCTTCACCAGTTTGGAGTGGCTGCCGCCCACATCTTCGGAAGGACCTACAAAAACTACAGTAAGGCCTTACGGATTGCAGCAGGTGCTCCCATGTTCACACGAACAGCAGACCTCCACAGAGACCTAGGCATCGAGATGTTGGACGACCATCTCCTCAAACTCAACAGGACATTCTACAAAGGACTGGATCAAAAAGAAAACCCACTGATCAGGAAACTTGCAGATATCTCTACAAACCCATTTGACCGCTACCCGCGTCCCATTGAAGCGCTAACCCTGCGAACCTGAAACAGCAACGCAGCATCCAAAAACTCATTACTGCCTGAAGGCAAACGCCGGCAGATACGCAAAACTCGCTGCTGCCCTGATGGCATAATAGCCTCGGCAAGCACCTAAAACCCGCTCACTGCCCGTTGGCATTATAGCCGCGGCAGGCACTCAAACCTCAACACTAACAGAAGGATCTAGATGGACAAAGACGAGACTCTCGGAGGAAACATGCTGACAATTCTGCAAACACTACTGACAGCTACCCGCGGCCCATCACTGAGCTGACCATGTGATACAACCTCAACTGTGACAAAGCGTCACACACCAATAAGACAACCTAAACAGTGACTACAAAATTCCAATTGAATATGGAGTAATGAGGCTATTGCCTCGGTATCCAAAACCTCACCACTGTCAGAAGGTATCTGACAGGAGAAGACAAGAATCAGGCGGAAGCGGCCTCTTGTACCCGCGCTCCTCAGGCTCGCTCCTCGCCCCGCTGCAGGGCCGCTAAATTTTTGTTTGTTTGTTTTCTCTGCAGGTTGCGGTGGCGAGAGGCTGGAGAGGATAAGCGCGAGGAATTTCGCGGGCTCACTGGGAGATCACTGAGGAATGACTGCGGGATAGCTGGCGATGGATAACTTTGTGCCCCTGATCTCGGAGGCCTCGAGGGTGCTCGGCAGTGGAGAGCTATGGGAGGAGATCAGTGCTCGTGTGGGGCACAGACCAGGCCAGCGGTGGGTACTCGCATGCATGCGAAGAAGGTGGGCAAGTATGGTTATAGGCGTGTCCCTAATGTAAACGGGTGGAGTACTATGATGGGATTGCGAGTGGCACAGACCCTGGATGTACGCTCATTCATGGGAAGACTTAATTGAACTGGGTCCGTATGGCCCGAAATGTTTGGCTGTTCGTTGGTTTGAGCGCCACGTTGGGCGGTAAATTTTATATCTCCACAAGTTTACTGTATTTTAGGAAAGCAGCCCGCATGGGTCATTTGGTAAAGGAGGAGTCTCTTAATCTCACCGTGGTGGGATCAAGCCCCACGCCGGGTGGATGAAATTAAAGGGCCCAGCGTGGGCTACGTTAAGAGAGGTTACTGAAGTCCATGCAAACAAGTATTTGCAAAGGAATCAGTCTCGCATTTGCGTAATTTAAAGCTAGTGGCGTTGTGAATGACAATGGGTCCCCAGGGGCACTTAGCAAAGCCAATGTCCCCCTGGGGTATTTCGCGCAAGGGACGACCTCACGCGGCCTGATTGGGTGGTGGGCGGGGCTAGGTCCAAGTGAAGGGAGGGGAGGGAGGGTTTGACATCACTCTGAGTGAGTGAGAGGAGCGGTGGTGTCGTGTTTGACAGGAGCAGCTGTGAGGTAATCCTGTCAGCGCTGTCACACGTTCTGCAAGTTGTTTTTTGACAAATTTTTTGTCAGAAAGTGAAGAATGGCGGCTGAGGATATTGCGTTAGAGGCAGTGCGAGCATTGCTGGCTGTTGGACGGAGTGATTTGCTGAGACCTGGAGCTGTGGTGGATACCTCAGTGGCGGTGAAGCGTCCTCGTCGCTTAGCAGCGGAGGGAGTGTCGAGAGCTGTGGCTGCTTGCCAGCAGGTTCACAGTAAGGCTACTGAGGAGGAAGGAGTTGTGAAGATGCCGGCAGCAAGAGCCAGGAGAGCGCGTTCTGTGAGCAGAGAAGGCCGGGGTAAGAAAATTCCACCCCAGCGCTCGTCTTCGGCCCCAAGTGCGTTGAGGGAGGGCCGCAAGTTGGTCACTACACCGACCAGACGTCGGGCCGGCAGGCGCGGAGGCAGTGCCAATAGCGCCTTCGACGTGCGTGTATCACATTATCAGCTGGCTGAGGGAGGTGCTGACGGGGAGTACGAGGAACATCTGGCAACTGCGCCACAGGAGTCTAGAGGTGCGAGGTCACGTCCCAGCATGAAAGTTGTGTCAGAGGCGTGCAAGAGGTCGGACGGCTCGTCGGTGAGCGGCAGGAGAATTGACATAGCACCAGCATCAGAGGCTGACAGGCGGAGACAGACTTTGGTGGACTATTCCAGTGCTAGCGAGTCTGAGGAATATGCTCTGTCAGAAGTTGATGAAGGCGACGACGGCATGGGTGATTCGCCTGATGCCGAGGATCAGCTCCAAAGGGACGAGTTTATGGACTGCCAGGACATTCTGTCCCTCAGCCTAGAGGCCCCCTACACAATTTCTTGATGAAAATGTTCATGTCAATGTAACATATGATTCTCATTTTCCACAGGATCAGCAGTTGAGGGGAAGTGTGAGGTGGCAGCCTCACGTTAGGCAATTCAGGAGTGGGAGGTGGGGGGACGTGGTTGGCAGGGGTGGGGATAGGCAACTGAAGGAGGCCGCGGCGGTGTTTCCGGACGCCAGGCCTCCGCCTGGGTGTCCCGAGGTATCTTTTGACGATGGGTCTGTGTCTCCGCAAGGCCAATGGGTGTGGGTGGAGCACACGGAGCTGCCAGTGCCAAAAAGGTCTGGCTGCTCTGCTTCACGAACAGCTGGTAAGTATGTCACAGGTCCTCGCTCGAGCGGCGAGTACCTCACGGGGGCTGCTAGTCTAGTGGCCGATGAGCAGTTCTTTTTCTCTCAGTCAGAGCCGCAGAGCGCGGTACTTGGGGGAGGGGTTGGTTCTAAACACGGATCTAGTGCGGAGTTCATACCTATGACTGGGCGCTTTTCACGGAGGCCTGAGTCAGAGGTTCGAAGTCGTGTTCTTAACTTAGCGTCTGGCACTTGGCCTGGTACAAGTTTTGCTATATCGGAAAATGACAAACAGTTTGGTGGTGCTGATGGTGAATCGGATATGGAAAATGAGTATTATGCAAGAGTTGGATTGTCTCAGGGAGGCAAGGAGGGGACTGGGAGGGGGGTGAGGAGAATAACTTCTGCCAGTGTGTTTCAGAGTTCTGGAGCGGTTCTCTCACCGGCACGTGGGCAGACTGGACATCATCAGCGTGATGGTCTGGAAGACTTTCGTCAACGGGCTGCGCAGTTACCAGCAGGTAAGACAGACTGGTGGGCTGCTTGGACACGGCCGTTGGCAGGTGGTACAGGTGTGGCGCCTGCTGAGGGTGGGCATGTGTTGGCGGTTGGGGGTGAGGGTTTGGGGTCGAATCATGGGGAATGCCCGCAGGGTATGTCAGGGCAAGGGGGGAGGATGGATAAGGAAGGGGGAGGGAGCCCCAGGTCGTCGGTGACTAGTTCAGGTCAGGATGAGACTCCGAGAGCAAGCGGCGCGAAACTGCCCTATATGGGGGTGTCGATGCCGTTAGGTATACATTTGTCCAATAGAACCAGGCAGCGTATCTGGAATCATGAATATGTGGATGTGTTCAGGCTCCTACATAGGGATTTACAGGCAAGGGAAGGTTCCAAAGAGGAGGAGGCTGAATTGTCCCGTAGGCCCAAGGTGCCGAAAACAATTGAAAATTGGACAGCAGCGTTCCTTATTTATGCCAGCGTGTATTGCAAACATTATCCGGAGAGGGCGGTTTCGCTATTCAAATACATAGATGTAATTCTGAGGGCGCATTTGCAGGCAGGGGGATATGCGTGGCTCAACTACGATGAGGAGTTTCGGGCGAGAATGAGTTTATTCAACGATAAGCCGTGGGGGGAGGCCGATCAGGAGTTGTGGTTGCAGTGGTTGTCGGGTCACTCTTCTGCTAACACGATCCATACGGCCGGTGGGTTGCCGATTCCTTACCGGCCCTTTTCTCAGCGTCCCGCCACAATGGGGGCGGGTAGTGTTGGACGGGGTCAGGTGCCCACAACTGTTGCTTGCTGGAGCTTTAACCGGGGCTCCTGTGTGCGCCAGTATTGTAAATTCAAGCACGAATGCGCTCAGTGCGGCGGCAGACATGCCATTTTTCAGTGCTTTCCCAACCAGCATCCCGGAGAGCATGGTAGAGGTCAGAGGGGGGGGCGAGGATCAGTGCCGCCTCTTATGCCAAAAGGCGCCTACCCCAATTAGATTACAGGCCATGTTGGATTCTTTGGAGAGGTACCCGGATGTGGAAGGAGCGGCCAAATTATTTTGGGGGTTCCGGCTTGGCTTTAGGATCGGCTACCAAGGCCCCAGAGCTTTGCGATGGGAGGATAATCTCAAGTCAGCAAAAGATTTGGCTCCAGTGGTGAAGGCGAAGTTAAAGCAGGAATTGGACTTGGGGAGAATCGTTGGCCCTTTTGCGGTTTGCCCTTTACCCAATTTAATTGTGTCACCCCTTGGTGTGATCCCAAAGAAAGCCCAAGGCGAGTTTCGCCTGATACATCATTTGTCTTGGCCCGAAGGGCAATCAGTCAACGACTTCATCTCCACCACTGACTCTGCAGTGTCATATTCGTCAGTGGATGACGCTTTGGAATTGGTACGTAAGGCCGGGGTGGGAGCTGACCTAGCTAAATGTGACATTCAGGCTGCCTTCCGCCTGTTGCCTATTCATCCGGTGGATTTTGAGTTGCTGGGCATGTATTTTGATGGAGAGTACTATGTGGATCGGGTGTTACCCATGGGCTGTGCTATCTCTTGCTCACTTTTTGAAACCTTTAGTACATTTCTGGAGTGGTGTGTAGTTCAGGGCTCGGAGGACGTGGCGGTATGTCACTACTTGGATGATTTTTTGTTTGTGGGCAAGGCGGGTACGGAACAGTGTGCCAGGGTTTTGGCCTGTTTCCAGGCAGTGACTAAGGAATTTGGTGTGCCTTTGGCTGAAGACAAGACGGAGGGTCCAACGTCTACGTTGACCTTTTTGGGTATAGAAATAGACACAATCGAAATGGTGGCTCGTTTGCCTCGAGCGAAAGTGCAGGAGATCAGGCTATTTCTTCAGGAAGTGTTGGGAGCCAAGAAAGTGCAGTTGCGGCAAGTCCAAAGACTTCTGGGCTACTTGACTTTTGCATGTAGAGTTGTCAGGGCCGGCAGGACCTTTTGTAGGCGTCTGGGCTTTGCTATGGCGGGGGCGTCCTTGCCCCACCATCACATACGTTTGACAACGAAAATTAAGGAAGACTTACGCATCTGGTTGCGCTTTTTGGATGAGTTCAATGGCGTGTCCGTCAATTTTGTGTCGGAAGACACTGTCTGGCAAGTGCAAATATTCTCGGATGCGGCCGGAGCCATGGGTTTCGGCTTGTTTTGGGAAGGCAGGTGGTGCGCTGAGCGGTGGCTGGCAGAGTGGTTACAACAAGGCCGCAGCATCGCTTTTCTTGAATTCTTCCCCTTGTTAGTAGCGCTGCAAGTTTGGGGCAAGGAGTTCAAGGACCGCTGCGTGCTGTTTCATATCAATAACATGGCAGTGGTTAGCCTGGTTAATGGGCAGCAGGCCAAAGATGCACGGGTGCTGCAATTGTTGTGGGCTTTCATGTTATTGTTTTTAGAGCTCAACACATCCCTGGTGTCAACAATTCAATTGCCGACGCTTTGTCTCGTTGTCAGTGGCAGAGGTTTCGGGACTTGGCACCTGGAGCGGACCGATGCAGGACACCGATTCCGTCGAACATGTGGGACCTGGGGACCTGAGAATGGCAGAGTTGGTTGAACAGTCCTTAGCTGTCTCCACGCGACGCAGTTATCAGCTGGCATGGTCTGGGTTTTTGGGATATGCGGCACAGCATGGCAGAAACGGTACAGCAGTTCAAAATGAGAAGTTTATGTGGGATTTTGTGTTATATCTGATAGACAAAGGTTTGTCGCCTTCCACCATTTCAGGCAAGTTGGCGGGAATTTCGTTTTATAGTCAATTGTTCTTGGGGTGTGAGGTTCGAATGGGTTTCCGTTTACTAAAAATGTTAAAAGGTTTTGGGAGGTCGGTTTCGCGCGAGAAGAAGTTGAGAAATCCCATTACATTTACATTGTTACAAAGTCTGTTGGGTGTACTGCCCGTTTGCTGTTACGATGAATGGGAATGGACTCGATTCAGGTTATGTATGGTATGGTTGTTCTTCGGTGCATTTAGGATATCAGAACTATTGGGGTTGCGTAATCAAGTGGGGATCCTGTCATCGGATATCGAAATCCTGGGTAATGGAGTGTTGCAAATTACATTACGACAGTCGAAGACAGACCAGGCAGGAAAGGGGATGTTTGTGCGTCTGGGGAGGAGCGGGGTCCAAGGTTGTTGTCCGGTGGGGGAGTGGGAGTCATTTGTTGAGTCAGGTGTCTTTCAAGAGGGCGGGATATTTTGCCATAAGAATAAAACGCAATTGAATTGTTTCCAATTTTTAGCTGTTTTACGGAAGGCCTTGGTGTGGGAGAATCCACAATGTTTTGGGACACATTCTTTCCGAATCGGTGCAGCTACCGAAGCAGCGAGGTTGGGTTGGGGGAAAGAGGAGTTGCAGCGAATCGGGCGGTGGAAATCCAATTGTTGTTTTAAATATGTCAGGTTGCAAATGTTTTCAAAAAAAAAAAACTGAAAATGAGAGGGGTTTCGAGTAGGTTAATTTTCCTTTTTCCATCACAGATCGAGTGGCGGATTTTCCTCGGAAAAAGAGGACCTGGATTGTCGGCCATTCGATAGTGAAATTGGCAGCGAACTTTGCTGAACAACAGCTGTGTGGGAGAGGTGTGGGCTTGTATGGTAATGGCCATGAGGTGATTTGGAAAGGCTTAGGGGGGATGAAATGGGGGGAGTTGCTCCCCGTTCTAAATAAAATGGCTGAAGTTTGGGGCATTCCAGACTTACTGATCCTACATTTAGGAGAAAATGATCTGGTTGACTGTTCTGGATTGGCTTTAATCAAGCAAATGAAGCTTGATTTGGCGGTAATAAAAGACAGGTGGGAAGGGACCCGGGTAGTGTGGATGGAATTTTTGTAAAGGAGCCAGTGGAAAGGAGCCAGGGTTCATGCGGCAGTCGAAAGGGCTCGCCGAAAGGTTAACAAGGCTTTGAAATCGTACTGTGTGGCGATGGGCATCACGGTCATTGCACACGAGCATTTTAACCATGAAATGTTGCATTTGTTGAGGAACGATGGGGTTCATCTCTCGCAGATGGGTCAGTCCTATTACTTGATGGAACTTAGAGACACTTTGGCCAATCTATAGTGTGTGGACTTGTGGTGTACTAAACCAAAAAGCTGAGTGGACAATTAATAAAGGCAGTGTTTTCCTTCACTGGGTATTCTTACAATGACTTGAGCGGTCCATTTACGATTTGGGAGGAAGGTTTTTGGGGTGGGGCAGGAAAACTCAGAGGTTTTCCTGGGTGGCGTGTGTTATGGGGATTGGATAATCTAGAGTGGATTCATCCTTTCTCTAAGGGGGAGGGCTTGGGAGGGTAGGTGGGGATGAGATGGAAAGAAGAAGGAAAACATACGGATGGTATAAAACAAGTCATGGTTTTGGAAATAAAGCATTGGAAATGGAAATGGTTATATGGAAAGGTTGAAAATAAAATAAAAGGTTTGTTTGGAAAAGTTTATGTTGCGGGTCTGTCTTTGGCTGTCCTGGTAATAAAGGTGACCTTGTAGTGTAGTTCCTAGTTTCCCACTAGGCCCTGCGCATTGGAATAACATAAACAGTAGTATCGACGTGGAACTGCGGATATTCCAGGCCTCCACTGACTATGCTAAACTTAATTGGGTTGTGTTACCAACTAGCTCAGAGGTCACTGGAAACTTCTGCATAGGAAGTGATCAGCTTCCTTGGCACAGACAAGAAGGGATTCAGTTTTCCAACAACCGTGCAACATGACAACTTTGCTCCTCAGATCAAGAGTCAATCTCTAGGGTCGTGTGAAACAATAGACATGTATTTCACTCAGTCAGTCTAGTGCAGTTTACTTTCACGAGATGTAGAGAATAGAGAGACGGGCGTTTGTCAATAAAGGGTTAACATTTATTGAACAGTCTTTCTTCTCGTACAAGAGAAATGTATTGCCCCAATTGTAATAATTGTTATTATAAAAAGTACGTACAGTAAGATAAGTATTGCGAAATAGAACTGTAAAAGCATTGATATGGTTTCTTAGCCATACAATGGTTTAAAAGTAATAAAACATATATACAGTCATATATACATTAGGCTAACATACTCAACTGGTGCTTCTAACTAAGCTTACCCCAGTGTGCCTGACCTAAGCCTAACACGTGAAAAGGGGAGTAAGTAAGTAGCTTCAGTTAAGTTGGTTTTGCCAAGGTTTGTTTCAAGAATTCTCGTCTATGGGTTTAGTCAACACCATACCTCTGAATAGAATGATGGAGGATTGGTATCTCCTTCAGGGGTCTCTCTCGATATCCCAGTCACCTGCGAGGGTAAACCGGAAGCGCCGGGACTGGATTTCTCTGCACGAGAAAGGCAGCGGCTTCTCTTCAGCGCGTCGAGGAAGGAGGGGGGACAGCGTCCGCGGGCAGCTGGAATCTGCTGGATGTCTTCGCAGAGGGACGGCTGTTCAGCTCCTTAAGCGTACTGCACCATAGTTCGCGCTTTAGCGGCGATAACGGTATCAGCAGCTTCACCACCACAGGATAGCAGGCTGCAGCGACAGAGTGCTAGATTTACCAACACGGGGTCTTGCAGCTCACTGCTCACAGCTTACAGCTCTCTTTGCTTAAGGCAACGTTGGTAATATTTATACCTGACAGGTGCCGGGTTTGACGCAAGTTTGCTGGACATAAGACGTCAATTAAAGATGTCACTAGGAAGTGATAGTTATCAGTTGCTCATTAGAGTTCCATTACTAATCAAAACATAGCAAGCGGGGATTTCCAGGTTTGCTGAGTTTTTATCTTGTTGAAGAACTCGGAGTGTTATCTAGGAATATCAGATAGTGACTGCTGCTCTGTCATTGCACTAATTGGTCGCAAAGGAAGTGGCAGAGGGAACTATGCTGGAATGTGGCTCTGTTCGTGTGAGGCCAGAGATGACTTTTCAGAAAATCGCACTTGAACGGTTATGCCAATATAGGGAATAAATGGATTTATAGCCGAATAGGGGCATAAGGTCACAGTATCGATCAGGAACCTAGATAAACACGCAACAACCTTTTATGCTATATTCAGAGTTGTGTGAGAGTCCTTATTTGCGCGATGGGTCCCAGGGGCACTTGGCAAAGCCAATGTCCCCCTGGGGTATTTCGCGCGAGGGACGACCTCACGCGGCCTGATTGGGTGGTGGGCGGGGCTAGGTCCAAGTGAAGGGAGGGGAGGGAGGGTTTGACGTCACTCTGAGCGAGTGAGAGGAGCGGTGGTGTCGTGTTTGACCCACCCACCCACCCTGGTTGCACAAATCAAGGGTAGGGTGTTTCTTGTTTACTGTCGCTTGTCACTGTTTGTTATGTGTATATATTAAAAAAAAAGAGAATAAGATAAGTAATAAATATATAAATAAGTACATGCATAATATCTCTGATATAAGACAAACTGTCAGGATGTCACCTCAGGACACTACAGGCAGACTTTTTGTTGTGTTGTCGGCGTGTGTTATGGGGATTAGATAATCTAGAGCGGATTCATCCTTTCTCTAAGGGGGAGGGCTTGGGAGGGTAGGTGGGGATGAGATGGAAAGAAGAAGGAAAACATACGGATGGTATAAAACAAGTCATGGTTTTGGAAATAAAGCATTGGAAATGGAAATGGTTATATGGAAAGGTTGAAAATAAAACAAAAGGTTTGTTTGGAAAAGTTTATGTTGCGGGTCTGTCTTTGGCTGTCCTGGTAATAAAGGTGACCTTTTATGCTATATTCAGAGTAGGGTGAGAGTTCTTATTTGCGCGATGTCTTTAAGGTCACAGGTCTGCACTCTCCCCAGCAGCTCCACTGGCTCCGTTCACTGCCGCTGAGCCCCCTGCCTGGGATTCGGGGCTGCTCTCTGCCCACCTGCTGCATTGCTGTAATTGTATTCAAGAATTGTATTCAATGCTTGGTGACCTCTGATTGTCTGTTAAGCACCTTGATGCAGAGTGCTTGTAACAGGGTGCGGCGTTAGTGACCATCATCGCAATTGTTCTATAATGGTGGCATCCCGGGCTCAAATACTGTGTCGGCACAGCTGTGGGAAAAGGTATAGTGCTGGAGGTCATGCGGGATCAGCAGGCAAATCTCGGTCCCGTTATGAAGTGCAGAGTCATTATGGTTCGGATTGCGCTGGGCCAGCGTAGCGCTGCGGTTATTTTGCTCCCAACATTGGCATGTTCTATCCCTTTGCATGGCACAGGGAGTTAATTGCGCTTCCAGTCGAGGGCTCACTGGTGACGCCAAACCTTTTATATTATTTGGGGGGCGCCGGTAGGACAGGGGGTCTGACGCATCCTGTTTTTTTTTACGGAAACGGGGATGTAGGAGGCCGTTCCAATAAATATAAATAAGATACATGGGTCTGCAGTGGGTCTGTTTTGTCAGAGCCGTAATGAGTGCATGTTGGTAGACAGCACATCGTTTTCTTACTGAAGTGCACAGTTTTATTATTTTCATTTGCCAGCGTGTCTGTTAGGGCATAAGGCCGAACGGGAGGTTTGGACTTCACGTGACTTGAATGATACCAATATTTCAGGAGGTGTTTCACTGCGAACATAGTCCTGGGTCAGAATCACTACCTTTCGCCTGCGCCATTGCTTCTGCGCACATATCTGGCTGCCCACCCGCTTTCCCCGGGCGGGATGCACCCATGTCCTTTCCCTCTGGTGCGGGAGTCTGTCATGAAGGTTGCTACATCCGCAGAGTGCGAGAAGGGATCAGACTGACCCTGCTTGCTGAAAAGCAGAATAGAAAGATACTGTATTTTTAGGGAAAAAATAATGCGCCTCAATGGGATTTTCTTTTAAATCAGCTTATTGGGAGAGGGGGTTGCTACGTCCAATTTATAACTAAAAACGGACTGCTAGAAGTGACTTCCTCTTCGGTTGTACCACACGATGCACAATATATGCGGTAGAGGCCAATGCGCAATGTAATTGGTAGGGGCCGATGCTCAATGTAGTTTACAGTGTGGGGGTGGAACATTGGGGCGGTGAGTTGGTTAGTTAGACTGTCCTGAGGTCCTCTGGCAACACCTAGAGAACAAACCTTTGTCTCGCTAAATGGAGAAAGGGAAATATTTTTTATGATGAAAAGCAAAGCAGTTTGGAGAATGCGGGCATAACTTATAATGTTAATTAATTCAAACAATGGATACACATGTTTATTTGAGGTTTATTAAAAAAAAACATAGGGAATACAGGTTTATGTAAAGCGTCCAAAATATAAGCAGGAACAACACGTTACCTTAATGCTTTTATTCTCATTGTTCAGAAATCCATGAGTATGTTTTGTCTCAAACATAGAGGACAGGAATACAGGGCTCCTCCTATACGCATGTAAGGCTTAGAGGAGAAAGGGACACTTCAGGAGAATCTAGACTCACGGAAACCCACAGAGGCTCCTTCATATTCATGTCAGCCAACTAGCTGCTCAATCATAATATAGCAAAAAGAATAACTGGTGGACCGAATGCAGAACAATGTCGCAATAATTTTGTGTGCTCTTCTAGGGGTTTTAAATCGATGCAGGGTGGTGTGATTATTAATTGAATGTGCCTTACCAATACACATGTAGGTTCGAACGTGCCATAGGTCATTAGACTGTTTATTACGTGAAAGAAGAGCGTGTCAAGTGTAAGTGTTATCAATATTATATACAAATCATGGCAGCTGCTTATTTATCTTAGGCTGCGAACAGCCAACGTCAAACACCTTTCAAAACTAGATCCTATGACATCATGTTTATTCAACTACACTGGCCCCACAACGCCCCGAGTCCTTTAGTTCCCGGTCATGGCCTGTAAACAAGGTGCTGGTAGTGAGCTTTCACCGTCGGTAGGGCCGCCCGCGGGGGTACCGGTGAAATGTGGTCAGCTCAAATCGTTGGTGAAGTGCAAAATATGGACCACAGCTGCTCCATTTAAGCACTCCCCTCCTGACATTGGGACATCTGGCGTCCTAGCCTCAGAGAGGTCAGTTGGCCTGGGGACAATCACAGGTGGTGGCTTATGTGATTTCTGCGCAATTGCTCTTGGCTGCACCCCTGAATGTGTTTTATGCATCATGTGTTTTTGCTGCACCTCTGAATGTGTTTTTTATAAATCATGTGTGATGTTTTTCTTGCGTATACCCCTAAATGTATAGCGATACTTGGGTGGTTGTTCTTCCTAGTACAGGTGTTGCTAGTGAGGTCTTGGGTCCCTGTGAGATATTTTAGTAAGGTGGTTAGGGTTGTGTAGGTGGTAATTACCTTTTACCAGTAGTCACTGGGTGTGCTCTATTTTCTATTTTGTGCTGCAGTGATTATTATCCTATGCTCTACAAAGTGCTATTTCTAACAAATATTCTAAAGTCTAAAAGTGCATATTCCTGACAGTGGTCCATGTGGCCCTGTCCGATGTATACATTCCCCTGTTAAAATCTGCACTAGTTCACAGCACTTTGCACTATGTACCGTCCATATGTAATCAGGGAGGGGCTATGGCATTCACTGTGGACTACAGGTCTATTCTTGCATTAAGGTCATACTACCAGGCACCCTCACTGTAGCATTAATTTATAATGCTCCGCATGTGACACAGACTGATGCTATGCTAGACACTTTCAGGGGCAGGTTTGATGGAAATGCATCTGGTACTGATCTTAGCTAGGGCTTAGCATGTGACAAGCAACGTAATACAGCATGTGTATTAGAGCTTTCGTCAGGAACCGGAAACATTTATCGTTTGTGTTTTGTTTTTTCAATTATGTATGACCGGAGACATGATGGATACCTGGGAAGTGCTCTGCACCACAACTGCGAGAAGTGGACAGCCAAGGGGGCCAGTACACCTGGATCGGGAGTGTCAAGCAAAAGGCATCAAGTGTGATGGGCGGTCAATTCAACGGCTCAAGTGCCAGCGGGAGAAGCTGCTATCCATGCATTATAGTTGAAGTGTGTAATTGTCAGCCATTTGTGTTGTCAGTTTGGGAACGGGAGCAGGGCAATGCGTTTCAGGTTGATACCATCAATTTGACCAAGAGCACAGATATTTGCGGAGGAGGCATCACGACAACACCCCATGCGTGAAACGGTATCTGCTATGGCGGCCCCTGCGCTTGCACTTTCATTAATATTACTGGGTGGTGTTTGGAGTAAGGGTGGGCGTAAAAATCCGTTTCGCGGGCGAATTTGCGGATCTCGCGAAATCGCGGTAAAATCCTCGAATCCGCGGGGACGAATTTTCAGCCAAGCAAGGGTTACAGTAGCAGGTGCAAAAGTTGAACCTAATTTCTTTGTAACCTTTTACAAAAGGGTTACAAACAAATTAACTTCAACTTGGACATGTGCTGCTAATTGCTTCCTGGCGCCTCGTTGCCTACTTGCAACTATTCTCTGACCCTGCTCTGACCCTTGAAGCAGGGTCAGAGAATAGTTACAAGTAGGCAACGAGGCACCTGTCCAAGGAATTAAACCTCATCAGGAAGCACTTACAGATATAAAAAACAGGAAAAGGGAGAGGATGGCAAATACACCCATTTTGAGTTGTCAGGAGGGGTTAAACTAAAAGAGACTTTTACAGCACAATTTTCATATGCATTTTGCTAAAAATAAAAAGCTGTATGTTCTGTAGGGGCAACTCAGGAATCTGGCCCTTCAGAGATCCGGCCTCTCTTTCTTTCTCTCGTTCTCTCTCCCTCTCTCTTTCCCTCTCTTTCTATCTATCTATCTATCTATCTATCTATCTATCTATCTATCTATCTATCTATCTATCTATCTCTCTCTCCCTCTCCCATAAACGGCTGCATGGGTAACTTCGCTATGCATGCGGCTCGCGAAGACGCAAAAAACCCTGCGAACACTGAAAAAACCCAGCGAACACGCAAAAAAACAAAAATCCGCAAATTCGCACAAATTCGCGAATTTTGCAGATCGCGAATTCGCAAATCCGCAAATTCGCGGATCGCGAATTCGGAAAATTCGCCTATGCTTAGTTTGGAGGCTCTGTAGTAGGAAGGTAGGCCGGCACAGGCCTTAGCCTTACAATGGTATGTTGCACATTGTGTCGACAGTTGGGGGAAAGGGGCAGGGCCCTGCATTTTAGGTGTATACCGTCACAACAACACCCTTGTTGCGAGATGAACACTGCGTGGTGTTAGATGGCTCCATAGTAGGAAGGTAAGCTGGCACAGGGCTTAGCCTGACTATGGTATGGTGGTCCCAACAGTGATTAACATCGACGTGGGAGGTTTAAAGATCCGGTGCACCATGATACTGATGTAGTAGGTCAGGTAGTGGCGCCAAGAGGGGTGGTCAAAGTGTGTAAGAGTAGGACAGCCCCAGCTTTAGACTCAGCAACTGGAGCAGGATACTGAAGTAGGTTGGGTTTACACGCATAGGGCCAGGATATGCCCGGTTACAGCTATTACAGGGATTCCAAAGATGGTGTATGTCCGTCCTGAGTAGGAAGTGAGAAGTACTTGATAGGCACACCACACCGCCCTCAGTTGTTATCTTACATGTGGGTGGCAACGGTTTGGTTAAACTGGGCAGGAGGGGCTGCATCGCAGTGATAATCTCAGCAGTAAACTGGCTAGCAAAGTACGCCCAGGCTGCACGGGTTGTTGGTCATTCATGTGAAGCGTGCTAAGCCAGTTTTCTTTTAAGGTGGTTGTAGATGGAGGGCGGAGACTGTCTTAGCCAGCTTAGGAGCTTCATGTAAAATTTGCTTAAACACACCCCACCGCCCTCAGTGGTTACCCGGCACCTGGGGGGTGAACGATTTGGTGATGCTAGGCAGAAGAGTCCTGTTGGAAGAGATTATCTCAGCAGCGGGTTGGTTGGCGAAGTCGCTACGGGTTTGCACCATAGATTGGTCACAGATGATACCTAGACTTTAGTGGGGGGGGAGGCGAATCAGTGAGGGCGTTGAATCAATCGGTAAAGAGGGTCAACAACGAGATCGAGAAGCTGTTTTGAACACCTCAATTGCAGAGTATCCCACATGGGTGCATCTGGGGAGATCAGTTCTACTTACGGGATGGCGTCCACTTGACTGGGGCAGGTATGACCTTTCTGTGTAGGCAGTTTGGGGGGGGCAGATAGTCGGTCAACTATGCTGGCTGTGGCGGTAAGGTCATAATCGGTGAGCAGCAATTTAAGGTCCTTAGGGGGCAGCACCATTCAGCGAATGGGGTCGCCCAGGGGGAGGGGCCATTGGTCTCTCCCAGAACTTCAGGGGCAGGATATCCGCTTGCTTGGAAGGGTGCAGGGGAGGGAGTCGCGCTTTCCTCAGGCTGGTAGCCACCCTGCACATACACTATGACATCATCAAATGGCACGAGTGTAAGGGCTCTCCTGTTGTGGTTAAATGGAGTTCACGGTGCGTACCAGGGTAACCAGGAGAGGTACGTTCTCTCCCGGTAACTGGGCCCTTTTTGCGCATGCACACTCGCACGTGTGGGTGCAGATGGAAAAGGATCTGACACCGGTTAGCGACCTTGCCATAGGCCTGAGAATTTTGAATGCAAAATGTATAAGTAGGATGTTAGATTTGGTTAGGAACACGCTGTATTAGACATTTGTTAAGGTTAGCCCTTCATACCTGTCTACCTGGGTGTAATCTAATGTCAGAATTTTGCATTTATTAATTATGTAAATAATGTTTATTTTCCAATTTATAATTTGTTTTCGTATTTTAATAAATACAGCGGGGGGGTCGGGAGACCCCCTGCCTTCCAAAGAAATCCATCACCTGGTCAAATTACTACGGGGATTGTATGTGGTGTTTGCATGTTAGGGAGGGGGTGGTCGGTAGTCCCAGACCATGTGCTCCAACCTAAAAAACGTCCTGATATTCCTAAAACATAAAAAGTATGCAAACGTCCAGCACGAGCAGTCCACCAAGTCCTGCCTCTCTCCTGGAATTGGATGCTTCAAAGTCTGAACCCATCAAAAACAGAGAAATACAAGTACCAGAGTGCTAAAGTAGAAAGATCCAATCATAAGAGGCAAGTGACAAATACAATTCTTTGTTAGGGCATGGAGTACAATTGACCTATGCCTGCAAACTTCACACCTTGTGAACACTTTAATGCTCAGTTTATTATATTACAGATGCAGTTCAAAATACAGTCCACTCAGTCATCTTACCCCCCACTGATTTAGCGGAATCCCTCCTAATACATTGTTCTGTTCAAATCAAAACTCTTGTCACTTCAAAAGGTGTTGCTCATTTTGGTTCCATGTTTAAATATTGATTTACAAAAATATAGATGAAAAAATATCGATATAAAAATATTGATTACAAAAATATCGAATCCCTATACTTAAACAGGTAAATACAGTAATATTGACTCAAAAATATATATGTAAAAAATATAGATGTAAAAAATATTGACATTAAAACAATAGCATAACTTAAAATAAATTAAATGTAATATATATTTACTTAAATACATTTTGTTAACTATTATCTTCAATTAATTTATAAACTTTTTTAATTATACAAAAATAAAATAAACACATATATAAATAATTTAAAATAAAATATTCTATATTTAATTAACACATTAAACTATTTAAAATAAATCATACATTTAATAACAAAATAAAAACATTAGTAGTTAAAACGTTGGATAGCATAGGGATAAAAAATTACTATTCCCACTCCACTGAGTGCATCAGTAGGGAAATCGTTGGATAGCGGAGGGATAAAAATGACTATTCCCACTCCAGTGAGTGCAACAGTAGATAAAGCGTTGGATAGCGTAGGGGTAAAATGTACTATTCCCACTCCATTGCGTGCAACAGTAGGGAAAGAGCTGGATAGCGGAGGGGTAAATATGACTATTCCCACTCCAGTGAGTGCAACAGTATTGAAAGCGTTGGATAGCGTAGGGGTAAAATTTACTATTCCCACTCCATTGCGTGCAACAGTAGGGAAAGAGCTGGATAGCGGAGGGGTAAATATGACTATTCCCACTCCAGTGAGTGCAACAGTATTGAAAGCGTTGGATAGCCTAGGGGTAAAATTTACTATTCCCACTCCAGTGCGTGCAACAGTAGGGAAAGAGCTGGATAGCGGAGGGGTAAAAATTACTATTCCCACTCCAATGAGTGCAACAGTAGGGAAAGCGTTGGATGGCGGAGGGGTAAAAATTACTATTCCCACTCCAGTGACTGCAACAGTAGGGAAAGCGCTGAATCCCAAAACAATAAAAAAACAAAACCATCAACATGTTTAATAAATTTAATTTCAATATTAACATAATTAATATATAAATGTAAATATATTATTATTAACAAAGATAATAAAAAAACATAATTACACATTATTTAACACTATAAAATCCACAACTCACACCTACAATTAATTACACAATTAAATTGACTAATTACTAATTAAGTAATGAAAATTAATGTATTATTATTTATTAATTAATCAATAAACAATTAATTACTTACCACCTTTTACACCATGATGATTTGGGCAACAATGCCATCATAATTCTGCTGGACTTATCAGTGACCTTCGGGACAGTGTTGCATGCCATTCTCCTGCAAAGACTATAAGTAGGAACTGTCAGTACCTTGTGCAAATGGATCAAATCCTTTCTCTCCAACAGCAAACAAACAGTGTTTCTCCCCCCATTTACATTGGGCTTTTATGAGATCATTTGCGGTGATTCACAGGGTTCGGCCTTAAGTCCATGTATTTTCAATATTATCTCCATTATTCAAATATGGGGTTTTAATGTTCTGTCCTCCACCGATTACACCCTGTTGATGTTTATCTTTAAAAAACCTTGATGCTTTGGTCTCAGCCATCTTTCACGGTTGTCTATCGCAGTTGCAGTTAGGATGCATAACAGCTGCCTTTGTTTAAACTACCATAAATCAAAAATCCTGATCCTTGCCTCTCTATCCATAGTGGATCGGACTCCCCTGTGTTAATCTGAAATAGGACTACCCCCTGCACCATCCACTCCTGCGAAAAACGTGAGGGGCAATCTGGACAGTGCCTTCGCTTTTAAGCCTTTTGTTAATGCTATCACAGGAGTCTGTTTCTCCATTCGGAAAACTTTAAGAAAGGCCCTCAAAATCTTGCCAGAGCACACCAGAAAGGTTATTGTTCGAGCATTATTCACATCCATACTTGAATATGCCAATATGCTGCTCCTGGGAGTTCCTAAAGCGAACAGACTGCAACGAGTGCAGAATGCGGCAGCCAGACTATTATTGAATATTCCTGAAAGGCAATCTATTCGGGTTGGCTTTAAAAAGCCTACACTGGCTTCCAATCAAGCAAAGAACAGAAATCAAAGCATTGAAGTTATCATTCAAGCCAATCAAATGAAAGGCTCGGTGTATATTTATGAAAAATTTAAAGATACCGTGCCCACAGAGCTTTATACTCAGCCCACCACAATCTGATTTTCATTCCTGAGATTAAAAAGACCGGAGCTGGTGGGCATTCCTTCTTTTTTTGGACCTGAAGCTCTGGAACCTTTTATCGGACCACAATAGAGGTGCCACATCAAATAATTTATTTAAGGATCCTTTAAAGATCCACTTCTTTGGAGAGACCTAATGCTGACTGGGCCCTCCTTTTTCCACTTTTTTTAACTGCTTATTATTCTCACCTAGCAATGACACGTTTTTTAGGAGCAGCTGTTTTGCACTATACAAATCTATTTCATTCATTCATTCATTTATAGCTGTGACTCTGGAATATGTAAACTAGGCCCAAGCAAATATTCTGTTACATGGGCATAATCTAAACTCATTTTGAAAATGTTATGTTACGCTGCAGTCCCAGAATTACGCTATAATACAACATATCGTAATTACGTTACATTTGTGGCAAAGGTTTAGTGCACGGAAACAGCGCAAATCACCAGAATCCAAGTGGCTGCTGTTTGCAGCACTTGTGTTTTTTGCACTGTTTTTTGTTAGTGCAAAATGTGTCCTCGTTTCCAAAAGGCACAAGAGGATGCATTTTGTGGTAAAATATATCACCAATTGCTGATATTGCAATTCAGGTAATTTCCCATAATTGTTCCAAAATGTGTCGTAATCGCCCAAATTCAAATGATAAAAGTGTTGCATACCCCTCGTAATTCCTTTGGAATTCTAACATACAGCTTGAAGATACCCAAAGAAAAGTAGGTTCACCACAGGAATCACTTTTAATTATGAATGGCCATATTTTTGGTGCACACTGAATTTTAAGCTACCCCCCTGCAGGATCCCTGAGCAGACCCAAGACTATCTAATTCGGACTATGTTTTGCTCACCGTGTTGACTACATGTTGTTATAAAAAGAAAGAAACTTAGGGCTCCATTAGGATGGCGGGCGGATTGCCCCCGCCAGGCTGGCTGTAGCCACCGCCAGCCTGGCGGGGGAAATCCACCCGCCATCCTTCCCTGTATTCCCCCCCGCCATATTAAAATGGCCGGGGGACCACGGCGGAGCAAAACACCGCCCGCCACTTTTCCGCCCCGGTCGCCTTGCAGCCGGGGCGGAAAACGAGTAACATGCAGGCGGTGTCTGTCAGACACCGCTCGCAATATTACAATGGGCAATTTTCAATGCCTTTCCGTGGTGGCAATGCCGCCACGGGAAGGCATGCGGTGTTCACTCTGGGGGCCCTCTGTGGGCCCCCAGAGTGAAGGCCAAAGGGGGGTGGCACACGGGGGGTACCTGTGGTACCCCCCTGCATTTACATAATCAAAGCGGTAGGCACCGCGCGGTGCCTGCCGCTTTAATTATGTAAATGCTGCAAAGCATTTTTAGTATTGTGGCGGGCGGAACACAGAGCTCCGCCCGCCACAATTCTAAAAATGGAGGATGTGCCCGCCACAGTGGCGGGCACATCCTAATGGTGCATGCGGGAGTCGGACCCCGGCCCTTAGGGCGGGCGGTCTCGATTTCCGATAGGATGGCGGGCGGGCAAAGCCCGCCCGCCATCCTAATGGGGCCCTTAGTGTCCTTGATCTTCTTTGCCTTACAATGATGTCTGTGCATTCCAAGGACAGACCTTGTCCTCACCTGAGCTTTGTCTGTCTGTGTAGTGTGGCACAGTTCGATTGGAAATCAATGGGGTGGCTTCATGGAGAAATGCTGGAGGAACTGATGTCTGGGTCCTGCTCTGGCTCCTCTGTGCTTTTTGTGTCTGAGGGTTTCTTAGGGGCTGTTCTGACCCCGCATAGCCCAAGCCTTGGACCTGGAGAACAGCAGTTTAAGTATGATGAAATAAAAGGGAGAGGAGTTGACCTAAGGGCTAGGGGCTAGGCAGTGGTCGAAGTGGGGGAAAAAAGTAGGGGAACTGTGGGCGGAGCATCAGGGGTGGGAATAACCAGAGGATTGGGTCAGTGGGCGGAGTCAGAGGTGTGGCTAGAAAGAACAAAACATACCAATTTTTAGTATGTTTGGTATTTCACTGACGAGTTACAGCTTAGAGCGTTATTTAATGCAACCAATAGATACACGTTTATTTGGGGTTAATATATGAGTTTTTGACATGAAAATACATTTACAATGTGGGATATTTTTTCAATCATAGAATTTCCTAAATACGCTTATAAGTGGAATCATAAGCTATTTGTCTCCGAGCCATGCAGTTTCTTTCATCCGCACTTCTCCCTTTTTCAAACCATTTCTGAACATAACATTTGAGGTAAAATTCTATGACTGGAGGCCCCACGTTTTGGGTAGTACTGTTGTTTCTATCATTCTGTGCCCCAAGGTCAATGCAAAATTGTAGTCCTACATTTTTATGTGCTTCACGCAACATGTCATGAAGCCAGCATTAGATGCCTTTTATTTCCTGTTATTGTATCTTAACATAGCACACAAAAGTGAATATATACACCTAATACAACCAAGACATTTTGATTTTGCAGATGCTTTAAGCAGTATCAGATGAATGAGATACAACTGTTATATTAATACTTTGTGTAATTACTACTCAAGGTAGTTGGCATAGAGAATCGTAAATGTATCAACTCTGGAATTATGAGTGTAGAAAGCTGGCTCTGTGTACACTATACCTTACTTTGGTATAGTATATAGAGAGTCCAGAGGATTCCCAAAGGCATATAAAGGTAAAAGTAGATAATACCTTACTCTCTATTTGTGGTAGTGTGGGCAAGCAGGAATGCTTTATCAGAGGGTAGTGGTGAGCATTTATTGTACACACTTGGAAATGATAGCACACACTCAAAAAAGGAATTCAGACCAATTGTTTATATAAAAACACTTCTTTTATTGTATTTTATTTTTAGAACCAACCAGAACTTGGTAATGGTAAGTAAAATTCTAAGTTCACAGACAGGTTGATAAGAATATGCAAGCTGAATGAATTTGACTTTGTTACATGCTGGTACAATGCTTAAAAACAGCGTACTTACTTTTGGATTACTTTGTGATTACTTTTTAGGTTACTTTTTCTACTCAGTGTGATCTGCCTAGATAACACACTGGGACATTTTCCTAGACAAAGGTAAGTAAAACGCTTTTACATCAAAAACACAGTTACTTAGGTTTATATACAAACGCAACTCAACACATCTTTTCCAGCGAAAAACAGTCTATGCATTCCTATGGAGGAAAATTTGGATATCGGTTTGCAGGTAAGTAATCGGTCTTGAGGGTTGAGTTTCAGAGGTTAGATCAAGGAATCCCTCAGGGTCAAGAATGAACTCAAAAAGCACCCTCAGCTGCACTAGGCAGATGGATGCAGAGTTCTGTTGCCCAATGTTAGCCTATGGGGCTAGGGGGGCCTGTGGTTGGTGGCTGCTCATTGGCAGGCTACTCGGTCTTGGAAGCAAAGCTCCTAGGGTTAAAGTCAGGGCAAAGGGGTTCCAGGTCAGCACTAAGTCCACAACACGAGTGGTGCTGGGGCGGCCGAGTGCAGAGTGCTTAGGAGGGGTCGGAGCCATATGTAATCCTGTGGAGATTGCCTGTTTTGTTTTTTAGCTGCAGGCTCGGTCCAATAAGTCTTCCAGGAGGAACCAACAGCTGGGCAGGTAAATTTGAGGGATCAGAGACGTAGGTCCACCTCAGGTACTGTACTTCGGGGTGCAGGGATGCCGGATGCAGGGGTGCCTTTTGAGGTCGGATTTCACCTTACTGGGTCACTCAAGGTTGGGGGTCTCTGTACGGAGGCTGCAGGGATTGTCAGGGAGTCCTGGAGGGGTCAACCCATGGAGGATTTGGACTCTGGAGTCCTGGGGGCCTCGCTGGGACTGGTGGGCCACTTGGACTTGGACCGTAGCGACGGGTGGAGTGGTGGTTTCAGGCATCGGGTTTCTATGTCTTTAGCAGGTTCAGAGTCTTTCTTTAGGGATTCTTTTGAACAGAGCTGCTGTTCACAGGATATCCTTTGTTGAAGGCAGTCAGTCCTCCCAGGGTTTTGGGAGGTCGCTGGCTGCAGGACAAGACGACTTCTGGCGCAGGACCTCTGGAAATTGCAGATGGGTTGGTAGGGCTGGGGCCAAGTCAGTTCTCCTTTGCTGTGCATCTTCTTTCGTCCTTCTCCATAGGTTGTGGGAATCTCCTTTCTGGGTCTAGGGCAGGCCCCAAATCACAGTATTTTGGGGGTGTTTTAGGTGTCTCGGATTAGCAACCAATAGGCGACTGACCTTAGGGTGACTGAACCCTTGGCGTGCTCACCCCACACGGGGGAGTGGACACAATCCCTAACCCTGATTGGAGAGGGCCTGCCATCTGCAAGATGGCAGGCACTGAAGAGTGGGCTTCACCTCATCTCCCCCACCTGAGGGGTGAGGTTGGCAGAGGTGGGCACATCTTCTAGGCTGTCCTAATTTTGCCCGCCTGTCTTCCTGCCAAAAAGGAGGTGAGGCAGGAAGGGGGCGTTCTCCTGATAGCAGGAGAAGCTGGGGTAGTGTTGCAAAGATGACAAGGCCTTTGAAGCTCCCCTGTCACAGATGGCTCTTCCTGACCTGAGGGAGGTGTGAAAACCTCTGCCCAGGAATGGCTTTGTTTCTGGCCTCAGAGAGCAAAGGCTCACTCCCCAGGGGTCCAGAAACATGGCTTGTGGTGGTAAGCTGGTGTCTATCAGTCAGGGAACCCACCAGAGACCGGTTGCTTTTCAAGTGGCATCTCTAAGATGCCCTCTTAGTGTAATCTAGAATAAATCCCACACTGGCATCAGTGTACCTTTCTGCACAAAAACAATCCTGAGAGGCTTTTTTCTCTTTCTATGTGTGCTGCACATACAGAAAGAGGAAAAAACAGGGAGAAATAAAGATATTTCTTGTTGTGCCTCCCTTGGAGAGGCATAAGATTTTGATGCAATCCCAGGTTATCGAGTCTTTGTAAGTATGAGAATGTGTCAAAAACCATGGAAGTTGAGTGGGAATACCCACTGCAATACCTTCCTTGTGCAGTGTAAGGCAAATCAGCGATTTGCACTGTGTTGCATTATTCCATATTAATGAAACCATTCAATGCCATGCAAAGTGGATTTCATAAATATGACGTTCCGTGGTGAAAGCATGATTCAAGGCCTTTGGGATCACTGACATAATATCGTCGAGCACAATATTGAGTTGCTAAAATATCGGCGATATAATATCGACTACCATTATATCGACATCCACTACTTATTGAAGAACCTACAAAAATATCGACTACTAATTATGGAATATAATAATTATCGACAACAATAATATCGAAAGACAAAATATAGAATAAACAAATATTGTGTATTATAAAATGAAACAGTACACAACAAAAATATCGACACACAATATATAGATAACACTAATATCAAAAATAATGGAATATCGACTAAAAAATAGCTAAAACGTTTTAAATACAATCCAATTATATATTTTAAATATATAATACACTCCACAATAGATATAACACAAAGAATAAACCTTTTTTACAACACATACAAGAAGCTTATAACTTTTTTACATTTACCATCCAAACATTGCAGTGAATTTATAAATAAACAGGATACTTATAACAAATGTTTGCAAATTATTATTACATACATTTTAAAAATTAGAAAAACAAACCTGGTTTACTGCAAAAGTATTAAGTAAATAGCATTTCCACAACACCAAACATATCAATTAAATTTAAAAAAATTCAAAACAACCAATGAAAAGCTCCCATTCTTAAATCATCCAATCAAATGAAGTAACTAATCAAATACACACTATAAAAAGATTACTTTGCTACTGTTATTTCCTGCTTCTAACTCCAAAGAAAGAAGAAGGTGACACTCTGCCAACTGTTTCCTGAGAAAACTACTTTTCCAGACAAGACTCCTACAGAAATAGTTAAAGTAAGTTAAACTAATTTTTAAATAAAAGTAAAGTAGTAGGCTAAAAGTGTAACTATTTCTCAAAACTATTTAAATAACATTTTTTTTTACCTTTTATATTTCTGCTACAGACATCTCCAAAACACAGCAATAAAAGTTGAACTGATTATATACTACAAAATCCTTATTGTAAGTATTTTAAAATGTTCTGTAACACACCAACTGCTTTGATTGAACCCAAACTTCTAATACACATTTTATCTTTATTCTATTTTCTTAACAGAATTTTTGAAGACATCCCAAAAATTACTCCAATAAAGCTAAAGACTACACGAAATTAAACAGTAAGTATATTTTGTTAATTAGTTAAAAACCCTAAAATGCTAACTACAAGACAGCTTCCCCCTAGAAATCGCTCAAAATGTAATAAAATTATAGATTACTAATTATTTTCATTTTCTACCAACAGAAATATAACAAGAAAATACAAGAAAAAGCTTGAAAACACTTTCTCAATATTTCTAATTACAACAAAGAACAAATGTAAGTATAATCATTGAAATATGAATGCACATAAAACATGTATAGCAGTATTTAAACTTAAAATATATTTCTTTCTAACCTTTCCTAGCACTACAAATAGAAACATGACTGAAGGTGCAGAGATTGTTATGTCGCAGAAAAACAAGCTTTTACTATGTTATATGGGGTATGTTTATACCCAAGAAAAACAGTCAGGACGCAAAGTATTTTGGAAATGTAGCAAATATTACTCTAATAAATGTTATGGTAGGGCTACAACAGAAGAAGCTAATGTACTATCTACCAAAGAACACAATCACCCCCTAATATAACTGAAATTGAGGTCAAGGAAGCCCTTGAAAGCATAAAAGAAGCAAGTACAGGGACTGACAAACCAACAACCCAAATACTAAAAGAGGAACTCTTAAAAATTCCTCAACATGCTTCTGGCCAACTCCCCTCAATTGACTCCCTAAAACACACAATTGCAAGACAAAAAAGAGTCACAACAACTACTCAACCTAACCCTAAAATGTTAGAAGAAGTTGTTATTCCCCCTGAACTGAGTATAACACATAATAAGGAACCATTCTTACTATTTGACAACAAATGCCCTACCAACCAAATTATAATGTTTGGTACTGCTAACAATCGAAGAAAATTACAAGAGTGCCAACATTGGATGATAGATGGGACTTTTAAAACATGTCCTAAACCATTTTACCAACTATACAGCATACATGGATTGCACAATCATTCTAACATCCCTTTTATTTACTGCTTGTTGCCCAACAAACAACAAAGTACTTACACAGAAGTCCTAAACACAATAGAAAAGGAAACAAATAATTATTTTCCACAGAAAATAATTATTGATTTCGAACTAGCTATGATCAATAGTATATTAAAAACGTTTCCACACACAGCAATACAAGGTTGCTATTATCATTTTAATCAAAGCATTTGGAGACTTCTCCAAAAATCTACATTAAGCATACAATATGCTTCAGACAGCACCTTTGCATACCAAATAAAAAAATGAATAGCCCTATCATATGTCCCTGTTACAGATGTAGCAGAACATTATAACATCCTAATCGATAGCCCATATTACCAAAAATATGAGGAAAAACTAGCACAACTCCTAGACTACTTCGAGGATACATGGGTGGGATGGCTACATAGATCGAGACACAGACGCCAACCTAAATTTCACATAGCTTGGTGGAATGTATATTTAAGTACACTGAATCAAGAAGCTAAAACTAACAACAGTGTAGAAGGATGGCACAATGCATTTCAAGCTACCACTAGCAGAAGAAAACCCACTGTCCAAAAACTAATAGAAGCTTTACAAAAAGAACAGAGCTACCAAGAGCTACTTATACAACAATCAGTAACACAAATAGGACCAAAACTAACTAAACAAACAAAATAAATATTTAGACTACTCCAAAGCCAAGTCACCCTATATCCTTCTACAAGAGGCCTAGACTATCTATCCTTAATAGCCAAAAGCCTACTGTGAATTATCTACACACAAATAACAATACTCTCATTTATTTAATAAAATAGTGATAAGTAGCATAACATTTTTATATCATAATAAATATTCCATAATTGTCTAACATATTTATGTCCCCAAAAAATAATTGTAGACAATTAAGCAATATTTGTTATGATATAAAATATGACAATAATAATAACAATCCCATTTCCCACCCAAATGAAAATGAATTAAATAACTTACAATTCATGTTGCAGAAGAATATGTAATTCAATCACTTGCAATCCGTGTACTCCACTATTAATCCATTACAAATCCAATTTGTGAACCCTCAAAAACCAGTAAAAATAGGAAAAAACGCTCCAGGAAATCCCGAGAAAAAAAAGTATGCTTACTTTATTAATTAAAGTAACATACACACACTTTTGTGAAGAAAAAAAAACGCATGATCTTCTCCCAATCCAAATCAATACCCTTAAAAACGTGAAAAATAGTCAAAAAGAGTAAAAATTGCTCCATTAAACCACGAAAAAAGGAGAGAGAGTATAAAAATAATATTTTAATAAAGTAATACAATCTCTTCTCCAAAAAAAGAAATGCATCCTTCTCCGGAACGAAATAGCGAAATCCCGGAACCTGTAAAAAATATCGAAAACAAAACCACTCACACAAAGCCCCCAAACATTTCCAAAAATACATAGACATTACTGTAAAACATTAAAATACACATAGTTTTACATTAAACTCAGAAAATACAATAGTCCTCAAACACTCACGACACCTCCGTAAAAGCCAAGTAACACCTAAAACATACCAAAACCACAACTAAACACACACAATAACACTACACACCTCCAAAATACACTCAAACACTACTAATCTATAACATATAATAGTTACAATTCACCTTACCTTTCGCAACACGACGCACCATCCAACCGCGAGCTTCTCCAGTCCTGAATGAAGCAAAATAACCTTACGCGGTTAGAAAATAGTCCCATTTAAACACTAATAGATACTTAAACATATTAACTACAATGTTCTAAATTAAAATAAAATACTACTATGCTTATAATTTTCTAAAAAATTTTCTACCACTTATAAAAATATTCTTACAATATATCTCCATAGCAAATCATTAATACATAATATTAACATATTATTATTTATTATTAATAATTAATTTAATATATTTACATAGTAATAATTACATATAACAAATACAACTTCAGTTTATATATTATTTACATTTGTTTTATTTTTAAACTTACTATACAAATATGTAACATTTGTAAATTAATTATAATAATAATAAATATTATTTATTATTATTATTAATCCTATTTATGTATATATATTGTAAATAAATACAAATCCGAAATTACACTTCAGTGAGTATGTTCAAAATTTGTTTGTGTTATTTGTTAAAATATTGAAGTGAGAACTGAACCTTCTCGCACACAAAGGTTTGTTAAATGAAGGTGTAAAGATTCAAGCAAGTGATTAGGTGCTGCCTGGGTACCTCCTGCTGAGTCTTGGAGGTGGAATTGAAGCTTATGATAGCGCCATTCCAGTCGGGAATGGCGACTCCCGACGCACACTGTTAGAAAACATTCCTTTGAACTTGTAATTGTCTTTCAAAATAAAGTTTTATTTGTAATATTGAATGATGTAATCTTTAGTCTTTCACATGTTTCATAAATCAAATGTATAATTGGCCCAATGCATTTCGGGCAATACTGCCCTTCTTCAGGGGCATTGATGTTCTACAAAAAAGATGAAACACAACTGTAATATATTCGTAATACATTGCATGTCACAAATCATAATGGTACTAATAATGTGCTAATGCACCTATACACAGGCATGTTTTGAATGAATTTACATCATTAATCAATGACTTCATGAAACGTAAATACACATTCTCATAAGTATACACAAGATGTTACCTCTCTTCCGGTGGTGTGTGCTCACACTACTTATCAACAGTACAAAAAACAAAGTACATGAAAAAATAAATGACCCAATCTCCTGTCTACAATGTTAAGCAAAACCAGTGTGAAAAAAGACGAAACAACCGGTAACTCTAAGGGTATTATGTATGCGAGTCTAAGGAAGAAGTGAGTCAAACATACCTTCTTGTTGAAGGAAGTGTATAGTTGGTATGGAGTCGGTACACGTAAACCCAAGACAGCTAACCTGTAGTAAATGAAACGATGTTTTAAAAAACGATGTTTGGCGGGGTATTTAAACCGGAGTCGGACGTATGACCTTCTCGACCCGGAAATGATAAGTTGGGATGAGAAACTAAAAACGGACACTATGTAGTTTCTAAACGTTAAGCATACGGGCACGTAATACTGAATTAAAAAAATAATGAAGGTGGGAAAACAAAATGTGTGGAGTTTGTGTGAGATGTGTATACTGCCGAAGGCAACAGGTCAAGTTTTTAAAAAAAATAATACAATTTTCATAAGTCAAACATATTTTCGAATGTATCACATGTCAAATACTCATAATCAATCAAGAGCACAATCGGTAATGAATACGGTTCCTCTGGTGAAGAAGGGGTGAATACTTTACCAAGTCCTTAATAAAACAGCATGTGTATTCTTTTTGTGTACAGTCCATTAC
This sequence comes from Lissotriton vulgaris, assembly GCF_964263255.1. Taxonomy (NCBI): domain Eukaryota; kingdom Metazoa; phylum Chordata; class Amphibia; order Caudata; family Salamandridae; genus Lissotriton; species Lissotriton vulgaris. The sequence goes on along the minus strand of NC_141693.1, from coordinate 1,115,187,790 downwards.
AACACATTTGCCGTTTTTTTGGACAGCGCGTTGTTCAATAAAGTTCAAACAGTGATGTGGCTATTTACAAAAAGCAATTAAGGTCCACACGTTCATTGAGCCCTTTCGGTTGTGCCGTATTCAGGTACGAAATCCAAAATATTTCTCTTCTTAGAAGATGTTGGGTATTGTCTCTGCCAGGTAGAATCGGGACTTGTTCCAACACAAGAAAGCGAACTTGACTGGGAGAATGATTGTGGTTGTTAAAATGTGACGCCAGGGGAGATTTTGTTTGCTTGGTTCGAATGTTACTTTTGTGCTCGATCATACGTGTTTTTATTTTCCTTTCAGTTTTTCCCACGTAAGCCAAGCCGCAAGGGCATTTGATCAGGTAGATTAAATTCTGACTGTCACAAGTTGCTGTAACTCTCAGTTTTATTGAAAATCCTTGACTCGGATGTTTGATTTTTGTTCCTTTTATGATTGTGTTGCAGTTCCCACAGTTGTGACAAGGTAGCGTTCCTTTGTGTATGTTGCTGCCACTTTGTGTTTTTTTGTTTAGTATCTCCTTGATATTTAAAGATCTTTGAAAAGCGAATCGTGGATTTCGATGAAAAATGTTTCTGAACTCTTCCTCTAGTGTCAATAAAGACCAGTTTTTCAATATAATTTTCTTGATTTTGATGCTTTCAGTGGAGTACTTAGAAACAAATACCATTCTTTCTTCATCTCCTGGCTTTGGTGGAGTTTTTAGTAAAGATGTTCTGTCAGTTGTGGATACCTTGTTTTTAGCTTCTTCTAGAATCTCCATAGGGTACCCTCGCTCGTGAAATTTGTCAATGCAGTTTTGTGTGCTTTGGTTCAATGATTCAGTGGTAGACGAGATCCTCTTTATCCGTAGGAGTTGTGAGTATGGTAGATGTTTTTTTAGAGAATATTGGTGGAAACTGGCAAAGTGTAAAAGGTTGTTTCTGTCCGTTTTTTTGTGAAAACACTGGTTTCGAGTTTGTTTTGGGTTTTTTGAATAAGAACATCTAGGAATGGTACATTGTTTCTTTGTATGTTGTGAGTAAATTTGATCCGGTCGTTGACCTCATTTAAGTTACTGATGGCTTGTTCAAGCTCCATTTGTGTGCCCTTCCATAAGACAAATATGTCATCAATGTATCTCTCGTATGTTATGAGATTTTTTGACCACTGCTCATTGCTCAAAATGTTGTCCAATTCAAACCTGTACATGAAAAGATATGCGTAGGCCGGCGCGGCACAATTGCCCATAGAAGTACCTGAGCTTTGAATGTAAAATGATTCCTTCCATGAAAAGTAACTGTGATATAAAGTGAAATTTAAAAGTTCCATGATAAACAACTTCAAGCCTTCTTCCATTTCTGAAGTCATGAGAAATGACGCAGTTGCATCCAAACCAAGATTGTGCGGGATTGAGGTGTATAGCGACTGAACGTCAATAGTACACAGTATCATTTCATTAGTGAAAGAATCTTTTTGGTCCTCAAGAATGTTTAGGAAATGGGTAGTGTCTTTAATATAAGTAGACATGGATTGTACCAAGGGTTGTAAATGCCGGACTATGTACTTTCCAATGGGCTCGTGTATAGAGTTGACTGTGGACACGATTGGTCTGCATGGAGGGTTGGTAGGATGTTTATGTACCTTTGGTATCATGTATATATACGGGTCGAGAAGGTCATACGTCTGACTCCGGTTTAAATACCCAACACTTTTTCAAACACTTTTTCAAACACACGGCAGGAAGACCATGATGTGTTCAGGAAACGCCAGACTTTAGATGAGTGTCCAGCAACTTCACATCTCGTTGAATCGAGAGTCGACTTTTTTATGATATCGGTGCTTAAAACTGAACCGATATGGTTCTTTTTTCAGAACAAAATCCATTGACCCGAGCACAACACAGATCACGCCCTAACCTGATGGTGGCTTTTCTACATTTCCAGGTATGATTATTTCGGCTACCACCGTCTTTACATACATTTTCGATAGACCGTTTTTTAAAACATCGTTTCATTTACTACAGGTTAGCTGTCTTGGGTTTACGTGTACCGACTCCATACCAACTATACACTTCCTTCAACAAGGAAGGTATGTTTGACTCACTTCTTCCTTAGACTCGCATACATAATACCCTTAGAGTTACCGGTTGTTTCATCTTTTTTCACACTGGTTTTGCTTAACATTGTAGACAGGAGATTGGGTCATTTATTTTTTCATGTACTTTGTTTTTTGTACTGTTGATAAGTAGTGTGAGCACACACCACCGGAAGAGAGGTAACATCTTGTGTATACTTATGAGAATGTGTATTTACGTTTCATGAAGTCATTGATTAATGATGTAAATTAATTCAAAACATGCCTGTGTATAGGTGCGTTAGCACATTATTAGTACTATTATGATTTGTGACATGCAATGTATTACGAATATATTACAGTTGTGTTTCATCTTTTTTGTAGAACATCAATGCCCCTGAAGAAGGGCAGTATTGCCCGAAATGCATTGGGCCAATTATACATTTGATTTATGAAACATGTGAAAGACTAAAGATTACATCATTCAACGTTACCAATAAAACTTTATTTTGAAAGACAATTACAAGTTCAAAGGAATTTTTTCTAACAGTGTGCGTCGGGGGTCGCCATTCCCGACTGGAATGGCGCTATCATAAGCTTCATTGTTTAAAATATTTCATAATTAATTTACATTTGTAAATTAATAATAATAATAATTATTATAATAAAATAATTATTATTAATAATAATTGTATATATGTATGTAAATAATTAAAAAATACATATCAAACATTGTATGCAACTGTATAAATGATTTACTATTTTATATTGTATTGACATTTTGTTAATTAAAAGCTTAGTATATACTTAATAATAATGAATTACAACTATTAATTATTATTAACAACATTGTATTTAATATGTATGAATAATATACAAAATATATTTAGCATGTAAATGTAGCAAACATATACTTACCTGTTTATTATTTTCTGTTCATGTAAATATTCGAAATATGTATTTAATACAATTAATATATTCTATATTAACATTATTAATTAAATGTTTTATGAAAATGTAAGAAAAATGTTTATTAGAAAAGAATAAAAAGTTTGAAACTGTTGATAAACTTTATAACAAATCTGAAACAACACTGTATATAATTTTTCAATAAAACTGTTAAAAAGAATTTTATTTAGAAATGTAAAACATTTATGAATATAAATAAATGTAATGTAATACATTCAATTTACCTAATTGTTTATAAAAAAGAGTACTACATTTTTATACTGTACATATTATAAATACAATCTGTCAATAAAAAATTTCAAAAACTGCATATCTAGTTATTTTACAAATAAGAATTACATTTTATATTTAAATTGTGATTATTATAATAATATTTATAAATTTACATCTACCTTTTTCCATTATTAATATTTATTGTACAATTATAATACTACATCAGATTTTTTTTACATTACTTTTCTGATTTAATTTTCTAACATATATAACTTACTATTCCCACTCCATTCTAATAACAGTTAAGTAAGGTTCTGTACACTGACCCAATAAAATTTACTTTTCCAAATCCAGTCAGATACAACTCTGGGAAGGTGCTGGACATTGATTCTATTTAATTTAATATTACCACTCCAATCAGATAAATGTCTGGAAAGTTGCTGGACACTAGCCCGATTTAATTTACTATTCCAACTCCAATAAGATTAAACTCAGGGAAGGTGCTGGACAGTGACCCAATATAATTTACTATTCCAACTTCAGTCAGGTGAAAAACAGTGAAGGTGCTGGACACTAACCATATAAAATTTACTATTCCAACTCCAGTCAGGTGAAAAACAGGGAAGGTGCTGGACACTGACCATATACAATTTACTATTCCAACTCCAGTAAGATGAAACTCAGGGAAGGTGCTGGACACTGACCCAATATAATTTACTATTCCAACTCCAGTCAGGTGAAAAACAGGGAAGGTGGTGAACACTGACCATATACAGTTTACTATTCCAACTCCAGTCAGATGAAACTCAGGGAAGGTGCTGGACAGTGACCCAATATAATTTACTATTCCATCTCCAGTCAGGTGAAAAACAGGGAAGGTGCTAGACACTGACCATTTACAATTGACTATTCCAACTCCGGTAAGATGAAACTCAGGGAAGGTGCTGGACGGTGACCCAATATAATTTACCATTCCAACTCCAGTCAGGTGAAAAACAGGGAAGGTTTTGGACACTGACCATATACAATTTACTATTCCAACTCCAGTCAGATGAAACTCAGGGAAGGTGCTGGACAGTGACCCAATATAATTTACTATTCCAACTCCAGTCAGATGAAACTCAGGGAAGGTGCTGGACAGTGACCCAATATCATTTACTATCCCAATTCCAGTCAGGTGAAAAACAGGGAAGGTGCTGGACACTGACCATATACAAATTACTATTCCAACTCCAGTCAGATTAAACTCAGGGAAGGTGCTGGACAGTGACCCAATATAATTTACTATTCCAACTCCAGTCAGATGAAACTCAGGGAAGGTGCTGGACAGTGACCCAATATAAATTACTATTCCAACTCCAGTCCGGTGAAAAACAGGGAAGGTGCTGGACACTGACCATATACAATTTACTATTCCAACTCCAGTCAGATTAAAATCATGGAAGGTGCTGGGCAGGGACCCAATATAATTTACTATTCCAAATCCAGTCAGGTGAAAAACAGGGAAGGTGGTGGACACTGACCATATACAATTTACTATACCAACTCCAGTCAGATGAAACTCAGGGAAGGTGCTGGACAGTGACCCAATATCATTTACTATTCCAACTCCAATCAGGTGAAAAACAGGGAAGGTGCAGGACATTAACCATATCCAATTTACTATTCCAACTCAAGTCAGGTGAAAAACAGGGAAGGTGGTGGACACTGACCATATACAATTTACTATTCCAACTCGAGTAAGAATAAATTCTGAGAAGGTGCTGGATAATAATCATATGAACTTTAATAATCCTAATACCATATTTTTTAATTAAAAATAATGTATTTACGTCTCACTCTATATCTCATAACACATATTAAACAAACCTCACAATGATATATTCTATAACTGTATTATAAAATATTATTACATTTATTTACATTCCTAAATATTTTTCTATATTATTATAAATTATTATAATTACTATTTTTTTTAAATTTATAATTTGAAATTTGTAATCACTTTTTCAAATTCCTAAAATAATTTCAAAATATTTTTTTCTAATAATTATTTGTTGAATATTTAAAAAAAAATTAAATTATTTATAAAAATTTCAATATATTTTTCACATTTTTTATATAAATTTCATGATTTCACTATAAAATATATATTCTAAAGGTGAATAATCACCATTGAACACAATTAACCCCATATATATATATTTTTTTTTTAATTTTTTAAAAATGTAAATTTAAAATTTTTGTTTTGCATATAATAATTTCTTTTTTTTACATAATATTCAAAAATTATATACATAGTTTGAAATGATCCCCACCCTTATCCCTTATTAACCCAACATCTTGCTCCTAAAATAACATAATAAAATATTAAAATTTATAAAAAAATTAAAAAAACTTTTTTTAAAACACTCCCCACCCTTCTCCCCTAATAACCCAACATCCCGCTCCTAAAATAACATTATAAATTTATAAAAATACTAATTTTTAAATATTTTTTAATAAACTTTTTTTAAAACACTCCCCACCCTTATCCCTTAATAACCCAACTTCCCGCTCCTAAAATCTATACTACTATAATCAAGGAAGAACTTTTCACCTTTGAGGCGGGTAAACTCAGGAACCACGGCGCCAATCCATACACCTGATACATCATTGTAATTGTCAGGGTGTGCAGATGGACATAGGCTTTATAAATAAAAAAATAGACATTACTTAAAAAATTGACAATCAAAAAAAAGTAGTCCCTTGCAAGTAGGGCCGGCCGCGACCTGTGTGGTGACATCAGGAGCGTGGGGAGGAGCGGCGTGCAGGAGCGGAAGAGGAGCAGCAGATATGGCGCGGGGGAGGAGAAGTGACGAATGGCAGAATGGCGGTGAGGACCGGCGGACAGGCTGGAGGAGCGGTAAGAGGCGAGAAGCGGTGGAGCGGTGAAATGAGGAGCGCGGGGAGGAGCAGCGGCTGAGGTAAGGCTCCGGGCAGGTGGGGGTCGGGGCAGGCGTGGGACGGGGCGGGCGGGGGCCCGAGCTGCTTGACAATGTCAGGGCGGGCGGGGGGGCGGGCTTCTGCACAATGTCTGGGTGGGCGGGGGTCCGGGAAACCTGATTGCTCCCGGACAAGGTCGGGACGGGCTGCTAGTTTAAAATACTTTTAGAATTTTTTTAAAAAAATTAAATACATTACTTCTTTAATTTTTTTAAAATGTTAATTTTTTTTAAAATAATTATTATTATTTTAAAACACTCTTATCCCCTATTAACCCAACATCCCGTCACTAAAAATAAACATAAAATACACAACTAAAATAATAATTACTTTTAACATATTATACATTTTTTACACATTCTACAATATTAACACTTTAAAAAAAAATAATATTGACATTATATACCTTTTTTGATATTTTTTACTGTCTATATATTTTTTTCGATATTATTTATATTCTATATATATTATTTCGATATTTTTAACTACACTAACAATTCGATATTAACTCTACACGATATTTTTGATTCAATATTTTTTACTTCGATATTTACTTAATGAAAACTATAACGATATTTTTTACCTCAATATAATTTCATTCGATATTTCTCTACCATCGATATTTTTGACTCGATATTTAGTCCATTCGATATTTTGAAATTGTCGATATTATGCCCGGTTACCGGCCCTCGTAAATATGTCCATTAGTTTGCTGTGCATGCAAATCATGCATTGCCGATCTCTGGTCAGTTGCATTACTACTGCTGGAACAAGGCCAATGGAGGCACCAATGGGTGAGGGGGACTGGCCTCAAGGGTCCTGTAACCTCAATGACAATGTCTCTGTTGATCTAATGTGTGCTGCTTTGTAGGCCTGCCTGCAAGACTTCGAGGTGAATCTCAGTATGGATTGTGGTGGACAGGGCTTAAAGGTTAGCCCACACTGGCCACTAGTAGGGTCCACCTGCTGCTGCTAAGAGACCAGGGCTTCTATGGTCTAGCGGGGGCCTTTCTACGGTCCAGTAGGGAAATGTGCTCCCTCAGGATAGTGATCTGGTATCCAGAAATGTGCAGTGCATCTGGGAGTGGAGCGCTGTCTATGTGCTCCCCACATTGTTGTGCTTAAAGATGGTGCACTCTTGGCAAGGCACTGCCCAGTTTCGCATGCAAATTGCCAAGGACGGTTAAAGCCTCATGGACTAAGCAATGACTTCACTCCTCTTTCAATGGAAAAAATAATAACATCCTGGAAAAAGCAAACACTCATAGGGAATGCAAGATTTTGTAAAGCATTCGAAATATAAGCAGGAACAACATGGTTACCTTAACGCTTTAACACTCACTGTTCAGAAATCAATGAGTGTTTTTTGCCTCAAACGTTGAGGACACAAATACAGGGCTCCTCCTGTACACAGGTGTGCCTTTGTTGCACTCGTGGACAGCAAGGAAGGGGTTAAGTAGGGCTCAGAAGATCAAGGGACTCTTCAAGAAAATCTGATTTGACTCATGGTCTTCTCCATATTCATTCATGTCAGCCAGCTAACTGCTCAAACATCGCCATTATGTATTCAAGTGTCCTGCACAGGATACCTTTTGAAGTGTCCAGCTCGGCTAACTCTCCTTCCCACAAAAAACTTGAATTCTTGAGCGAAAAAGGCAAAAATTATATTTTCATTTGGGAAGTAAAGGATACATCCAACTTTTTTTTTGGGTGACACTATAGTATGTTAGTGATGCTGAAAAGCGTCACTAAAACAATTCACAAACCTAAGAGGTCCCAAAGGCATAACCCATTGGCTTTGCTAATGCTTGTTTAAATATCTCATTTGCTAAATGGAGCACTTTTAATTTGGTGCCAGACAGGGCTGAACTGGGAACCCAAAGCAGCCCTGGCACTTTGTCCATCCCCTGTACGGTGTGTTGTGAGTGAACGCAGTAAGCGAGCCTGACCACTACAAAGGGGACATGGGAAGAGGGAGTTCTCTATCCAGGAAAATTTAGAACAAATTACATAAAGTGTGCATTCTACAACACATTTTATTTTATATTCAATTGTATTGGCATTTAGAGCACAGTAAATGATGACCTTACAGTGCACCAGGATACGACAATCTTGTTAGGGATCTTCAATGTTTCCCTCACTATCACCCTCCAACACTGCCTCTCATCTCTCCATAGCCCCTCTCACATGTATTTAATTTGTTTTATGTAGCGCCTTTCAGCCTAGTGTAGCTTTGCATGACAGGGAGGGAGCAGGAGAGCGCCATATTTTCTGAGATATGGCTCACTCCTTCCCTTTGCGCCGGCGCTCATTACAGATGCCGTTTGCCACACACACACCTTAGGGTCATAGCATTAGGGTGTGTGAGTGAGAGTCCAGCATAGGTTTTGTACAGGAAGGGTACCCTTCCTGTACAAAATACGATGCCCAGACACATGCAAAGTTTTTCCCACTTTGCATGTATACTGCACAGTGCAGCACGCATACAAAGTCTTAAAAGGAAGGAGAAATTAAAGCATTTCTCCTTCTCACTGTCACCTATACCCTTGCAGACCCACTGGTGGAAAGGCAAAGGGTACCCTTATGAAGTGCACGCCATGAACCCAATTCTTCTTTCCGACGACCTCTACTGCTGTACGTGTTGCTAGCAGAACTTGCTGAGGCGGGCCCCAACGAGGTTCCAAATTCTATTTCCTCTGAAAATTCTTCAGGCAAACCCAGTCTCCAGGTTGAATGGAATAACCTGGATCTGCAGAGTCCTCCAGCAAAGCCTTTTGAACCTGTAGGTGAAGAAGACGCAATTCAGTGGTGAGGTCATGTAAATAGTCAATCAACATAGAATAAGGGATGTCAGAGTACTTTTTAGGTCAAGGGACTCCCCAGACGTTAGCTGGGCGCCCAAAAATGACTTTGTATGGGCTGAGTCCTAAACGAGAATGTACAGTAGTTCTCGTAGATAAAAGTGCCAAAGGTAAAGCGTCGGGCCAAGAAGACAAGTGCTGGCTTGAATCTTTGCCAGTTTGAGCTTGAGAGTGCCATTATAGCACTCCACCAAACCTGCTGACTGAGGGTGGTTTGCCGCATGGAATTTCTGCCTAATACCAAAACCCGCACACACCTTCTGCATAATTTGGCCTACAAATTCACTTCCATTTTCACTCCATACAATTCGCAGCAAACCAAACCTCTGGAAAAAATCCTTCAAAAGGACTTTGGCAGTAGACAAAGCAGTATTGTCATTTAGGGGGTAGGCCTCTATCCATCTGGAAAAGGCACACACCACCACCAGAACATACATGAGGTTATTACAACGTTCCATATGAATGAATTCAATTTGTAATACCTCAAAAGGATAAGTAGGGGGAGCAAAATTACCTGCTGGAGTTGGGGTTCCCTTTCCTATATTATGCATCAAACAAACGATACAATGTTTCACCACATTCTCCGCTCATTTAGGAATTCTTTCATTCTGCCATACTGGAGCCAGATGTTTGCAGGTAATGCCCAGAAAGGCATGCACCTCCCTTTGTGTGCAATTGCTTGAATACGTTCTGGGGTCAATCGTCTTCCCTCCTTCGACAAGAGATGACCTAAGTAGATAACCTCTTGGTGGCAATATTGCAGTTTTGAGGGTGACACCTTGTGATGCAGGTCAGACAAATGACGCGACAGTGAAACAGTCACATCCTTACAAACATTCTCTGAATCATCAGCAACTAACAAATCGTCCACATACTGAATAAGAGTGGGACCTGGGGGTAAAGTCAAAGCATCGAGCTGAGATTTCAAAGCCTGACTATAAATGGAGAGACTCTCACAATAGCCTTGAGGTGCACGTTTGAATCGGAAACTCCGGCCTCAGAGAGAGAAGACAAAAATATCCCTACTCTCCTCAGCAATAGGAATTCTGAAGAAAGCATTTTTGAGATCAATAACTGAGAACCATGCCACTGAAGCGGGTATCGTAGTGAGCAAGGCAGTGATATCTGGGACAACAGGAAACTGGGGGACAACAATTTTGTTGACCTCCCGAAGATCTATCACAAAGCGATATACTGGAAGCTGAGAAGGATCAGTGCATTTAAGGACAGGTAGAACAGGACTGTTACAAACATTTCCTCTCGTTTCTTCGACCACACCCTTCTGAACCAGATCATAGATAATAGCCAACAAAGCTCGTTCACCATCGTTGGAAATTTTATACTGAGGAATGCGTGGTAATTTAACATTAGGCTTCATAGTAACCACGTAAGGCGGAATCTGGAGCAGACCAACATCATTTGGACCCGTAGCCCAGAGCGTAGCAGGAAGAGAATGCAATTCGGGTGGGAGTTGGTCCTTAGACAAATACATAGGAGAAACCAACTTCTCACCTAAAGTAAGATGTACGTCAGAGGGGGAAAAATACAATGTTGCATGAAGATGTTTCAACAAGTCCAAACCCAACAAATTCCCGCCACGACCAGTCTTAAAATGAGCGGGGCCTCCAAATTATAAGGACCAATCGAGATAGGCAAAGGGCAAGAAACCGGGTTACTAACTGGGGCGCCAGAAAATCCTACAGAAACGTTAGTTAAGCCAGACAAAGGTGCCCCAGGGAGTTTGGAGTGAATGATAGAACTTCTCATTGCACCAGTATCCAAAAGAAATGGCTCTGAAACACCCAATGCAACAACTTCAACATAAGGCCCATTCTGATCCACTGGGACTGATACTACTCCCTTTCTTTGTCCATGGCTGTCCTAACTAGTGTGAAAATCGTGAGCCTCACTCTCAATACAATAATCATCATTGTAATATTGCGCAGACTGAGTATTCTGCTGATCAAAATAATTCATAGAATTTTGAGGGGGAAAGGAACGCTGTCCTTGGGACAACGCACCACGCCCTCTACCTCTAGGTGCGGATTGAAAACCACCACGGCCTTGCGGCCCTGGGAATCCACCATTACGCTGCAATAAAACCGGACAGCTATTCTTAAAATGACCTTCCTCTTTACAATAGGCACATTGATTAGGACCTAGTAAAGATCGCAGAACAAAAGGTTCAGGTTTTTGTAACAACCTCTGAAGCTGGGGAGGCTGTTGAAACTGGCGCTGAGCAGAACGAGGGGGATAAGCCTTTTGCAAAAGAACCTTCGTCTTCTTCTCAATATTATCCTTTTCCTCCTTATCTCTATTCTCGTAATACTGAGCAGTAGCTAATATCTGTGCAGATGAAGAAACAGCCCACAAACTTTCGGAGTCTTTCAATTTATGTGATAATTCTAGAAGTAAATTAAAAACAAATTTATCCACGAATAATCGCTGTCCACCTTCAGTACTCATATCTTGACCACTGTGGTCGGTGAACGTCTCCTCGAAACGAGTAAAGAAATCGGAGACACTCTCATCTTTCTTCTGCTTACACGCAGCTAACTTATCCCAGTTAACACGTAAGGCAGGCATCATCGTTTTTTTAATTGAAGTGATGATTCTACCAGGCAATTGTGCAATCAAATTATCTGGCTTAGCACCACCTACTTGTGCTGCATCTGCGGCAGCTATAGCAGCCCAATTACCACCTAAAGCTTGGTCGTGGTCCTCCCTACGAATCCGAGCCCACAACGCTTGTGGAACTACATTCCCCTTCAGCATATCAATTTCAGCCAAGTTCATAATACACGCATCAACAGTCTGGGACAGCTCTTTGTAATATCCAGCAGGATTCTTACGAGGGTCCGGTAAAGACTTGTTTAAGTGCCAGAACTTCAGATCGATTCCAGGCAACATGTACCCATATATGCTGGAAATGAGCAGGGACACGCGGAATATTGCCTGCCTGTGGAACCTCTTCTCTCCATACTGGAGGAACTTCCCTCATAGGATAATGTTTCATTTTCTGTCTAACCACAGGATCAGGTTCAAGAATAGTCTGAGAAGAAATTAAAGACCTGAAAGCGACAAGTGTCCTAACGGCATTTTCAACTTCAGAATCCACAATAAGACCTTTATCAAACTTAGCCTGCATGCCTAACAGACCCTGAGGAGCTAAACCCAAATGCATATCCTCCCATCCTTTGACAAGATTGTCACACATAACATTGAAAACATATCTCTATGTGGGCGCATTTCACTGCATAATGGTACTCAGGATATCGAGCACACTATACTGTGGACCACTCATGATCCATTTGAGAGCAAGAGAGTCCAACGCAATCCGCTCGTCGGAACCTGGGATTTGACTACAGGATTGCCTTCGAGACAGAGCAGGAGTCATGGAAAAAGACCCAAAGAAGGGGGAGAGAAGGCCAGAAACAGTATCGACCAACCGTTTGCGAGCTGGGGGAGAATCTGACAGTAAAACTGGAGACAAGGTATTAAGCAAAGGAGGAGAAGGACTGATCGTTACAAGAGGAACCGAGGGTAAAGGAGACTGAGGTACAGAAGTTGGTGGCAAAGGAGGCGGGGGTGGCAATACTGGAAGAGGCAATTGTGGAAGAGCTGGATCAACTGGGTGAACAACAGGTTGCTGGACAAGTGGCAGCAATGGAGGTGCATTAGCACCTGGTACATAAGGCAGAGGCAATCTCAACAAATGGGACATTAAGGGATCTTCGTCAAGATCCTTCCTCTGTGGAGAAGTAGGCAACACAGGATAGCATCTATCTATTGCCATACGATGTTGTCTGTCTGAGACTTCAATCGCTCGATCAATCTCATTTTCTTTGAACTGCTGGGCAGCCTGTATAATCATCATATCTTTCGCCTTCTTATCTCTTTTGCCTGCTTAATTTCTCTCTGCTTGGCTTCTTTACGCTAAAGGCAGAAAGAGTCAAACATCGCCGGCCGGGCTTTTCTTTTGAACAAAATTGCTTCTAGATTGTCTAATATGTTAGGCTCGAAGCTACCATTTTGTGGCCACTGCAAAACACCATCTTTCTTCATGTATCAGATCTACGCCTCGTTAAAGGCAATGGGGCCAACACCATGTTTGGAATAGAGCTCATAAGTGGGAGTTCCAACCAGATGAATCGGACAAGAGTCCTCTAGCCGGGAATCCCTATTACAACCAAGACAACAAAACTTCCTAAATTTGCTTAAACCAAGCATCTTCAATTCACTGGTCTGTTTACAAACTTCAAGGGGTTAAAGGAAATAACACAGCAAAAACGTACTCACCCCCTGGCTTCGGCTAATACAATGGTCAAATAACAAAACCCAAAAGCAAAACAGAGAAGTGGGCGCTACCCACGAATACTTAACTAAGTGTTCTTCCGCGCCAACAGAGGTCCGTCTAACGTCTTGCGATACCAGTCATCACCAAAGGGACCAAGGCAGGGCGGCAGTCAGGGCAGCAGTCGTCAGCAGCCGTCAGAAAGGAGTAGCCGCACTGCAAAAGACCTTCGGTCCACTTTGATTGACGTGGTTTGGGAATACTCCGGAATTTTCTTGCGAGGCTCCTCACGGCCCTGAACCACTACCCCTAAAGCCACCCCACGTTGGGCGCCAGTTGGAGAACTGGGCCTTATGGGCCTGGCGGCACAGGGCACGCCTTAAAACCCCGAGTTCACCTGCCTTGTCAGACAGATACATGAGACACTCTGTTGGGCGTAGAAAACCAGGTTCATTAGCTGCAGCTAAGCACAGTTGTCCCAGAAGTACAGAGTAGGTTCTCAGGAGACTGCCACTTTATTCCGTGGTGCACAATCTTTTATAGCACACATATTTACAACGTACACTCCCAATACACACAAAGCAAGCCAATAGGAAAAGTTGGAAAACAAATCGGATGTCCCGAATAGGCCCCTCTTTCAAACCCTGTGTGTCACCCCTCCCCAAAAATTAATCAGTGCTAATGCCTACAATTCAATTTGCAGGTGGCAGGACGTATTTGTGTGCCTCAAAGGATAGTTGTGTAACAAGAGAATACAAGGAGAGAATAGCGAAGGTAAGTCGGATAAGATAAAATAGTAAGAATAGGGGAAGCCAAATAGTCAGTCGAGACATCGATCAATCAACCGAGACATGGATTAGTGAACTCGGCCATACCCTGACATCGGTTTCGTAAACAAGGGCAGGGGGTTACTTTTTAACAGAAGAGACAGGTAGGAGCTGGGAAAGGCAAAAACACTCTGTTCGCCGTGCTGCCTGAGTGAGGGCAACACAAAATGGCGACGAGACACAAAATGGCGGTCAAATACGGGGCGAAGTCAGAAACCGAAGAACCTCAGTGCCCTTCCGATCCCGCCCACTGCTACCACTGGAGCTAGGGCAGTTGACCTCGAAACGGGGGAACTGGGTTTGAATATCGGCAATGACCCTGAACATCCTGTGAATCTGGGCAAATCACTTAATCTCCCCATGCTTATCAAAAAGGAATGTGTCCTCATGTAATGCAACTGGTGCTATATAAAGTGCTCTGATACCAGATTTAGGTCAATTTTGTGCTATATAAAACTCAGTAAAATTAAAGCTAATATTTTTGGTGTGGTTCTTAGGGTTTCTATACTGAAGGGAGAATTATTGTATTTGCAAGCTCCTAAAATGGCCGCTGCCAAGAAAACATAACTTCTACCAGCTTTCTCTAGTGCTTACAAACTTCATATTTGCCGGTTGTGCCCAGTGAATGAAGCAGTATGAGTAGACTGAGAATTGCCAGGTCACTTCTTAAGTGCAAAAATACCCCTAAAAGTAGTAGCCTCACTGTAAGGAAGAAATGCTCCTCTTGTTTATCACAAATGTGAATGACACTTTCTAAAAGCAAAGGATGAGGGTGGCTGACTCAAAGAAATCAGTGGCTCTTTGTGGCTGACATAACACCCATATAAATATTTTTGCCCCAGGCATATATAGATGCTGCAAAGCTGTGTTTCATTTTCACTGGTGTGGCGTAGCAGCAGTTGTAGCTGTAAGTGGAGGTACCAGCCCAATAACAGAATAAATATAAAGCTATTAGAATTACCTTTCCCCAAACATCAAGTCGAAATCAACATAAACAAAACCAAGACAATCAAATTTTCCAAACTGGTTTCTGAGCCATGGTATTTTCTCAGTCATGCAGTTATATCACGCAACCTGGATCTGGCTCCTCTGATTATTTCTACTTAAGCTTCAACACTGCCAATCAATGTACCCCACAGCATATATGATGGCCTCCAGTTGTCTCCACTCCACTGATGGTCAAATCTAGAAGAGAGAAAGGCACAGTGGAATGCTTTCACTAGCTGCTGACACGCCCCTATGCAAATGAGGGAAAGCCCTTTCATGGTACTGCTGGCGCAACATGTGCACTATTTGAATTATAGAAGGCGATGCACTAGGATCTGTGGCCCTTTCTGTAATACCATTGTACCCCGGGGCCACTCAAAGCGGGCGCACATGTCCGTTGCACCCTCAGGGCACAGTGTGTAATATAGGCCCAGTTATCTTACTCTTTACAGACACACTTCAGCACTGCAGAAGTGAAGCACCACAGCTTTCAAACAGGAGATATTCTTTCCTGTTATCAGTGATAGCAGTCCTGAATCATGATCAGGCAACGTTGAGAGAAAAAAGGATTATGCAAATTCCATTTTAACCAAAACCTTTGGTGAGAGTAGCAAAAGATGATTTGTGAGCCAATTTTTTATTTATTTTTGTTTCGATTTGTATAGCGCATGGCTACCCTGAGGCCTCCCAGCGCTGAGTGATAGAAAGACACGGAGAAATAGCCACAGTGCTATGGGTGCGTCCTGAACAGATGAGTTTTCAAAAGCTTCCAGAAAGCCAGAAGATTGTTGTTTTCTCGAAGGGCAGGGGGCAGGGAGTTCCAGATTTTTGCAGAATTATACGAGAAGGAGCATCCATCCCATCTCGCTTTTTGTATCTTCTTGGTGGTGGCCAGGCGCAGGGAACTGGAACGCAGGGCTCTTTGAGGAAGATGGGAGGTGACCAGAGAGTGCATAATCGCCAGTCTTCCAGATGGCTTTATGAGCCAGGCACATAGCCTTGAACTGTATTCTGGCTGAAATAGGGAGCCAGTGAAGTTTCCTTAGTGCTGGTCTTGCAGACTGCCAACGAAGTCTGGAAAAGCAGCCGGGCTGCACAGTTCTGCGTTACTTGCAGTTTATTGATTGTAGATTGGGGAGCTCCAAGATATAAAGCATTCCCATAATCCAGGCGAGAGAGTAAAAGGGCCTGAACCATGATACTTCTCGCCTGGAATGGGAGGAGAGGAATGATTTTAGGCAGCATTCTCATCAGACCATAGCACGTGACAGAGAGTTTGGTGGCCTGGTAGGAGAAGTCAAGAGAGCTATCAATCCACTTGCCAAGGCTCTTTATCTGTGTCTTTGGAGGTGGAGTGGGGCCCGAGCAAGCCGGCCCAGGGAAGCAGGGACAGAGGACGAAGGATTGCCCAGAAGCATAATTTCTGTTTTGTCCCCGTTGAGCCTAAGTCATGAGAGTTCCATCCACTCGGCCACCGCCTCTAGACAAGGGCCTAGGGTATTAGACGACTCCTCAGCCTGATTTAAGGAAACCACTAGCTAAGTGTCATCTGCGTAGGTGATGATCTCAATGCCGAAAGGATTGACAGTCCCTGCTAGAGGACTCATACAGAATTTAAAAAGCGTGGGGCTCAGGGCAGAGCCCGGAGGAGCCCCACAGCTAAGGGGTAACCTGGAGGACACCACATCCCCCTCAAAGACATGGAAGTAGCGGTCACTGAGAAAGGATTGGAACCATGTCAGTGCTGCGCCTGACACTCCCTTGCTTTTAAGTCGGTGGGCCAGGATGTTATGATTGACCGTGTCGAACACGGCACTGAGGTCCAGGAGGACGATGGCAGCTGTTCCCTCTTGGTCCGGCAGCATCCTTGCCTCCTCCGTCACAGCCAACAGTGCAGTTTCTGTCCCGTGCTCAGAACGGAAACCTGTTTGAGAAACACATAATAGGTTGTTAGATTCCAAATACTCAACCAAGATGTTATTGATGTGTTTCTCGATCAGCTTACTCAGCAATGGTTGGAGGAAAGTTGGGCTAGTTGGACAGATTAGACTGGTCCAAGCTGGGTTTCTTCAAGAGAGCCCTAACCATCGCACACTTCCATGATGTAGGAACCCGACCAGAAGTAATCAAGGAGTTCAAAACATCAAGGACAACTGGGCGGATGGAGTCAATGATGGAGATAAGGTGTTGCGGGCGAGCAGGATCCGATGGGGAGCCTGAGGTCACTTTGGAGATGACCAGTTCTAGTGAGCCCTCATCTAGGAGACAGAACTGCTCTAACGAGCAGTTGTGCAGAGGAATGGGACTGCCTGATATGGCTGTCTCCTCCTTTGGTATAGTGGTGGGAAAAGATGAATAGATTTTTGGGATTTTATAATGAAAGAAGACAGGTTATTGCAACGTGTGAGTGCTCCTTCTGGTGATGGGGATTTTTTGAGGAGGGATGATCAGTGATTTCGCTATGCAGAAGATTTCCTTGGGCGAATTGGCGCCTGTATTAATTTTTTCCTCATAGAACTGTGCTTGGGTAATTTTAATGTCAGCTTTATACAGCCTAATTGCTTCCCTATATTCCACTTTCCTACTTTGTCATAAATTCTGTCTCCAACTCTTCTCTCATCTATGACAGGATTGCTTTAAGTCCCTCAGTTTGGAGGTGAACCAGGGGGGCTGTTTTCTGCCTGCTTTTACTTTGGATAAGTTCGTTGGGAAGTACTACATCAAGGGAGTCTTGAATCCAGCTGTTAAAGTTGCGGCTAGCCAAATTAGGATTGGGAACCTAGGAAGTTTCGTGTCTTCAAGGACTACCTTCCATCGGTTGGAGGGAAGTCTAGACCATTTCCTTCCCTTAGACGTTGTTATTTCCTGGGCAGGAGGGGTGGTAGCACTATCCCAGGTTAAAGGGATTACAAAGTGGTCTGTCCAAGGAAGTGGAGTAGGGATCCCGGTGCACAGGTTGTCCAGGTTACTGAAAACATGATCAAGGAGATGGCCCTTATTATGCGCACACAACCCGATTATCAGAACCACTGCATTATGGGAATGGTAGTGCTCTCACAGGTAACAGGGACAAAGTGCAAGAAGCCTGGCGGGTAACACCCTGCACCTCCCCTAAGCCCTGGGAAGTCTTAATGGAGTGGGATGTAAAAGACTGAGTCTGAAGGTAAAATCTTTGAACAAGGTGAACATGGCTGGTGTATCTGACCAAGCTCCATCGTGGTCAGTAAAATATTACACCTAGGTCCTGGTCTACAGCTACCCCTGATTCTCATTAGCGATTGGTGCTTTCTGGCACTATTTCCACTCATAATTTTAAAGAAAAACACATCTCAGGTTACCATTATTAGTTTTTGTCATTTTGTTGTCATTGTGTCCATTATATTTTACTGTATTTTTGTAATTCAGTTTTGTGGTTTTTTTATTTTGCTTTTTACTTTATTACTGTTGTGTTACTACATAAATGCTTTACAAGTTAAGCCTGCCATTGATACCAGATGGTTGAACTCAGGTTAATTTAGTGACTCTAAAGGTTTACTCTGACAAGGGTTGTGATTATTTCAGAAGTTGGGTAGTCAACCACCTTAATAATGCAATTTGTTATAGGGAAACATTTTTTTTAACTGTTTGGGCAAATGGTGCATTTTAATGCATTAATGGGAAGTAAATTGAATCAAACCTAGCTAGGATTTCAAGTCAATTTTACTGGGCTTTGTGGAATAGGGATTCTGTCACATGAAATTGCAGGTGAAATGTGCAAAAAAGGGTAGCATTTAGCAGCAGTTTAGTTGTTTATTTAAACTGTGACAGTGGACTATGTGAAGCCATAGAGAAGGCAGAGGCTTGCCTCTTCATCTCAGTGGATGCCTGTCTACTGAATCTACTATTTCTTGAAGAAACGGCAAGTACGTAGTTACTCAAAGAACTTCTGTCAACCTGGTGGAAGAACCTTCAGATAAAATGAACTGCCAGGAGGATCTCCATAACCTGCCTGCCCTATTGGCATTTGTTTTGTTTCATATGAACAAAGCTCCAATGGGGGGTGGTCCTAACATGCTATAGCTTTCCTCGCCGTGCATGTTGGTCATTACTGATTTTGCTTAGAAAAAATTGTTTCCCTCCCCACTGATAAATGGTGAAGGACTCCTGACCCTCATTGATGTGCAACCAATATGGAATTGGCAGCAGGGCCTAGCTTCTGTCCTCTTTCCAGGTCTTACACATAACCTTGCCACCGCCATCCAGCCCACCACAGTGCATGACCTTCAGCCATCCATGAGGGGGGGTTGGCCGCAGGACTGACTTCCTGACATTCGCTTGCCCAACCTTGCACCGGCCATGTGCAGCAATAGTATGGCTGTGGGACGTATCATCTGGCCAGACCCTGTGCCCCACTTCACCATGACTGGTGAGCCCTCTTACCCCATAGTCTGCACAGCCTTGGGCCATGGAGAGCAGTGAGTAGGCAGTATGGTCTGGTCTCTGGCCAAGCCCTGCACCCAAAACTTTTAATGCCATCCCTTCTCCACTGTGACTGACCATCAGTCATGTGCAGCATCAGACCCTGCAACAAAGCCATAGGCGAGCAACCCCCATTGGACATTCAAGCAGGCTGCCCACTGAGCCTGACCTCTAGCCACTTCCTGTGCCCAGCTCCACCACAGGCATCCAACCCGCTATGCATGCTAAAAAAAACACGAGCACCCAATCCGCAATTTCATCAACAGAGGTATGTGCAAAGCATACCATGGAATTGCTTTGATGTACAAGCTTCCCAGACGAAGCTCGGGCAGTGCTGTACCCTGGAGTGGAAATGTATTCAGCAGCACCATATGGCCATATGGCCAGGATTGTTTTGATTTTAGCCTCTGGTGGTCCTTCTGGGACCCCTTACAAGTGCCTGGGGTCAAAGTATGCCTGGCCTGTCTCTTTGTGGTTTAAAAAAATATATATTTTCAGAACACAGGGACGAAGCCCAGTAATTGCAGCCACAATATTCTCTTCAGAGTTACGGCCTGCTAATCAGATCGCTCTGCACCATGGCATAGAGATCAGTCCTTCAGTACTGAAATGGTAAAGAAAGAAAAAACTCCATTGGCCAAACAGAAGGCCTGATTTTTGTATGTTCATTATTGCGGGACTCCCACAGGATCAACAGTCAGAGATACTTAACTTTTCAACCGCTTTATGTCCAACCAGAGCACCTCTTTTATAAATGATTTTTTTTTTAAACGACTGCATGGATTTAAAACAAATCACAAAATCAAACATTCTGAGTAAAGTTCTAACTTTTTGCTACATTTGATGTACTTTAGTTCAGCATTTTTTTCCACATTGGAGAGCAGGGTTTCTTAATGAAATTTAAATGGGAAATTAACATTTTAGAACTCCCCCTCTTACAACCACGCTTGACGGACGCATTTAGCTTGTGGCAAAGTCTCTGGCTACAAGCTAAATGCGAACAAAACTCAGATAGTGGCTAACTATAAATGTCCGGGGGGACCTACTGGGATATGTAGGGCAGCTAACTATTTAGGGGTGAAAATATCATCTAAGATTAGCGATATAATTCCCATTAATTATGATGTGTTGGTCAAATCAACTAAACTGCTTCTGAAAAAATGGCATAGGCTACCACTAAATATCATAAGTAGAATAAATTTAATTAAGATGAAAATATTTCCGAAATTTCTATATCTTTTTCGTTCTATTCCTTTAGCACTTAACAATGTTTTTTTTTTAAAAACTTGATGGAATCTTTAGCAGCTTTATTTGGGGCTATCGGAAAGCACGAAAAAGCTTATCATCATTAAAAGGATCTATTGAAATGGGAGGTCTCAACTTTCCAGACTTTAAACTTTATTTCTGGGCTACTTTTATTGGACGTCTTCGTTCCTTGATTAATCCTGATTTTAAAAAATTCTTTTTTCATACCATAATGCTGAATTTGGATGCAAGAATGTTTTTGCTCAGATTGAATGACCCCAACTTCTACAAAAGAGTCAAATTTAAGACAGCGCGAGATATCGCCAAGATATGGTTTAGTATCTTGCTTTTTTGTAAGACCTCTTTTTTTCACTCAAAATTACGTCTCTGGGATAACCCAGGACTTCCGGGGATATTTAATGATAGATGGGCTAGTGTTTGGGCAACCCATGGCATTGTAATATTGGGAGACTTATACGGTACTAATGGTCTTTTAGACTTTGAGACTTTAAAACTCCTGTACAATCTTACGGAGTCTATGAGGTTTAAATATATTCAAGTCCACGATTTTCTGATACGTCGGATGAAAATTCGAACAGTTTCAGAATCTGATATCTGGGATTGCCTCTATTTACTTAAAACCAAATCATTAATCAGCACCGGTTATAGCTGCTTAATTTCATATGTAAAAATGGACTGCTCTAAATTAGCTGAGAAATGGAGTCTTAAATTAGGAACGATGATTTATTCAGATCAGATCTCTCACTCTCTCTCCAAAATTAACAATCTGGTCCAATCAGCTAGCCTACGACTGCAACAATTCAAAACAACCTGTTTGTTATATCATACCCCAGAAGTGATTCTCAACTGGTCTTCAAATACATTATATACTGACCGTACCAAATGCCCTAAGTGTGATACTGTGGGGGCTAATATAGAACACATGCTATTTTCCTGCCCGCTATTGAACGATTTTTGGCTCAATGTGGATAAAGTTTTGAAACTTAAATTGGTAAAGCCACCATTACTTTCAGCTCTAACTGTACTCTTAGATATACATAGCACTATTCTACCTCAACAGGCCTTAATTACTATTTTGCTATCCTGTGCTAAACTTACGATAGCTCGGGCTTGGATATCTTCACAGCCACCACATATTATGCAATGGGGGTCTTTGGTAAATGAAATACACAACATGGAAGCGGGAATAG
Organism: Lissotriton vulgaris; assembly: GCF_964263255.1. Lineage (NCBI taxonomy): Eukaryota > Metazoa > Chordata > Amphibia > Caudata > Salamandridae > Lissotriton > Lissotriton vulgaris. The sequence continues at coordinate 1,115,165,658 of NC_141693.1, read as the reverse complement.
CCCGAAATAGGGGCACTAGGTCTGTGATTAAATTTGAGAAAATTTGGGGCAACTTTATTTAAAATTGTTTATGAACTAGATCTTTATGTAAAATGGTATGAATATTTTGCTACGCATTGGATTTTTTTAATTAAATTCTTCTTTTTTTGTGTGTAATTACATCCATTCTGTATATATCTATGTATTGATATTAAAGGTGCTTCTGTACTGTTTTCTTTTCTTTTTGCTGACAATAAAAAAAAAAAAAGACGGACAAGTGCAAAGCTTTCCATGAAGGAGCTGAGGTGGATGAACTTGTTTATTTGGAAAGCTTTGTGCATGCAATAAAATATAATTTGTTACCTGATTTGCGAAAAATCACCAACCACATGGGGAGCATGGACTTAGGTTTTTCTTGAGCATGGACTAGCCAGCTCCTCACTATTAAGCAGTTTATTTGTGTGATTTAAGAATGCAGCACATGGTGCTTATTGATGCTCCAACGCGCAAAATGAAGCAGCACGTTCTTGTTAGATGTTGGTAATATTCATATAGCACCCATGTCATTTCAAAGAGAAGACATCATCTGGGGCTTTCTATCTCCTTGCCCTGAATCTAATCAGCCTCAAAGTAAGCCGGCCAATGCCACATTAGTCTCCTTTAAGGAGTTGTTGATTGCTCAATTGCACCAAGCCATTCTTTCATGTAAATAAGGATCCCCCCCCCGAGACCCCTGCCCACTGACAATCCGACATCAGGCCATCGACACAGCAAACACAGTAATTAACCAGCTTCTAAACACTTCCCTCTCCACGGTTGAAGACCATAAATCCAGGAAATTGATGGTGGTAAAACCTTTACAAATAAATCCCTTAGCAGATCTGTCAATCCTGTCAAAACGCCCGCACTGTGATTGAACACGCACGCTGATTTCTTCTGCCGAAGTTGCCGATTCATCCGCTTGGATTTAGTCAAGCTTAAACACGACGGCACCCTTCCTCAAAGCGTGATGTAATCACATGGAGTTCTCTCGTGCAATCACCGGTTGGGATTGCCCTGACGGTCACACCCTTGGTGTGTACCATACCTACGCCCCATTAAGGCCTCCCCATCACGCACCACGCGGAGGGTGACTTAGCTCCTCTGAACAAGGTTGTTCTCCCACACTTCGCCCCTGTCAATTCAATTCAATTTATTTAAATATGTTTTGGAACTCAGTTATGATCCACATATAAACAGAACAACAAGAATCAACAAAAAATACAAATCAAAAAAGAAAATCATCAAAATACATTCCATTTATACAAAAATTGAAAAATAGGGATTATACCTAATAACATAATTCTAAAAAACATTTTAAAAAATTAAAAATTCTGTAACAGAACATTTCATTAGAAGGGATGAGAATGGCATTGAGGAAAGATTTAACAGAAGAAATACCTAGCTTTAAGCATATTGGTCTCACCCACTTTCGACGATGGACCATTAGGGCAGGGCATATAAAAAGGATATGGGTGATATCCTGAGTTGAGCTATCAATGTTACATAGATTACATTTATTGGAGCAACCATGCCATCTAGCCAATAATTTATTTAAAGGGAGAAGATCATGTCTCAAGAGGAACCAAAAACGGCATAAGACATGAGGGAGAATCCAAATGCATAAGGTTGTATTTGTTTGAATAAGTAGGAATTAACAACCTCAGTAACACCTTTCTTTGCAATACGGGCATCTCTATCCCTCTTAAAACGTAACTCCCATATAGCCCGTTTTAATGACAACTTTAGCTGATGTGAAGATAATAGAAAAAGAGTTGATTCCTCCAGTTCTAATAATGTAACAGCCTTTCTGAAATTCTTTATAAGTAAAGAATATTCTTTCATAGGCCCCAATAATTCTTTTTTAATGAGGGATCTTAAAGTAGCCGGTTTGCCTTTGGCTAAATAAAAGACCCAATGTATTACTCCTGCTAGGGCCTGAACCCAACTACTTTGTATGCCCAATTCCAATCTGAGGGAGTCCACTGTACAGGCATTATTGACCGACAATAAATGTTGCAAGAGTCTACCCTCGACAGCATCTAGGAAACCCCATTGCCTCAAATCTATTATCTCAATGCCATAAAGCAGGGATGCTGGAATTTTTGCACGAAAGGCCTCCAGCAGATAGACAAAATGTCTTCTGCCGGTTGCTTTATAGAGAGCACTCAGTCCATTTCCCTGAGTCATGGCTTTCCTAATGTTGCTGTCTATGAAGACCCACACGGCCGAGCCTTACAATTACCCCTGAGCCCTAAGCCGAGTCGAAACGTCAGCGCTTTTGGAAATGCCTAGACCAACCCTATTGTGACCCATATCGTGCCAAAGGAATTCAATTCTGTATCTGTATGAACCAGACAACCACAACAACATGTTTTATAAATGTGGCTAGGCCCACTAGGACTGTGATTTACAACCAGTCCGATTGTGATAAATTATGTAAAGTGCCTTTCTTTTTATTGCACCTATTTACTTTCCCTACTCACCAACTCACACTGAGCACTATTCTCCTAAGCACGCTCCCCCCTTGGAGCAACCTTCTCTGTCTGAGAATACTGCATTATTATAACTGAAATTGATATATCACCAGCTACAACGAAATAAATTGCATGGTGAAACAGGTTTTGGTTGTTGCATTTTGTCCATTTGATGTATGAATAATGAACTAAGGATTGTGAGCTTTATAATTTAATTTCCTTCATAGCTCATCCAGCCATTACTGTATAGTAACTTAAAGAATTATTGATTCACATCAGATCCAAACAAGGTTTAAGACCACTTTCCTTTGTATCACGTTACACCCAGGGTCCAGGACCATAACTGGGTAAACCCCCTTTTTTTAAATGGATATAAATTCTACAGTCATTCATCCAAAAAGGACTTCTGAAGTTAGAGGGTAAAATGCATGGGGAAGGCAAATCACATTGAAAGTAACTGAATTATTTTGGCTTAGGAATAGCTATTGGGTCAGACGGGCAGTTGCCCTTCCCACTTCTGGGTCCAATCCCATTGTAGCAGTTTCACTAATGACAGCTATTTCACTGGGGACAATGCATTTAAAGGAGCTAGGGCCTTGATGCCTTGCTGTAGAGTGTGCACATGTATAGTAGACAAGGATGCAAGTTTCGCCTGCCACAAAGACACACCATCGAAGGGAAACACTCACCGTACAAATCACTTTACCCTCACATAGGGGAAGATTCAATACTGCCTCCCTCACAGAAACCCCCCCTCGGACTAACCCAAACTGCAGCCATTAGCCTACCCACAAACAATCTAAAGCACCAATGATTCCAAGGAATTGGCCGGCAACTTGCTATGTAAAAAAGTACCAACACATAATATAATTAAAGCAAGTGACAATGACCGACCATTAATCATTAATATTTCTAAAATGCAAGCTTTAATGCCTATTGTTTGTGGATTTGATAGTCAGTATATATACTTTGTTCCACTTGAATGACGAGTTCCCATTCATTGGAGACTTAATTTAACATGTAATGGCCTTTTAGAGATATCATTCGAAGGGGTCCAAAGACTATTGTCGGAGAGTAGGTCGTAATACAATTTAAAACTTTTATTTTGCACGGTACGGAGGGAACATCTAATTGTTTCTACAGTCCAGGGAGTACTGAATGCATTAAACAAGCATCAAAGCTGAAAGGGTTCACACTTCAAATAGTAGAATGCACGCTTGAATATACTAGGGAGACCTATAGGGCCGTGTTCCCTGCTTCAGATTAACATGCAACATCTCTTTAAAGAGAATGAAAATCCACAAATAATCCGCCATGATGAGATTACCTGTGGACATGGGAGATGCGAAAGGCCTCTCTGTGAGGGGCGTCTGCTCCTAACCATAAGCCACTTCTCTTATCATTCTAGCATGAATGCTGGCTCAGCGCTATGGGAAGCACATCTTTTGGGAGTTTTGCATTCAAGTGGGTCAATGCAGCGTTCTCCTGGATCAGCATTCTGCGGTTTGTGAACTCAATAAAAGCAAGTGCCAAGGCCATGTTGAATAATGAGGCTTTCTTTTCAAAGTCCCTATGGAACGCGGCTGCATTCTTTTCATTCTCTATACACGCAGAGCCAATCTCCTGGGACTGCAGGCCCCAGATTCGGACTGGGAAGCCCATTGCATTTGGAATGTGCTGCATTTTGTCAAGTTGTAAAGAAGTTTAATGAAGCCATTCGTCCATCAAAAAATGGTGGCTTACTCAGCCGTAAAACGAGGAATAACTCATAGTGTCAAAGCTAGGCAATCGTTGTGCACACGTCACAGGTATTAATCCAGTTTCAAGAATATTAGACTGGAAATATGTGGGTTCGTCAAATTGGAAAATATATTTTAAACACGTCTGATATAAAAACCAGGCAATTTGCAGCAACTGAAGTCTTGCTCACCAACCAGTAATGTAACGCAAAATAATGAGGTTCCCTGCAGAATGATGAGGGCCCCCGAGTCTACCAAATCTCACAAATATTCATTACCTTTAGGCTGAGTAGGGGCCCCCTGAAGGTCTAAGGAGCCCCCAGAAAGGGGTGGGGAACTCCTTGTGCCCCGAAGCTGTAGGGGCGTGCCCTACATCTCTGTCACCAACCATTATCATTGCTTGCAACAGCATGTTTCGTACATTTCACTTAAATAAGGTATGACATTGTCCCAAAAAAATGCTCTTTACCAGTTATTTACAGGTTGTCACTGATAAATATATTAATATACAGATGATGTCACTCTGGAAGCCATATACCACATAAGATGGCTATTTTTTTCCATGCTTATTGTAATGGCGTCACTGCTGTACTGTGTCTGTGCAATGTGTGCCTTTTGTTACGTCTTTGCTCTACTTGTCTATCTGTGGAAGCCTCAAAAACAGATTAGATGAGGCTGCCATTTTCACGGGCTCTGAGTCCTTATTCGTCAACAACAAAACAATGTACTGGGTGGGTGGCATGCACTGCTGCAGCTTTTGCGTTTGCTGTTGTATTATGGAATTGCACTGCTTCGTCCTGTGATTTACTTGCTGTGTATGTAAGTGGCGCTACGCAATCAAATGTATGTAAGTGGAGCTTGCCTTGCTGCTTCCTGAGCAGTCCATGTTTTGAGTGAGTGTCCTTTTTCTGCCTGTTCGATCTGTTGTCGATGCATTCGAAGAGTTTAGCCCACTAATGTCTGCCGTCTACCTCTTATGGATGTGCGAGGAGGATTGCACTGCTGCTGTCAGTGACTGACCCAGTGCCTAATTTGTAAAAAACATAAGTGCTGGGGCCCTCCCCATTAGGCCACTGCAGCATGCACCACACATTGTTCAGGGCAGCATTTCCCATGATAGTACCAAACTACTATTAACCATCACATTCCTAAAAGTGTGACTATTCAGACTATTCTAGGCCCTTAACGCTATAAGACAAACTTGAGCGCTGGTAATAGACATGTTTAATGTATCTTGATATAATAAACATCTGTTGTTGTGCTCATCTCTAAATTAGACAGTAGGGCTACCATGGTGAAGACTGTCATAAGTACTGGTGTTGACAATTAAGGGGCTGATTACGAATTTGATGGTGCAGTGAAGGGACCGCACCACCATCGCACCACCAACCCCGCGTGAAAACGCCCACCGTATAATGACTTTTTTAGTCGTTGGCAGGCGTTCTTTTGGCATTCCCACGACGGTGCCTATTTTGGAAACATCAAAAACAATTCCAGAACTGGATGGACTGAAAAGTCCATGCCGTGCTGGAACTTCTGTGCATGCATATGTTGTTCCGCCCGCCGGGTGTAAGGCATCCACAGGGTGTAAGGCACAAGGGGGCCCTGTAGGTCCCCCTTTGTTCCCTCTCTTCCAGGATTTTCATGATGGAGGAGCCGCTTTGAGATCCCTGTTGGAGAGGACACTCGTAAAATGCTGTATGGGACCACGTCTTAATGGTTGGCCATTTGTCTCTGTTCAAAAACATCTGTCCATCCTTACAACAAGAGTATTAATAGCATGATAATATTAATACTTTATGTTAGCTTCAAAACCTCAAAAGCAATACAAACATCACACAAATACAACAATTTACCATCCACAATGGGTATAGAGCTGGCCAAAAGTAACCTAAAATGCATTGGATACATCTTTAAAAACATAAATCATAAAGAGTTCAGATAAAATCATCACAGTGTAAAAATCTCTCAAGGGCAAGATACAGCATACTGTATTTATCCTCATAACAATCATTATGTACCATATAATGATGACATTTAGATCTCCTCATGTAATGTGAGGTTAAGGATTACCTCAGAGTAGACCCAGTTACTCCAATTTGCCAAGCCCGCTGAAAGAATATGGCCAGTGCAAAAACAATTTTTTCCATTGTATCTCTTTTAGTAATCTCAAGGCCTCCCAATAATGCCTCACACCCAACAGCTTACACATTACATGAGTAGATTTAAACAAATCTATTCTTAGTTTACTGAGTATGATGATTTCTGTAGATGAAGGCTCCATCCCAATTCCAATATAAGAGGATGCACTTGTGGGGGATAATCTGGTCACTCTTTTTTTCTTGGTGGACGTTCTTCAACCTCTGTATCTGCGAAAGAAACTCTGAAAGATTGCATCATTAGACCTTACTCAATTTAATTCTAGTTAGATCCCCTCTTCCCCCTTCTTGTAGATTATAAAACCACAAGGTTTATTCCTTGTTTACAGTCCTGGAGGCTTCTTGTCAACGCTCTCACAGGAGCGGCGTATTTTGTAAACTCCCAGAGGCTTTTATTCCCTGCAGCAGGGCTCAAATATTTCTTTTTGTTGTCTAACTTCCAGGCAAGGAAGCATTTATTATAGTTCTAATTTTAGTTCAATGTAATAGAAAAAAAAGCAAAACCGTAATGAAGGCTCCCATCCGTTTCGGCATTGCTTCGCATAGAAACAAATGTTCTAATCTCAAGTGAAGAATGAATGAATGAATGAATGAAAGGATATTTGTATAGCGCTTAACTACCCAGAGGCCTCAAAGCGCTTAAGAGAAGAAGAGATACAAGACCAAGAATACCTTCTGTTGTTTCTATTTCATGTGAAACAAACGAAAGCACAAAAAAGTATTGGGTTATCACAAGTGATTTTTGGCGCTCCTAATCTCATGTACCTCTCACTCCTATCCACAGATCTAATGTAGGCTGGAGTTTTATGGTTGACTGTCCTTTGTGCCATACAGGGTGTAACAACTTGTGTTACTGGTTGACTGGGGTGTGAGCCCTGGTCAAGCTGCAACCATCCTCCTAGTCAGGGCAAGGCACAAGCAAACCCCAAATAAACCTGCGCTCAGCCCCCTGGTAGCTTGACACAAAGCAGTCAGGCCTAACTTAGAGGCAATGTGTAAAGTATTTGTACAAAACTTCAAAGAGTAAAACAGTGAACACACCACACAAAAAGATCCCACACCAGGTCAGAAAAATAGAGCTTAATTTGAAAAATAAAATAAGATCAATTGACAAAAATCCAATCTTTATAATCAGAGTTATGAATTTTTAAAGAATGAACTGCAACATAGCGCATAAAAGCATATATCGCCAAATTGCAGCTATCTGGTTACGCTGAGCAGGGCTAAAGTCAAAAGAACAGGCTGACTGCGATGGGCCAGATAAGTCCAGCTGAAGACTTACCTTCTCAACTTTTGTGCCAAGAGTCCCGTTTACATCGTGGAGAATTGCAGGGCGCAGGGAGATTGCCTCGGGCGGTGGTCAGTGTGGTGCAAAGAGAAGTCTGGGCACCGCGGACAGGCTGTCTGGAACTTTGTGCTGGCAGTCTCCTGTGGGCCATGCTGCTGTGTGAAGAGAGGGGGCTGGCGGTGGCTCGTGCTGATTTTCCGAGCAATCAGTGAGGTTCTGGTGTGAATGTGCCCGTTTGCTGTCAAGAAGAGCCCTGAAGCTTTATTTCAAGAGCTTGAGAGCCACACCAGGGATCTAGGACCTGTCACGCACCACTCAGGGGTAAAGAACAGGCTGAAGATGGACGCAGGAGCTGTTGGGGAGCCTCTTACGCCCATGAGCCTCAGATCAGAAGGACAGGAGAGACTAGCCCTTGAAGTCGCTCTGGGGTCTTGGGATCTAGATGAATTTGCAGGTCCAGGTCTTCTTCCCCAGGCAAACAGGCAGCAGGTCAACAGAGTAGGGAAGCAGTTCCTACAGGGCAGCAGTCAAGCAGAGTGGTAGTCCTTGTAGTAGCACAGGAGTCCTTCTCCTGGCAGAGAATCCACTGGTCCAGAAGTATATTGAAGAGGTGCTGCCTGAGGTCCTTCTTTTATACACAATTGTGCCTTTGATGTGGGGGAGACACTTCAGGAGGTATGCCTTTGAAGTGCTCAGATGCCATCTCTGCCATCTCTGCCCTGGCTCCTTACTCACTACAGGGGGATATGCAGCCGTCTTTGTGGAGACAGGACACCCTATTCATCTGTAAGTGAGTCTGGGCCCATATTTTTATCTCACATCCTGCCAGTAATGGCCTATCCAGTCACAAATAAGATCCAACAGTGTGTGACTGTCTAAGAGTAATACTCAAAGCCCTAATGCTAACTACACCCAGTCACGTGACCAGAGACAGGCTACAGGCACCAAATGGCTAAGGCAAGAAAATGCCAACGTTCTAAAAATGCCTTTTCAGAATTGTAATTCAAATTCGACTTCAACATATGTTAGGATTTTAAATTTGGATTTCAGAGACACCAATCATGAACTGGCCATCTCTTCCCATTTTGTAAAAACACTATGAAATTGTATAAGACAACTGCAATGTTATCCTATTGGAGAGATCCGCCTTGCAGTAGTGAAACACGAATTTAAGAGTTGTTCACTACCAAGATATGTAAAACTTTAGAGTGAGTGCATTACTGTGCATTACTTTTCACCATCCAAATTTTATACATGCGTAAGCAGAAAAAAACATTAGTGAAAGTGTCACTTTCAGTGCAGAGCGCTGGGAGCCCATCACATTTGTTTTCAAGTTGTCATTGATAGATGGAGGAAAGAAAATGACAGTCAGAGGTACAATCAAGAGTGGGCTGATGACAGGGCAGCTCCGGAAGGATGCTGATGTTGAGAACTTTCTGAAGGAGGAGATGTCAATTAATCCATTCTGTTTACAAAGCCTTCATGCCATGCCTCTTTTTTTCCCTAGAACACTTAGCAGGTGTTCACAGCTGACACTCCCAATTGGAAGGGCAGTTGATTGCAGTGTGATTTTCTTACTGGTAAACGGCCCATCACCGCCACTCTTTATTCCCGTGAATCACCGCCTTTTAGATTCCTTCTCGAGCCTGATTGCAGCTCGAGGAAGGCACGTAGGCCAGACAACCACAGAGTGCCGCCGCCTCTTAGCTCGTGCTGTCGTTAGGGGTTTCTGATAGCTGTGCTCGTGGCAATGTTCAAGTAGGGCATTAGGAAGCGATGTTAACTCTAATGAAAGCTCCGTTGGAAGGAAAACATCTCGAACGTTAATGTCACTGCTAAGCGCTGATTGTCTGTTTCCAAGAAAAAGCTTTGCTGTGGGGCAGTTATCCATCTCTGTACGACAGAATGGGCAGGTTAACATAGGATTTAATAGTTTGTGCGGAAGTTTACTCCTTGTAGCCCCGGCGGTGGTCAAACAAAGAGCTTTCAAGCAAGGGTTCTGGCTGCTGTAAATGCTTCCAAATACAGCCCAGCTTTTTTTTTTTAAAAAGGTCTGACACAAGCAACCAGGTGGTGTACTCCTGCAGCTTCACCACGAGCATAGCTCAGAAACAGAAAGAGGCGAACCTTTCTCACTGCCCCCGAGCTGAACCGTCTGACAATAAACACGAGCTTCAGAAAATATGGGGTTAAAAACATTAATTTCACACAATGCAAGGGCATAAACGCAGGCGCTCGGCTTTGCACTGATCTAGCAGAGCCCATCATGACATGGCCCCTGATGGCTTTGTTGCTGATGTGACGTTTGTGGCGGTCCAGGACTTTTGTCTCATGCATGTCCTTGTTTCTATGGCACGGCTACACCCTTTAAAGATTTCCGTGGCACAAGCGGGCACTTTGAAGCAGGCATTACCGCATACGATGTTGTGATGATTTTGTGACTAATTATTTTATGAAAGGGATGTTTTGGGATACATTTTCAAAAGAATGAAAACTGAGAAATGATGGAAGAGTGATGTAAGCAGATGGGACATGTTTGGGAACATTGCTTGGTTTATATGTGATTTAAATACACCTTATAAAACTAATAAAAATAAAAATTGTAGGAAAGACAAAAATATTCATACTAACACTCAAGAAAGATTTTATATACAATTTTAGAAATATAATCACAGTGTCAAAACTGCTTGATTATCTATATTCTTTGCTTCATGTGACGACTCCGAATTGTCCTTGATCTACTTGATCAACAAGTCAAGCAGTCCACTAAAATATATTTCATGGCTTCACTATAATAAACACAGATTTTGCATAGGTTAATAGATTTAGGGCCAGATGTAGGTAATCCCAGTTTACCGACTCTTAAATACCGAATCATACCAATTTGGTATTTAAGAACAGGTAAATGGGATGTAGGTAATTTTTCGTTAAAAATTACCGAATAAGTTTCGGTAATTACCGAATCGGTATTTACCGATTCGGTAATTGCCATTAATTCCTATGGGCTTGGAGGCCCATAGGAATGAATGTCAATTACCGAATTGGTAAATACTGATTCGGTAAAAGGGGGAAACATTGAAGGGTGGCAGGGTGTCACTTTGACACCCTGTTGCACCCCTCAATTGTGTATGGGTGCACATGTTGCAGACATACATTCCCTAAGGGCATGTATGTCTGCAACATGGCACTGTTGGAAAAGCAAAAAATTGCTTTATCAAAGGTTTTCAATATTTACCACCAACTTCTAGTTGGTGGTAAATAACGAATCCTTAACTGAGGAATGCACTAACTTGAGTGCTCCCTACATCCTGGATTCGGTAATTTACCGAATCGGTATGTTAAGTATTCGGTATTTTACCGAATCCTTAAATTACCGATTCGGTAAAATACCGAATCCTCCAAAAATGCCACCTACATCTAAAAAGCCCAATACCGGTCGGTAACGGCCGAAATTCGGTAATTTCGGCCGTTACCGACAGGTATTGATTGACCTACATCTTGCCCTTAGCAACATAAATCCGGACTCTGGTCTCTCACAGGCAATAATCTGCCCAAACCCAAGCCGATTAGAGCACCTTCTAGTTTCACTCTGGTTAGCACTGAGATGAAGGCGGCTTATTGAAGGGGAACGAAATCAGTAGCTATCAAGGCTATACCACTATGCATTTCAAGTAGTACATTCCCAGTACTTAGTGAAATATATTTCAGTCTGCAGCCGTCTTAATTTGGTCCAGCGTTCCAAGCTAGAATATGCTAAATGAAACATTCGTTGGGGGGTAGGCGGGGGGCACATAGATTTCTTTACCATATCCTTATGCAATATTTGACACAAAGAATGAACAACTATAGATACCAGCATATATTGTATCACGATCAACGGCGACACACACTGGAAAGGTTGAGTAATGATGGGAGGATGATTGGCAATCGAGTTGCTTCACGGTACATGCCACAAGCTGGTTGTTAAAATTAGTATTGAGTGTTACACTCTATTGTTATAGCGGACTGGTTCACAAAATTATTGACCCCTTTGTATTCCAGTTTTTTATATACATTGGAAAGAACTGCAGGTGGGGCAAGGGTTCAGCGGGCGAATATACTTGTTACATATATGCAACTCGATCCATTTTAGGATTGGAAAATGCTGCCAGTTTCATTGCCAAAATCTCTGCTCTTGCTGCTTCTGTATACATGATGCTCCATGCCCATATTCTGTCTGTGTTGCTTCTTGTCCCTTCTGACCTCACACTGCCTCCTCTGCTCCATGCCCTCTGTAGGGAATCTGCCCTCTGCTTTCACGGTGCCTCCTCTAACCCTGTATTCTTTTGTCCACACTATACCTTCTCTCATTAAAAAGCTCTGCACAGACAACCCCACGAGGCAGTACTGCACTGACACCCTCAGAATTGTTTATGCACTTCACAAAGGGCGACTCTGTTCTCCCCTGACAAGCAGTAATGTAGGGGCATATTATCAAGAAAGCTCGATACATTATCGCCGCTTTTATCTGCAGGAAACTGCTGATAAAGCGGCGATAATGGGCTTGATAATATGCTCTATGGAATTCCAATCGAAGCCCATGTTAGATGTGAAGATATCTAACATGGGCTTCGATTGGAATTCCATAGAGCATATTGTCAAGCCCATTATTGCCGTTTTATCGGCATGTCCTGCCGATAAAAGCGGCGATAATGTATCGAGCTTTTTTGATAATATGCCCCATAGTCCTTAAAAGGTTTACGTTTAGTTTACTGAAATGGCGTTGGTAAATAGGTTTGATTAACAGGCCCTCAAACAGCAGCGCGAATATCTCCAAAACTTGGTAATAAGAGATAGCGATGTTAGCGACTGTTTCCAGTCGCTAACATCTTGGTACGCCCACTTTGCATGTCATTAGAGATAAATATCTCTGACATGCAAAGCGGGGCCCAAGATGGTCGCTATCTCCTACTAGCTGCCGCTAACTGGTGTTAGCGACAGCTAGGTAATAGGGAGATCATTTTATCTCCGCTTTCTTGGCTTTTAAAGCCAAAATAGCGGAGATAAACCCCCTTGATAATATGCCCCACAGAGCTCTCTAAGCGCAGGGCCACAGCAATGGCAGAATTTTAAATGTCTCAAAAATATACAAATGCAAAACCAACGCTACAGCGGCAGGTGAGCCTGGATTGACCATGGGACTCTTTAATGTGTGTGAAACTAAAGTAGCAGGAGTTTCTTAATACTTTGTGAGCTTTGTATATCACCATTAAATGTCTACTAAAGGGTCACATTTCATTTTGAGATCAGTAGTGCATTGATTTAAGTCTACACCAATGCCTTAGGATGATGTCATGTAACTGCACTGTGGAACTCAGCTTTCACTGATGCTGGTTTGACAAATGAGCTTTCTACACCTGCCCTTTTAATTGGCATTGGTAGAAATACAGCTCTTACTCGTGAGAGAACGCATGCGTCTATGTGTGAAAGAGTGAGAATCTTAAAACGCATGTGATGAACTGGTGTAATAATTAGAAAAAATGTGAAAAAACAAGGCTGGTTGCGGGATAAAAGGGTGTGGAGTATGAGCATGAGGGTATGTTAAAGAAGGAACAGTAGGGGAAGGCTATTGCAAGGAAAAGTGGATGTGATAGCCGAGAGAGTGTGCATGAATAATGTGGGAAGTAAAGTGGTAGAGAAGGGGGTAAGAGTTGGATGAAAAAGACACAAAACTACCTTGGACATTTCATCATACAAGAGTGGAGTAGTACATACACGTACTTCAATACTGGACATTGAAATATTGATTTATGAATCTGCATATGTGCACATGTGCTATAATTGAATCCCTTACGCTTGAAATAATGAAATAAAGTGATTATCAACCAATTAAACATTTTTATCTGTACTCCTGCATTGCAAAATCTCTAATTGAAATGTGACAAAGCCCCCATTCATTTTACTATTGAGACGAGATACTTTTTCAACTTTCTCTAATGGAGACATTCTAATATTCTATATGATAACTTCTACAAGTAATTAATTTGGGAACAACTGCCACTCTGTACTCAGGCGCATTTAAGAGTTGCATAGGCCAGAGAAGATGTATATTTTTCATTCACAAATTCAAGTGATCAATATCAGAATCATTCCTTCCTAGAAAATCTGCAGTCTCGCAGGGGAAAAATGTATAGAAAATGTAAAAACAAATATTTAAGTAATGCTGGTTCACTGTTAAATGATGAATCATATACTTACTTAATTCTTGATGTGAACCACAGGCATATTAATATTAAAAAATTGGGAACTAATGTATTGTTTTGTTATTTGTCGAATGTATTGTTGTTACTTTTATATTTATTTATATATGTATCGATAATGTGAATGAAAGGGTAATTAAAGTGAAATGGAAATACAATGGCATTGTACCTGAATATTTGTATCAGATATTGTAGGCTGATTTGAATAAGATGTGAAACTCCTTTAAATGTGAAGAAATAATGATAACAATTAGATTATCCACCGCACAATACAAGTCAAAAACATTGTCTGTGTCAATGGAACAAAGAATCATATGACAAAGAGAATGTAAAGTGTAGGCAAATACATTACTGGTAATACAAAATCTCTGTGAATGCGAGTAATCTGTATGACTAAACAATATACCCTCCCATACAACCCCAAACATGGACATCACTGCAAAACAAACGAACTACAGCTGTAAAAGAAACCTAATTAGCAACAGCACAGGATGCAGGTCCACACACCCAAACATTGTAATTTTCAACTGCTGAATCAAACGTTATGTGTGTAGAACGATCCAGAGGGAAACAGCAGCCCTCAAATGCAGCAGTCCCCTCCCACATCCATGCACATGCAGCAGTTCCCTCCCACACCCATGCAAATGCAGCAGTCCCCTCCCACACCCATGAAAATGCAGCATTTCTCTCCCGCATCCATGCAAATGCAGCAGTTCCCTGCTACATCCATGCAAATGCAGCAGGTCCCTCCCACACCCATGCAAATGCAGCATCTCTCTCCCACACCCATGCAAATGCAGCAGGTCCCTCCCACACCCATGGACTATAAATTCTCACACATGCCATCCAATGCAACTGGATTGTGTGGGAACTTCCTAATGCATAAATAGCAATGTTCCAATTGTGCCCTCCCTTTTCCACAATAATTCAATCTCTGTAACACATCATATTTAGCCACATTATACTGTTTAGGTGTGTGCAATGTCTCGTACTGCACCTTTTGAGTAATTCAGCATACGTGGTGCTAGTGGATTGCCACTTACAAGCCCCAAGACGCACTTTACTTGGACCCGAAGGTTCTTGCCCAAATATTCACAATTATAAATAATAGATCTTCAATCAGCATATTTAGATTTACTTACTTTAATTATATGAATTGAACTTCTTTCATATTCCTCTCATTTTTCATAGCCATATGGTTAGCATTACGTCATGTACTGAACAGTGTTTTTTACATCATGAAATCATTTCCAGTACCCAATGCATTTTGGGTCCTGTGACTGTTTATCAGGGGTCTCTAAAAGCAAATAATATAGCAATGTATATATGAACCGCAAGGGCTGCCAACAAACATAGAAATAATCTGTCCTAAGTATAATTGTCAATGTGTCTTACGTCCAAGGGCCTAATTATGAGTGCGGCGGTCCAATGGACCTCCGTAGCCACAGTGGCGGTGCGGGCACCACCGTACCGGAGGTCTGGCCTACCGATTGCAAGTTGGGCTTTCAGACCACCATGGGACTGTCGCAATCAGATATGCTTGGCGGTGTTGTGGCAGTCATGAGGCCACAATAAGCTTGGTGGTGCCCGCCATGAAAGCTGTGGCAGAGAGGAAACAAAGGGAATCCTACAGGGTCCCCTGTTACCTCAGGGCAATGTTGTGCATGCAAAGGGTCACATGTTGTGCCTCCCGATGTGCATGTACTCCAGTTCCTGCACAGCTTGGATGGCACCAGTCCATGCTGTGCAGGAACTGCCTTTGACAAACCCACTGCGTGCAATTTACATAGACCCCGCCGTGGGACTGCCAAACAACCATCTGCCAGAGACTTAAAAAGTAATAATCTGGCATGCGGTGTCAGTACGGCTTTGGTGTTCTTGGAGCATGGTGGTGGGATGGCAGTCCCGCTCTAAGATTTCCAAAGTCATAATTAGGACCTGGGTCTCCACTTCCTCCAGTACACATGTGCTGAAAAAACATCACTTAAGTTTTTGATGTACATAAGCAGACTTTAGAATGCTACAACCTCCAAGTGTCTTACATTGAAAAACATTGGAGTGCATGCACCATGTCTCTCACCCGGGGAATCCAATGCTTAGTGATCACACCTATAGTTTCTCTGTTACTTTATGACAGCCCAATCTCACTTCAGGTACTGAAACCTCCAAAGTGTAGCGTCAGTGAAAAGAACAATATATCTGACCCACACCTCACAACCCAACTAGGAGTGGCAATGTGCATTTAAATGTGCTTAAAAGATTTTGCTTCATGCTTGCCCAAATATAAGTGCTTGCTATAACAATGTGCCAACATCTGTGCTTACTTAGAAAATACCAGTGGATGAGCCTTGAAAGTGTTCATGGTGCCACTTGTAAACGACTGCGTTCGCATGAAACCATCTCTAGCATGCCTCTCTCCAACGTGACCTAATGAGGAATGTGTATGAACCCGGATATGTACTGCAAAGAACCAATCAAATTGGTTCAAATGTAACCTAGCAACAGACAAAGCTGTAAAGGCTTAAATGGCTGTATCCATGAATAGAAACAAAGGGCTCACACTACTCGAACCTAATGGGAAGTACATGTAACAGTACAATGCAATCAACAATGAAATATTCATTTCAGTAGTTGACAATACTGTTGTCAACGATTCAGAAAAGGGGGTGGTGATGAACAGAGTGTCTGAATTAAGCAGACCACTCTTACCCAGTCCAAAGATCAGGGCTTGATCCATCACCATTATTTAGCTCACTGCCCCATCCCAGCTCAGAACCTGGCTATATGAAAATCAGTCTGTCCCTGGCCCAGTGCGTCATGGGAACAGGGCAGACCAAACTACCAAGCCAATTTTTCACCAGAAGGAGACAAGCTTCCCGGGACCGGTTTCTGGCATTTCAGCCGTCGTCGGCCCGGCTTGCTTGAATCCTGATGGAGCAGTGAGCAAGGGACTCATGTCTGAGTATACCCTGCCACACCTATAGTGGCCAAAAACGATTCAGAAAAGGGGGTGGTGATGAACAGAGTGTCTGAATTAAGCAGACCACTCTTACCCAGTCCATAGATCAGGGCTTGATCCATCACCGTTATTTAGCTCACTGCCCCATCCCAGCTCAGAACCTGGCTATATGCAAATCAGTCTGTCCCTGGCCCAGTGCATCATGGGAACAGGGCAGACCAAACTACCAAGCCAATTCTTCACCAGAAAGGAGACAAGCTTCCGGGGACCGGTTTCTGGCATTTCAGCTGTCGTCGGCCCGGCTTGCTTGAATCCTGATGGAGCAGTGAGCAAGGGACTCATGTCTGAGTGTACCCTAACACACCTATAGTGGCCAAAAACGATTCAGAAAAGGGGGTGGTGATGAACAGAGTGTCTGAATTAAGCAGACCACTCTTACCCAGTCCAAAGATCAGGGCTTGATCCATCACCGTTATTTAGCTCACTGCCCCATCCCAGCTCAGAACCTGGCTACATGCAAATCAATCTGTCCCTGGCCCAGTGCATCATGGGAACAGGGCAGACCAAACTACCAAGCCAATTCTTCACCAGAAAGGAGACAAGCTTCCGGGGACCGGTTTCTGGCATTTCAGCCGTCGTCGGCCCGGCTTGCTTGAATCCTGATGGAGCAGTGAGCAAGGGACTCATGTCTGAGTATACCCTGCCACACCTATAGTGGCCAAAAACGATTCAAAAAAGGGGGTGGTGATGAACAGAGTGTCTGAATTAAGCAGACCACTCTTACCCAGTCCAAAGATCAGGGCTTGATCCATCACCGTTATTTAGCTCACTGCCCCATCCTAGCTCAGAACCTGGCTATATGCAAATCAGTCTGTCCCTGCACCATCAGGATTCAACCAAGCCGGGCCGAAGACGGCTGTAATGCCAGAAACCGGTCCCCGGAAGCTTGTTTCCTTCCCAGTATAAGAATTGGCTTGGTAGTTTGGTCTGCCCTGTTCCCATGATGCATTGGGCCAGGGACAGACTAATTTGCATGTAGCCAGGTTCTGAGCTGGGATGGTGCAGTGAGCTAAAAAACGGTGATGGATCAAGCCCTGATCTTTGGACTGGGTAGGAGTAGCCTGCTTAATTCAGATACTCTGTCCATCACCACCCCCTTTTCTGAATCATTTTGTCCACCATAAGTGTGGAAGGGTATACTCAGATGTGAGTCCCTTGCTCATTGCACCACCAGGATTCAAGCAAGCCGGGCCAAAGACGGCTGTAATGCAAGAAACCGGTCCCCGGAAGCTGGTTTCCTTCCCAGTATAAGAATTGGCTTGGTAGTTTGGTCTGCCCTGTTCCCACGATGCATTGGGCCAGGGACAGACTAATTTGCATGTAGCCAGGTTCTGAGCTGGGATGGTGCAGTGAGCTAAAAAACGGTGATGGATCAAGCCCTGATCTTTGGACTGGGTAGGAGTAGTCTGCTTAATTCAGATACTCTGTCCATCACCACCCCCTTTTCTGAATCATTTTGTCCACCATAAGCGTGGAAGGGTATACTCAGATGTGAGTCCCTTGCTCATTGCACCATCAGGATTCAAGCAAGCCGGCCGAAGACAGCTGTAATGCCAAAAACCGGTCCCCGGAAGCTTGTTTCCTTCCCAGTATAAGAATTGGCTTGGTAGTTAGGTCTGCCCTGTTCCCATGATGCATTGGGCCAGGGAAAGACTAATTTGGATGTAGCCAGGTTCTGAGCTGGGATGGTGCAGTGAGCTAAAAAACGGTGATGGATCAAGCCCTGATCTTTGGACTGGGTAGGAGTAGTCTGCTTAATTCAGATATCTGTCCATCACCACCCACTTTTCTGAATCAATACTGTTGTCAACAACATCAAATAAATAACTGACACCAAAGTAACATTAAATACAAGGACATTGATGTGACCCCCAACAAAGTGCAAGGAGTTTCAGTGTCATAAAATAAATATCAAAGTTCAGAGCATAATACAGTATGCTCATAATGTACAGGTATGCTTTTCAAGCACTCAGTAAAAGAACAAATTAGACAAAAGATAAATATAAACATCCTTAACTTCAGACATTGTATAAAGGAGGGTTTGAAGGAAGCATGCACATGTCCCCTGGATATGCATAGTATCTAATCTTTTGAGCCAAACATATTCCGATTGAGAGAGCTTTTTATGATTGTCCATTCCTACCCTTGATGTGACAGCTTCAAAACCTGGATCCGCATAAGGGTGATGTTATGATCTGCATCCATCAAATGCATTGCTACACTTGAGGTTTTGGTTTTATTTTGACTGTTGCTTTTATGCTCAGTGATCCAGACTTTGATTTTTCAATCAATCAATCAATCAACCAATCAATCAATCAATCAATCATTTAGGGGTTTATATAGCGCACTACTCAGCCGAAAGTGTCTCAAGGCACTGGGCCAGAGGGGTCCAGCTCCAGGATGTTACGGTGCTTCGTCTAAGAGTAAGGTCTTGAGTCCCTTCAGGAACTTGGCGAGTGACGGTGTCTGTCGGTGGTGGAGAGGGAGCGTCCTCCTGCTCTGGTCTTCTTGATGCAGGCTTTCGTCACAACAGAGAACTGAGCTAAGTGGAGGAATCTTTGGGGTGCATGAAACAAGAAGCAGGGGTTTATGTAGGCTGGTCCAGTGTTGTGCAGGGCTTTGTGGGTGTGTGTGAGGAGCTTAAAGGTGAAGGTGAAGTCTTTCCTACGTACATGCTACCAAATTGACATTTTGATGCATATAATTACATATTTACTATTACAATTTTGAATGTATCAGCTGATAACGTTACCTTTTGTAGGATGCTCCACTGTATTACCTATGATGGCATTGTTAAATTGAATGCAGTTCAAGCATCTTTGTGTTCTTCTGAAATTGCTCTTCTGGTTTCGATTCTCGTGAGTTAAAATCTCTTTAATGTTCCTGGATCTGCTTAATGCAAACAATGGTTGGTCAGTGAATAAAACTTAAATGTTGGGTTCATTTTAAAGAATTTCCCATCTTCTGTTTAGGATACATTTATGACTTGAGCCATTGTGAAATATTTCAACACACATAGCATCCTCCTGCAATCATCTTTCTGAGTTTTCCTCATTTTACACAATTTACAGGTATTTCTTAATGCATACCATACATTGGAGCACAGTGATGACCAGTGATTTGTTCCTCACACACACTATAACAGTCATGCTTAAATGAATGGAGACACCTAGCGACAGGTAACAATTAAACGAGCGCATAAACACCATTATAATTCATCATATGGATTAAGACACTATACATAAAATTAAGAGCTGTTATATGTCTGCAGCATCTCATATTCACTTCTCATCTACAAGTAGAACCTCTTCCTCAAAGAGTGTAACCTTATAGACATGGATGACACTGACTGCATAGACTAAAGAACGTCTATGGGAATTGTACCCTTAAACCTTAAGTAGCACCAAACTCCGATGCACAACAAGCACAGCCCAATACAGGAAACCTCAACTCCTTAAGATGAGTACTGGCTCAAAGTGATGCAACAAAGAGAATTCCACATCCGGGTACAATCAACACTTCACTAATAGTTTTCAATATTGTATTATTTTGGTTTCACACGCTCCACCCCTTACATGCTAAGGCATCACAATGAAAGACAGCATGACAGTGCAGAATACCAGACACTCACATGACAATACATCCCTCATGAACCCCCTATAGATGTTGTCAATGTATCTGCTCAACCATCTTCAACCACACAAAACCACTCATGTTCAGATAAGTCCTACAGCAAGGAATTGATGTACGAAGAGCTGGTTGAAAAATAGTCTTCACACTTTGCAACAAGTATTTTTTGTGACCAGTAGGGTATTTTGTGAACTGATCTATGTACTAACATGGTGGTTAAGAAAATACAGACTCGTAATTAAACCTACTTCATGAATATTAATGAGGGCGTAACTATGAGCAACTGTATGAATTTACACTGCCTCTTCTAAAAGGGCATTAAAGAAGGTCTATTCTCCACCAGGCCTGCAAGAGAATCAAGGAGCGTGTGCCACCTGGCCTGAAGGGAAAGCCCAAGATAATCCAGGAATACAATCAGGAGAGAGTGCACTCATCGGGCTTCTTTCTTCTTTGAACGTTACAAATTAGCTCAAACTGCCTGTTCAATGGTGTAAAATGGGAGGTGCAGAATTGTGTCATTGGTCATACACACACCCAATCTAGAGTTGCCACATTAGCTTTATATCTCTAACAGACACTAACACAGCATGATGGGAAAGATGCAAGATAGAAAACCTTCCAAAAATGACATCATATCAAATCCCTCTGGTGAGCTCTACTTGTTGAGGTCTGCCCTTCCCATTAAAACGGTTTAAAGGGGCCTCCTGCCGCGTATTGGAGACAGACAGCTGGGTTCTCCTTTTTGTTTAGGCTGGGAGCCTAATCTGATCATATTACCAAGAAACTGTTAGTTACAGCACCTAAAATTATCAACACTGCCCCCTCCTCCATATGAGAAGCTAATCTCCCCTGAAATTGGCTTATTCTTCAGTGAGGCATTTGATCTGTCAGCTGGTAGGCACAACAATCATCTTTACAATTGCAAATTTAAACAGAGGGAGACAAAAACACATGAAGTACAGCTGTAAAAAAAGATATATATATATATATATATATACAAAAAGTATGAAGGAGTTCATCAAAAGCAAAACAAACCACACTTCTCATTTCCAGACCATATCACATCACTGCCTGCACATTTGTGCCCTCCCATAGGGAGCATGACTGATGGAGGTTCTTGAGTTTGACTAAGCTCACTGATCTTTTGGTATATCACTTCCAGCCTCTTGGACAATGCCCTGAAATTAGCGCAACAGGCTTCCTGTAGCCCGTGACGCGCAAATCAACAAGGGAGAGCCTACTGACGACCGTGAGGGGAAAGGTCCAACATCCTCCATTATCCTCCTCACCCGACAGTGTACCCGGT
Organism: Lissotriton vulgaris; assembly: GCF_964263255.1. NCBI lineage: Eukaryota > Metazoa > Chordata > Amphibia > Caudata > Salamandridae > Lissotriton > Lissotriton vulgaris. Next base: position 1,115,143,783 of record NC_141693.1, on the reverse strand, counting down.
GGCAGAGAGTACACTCCAGCTCTTCGCCGTGAGGGGAACGGCCCGCAGGAGAAACGGGGACTACATCTCCCAGCACTTCCTCGGGCGCCTACGGTCAGCGTCATAGATTGGCACCGCCACCAGCCCTCATTAGCGCAACGGGCTTCCTGTAGCGCGGGACGCGCAAATCAACAAGGGAGAGCCTTCCGACTACCGTGAGGGGAACGGTCCAACATCCTCCAATATCCTCCTCACCCGACAGTGTACCCGGTGGCAGAGGGTACACTCCAGCCATGAGGGGAACGGGCCGCAGGAGAAAACGGGGACTACATCTCCCAGCACTACCTCGGGCACGTACGGTCAGCGTCATAGATTGGCACCGCCACCAGCCCTCATTAGCGCACCACGCCTCCCGCAGCGCGGGCCACATGCGGGCAGCGCCCGTGCGAAGCCCGGGCAAAGAGTGGGCCGTCTGTGGCCATTAGGGGCTGTAGGATGCTGGGCTGGGCCATCCCTCTAAGCCCCCCTGGATGAGACTACTTGAGGCTTGGAACTCCTACTTATGTGGTAACCCCTACAATTCTTTTAAATCAGTCAAAGCTTGCCCCGAATTTGGCTTGTTATTTTTAGAAGTCTTTCTCTGGGGCCGCACTTTATATTATCAATTATTGTTTCTTTTTAAAACGTGTATCTTAATTTGTGTATTTCTGATTATTGGTAATTACTACTGTCCGAGCTTTGACGATGAGTAGCATGGGTAAAAATAGCAAGCCCACTGCTGCCCACCCAATGACTAGGCAACTAGTGGCAACGACCCAGCCACTCCTGAGCCTTACAGCTATTGATAAAATGCTCCAAAAAACAATAGTAGTAGTGGCAACAGCCATAGAAAATACTGAAAGGTGACTTTCTATTACCCCTGCTATGCCCCCCACTACGTCTCTGGGGGATCGCTCTGTAGCTACAGCTAACCCTGCTGAATCCATGTCGTTCCTCACACCCTCTTTCTTTGACCTACCTTGTGCTCAGATTGTGCCTGATGTGAATGTTTCAATAGAGGTTGCCCCGGCCCCACCTCCCCTGGCATGCATAAAGGCTCACAAACCTCGTGCTAGATCTAAAAAGTCAAAACCTGTTAAAAATTCGGCTGAGAGAATAGCATCCATACCTGATCCTGTACAGTCTGACCCTGGCCCTCTATCTTGCACCATAGGACCTCCCATCTGGGCTACCCACTTATTGATTGATTTGCAGACTCACATGGAACAGCTTATCAATACTCATTTCAAATCTTTGTCTACTAGGATAGCTAGACTAGTTTCACTGATAAACAACAAAGGTCTAGGGAGAGCACAGCCATGTACTTCGTTGGGGAATCCCGCTAATATAGGGGCTTCAGGAGTAACTGAGCCTGTTACTAAGGGCTCAATCCAAGGTGCTGGTAACTGCCCAGATATTCCTACACATGATTTGGCCCCTCTAAATATGATGAAACCTATCCTAGCCCCGATTGGCCCGGGTCTAACCAATTGTCCTAATCTGCCTGCAGTTGTACCAGGTCCAAAACCGTTTGGCCTACTCTCCATTCCAAATATTCCCGGAATCCAGAGCCCAGATTTAGGTAGGCCCCAAAAAAACCCTCCCCGGAAATCTGTCAAAAATTGACCCTAAAAATCTCCTCCTTGCCCCCAGCTACCCCCAGAAGCATCGTTGTATGTGGTGGTGCTTACGGGAGTACCCCCACTGGCCAGCGAGCGAGGGGTAACCTTCCCTGAGTTAAAGAATAAAATCATCTTCTGGCTAAGCAGACATAGACCTCTAATGGGAGCTGGCCAGGGGGAGATTCTATTTACGCGCAGAGTCAGTTGGTTGGGGATTAGACCCAAAGATATCTGTGGCGATTGCATAATCGTCAACTTTAGGGATCCTAAAGTAGTTGGACACATATTAGCTAATGGAGGCCCTTTTGACGCGGGTACCATTAACACTCGCCACCTGGGGTATTTTTACTCACAAACTTTTGTATTGGGTAGGCCAGAACTACCCCATTTCCCGCATAGTGGTCATGAATTGACTACAACATCCCAGTGGGTAATAGATATAGTGTATTGAGCAACATAGATTGACTACTATCATCACCGTGTGTAGACGGAATGGGTCCAAATCGGTTTGGGAGCCATGTTCTGGAGGGTCTGAGCATAGAGGTGGAGCCCCCTGAGCAGGTTTCCAGAACTAAGGTGGGTAGCACAACTACATCCCCATCTTCCCAAAAGGTAGGCTCAATAGGAGGTGAAAAGGAGTTGGACACCCACATACATATAGCACCTCCACCTTCTAGTGTGTTCCAACTCACTGAGGATTCCCCAGCCCAAGTGGTGCCACGTAGATCAATAATTGGGTCTTGGAACATAGCAGGGTTGGGGTCTAAGCTGCACAATACAGAGAGGGGAGAGCTGAAGGATACCTACGACATATGTCTGTTCCAAGAGACTTGGTTGCTGCATACTCCAGTAAGGGTAGGATACGCGTCCTTTCATTCACCGGCTGTGCAGGGACCCAGGGGAAGACCCTCGGGGGGGGTTATGCATTTGGGTTGCTTAGCACCTAGGATGCTCAGCCAAGATAATAGAGTCTCATTGCCCGGACATCCTTTGCATTGTTCTTAATTTTCTGGATGGTATGTCGCTGGCAGTGATTAATATTTATTTACGTCCCCAACTGCACCAATTGGGTTTATCAATCCTGGATGCCCTAGAGGATCTCCTTCACTATTTTCCCTCGTCATATCACAAAATCATAGGTGTTGATCTTAATTGTCACTTCGAACCACTCTTGGGGATCCAAGATCCTCAAGAGTGGATGGACGAGGATGGACGAGGATGAAATTTGGCTGATCCCGAACTGTACTATGTACCCGGAAAAGCACTTACTGCCCCTGGCCCTTGTGATCAACAAGTTGGTTATCTCACATTCTCTCAGGGGATGTAATGGCAGACTCCTTCCGGACGTTCCGGCTTCAAGTACCTTTAATAGACCAGGGAAAAGCACGACTATAGATTATATCCTGGTAAATGTAGAATTTTGGGCCAGATTGAGAGCTTTTTCTGTCATCCCAAGGGTCGACAGTGACCATAATTTATTATCACTTGAATTATCAAACACTTTGGGTCACCATAACAAACTGGGGGGAGCTGAGACTACTATTAACTTGAACCTGGTTACAGCGGCAGGTGGTAGAGGAATCAGGTGGGCAAAGATAGCGTTAGCGCCTGAAAAGCTAGCGGAGTTATATCGTCACGTTGCATGCTCTCTAACAGAGGTTTCTCACCTCTTGAGCTCTAATTGTGATCCCCACCTATCTCCACCTTCAGATTTTGCAGTGTATCCACAACCAGCTTCTCCATTCCCTGGCCGGTTATTTTTATACTACCGATACTAAGAGGCGAAGGGTAAATAAGCGTGATCATTGGTTCAATAAAAACTGTAGGCTGGCTAAAAATAACCTGATAAGGGAGGTTAAAATCGGGATCCGAGTTAAGCATTAGAAATGCGAGGGAAATTTACAAAAGTTTGATCAAGAAGGCCAGCCTGGAAGCTCGGGATTATAGGTCTTTTTGGAGCCTTGTCCGAGTTGGGTCGGCTGAAGGGACGTCTGCTATCATTCCTAACCTTAGTGAAGAGGTTTGGCTAGATCACTTCAAGCCTCTCTATTCACTCAGCAATCTCGAATCCCGAGTAGAACGAGCAAACCAGATAAGTACTCCTGAACCAGTGCATCCGGAGGCCCTGGGCCTTGTTTGCCCACCCTGTACCCTCCTTGAAGTTCAGGCGGCCCTCAGAAGTTTGACATTGGGGAAAGCCCCGGGCCTCAATAGGATCCCCGGTGATCTATATCGTAGCAAACAAAAAGTTTGGGCCCCCTACATTTGGGTTTATTTTAACGCCATTCTACAAGGGTCGGAGATCCCCCCAACCTGGCTGGGAGCTGAAATCATTCCCAATCACGAAAAAGCTTCCCCTCTTGACCCGGCCAACTACCGCCCCATCAGTTTGATCGACGTCCTCCAGAAATTATTTGCCCGCTTCCTTTTAACAAGGTTGCAGAGTTGGATGGACGAACACCGCATCCTAACCTCCCTCCAAGCGGGTTTTCGTGCAAAGGTTTCTACTATTGACCAACTGTTTAGAGTACAGTTGGTCTACTGGAAGACGGTTTCTATTGGGGCAGGTAGCTTGTATTTGATTTTCGTGGACCTCCGGTCTGCATTTGACCTGGTCCAAAGGGACAAGCTCTAGTCAATATTGTTGGAGATGGGTTCCCTGGCCTACCTGTGCCATCTATTTAAACGTATGCACCAAGGTACATACGCTAGGGTGAGATTTGGGAGGAGTAGGGAGCTGTCGGCTCCGTTCCCGGTGGAAAAGGGAGTTAGGCAGGGGTGCGTCTTGGCCCCCACGCTCTTCTCCCTCTCCCTTAACGGGTTGATAGATCACCTACTGGGAGCTAGAGATCTGGATTCTCCAAGTTTAGCGGGGCGCAAGATACCTGCCCTAATGTTCGCTGATGACACCCTCTTACTGTCAAAATCATCCACAGGCATACAGCGTACATTAGAGGCATTCTGCTCCTTCTGCAGACTGAGGAACTTGAAGATTAACCTCTCTAAAACCAAGTTCATGGTTTAAAACACCAAATTAGCCAATTGTCCCTACCCCCACTTGGATGGAACGGTGTTGGATCGTGTGTCTACCTTCGCTTATTTGGGGGTCACACTAAATGACAGAATGGATTGGGGGTCTCATATGGCTAAGGCTAACCTGAAGCTGGCCCAATCATCCGGCGGTATCCTAAAGGTTTTTAATGATACTTCTTCTAAATTGCTGGGTCCGCCCATGGAAATTTATAAAGCCCAGGCGCGAGGGGGAGCGCTCTATGGTGCAGATTTATGGGGCCATGTCAGCGCTGCCCCCCTATCTCTCACTGAGAACAGTTTTATTAGGCGTCTTTTGAGACTTCCTATGAGTACCCCCCTGATTCCCCTTCGGCTGGACTTAGGTTTGGTTCCCATCCAGAAGATTGTCTCTAATCGTCCCCTCCTGAATTGGAGACGTCTTTGGTCGACCCCCGAGCTCTCGAGCTATAGGGAGGACCGGAGGACCTGGGGGATCTTTTGTCCAGGGGGAGAATTTGGAAAATTCCCTGGTTAAATCACATTAAGCAACTCTGCCATGCCTTAGGTAGGGGGTACATGTGGTCATCCCCCGAGGAGACCTGTGCCCTGTATTCCAAGAAATTATTGAGTGCGGCGCTCAAGCGCTACCAAATGGAACTCATAACAACAAACTCTTCCATGGGTAGACTGACCGACACCTTTCTGGATATCAAGGCCCATCCTCACTTTGAGAAATTTTTGGATGATATCCAGCCTCCCCAGGCCAAGAAACTATTTACTCAGTTTAGACATGGTTCATTGCCTTTTAGGGGCTTAACACACAAGTGGTCAAATGCCCTATATCAAATGAGTTCCTGCCCAGGGTGTGCGAGTAGCAGAGAGACAGATCTGCACGTTCTGCTCTTCTGCCCCTTTTACGCCAAGGCAAGAACGAAATGGATCATTCAACTTTGTAAGTCCAGGGGTCTTAGGAACTACAGGGAGCTATTTAGAATCCTTAAATATGATAACACCCCCCTGGTAGTGTTTGCAACTGCTAGATTTCTTTTGTCCATGTGGTACTCGAGGTGTGCAAAATTAAAAAATGAAAGTCCACAAACTACCAATCCTGTAGCAGTATAAACATTGTAACGAATGTGGTTCTCTATATGTACTATGGTTAGGGATTGTTCATCGGGTGCGCTGTTTCTCTTTTTTTAACGTATTCAATCAAATTTTATGATTCTTTTTTAACCACTTCATGATTCTTTTATAATTTTCTGTGTGCTAGGATTCTAATGTACAACTCCTTAAAACATCCTTACTTTTAGCTGTAACTGTGTATTTTTATCTGTAATTATGCACATATGTCTTTTTATGGTTCTTTACCGATAATAAAAGCTTTTGACTGACTGGCTGGAATATCCTGAACTTTCCTTTAATTTCAGATCCATGTTGGACTTTGTGGCAGTCTGTATGCTTTTTCAGTAAAAGCCCCCAATTCAGAAAATATCCTGTTCAATGCTTCATCTCCACCCTTGCAGGCCAAGGATGAGTGGATAGCTCAATATAAATGTGGCTTGCACGTGCAAGCATGATCATTTCTTAGCTCTTTTAAGCCTCTGTTTCCCTCAGTCCAGCACTGATCCTTGTGTAATGTAACTGGTGCTCATGTAAAGCGCTCCGTTACTTTTGGGTTGAGTTTGGGATATATATATAAAGCTGCTGAAAAGAAAACACAGTGTTCCTGTTTGATAAACCCGTGTTTCTAGAGATTCCTGATTACTGAGCTATTGCTGTCCTTGTTTCCTGAACCTACATTCTTTGACAGTGTATTCTACCTTCTTGAACAGGCATTTCCTTGTAACACACTCTTGATTCGTGTACTTTCTCTATTTTGCAAAACAAAGGCCCAGGGAGCATCTGGGGATACCCGTGACCCAGAAACTACAAATTCGAGAGAGAAATTAAGTTGATGGTGCTAAGGCTGGAAGAGTCACCGGGATAAAATAGCACATGAAGGAGGATGGGGTGTTGATAGTGGTGTGACACACCAAATAAAAGAACATATATACATGAGGATAGATCTACTAAAATATTCCAGCTGAGCACAGTTGGGAATGGACATTTATGCTTGAGTCTGACTAGAAAATTCTTCCTTGTCTGGAGAGGCTTTTGGCTCCCACCAGTAGCATAGCACAAGTCAAGTCAAGTCAAGTCAAAGGATTTATATAGCGCACTACATACCCAGAGGGTCTCAAGGCGCTTGAGAAGGGGTGGGGAGTTACTTGTCAAATATCCACGTTTTGAGTTGCTTTCTGAATGCTAGGTGGTTCTGGGTAAGGCGAAGGTGAGTGGGAAGAGAGTTCCAGGTTTTAGCTGCCAGGTAGGAGAAGGATCTACCTCCCATGGTGGTCTTGTTGATGCGAGGTACAGTGGCAAGGGCTTGGTTGGAAGATCGAAGCTGGCGGGAGGGGGTGTAGAAGGACAGTCGTGTGTTGAGGCATTCTGGTCCGATTTCGTAGAGTGCTTTGTGTGCGTGGGTTAGGAGCCGGAAAGTGATCCTCTTATTGACGGGAAGCCAGTGGAGGTTTTTCAGGTGACCAGAGATATGTTCTTTACGTGGGATGTCTAATATGAGCCTGGCAGAGGCGTTTTGGATTCGTTGGAGTTTTTTCTGGAGTTTAGCGGTAGTCCCGGCGTATAGGGTGTTTCCGTAGTCCAGGCGGCTCGTGACCAGTGCGTGGGTGACCGTTTTCCTAGTTTCGGTGGGGATCCAACGAAATGTTTTTTTGAGCATGCGAAGAATGTTGAAGCAGGATGAGGAGACGGCGTTGACTTGTCTGTTCATTGAAAGTGATGAATCCAGGATGACGCCCAGGTTCCGTGCGTGGTCTGTCGGGATGGGTGCCTTTCCAAGGGCTTCTGGCCACCAAGAGTCGTCCCATGCGGAGGGGGAGGAACCTAAGATGAGGACTTCTGTTTTATCAGAGTTCAGTTTCAGACGTCTGTGTTTCATCCATTCGGCTACTTCTTTCATTCCTTCATGTAGGTTGGTTTTGGCGGTGCTAGGGTCATTGGTGAGTGATAGGATCAGTTGAGTGTCATCCGCGTAGGAGATGATGTTTAGGTTGTGTTGGCGGGCGATGGCCACGAGGGGGCTCATGTATACGTTGAAAAGGGTGGGGCTGAGTGAAGATCCTTGTGGTACGCCGCAGATGACTTCAGTGGCCTCTGACTTGAATGGTGGGAGGCGGACTTTCTGGGTTCTTCCGGTGAGGAACGAGGTGATCCATTCCAGTCCTTTTCCTTGGATTCCGATGTTTCTGAGTCGCTGTAGAAGGGTGCTATGGCAGACTGTGTCAAAGGCTGCGGAGAGGTCGAGGAGGATGAGGGCGACTGTGTCTCCATTGTCCAGTAGGGTACGAATGTCGTCTGTTGCTGCGATGAGGGCGGTCTCAGTGCTGTGTTTTGCTCGGAAGCCGGACTGTGAGGAGTCGAGGGATTTGTTGGCTTCGAGGAAGGCGGCGAGCTGGTTGTTGACAGCTTTCTCAATGACTTTGGCCGGGAATGGAAGGAGCGAGATAGGGCGGTAGTTTTTGAGTTCGATGGGGTCAGCTGTGGGTTTCTTCAGGAGGGCGCAGAGTTCAGCGTGTTTCCAGCTTTCCGGGAAGGTGGCGGATTTGAAGGAGCAGTTGATGACGTCTCGGAGGTGCGGTGCTATGATGGAGTCTGCTTTGTTGAAGATGTGGTGAGGGCATGGGTCTGTGGGGGAACCTGAGTGGATGGAGTTCATCAGGCGGATGGTATCCTCAGTGGAGATTGTGTTTCAGTCATTAAGGATGTTTGAGAGGGGTGAAGGTCCAGCAGATGGTTGGGTGAGTTGGTCTCCGGGTTGGTTGTCGAAGCTATTGTGGATGTCTGCAATTTTGTTGTGGAAGAATGAGGCTAGGGAGTCGCAGTGGGTTTGAGAGGGGGTGATGTCGTTAGAGTTGGCCGAGGGATTGGTAAATTCCTTGACGATGTTGAAAAGTTCCTTGCTGTTGTGGGCGTTGTTATCTAGTCGTTCCTTGAAGGCGGTTTTCTTGGCCTTTCGGATCAGTTGATGGTGTATGCGGGTGGCGTTTTTGAAGGCGTCCTTGGTGCTGGTGGTTGGGTCTTTTTTCCAGGCCTTCTCAAGGGAGCGGCAGAGTTTCTTGGATTTCTTAAGATCATCGTTGAACCATGAGGCCTTCTTGCTGCTGAGTTTGCTTTGTCGTTTTTTCAGTGGTGCTAGGATGTCGGCGCTGTTGGATAGCCAGAGGGTGAGGTTGGTGGCGGCTTGGTCGGGGTTTGATGAATGGGCTGGGGGGTTAAGAAGAAGCGATGAGGAGATCTGGTCGATGGTGATTTTGTTCCAGTTTCTTTGCAGAGTTGGTTGGGGGTGGTTGTTGGGTTTGGGCTTGTTGTAGGTGAAGTGAACGCAGCTGTGGTCAGTCCAAAGGAGCTTCATGGTGTGGCTGAAGGAGACATGATTGCTGGAGGTGAAGATAGGGTCGAGGGTGTGACCTGCGATGTGGGTGGGGGAAGTGACCAGTTGTTTAAGTCCGAGGTTGGCGAGGTTGTCCAAAAGGGTGGTGGAGTTGCGGTCGTTGTTCTTTTCAAGGTGAAAATTGAGGTCTCCCAGAAGGATGTAATCTTTGGAGGGGAGCGCGTGTGGAGTGATGAAGTCCGTGATGTCCTCACTAAATTGTGCGCGGGGTCCTGGAGGCCTGTAAAGGAGGGTGCCTCTGAGTGTGGTCTTGGGGTCGATGTGGATCTGGAAGTGAAGGTGTTCAGAGTTGGCGAGGTTGACGTCAGAGCTGGTTGAGATATGGATGGATTTCTTATGGACGATAGCGATTCCTCCTCCTGTGTGGCCGGTACGGTCCTTGCGTATGATCTTATAATCTTCTAGGATAGCAATGGTGATGTCTGGGGCGGAGGAGGCGTTCATCCATGTTTCAGTAAGGAAGGCGACGTCCGGAGAGATGGTGTCTAGTAGATTCCATAGGTCATTGGCGTGCCTATGGACCAATCGGGTGTTGAGCAAGATGCATTGTAGGTGGTTGGTGTCGGGAATCTGAGGTGTGATCGTAGCGGAGAGGTTGACGTTGCACAGGAATTTGCAGGAGTAGCATGAGAAAGGTCCATGGGTGTGTCCAGGAGCGGCTTGGACGCAGTTCGGGGGACGGCTGGGGTTAAGGGCTAGGAGGGTGGTGGCATCGTAGGTAATGTGGGAGGGCTGGGAAATGCGAGGGCCAGGGGGTCTGGCGCTGGGAGCGGTCCAGGCGCGGACGGGCGTAGACGGGCTTACCTTTGGCGCACCTTCGGCGTGGACGCTGCGCGTGGGGGCATTGGCCATAAATGGAGAGAGGAGGGGGCGGAGCGTGGGAGGGGCAGCAGCTGGGAGGCGGTGGCAGGGAGGAGGGGCGGGCCAGGGAACACACAACAAGATGGAGGGTCAAAGGGAGAGTAAGGCAGGGGCAGCAGATGCACCACGGCACCGGGGGCACAGACCAGTTCCCAGCGTGATGCAAATTTAAAACAAAAAACACAGCGCTAGGTAAATTAAATAATGATTCACAGCGCTAGGAAAATGAAATAATCAATCACAGCGCTAGGAAAATGAAGTAATGAATCACAGCGCTAGGAAAATGAAATAATCAATCACAGCGCTAGGAAAATGAAATAATGAATCACAGCGCTAGGGAAATGAAATAATGAATCACAGCGCTAGGAAAATTAAATAATCAATCACAGTGCTAGGAAAATGAAATAAATAAATCACAGCGCGAGGGTAATGAAATAAATAAATAAAAGCAGTTACAACTCTGCAGCCTCGATGCGGTGCCCCAGCAGGCCAGATCGACAACAGGAGTCGGGATCAGGGAGCGTGGGGGGAGCGACCGTGCTGGATGAGGTCCAAGGGGTGCAGTAACCCGCAGCCGTATCTCTAAGATTACACACAGGCTCTGGGCATCCTCTGTGAGTATACTAGTGCATGCCCGCAACGACAGGCATTGGCTGCTCTTCCATGTCCCACTCTGACCCCCCAGGAGTGTTAATTGACTTAGCACCTCTAAGCAAACGTTTTTGCACCTGATTCAGCAACATGCCATTAATACTCTTGCAGGCTCGCACAGTGTAGAAAACCATAGGTACATTCCCTGTCTATCACTTATGGATCCTATGACCTACTGCTGTTCTGCTCAGATCATAGGACATGCTATTGCACTACACTTTCTGAGATGTTGAACCTGTTTCCCATTATAGAATATGTTGAAGCCATGGGTGACTACTGTGCGATGGTTCCAGCTGACGGAAACAGAGTGTTTTAACGTTTATGATGCATGTTGCAAGGTTCTGGCTTGGCAATACTATAATAAAAGAGCATTTCGAGCAGTGTGGAAAAAACATGCATGAACTTACACCAACCAGTCTGTCCTTTGTGAATTGCTCTCAGTGGTTAGTGTCAGGAAAATGTTTACATTGCATCTAAGAGTCTGTCCTTTGCGAAAGGCTCCTCTGTGGTTTCTGTCAGGGCTTATATTGAAGGAGTGTGCACAATTTTCATAGTTTGCATTCACGAAAATATTCAACATTTTAGGAACAGGGACACACACACAAAATTAGGTGTGATTACGCAAAATGCAAATCTGGCTCATAGCACTATCTGTTGGCACACAATGCATCCTTGTCATATTTTTGCATGCAAGTACACATTTCATGCTAAAAGATAGTCCCAGAAACACAAGTGCTGTGAACAACATATTTGTATTCATCTCTGTACTGGGATATTGAGGCCGCTGTATTTGCAATTGTGGCATTAAATGGCAATCTGTAGGTCTTCTTGATGCCAAGGTGTGCTGTCATTGCTCCCTTTGGCAAAGAGGAAATCATGTATGTTGTAGTGTAGTTCCTATTTTCCCAATAGGCCCTGTGCATTGGAATAACATAAACAGTAGTATCAACGTAGAAGTGCGGATCTTCCAGGCCTCCACTGACTATGCTAAACTTAATTGGGTTTGTTACCAACTAGCTCAGAGGTCACTGGAAACTTTCTTGACTGAAATAGGAAGTGATCAGCTTCCCTGGCACAGACAAGAAGGGATTCAGTTTTCCAACAACCGTGCAACAAGACAACTTTGCTCCTCAGATCAAGAGTCAATCTCTAGGGTCGTGTGAAACAATAGACAGTTATTTTACTCAGTCAGGTTAGAACAGATTACTTTCACAATATGTAGAGAATAGAGAGACGGGCGTTTGTCAATAAAGGGTTAACATTTATTGAACAGTCTTTCTTCTCGTACAAGAGAAATGTATTGCCACAATTGCAAGACTTGTTATTGTAAAAAGTACGTACAGTAAGATAAGTATTGCGAAATAATACTGTAAAAGCATTGATATGGTTTCTTAGCCATACAATGGTTTAAATGTAATAAAACATATATACATTCATATATACATTAGGCTAAAATACTCAACTGGTGCTTCTAACTACGCCTACCCCAGTGTACCTGACCTAAGCCTAATACTTGGGAGGGGAGTAAGTAAGTAGCTTTAAGTTAAGTTGGTTTTGCCAAGGTTTGCTTCAAGAATTCTCTCTCAAGGGTTTAGTCAACACCATACCTCTGGAATAGAATGATGGAGGTCTGGTATCTCCCTCAGGGAAACTCGGTATCCCAGTCACCCACAAGGTTAGACCAGAAACGCTGGAGCTGGATTTCTCGGCAGGAGAAAGGCAGCGTCTCTCTTCAGCGCGTCGAGGAGGAGGAGGGGGGACAGCGTCCGCGGGCAGCTTGCATCTGCTGGGCTCTTGCAGGGGGATGGCTGTTCAGCTCCTAGGTTCACCACACCATCGTTCGCTAGTTAGCAGCGATAGCAGTAGCGATAGCAGCTATGATATCTTCAGCATAACAGCTTCTTCAGCAACAGCGAAGATAGCAGCGATGGCATTGAGGCAGCTAGCTTCACCAACAGCAACGAGACAGCGTTTGCTTAAGGCAACGTTGGTAATATTTATACCTGAAAGGTGCCTTGTTTGACGTAAGTTTGCTGGACATAAGACGTCAATAAAGATGTCACTAGGAAGTGATCGTCTATCAATGCTCATTAGAGTTCTATTACTAATCAAAACACAGCAAGCGGGGATTTCCAGGTTTGCTGAGTTTTTATCTTGTTGAAGAACTCGGAGTGTTAATCTAGGAATCTCAGATAGTGACTTCTGCTATGTCATTGCACTAATTGGTTGCAAAGGAAGTGGCAGAGAAAGCTATTCTGGAATGTGGCTCTGTTCGTGTGAGGCCAGAAATGAGTTACTGAATATCGCACTTGAACGGTTATGCCAATATAGGGAATAAATGGATTTATAGCCGAATAGGGGCATAAGGTCACAGTATCGATCAGGATCCTAGATAAGCACGCAACACCCACTCCACGAATTCATGTCCATCAAATTACTAAAACTAAAGCAATAAGATGCATGTGTAACATTGCCCACCCCAAAATACATAAATGCATTTGAAATAGGCGTATATTGTAATACGTGAAAATTATAGGTACTGTACGTTTTTGAAGCATAGAAATCATTCAAATATTATAGCATATGAAATCAATGAACGATTATGCAAAAAGAATTACACATGAAATATCTCTGAAACAGAAGAAGGGCGAGATAAATCATCACATATAAATGCATTGCAATAACATGTGCTAGAGGCTGATGTAAAGTTATTATGTCTCTAGATGTGTTTAGAAATAGAAGTTGAAACTTCTGTTCTCTAAGAATAGTTTTTACTTTAAGCAAAGAATTGTTCGTGCCAAAAAAGGGTCAATAAGAATTAATGCTTGAACGGGGAAATAGAGTTCCAACGCTTTTAGCAGTTTTTGTTGTTCAAAACTGAAGGCCGAATTCAGAGTTCATGGGAACGCTGTGTGTCGGAATGCTTCTCCAAAGTTATTGTTTCTGTTTGGGTGAGAACATCATATCAGACAGGCTCTCAAAGAATTGGTCTACAAAATCAGGTGACAGTTCAACCAAATTCGATAGTGCTGTAACTTGGCAGGTGTGAGAATGATTGCAGTCATCATAGTCGGGATCAGCAATGCTCACAGAAGGTCGTACCTGGGTGATGTTGCTTTTGTCACTCGCTCCACTGTTACCACCTAGTCGTAGTACAGGAGTCTCAACGAATGCCGTCATCAGGATTGGTAGCCGCTGGGGACAACACAATGCGTGAGCCGTTATCGGACTGAGCAAAGTATCGACCTCCATTGGTACTGCTGATGGAAGTGAAAGACAGATGTCCAACATGCACTCATCTCCGCATAGCATACATCGTAGTACCGGTAAGATACAGTTCTGCCATATAGGTCTGAATGAAAGGAACCAGGTCATGTTTAGATCTCTCAGCCTGGCCAATCCAAGGACGTTAGTTATCCTGTCCCGGTAGCGCATTGCTAGGATTGTCTCTTCCATTCCCATGGGAGCTATGTCTGAGCTTCGGCTTGCCATAACGAAGCAGAAAGGTCAAAAATAAAATCCCTGCTACAAGTCCCAAAAATAAGGGTATGCCGCCAAAAACAGAGTGGACAAAATGTGGAACGATTCCCAGAATTACTTGAAATGGTGTTAGCAGTCCCGTAAAACTCGTCTTACATATGCCTGGGATGCCTGTGGCACTAGACATGTTAAGGAGTTGGCTCAACATTTCTACGAAATGCACGGTGCAATTTGTTGATAAAAGGTCATGAACCTCCGTAGCTGTCCTTGCAACTAGGAGATCATACGTCTCTTTTGATGACGTTATGGGCACTGTTGTCTGCAAAAGCACAGACTTCATTTTGCTTAAAGTATCAATTCGTATAGAAGAGAGATTCAGACGAGGCCAGATGGGAGTCTCTGTGTCTACAGGCCCGCTCGGAAACAATGCCTGCATACAGCATTTGACCAGATAGATAACTTTTCCCTGGAACAAGGCCACAACATCTGTGATCCGTTCCAAGAATGTAACTCCCGTTTGCAAGTTGCATAAAGAAGGGCTCTATCTGAGTTGCATGTGTGACTAGCTGGTGGCATGAAAGGTGGTTAGAATTTCCATCACAAGCTCCGTGTAAATTAATACCCTGGCACAAAAGTATACCGCTTAGTGAGTGACCGTTTACAGTTTTCACCACTAAGAAATACATTTTTGTCGCTGTCACTGTAGCAAGAATGTGTGTATGGTAATTTCCATTCTGATTTTACATATCCTTTACCCAATCGTTCATACTGGCCAGTAGGTATGTACTCAAGGCACTTTTTAAATCAGAAAGTTGTTATCGGAATGGTGATAATTCCGTGTATTATCCATTCAATGACAGGACTCTCTGACATTGTCAATGGTAATCTCTCAAGTTTTTCGATGCTCAGGATTGTATAGTCTGCTCCTTTCTGTGCCAAACTGAATTGTTTATCAGTAAGGTTAAAAATGGAAAATAATGACGTTGTGTTGATTAAACGCCAAGGCACATAGCCTGAACGAAGATTTTGCAGCGTCCAGCCTAATTGTATAATAGAACGTAATTGTGACTGGCCATGTTGTAACATTAGCAAGTCTCTGTCTATTATGTTATGTTATGTTAAAAAATGTTAATACCGCGCTCACACACCAATTGGTTTCTTGGCGCTCGAAGACAGTGGAATAGGACAAGGGGGGGTGGACAGCTAACCGTGAGCAAGACGGAACAAATGAGTTTTTAAAGATTTGCGAAAAGTGGGATAGTCAGGAGTGAGCCGAATAGGGAGGGGAAGGGAGTTCCAAGTGAATGGGGCAAGGAAGGAGAAGCCAGCACCACCGTGCTTCTTACGTCGAAACCTAGGAATGACCAGCAGATTGTGGGCAGAGGATCTAAGGTGTCGGGGAGGAGTGTAAGAGTGTAGACAGGAAGAAATAAAAGCAGGAGCAGAAACAAAAAGAGATTTGAAAACGGTGCAACCAAGTTTGAAAATGCATCGTTGCGCAACCGGGAGCCAGTGCAAGGTTTTTAACAGTGGGGTGACATGTTGATGTTTTGGTTGCTGGAAGATTAATCTAGCAGCCTGGTTTTGCACCAGTTGAAGTCGTTGAAGATGGTAGGCTGGAATCCCCACGTATAGACAGTTGGCATAGTCTAAACGTGAGGTAACCAGGGCCAAGATGACAAGAATAAGAGCCTCTGGAGACAGGTACCTTCGGATCTTCCCGATCCTGCGGAGATGAAAAAAGCAGGCCGAGGTAACAGCATTAATGTGCGGCCGCATCGAGAGATCACTGGAGATGACAACACCTAAGCTCTTCACAGAGTCAACTGGGCAAGGGGAAGGGCCGAGGGCAGGCGGCCAGAAGTTGGAAGTCCAAGGATGAGGGGGCCCACCGATCAGGACCAGCTCTGTCTTACTAGGATTGAGCTTCAGCTGACTGAAGTTCATCCACTCATAGATGGAAAGCATGGTGGTTTGGAAATTAGAGCGGGAGAGAGGAGAAGAGTCACATCAAAGGCAGAAGATACAATATTGTCCAACAAATATATTCTGGAGGACAGAGTCATTAACCCATTGTCCACTACAGAAAGTGATTTTTCCAAATTAATACGATCAATTTCTCGTATTTTTTCAGCTGTTTCAATTTGTGTGACTTTCCAAGCCTCGTTGTACGCAGCATAGATACTGGTCGCTATGAAACGCTTTTGACGCTGTTTGCGTGGTCCAAGAATGAAATCGCGCAAATCAGCACCATCTTTTAGTAAAGACAAGTGTTGCTTAATTTCAGCCAGTGTGGATGATATTAGCCATTCAAGGCAGAGCTTCCCTACACTGTATGTTGTTACTATCCCTGGATGTTGTCTCTGGGAGTATCTAGGGTCTTGTCTGGTCATTTTTAACCCCGGTGTTTTACTCAGGAATCTATCTTGACAGCTGTTTGTGTCAGTAGGCCAGATTAACCACTTTTTCCAATCAGGATGTGTTCTGTTAAAATGTAAAATTTTTGAGACGTCTAACTCAATATCTGTAGTTGTATTTTCAGGTATTGGCTTTGGAATAGACGGTTTGTTTAGGTCTTTGATCTTAGCTAGGCCAAGACAGGATGTTTGGTGGATTGTGTCATTTAAAAACATCATTTGTTCTGGTATCATGCAGGTTCTGAATAGTGCTTCAAGGCCTTGTACCTGCCAATCTTTTGTACCCTAAATTGTTTTTGTTTCAATGTTATTTTTCCAATAATCAAAACCAAATGTCATCATTTTTTCATAAAATGCTTCTGAATATATCAATTTAGAATTTGTCAGCATTGTTTTCACTCCTGTTTTATCTAACAGTTTGTAATAAAACATTTCTGCATCACTGGTGTTAAACCCTGAGAAGTATTTGAATTTCTCAAAAAAATGCTTTAGAACTGCTTTTAGGTGGTGTAGCACAATGTTCCCATTGATTATACATAAAAACATTTCTAGGCTGTGCAGATTTTCGCAAGTAATGATCACCATAATGTGTGTAGCAGAATAATTGCTCATAACTAGACGAACCTTGTAAATAATCATGTTCTGTAAATCTAGCTGACATTACTAAATCAGACATCATGTCATTAATATTGTTAAAGTCCCAATCATCAGAGAATGTACTAGATTTTACAAAGTCACTTAAGGAAACCTTCAGTTGATGAGGATACTTCAGGATTTCGACCGGACCATAGATCTCATAGTCAGTTTTCTCCCATAATACCCCACCAGGTATTTGAATTGCTGTGACATTTACTGTTGACAGTTCTCTTTTCTTCACGTGGGATGATCTGTGTGGTTTCAGCACTAGGTTGATGTTCTGACTTGCTGTGTCCATTGTACTATATTTCCCCTCAATGAATTTTCCCAAACAAAGTACCATGATGAGCCAAAGCAGGAGGAAAAATACACCTAGACCGAACCAGAACTCTAACCAAGGTGAAATAAGGTAGATTTCTTTTAGTTGATGAAAGAGTTCCGTTGCTTTTTCTTTAAAAGTCTTTTTTGTTTCTGGCATCACTTCGGGTCTTTTTGATCTTCAGAGAAGTTGTCGAAGTTGATGAAATAACCAGAGGCAGTTCTGTCAATTGTTGGAATTGGATTTTCAATTTGTCTCTCGGTAGCATTTTCTGATGCCACATTATTGTAGACTGGTGTTTCTTGACGAACCGTTTCAATCTGTGTCTCAAGAGGCACGAGTTCCATGGCATTATTGCATAGTCCTTCTCTGTGTACTGCAGGCTGATTGAATGTGATGAGTCTTTCAGTTTGAACCTCTTGGATTGCTGCAAGTTTGGGTATTCTGTTGTTTCTTGGGAGTCCACTGGGCCTACTGTTGATGATAGGCCACATGCTTGTGGTTTTACCAGGTCGATAGACACGACTCTGTTCTCCTTTTTACCAGCAAGGGGCGGTAGTACAACTGATCTTGTTCCGGTGACTGTCAAGACAGGTACTGCTTTTCTGTAAGAAGGGCCAAATTCCTTCTTCACCGCGATTTTTTCTCTGACTAGATCCCCAATCTTTGGAATCCAGACAGGCCTTGCTGGGGCTGTTGCTTGTGGTGCCTCGTCAGTTGTAGATGGCTGTTGCTTTAACTTAATGTTGCTTAAGAATTTTCTTGTTTCATTCAGTTCCTGTAAAACAGCCAAACGATCTTTGATGTCAAAGTCTGTTGTTTTTTCTTGTACCACTGATATCTGACTATCGAGGTCCTGAATGAATGTTCATTTTAATTCTGAACAATAGTTCGTATGGGCTGAAACCTTTTAGAGAATTTCTTGGCAAGTTATTAAGACTGGTCTGGACACTTATTAAATGTTTGACCCACCCAGCGCCTGAAACTAATACCTTCGCTGTTATAGATCGCTTTATGTCCCGGTTTTTTCTTTCTACCACACTATTCCCTGAAACTAATACCTTCGCTGTTATAGATCGCTTTATGTCCCGGTTTTTTCTTTCTACCACACTATTCCCTTCGGGGTGCGACGGACAAGAATACCGCAACCCAATTCCCATGCTTGCCATGGCCTCCCTATAAGCTCAAGAGCTAAAAGCAGGACCCTGGTCAGAATGGAACGTGGTAATTGCGTATGTGCCGATAAAGACTCGCAGATCTTTTATAACAGTTCTAGCGTCAGCCGAGCGCTGGGGCCACATCTTTTAAGTGTGTTTAGCCTTAAGGATGTACAATGGGACGCGCTTCTCTTCTTTGATTACGCAGATAGACCGCCTTATGCTGTCTATCAGGGTACCTGAAAATACACTGGCCTGTTCATTACTGCGATCTCTGTTGCAGTCTTCACAATTTTGAGCCAACTCATGAATGCCTTCACTCATTTCCGGCCACCAGTACTCTGATTCTAACTCTCTCAGAGAGTCTTTAATTGTTTGGTGTCTCAGACCCAACCCCATGTGTGCTTCCAGTAAGAGGAAGCCCCTCCGGTCCCTGTTTGGAATTACCCTATCCCCCACTCCAGGAATTCGAGCAAAAGGAACAGAGTTTGCATCGATTACGTATGCATAATTGAGTGGATAGTTCACGGGTAGTGCTGCACAGTCACCTTTTACGGTCACTTTTACTGCCAGCATGGTTTCCCCGTCTATGTATTGTTCTGTACGCTTTTTTGTGGCTACGGAAGCCGGTTTAGTTGCTTCCGCTGTGGCTGTGTTAGCCAATGAATTCCCTGCAACGTGAACGCCATCACGTTGAAGACTCTGTGCGTGTACCACGTGAGTCTTTTGTAGTTCTTTGTGTAAAAGAGCTACCTGTTTCCAGAGCAATTTATGCTTTATTGTGGCACCTGTGTCATCTTTGTAATCGTTTTCAATCCAACTCTGCAGTGTATTATTGTAAGAGTTGACGCAAAAATGAGAATCACACACGATTAGTGTCGGGAATTCACGTTCTGCATTTTCAAGCGCCATCTTTAAACATCTGATTTCAGTTCTCTGAACCGAACAGTTTCTTACAGATTCAGTTTTTGTTACTTTCGGTCTGAATTTACCGCACAGCCAACAACCTTTAACAATCGCACAGGCTGCATCGTAGGATTTGCTCTCTTCGTTGAAATGCTGTACAAATCTATCTGTATAGATTATACAGACGTATTGTGGGAGAGGCAGAAGTTCGATTGGCAGAGGATATTCTTCTTCATTTTCTAAATCATTCAGTTCTTCAAATTGCGGAGCGAAATAGTATCTCACATCTTCCGCTCCTAGAGAATCTACACACTGTATACATTTCGGATCCAGTGACACTTAGGCAGGTTTACTGGGCTGAATAGCGCCTCGAAGGCGGATTCCGCTGTGAGGATATTAATCCTTTTACCGTGTGCTAGTTCTCTTTCATTTGCTAATGCAATTTGCACTGCTTTCACAGTTCTTTCTGTGAGACTGAATGCTTTTTCTGCTTGTGTGTACAAGTGAGATTTAATTGAAATAGGTACCTTTTCTCCCTCATTAGAGGTTAGGTACGTGAATCCGCATCTTCCTGGGATGACTCGGATTACAAGACCGCGTGTATTGTCACATGTATCTAATTTAGTTTTTGCTAACATGTCTGTTTGCAGTGATCTCAAAATTTCTGTGTGTTTTTGAGTCCAATTGATTTGTTTAAAATCAGGTTTAATTAGTTCGTAGAGAGGTTTAACCCTCTCTGCGCAATTTAGAATGTAAGTTCTTCCGAAATTCAGAAAACCTAATATGGATTGTAAATTCTTCAGCGTTTTTGGAGCTTGGAGTACAGCGCACTTCTCTAAGAAGTTGTCCGCTAGGCTTTTCCCTTCACTTGATAATTCGTACCCTAAGAATAGTACTGTCAGATGGGCAATTCGGGACTTTTTAAAGTTGAATTTGTAACCCTCTGCTGCGAACCCAAGTATAATGGTGTTCACTCTTTTCAAATGAGTATCCAAGTCGTCGTCTGTGAGATAAATATCATCTACGTAAGATAATGCCTCATCATCATATATTTGTAGTAACTCTGTTACCCTAGCTGAGAATAGTCCTGGGCTGTTCTTGAACCCCTGTGGGAGTCGACAGAATATTTTCTGCGACCCAAATGCTGAGAAAGCGGTCAAATATCTGCTTTCTGGTGTAATGTTTTGACAAAAGAAACCATTAGGTATGTCTAATGTCGTTTTATATTTTTTCCTAACTATGTTATTCATTAGGGCTGCACTATGCGAGTTTTGTACTGCAAAAGTTTTACAACATGCATTAAGGTGTCTGTAGTCCAAAACTAGGCGATATGAATTGTCTGGCTTGGAGACAGGAAACAAAGGATTGTTCATTTGAGAGGTGCATGTTTCAATCACCCCCTGGTATTCAAGTTGATCTAAAATCTCCCTAACTTGTTTTTTAGCTTCTTGCTTAATGGGATACTGCCGTTGGGCAGTTGGTTCATTTTTTAACTGGATTTTGTGAGGAGGAGAGTCCTCATCCCATCCTACAGGATTTTTATATAATGCCGGTGCCTGGGCTACTGCCCATTTCCTTGCATATGTATATTTTTTGTGAATCGGAATGTGATTCGAGAAGGCAGGCATAATCACTTCTTCGCCACGAGGGCACTCCCTGACAAACTCTGGGGACCAATCTTTTTCAGCTAACAGAATATCATAGCCTTTTGAGAGCTTATCCCAAAATAGACCCTTTATTTTCCTAGTCTTATCACCCTCTATACGCAATGTTATTTCATATATTTTATGGGGCTTGCTAAGTCTGGTGTCGGCAGTTTCAACCTGAATGTATTCATTCGTTTCCACTGTCTCCAGATGACTCATCAAGATCTTGCGCGCTATACTGATTTCTGCTGCACTGTCCAACATTGTCAATGCCCACTCCCCGTTTTTCAACTGTGTCCTCAGTATTCTCGGCATGGTTGATTACTCTAATACTGGCTACCTTCTTTTTTGGAAATTGAGATTTTTTACTCTGAGCAGGTTCCTTGTAAGCATGGGCGGAAAATCCGTTACGCTCGCGGATTTTGCGGATTTTCGGGAAATCCGCAATCCGCGAGATTTGCGAATTTCCCGCAAAATCCGCAAATCCGCGAGCAGCGGATTTTGCTCGCGCTGCTCGCACTGTTCGCGTAAGTTCGCGCCCCGCGAATAAGTGCAAAATTGCAGAAATACGATCTTAGCAAAACTGAAAGTAACTACTTACCAGGTTCAAAAGTTCAGGCACATCATTAGTAGCCATTTCCTGTAGTGCTTCCTGAGGGGCCCCTCCAGAGTTCAGTTGCCAGTTGAAACTATTATGTGACCCTGCTCTGAACCTCAGAATAGTTACACATATGCCACAAAGGTCCTGAATTACAGCTAAGGGAGACAAGCAGGAGCCAGGCTGGAAGTTAAAATCCATTAATCAGCCCCTAATTCATTATTGTCAGTTGGGGCAGGGCAGGTGTTGTAACTAATTTTGCAACAATGAAAGCACTTAGCAAGTGCAAAAGATCACTAATCAGGGCGCACTAAGGAAGCAGGTGCCAGCTAAAAAAATATTCTGTGACACATTAATCAGCCCCAAATTAATTCAGGTCACTTGAGGCAGGGAAGGTGTGCTTTGCTTTGCCGAAAATAATGTACACTGGACAACCAGAGGGTGTGGTGATGAAACAGAGGGTGGCATGGGTGGGCCAGAGGGTGGCATGAGTAGTCAGAGAGTGGCAGTGGTGACAGAGAGTGGCAGTGATGAAGAAGAGTGTCCCAAACAGGCTGGACACGTAGAAACAACAAGTTCGCAAAACTTGCGACCCGACAGGTAAGTTCGCAAATTGCGAAATTGTAAAAACCCTCGCGAACTGGCAGAAACACGGGCGAACACAAAAAAAAAAAAATCCGCAAATTCGCGGGAATTCGCGGATTTTGCGGATTGCGAATCCGCAAATCCGCAAAATTCGCGGATTGCCAATCCGCAAAATCCGCTCATGCTTAGTTCCTTGTCTTTTGACTTGGTGTGCTCTCCTGGGTCTGACCGTCCTCTTCTTTCCGATTTCTGCGAAAAAGATCGAGAGGGACGTGTTTCAATACTTTGATATCTATCAGGTTTTTTCAGATTATCCCTATTTCTAAGGTTATATCTTTTCTCAGAGGGCTCCCTCTGGGGAGACTGGTGTTCTCGAGTCGGAGTTCTTTCCCTTCGTCGAGGAGCCCTTCCTCTGGATTGGAAAACTTTTTCCTTGGGAGTGGATTGTTTATTTCCATCCCAGCTCTTTTTAGGAGTGTTTGAATTATTTTTAATAAATAATTTTTCAGGATTTTCGAGCAGTTGGGGCTTTACTGGTTTTCCACCCAAGCTGTCTCTACCTAATTCTTCATAGCATTTTTCTATGATTTTGGCAAGCTCAACTGGCTGCTCTGTTATATCTGTTTCCTTCAACTTCTGGCGGATCGCCACAGATGCTGCTTCTCCCTTTATGTTGGCTAATAATATAGCCGAGACCTGCTTGAAGTCTTTCAGTAATTTCATACCAAGATTTAAAGCGGGCTCTGCACCGTATTCATATTGAATCTGTTTTAGCACTTCTGGTATTACCGCCATAGACGGAACACCATGTGTTTTTGTGTAAATGGAAGCAAAGACTGTACCCCAAGTGTCGCAGTCCTCCACGTGTGGTGCGATTCCCATAGGAAGGCAGATGGTCAAGATTCTGTGTGTCTCTATAGGGGTAGTATCAGGAAATACTGCCTCTATTTGAGTGATTTTCTGTGCTAACCAGAAAGGAATTTGTTCCCGTTTTACGGGTGTTTTACCAAGACATGACTGTATGTTCTGTGGAGTAATTTTATTAGTGTTCCCCTGATAAGGGGTCAGCTGTGGTACATTAACTGCTGGTTGGACTGTTGCAGTCCGCATTACATATTGGACTAATTGCCTATGTATTTTAATTAATGTTTTTAGCTGTACTAACAGCTCTTCTTTAGACATTTTTACAATGTCAGGATGTGGTGTGTAGCCGGCTAGAACCGGCCACGTTGCTCCTGGTCTACCTAGTGAACCGAGCCTGGTAATATGATCATTATGTTTTAGGGCGCCATTAAACCAGAGCAGGTGCTCTTGGAATTTTAGTGGGATTTCAGTCTCCTCGAAAGGAGCGTACTCTTCCGGTGGTTCCTCTATTTTGTAATAGTGAAACTCTTTTGTTCTAGCGTTTGCCGCTGGAAAGTTTATCCATGAATAGAATACCTCTGTCTGCCGATATTCGTGTGCCTCTATCACGAAAATTACTGTACCACCTTGTGGTGTCAGTCCATTTTCTATAAGTTTTAACGTTATAGATTTTCTTAAATGTGCCGGGATGATTATTGCAACCGGTACCGTGTCATCGGGACCCTGCTGAGTCGCATCTACTGCGCCCCCAGTGGTTCCGTTTTCTCCTGGCATTGTATAAATGCAAAGTTTGCAGAGTAGGTCTCCAAGGAGACAAAGATTAGGTGCACAATATTTTGCAACACTGTATCCTTCAACGTTGAATAAACCAGAGCTTTACATAGGAATCTCTTCCTACTGAGTTCGGGCGGATTTTAACCTTTCACCCACTCCAGACGTCTATTGGAGTATTTACGGGAGAAAGGGGTCTGTGTGAAAAATGCACGACTGAGTTACTCTAACGTCTTGCGTTAGTTTATCGCCTTACCAAACGTTTGGGCGCCATGTAGTGTAGTTCCTATTTTCCCCATAGGCCCTGCGCATCGGAATAACATAAACAGTAGTATCGACGTAGAAGTGCGGATCTTCCAGGCCTCCACTGACTATGCTAAACTTAATTGGGTTTGTTACCAACTAGCTCAGAGGTCACTGGAAACTTTCTTGACTGAAATAGGAAGGGATCAGCTTCCCTGGCACAGACAAGAAGCGATTCAGTTTTCCAACAACCGTGAAACATGACAACTTTGCTCCTCAGATCAAGAGTCAATCTCTAGGGTCGTGTGAAACAATAGACAGTTATTTTACTCAGTCAGGTTAGTGCAGATTACTTTCACAATATGTAGAGAATAGAGAGACGGGCGTTTGTCAATAAAGGGTTAACATTTATTGAACAGTCTTTCTTCTCGTACAAGAGAAATGTATTGCCACAATTGCAAGACTTGTTATTGTAAAAAGTACGTACAGTAAGATAAGTATTGCGAAATAATACTGTAAAAGCATTGATATGGTTTCTTAGCCATACAATGGTTTAAAAGTAATAAAACATATATATATTCGTATATACATTAGGCTAAAATACTCAACTGGTGCTTCTAACTACGCCTACCCCAGTGTACCTGACCTAAGCCTAATACTTGGGAGGGGAGTAAGTAAGTAGCTTTAAGTTAAGTTGGTTTTGCCAAGGTTTGCTTCAGGAATTCTCTCTCAAGGGTTTAGTCAACACCATACCTCTGGAATAGAATGATGGAGGTCTGGTATCTCCCTTAGGGAAACTCGGTATCCCAGTCACCCGCAAGGGTAGACCAGAAACGCTGGAGCTGGATTTCTCGGCAGGAGAAAGGCAGCGTCTCTCTTCAGCGCGTCGAGGAGGAGGAGGGGGGACAGCGTCCGCGGGCAGCTTGCATCTGCTGGGCTCTTGCAGGGGGACGGCTGTTCAGCTCCTAGGTTCACCACACCATCGTTTGCTAGTTAGCAGCGATAGCAGTAGCGATAGCAGCTATGATATCTTCAGCATAACAGCTTCTTCAGCACCAGCGAAGATAGCAGCGATGGCATTGAGGCAGCTAGCTTCACCAACAGCAACGAGACAGCGTTTGCTTAAGGCAACGTTGGTAATATTTATACCTGAAAGGTGCCTTGTTTGACGTAAGTTTGCTGGACATAAGACGTCAATAAGGATGTCACTAGGAAGTGATCGTCTATCAGTGCTCATTAGAGTTCTATTACTAATCAAAACACAGCAAGCGGGGATTTCCAGGTTTGCTGAGTTTTTATCTTGTTGAAGAACTCGGAGTGTTAATCTAGGAATCTCAGATAGTGACTTCTGCTATGTCATTGCACTAATTGGTTGCAAAGGAAGTGGCAGAGAAAGCTATTCTGAAATGCGGCTCTGTTCGTGTGAGGCCAGAGATGAGTTACTGAATATCGCACTTGAACGGTTATGCCAATATAGGGAATAAATGGATTTATAGCCGAATAGGGGCATAAGGTCACAGTATCGATCAGGATCCTAGATAAGCACGCAACAATGTCACATACAATTCACAGTGCTTTTGTGATCCTTTTTGATATGTAGCCAAAGTTGATGGATCATGTAACATGGGATTTCAGAGAATCTTTGATTTGCAACACTCCTTGCATATAGACAATTATGATATACTTGTGGAAACCTCTGACACATTTGTATCAGTTAGCAGTTCTTTCATGATGGGGGTATTATGTTGTAAGGTGTTGCCAAATATAGCAGGTTATTGATGATGTCCTTGGTGAGTCGAAAGTTCAATAGAAAATGTCAGTTAATGTCATCACCTAACGAAATCTGGTACTAACATGTGGAATAAGTGGCGATTTCCAAGAGGAACAGTGCTTCAAGTGTCCCTTGAAGTACCATACTAAATGGTGATTCAACGGAGTCAGTGATGCACAGTGATCCTACACTTTGGTTTAGGTGTTGAAAGTACAGCCATTTAACATTTACATAGGTTTAACTTTTAAATAGGCTGGTAACAAGAGTGTTCATGGACAATTGTTTCTTCTTTCTTAGTTTGTGTCCTTGTTTCTTTCATTCTTTCTTTTTTCTTTCTTTCCTCCTTTCTTTGTTTCCTTCTTTCTTTTTGGCATTCCTTACTTTCTTGTTTGCCTTCTTTCCTTCTTTCTTTTAGCCTCCTTTCCTCATTTTTGCATTCCTTCCTTTTTTGCCATTTGTCACGAACCTGACGGTCCTGACAGTTCAGAGACTGGAGCTGGCTCTGTCTTTCTCATCCACCCCGGAAGTCAGGCTGAAGGGAGGGGTCATGGACTGCAGTGCGATGCCGCAAAGCCGAAAGAGAGAGCGCAACTTTTTTGGGGGGGATGCTGGAGGAAAGAGGCGGAGAAGACTAATAGAGAGGTGGGCCGGCATCGGCCTCGCCAAATGTATGGTGGTCGGCTGGCCCTCGATGACCACAGGGGTAGGTTTGTCGTGTAGATAATGCGCGACAGG
The DNA here is from genome assembly GCF_964263255.1 of Lissotriton vulgaris. Lineage (NCBI taxonomy): Eukaryota > Metazoa > Chordata > Amphibia > Caudata > Salamandridae > Lissotriton > Lissotriton vulgaris. The sequence continues at coordinate 1,115,116,981 of NC_141693.1, read as the reverse complement.
CCTTCATTGCTGTTCCATTGATCAGGGGCAGAGATGTGCAACCAGGAAATTATTAGAATCACTTCTGGGTCACACGTTGGCCAAACAGTCCTTTCGGTTATGCCCCTGGGGGTTCCCAGGCTAGTTCCAGCAGTGGGGGTAGGAGAAAAGGGACATGTTGGGATTTCAACAGGCGCACATGCATTAGACCTGCAGGTTCCTGTAAGTTTAAACATGCATGCTTTTTCTGTGGCAATACATCACACCCTGAGTCCAGTTGTTACAAAAGTCAAAGGACAAAATGAGAAAGAAACCAGAGTGAGGCCCTTAGGCCACTAAACAATATGCTTGCCCATTAGGGTAATGGCATTGACACCATGGTTAAACAGATACCCTTATCACTCAAATGCCAAATTGTTGCTGGATGGTTTCAGGTATGGTTTTAGGATTCCCGCACCAGATTATGTTGGGATAACAGAATGTAAGAATCAGCTCTCTGTAAGGAATGACCCCAGTGTGGCGGCAGCTAAAATAGAAAGGAGTTGCGCTTGGGCAGGGAAGCAGGGCCTTTTCAAGATGTCCCAGTGGAGAACTTTGTCTGCTCCACTTTAGGTGGGGTCCCTAAAAAAGAGAAGGGGGAGTTCACAATGATACATCATCTATCTGCACCTAGGAGGACATCCTTTAATGATGCTATCAGCTATTACTTGTGTAATGTAAAATATTCATCTTTTGATCAGGCGGTGGAGATGCTCAGATGCTTAGGCCCAGGGGCATTGACAAAAAATCAGACATTGAGTCGGCATTCCGCTTGTTGCCGGTCCGTCCGTCAGACTTCCATCTCCTGGGCTTCCATTTTCAAGGAAAATTTTACATGGATATGTGTATGCCCATTGTGTGCTTTGTCTCCTGCGTCTATTTTGAAAAAGACAGTTCATTTTTGGAATGGGTTTTCAGGCAGGTAACAGGCCACCAAGATGTTTTGCCTTACCTTGATGACTTCCTTTTCTTGGGGTCACCGGGCTCCTGGGAGTGTGGGTGGGCACTGCATGAATTTTGCGCGCTCATGCAGACTTTTGGGGTTCCTTTGGCACCAGCAAAGACGGTCGGCCCAACAACAGTGATAGAGTTTTTGAGAATAGAGTTGGACTCCATCCAGGGTTTTTTTTGGTTGCCTGACGTGAAGATCATTAAATTTAGGGCAGATTTGCAGCAATGCTTGGCTAAAGACAAGGTCACCTTGCACCAACTACAACAAACAGTAGGGCAGCTAAATTTTGCTTTGTAAATTATCCCCATGGCACGACCATTCTCAAGATCCATCGCTCAAGCCATGTCAGGCCTCAAGGGGAAACACCACAACACCATGTTGTCAGCTGAGGTTCGGCAGGATATGCGTATTTGGTTGGCATTCCTGCAGGACTTCAATGGCATGGTAGTATGGCCCAGTACACTCACCACTTCTGCAGAACTGAGTTTAATGACAGACACTGCAGGTAGTGAGGGATTTGGCACTATACTTGGTGCTGAGTGGGTGGCACAGCCCCCGCCAGCATGATGGGTGCAGAGCGGTCTGACAGATAACATTGTTTTTTTGGAACTGTTCTCCATTTGGGTGGCATTGTCAGTGTGGCCGAAACAATTGTGTAATCAGTCGCTTGTGTTTTGGCCAGATAACATGACAGTAGTAGAGTGCATCAATCAGAAAGTAGCACGGTGTAAGATGTAAGAAGTGCCAGGGGTGCTGAATCATGCTGCTGACACACTCTCTCACTTTAAGATGCAGGTTTTCAGGGCACACCTCTTGAATGCAGCCGAGAATCCCACACATTTCCCAGAACTACTTTGGCAAATAGGTGCCCCCAACTACCGGACCCCGTGGCAGCCAGTCTAGCACCCAGGACCAGGAAGGCATATGAAGGGGCGTGTTGGTCATATTTTGCCTTTTTTGCCTTTGTGGGACAAGGGGGGCGAACATTGGCATGACATAGGGGCGGTTCTTGCTTACCTAGGGGCATTACATGAGGAAGGGCGAACAGTGGCAGCAGCTAGGTGACACAAAGCAGTAATTTCCTTCTTTGCGCAGGCTAAAGGAAAGGGGGATCCCACCAATACTTTCATGGTCAAGAAAGATTTGAAAGGGTGGCAGCGCCTACAGGGATCAGAACCAGACACAAGGCGTACGATAGGAGTGGAGCTCTTATTATCTTTCCCGGGGGCTCTACATCATATTTGCACCACCACAGAGGAAGCTCGGTTGTTCAGCGCTGCCTTTACTTTGGCATTCTATGGAGCATTTAGAATTGGAGAGCCAGTGGCCAAAAACAAACAGGATACACAAGGTGGTCTGAAGCTTAACCCTGTTAATATTTCCGGGGGTAGGGGATAGTGCTACATTGTGCACAGGAGAATCCTTGCTGCCCTATTACACACCTGGAGTCCTTTCTGAAGGGGAGACCCAGAGACAAGGGGGGGCATTTTTTAATTCATGCCGATGGCACCCCACTCATGAGATTTCAATTCAAAAGAGTCATGGATATGGCTGTACAGAAGACAGGTCTAGACCCAAGTGGTTTTGGTACACATTCATTCAGGATAGGGGTTGCCACTGAAGCGTCAGCAAGGGGGTTGCATGGAGGGGATGTGCAGAGAATTGGCAGGTGGTCCTCCAATTGTTACAAGCTGTATGTGCGATTGAATATGTTATGAATATGTCTTGGTCCTTGTTCTGATCCCTGTTTTCTTCTCTGCTCAATTTTCAGTTTCTTTGGCCTGTCACGCAGGCGGGAAACTAGTGGTATCACAGCAACAGCAGGGATCGGTGCAAGGACAATTGCAGGCCCTCAAACAAGGACCACAGGTCATTTGGATGGTTGGTCATTCATACGTGAGACACTTGAATGCATTTCATCTTTCAGGCAGTTATGAGTCATTCCTTGGGCAGGGGGGACTCCACTTTAGTAAATTTAGGGATTTTGTGTTAAACTTGCTGAAAACAAGAGAGGGCCCACCTGTCATTATTATCGTACATTTTGGAGGGTACGTTCTGGTAAAATTAGGCAGAAGGGGGGTGATGGAGATGCTACTTACTGAAGTGGGTTGGCTAGCCAGGACATGCCCAGGGTGCACCATAGTTGGGTCACAGAAGGTACCAAGATTACAGTGGCAGGGGGAGATTCGGTTAAGGCATTGAACCATTCTGTAAGGAGGATTAATAATAAAGTAGGGAGACTATTCAAGGCCCCGTATTTACAAACAATTGCCCATGGGTGCATTTGGGGGGAGCCATGCTTCTTAAAAGATGGTGTCCATCTGTCTAAATTGGATAACAAAATCTTTATGGAGAATCTGCTAGCATGGTTGGGATTTTTTTTTATTGAGAAGTCATGACCTTTCAGTGAGCATTGGGGGGGGACAGATAGTCAGTCAACTATGCAGTCCTGTGGCAGTAAGGTCATGATTGGTGAGCAGTAAATTGAAAGTCCTTAGGGGGCGGTGCCATTCTTGAATGGGGTCACCCAAGGGGGAGGGACAAGTGGTCTCTCATAGAACCTGAGGGGAAGTTACAGCCGGTTGGCTGGATGGTTGCGGGGGAGTGGGATTTACGCTTTCCAGTATGCTGGTTGGCAACCCTGCCTGTGCACAATGGCCACAACTGCAAGGGCCCATTATGGAGATAATACACACAGCGTACGGGGTGGACCGGGGGGGGGGGAAGTACCCTCACGGTGAACAGGCCCTCTGCACATGCGCACTCCAGTTGGAGGACGGGCATAATTTGATAAGGATCAGATGCCAGTTATTGACCTTGCCGTAGGCTCAAAATAGGGATAAGCAGAAAAGTAATGCTATAATGATTGTTTTGAATAAGGTATGTTTAGATTCGGTTAGGAATATCTTTGTATTAGAGATATGTTAAGGTTTGCAATTTGATATCTGTACCTATCAATGTATTCAATGTAATATAATGTTTTCTGCGTATTATGTAAAATTGTATATATTAATTTTTGCTTTCATTTTTTTTCATGTTAATAAATACGGCCAGGGGTTGTCACGACCCCCTAATCCAAAAAACTTTCATTCTAGAAGTAAAGCGTGTTACTAATTTCAGAGACCGAGAAGGTAGGAGGGGGTCTAGGCCGTACTTGACCATATAGAGAGGCATGGCTGACATCGGCCTCACTAAATGTATGGCGGTCAGCCGGCCCTCGATGATCACAGGGGTAGGTTTGTTGCGCAGATAATGCGCGACAGCCCTGCCTCGCTGTTCCATTGGTCAGAGGCAGAGAAGCGCAACCCGGAAGTGATTAGAATCACTTCAGGGTCGTGCGTTGCCTAAACGCCAGGCCGGTTAGAACCGGCTTGGCATCCAAACTTAAGAAGGAATAAAAGGCTGGGGAGCGCCGAAATCTGAATCTTTGCTCGCCGCTCCCACAGCCCACCTTTAGGATACACCAGCCTCACTAGGAGGCTGTTCTCTAATTTTCCCACCCACCATCCCCTAAAGCAGGGATGATAGAGTCGAGTATATGATTGTGTTAGTTTATTTGCAGGTGGACCTCATAAAAGTTGTAAATATAGTTATTAATGTTTTAACATTGTGAAAGGAGTGATAGTTTCTTTTACAGACTGGTTTTAGTGTCGTAGTTAGGGCTATTCCTTGGTCAGGCGGTTAGGTCATGATTGGTGAGCCGTAAATTTAAGGTCTTAGGGGGTACCGCCATTCTTGAATGGGGTCGCCCAAGGAGGAGGGACAAGTGGTCTCTCATAAAACTCCAGGGGCAGTTACAGCTGGTTGGCTGGATGGGTGCTGGGGAGTGGGAGTTATGCTTTCCAGTAGGCTGGTTGGCCACCCCGCACGTGCACAATGGCACACAACTGCAAGGGCCCCTTATGGAGATAATGCACAGAGTGTACGGGTGTGACCGGTGGGGGGGGAGTACCCTCATGGACCCTCTGCACATGTGCACTCCGGTTGGAGGGCGGGCATAATTTGATAAGGAACTGACGCCAGTTACTGACCTTGATGTTGGCTCAAAATAGTGATACGCAGAAAAGTAATGCTATAATTGTTTTGAATAAGGTATGTTTAGATTCGGTTAGGAATATATTTGTATTAGAGATATGTTAAGGTTAGCAATTTGATATATGTACCTATCAACGTAATACATTGTTTTCTGCTTATTATCATATAAAATTGTATATATTAATTTTTGCCTAACATTTTTTATGTTAATAAATACGGCTGGGGTTTGTCATGACCCCCTAATCCAAAAAACATTCATTCTAGTAGTAAAGCATGTTACTAATTTCAGAGACTGAGAAGGGAGGAGGGGGTCTTGCACGTACTTGACCACAGGAGTGACGGTGGGGTAACTGAAGGAACAGGCCTGGCAAGTTGGTTCGTGAGGAAAATGAGGACCCAGGGAAGCGGCTTAACGAACCAACAGTGCACGAAAAGATTGTCGCAATATAAGACAGAGAAGTGGCGTATTCTGTCTGAAAAGTGTCTCTGGATCCATGCCGCTTCACCAGGTGTGCGCGCAGATCTTAATTCGGAGCCATAGCCATAGGAAACCAACCAGTGGGAAGAAGGGAGGACTATGAGTTAAGAAGGACATAAAACAAACAAATACAATTAAGTCACCAAGTCTAATACTGGGTACATTTATTTATTAAAAACTGGAAAAGGTACAATTGGATATTAGTTTCTGAAGGTTCTTTTTTTTCCTTTGTACATTTTGTTTCTTTTTGTTTCTTTCTCTTTACTTCTGGAGCATCTACTATAACTCCCTTGAGGTGTGCAACTTCTTGAAAAGTAGGAAAGGAAAGTATTTTTCTGCTTTCTCCCTGCCTCTTTCCCTCCCCCCCCCTTCCTAATAATACTCACCTTCCCACAGAGAGTATAAAAAGAGAACACCCCACTAACCTATCATATAATATGCAAAGCATAAAATTATAGATTCTTACCTGCGTTTCTTCTTCTGTCGAGGGTACCGGTGGACAGGAACTCCGAAGGCCCTGTAAGAAAGACGATGTTGTTAATCTCAAGCTAGGGACTCTTTGTTTTTTTTCTTCATATCGCTTACCTTTTTTTTTGCCTCTTGAAAATAAAACACAGAGAACACACTAAACACTCCAGGTATTTATTAAGCATTTACTATCAGCAACAAGTGGTGAAGAATGTGGGCACATCCCTTCCATTGATACAGAATGGATGTCTTGATTCAACAACTTCTCCAAGGCCAACAAAAGTTAAAATGGGACCTAGAACGTCAAATGTCTTCAGCAAAGGCTGACCAAGAACTATTTTGCGATGCATTAAAGACTCAAACAAAAAATTGACCAAACTGGCCCAGGAACAGCTGCAGGTGACCTATGGGTTAACTGGTCATAGGGTAGTCCCAGCTAGCACCCCTATAACCTTATAGAAACTTCTACCTGGAGATAATCTAGGGGCTTTTTTTGGTTAATTTCAAATGCATGGCCTGGGCAAGTGCGTGGCCCATGGAAAGGTGGCCCTTTTATCTGGCCCCTTTATTGTCAAGGGATGCCCAGGCTGCATATCAAAAAGCTATTCCCCAAGGAGAAGCCGCCTATGAAGAGGTGAAAAGAGTATAATTAGACAGGGTGGGCCTGGATGAAGAAGCTTACAGATTTCAATTTAGACAAGAAAGGGGTGAACCAGGTGATACCCAAAAGGTACTTTACTTCAAGCTGAAAATGGCAACTGCGAAGTGGTTGAAACCCCATGACCACAGCAAGGAGGAGATAATGGAAAAAATGTGTTTGGAGCAATTCATAGAAGGCCTTCTCCATCAAACACAACAATGGTTACACCAACACCCAGGACTCAGTAGCGAACAGGTGGTTGAAATGGCTACTACCTTTTCACGGGTCCAACCACGTCATTCCGCTCTAGAGAGGGACAAACACACAAAGAACCTCTCCAAAACTGTTAATTTCTGTAGCGATCAGAAAAAAAAATAAAACAACCAGCGAAGCTAAGAAAATCACCCAAACCAGACCAGAATGTCAGGTTCCCTCTGGTCCTCAATGTTTTGAGTGGGGCCACATAGCTCGTTTTTGTAAATACAAGAAAACTAGAGATGGACCAATGGAAGTAAATTGCTCTCCAAGCTCTGTTTACTTCACACAAGAGAAGGGACCCATTCTTTTTTGGAGTACACAAATCAGTCATAAATGGACAACCGCCTTACTGGATTCCGGGTGTAAACAATCGGTTGTATGAGCAGAAACATTCCTACCCTCCCAGGTTATATCTGAGAGATTTGTACAAATTAGATGTGAACATGGGGACATCAGAACATATCCAGTTGCCAAACTGGTTATTTCCACATATAACAAAAAAGCAGAAGTGGAAGCAGGGATACTCCCTAACTTGCCAGAAGATATCATCCTGGGAACTGACAACCCACATTTTATATACATGCTTTGTGAGATGCTTAACTGGGTGAAGGAAGCCCAGGATCAAGACCAAGGTTCAACACACAGAAACACATTGTTAGTCCCACAGCCTTGGATGATAGATCGTAATTTTTATTTCACTCAGATGAACGATGTACTCCTACAACCCATTTGGGAGAAAGCCCGACAAAACAGCACCCAAACGCTTCCCCATTTCCAGATAAAATGTTTACTTCAATATAGAATGCAAGGCCCCACTGATACCCCTCACCCCTCTTGTACTGGTGCCAAAAGACTTTCAGGATCAGATTATGTGTTATGCACACTCACATTTAATAGCCAGACATTTCGGACCCGAGAAAACAACCAAAGAAATCCTTACAAACTTTTATTGGCTGGTATCATTGCCCACATAAAACAAATGTTGTCAAGACTGTGAGGTGTGCCAGAAAAAGAACCCCTACTTACCTCTTAAAGCACGCATCCAGCCTTTGCCTATAATAGGCACCATGTACGAGAGGATAGGGATGGATTTGATAGGTCCTTTACCGAAATCCACAAAAGGGTGTCAATATGCCCTTGTTATGGTTGATTACGCCACCTGGTACACATAAGCCTTTTCTCTTCATAGCCCTGACACTAAGACTATTGCACAGAATCTTATAGAATTTTTTTTCTTGAGCTAGGTTTCCCAAAGAAATCATTATTGCTCAAGGTACCCCCTTTGTATCCTGACTTATGGCTCAGATATGCAAACAGTTAAATATCAAACACAGTAAAACCTCAGTATATCATCTGCAGATGGATGGGTTAGTTGAGAGATACAACGGCTCTCTCAAATTCCTTCTTAAAAAATGCTAATAGGAGAGGGAAGGAATTGGGACCAAATGCTTCCCCTGGCCCTCTTTGTGCTAAGAAGCCAGGTGCAGAGTAGTTTGGGGTGTTCTTCGTTTGAGTTACTCTAGCAGCAAAAACCCCAAGCACTTCTAGAGAAAATTCGAGAGGCATGGGAGAAAGGCATAAAACAGGAGCAGACAACCTTTTAGAGTATACCCAGCAGTTAAAAACCCATATCAGAAAACAATGAGAATTGGCGACCAAGAATAATAAAAAAAGCCAAACAAAAAAAAAGCGAATGGGAAGAAACTAAGACTATAAAAACCAGGAGATTAGGTTTTGGTCCTACTACCAAGCTCTCCGCATAAAATGAGATCTAAATGGAGAGGTCCCTTTCAAATTATAGAAAAGATTGAGAATCTCTCATACAAATTGACAATGGGGGCTCATTGAGAGCAGGTCTTTCATGTGAATCTCTTAAAAAATGTCTTGGACCTTTACCCAAGCTCATACACATTATACGTGTAGAAAATGGTACCCAGACCACCTTAGAACAACTATATATAAATGAGGAACTGTCTGGAGGGTAAAAGGAAGAGTTGAGGAAAACCCTACAACCTTTGCTTCTGTTTTTTCCGACATCCCAGGGAAAACACATCTAACTCAACACTCTATTCCCACTCCTGAAGGGAAGGTGATAAAACAAAAACCATATTGAATCCCAACGGCAAGAAGGCAGGCTGTGCTGGAGGGGCGTGGCTTGGGCGCCGATGGCGGTGGTTGCCTGAGAGCTCGGCTCCGGGACTGAGCCCGGAATTATCCTGTAAATCGGAGGCCGTGGGTCACCCTAACCCCCGCAAACTGTTGATCGGATCGACTGGGACCTGCCGGGGAATTCGGTGCAGCCCATACATGAGGTGACCCGACGGAAAATCGAAGTTTGTGGATCCGCGGAGTGCGACCCAACATGGCGCCCGGACCTCATTGTCCCCTTGGACGGGACCATTGAACTGGAGGAGCATCGCTAACTACAGCGCACCCTCCACCTTTTCGCTTCCCTGCGATATGAGGGTCTGGGTACAGATCTGATTGGACTCAGGCAACAGGGAACGCGCCTGGAGGGTCGGATGCCCTCACTATAGTGGACCTCGGCACACGGACGCCTGGAGGCCCTGCCTGCGGTACTGCCCCCCTAGACCGTACTTGGCTGCATTTCCCCGATTGACCCACTCCCATGGGAGGCACTGCCCCTAGGCGCCACAAAGTCTCCGGTGGTGTTGGTGACCCTCGCTCCGGGCCCTCATCAGCCAGGCGGGCCTGCCCGACCTGGCGCCAACTGTCTCCGCCTCCTCCCCAGTGCCCTCCGACGACGTGGTGGCGGCGCGGGCCGAAGCTGTGGAGGTCCAACAGGCCCTGGAGATGGAGATCGCCGACCCCCGACCCGAAGACCAATAACCGGGAGAGACATAGCCGAAGCCCGCACTTGGTGGCACCTCTGGCTGGATCCACACAGCGTGATTCCTGCGACATGGGGAAACCAAGGGGAGCCAAGGGGACTACCCCAGCCGCATCAGATTCGGAGTCCCCGGACAAAGAGGAACGTAAAGATCCGGAGAGTTCTGGTGGCGCACCATTGCAACAACAATTTGACCGTGTCTTGGAGGCGATTGCGACCACACGCTCAACCCTCCAGCAGGACATTGCCCAGGTGGCGACGAGTCTGGGCCTCCTTAGAGCGGATCACGGCAAACTTTCGGATAGAGTCAAGGAAGTAGAGGGCCCCGTGAAAACTTTGGAGCCAGCGCAGCGCACCCTGGCCGCGACAATGAAGGATGCCCTATCCCGGATTACTGCTCTGGAGCAACGAGCGGAAGATGCGGAAGGCCGTAACAGGCGCAACAACATTCGAGTGGTGGGCCTGCCGGAGAAGATTGAGGATGGTGACATGGTGGCCTACTTAGAAGCCTGGCTCCGAGATACAGTGGCTCCGGAGGGTCTATCCTCTTTCTACACCCTGGAGCGAGCACATAGAGTTCCAGCGAGGCCGCCGCAACAGGGCCGTGCCCCGCGACCGGTGGTAGCACGGTTATTGCACTTTCGGGACAGAGACCTCATCCTTAACGCCGCCAGGCATAATGGCCCATTCAAGGTGGAGAACAGCCAGGTGAACATCTTCCCGGACTACACCTATGAGACCCAACGCAGGCGGTTCTCATTCTTGGCAGTCAAACGCGAGCTCCGGAGCGAGGGCATCCAATACTCGCTCCTATTTCCCGCGCGGCTCCGCATAATTGTCGATGACAAAACTCAATTCTTTGATACCCCGGAGGAGGTCTGTAACTGGCTTGAACTTTATAGAGCCGGGAAAGATGGCTTTGGCTCTTCATCTCAGCTAGTGGTGGAGCCGGGACAGCGACGGCGATCCAAGAGAATTCGGAGTCGCCGTGGCCGATCGGGAGGACCCTCAACTGCGGAGACATCGACGGAGCGGAAGGGAGTGTTGGAGGTGTTATCAGCGTTGTCTGGCTCACGGGACGGCACCATTGAGGAGGAAGCGGACCCTGGCGACGTGGGGGAACCAACGGACTCGGAGGAGTCGGTGACTGATAGCGTCCACACGCCGGTGATTACACCGAAATCGGTTGAGGACCTTCTGGATGGACAGGGTTGACGGGGTGAGCTGCAATCGTTTGGGTGGGGGCCCGGAGTGGGGGTGGCGGGTACCGACGATTGATCATGATTCCCGGGGAGGAGGGGGTGGGGTGCCTTGCTCGTGCCCTGAGGGTTACCAGTACTGTTTTGGGCTAGCTTTAGTCCTGGTAGCCAGAGTATCGAGGGCCCACTGCCAACGCCCAGCCCGCACTTGGCCCTTAAGGCCTTCCTACGGTGGCGACCGCAGGATTAGTCGGGGACAGGGGTTTTTTTGAGGATATGGTTTGGATGGGAACTAGATGGTGCTATTTGGGTCCTGTTCTGGGGAGGGTGGGTAAGGGATTTGATCGAGTTGGGGTTGTTGAGTTTTGGTTGGGGAAAATGGCCGCCATCAGTGCTGGGTTGCTTGTTGTTCTTTCTTTGCTGAGACCCGGATGGGGAGACTTTGCACGAACAATATGGGACAATGGCTGATGTTGCTAATGTGAAATGTATTACTTGGAATGTGCGGGGGCTTCACACCATGTCTAGACGTCACAAAGTACACGCTTATTTAGTGCGTAGAGGGGTACAAATGGCGCTGTTGCAGGAGACCCATCTGAACAAGGCGGAAGGGGCGGCGCTGCAGCGTAGGTGGAGAGGGCAGGTCTTTTGCACGTCGTACTCCGCGTATGCCAGGGGGGCGCTGATTTGGATTAGAGCTGGGGTTCCCTTCCAGGTCACGAAATCGGTGGTGGACCCGGAGGGGCGCTATGTGGCCATTTCGGGCACTCTGGGGGGGAGGGACCTGAACGTTTGCTGTGTTTACGCACCCAATATGGACCAAGTTGCCTTCTTTTCCAGGTTATCGGGCTCGTTGGCCCACTTCTTCTCCGGGCCCCTCTTGCTCGGTGGAGATTTCAACTCAGTAGTGGATGTGGAGACTGATCGCTCGCATCCGCCTCTCCCTGACTCTCCGGTTCGCCGTGTGGCTAAAGGTCGTGGGTACTGGCAGATGCACTGGGGTCTGACGGATATTTGGAGGGCGCAGCACCCTGCCGCGAGAGATTATTCCTACTTCTCGAGACTGCACGAGCTACACGTTAGACTAGACGGATTTCTTGGCTCGGCTGAACTGGTTTCAGCGGCGGTCCGGTCTGAGTATTTAACCAGGACCATCTCAGATCATAACCCCCTCCTGCTGGACCTTCGCTGGCTTCCTGGGGTGCCTGCGATGCCCACCTGGAAGTTACGTCCCGAGATCCTTGAGGACAGTGTCTTCAAAGCGGACCTAGGAGATAAGATCTCGGAATATTTCACTTCCAACAGGGGTACTGCGAGCTCGAGGGCGCTAGAATGGGATGCTTTTAAGGTGGTGGTGAGGGGTTATTGCATCTCTAAAAAGGTAGGCATAAGGCGAGTTATCCTCGACGACTTAGCTACTGCGGATCGGAAGCTCCGTGAGTTGGAGCTCCGCCACCCCGGGCACCCTGAACTCCAGGAGCGCACGGTAGAGGCGAAGGAAGCGGTGGCGGCGGAGGTTGAACGGCTGCGCTGTTTCGACTACAAGGCCTATACGGTTAGGTCCCTTGCAGAGGGGGATAGGTCGAGCGCACTGCTAGCATGGCTGGCTAACCCCACGCGCCAGGCCTCACTGACGACGTCCATGCGCATGGCAGACGGGACCGAAGTGCACACTCAGCCTGAGATCCTGAGCTGCTACCTGCGCTACTACGAACGCTTGTACCGCAGTCGCTCTGCCAGAGACCCTGACTTGCTTGATGATTATCTACGACCCCTGGAGCTCCCGATGGTGGAGCCTGACGTGGCGAAAACCCTGAGGTCAGACATTGAACTGGGGGAGATCCGCAGTGCCATTAAAAAGATGGCGAGGAATAAGACCCCGGGCCTAGACGGCCTTCCTGTTGAATTCTATGCAGCTTATGTTGACCTCCTAGCACCAAGGTTATTGATAGTATACAGAGAGGCGAAGAGACTTGGTCGGCTCCCCGGCTCGATGTGCGAGGCCTTAGTGGTGCCCCTTCTCAAGCCGGGAAGGGACTCGTCCGATCCGGCGTCCTACCATCCTTTATCAATGCTAACGGTCGACTATAAAATACTGAGCAGCATCTTGGCTTCGAGGCTGCTGGGTCACATGAGCTCTCTGGTACACGAAGACCAGGCTGGATTCATCCCCAAGCGAAACACGACCATGAACATCCGTAGGTTGTTCCGCTTGTTGGGAGAACCGCTCGTGGACGCCCCGTGCCCGGTGGTCCTATCGGTGGACTTAGAGAAGGCCTTTGACAGCCTCGAATGGGACTACCTGCGCACTGTGTTACTGCGATTCGGCCTCGGCGAGGGTTTCATCATATGGACAACGGTCCTATACGCCTCGGCGTCGGCCAGGGTTCGGGCAGGCCCGCTGGTTTCCTCACAATACCCGGTGGAGAGGGGCACGAGACAGGGTTGTTCGTTATCCCCGCTTCTCTTTGCGTTGGCGGTGGAGCCACTGGCTCTGCTACTCCGATCGGGAACCCATTATAATGGCCTGCGGACACCCTCGGGCCCACATTACATCTCGCTCTACGCCGATGACCTGTTGCTCTTCCTTGAGGACCCGGTTACTGCCCTGCAGGGGGCTGCGACGGCGCTCACGGCGTTTGGGGAGGTCTCAGGCCTTCGAGTGAACTGGGCTAAGACCTGTCTCTTCCCGGTTCGCAGAGGCACGCCTAGCCCTGTTGTCGGTGGAGAGATTAGATGGGAACCTGACTGCTTTAAATACCTGGGGGTGTACGTTTACCATGAACCAGCTGACCTCCTGGATGGGAATATTGCTCGCAGCACCCGAGCGCTACGGGGTAACATAGATTTCTGGGCGACGCTACCGCTCTCGGTGGCAGGGCGGATTGCTTTGCTCAAGATGGTGGCGCTCCCCCGGTTGCTGTATTATTTCCGAACGCTACCGATCTGGGTCCCGCCGGCCACATTTAGACTCTTACGGTCGATGATAGTCGGATTCCTCTGGGGCTCGGGCCGCCGAAGAGTGGCCCTCAAGACCCTGATGAGACGAAAGACGAGGGCGGGCTTGCGGTACCGGACTTCGAAAAATACTACCTAGCGGCGCAACTACAGACCCTCACCCAGGAGATAGCCAGGGAATTCCGGGGCCCGGAGGACAGGCGGGGCACGGGGATGGCCAGACATGTTCTCTCCTTCATAGCGCTGCGACAGCGGCTGGCTTTACAGGACTTATCGATGGAGGAGAAGACCATTCGCCTGTGCTGGAACCGGGTCCATGCGCGGGCCAACTGAGAATACTGTATGCGCCCGAAATACCTTTGGGCATGCTGACGGCTCTGCCCCATGGCGGTGATTGGTCGTGGTTAGCGGACTGGGAAGATGCGGGCCTACAATTAGTAGGGGACCTCTACGAGGACGGGGCGCTTTTGCCCTTTCAGGAGCTCATTGACCGCTTCGAGGTTCCTCGCGGTGACTTTCTGTTGCACTCGGCCCTGGTCCGAGCGATCCAGGCACACTGGAAGCACGGGCAAGAGGAACCCCCTACATCTCCGGTGTGCCAATACGTCATGATGTCTGCGGGTACAGTGAAGGCGGTCACTTGCCTCTACGGCAGACTAATCAATGAGGGGCTGGCCCCCCTCACCACTTTGAGAACCAGTTGGGAGGAGGACATAGGTAAGGAGATCCCAGAGACGACCTGGTCCCAACTCATGCGACGAGCCTAGAAGGGCACGCGTCACGCCCGATTTCAACTGGTCCATTACTATATACTTCACAGGGCATATCTGACCCCGGCGATAATCAAACAGTATTTTGCTACGGACACTGCGGACTGCCCCAGGTGCCAGGCGCCGGAGGCAGACCTCCTCCACATGTTGTGGTCCTGCCCGGGATTGTCCTCATACTGGACGGAAGTGGGGAAGACCCTGGAGGAGGTAACAGGGAGGTCATTATTGGTTGATGCAGCAGTGGGACTCCTCCACTGGTTTCCACATACCCCCAAAAACAAAATTACTAGCAAATTCATTGATTTGGGGCTTCTCCTTGCAAAACGAGAGGTGACCAGGAACTGGAAGGCACGGGTCGGTCCGACGGGAGGCCGATGGCACAGCGAACTCTTGAAATGGGCAGCGGGAGAAAGCACGCTGAGATATCAGTTAGATAGGAGACAGCATAACGAGAAGGCGCAGGAGGCAGCGCTGGAATGGGAGACATTGGTACAGGCCCTAAGGGATTATTGCGCCCCCAGCGACTCCGAAAGTGAGGAAGCAGCTCGCCCCGAGTCCCGATAGGCGATTACACCTTTCAGATCTGCTACTCTCCTCATAGGTCCTCTCACCAATCTTACTGCGGTTGTTGCCGTGCACTGATGGCGGGGTGGGGCGGGGGTTAATTCGGTTTATAGTGTTTTGAGGGAGGGGTTTTCTTTTGGTTTTGCGGGCTTGTTTAGAAAAGCAGATGACGGACGATGGATCATCCGGACCAGCTTCAACTTCCTGTTGAGCCCCCCTCGGATTATGCCGCCCAACCATTGGGCTATGGGCTGAATGGCTGTGTACATATTGCTGGGGGACGGAGGATTGCATTTCACTGACTTTGTTTGATTTATAATGCTGGTCAAGTATGTAACGATTTGCTAATTCCTGCAATAAAAATATATTAAAAAAAAAAAAAAAAAAGAAGGCAGGCTGTGCTGAAGGAAATAGAACAAATGCTGAAGATGCATGTCATAGAGCCTTCACAATGCTATTGATCCTCTCTCATCGTACTGGTCTCAAAACCCGATGGGAGTATAAGATTTTGTATAGACTTCCGAGCAGTTATCAAAATCTCAAAATTAGATGCATACCCTCTTCCCAGGGTTGACGACTATTGTGGTAATATACTAAGCCTCTCTTATTCTCTCAAATAGAGAGAATAAGAGAGGCTTAGTATATTACCACAATAGATCTCACAAAGCGTT
This sequence comes from Lissotriton vulgaris, assembly GCF_964263255.1. NCBI lineage: Eukaryota > Metazoa > Chordata > Amphibia > Caudata > Salamandridae > Lissotriton > Lissotriton vulgaris. The sequence continues at coordinate 1,115,101,119 of NC_141693.1, read as the reverse complement.
AGTGGCAGGGTTCCCTAAAAGAAGAAGATAAAGAGAAGACAGCTTTTGGCCGGTTTCAGTTCACAGTGCTCCATTTTGGGCTCCACGGGGACGCAGCCACTTTTCAAAAGGCTAATGAATTTAGCTCTTAAAAGCCATAATGAATTCTCTTCTGTTTATCTTGATTACATCATCGTATTCAGCCGTACTAGGGATGATTATTTAAAACATTTGAATACAGTCCTAAATGACTTTTCCTGAGCCAACCTCCATTTAAGTGTAAAGGAAATGGACTGATTGAGCCCAAACCGAAAAGATCAGAGCAATCACTGAGGTCCCCTTTCCAAGCAACAAAAAAGCATTAAGGTCCTTTTTAGGGTTGGTAGCGTATTATCGCAGGTGTATTCCTAGATTATCCATTATAGCTGCACCCCTAACAGATCTTATAAAGAAAGGAACTCCTACTGCCAGTGTTCATAATCTCCCAGAGAAAGCAATAAAAGCCTTCCAGAACCTAAAAGAAATTATTACTCTGCCCCAATTCTCACCTCCCCAGACTTTGAGAAAGTATTTATCCTACAAACAGATGCTTCTGATGTGGGCATAGGAGCTGTCCTTGTACAATAGGTGACAAAGATGTTGTGAAACCTATTCTGTATATTAGCAGGAAGTTATTTCCCTGTGAGACTGCTTATTCCACTATACAAAAAGAATGTTTAGCCATCAAGTGGGCAATTTAAAAACGTTGTCATTATCTTGAGGGTAAACCTTTTGTCCTATATACAGATCATGTGCCCTTAAAGTGACTGTGGGAAAACTGGAGGGAAGAGGCGACCGGCAAGTTTGTTCCAGAGAAAGCTGAGGACCCGGATAAGCCACTTAACAAACCAACAGTGCCCAAAGAGATTGTGGCAATACAAGAAGGAGAAGTGGAGTCTCCTGTATGAGATGTGTCTCTGGATCCATGCCTCATCCCTGAGGGACGTGGCTTCACCTGGTGCGTGAGCTGCTCTTAATTATGAGCCAAAGAGAACCAACCAGTGAGAAGAAGGGAGGACTGGGAGTTAAGAAGGACACAAAGCAAAAGAATAAAACTAAGTCACCAAGTCTAATGAACTTCGTACATTTCTTTTTTCTTTCTTTCTCTTTTCTTCTGGGGTATTTACTATTCCTACCTTTGCGGTGGTTAACTTTTTAAAAAGGAGTAAAGAAAAGTATTTTTCCCTTTTCTCCCTGCCTCTTTCCCTTCCCTCCCCCTTCCTAATAATAATCACTTTCCCCCGGACAGTATAAAAAGAGAACACCCCATGAACCCATTATATATTAAACAAAGCATAAAAGGATAGATTCCTACCTGCGTCTCTTCTTCTGTCGAGGGTACCGGCAAACAGGAACTCCGAAGGCCCTTCAAGAAAGAAGAAGTTTTTAATCTCAAGAGTAGAACTCTTTGTTTTTTTCTTCATATCGCATATCTTTATTTTTTTTTGCCTCTTGAAAATAAAACACAGCCAACACACTAAACACTCCGGGAATTTATTGGATATTAGGCCTTTATTATCTGTAACACCTCTCTTCCTCCCTTTATTTTCTGCATTCCTTCCTTTTTTGTCTGCTTTCTTTACTTTCTTCCCGTCTTTCTATCTTTCTTTCTCAAAGGTGAGGCTGACAATCAATGCCAGACCAATGGCTTTTTTAGGCCTGTATTAGCCAAAAGACATTCATTTTACTAAAAATATGTATAACATAGTTAATTATTGGGGGTTTCAAATACACTTTGTCCATTTCTTTCAACCACTCCAGCATGTAACAAGGGGCAATGTTAGCCCACTTCAGCTATTGACTGACTTCAGTTGACTGAGTTACAGCATGTTTGTAATATCATTGCCTGCTCTGTGAAAGGCTATCCCATCGATGTCCGAGTAGGCAGTGCACTGCATGTGGAATGTTATGAAGTCACATGGAATGTGATGAATGTGAGCTGGTCAGTGAGATGCTGTGTAGCAGTTGATGAGGGTGAATTGGACCTTCTTTAACCAATAAACAAATTTCTACTTTCAACCTCCTGGTACTGGAATAATGAAGGTGGCTACTTGTCATTCTGGTGACAAGGACGAGATTAGATCTTCCAGAGGAAGTCTATGGTGGTTTTCAGAAGGTCTTAACACTGCCATTGCTCAGGAGGTTCCCAGTGTGACAGACATCATACACTTGGAATTGATGGATGCCTAGCCATACGAGAACCTACAGCTTGAGCGTGAGCCTTAGAGAAGAAAAGGAAAAGAAATCTCAATCGTTCACCATGCGGTGACTGGCAAATCCATAACTGTTGTGCATTCACACCAACTCTGTGCCTTTGAAATTGATGGAAAACATGTCCCACTGCGGTGCTTAGGGACAGTGTAGAGCTGTACATTTTTTATGCACTTTTGTACTGAAGGTTTGTTTTTGTGCATTGGACTATATTGGCGTTTAAAAAAGACCCACACTATGCTCGCTCATTATCTCTGGTATTGTGGCTTGCTGGATTCCATCGATATGACCTCCTTGATGCCTTGCATCTCTGTGACGTTACACTGGCATTGACCTCTGAGTGCATGCATGAACTGTGCTCACTGTTGCGCAAACAGGTCATTAAGGAAGCTTATTCTCGAGCTGCCCCACTACATCCAAAATGACGTTTGGCAGGAAGTGAGCACAGGGCTAGCAACAGTCCAATGACGGTTAACGCTCTAGCATTTTCTGAGAAAGTTGCCTCGAACCCCCAGCCATGATTCCCTGGAAACAACGTGTGACAGCAGGTGAGTGCAGGGTTGGAGCATCAGTCCATTGATGGTTAGCGCTCTAGTTTTATGTCTCTACTGAAAGTCTTCTTAAACCTCTACACAGCGAAGAGCTGCATCCTGGGGAAGATTCCTCTGCACTTTGTTTGGATTCAGTGGTTCCTGTGCATTTCTGTGAGGAATTTGGATGGTGTCCGTATCTCAATAAAAAATGTTTCCTTCCCGCAGAGAACCGAGTTGGACAAACTGTGAACGGAAGGAAAAAGGCATCTGGCTAAGCAGTACTGTTTATGTTGTTTGTGTGGTTTGTTGTGAAAAGTTCGTTTCTCTGGTGCATTCATTGGAGGTATTGTTGTTCTTAAGGTGTTTCTGTTTTTGCCATATTAATTGAGATTGAGCATTCTGTTTAGCATTGCTTAGGTATAGACAGTCAAGTATAGAGGGTCATTTGGGAATGTGTACAATGTGCCGTGAGAGAGAATGCTATCAAGCCCAAACTGCAACATATGGGAATTAGAGACCACCCCACGCAGCCTTAAGGAGGAGATCGCTTTAGATATTTTGGGGAGGGATTTAAAACATACCTCATAGTTCTCGTTGACATGTACTCTAGGTGGCGAGAGGTCATGTTTTCTAGAGGAATAGAAACAAAACACGTCATATATTTTCTAAGAGATTTGTTTGGAAGATAGGGCATACCTATTGTAATGCTCACTGACAATGGAGTACAATTGGTCTCCAGCGCAATGGAGATGTTTTTGAAAGACTGTTCAATTCAACACAAACAAGCATTTGCAATGCAATAGGTCTCGCATTTGCAAGAGTTTAAGCTATTAGTATTGTAAACGGCCATGCCTTTTATTTATGTTTTAAAACACAAAACATAAAAAAGACATTGCCATTTACGATGCCAATAGCTAAAATTCACATAAATGCGAGACATTTGCATTTGAAATGCTTGTTTGTAGAGCGTCAACATGGTGCCTTCAAGGCACATCAGAAAATTTTGAGAATCTAGAGTGATAGAAGGAGCTAGACACACCATGCTTTATTCATACCCAGCAAAAGACACATTAATGCAGCTATTGGTGTTTTGCGTAGCACCAACATGCTGCCTTCCAGGCACTTCGGTGCGCTTAGAAGCCTGCAACATTGACGAAATGCTATGTACGTAATGTGATCTTACTTGCAAAAGCAGAGACACATTTCTTTAGTTATGTGTGCATTTATTTATTCATTTGTATTTTGTGTAGTGCCAATATGTTGCGTCCATACACTTTATAGAATTTCAAATCCCTGATTGGAGGAAGACAGCGCCATGCTCGTGCTAATCTTTAAATGTAAAGAGACAGGTTTATTTATTTTTATTTATTGGAGCTTAATATAGCTCATTTACACCACTTAGGGACTCTGGAGACAGTGAAGAGTGAGATCTGGGCACACTCTATCATTCGCATTCAAAAGGATATAGGTATTTTACATTTCACCAGGGCTGCCTTTTGGGATTTGTGTAGTGCCTGCATTTTTTCTTTAAGATCCTTCAGGGAGCCTGTTGGCCACGATGAAAAACAGTCTGGGGTGGAGGCAAGATGGCGGCTGCTTGACCGCTGGAAGAGTTGTTTCCCTGCTATGCAGCAACCTGGTTATAGAGGAACCTCACGAAGCTAAGCAGTCGGAATTGGAGGTTATATCACAAGTACTGGGAGGGGATATCTAATACGGATGAGTACAGCTCAAGAATTGCTGACCTACTAACATGGACAGCAGAAGCTTTCCGCATCGGCGTACAACGGATAAAGCGCGGCTCATACCTGTGGCGTGCAAGGGCTCTGTCAATCCTCGGTGCTGTTCGAAGAATCCCAGGTGGATTAGGCAAATCCGGGATGTCACTGAGGACAAAACAGCCCGCAAAGGACGGCACCATGGCAGGAGTGAAGGGGGTCCTGGCAACGAGGAAGATGGCTGAACTGAAAGTCAGAGAATCTGAGCACACTAATGTGAGTGAACTAGAAGATACTGATTCCGAAGTCACAGGAGAGGATAGTAGCAACTCACCTTCTAAATTGGGTACTCAGAAGAGAATGCCAGTTAGATCCAAGAGAAGGAGTATGAAGGAAATAGTCAAAGGCAGCGGATCAAATATGGATAACTGCCAAGCAGACCAATTACAATGGGACTATTACACTATCCAAATTGGAATAGAATCTGAGAGGAGGACAATCCATCCAAACATACCCACAAGATCCTAGGGCTAGGGCCGATAAGTTAGATTCTCCTCCCTCCATGGAACTGATATTCTCTACTCTTAAACAGATGCAGGCTGAGGCCCATCAAGACCATAAGAGTGCGCAGTTAGCGAATAAAAAACACCAAGGGGCGACCATAAACTGACAAACTTTTGCTCAGAAATCTCGGATCGGACTACTGCACTCGAGGAGTGTGTTGTGGGATTAGAGACTGGAGTGGAGGGCGCCGAGCGAAAAATTGAAGCAAATGATGCCAGAATGGGTGATGTACTCTGGAAGCTAGAGGAGCTCGAGAACAAGCAGTGCAGGAACAACTTAAGACTCCTTGGCAGAGAGGAAAATGCTGAAGGCAATGACATACAGGGTTTTGAGATGACACTTATCAAAGGTACCTTTCCTGAGCTGGCGCAGTGGGACTGAGATACCGAGGGGCAGAGGGTACACAGGTTTCCGCTGATGTTGAAAAAGAACAGAACAGGGTCAAATGAGAAACCTAGAGCTATCCTCATCTTTTTTTAAACTTCCTTTTGCGGCAGGCTATATTTGAGAAAGCTCGTCCAGAAGCCAAGAGATCAGTGAGGGTAACTCTTTTTTTGTACAACCATATTTTTGTCATACAATGGTGGAAAGAAGATGGAGGCTGCGCCACCTGATAGATCCTTTCTGGAAACTTGGTTGTGAAGTGTTTTTAATGAATCCGGCCCGACTCAAGATAATTCACAAGGGTAATTTCAGAGTATTTACATCCGAGATACAGGCCAAAGTACATTTACTGGGATTCACAAAGGGATAAGAGAGCTATAAATGGGTTAATAATGTTTTTTCTTTCCCATTTAGTGTCCTGGGTCTAAGCCTGTTAGAGGCCTTCTATTGTTTTCCTCCTGGTACACTTTGTGTAAATTTGTGATGTTCTCCTGGTATTTTTGATATTTCTAGTGGGGTGGGAGAGCAACTGGGGGGCACCACAAAATGCAGGAGGCATCGCAAGGGTCTGCAGATCTTTTTTGCCTTATTAAGAGGGTGGGGGCGTGGACGAGAGGGAGAAGGGAGGGATCCAAAAGAACTCAAAGGGAACGCAGTCACTCCTGGGGAAACGCAGTCACTCCTGGGCAATAGTTAATTCCTACAAACGATTGACCCCTGCGGCCTACCTCTCTACGACATTTGCACTTTATCTAAAGCGCTGTTTGATTGCCCTAAGATTGGGAGATTGGCGCTTTCTTCAAAATCTTCCCACCTGGTGTCGCAAGAAGGAAGACACAACATGCAGAGGATGCGGGTCAGCAACAGAAACAATCTTGCACGTGCTCTGCACCTGCCCCTCATTCAATCTCCAGCGCCGATACCTGCTCAAGCCAGAATGGAACAGGCTTGGTATTCGGACCTGCAGGCACGCCATCATCGCTGCTCTGTCCCCAGATAATATTGTTTTAAATATAAACCTGTCCAAATTTATTCAGTATGCTTATCGCAATTCAGATAAAATGGACATTGCTGAGGCCATATAGTTGATTGCTAATACAGAACCTGCACTTTAATAGACCTTGCAATAACGGGGAGAGTTAATTTACAAATTGAAAGGTTTTTAACTAACATACTTATGGTCATATTTTATTCTCTTATCATCTTTTATTCATAAAACTGTACACAATGTGATTAGTGCAATCTTTTAAAGATATGTTTTTTATATCTAAATAAAGAATTATTACTACTACTATCAAAGGGAAGGCTGCATGGTTTCTTTTCTTTTCTTTTTCTTTTCATTTTTGTTAGATCAGCTAGGGATGGGCCACAGGATGTCAGGATTGCATTAAACTTTTAATGGGGAGGCTTAGAATTGCCTCTATTGATGTCTGTGGGCTAAATTATACTGTTTAAAGACACAGAATTAACCAGGATCTTCGCTTCTTGAAGGTCGATATTATTTGCCTTCAAGAGACACATATCAAAGCTTGGAGAAGGAGGGGTCATGGAATTTGATGGGTATCAATTGATTTCTTGGACTATGCAGGATGTAAGGACTAAAGAGGTGGCAACATTCGCTCTGAGGGGCTGGCTAGTTTTTCACGGTGCATTACGGAAAAAAAGGGAAGATGGGTAATTACACAATGCTCTGTAGGCGATAGTTTGTTTACACTCTGTTCAGTCTATGAGCCAGTGTTAGATGACCCAGCAGTGTTCAACTGGCTGAATATTAGTAGGATGTCCTCTTCCTATCATTATGTGTTGGGACTTTAATATAAATATGAGTTGTTCAGTCTCCAGTCACCCTGGGATAAATTTTCAAGGGTGTAAGCCTAAAGTATATAAGTGTCTACTTCAATTAAGAGTTTTGCATGGGTTATCAGATATTTGGGCAAAACAAGATGGAAATGATCCAGGATATACGTATTTCTCCGCCCCTCACAAAACTCATGTCAGAAATAATAATTTTTTTGTATCACAGGAACTGGCACATGTAAAATAACTAACTATCCTAGAGTCATGTCAGATCACAATCCTCTGGTTCTTGAAATTATTATTCAGATAAAACCACAAGTAGCTCGCTGGACATTAAATATGGCTTCGTTAAGTGATTGTGGCTATATACAGCATATAGGGAGGTGGATCCCCAGGTTCATCAATGACAATTTGGGTAGTACTAGCATACAAACTGTCTGGGACACCCTAAAGGTGGGTATTAGGGGAGAGACTTCTAAATATGGCTGGGAGTCACAAAAGGAGGAGAGGAATATATTAAATACATTATATGACGTACTTGAAAAGGCTGAAGCCTATCTGATAAAGGTTCTCTCTGAAGGTGGTGACCCAGAGATTGCTCAAACAAGGATCTAAACTCCTAGGCCCACAATTACAGAAATCTCACTCAGGAAATCAGCTGGCAGATATTTGGCCTTGCGGGGTAAGCTCTATGAGAGCAATGAAAGGGTGGGTCATATGCTTGAAGTCCGGTCCAGGGAAAAAGAGGTTTAAACCCGTGTCACAGAAATTATAGACCCTAATATCGGCCTGGCTAATGACCCAGAAGCTATTTTATTGACATTTCAAAAATGTTATCAAAAATGATATATAGAGGATAAGGGGGTTAAGAATAAGATTGAGGAATATCTCAGCGTAATAAAGCTGGAACAGCTCTCCCCGGGGTGAAAGATATGCTAGAGTCACCAATCAAAATCGAGGAATTGAAAATGGCGATTGAGTCCCTGCCATTTGGTAAAGCAGTAGGGACTGAATTTATACCAGGGGAATTTTATAAAAAATTCTGGGCTTAACTAATGGCTATGATGTCTTAGATTTTCTGTAGAGTCCAAGCTGGTGAGGTACAGCCAGAAACCTGGAATTCAGCTAACATCGTGGTATTTTTGAAAAAAGGTAAACCTGTAAATGAACCTGGGTCACTCAGACCTATAACATTGATTAATAATGACACAAAAATATATGCAAAAATTCTTGCAAAGAGATTGGCATTGGTGTTCAAGAATTTGGTCTCTCCTCACCAACACGGATTTGTCCCTGGAAGGGAGACTATAGACCATATTAGCCGGACTATTGCCCTTTTCAATTATACTAAGGTTAAAGGAGACCCTATGGGTTTAATACTGTTAGATGCAGAAAAGGCATTTGATAGGGTCTCCTGGCCCTTCTTGTGGGCAATTATGGCAAAAAAATGGCTCAGAAAAGGGGTTTATTAAGGCTAATAACAGTATGTACAAGAAATCGATTGCAAGGATAGCCTTGATGGGAGCCTCCTCTGATATAGTTAGGATCACAAGGGGCACAAGACAAGGGTGCCCCTGTTGTTCTTTACTGTTTGCTATTTACATTGATCCCTTGATTAGAAAAATCGTGGAGAGCTGAAGAATCCAACCTATCTGTGCCAATGGAGGGGAAACCAAAATCTTAGCTTATGCTGACGACCTAGCTATGATATACGCCTACTCCTCAAGTTGCCCTCTTGGAGTTAAATAGTTTGACTAGTCAATTCGGCAAGCTTTCAGGCTATCATCTTAATGAGAATAAACCTCAAATTGTTATGAATTATAGAATTAATCTAGATGATCCCCAATAGTTTGGAGTGCTAGATATTTAGAGGTAGAGATTATTGCAAATGTGAAGATAGTGTTGATATCAATCGAAGTCACTGATCCAGAAAATGAAGATTGATTCTAATAGAATAAATAATTTACATCTCACATTAATAGGTAGGAGCAATGTAATTGAAATACTATTCCTCCCAAAAATCCTATGGGCCAGATTATCAAGAAAGGGCGATACAATATTGCTGGTTTTATCGGCTGGGAACTGCCGCTAAAGCGGCGATAATGGGCTTGCAAATATGCCCTTGTGAATTCCCATAGAAGCCCAGGTTCTGGTGTTAACCTGTATCGCCCTTTCTTGATAATATGGCCCTATATTATTTAAGAACTATCCCACTAGAAATCAGCAAATCTTGGTTTTTAAAGCTGACCCAATTGATTTTTTGGTATCTGTGGGCCGGACAGCGTCCTTGCAGAGCTTTAAAATATATGCCCTTAACTAGAGACCGTGGGGGTGGTCTGTCCCTAATTTCAAGTGCAGCAGCTTTGAAACAGATGGCCGACCAGTTGAAAAGTGATTATGGGGAGTTAAGAGAAGTATCTATCTATGAGCTAATTTATGGGGTAGAACCCAAGGGATGTCTCATGCGTCATATTTATTCCGCCTATTTCAAGAGTGAGAAATGTAAGGTTTTACTGGGTGTGTTTAAGGTTTGGACGGCAGTTTTGGAAAAAATTGAAAATCGGAAAAATCCATGGATATTCTCCTCTAGCCAACAATAGGTTATTAACAGACATATCCCAGGATGGTTACTTTAAAATTTGGATCGAGAAAGTGGTATTGCACTTAGGGGATTTAACGGTTGACAAGGAAATTCTCTCATTCGATATAAATAAAGAATAATTTGGGATAGGGAATAACCACTTTTTTAAATATTTACAGCTTAGGTAATATGTGTTCTAAAAGGTAACTTGCTGCAATAAAATCTCTTTACTAGATTTGGTTTGAGGGGCTCGACCACAATATATAAAATCATAAATAAGGAGATGGGGGATGATCTGCCCAAACATATAAACAGGTGGCAAGAGACACTACAAGCTGGGCCAGGAGAGTATAAAGATTCCCTTCAGCTGAGCCAGACAGCTTTTATTTGGCTAGCCTTTAAGTGCAATGTTTTAAGACCTGGTGCAACCTTTATATCACTCTGGCTCGGATTTATAGATGGGGTGGGACCTCAGGGATACACTGTTCTCGGAGTGGAATGTTAGCCCCTGATAGCATTCATATATTTGTCACATGCCCAAGGCTTACCCAACTGATAACTGAAATTGGGTAACACCTCAATATCATGCTGGGACATGCGGTTGAGCTAACCCCCAGGTTACACTATTGGGATTAGTAATCAGGAAATTGATTAACTAAATCGAAGTCTGGTATTTATAGCAATGGCTTAGGCTCTGCCTGGCTAGTGCCTGACTCGATCAGGATCCTCCCTCAGTACACAGATGGTTAGGGAAACTACTACGAATATATAGGTGGGAGACTGCAGTATATAAAAGAGGAGGAAATAAAGCAGGGATTAGAGGTCTTGGAATTTGGGAGCCTATAACTAGATGGATCAAGGCTGATGAAGACTTACAGAGCTCCAATTAGATAAGTAAGGTACTTTGCCCTGTGGCAGTGTAAATCTAAACTTAAAGGCTAAGCAAAGTATATGCTACTTAATTTGTTTGAATTGTGTTTCTTTTTGGTTCCAGAGAGTGGGGGAGGGCGTGAGGGGGAGGGGATGGGATGTAAATGTAAACATGGACATCAATTATTTCTGGTAACAGTATGATTTGTTATCTTTCTTCTCTATGATGTCTAAATAACACTTAAAGAAAAGAAACTTCAGGGAGCCTCATTTTCTTGGAGAAGACAGTTATGCATGGTGCATTGTTTTTGGCTGAAGAGTCATTTATTATTTATCAGTCCATTGCATAGCACCAACATGTCACCTTTCAGACACCATAGAGCACCTCATGATTCTGGAGTGAGAAAAGGTAGAGCTAGGTACACTGCATCATTTTCCAGCTAGACACACATTTATTATCAGTTCCTTGCACAACGCACTTAGATACCCTGTCCTGAAGGAGAAAAGGAGGAGGGTTGGACGGATGTGGGTGGTAGAGCACATGGTGTGGGAGAAGGGGGTCGCTTCACTTACAGGGGGTCTATCTTGAGAACATCTTTAAACACACATCTTCAGTGTAGCGTCATCCGTGCCACGTTGTAAGCTCCAGTGCCCACCAGCTGGCACGGCACACACTGCCATGTGGTCGATAATGTGCATACTGTCATCACAGGGCCCCTTGCACACAACCACAGGCTGGCAGACTGGTCGCTGCCATGTGCTCGTGAAGGCAACACTTCCAGGACATCCGTGCACATGATCACATGCTGCTTCATGCACTCAAGCACACACGGATTGAGCATTATTGTATTTTCCATGCCCACCAGCTTGCACACCGGATGCAGTCATGTGCTTGTGAAGGTAGCTCTCCCAGGACAGACACAGCACCAGGGATCTGTGCACACTATCAAACTCCACTTCACTCACGCACACACGGGCTGAGCACCACTGTAAGTTTCATGCCCACCGGCTGGCAAACCGGGCGCTGCCAGGTTCTCGTGAAGGCAGCACTCCCAGGATATCCATTCGCATAATCACACGCCACTTCATACACTCAAGCACATATGAACTGAGCACCACTGTAATTTCCATGCCCAACAGCTGGCAAACTGGATGCTGCCATTTGCTCATGAAGGCAGCACCTGCTCGGGCCAGGGGCTGAAATCCGCCAGAATACATCGTTCATTCTTTTACATGACTTCTACGCCTTTACTTTATTTAGGTAGTAGAACGATGCTTGTTACATTTCAGTTAAGCCATGGCACATTACGATTCTTAAATCAATCTGCATAGCAGAGATCGCGATTCGAATACGCTTCAATGCGCTAAAACTAATAACAAGCATTTGCAATGCAACAGGACTCGCATTTAGGTGGGACCTATTGCATTGGAAATGGGAGGGCGGGTGGGCAGAAGACACAAATGGGAGTGTGAGGGTTCAGGGGAGGCAGGAGAAGAAAATAGTGTTTTAAGTAAAGGGGCAGTAGCCATGAAAGGATACAAATGACGACATAGCCATCATGAAGAGGGACTAACAAGCCTAAAACCAATCAGAAAGCAGCATTTAGTACCTAATCCAATGAAAAAGATTTGTGGAGAGGGGGTGGAGCTTCCATGAAGCTTCCACGCTATACTGAATACTGCATGCGAGCAGTGCATGCACTGCAACGCTAGGCTCAACCTAAAAATGTGCTCAGTACCTACTGGCATGGAAGAATGCTTTAACAGAGTATTTAATTAACTATAGCCATAGCCAAGGACAACAGGTTGCATTGGAGAAAGGAAGTGGTCAGAAAGCTGAAGCATACTCCTTTTGAAGAAAAACAGAGGTTAAAGTAGGTGATTGGGTACTAATCAAAAAAACGGTGAAGAAAAGGGTGTGTGCAGGATTTTAAAAACATTTAAGGGTTGTCAAGGTATTTATCTATGCAGTTAAGACAGAAGGCCCTCGTATTTGAAATCTTAACCGGGTTGTCGTAATAAAACAAAATCTGGTTCATGGGGAACCTAGGAGATTTGATCTGACTGACAAGCATAAGACACTCCCGCTTGTCAGGAGGTCAAACAGAAAAGTGGTGGCTCCAAATTGTTTAAAAGAATATTTCAAGTAAGGCTTAGCATCCTGTAAATTTACATATGTTCCCCAATGTGATGTGTATAATCTTTATCTAAGAATTTATATTTTTCTTATTACATTATTTTCTGGTGCTCTATGGTACTTTTATTACATGATTTGACTTTTGTAAGAAGGGAGTGTATACTATCCTAGACTCATCTCGAGCCGAGCATGGCGGACGTGCTTTAGAGCAGCTCCGTCCACTGCCCGTAAAATAGGCTGAAAATCCTGTCTTCCCTTGCTCCCCAATCGCCCAGCTAATCCCGGCACACCTCAGAAGACTGTGAGACCTTCCGCCAGCTGTCTACCGACCTCGACAGCCACCGGTGAGCAGGCGCGGTGACTCGCGCCGGTGCGGCCTAGATCCTGGGCAGAAGCCGCGGCCTAAAGTGGGGAGGCAAGCCGACGGGGGTGAGACCAGCTAATCGGAGGCGCACGGAGCGCTGCCGCGCGGTGCGACACTTGATGATATCTGCGCACCCGGAGGGGGACTGAGGCGGTGCTGTCAATAGCGGAGCGCTGGCAATCACAACGGAACGAGGTGAGGGAGTCCCCCGGGGCGACAGGGATGGAATCCTGAAGTCCCACGGAGATGGCCCCTGGAGCAGCGGGACACTGAATGCGCGCGTCTCACCCGCCGAGCGCGGGACTGGAGCCCTGATTACAGCGGGTCCTAACTACGAGTCCTGTCGGAGAGTCCAGTGCTCGGTGGACAAGAGGCGCGCACCTCATCAGACGCGCCGGTTTGGAGGGCGCCATTGTTGCAGGACGCACTGACTGCCATATTGCTGCCAACATCCAGCAATTACTCATGAGGGTGATGAAGGCGTAGGAGAGGAGCGAAGGCAGTCGTTTAGCGCACCCAAGGTACTGAACCACAGCGCAGTGCCGATACAATCTGTGAGGTGGGGCCCACATGATATATGAGACCCAAGACTGTAAAGAAAAGTGCACGTGGCAATATCCGTGGTGATCTGGGGTGAAACTGGCATCACACTTGCTATCCGTGGGACTCCCGAATGCACCGGGTGCTCTGGGTATGGCGCATAACGATTGTTAAAGTGGCTGGAGGGCGCCATTTTACTACGAGATGCCGGCGACACCCCCAACAGAATATCCATCGGGGGCACTGGTGAAGCCTGCCACTGGGGGCGGACGCAGCCCTGACGCACTGTGGTCCATCTACCCATGCATATGTACATGCTCCTGTGAAGCCGCCGTGCTTGTGGTATACACGTCAACTACAGGATAACTGCGCATACCCTGACTCCAGTAACGAGAGAAGGGCACTGCGGCTGCCACCCTGCAGACGAGGGCCGTGAGCAGGAATAAGGCTAAGGTACAAGACCACAGCACCAACGCCGATGTTCAATCTACAGGATCGGAGGATCCACTGGCCTCCTCCAACATGGAGATAATATCGCCAAGAGGCAAGAATACACAGGACGCTAAACTAGACCTTATACTGCCCGAAATAAAGGCGTCCAGGGAGGCACTGGAGTTATGTGTGGACAATATGGCGACGGGTTTGTCGCTCCTCTGGCAGACCACAACAAGCTAGCAGAAAAGGTCTCTGAACACAAGATCGCACTGGACGACCTAATTCCGCAGCAAACAGACCACTCCACGAAAATTGAAAACATGGAGAACAGATCAAACAGCTCTGGGACAAGATGGACGACGCGGAAGGGCGTGCCCGCCTTAACAACGTGCACATTTTGGGTATTCCGGAGCACAGCGAAGGAAGGAACCCGACACAATTCGTGGAGGACTGGCTGAAGAAGATTGTGGGCCCACAGGACCTCACCCCGATGTACAGTGTGGAGAGAGCGCACCGGATGCCGGCGAGGCCACCTAGACCGGGAGTGCCGCTGCGCCTGCTGATTGCGCGTCTTTTGCATTACAAAGACAGAGACTCCGTACTGAGAGTGGCAACAGAAAAAGCCCCACTGCGTTATGAAGACAAGACCATCTCAGTGTATCCGGACTTCATCCCGGCAGTACAAAGAGCCAGATCATCATTCTTGGGGGTGAAGCACAAACTACGGGACAGAAGCCTGAAATACGCTCTACTGTTTCCAGCTCGTCTTAAAACACTGTATGACAACAAGTCATATTTCTTCGACACACCTGAGAAAGCAGCGGAGTGGATGGAAGTAACCCTGACACCTCCAAATACGCAGGACCCATTTGAAGGGGGCCATGGTGAAGGATCTTCACACCGAGGAGAGCGGAGCCAGGCTGACATGACTGAGGAACGCGCGAAAGGGTCTACAGCTAGTGGAGGGACAGCACCGGCCAGATCTAGGAGGACGACAGAGATTGGCCAACTGACGGAGGCCGCATTGGCGGAACATGACGCAAGAGGCCAAGCGGCTGCAGATAGCCGCTCTGAAACGCATACGGAGGTGTAGGGCTCGACTGATAGCCTGCAGCTATTCCCTAAGATCACGGCACACGATGCAAACGAAATCTGACTGCACTAGTAGAAGACTTCGATTGGTAACGTATGAACTTTGCGCAAGGGGCGATCGGGGGTGAGGGACACACTTGCCAAGGGCACAACGGAGTAACACCAACAGACTCAGGACTGGTGTGAGTGGTCCCCGCTCCCCACCACATAGACATGTCTTGGTTCTACCTTTGCCCACGTTGGGCAATAATGTTTGGACCTCGAAGGTTTTCACTTGGGGACCTTGTAGTTGTGGGGTTATATGTTGTTTTGGCACTGGGATTACAGCGGATTATGTATAAACTCTTCATGGTGCAGTGCTCACTGACTCTGCCTGCTGTAGACCGGAATGGGGACTTTTAACGACCACAAACTGTGCACCTGGAAAGTTCGTGGTATGGGGTTTGTCCACAAGAGGCACAGAATATTAGCACAACTCAACCGAAGGAATGTTAAAATAGCTTGCCTTCAAGAGACCCATTTGAACAATGCAGAGAGTGGGAAGCTACTCAAAAAATGGAAGGGGCAATTATTTGCTACCTCTTACTCTGCGTTTTCGAGAGGGGCAGCAGTGTGGATGAGGAACTCAGTCCCCTTCAAGCTAGTAGAGATGAGGTTGGACACGGAAGGTAGATATGTATTCATCCGAGGGTTACTGGACGGCTCCCCTGTTGTGATAGGCAGTGTTTATGCGCCAAACTCAGGCCAATCGGTCTTTTTGATTAACATTAACAGAGTGCTAGCAGATTGGGCAGAATTTCACTGGCTTATAGGTGGGGACTTTAACGCAGTTCTGAACATCTCGATAGACAGGTCACACCCGCCCCTGCAGGCCACTGAGAATAGAAGACAGGCTGAAGCGCTGGCCCAATGGGCGGAGGGATGGAACCTAGTAGATGCATGGCGAGGTAAACACTTACTGAGTAGGGAGTACTCCTTCTACTCACCACTCCATAAGTTACATACCAGAATTGACCACATTTTTTGCACTAAAGCACTACTAGGGGCGGTAATCATGGCGGAACATATGGGCAAGACTTTATCAGACCACAACCCAGTAGAAGTCACTTTCCAATGGGGTAGGATTCCAACGCCCATACCAACATGGCGTCTCACGCCAGACCTACTGGAGGACACGGTCTTTCGCACAACACTCGATGACGCAATAACCAATTACTTTGACGTGAACGATAGTTCTGCGAGCTCCCGTCAAATAGAATGGGACGCTTTTAAAGTGTCCATCAGGGGAGAGGCGATGAGTACACGGGTGGGTATGAGACACAATGTAATGGAAAGACTCCGGGAAGTAGAGGGGTGCCTGGCTATGCTTGAAAGTGAGGCTGCCGGCACGGCCGTACCATTCACACCATTACAAGAGGCACATATTCAACACGCAGAACTGCTGGAGGAGTTGCGAATACTGGACTACAGAGAATACACATGCCGACAACATGCACAAGCAGACAGGGCGGGACCCTTACTGGCCCGACTGGTACGGGATGAGCCAGTACAACTGCCTATACTGGAGGTCACTGATCAAGGGGGATCACTAGCAATGACACAGTTAGGTGTTAACACAGCATTTAGAGATTATTATGAAATGCTATATGGCCCGCACAGTGCACTATCTGACGCGGCATTTGGGGAGTTCATGGAGGGATTGGAGTTGCCACGACTTGAGGACCGACAAAGCGAAGAGCTATCACGCCCGATCACGGTTGCGGAGATACGCCAGGCCATACGAGCGCTTCCGTGGAAAAAGGCCCCAGGCACGGATGGCCTTCCCGCAGAATTTTATGGAACCTTTATTGACCTCCTTGCGACGCGACTCCTTGTGGTATACTGGGAGGCGCTGCAAACAAGGGGCCTTCCACAGTCATTGCTCCAAGCTCTAATAGTGTCACTACTGAAACCGGGCAGGGACGGCTTACACCTGGCAAACTATAGACCTCTGTCTTTATTGAACACAGATTATAAAATATTGAATACGACGAGGCTGGCCCAGTATATTCCGAAGCTGATTCACCCTGACCAGTGCGGTTTCGTACTGGGCAGGAGCACTGCTATCAATCTAATACAGCTCAGTCAACTCATGCTGGGAGGGCCACGGCAGTTGGATTCGGAGGGTTGTGTTTCCCTGGATCTGAAGCAGGCATTTGATTCTATTAGATGGGACTACATGTTTGCAGCGCTCGCAAGTTTCGGAATACCACCCGAGTATATTGAATGGGTCCAGCTGCTTTACTCCCGCCCAACGGCCCGGGTCCGCACAAATATATGCATCTCGGTGCACTTGGACATAGCGAAGGGTACAAGGCAGGGGTGTCCACTGTCCCTGCTATTATTTATATTGGCATTAGAGCCATTGCTATGTAAACTTCGTGGGTCAGCACAGCACAGGGGCATATGGAGAGATGGGGTGACCCATGTGGTGTCGGCGTATGCAGATGATATCATTCTGTACTTCAGAGACCTGAAAGGGGGGCTGGACCCCGTCCGTGACATATTTGAATTGTTCCGCTCACTATCGGGGCTTACTATTAGTGAACCCAAGTCATACGGGTTTTTTTCTCTGCCACTAGGGTGGAAGCCCAACTGCCCTTCGCGCGGCATACTTTCCAAGTGGCGGAGACCACCTTCCGTTACCTTGGGATACAGGTATACAGAGAGGCAAGGGATATGCTGGATGGCAATCTGGGGAGGGCACTAACAGCGCTGAAATCACAAGTGCAATTTTGGTGGTGCTGTCCCGCCTCCTATACTATTTCACAAGCTTACCATTGTTGGTCCCTGCATCCATGTTCAAAACACTCAATACCCTACTAACAGAGCTGATTTGGGGTACCGGGAGGCGACGTATTAGCTTAATTAAACTGCATCTCCCCACGGAGGCAGGCGGTATGGGGGTCCCGGATCTCCAAGCATATAACTTTGCCTGTCAACTGCAATGGTTGGCTTATTGGCTGGCGGGGCGCAACTTGCATGAAATTGGCATGTCAGAGACGGAGTGGAACAGGGGGAGTGTCCACACACTGCTGTTGCCAAAAGCGGAGATCCAGGGATCGGCACCCCCCCTGCTTCGACTAGCGATTGATTATGGAGGAGGGCGGTGAGATATACGACCCGCACGTCCTCCTATGCCCCCACGATACCACTATTAGGACTCCCAGTGGGACTGAGACCACTCTCAAATCCACTGCTCACAGAGTGGCACGATGCGGGAATATCGCAGATTGGGGACCTGTTTGCAAACGGCAGGATTATGGCATTTGAGGACTTCCGGAATGCACACCACACATCGGGAGGACTATTCCTACTACACGCTGGGGTGCGGAGATAGATCACACAGGTATGGGCACCAGACGGGGCAGAACCATCCACAAACCCACTAATCACAATGCAGTACCTGATGGGATCGGGCAGCCATCTGACGAGATAGATAACGCAAGGTATACGAGAGGGCAGTGTCATATGGATACTTCATTACATATATTGCGTTAAGTTAGCATGGGTGTATTACATGTTTAAACAGCCGGTTTGCCTTCGGCTTCAGTTTTGCACACGACACATACTTGTTGTTGTAGCTTTCACCCTAGAAGCGGTGAGGTGGTTTATTTGAGAATAATATGTTATTTCTATGCTATCAGCTTTGCCTGGTACACTTGGTACAACTGTCTGCACACTGAGAGCTGCACACTCTAAGATTAACCTAACACAAGGTTGCTGAGAGGCCTGATCCTCGCACCACATTAGACATAACACAAATAATGTTGATGCCAACATTTTGGGCTCTACGCGGGTTTAAGATAGAGTTACACGGAATGAACGTAGACACTTGGTGCTGCGCATGGAGAGAGCTGGTAGCTGTTGATGTGAACTGCTCCTACTGACATTGAGAGGTATGGGGCCGCCCTGCTAAAGCCCGAATGAGACCTTCTTAGATATAAAATAATATACTAGATAGGGTGCGCGAAATATAGGTGATATCGATTTCTATAGGTTTTGCATTATAACATGCTAGCACCTTTTGCTTACTATGGATTAGTGACTATGCTGCTGACTCTGATTTTTATAATCTGCATTTTGGTATTATACAAGATACTGCGTTTGAGAACTTTGCATTGAATAATAAATATTTCAAACTTGCACTTGTGTTCTTTGACTCCCAGTTTTGGTTTGAAATGATTATATAACGAAAGAGTGTTCATGTGTTCCACGATTCCTGAGGTATTCTAAAGATCATGTTCTGGTTTGTCTAAGACATGGTTCATTCCATAATGATCCATGAGACACTGTAGCTAGCTAGGTAAGGAGATTTCTGACACTGAGATGAGTTTTGGATCATCCTAACTCACTGAGGTTCTAGATCTCTATGCACAGTTCTGTGGGAGAACGGAAACCCTGCTACATGGCGCCCAACGGATTGGTTGGCCGTATTTCATGACACTCGAGTAGTATATCATTCAATCCTTAACACCTTCATTCCCGTTTCCGGTAAACGGTGGTGTCGGAAAAACCTACCTATTTTTGAAATAGGTCTTTTCAAGCTTGAATTCTACTTTAAACGGTTTCTTTGAATTACTACCCAGTTGTGCTACAAAGTGTTCTTTGTCTTTTTTTTCACTTCCGGTGCTACCATGGCCGTGGACATAGCGCAGCATAGCCGTGTCGCGGTTCGCGACCACTTGCGGGCATATAATGTCCCGGCGGAAGGTTTGGCTGTGGTTCTAGTGGTGAGTGCGGAACACGCGTACCCGTACGAATTGTTTTATTCCTGGGTGACGTTTCCGGAAGTAAACGCTAATTCGGGCGTCTACCATTCATACACTGCCTCGGCTGTACCGGCGGCTTATGCTCCGTACAGGGCACTGGAAGTACCTATCGATGCTTGGCAGCACGGAGTTTGGTTTGGTGGCGTCCTACCCCACTCTTTAACGGCTCCGAGGTTAGGTCCGTTGTCCATTCCGGGCACAGCCTGGCCCGCCTTGGGCGGATTTACTCCTCATCCTAATCGCGCCACTTGTAATGTGGGTGAATTGCGGCGTCTGCATGATGTCGCGGTTGACGTGATTAGAGCGCTTGTTCATTACATTGGTCGTAATATACATGGCGCAGCCCCCGCAGGTGCGCAGCTTCGAGCGGAACAGGCTGGTTTGAAAATCAGTCCTGTCATGGTGAATTCCGTAATGGGCAGAAAGCCAGAAAATAAGGATGATTTTCCTTACTGGCTTGCCGAGAAATTCGATCAGCTGGAGGCTGTGTTTCCTAATACGACTCCGGGTGAAAAACACCGGATTCTTACGCTTAGTTTACCGAAGGATTTAGCCCCTGAACTTGCTGACTGTGAAACATGGGGTAAGACTTTTGCAGCGGTTTACTCGAGGTGCTTTGGCACACCGACAGTGTCGAACCTGTCTGCGATCCTCAAGCGTGTTCAAGATGATCACGGACCTGAGTCGGCGGTTGAGTTGGGTATGCGCCTGAACGGTTCATTTGAGACAGTTTGCGGTATTATCCTTGCCAATGTAAAAGGGGATGCTGTGAACTTTCAGGTGGCCAATGGTCTGGCGTTAATTCCCGATGCCGAGAAACCCCGTCAGCTGGCAAAAATTATTGTGGCGGCTTATAAAACGGTTGGCCGCAATTCTAAGGGTGCAAAGGTTTTTCTTGAAAAAGAAAAGAAGCAGCCCCAGGGACAGTCTTCGGAAACAGGTGGACAGCCCAAGTCCAAGAAACAAAATTGGCCTAAAAAGCAGAATCAGGGTAAGCAACAACAACAACAGACACAGGTTTCGAGTCCGGCGCCTTCACAACCTGCGCAGTCAGAGCGAGTTTATGAATTGCGCGATCGCGCTACGATTAAATCGCCTGAAAGATATCAGGCATCTGACCAACGCTCTCCTCGTTCCTTTCAGGACTCATCGGCTCCGTCAACCGGTGGTGGAGGGGGCGGCAGGGGCAGGGGTGGCCAGCAAGGACGTGGCCAGCCCCGCACACGAAGTGAAGGGGATCAGCGGGACGACTCTACGCCAAAGAGACCGCAGTTTGCCAAGAAGAAAGTCGCTGCCTTAACGGCGCATCGATATGCCCCAGATAGTGAGAACGCGGCTTCGGAATCTGACGTGGGCTCTGACCTTGCTGGACAGCGCGGCGGAGATTACCATAGTGAGAGAGGCCCTCCGTCCACTGTTGAAGGTGACAGCGACTGAGACTTTTATTGTGATTGAAACAGCTGATACACATGTTGCTCCCCCTGAAAGACTTTTTGAAATTGTCCTGTTAATTGAAGGTGACATGCAGCGAACTGTAAAAGGGGTATTTTGGGAAAATCTTTCGGATACGTATGACATTTTGCTTTCGGAGGCTGACTGGCCCCCACCTTTTGTTCTCGCAGCTCCGCGAGGGGAGGAGGTAATCCTCCCCAGTTTCGCGCACACTGTGCCGAGAGTGGAAGCGCTGCATTTTGCAGAAGAGTGGGCTCTGGCGCTTGCGCCGGCTGTGTACCGGAATCAGTGTGGCTGGGATAAATTGTCCCCTAGCCATGAGATTCCGTTACGGTCACAGCCACAGCCACAACCCCAATATCCCATACGGCGTGAAGCTAAAGCTTCGGTCGCGGCTATCCTTGAACAATTGGAATATCAAGGTGTAATTGAAACGTGTGTGTCACCGATGAATAATCCCCTTTTTACTGTTAACAAGCCGGACGGCTCATATCGTCTGGTTTTGGATTACCGGCATTTGAACTCGCATTGCCGTAACTGTGCAGTACAGAATACTCACGGCTCTGCCCTAGTGAATAGTCTTGAGCGTAAACGGTTCAAAACCACGCTTGACATTTCCAATGGTTTTTATGCACATAGATTAGATGGTCTAAGTTCCAAATGGACCAGTTTTACGTGCGGCGGCGTACAAAAAAAGTTTAATCGACTCCCAATGGGATATAAAAATAGTCCTGGAGTGTTTTCCGCCCGCATAGTCTCTCTTTTAGAGAGTTTCGATCCAGTTGCATGTTCATATGTGGATGATATTTATCTCACAGACGACGAGCTTTGGGTGCATCTGTGTCGAGTAAACAGCATAATTTGTAACTTTGCAGACATGGGTTACAAGTTTAACTTTGCAAAATCGCACATTGCGGAGTACACAGTGTTGTTTCTAGGTTATGAACTTAACCATGAAGGAAAGGGATTGGCTCCTCAGTTCCTGGAGAAATGCGCGCAGTTGCGCTCTCCGACAACGCTGAAAAAATTACAGTCTTTGCTGGGTTTTTTAAATTTCGGGAGGACATACATTCCGGAATATGCCCAGCGTATCAAGCCTTTATATGCCTTGGTACAACCATCTTTTTCCAAATCATGCTGGCTGCCTGAGCATTCAGCCATTCTGCAGTCCTTGCAGGCTGATATGCTAGCTTCTGACTACTTACAGACTCGTGATAACCAGACCAACCTGGTGATAAGAATTATCCCTGGGACGGTGGGTTTCACGTACCTGACTTTTAATGAAGGGGATACTGTACCTATTGCTTACAAGTCACACTTGTACACCTCGGCTGAACTGCGTTTTTCCACTGTGGAGAAAGTTTTAACGGCTTTGCAGATGGCAATTCTTAAGGAACGTGCCCTGTCGCAGGGAAAGCGCATGTTGGTTGTGACCCCGTGTCCAGCCTTGGAGGCGGTCACGAAAGCCAGTGTACCTAATTCTAAAGCTTTGCACCCTCGGTGGATTCAGTGGGCTACATCCTTGACATCTCAGGATGTCACGTTTATTTTTGACGCCGCCTTACGGTCGCAGGAGTATTTACAGTATGAATTTGTTCATCCTGCTCCTTTAGCAATGCGGCCGTTGGAGGATTTCCATTGTATCATTTACACGGATGGTTCGGCGCAGGTTGCGCATGGCTCTAAACACGCCTACGTTTCCGCTTGCGCCATTGTGGTCGGTGCCATGGTGAACGATGAGTTCAAGTCCAGTGTTGTGCACACGCAAATGCTAGGGGACTGCACCGCACAGTTGGCAGAGCTTCGTGCTCTTATGCTTGCATTGGAGTACGCTGATCCTTGTGTGACGACTTTAATCGTAAGTGATTCTTACTACTGTGTCCAGTCTTACAATGAGAACTTGTTCTTTTGGATTCAGAATGATTTTCGTGATTCCAAGGGTAGCACAATAAAACATAAAATGATCTGGGTCCGAGTGGCGGAACTTAAAGAGAAACTGCCGCTCGTGTTTGTGATTCATACTCTCGGTCACCAGCGCGTGGGGGTCCACGCTGTTGGCAACTCGCTTGCTGATGAAGCAGCGAAGTCAGCGGTATCAAAATACTTAGTTGCAGCAGTCACGAGGTCCAAAAGCAAAATAGATGATGACATCTTGGCGGCTGTTGCTGCCACGGCGAAGGGAGGTAAATATCCTGCGGGGTTCCCTTCGAAGTACACATACCACTTAAGTCCCGATAAGGTTCCTTATGTGAAAATTCCTGAAGTTGGAGAGCGTTTAGTTCCCAACTCGGATCGCAGAGCTTCTCTGATTACAGCGGCTCATGAAGGTGTGGCGTCTGCGCATGCGGGCGTCTCAGCCACTGTATCTCAGCTACAACAGAGGTTCTGGTGGCGGGGACTGTACAAACAGACGCGCGATTATGTCCTTATGTGTGACATTTGTCAGCAGATCAAGCCTTCTACTGCTGCGCGTCCGCCTCAGACACAGTTGTACATCTCTAATAAACCACTTGGATGTGTTTATTTGGATCACTGCGGTCCTTTTTCTTCTGATACTGCGTATAAATACATCTTAGTAGCAGTTGACTCATGCACACGCTTTGTATGGGTATGGCCGCATCGAAGCGCTGATTCGCGAACTGTCATTAAGGATTTGCGTGTCTTTGTGGGAATCTTTGCTTGTGGTACTTTCCATTCGGACCAGGGTCCGGCTTTCGCCTCTAAGGCGTATAAGGATGCTATAGTTTCGTTGGGAGTACAGGTGAAGTTTTCAAGCCCCTACAGGCCTGAGGGCAATTCTGTAGTAGAAAGAATCAGATCAGGAGGTGTCCCTCGAGATGCCTGCTTTATCCAGTCCTTTATTAAATACTATTCCTCTTGCTAACATTGATGAGCTGACCTATGCAGATCCTGCTGATTTATCTATGTCCGACCTACATGCCCGTTTGGCTAACCAGTCCAGATTCTCTTTTGACTCTGATTCTGAACTTTCAAAGAAACCATCGACTATTGCAAAATATGCCACGTTGTTTAAAAAACATTTTCTAATTCCACCTTGGACATACGTTTGGCTGATACTATTTTCATTTTATCTTTTTATGTCAATTGGTTTTGTGTTTTATTTTTTCCGCTTGATCGATGGCCATTATGTGATAGAAAGAACAGGAATTCGGTACCTTAATGGAACATTGGCCCCTCTGTCCTCCTCACATTCAGTACACAGACTAAAGAGAGACTTACATTCAGTACAGATTACTGCTTGGCCAGTCCTTGATGGGATTGTGTGGGATGCGGTTAGGTTTCAGATACATGGCCCCACAGAAGTTATTAATGTTCCTAATGTGCTTAGAGTAAACATGGGAGATGTGATTAAGCAAAATGTTCGTTCTGATGACTGGGATCTTCAGGCTGTAGAAGCATTGTTCTCTGATTTGAAATTTTATGCGGCCTTTGATGCTGAGGATTTGTACTTAGATTCTGTCAATTATGGTGATTTGTTTTGTTATCAACATTATGGGAATCATTTCTTACACAAGACAAGTTCCAGGAGGGTTCCTGTGAATTACACTCAGTGGGAACATTGCCCTACTCCCTTACAGGGGAGCTCAAGTACATTTCTGGGAAAATACTCTTATTTTACAGATTTTAATCAATCAAATCCTGAATCGTTTTATTTTAAAGTGAACCAGAAATTCATACCCAAAGTTAGACTTACAGATACAAAATTGCTGTATTCAAAGTCCTTTTTAGATAGGTTATCTGTGGATGGCTATGAGTTATGGAAGGATGCTATTGACCTTAAATCGGTTTGGGGTACCAAAGATTGGCAGGTACAAGGCACTGAGGCTTTGCATCGTGCATGTCTCATCCCGAATCACATGTTGTTTTTAAATTCTACTGTTTCTCAAACAACGTGTTTTGGATTGGCTACATCTAAAAAATTAAATACCCCTACTATCCCTGACTTAGAAGAATATTCAGGTTGGAGTAATTTCACTACAATATCCATCAATGAGGTACAAGCACTTTTGCAGAATTCCTCCTTTAATATTTCCCATTTTGATCCGGAGGGGTGGCTTTTGTGGCAAAGAAGCACTGATGCTTGCCAACGTAGGTTTTTGGGTTTGTCTGAAGGTTTTACACACATCAGGCCGGATCCCAGGTTTGAAACAGATCACACTGTTACTACTTATTCAGTAGGCAAATTGTGTCAGAACTGGTTACAACATTCCACTTTGGCTGCAGTTAAGCTGCATCTGTCCCAGTTGAATGAAAATATTGACCTAAATGATTTTATAAAAGGCCCAGCTAGGGGTAGATCTAAACGCTTTCTTTATGCTATATACAATGAGATTTGGAAATTTTCACAAGTTGAGGCAGCTAAACGCCTGAGAGCTATTGATCAAGCAAATTTGGAAAAGGTGCTTGCAGTGGTCGATAACAGTATTAACATGCTTTCTTCCAGAATTTACACATTGGATAATATTGTTTCTTCTGTTGTTGATATTGTACATGATGAAGTGTCCACGTTATACCATGGTCAAAATCAATTGCGTTCTGTAATGCAGTTTGCCTGGACTCTACAGACTATTAAGGCTGGTCGAGTTCCCTGGTACTCATTGAACGTTTCATCCCTTTTCGCCCCTTTTAATCTTACTGAAAAACAGCGCATGCTTTCAATGCGTGATGCATCATTTTCTATGTTACATATTGAGAAGCTAGAATCCTTGCCTTTTTCTGTTGCTGAAACCACTACTGCCACGTGGCTTATTCATGGTTTAATTACATTACCATTTCCTTTATATAAATTTACTAACTGTATGCGGTATATTGCTATAGGACGATATGAACCACTAGGCAATGCATTCCTACATGAGGCATGGTCATTACCATACACATACAGATGTCTGAAGGATGGGAAAGAAGTGAATCTTAATGGTGAGGAATGCACACAGTCACCTGACCATTCATTAATATGCAGACACATTCAGTTACACGGTTCTTGTAATCAGGACCGCCCAAATTTAGCATGTGTTTTAAAAGGCACGCCAGTTCCAGCAGTGGTTCCCACATTTACATTATTAGCTAATGGTAGTTATTTGCTTTTAAACAACGAATTATGTTGTGGTTTATTAATTGGTGTGGCATATGTGGTAACTGTATCAGAGCGTGTAGTGTGCTGCAAGAATGTTCTATACCCACCCACGCATGGTTCTTCAGATGTCTCCATCTGGCCACGGATTCCAACCTTGGAAGCAAAATTCAATGGTTTAAGCAGAATAAGGGCCCTTTTGTCTCAAAAACAAGTGACCCTGAGTTCGGCCCGGGAAACTTATGTCCTTCACATAGCCAACACCCGCACAGAGGTGCAGGCGCTTTTAAATACTGATTTGCCGTTTCATTTCTGCGAGCTGGTACACCAGATATTTAATGCTTCTTCAACGACTGGGCTGGCACATTTTTTCAAGTTAGTCAGCAGTGGCCTCGTGACTACGTTTGAAAAGGTTTTTGGTATCATTCCCACGTTTTTCCACACTATTTTTTCGAGTTTGTTTGGTGGATTACCTGTGTTACTGGCTGTAGCCGCAGGCATTCTGTTGGTGTTTTTCTTCATAAAACATGGATGCCCATCCTGCGCAAGACGCCGTTCAACGCCTCCTGACACTGTGCCGTAATCGGATGCTCAATTACTATGGAACATTGCCGCTTGCAGCATTAAGCACGGCCTATAGATTGTCATTTCGGTTCACCGACTTCACGTGTGTCCAACCTGTGTTTCACTGCCTGAGCTGCGAGTTCGATTGGGCCATTGATTTGTGCCTATGCTTGAGAACTGCTCCTGACGTCGATTTTGATCAGCTAATGCGTCCCGTGGTGGCTCACGAGCTGATCTGTTCTGGCGAGAGAGTTATGGCCTTGGCAGCGATAAATGGAGTTCTGGGCCAATGGGAGATTTCTGCAGCGGCGGATGCCTTTCTGACACACAGCGATCTGGTGAACCCACCGAGTTGTCCTCTGACGTTACAGGAGGATCCGATGCTGGAGGAGCACGTATGTTCTTTCCCATTGCTAAATTGGATTGCTGAACTATTTTCGGATGATGGCAGTGATTTCATGCTGGAGGCTGTGGCAACTTTCTTTGCATATACTTTCCAATCGTGAGATGCCTGGGAGGAATACTTTGTTGTGAAATATGAGTTTCCCCTCGCTGGATAGGAGGGATGGACTATGTTCAGCTGATGGAGAGTACAATCATGTGATGTCGCTGGGGATAACGTCAATGTGGCACATGACTTTGGAAATCGGATACGTGCCTTGTTTTTTCTCTTCCAAACATTTGAATTGATGAAACCTGGTCCTACGTTTCATATTTTTGAGACCTGGTGGATGACTTTTGGTTCAAAAGTTTTGTTTTTATTTTTAGATTTGAGGCCACTGTAGGCATTCATACATATTCATTCATACATATTTTTAGCTTATTTTAGCTCAAGATTATTGAACTTTGCTTTCAATTGTTGTGTCTGATTTAGTATTGCCTTTTCCCTTATGTTTGACGGTGCTCGGACCAATGGGGGGGTGTCATATGGATACTTCATTACATATATTGCGTTAAGTTAGCATGAGTGTATTACATGTTTAAACAGCCGGTTTGCCTTCGGCTTCAGTTTTGCACACGACACATACTTGTTGTTGTAGCTTTCACCCTAGAAGCGGTGAGGTGGTTTATTTGAGAATAATATGTTATTTCTATGCTATCAGCTTTGCCTGGTACACTTGGTACAACTGTCTGCACACTGAGAGCTGCACACTCTAAGATTAACCTAACACAAGGTTGCTGAGAGGCCTGATCCTCGCACCACATTAGACATAACACAAATAATGTTGATGCCAACATTTTGGGCTCTACGCGGGTTTAAGATAGAGTTACACGGAATGAACGTAGACACTTGGTGCTGCGCATGGAGAGAGCTGGTAGCTGTTGATGTGAACTGCTCCTACTGACATTGAGAGGTATGGGGCCGCCCTGCTAAAGCCCGAATGAGACCTTCTTAGATATAAAATAATATACTAGATAGGGTGCGCGAAATATAGGTGATATCGATTTCTATAGGTTTTGCATTATAACATGCTAGCACCTTTTGCTTACTATGGATTAGTGACTATGCTGCTGACTCTGATTTTTATAATCTGCATTTTGGTATTATACAAGATACTGCGTTTGAGAACTTTGCATTGAATAATAAATATTTCAAACTTGCACTTGTGTTCTTTGACTCCCAGTTTTGGTTTGAAATGATTATATAACGAAAGAGTGTTCATGTGTTCCACGATTCCTGAGGTATTCTAAAGATCATGTTCTGGTTTGTCTAAGACATGGTTCATTCCATAATGATCCATGAGACACTGTAGCTAGCTAGGTAAGGAGATTTCTGACACTGAGATGAGTTTTGGATCATCCTAACTCACTGAGGTTCTAGATCTCTATGCACAGTTCTGTGGGAGAACGGAAACCCTGCTGTCTCATTGCAACCTTTACGAGACAAATGGGAACATGATATAGGGAGACCAGTCAAGGGCAAGGAGTGGGATCGAATTCTTAAACACCCTAAGAAGGTATCAAGAAACCCAAAATTCTAATTCATACAACTTATGATTCTACATAGGGCGTACCTGACACCCCATCGCCTACACACAATGTTCCCCAACACAGCAGATGCATGTCCCCGGTGCGGCGCGGATGATGCACGACTAATACATATGTTATGGATGTGCCCAAAACTGGGATACTTCATGATGACAGTACAGGATAACTTGGCCAGACTAGTTCCCGCTAAACCATACACCGCACTGGAGTATACCGAATTGGGGTTGGGCCCTATAGAACGAAAGAAGAGCGTTGGCACACGTTTCACTGATCTAGCCAGGCTTCTCGTGAAATGCACCATAACCATGAAGTGGAAATCGCCTAGGCCACCAGATACTGAGACCTGGAGGGCGGAGGTGGTACGTTGGGGGAAGGCTGAGAGTACGACATTGCAGTGCGAAGAGCGTAGGGGACTCAGAAAGACCCCCGTATCCCTGGATTGGAACCCGTTACTGGGGTTATTTGAGGCAGGCGAGGACGATGCGTCTGACCATTCTGTAGCTGTAGGATAAAAGATGTGATGAGGTACATATGGGATATACAGCCAGATTCATCAAGCGAAATGCGCTCGCAAAAGGGCCAGATTCTGAGAATCTGGCCCTTTGCGAGTGCAATTTTTGCATTTGGGATTCATCATCCCAAATGCAAAAATTGCTAATAAAGAATTCACAAATTTGCGAGGATTAGCATTTAAGGAATCTCTATTAGAAATTCCTTAAATGCTATTCATGAAACATTTAAAAATTGTGAATTCGCAATTTAGGAGTGCTATTTACCACGAAGTCAAACCTCGTGCATTTTTCTAAGTTGCAAGTTACACATGTGCACAACATCAGTGTAAATTCACATTTCAGGGGTGCTACAGGGTGTCCTTTGGACACCCCTGGCACGCTTGAAATCGCATCCATATTTGCGATTAGCAAATTGCAAATCGCCATAGGAATGAATGGGGAGTTATTCCTTATTTGCGATTAGCAATTTGCTAATCGCAAATAAGGAGGATGTAGGAATCGCAATTTATTTTGCGATTTCTACATGAATCCCGATTTGCAAGTCCTTAATAGCGATTCCTTAATAATCGCCATTAAGGACTCGCAAATCGGGACTTTGATTAATCTAGCTGATAGTGCCCTTTCATTGGCTAGAACTAAACATGCTACGAGTGTTGGGAGTACCTCTGGGTGCACGGGACAGATGCAATATACAAAAAGAATTATGTATAGTCCTTTGTAAGGTTGAAGCGGGTTCACGACGAGCAATGTGAATATGTAGAGGGGGCCAGGAACCATGAGTGTTCAAGTGTGACTTATGTAAGTGCCGAGGGAGGGAGGGTAAGGGAGGGGGGTGTTGTTTCGAGAATGTTTTGGACTTTATAAAATGAAAATGGTTAACTACTGAAGGAAATGACGATTGTATGCACATGAGAAATGCGAAAAATGCAAACATGCTCACCCTGTCATGACTACCTTCATTAATCCTGCTAATAAAAAGATTTTCAAAAGAAAATCCTAGACTGATCTGTGAAAGACTGTATCATGTATGTATGAGTAGGCATTGAACTCCATGTGGAATATTATGAAGTCATATAGAATGGTGTGAATGTGAGCTGGTCAGAACAAAGCTGGGCTGCAGTTGATGAGGGTGGATAAGACCTTCTATAACCAATTAACTAATTTCTATTTTCAACCTTCTCAGGGAAAATTAAGGTGGATACTTGTCACAATGTTGCCCTTTCAAAATGAGCATTTCCACGCACAATTAGTTTGTTTCAGTCCTGTGTGTACTGATCCAGCAGAATTGGTGAAAATGTTATACTCATTCACAATACCTCCAATATATCATGAATAGAGACTTTATTACAGCTAAGCGTTTAAAACTCATTAACCACTCTTATACATCTGGTCCTCAGATCGATCTTTGGGAGAGCTAATAGGGACTCAGATAATGAAAGACAGATGCTATTTCGTTCATGAGGACCTATAATTTAGAAAAAGCCAACTAGCCAATATAGTCACAATATGTATATTGTCAAATAACTCATCAATAAAGACAAACTCTGTATACTTATAATGTCACTTAAATCTACATATTTCAGAAATATGAATGGTCAATACATCAAATACATTATAGAATGTCCGGCTTTATGTTAATTTAATGTTACAGGCATATCACAATAAGAAAATACAGTTCATGACAAATACATCAACAAGTGTGAAAGGAGAGTGAGAGAGACAAAAGAAACAATTATTTGCAATATCAATATGCAATTTAGAGTTTATATGAACCTAAGATCAATGAACTAATGCATAGCGTACAATAGTCAGAAGTAGCTAACCCTTCAGCCGCAAAATGTATAGCTTGAGCAACATGACCAGCCAATGAAGTGCAAGGTAGTCAGGATGGTTCAGTTCAATGAAAAATAGGTTTGGACTGATAGCATGTCATACCCAATATGTACAAAGATAATAGCCAGCTAGAGTAGCATGGAGAGAATACAGCAGCAAAAAGATTTTTTCTTATAGAAAGAGCTACTACCAAGTTCTTTTCCCACAGAAATAATTATTCTCCAAGATGTTCATAGTTCCAAACACACCCCCACAATGTTCCATTT
Organism: Lissotriton vulgaris; assembly: GCF_964263255.1. Classification (NCBI taxonomy): domain Eukaryota; kingdom Metazoa; phylum Chordata; class Amphibia; order Caudata; family Salamandridae; genus Lissotriton; species Lissotriton vulgaris. Next base: position 1,115,069,356 of record NC_141693.1, on the reverse strand, counting down.
TCCCATTTTTTACTTGATTCTATTGGTTAGGTTCATGAGGTGATCACTCTCAAGGCTAGTTCATCCGGAACTTGATTGAAACGTCTTCATGGCCACACGCTTGCTTTCACATCAGCTTGCAACATAGTCAACACAATTATTCATAGAAAGAAATAATCTGTTAGATGGAAATTCTACTGATAGGATGGATACAACTAAACAAGTAGAAATCAGCATTATTAGAAATAATGAAGGTCAAAATACATTCTTTTGAGGCCTACATTAGAAAAAGGAAATAACCCTTGCAGGGTTTTGAGGCCTTCATGAGAATCCATAAATCATTTTTTTTTCTGAAGAAATAAAACACATTACAGTTAAGAAATTTGGGAAACACATAAGAAAATGAATATTCAAGGGTTCGTCATTCTATTTAAACTCATAAGTATAATCTAATTTCAAAACACAAACTGTTAAAAATCAATTACTTTCTCGTTATGAAGTAGGAAAAATAATCGTGAAATAAACATTTTACTTTAAACACATGAAAATTATTATTTTCAAAGTTCTACTTATAAGTTTGCATTAGAACATTTATCAGGTTCTCTCTCTCTCGTGCCGTTCTAATTTATTATAAAATAAATCTCATATTGTTATCCATGCTTTCTGCACGTTAAACATTGCAGCTTCTAATTACTAAACGTGTTGGACCTTTCTTGCACATTTCCACATTGTACTTTTGAAAGTTTCATATGTTAATAATTTTCACCCTGTTAATTAAGTTTATTAATAACACATTTATGAACAGACTTGGTCAAGCAAGATTATTTGTAAAATAATTATGTTCCATCAGTACCATGGTAATGTGTACTTTTTTAAGAGCAGAAAACACTTTTGCCTTTAACTATTGTTTATTGCTTAGATTTAATTAGGGCCCACCAGCTTCTCAAATATTAAAGTTCTGCAAAACCCACAACAAAGCAAAATAAGAATTGTAAAAAGGTTGGCGGCCAGTGGGAGCTCTTACCTGTGTTAGCCAAGATCTTTTGTGCTTTGAAAAATAATCTTTTGTATGTAGTCATACTTACAACGAAGGTGTTTCAGCCAGCCATTTCCACCCATTGGTCTCCCTATCAGTCACGTTTGCTCTCACCCTCATCAGCATACAGCATAGGCCAAAGAGTTTGCCCACTTCAGCCTTTGGTTCTCTTCCACTCTGAGAGACAGCATTCTGCTTCTGCACGTTGTACACGTCTGCCAAAAAGTAGTCCTCTTCAGTGCTGCTTTCAGTAGTACAAGCAGATACATCTGAGTGTTCCTGCATCTTCTGACCATGATAACATAAGAATATATGTGCACCTATACAGAATAAGTACCAATACCAGTCTGTCCCCATCTAAACTCGCCATTATAGGTAAGGGGTTAACCCAATGGAGTCTGTAGACCTGGGTACAATGCGGTATAGGATAATAGTGGTCCTCAAACCAATCAATCACTGAGGTGAAATGAATTTATCATTTCATTATTCAGTCAGAGCTCAAAATGATTCTGCGCTCTAAGGGAGAAAAATGCTTCCATAAGATTAGAGAAAAATAGGATGTGTAGCCACTGTAATTGTTATGAGAAACATGGTAAATGTATTATAATACATAAATTTCAGTCAAGAAACGTTATTTAAAAATGGTTGCTCCCGAGGAGGAATGTGCAAAGGAGAGAGGAAGTGCTCAAGATAGAGTGTGTGATTGGGAAGTAATCCCAATAGTAGAGATAAAAGGAAATAGTTGAATATTTTGTGTGAGATTGATTCAAAGTCTCAATCTTGTGGATCTGGCCCGACAGTCGTTTACATGATCTATTTTACATCATTCCTTAACAATCACAGATTGTATTTTCGGCACGTCAAAATGAAGTGGTGGAAGGGTCCAGATGCGTAGGTATGTGGTCGTCGACCTTTCGACTCGGCTTGTGACACAAAGGGTAGTGGAGCCTTGGCCTGCGAGTCTTCTTCAGGACAGAGGTACGGAGGCAACCAACAAGTGGTCTGAAAACCTTATCCACACGTTTGCTGGTGGGGTTGCGCTGGAGTGGAGTATTCACTGCCCAATGACTCTATTGACTAGAGTGATAAATCATATATTCCGGAAGCCACAGGGTCATTCCGAAGACAATTGAATTGTGCTGTATCTGGGGAGTTTCTTTCTACGGCAGCCGTACGTCCTTGCGGGAGCAAAGCGTACATCCTCGCGGTAGCAGAGCAACTGAGGTACTGAGTGTGTGATTTGTGGAGTGGCTCGATTATTGTTAGGCCATATTTATTTTCCTTTAGTCCTGCCCTCGCTTCGGAGTCAGCGCTCTATAAATGTTAACTCTAAAATTATGGAGCAGCATTCGTAAAGTTATGACTTTTTTCATTAACCGCTGAACCGCGGCGGCAATTCTGCTGCGGTGCAGCGATTTAGTCCAGTGGGCGGAGCCGCGTCGGCCAAAGGATGTTCACAGCACTACGAAGGTAGTTTGCCCGACGGCCGTTGGCCGACAGAAGCACACATGAACGTGTGCATTGTGAGTGACACGTGCATATGTTGACTCCATCATCACCTGCCTTTTATGCCTTGTACTTTAGAAAAAATATATTTTTGTCAAATTCAATTAATTTCATTTGACACTAATTCTTCTAGGTAATGCTGTAGTAAAATTTTTGTTTGTGTAAACTGCTGATTAGGCAAAGCGCCCTAAAAGACTTGACACATTGGTTAAAGTAGTGATGGGTATGCCACAGCTAAAGTTGTTCATCTTCGGAACAGAGTTATATTTTATTCTGTGTTTATGCCTACTGTTCAGAATTGAAAAAGTAAGCATGTTTTAGCTTGGAAATGCCCTTATTTTGAAAGGGCATATTCAATTCTGTTGGCAAACGTCAAAAACAATGTTGGATGATGCAGTTGGTACAGTGGCATTGTTAGAAATGGGGGTATCTAGTTGGCAGAGGGAGGTACCTTTGTCCAAATAGGGGCCCTTGGTTCTAGTCAGGGTAAAGAGGATACATACTTTGGATAACCCCTGTTCAGCAAATTGGTAGCTTGGCACTAGCAGACAGGCTTATCCCAAAGGCAATGTGTTAAGTATTTGTACCAACACTCATAGTAACACAGTGATAATGCCACACATTTACACCACACCAGTTTAGAAAGATAAAATATCTTTATCTAAACCAAACAAGAGAAAGGACAAAAATCCAACATACACAGCTAGAAATATGACTTTCAACAGGTTTCAAGAACTGGTCCCATAGACAACTATCGATGCGTGACTTTTCACCAAAGTACCGGTAGATGCATCAAAGTTTCAAAAGCCCAACAGCCGCAGAGTCAGAAAACAAAGAGATGCAACACTCCTGAGACCTTGAGGAGGCGTTGCAATAGTCCGGCTGCACCGAGAGGAAGGGTTGCGTCGAAACCGTTCTGTACGGGGAGTGATGCATCGATTCTTTGTGACGGTACCGATCTGCAGGTTATGTGTCGGACAAACTTGTTGCACAGGTACGATGCATCGAAATCCAGGATGCGCGGTGAGCAATGCGCCGCTACGTTTGTCCTCTTTAGTCGCGAACCCTTGATGCGTCAATTTCTGTAGTTCTTTGAGTCTCTTCTTTCTTCCAGCTCCCAAACAGCAGCAACAAACTCTAGAGGCCCAAAACTGGCACAGGCACCACTTGCCAGGTCAGAAACCACAGCAGCAGAGTTCAGTGGAGCTGGTGGGGAAGTCTTTGTGTCCCTGAGACTTCAGAACAGGAGACCAGCACACTTCGAACCCTTAGAGAGCTCCTTCAAGCAGCAACATCCTTCTACTTTCCTTGGGCGAAATAGCAACTGCAGCCCAACCCCAGACACACAGCAAGGGCAGTACTTCTATTCAGACTCTTTAGCCCTTCCCCTCGGCAAGGTTCCTCTTGCATTCCAGGACTAATCTAAAGTCTGGGGTTTTGGGTCTGATACTTATACCCCAAAATGTCTTTGTTCTCTTTGTGCAAGGTGCTCTGAGCCCAGTTCAAACCAGTTCTGAGGGCCACTCTCTAAGTTTACAAAAACATCCATTGTCAGTGTGCACCTTGGCTCCAGATACACTACTGGGGGGTTGAGCCAGCATTGTGGAAGGCAGGCAGAGCCCTATTAAAGTACTGGTGCTACTCCTCCCACCACTGCAAATGCAGATTAGGCCTATTCAGCAGAGTGTTAACTCATCAATACTCCTGGAGCCACTGCACCTCCCCAGTCGTCACTCCAAAGCCAGACAGTTAAACCACAAACAGGTCGAGGCGCACAGGGTTTTTGAACAAAAAAAATCCACTTTCTAAAAGTGGTATTTTCAAACACACAATTTAAAAACCATTTCGAATAAAATATGTGTTATTAAATCCTGAGTTCAGGGATTCTAAACTCCATTTTTCCATTTTATCCCTATGGGAATATATGCTTGTAGAATGTCACAAAGTAATCCCCATTATGTCCTATGGGGCAAGTTAGCCTTTCAATAGTGAAAAACGAAATTGGCAGTATTTCACTATCAGGACATGTTACACACACCAGTGCATGTCCTACCTTTCACACACACTGTTCCCTGCCCAGGGGGTATCTTGGGCCTACCATAGGGGTGCCCTATATGTAAGAGAAGGGAAGGTTAGGGGCTAGGAAGTGGGTGCACTTGCCAAGTCGACATGGCAGTTAACAAAGAGCACACAGGCACCACGGTGGCAGGCCTGAGACATCTTTTCAGGGCTAATCATGTGGGTTCCACGATCAGTGCTGCAGGCCCACTAGTACCATTTGATTTACCAGCCCTGGCACACTCAGTGCACTTTACTAGGGAACAAATATGCCAATCATGGATAACCAATCAAAATAACAATGTACACAGAGAGCATATGCACTTTTGCACTGACTAACAGTGGTAAAGTGCCAAGAGTCCTTTAGCCAACAAACACAGGTCAAGAACAAGCACTGGCTTTGCCAATAGGTCTCGCAGTAGGAAAGTTGGAGCTATTGGTTTTGTAAATGACATTTTATATTTATGTTTTGTAATTTACAATGCCAATACTTTTAACTTTAGCATATGTGACACTTTTAGTAATTGTAATGTCACATGTTTTGTATCCATTCAGCAGGTGGTAAAAGCCACCGCGCCTGTGCGCCGAGCCTTGTCGTCGCCTCGTGACCTGCCATAACACAAATAATAAAAGCCTCCCCGAATTCTGAAAGAATAATGGATGTTGCTCCGCCGCCTCCGCCGAGGCTCCAAAGTTCCGCGTACTGGAACCCTCCGGGCGTTCCGTTCTGCGTGACTTCATAGTCCGAGCCAGCTCCCCGCAACAACATGGTGCCCAGCACTTTGCAGAAACGGGGCAAGGCAAAAGTGCTTTCTTCCCCCCCTCTCCTCTACCTAACTTTAAAGAGACTGGATTTTGCGAGAAACCAAAACAATATTAAAACAACCCCATTAAAAAATGCAGGACACACGGCCGAATATAATTAAAGCTCTCTGAATATGGAGGCACAGAGAGGATCTGCAAGAAGATTGGTGTGTAGATCTTTTATGTCTTACGTTTTAAGGAGCTGGGGTGTTGGTTCCGGAGTGGGCGCCCTTTGTTGATTGCTCGTGGTGTGGGAGGGGAAGCATGCTTTAGAAGGGGCTGCAATGGAAATGTAGTGTGTGGACGGGTGCATATGGCATCTGCAGCTTGCACTGTGTCTCAATGAGACCCTTTTCTTATGTACAACGTGCTGTTGTGTATTTAGTAGGGCAAACTAGTGTATTTTGTGTATGCCGGGGGCAGGTTGCTGTGTTTGTGGATTAATGGGCGACTGGCTGCATGCAGGTTGTTGTCTATTTACATGTGTGGAGCACGTTTGCCTGTTTTGCTAGCTCTACCTTGCGGAGCATGCTGCTGCTTTTTTCTGCATCGCGTGGGAACCGGTTGAAAAATACATATGTGCGTTGTGTGGGGTCTTTCGCGTGTTGTTTAGTACATTTTGGGTAAGACACTGCAATGTATTTTGTGCAAGGCGCTGCAATGTATTTTGTGCCTTGTGATGCGGGTGGTGCAGTGTATTTTGTGGCATGTGAGGCGGGCGGCGCAGCGAATTTGTGTGCATTGTGTTGTGGTGGTGCCCTCGTCCCTCCGGCGGCGCACACTGGGCTGCCCGGGCCCTTGCTGGGACTTCTGCTGGCAGCTGGGCGTGTTGCTGGGGACCTGTTTGTGTGAGTGTGAACGTGCAGCCTGGGCAGTCTGCCTCTGTGCCTGCAGAGCAGCTGGGGGGTGGGGGCCGAGGAGGGACTCCAAGAGCCACTTGAAAGCTCTTTGCTGGAAGGAGGGGGTGGTGTGTGAGAGCAGAGGCCTCACTAGCTCTGCCTCAGCTGCAACTGTCAAAACACGATTCTGCTTGCTGCCTTCCTCGTTATACAAGTCACCAGCGATGGGCAAAGCATAGCAGCCAATGCACAAGTTTCTCATTGTAAACATACCCTGGCAACACGAATATGCCAGGAAAAAGCAGTACTTATCTGCGAAATGGGCATTTCCACGGGGAATGCAGCAACATGACTTAGGCATTACGTTGGCAAGCTGTTTCCAGCAATGGTTACAAAACATCAGGAGAAACCTTAAATACGTGTATGCCCGGATTTACACGAAATAAGGTTCCAGTGTGCAGGTATCCACATCTGGTTGCTCAGCCTTTATCCCGCCGAGGTAGATAATTTCAAGTGAGCTGGGTAGCGGCGCAGATGTGACAGCGCCACAAAGCTGCAAGACCAAGTCAAAGGAGTACTTGGGGTTACAGGCTGTCGTTAACCTGGGCGCTGGGCCTAATTTACTTCCATAAGGAGCTCGCACATCGTGGCACCACCAAATGTTCTTCATTAACTCTCTGGTTTTGTACCATTTCCCCTTTAGACCATTTCGTCACACAATGAACTATAAAAAAAACACATTACACATGCTGTTGACGTGTCGGTCACTTGGAAAATCAGTTTAGTACATTGAGGTATTTTGGGTGGTTTAGTGATCAAAGTCAACCTGGCACGTGCATAATTTGAAGTACCGAGTGATATTTCTTGCCTATTTTGTTAATCGGCGCAGTCGTGGGGCGTGCTTGCAAATGCCGCCCGGGTGGTAGTTGTTCTCCATTGCCGTTGATTGGGCGGGGGCAGATGGTTGGAAGGCCGTGCAGGGTTCTTTTCCCCAGACGGCACGTCATGTGTGGTTTTGAACGTTTTAGACATGGATTAAGCTCAAGGCCTCGTTAGCAACTGTGTTTTAATATATATATTTTTTAACTTTCGTTGAAAGAACGGCACGACTACAGAGGGGCACGCCTGTGCGGTATATGAATGGGGCCTTATGTCGTAGGTTTTTTGTTACACGTAAATGAAAGGACATTTATACAAGTCCACATTTATGAACGTACTCGTCTGAAGCTGGCTGGGGGGGAGGGACAGAGAGGAGGAAAGGTGGGAGGGAACACTGCCTGGGGGAAGCTGGCTGGGGAGGGGTAGGAGAAATGGCTGTTGTTAACCTGGGCGCTGGGCCTAATTTACTTCCATAAGGAGCTCGCACATCGTGGCACCAGCAAATGTTCTTCAATAACTCTCTGGTTTTGTACCATTTCCCCCTTAGACCATTTCGGCACACAATGAACTATAAAAAAACACATTACACATGCTGTTGACGTGTCGGTCACTTGGAAAATCAGTTTAGTACATTTAGGTATTTCGGGTGGTTTAGTGATCAAAGTCAACCTGGCACGTGCATAATTTGAAGTACCGAGTGATATTTCTTGCCTATTTTGTTAATCGGCGCAGTCGTGGGGGGTGCTTGCAAATGCCGCCCGGGTGGTAGTTGTTCTCCATTGCCGTTGATTTTAGACATGGATTAAGCTCAAGGCCTCGTTAGCGATCGTGTTTTAACATATATTTTTTTTAACTTTCGTTGAAAGAACGGCACGACTAGAGAGGGGCACGCCTGTGCGGTATGTGAATGGGGCCTTATGTCGTAGGTTTGTTGTTACACGTAAATGAAAGGACATTTATACAGGTCCACATTTATGAACGTACTCGTCTGAAGCTGGCTGGGGAGGGACAGAGAGGAGGAAAGGTGGGAGGGAACACAGCCTAGGGGAAGCTGGCTGGGGAGGGGGAGGAGAAATCCAAGTAAGGCTGTGTGCGGGAAGAGAGAGGGGAGGTGCTGGAGCTGGGGAACAGCTGTGAAAGTTTATGGCCCAAAAGCGCGTGCCTGTGGCCACGTGAACTCGAACAAAACCGCACAAAAAAAACGTGGTTTCATGAGTATTTTGAGCACTTGAATTCTCGCCATTTCCCATTCCTTCCGAATGGAAAAGGCGAGATCTAAAAAATAGGAGAAATAAAAAGCAAAAAGTTTGGGGATAACCCTACAAGGAGGGCCATTGCAAACATGTATTGATGTTTTGGTGAAAGCAAATTCATTTTAAATCCCAGAAAGGCATCAATAGATTTACTAGAAAATAATGTGCAGCAATAAAATCAACCAAAGGTTTCTTTAAACTAATATGTTTCTTTTCTGCTCTGCAATGAAGAGAGTTTTGATTGTCCCAATAAGCAGCATTTAAACATAACTATAGTACCAGATGTTCATTGTGCAATTTACCTTATTGGGGGACCAGCTGAAAGGAACTCTGCAGGGATGCAAGCTAGTTAAGTTTGTAAATCTCCATTTGAATTGATGTAAGCCTCACTTCACATGAGAGATTTTTTTCCAGTCCATTTTCTCATCTTATTTATCTAGTATGGTTAAATGGCAGTGAGCCACTGTCAGCCTATGAGGCAAAGGAAGAGCCATTTAATGGGTGCTATGTAATAGGCCCTCATTGCTTTTTATTGAATACAAGTGAATTTCAGATACTGTTAAACCTTTCAATTTGAGCCTGCAAAAGGGCTCTGTCGTTTCTATGCCCTTGTTAGATATGGGTCTTGCATGCAGAGACAGTCCCCTTTAAATATGTCTTGATAAAATAAAGCAAAAAATATCACAGGATGTCTACCTTTTCATCCACATGCATTGTAGAATGTTTCTTGCTATACTTTAGCAATTAGTAAACCATTACAAGATACCCAATGTGTGCACAACTCCCGGTGCTCCTGAATACACATTGGGAACATGGTGGCGGGCTAGGTTACACTGCAAGCTTCTCTCCTACTCCCAGCACCTCTCTACGAACCCTGAGCAGTAGGGAGCAGTGAAAAGTTTGCGGAAAAGCTCACTGAATTGTTTACGGAAGGCGGCGGCTGCGGCAGCATGATCCGCCCGCTTTCATACTTCCGATTTCTGAGCACGGTGTCCTCAGGGATTCTGTCCCCCATCTCTCGTCTTCTCTGCTCGCCTGCATTTCGCTGCCTTACGCTGCTGCACAATGTTGCCTCCCGCAGATAGGAGCAGTGAGCAATGGGGGGGCCGCAGAGTCCGGTTTGAAGTGTCTAGGTGGTCCCAAATGTGAACCTGGATTGGAACCTGGCAAGGCTGAACTGGGGATCCACAGCTGTTCACAGGGCTGCTCACGGCAGGGGATGGGGGTTACTCCAGGCAGCATCCAGGATCCTCTCCGACTGGCATGCAACTGCAGGGATCTCCCTACGAGGCACGCCAGGTAGGATCTCCTTCCCCTGTCAGAAATCTACTCGTAGTAATAGTAGAAACAAGCTTTATTTCGATATATTGCACATATCTTAAAAAGCGTTAGAATACAATAAAAAGACATTAAAAACTCTACTACTACTACTACTACTCATAATAGTAATAGTGGTCATTTGTTGGCTAAATCAGAGTTGGGTCTCAGCAGTAGAAGTAGGAGTGTTTCCCTGGGTGGGTCTTTTACGGATTTACAGATTTTCAATGGGAGAACCTCTTACACTTACATTTACAGCACTATTGTCAATTTTTACAAGGGCATAAATTTCTCCCTCAAACATCCCAATTTCTATTAATCCCTGGTGTAGACTTACAGGATTGCAGGGGTGATAACCCCCAGGCGAGGTAAAAAATCAAACAAAGGGGGCTGTAAGGTGAGTCTCCTTCAGACCTTCCACCTAAGAAAGGAAGAAAACTAGAACCCAGGCTACCAGCTCTGACACGTCCCCTAGTACATAGCGCAGACAGTATATATAAGGGGGTTCTGCCGAATACGTAAGCCCACCTAATTTCTCTGACCCACATGAAACATCATGGAGCCTGTCCTCTCAAGTGGTCACAGAGGGAAGGGCCATAACTTTAGGGCACCTTAACAGATATACTTTAAGCGAAAAAAATTACAACCAGGTGGAGCACCTGGAAGATGTCCCTACAGCAGGAAACCCCATCACTAAAAATACTATAAAAAAAGCAGGCAAGAATTTAAAAAGAAAACAGCAAACTAGCACGTCTCTGTCTTCACAACAGCTAAAGGTAATCTCTTCACTTAAATGTATGCCTTCTTTAAGATCGTTTTTTAAAGTGCAGGAAAAAGCGCAACTAATCCCTCCCCGGCCATTGGAGGAGTCCCGGCCTGCCATAAGCAAGTGAAGTGGAAAGACTCCACCAACTAGGGTACTAAAGGCACCTGAGATCAAAATGGATAAAAGAGAAATATTCCGGGTGCCCAAGGGGACAGAATTTGCCAATATCACAATAGATAATATGTTTGAGGTACTGGGTGAGAACGCTCTGGGGTCAGCCTCTGGTTGCGATACCTCGAACTCCACGTCGACCCCTCTGGTAATATCAGTAATGTCATCTGCTCCCAATCAGCCAAATTTGGCATAGATGTTAGGTGCCCTTTCTTCATAAATTCAGAGTAAGTTTGCCATCTCAGAGACAAACCAGGCTAAGATCCAAGACTCATGTGAATCCCTAGAAGCTAAAATGTCGGCGGTCACCTAAAGACTTTGTGTAATGGAGGCCTCAATAAAGCACTGAATAAACAAGTGGAGCTGAACTCTACCGAGAGTCAGGCATTAAGGGAGAAAAAGACATGCTTCACAAGTTGGAGACACTGGAAAATAATGCCAGATGGAATAATATTAAAATCATGAACATTCCGGAGAGTTCTGAGGGGACAACATTAAGACCTACATCATAAATCTGTTAGGAGAATGTATCCCTGCGGTAGATGTTAAGGAATTATAAACAGACATTCAGAGAATCCACAGAGATCCTTTCTCCAAGAACCCAAATAGGTAATATCCACGGCGAATACAGGTTAATTTTAGAATGCATGCTTTAAAGGAGCGGATACTATCGGAAGCCTTAAAAGCTGGAACCTTCACTAAGGGGGACTGGACTTTCAGGATAAGGTCGGATCTCTCAAGAATTACACAGGGCAGACAATGGGAATTGGGTAAATTCATTCCAATTCTAAGATCAATGGGTGCTACGGTACAGTTGAGGTTTCCCGCCTTACTTAGGATGATTTGGAAAAAAAATGTTTCATTTCAGGGACCCTAAGGAGGTAGGGACCTTTGTTGAGCTAATTAAAGCTCAGGGATTATTTTGTGCAGAAAATTGCATGATAAGTATAGGTTGCTGGGTAGGTGGGAGTTTGGCTCACAGGAGTTAATTTACATCATCCGCCATGTGGTATAGTGTGGTTCCCGGGGGAGTGGGGATACACAAGAAGAATGCAATTTTAAGTTTTCACTGGGTGAGGAGCAAAGTAGGGAAAAACAAAGAAAAAGTCCTCATTTACACAGTTTTTTCAAGGAAGTTGTTAATCAGATAGGAATAGCCAGTAACCAGAGTGTGTTTCCTTGGCCCAGAGTTAGGGCACGCTGGCCTGATATAAATTACTGAAACTAGAATTTGTACTTGGAATGTCGATGGCTTAAGGTTCCCAAGTAGGAGCAAGAGGATATTCCAATAATTAAGGCAGGCAGACTTTAATATCATGATTTTACAAGAGACTCACCTTACACCGGAAAAGTGGGAGCTGGCAGTAGCTAAGCAAAGATGGATAGATGGCTCATCTCATACCAGACAACCCTTTTGTACTAAAGGCGTTGACATTATCATTAAAAAATCTGCCAAAGCTATCTTAGGTTCTTCTAAGTTAGACAATAGGGGGCTGTGGATTATAACGGATATGAAAATCTGAAATAAATGGGGGACTTTGGTGGGATTATATGATCCAAATATAGATGATGAGTCATCTCTTAGAACGATCTATAACCACTTAATAGATACAAATTTCCTCATTATCATGGGTTGTGACTTTAATTTCCTTCTAAACCCGCTCTTGATAGGTCCAGGGGGGGGATAGTGATACCTATGAAAATGGGCTAACTCATTAAAATTATTATGGGTGTTTTAAATCTTGTAGATATCTGGAGAGTTAAAAATAAGACTATAACTGCCCCCAAAACCTCATGTTTTATAATAAAAAACACTATGGCCGGGGGTACACAGACAAAATATCGATTTTTTAATATCGATAAGCAAAAATATCGAAGTTTAAATATCGATATACAAAAATATTGAAGGTAAGTAATATCGACAGTCTAAATATCGATATTGGTATGATATCAGTAATATCGAAGTTGTAAATATCGATGTTAATAATATCGAAATTAATAACTTTGATGTTACTAATATCTATTTTTAAATAAATTTAGTGTATATTATATTGTATTAATTATGTTTTATTATTTTTGTTAATGTTATTTTATTAAATATTGTGTTTTACTACTGTAGCGGGTTGTGGGTTTATAGGGGAATAGGGTGGGAAGTAATTTAATTATGTTAAATTAATTATTAATTATTAGGAATTATTAATTAATTAATTGAGAATTAATTTTAAATTATTTTTAATTAATTTATTAATTGATAAATATGTTCTGTAGCGGGTTATGGGTTTATAGGGGAATAGGGTGGGAAGTAATTTAATAATAATTAATTAATTGATATATGTTTGTATATATTTTAATTAATAATTAATTGGTAATTAATTTCTATTAATTACTTAATTAATTATTATAATTTTTTTAATATTTATAATGATTCATTAGTTGGTAATTAATTATTATTAATTATTTAAAAAATTAATTATAGTAATTTTTATATATAATTTATTGTTATTCTTAATTAATTAATTGTGCTAAATAATATTAATATTTAAATTAGATTAATTACAGCAAATGTGCTAATATATTTACTTTATTGTTATTGTTAATTAATAATTAATTGGTAATTAAATAATATTAATTAATTTTGGGTACAGGGGTATTTTTAGGGTTCAGGGTCAGTTTTCAGTTCATGGGTACACGGGTATTTTTAGGGTTCAGGGTCAGTTTTCAGTTCATGGGTACAGGGGTATTTTTAGGGTTCAGGGTCAGTTTTCAGTTCATGGGTACAGGGGTATTTTTAGGGTTCAGGGTCAGTTTTCAGTTCATGGGTACAGGGGTATTTTTAGGGTTCAGGGTCAGTTTTCAGTTCATGGGTACAGGGGTATTTTTAGGGTTCAGGGTCAGTTTTCAGTTCATGGGTAAAGGGGTATTTTTAGGGTTCAGGGTCAGTTTTCAGTTCATGGGTACAGGGGTATTTTTAGGGTTCAGGGTCAGTTTTCAGTTCATGGGTAAAGGGGTATTTTTAGGGTTCAGGGTCAGTTTTCAGTTTTTGGGTAAAGGGGTATTTTTAGGGTTCAGGGTCAGTTTTCAGTTTTTGGGTAAAGGGGTATTTTTAGGGTTCAGGGTCAGTTTTCAGTTCATGGGTAAAGGGGTATTTTTAGGGTTCAGGGTCAGTTTTGGGTTTTTGGGGTACAGTCGTACAGGGAAACAATTAAATAAATTTAAATTAAATCAATTAAATGAAATTACAAAATATAAAATTACATTAAATTAAGTTTTTAATTTATTTTAAATGTATATGTATTAGTTTTAATTTTTAAATTATGTTTTAATATTTTTAATTAATATTTGTAACATTATATGTATTTTATAAATTGTTTTAACATCATTATTAATACATTTTAAAAAACGATATTTTTTTTTTCGATATTTTTGTACTACGATATTATTTTTCCGATATTTTTGTACTTACCTTGTTAGGGATAGGATTCCGATATTTTTGACTTCGATATTTTTGTCCCGATATTTTTGTAGGTCGATATTTTTAATTTCGATATTTAGTCAGACATTCATGGCCGGGATACCCGTCACCCCCTCCCAACACAAATCCCCAAGGATGGGAAGACGGACACAGCTTTTGAACTTTTGGAAGGCGGGAGGGAGTTACCCTCCCGGCCGTATTTATTAAAATATGAAACAAAATTAAAAACATTAAAATAACAGTTTCATATTATGTACAATTTTCATTTATACATTACGATGTTTATTGGCTAACCTTAACAAATCTCTAATACAAAGGTTCTCCTAGTCGAGTCTAAACATCCTGCAAATGCATACTCTCTAAATAAAATTGTACATCCTAACATTACGGGCCAACGGCAAGGTCGTAACCGGTGTCAGATCCCTAATACCAGAACTCCCCCCTCACTTCTGAGGGGCGGGCGCACAGAGGACTGTACCTCTGTGCCAACTTCCAATTTCCCTTGTCTTAACGGGGGCCCCTTATTAACTCGACGCCATCTTAGTGGTCGTCCGAGGACTCGTGTGAGGTGTCTAGAAGGTAGCGTAGACCCCCCTCCCACCCCACACTTCTTACCACATCCGCCATCGCGGATGTCCTGGCCCCGGGAAATTCATAGGAGGGGCCGTAGCCGCCTCCTCCCCTGGGAGGGGCCTATGACCGCCTTCCCTTTCGGCGACCCCCTACTCAGAAGGGTGCCACCTCCCCGTGTGAGGGGCCAATGGCCGCCTCCCCCCGGGCGCTCCCATCCATAATGGGTGGCGCCCCACCTCAAAGGATCTTCAAATTACTGCTCACCGATCATGACCTTACCGCCCGACCAAAATAAATACGACGTTTTTGAACTTAATGAAGAGCGGAAAAACAGCTAAACTGGACTTTCGCAATATAGACCTTACCTCGTCTACACATGTAACACAACTTTCAACTAGACTGTGATACCCTGCATACTTTGAGTGAGAAAAACATGCTATAACGAAAATAATTTTATTGCGTTGAAAACAGTCGAAAATTCAAACTTTATTACATATAAACAACCTGGAAAAAAGAGATATTATCACCGTGGATCAACTTTATTGTCTTACTAATCGTTGTCATAAGGGGCTGGTGGGTGGGTCAAAATTGGCTCCTTGTTCCGTCGAGGGCTCACGTGCAACGAGGAGGTGCAGCTTCCACGCACAGGAACAAGAGGATGTTTCTTAGGATTGTTGCTCTTTTATTCTTCCTCGGGAGGGCGTGTACCCTCCCTCGGCCTGCCTCCAGGGCGTGGCCAACGGTGTAAGTGTCTAGGACAACCCCTCTTGGGCGGGAAAAGGCGCGCCCCGGCTACGCCGCTTCGGGCATACCAGCCGAGACACGCCCCCCGCCCAAAATGGTTTCCCGGGAGGATCGGGGCACCCGACCATACGTTCGGGGGGACCGAATTGGTCGCCCCTTTCCAAAATACCATTCTAGAATAGACTATTTTCTGATAGATATACCAGGTTGATAGAACTGGTCAGCCTCGTTTCCCACATTCCAGAACATCTTATCAGATCACTCATTGGTCCATATAAATCTAAAATGTTCTAGGTATTCAGAAACCAAAAGATGGATGTTCGATAAAGTCATCCTTAAAGATGAGTCAGTGATTGACAATTAAAATTTGACACTCTGCTCTTTTTTGAAGTAAATGATCGGTCAGCCCCTTTGGAGATAATATGGGATGCCTATAAGGCTTATATTAGAGGCAGAATCATTGGCATCTCAGCTCAAATCAATAAGAAAAAAAAGAAAAAATTAAACTACTGGAAGCAGAAATCCTTAGAGCCTCGCTTAACAAACAACTAGTAGAAGGAGTGTAGAACAGAGGGAGGAAGGCACCGAGCTATTATTCAAGCGACAAGATATGGCTGACTATCTTGATAACATTACTAAAAGAAGATGGGAAGTTAGCAGACTTGCTAACTATGAATATGGAGAAGGCAGTGGGAAGTTCCTGGGCTGGAAATCTCGAGCCAATCTAACCAGGAATCTGATCAAAGAGTTATGAAATCTAGAAACAGGGGAGATATTCAAAGATAGGGCCAAGATAGAAAATGAGTTTGAACTATTTTTTAAAGATCTGTATACTGAAGACCTAGAAGTCACTGACTCCCAAATTAAAAAATTACCTAGCAAAAGCCTCCTTACAGTCATTTTATGAAGACCAGGTACAACAACTTAATAGGAAGCACTCACTATCCAAAATGAGTACTGTAATAAAAAAACTTAAAGAGAGGCAGTGCTGAAGGCCTAGATTCTATCCCTAATGAGTTTTATATTGCTCTTAATGAGACGCTCGCCCCGTTCTTAGAGAAACAACTTGGCAGCATTTTTTTAACCAACTTTACAATCCCTAGTTCATGGAACGAGACTGCTGTTTCCTTGATCTTAAAACCCAACAAAGATTTTAAAAAACGTGAGTCATATAGACCCATCTCCCTGCTTAATTGCGATTATAAAATCTTTGTGCAAATTATAGCAGGGAGACTGAGCAGTATAATAGGAAAATTAATTCACCAGGATCAAAAGGGATTTATTAGAGAGTGCCAACTGCATGACTTAACTCAGGAGCTGATAGGAGCTATCAGTATCGCTTCAGCCAATAGCTTGCCACTTACCATCTTTGCATTTGACGCGGCCAAAGCTTTAGACTGGGTGAACTGGTTCTGCTTATATCATCTAGTTTAAGCGTTTGGCTTAGGAGAAAATATTCTAAGAACTATTAGAATATATATAAAACTCCCACAGCTAGGATTATAGTTAATGGAAACCTAACTAACTCAGTTACTTTAGAGCGAGGCACTTGGCAGGGTTGTCCCCCCTCCCCTCTCCTCTTTGATCTGCACATGGAACCACAGGCCCAAATCATTAGGTCCAGTGATTCCTTTGTCCCATTTGAATGCAGGGGTTGGTCGAAGAAATTATCCCTGTATGCCGATGATCTGATGATTTTTACAAAATAATCACCAGCGATTCTTCCCAAATTGGAACAACAACTTACATATTTCGGGAAGATATCAGGTTGTCAAATTAATTCACAAAAAAACGAGATTTTGACATGGAATTGGCAATCTAGTTTTCCTCTAGTACACCACCAAATAAAATACCTAGGTATTCAAAAGACAAAGAATATCAATGATTTGGCCCAAGTTAATTTAGAGGTTAAAATGAAGGACATTAGAGCCTTATTGAAATCCTGGTGCAATCTCCCATTGTCAATTCTTGGTGGTTCTAATCTTGTAAAAATGTTGGTTCTCCCCAAAATGACATTCATTTTTGATGCAATCCCTTTATTATTTACATCAGCCACTTTAAAAGAGTTGCAGTTAGATAAAAATAGTTTCCTCTGGACTGACAAAGGGGTGAGGATCGCATGGAAGAAATTGAGATGTGAGAAAGCAGCTGGGTGAATAGCCAGTCCCGATTTTGGGTTTTATCGCTGGGCCTTTCTTTTTAAGAACATGAGATCTCTGCTTCTTGATTCCACCTATTTCACGCCTTGCTTCTTAGCCATGTCCAATAGTGTACCGCAGGGGGGCGATGAGTGTCTTTTTAAATTTGGTCACCCTAAATACTTTAAAAAAATTAAATGGAACGTGATACGGTCAGCCTGTGAGCTGTGGTTCCAGATGAGGATGCTGCTTAAAATTCCATATTACTGCTCTAGTGCTCCCATATGGAACTCTCCAGGCACGCCATCATGCCTAAATGACAGATTATCTGCCCCTTTATGGGAAAATGGATTTTGCAAATGGGGCCAATTATTGCGAGAAAACAAACTCTTGTCATGGGATGAGCTTAACTCTCAAACAAATCAAAGGTTATCAAGATTCAAATTCTATCAACTCTCACACTGGGCTACAAATCGGGATAAAAATGAAGTTAGTAATGAAGAACTGGAGAGCAGGTTTTTAGTCCTGAACCACCAAAGCAAAGAAGTGGTGAATTGGTACTGGACTTTGATTAAAAGAGATTTGCCACCACTGCCTATGGAGGAGCCCTGGAGAAGAGAACTGTCTGCCAGCGATATGTCATCCTTCTGGCAAGTATCAATATGCAATGTGAAAGGTTGTCAAAGCTGCATCATTGAGGAGAAATCATCTGTTCACACTCCACAGAGCCTATTCGACCCCGAAGAGGCTTTCCAAGCTGGGAGGCATAAAGAAGGTCTGTGTGAAATGTCATCTGAGAAGCGCAGATGATGAGCATATGTTTGTGCAGTGTCCTCAGATCCAGGGCTTCTGGAGGCAAGTTGGTAAGATCATCTCAGAAGTAATGGGCCAAGAAATTAAGGTAAGCCTGGTATTATTTATTTTTGGATTTTATTTTACCTTATGACAGTAGTACTATCAACCTGTCAAATCTCCAAGCATCATTACTGTTTGTATTAATACTGCTGGCAAGAAGAGAAATCTGTTTAAATTGGATAGCACCAAATTCTCCAAAGTTGTTAGATAGGGTTTCCTCTATTAAAAGAATCCACAAGTTTGATATGGGGTGTGAAGCAAAGAATAGAACTAGGGTTTGGGGGCTTTGGGATAATTGGGCTCATAATTTGGGTTCTGCAACTTTCTAGCACGTATAAAAGTCCAATGATTATTAAGCTAATGAGTTCCGGGGAAAATGGTTTATGGATAAACTATGGGTGCGATACCATCATTGACATTCCCAAGTGTCATGCGGTTGGCGTCTCTAAAAACCTTGGAGGTGGAAAGAGATCTGCAGGGTTACATATCCCCTCTACTGGGTCCAGGAGGGGGCCATGGCACTGCTTTATGACCACTCACTTTGGGGCAGATTTATGTTAACTGGCGCATCCCGAGGGATGCGCCAGTTAACATGCGCCACAGTGCGCCACAGCTACGCCACCCATGGTGCGCTGCATTTATGATGCGGCGCACCATGGGGCAAAAACGGCACAGATGCGTGACGCATCTGTGCCGGAAATGTGGCGCATTGCTAGAGTTGCATCGCAAGCGCGACGCAGCTCCAGCAATGCTCTGGGGGGGCCTATTCTTTCAATGCTGCCTCAAGCCTTACGCCTGCTTCAAGCAGGCGCAGGGTTTTGACGCAGCATTGCCCTGAAAGTGACTGAGTGAAATCTCATAGATTTCACTCAGCCACTTTCAGGAGGCGTTCCTGCGCAGGAACGCCCCCCCTGCGCAGGAACGCCTCCTCATGGCGCAGTGCTGTACAACGTGACGCATCTCCTAGATGCGTCACGTTGTAAATAGGGCGCAAGGATGCGCCACGTTTCCGTGCCGTTGCGTCACGCAACGGCGGCGTAAACGTGGCGCAAGCCTTTCATAAATCTGCCCCTTTATTTCTTTAATGAGGACATAAACAAAGGAAAATATACCCAATGTGTTGCTTGCTTGGAACCATAAACTAACAATCAACTGTACTAAAGGAAGTAAGCAAACAATGTAACAAACTCGGTATTGGCCATATTCACTATACATCAAAAAAATACTGCCAGCAACGACTACGGAAGGAGATAAAGGCTGGAAAGAGAAGCAGCCATACTGGGGAAAGGGAAGAATGAAGGGACACACCGACTATTCTGTGTATCAAAAAAGCAAGGATTGCTTTAAATAGAATGTAAGTATCCACAGAATGTCATGGGTTGCTGCCACAACAGTTTGAGCAATTCAGTGGGTCAATGACCGGACTAGGCAATGAGAGCAAATCAGTGAAAGGTGCTGTTGACCGTAACCCAATTTCTGTATATGTATGTGTATACAGTTGTGTGTGTGGGGAACTGACCATAGATTTCCAAACTGCTGATGCTGTCTGTATCTAGACCGAAAAAGAGAGCACAGCCTTGTTGTTCTCATATTAAAAACATGCTTACATGTAGAATTCTTTTCAGTCTGTGACTTCTAACAGACTGGTCACTGTGCTTGCTCAAGTGAGGTGCTCATATTGACATATCAGCAAACTCTTACACACAGTAAGGACAAACTGAATGACGAGTTGAGGTCTAAAGCTGAGCACGAAGTTCTCTTTGAGCGATTAAGGTTAGCTGAAGCAGAGCAGCACACATGGGGGTAAACAGGTTACCGCCTGAGCCAATAGGAAAAACAGTTGGAGCATGCGGCGCAAGTAAGAGAAGAGTGTTAGTGTAGCTGCTTCAGAAGCATAGCATTCATGCAAGTATGATTCATAGGAACTTAGATACATTTTCAATTTCGAAACTTATCTCGTTTGTCTTTGTTCTCTGAAATACTTTTGGTTGATATATAGCAGGTTAAAAAAAACTAATTTAGAGAACTTTACATTGGAAAGCTGCAGTGTATTGTAAGTAGCTTATACAGGTGTATCTTAATATGTATGAAGACGCAGGGACAAAAACGCCATCCTGCTCGTCTCTGAGACATATCTTAGCTCCATTATGTTCATCAACATTTTAAATTAAAGTGAGTCCCTTTGGGAAACGTTTGTACAGAGTTTCAGGTTACAGCACACTCTATTGTTGAAAAAAGCAGCCTCGGGAATTGTAAAGGGAATAGAAAATGGAACCCATAAAAGTGAAAATATGACAAGTTCGCTGAGAAGCGATTTGAAATAATCTTTTTAAGTTTCTTCTCTTCAGATTGTCTTTCTCCTTGGCGTGTAGGAATGCATCTGTTTTTTTACAGGCGTCTTATCGGTGGCGACAGTGAAGTGAACCAAAAAGCAGAACCTGATAAAAGTGTCTCTCTCGTCTGTTTTTATCTTTCTATTAATGCTGAATGTTGACAGCAGCGGGCGGACGCCATTTGCAAGAGGATAGTGTACCTGTTGCCATATGAGTGAAGCATTGTGGTGTTGTGCTGAAGGGACATGACAATGAGTCAGGATCAGGGAGAGGAAAAGAGGGGCATATTTACAAGGCCCTATCGCCACTACAACATCAGTTTTTGGACAATAGGAGCTTCGCCTTATTTACAAGGCAGCGTTAAGCCACTGGTGCAGCTAAATTCAGCACCAGTGCAGGGTGAAGCGCAGGGCTGTACTATATTGTTGTAAATGTGGTGCAGCCCTGCTGTACAGAAGTGGCGGATGCAAAAACAACAGATGACGGACAGAGTACAGAAGTGGCGGAGCGTGGTGTTAAGCCAAGAAGGCTAACGCCGTGCTCTGTCACTTCCATTGTAAATTTGCCCAGAATGTATTGTTATTCTCAGTGACAAAAGACTCTGTAAGTGTTCTTTGCTTATGTATGGAGTGGGAGGCAGGGCCAGACTTGGAACACAACAAACCAGCCTGGCAATTCTGCTGGACTGCCCCTGGGGGGTGGGAGGGCAATGTGGCCTTGAGAAGCAGCACTGCTGCCTCTTTATCACTGCTGCCGCTTTTGTTACTGAGGGCTGATATGGAAGCACTGCTGCAAAACGGCCTCCCAGTAACAGAATTAGCCCCCAAATGCTGAAAAACTGTCCCCACCCTACCGGCCAATTATAAAATGCTTGGTGCCCCCTACGGCCATTCTGGCCCTGGTGGGAGGCGATCTTTTCTCCTGCCTACATCTCTTGCATTGGATGCTAGAGACGTGGGTCTTCATTCAAATTTCACTTTGCCTCTTTTCTCAATAGCATGGGACATCCTGTGAAAATCAAGTTAATTTACTGTGCAGCTTCTAGCTATACAAGATGCCCGTTATAGTTGCAAATACTTGTCCAATGTTTGAATGCTGGTCATTACGTCTTGTGGACCACGTACCACACTCCTTTTTGTTCAACAAATCATATCGTAGATGCACTTTCTTCAGTAACTGTGCCCAAGGTAAATGCGCCATATACTTTGGCGCTAGGTCCATTTAGTTAAAAACAGAACGATTGAAGGTAAGCAACACTTTGCATTGCGAGGAGTCTCCAGCTGCACTACCGACATCCTAACAAGAGGTTTTGTTTTACAACCATTCCTAAAAGCAACCTTTCCTTGCATTTATGAATTAAATCCAATGTGACACATTTTGTAGGAATTCTTTTCCTAAAATATGTAAAATATGTATTCAAAGTGAAGAGTCACATTTACAAAATCGTAGTCATTCTTTTGAAAGCCCTGTTGCATATCGGCCAATGATATGTCAGGGACATTATTCCAAAGAGTAATCCATGCTAGGGAACTATACAGGTTGAATAATTGGACTAAGACAGTGCTTCCATTGGATTTCACTTTATTCATATGCAGATAAAAACCTACTGTCCATTACAGACAAATAGAAGACTTTCATGGCCTACCAAAAAAGAAAGGGGGGGCCACTCGGCCCCCACGCACACATGGCTGGGCCCGGCCCCCCCTTCCACCAGTGCTGGCTGTGCTGCACGTCCCGCCAGTTGACCCGGAAGCAGTTCTGCGCTTCCGGGTCGAGGGGGCGGGATCGCGGGTTGAGGGGGGTTTAAGAGCCTGGGTCGCCCAGGGCGAGGAGCCATTGGTCTCTTTCAGAACGTCAGGGGCAGGATATCCGCTTGCTTGGGTGCGGGGGAGGGGAGTCAACGCTTTCCTCAGGCTGGTAGCCACCCCACACATACACTATGCACTATGACGCTAAGGGCATGAGTGTAAGGGCCCTCCTGTTATGGTTAAATGGAGTGCACGGAGCACACGAGGGTAAACGGGCCCTTGTCGCGCATGCGCATCTCGGACGTGAGAGCGTAGCTGGGTAAAAGGATCTGACACCGGTTACCGACCTTGCCGTAGGACCAGAAATTATTAAAATGCAAATTGATATCAGGATGTTAGATTCGGTTAGGAACCACGCTGTATTAGACATTTGTTAAGGTTAGCCCACCATACCTGTTTAAACTGGATGTAAATCTAATGTCTGGATTTTGCATTTAATAATTATGTAAATAATGTTATTTTATTACATTTTTAATTTTGTTTCATATTTTAATAAATACGGCCGGGGGGTCTCGAGCTCGAGACCCCCTGCCTTCCAAAGAATTCTGTTGTTGGTCTGATGAATGTGTAACCGTAGTATGCACGTTAAAGGGGGGGGGGGGGTGGCCGGCAGTCCCAGACCATGTGCAATTGCATCCAACTTGGCCTTAATGTCAGAGAATAACTGTATGCATAAATGAAATTTAGGTAGCTCCTCATGTACTTCATTTTTGTGTACATGACAGTCTTGGACCTATGGCTCTTGCACTAGAAAAATATTCAGGCCCAGGTGAGCAGACAGGGAGGGTCGAGGAGCCAAAGAGCCCAGAGATTGCAAATAAAGCCACAGACTAGGTCACTCGTACAGTGACCACCTCACCCAAGCAATTAAGGACACTGTCTTAGTGCAAAACTTTTCACCTCCAAATCATTGCTTTCATGCATTGTGAATGTGCAATGCAAACACCACTGCTAGGTGGCATAGGGGAAGCTCAATGAAACAGAATTTTAGGATACAGTTTGAAGCTTCTTTTGGCACTTCCTTGGAGTAGGTGACAAACTAAGGGCCCCATTAGGATGTTGGCCAGATCGCCACCGCCATGCAGGCGGTGGCGATCTGCCCAACATCCTTCCCAGCCCGCCACCCATTTCCCCCCGCCAAATTACTATGGCAGAGGGACCGCGGCGGACAGAAAGACCGTCCGCCACTTTTCCACCCGGTCAACGAGTTGACCGGGCGGAAAAGGCTTTCATATAGAGGCGGTGTCTCTTAGACACCATCCATATTAGGATGTGGGCGGGAACATGCTTTTCCGTGGTGGCAACACATGCAGGAATGCCTTGTGGGGGCCCGTTGAGGGACCGCACGGTGCCTGTCACGTTGTGCATTGAAGTGTGCAATGCACATTTTTAACATTGCGGCGGGATGTTAAAAATGCGGGACACTGGCGGGCATATCCTAATGGCCCCCATGGGACCGCCGCCCTTATGGCGGGCGGACAAAGTCCGCCCATCATCTTAATGGGGCCCTAAGCCTAAAGGGTGCAGTACTCACTCAAGCAAACTGTTCCAGTCGTCCTGTTACAAACATTTTACAGCAAAGATGCAATGCACAGGTGAACCAAGGCTATGAGTCATTGGTGTGCTCATTGTGCAAGTCAGGTGTTCATTGTGAGGGTGTTCATTTAAACTGCCATTTGCATACATTAATAAACTGTCAAAGCTAAGCCTTGCAACAGAGGAGCATGTGCCACATCATTCCTTCTTTTCATTTATCTTCCTCTTACTAGTATTGTTAGGGTTCTGCATTGGTGGTTTTGCACATTCTACTTTACCTGTACATTGGAAAAGCCCTGCCAACAGCATAGTTTTTGGAGTTTAGCTAAAATTTGAAGAACGTGCACAATGATGCCCACAGCCTAAAAATGCGGAGGAACCTCTTGAACTGGAGACTGTTCCCTACCCCTCCCAGACATATCCAACTCTTAATCATTCAAACTATTGGTCTTCCTCAGCTTTTGATTTTTTGCCAAGTTCAGCAGGGGCAGTGGAGGGCGAGAAACACTCAGCCACTCCAAATCTCCCCAAGCCCTCTTTCTCCCCAACTCCCATCCCAACCCAGCTCCTCCAAACACACACTGAGAACATTGGGGATATAAGGTGGGGGGAGGGGGAGGGGGAAAGAAGAAGTAAGCAATTGTGCCAGATCATCTCTCCTTACACATCTTTGATCCTCACTGAAGAACCTGGTATGTGACAGGAAACCTCTTCATTAACAGCTGACATCACAAGGTATGTCAGCCTTATGTAGAAGCGCACATTTAGGTACTTGCTTGCTCCCTACTTCTAACCAGAAGACAACATACATTTCTCTCAGTTGCTGATTGGCAGTTATGTGTAGCCAAAGGCACTTACAATCATAAGTAATCATAAGTACTCAAGTTTATAATGGGCAGCCATGTATATGTTAATTGGAAATTGGGAATGCTGTGAGTTATCAGGGAACTTGAACATTTATGTGGTTACTGGAGAGAAGGATTATTGGGTGTCTCAAATCAGGATTGTCTCAGTGGAGATTGTATATCGTTTGCAAGGTAATCTGATCAGAAATGTTGATGGGAGAGTTTAGTTATGGGAGCAGGAAGCTCTAGTAATGGCGGGGCTATGGGGACACACCCAATCTGAACATTAAAAATGTTTTCTCCTAATATTCATTTGAAAGTACTCTTCCAAATCCTTCATCATTTATTCTTTGGACAAAACCCTTGAGATCTGAGGGATATATTGCCAACCATAAACTGTATGAATTCTTACCCTGTGAGGAATCTGTGGTGGGCGGTTGAACAAACAGCTATTCATTTTCTTTGCATGATATTGCTTGATTCAGTATATTCACCAAAGTCTGATCAGCCATTTAGGAGATACATGGGATCCAACCCATCAAGAGATTACTTTGGATGTGTATAATCAGTAAATTTACGGATTGTTTTGGTGTTTTTAAGTTGAAAGCGTACCTGTACAAATAAACAGAGGGCTAGGATTTATATCCAGTAAAATATATATGTGGGAAAGAAATTATACTGCCCAGGTTGAGTACAAAAATGTTTCGCAACAATGTAGGTCGGGCATCTGCCTATACAGAAGACATAGACAAAAAAGATCAAGCCGTCTTGCTACTATTATCGAGAATGTAGGAGGCATGATAAAAATGGAAATGTAATATATTTTAACAGACACGCCAAAAACAACTGTATTTTCAATTAGATCCCCTCAGCAGACAAACATAATCAGCTTCTAGGAACCTAGGATCTGGTCGAGACGGTCATCTATCTGTTTCTATCACAACAATTATCATCTGTTGTTGTAGTTGCTACAGTTGGGCCCTAACATGTATCACCCGCCACACTAATGTCTGGCTCTTCCTGAGCTGAAATCAAAACATCACACAATCAACCTTTGTTACTGTTTATGTTGATGCTTGTACGCCTTAAACGGTCTGCGTTGGAATTACTAGGAATGATTTTATTAGTTATGGGCCTGTTCAATAGCTCTTTACAGGGTTGACCATTTATAATGTGTTTAACTTTTAACGTTTCTCTATTTGCTAGAGAATTCAGCAGGTCCAGACAAGAGTTAGTTGTGGTTTCCGCTTTTGCTAACCGGGTATGAATCGCCCCAACTGCGTTATTCAAATTTTGCTCAAAAAGCTTAAAAGCTTCCCCATAAGCATCCAGCTTACTGCTTATTAATTTATTAGCGGTGATCTTGTTTTTTGTACCTGGGGTATTATTCACGCTTCCACGCTTCTTGCAGAGACGCTGCTCTGACCCCCACCGGGACCGGGACCGGCACTCCAGCTATAGCTGGACTACTACCCCCAGCATGCTGATCGCGGCAAGCACCCGCTGACGCGGCAACCAAGCGACAGGAGGCGCTTAAAGGGCTGTTGGGTGCTAAGTCCCCTATGATCTTGTTTTTTGTAACTAGGGTATTATTCACACTTCCACGCTTCTTGCAGAGACGCTGCTCTGACCCCCACCGGGACCGGGACCGGCACTCCAGTTACAGCCGGACCACCACCCCCAGCATCCCGCTCGCTGCAAGCACGCCGCTGACACGGCAATCACACGCCAGGAGGCGCTTAAAGGGCTGTTCGGGCCGATTCCCCTGTGATCTTGTTTTTTGTACATGGGGTATTATTCACGCTTCCACGCTTCTTGCAGAGACACTGCTCTGACCCCCACCGGGACCGGCGCACCAGCTACAGCCAGAATACCTCCCCCAGCATCCCGCTCGCGGCAAGCACGCCGCTCTAGCAATAACCACGCGCCAGGAGGCGCTTAAAGGGTGGGTTGGATCCTTGTCCCGCGGGACGCGCCGGGAGGAGCCCGGGACAAGGGCGGGCCAGCGGCAGCTGTCCGAGGCCAAAGGAGGCTGGGCTGGGCCACCCCCCTTGGTTACCGCAACTTCAAATGACTACAGACCGTCACTGGGTACGCTGACATTGTATTATAATTTGCTGACACCAGGTGCCAATGAGTTGCTTGACCAGCATTAAGGGTGTGTACTCTACCATTTATAAAGCTTAGTTATTGCAATAGAAGGACCGTGACAGTTACAATTACGATTGTAAACCAAAGTGCAGGAATATTTTGTATCTCGTTTCAGAACAGGGAAAAGTTCTCCTAATATAGACCGTCAAAATAATTTGATCTCTGAACCTGTGATACCCGAGAGCTTAAACATAGCACACCACCATGAGCAAGCAAAAAAGCATAGCAGGGACTCTCGACAACTTTATTTTAAGAGCTGAATCCATCATAACGCATGAAATTGCTCTTGCTGAAAGAAGATTATCTCTTGATCCATCGATACTCACACCATATAAAAATTATGCCCAACCGAATTTACCTGCCTTACTGCAAATGTTGACGAGTAATTGCATTGTACCTATTTTAGGAAATCCTGTGGCAAACCACACACCAAATGTTAATTTTCAGACTGAGCTAGAGGCACAATCAACCTCATCTATAGCTACAAGACTTCGAGGGTTAAGACAGGGAGGTCCAGTGAAGAGTAAAACAAAGACCACATTACAAGGTGTAACGGCCGGATTTTCGGATAGAATCAGCTCACAAAGACACCACTAACCCAGCCGAAACGTAACCACCTCCCTCCTTAGGACCTATTTACAACAGGTATCTATATTTCCTACCCAAGGATGAGGAATTAGCAATATACAAGCTTAGATCTTCTAAAATACCACACTCATACAATATTGTCTCGCGACCACATGGGCCCAGACTAATCTACCCTGGGGCAGTTCTGATTACTTACCATTACACACTGGCTGCAACCAGTGCTCTCTCAAGCCACAATCCTGTGGGTATACACATCGACCTCAGTCAATGCTCTCATTAACGCCTCTTTCTCCAGAGGCGATCTCATTACACACTGGTTTCCCTCCCGATGCTCTCATTAACGCCTCTTTCTCTAGAGGCGATCTCATTACACACCGGTTTCCCTCCCGATGCTCTCATTAACGCCGCCTTACAACGACGATCACTTTCCTATGAATATCTTTGGCTCTTCATGTTGGGGAATCTCTCACTATCCACTAGAGGTACAATACTACAATATTATGGATCACACAAGAATGGCCGAATTACACGGTGTATAACTTATTCCCTATTTCAAGAGCTTCTCTCTCCCTCATTATTCAGTTGCCATTTACCTGGACGGGAGTAGCATCCGTTCATATAACAGCATTTGACTAGAAGAAAGGCTAATCTTACTGTAGGAAAATAAAATATACAGAACTGGGGTATCTTTATTATAACAATAATAATAATAATAATATCAACAATATAATACTATACTATAACATATAGCCTAAAAAGGAAAAGGAAAGGTTAGAATGTGTGTGCACGCTAATAAGAAAGGGTCGACGTCACCTTATTGATATGAAGTCTGGACTCAGCAGTCATCTGGGTTCCCTTCTCGTCTGTGCCTGGCTCGTCTTAGGATCACACCTCTGCAGTCACGGATACACGTCTGCGCCGCTATGCTCTGTCTCCTCCGTTTCTCTCCAAGTCACTGGAACCTTCCTCTCATCAGCTGATTTCTCTCTGGCTGTATTGCACTACTCCTCTCTCCTCTCAATCACGGACTGTCTTCACTTCTCAGCTTCGATCTTATAACTCAGTTTCTATCACTCTGGTATTCGTTCTCTCAACTTAACTGCTTCACTCTGTATGTTCTGATCTTAATGTCAAAGCTCGCCAGCTGCTCCAACTAAAATAACTTCAATCTTTCGAAGAGAGTATCAGCTTCTCAGTCTTTCTCGGACTTCAAAATGGCGACTGTCTGCTTGAAATAATGACTAGCTGCCACCTACAGACTGACTGACTCACTGCCTCATGCTTTCGCTAATATGGAAGCTTGTCCCTTCATGGAAAGTTACGGCCCGTAACCTGCCGCCCACCTAATTCTTGTACTTCCCCGTACCAAGGACAAGTTCTCAGCCGGCCGGCCTGATGTTATGTCTTCCGCACGGAGAAAAATACAGTCTTTCGATAAGGGCCAGCCCGAGCCGGTTCTCTCCAAGCGAACAACACCTCGTAACTAAACATTTACAACCGCCTTGTAAATAGGCCCTATCTAAGGATCTAGTCCTCCTATTAGAATGATAGCAGACTAAAGTCACCTTCAATCACCTTCACTCAAGAAAAGGGGCAAAAAGTCGGTCAGAACACAAGGGAAAAGGAATACCATTAAGAATGGGGAATCTGGGAAAATGGGAATGTTTAACAAAGGTCAAACAGTGTTGGTAGAACGCATGGGGCGTATAAATAGATCCTTTGGAACACAAACTGATACTGAAACTGACAACACCTCATACTCTAACAAAGCAGACAGTATGGTTGAGGAAAGATAATTTGTAACAATTATAAGTGTTGATAGAGAGAATTGATCAACACTTTAATTTCGTTCGTGTATTCTAAAATATTAAAGCGTCCTGACCAATCTAAGATGGCGCTTGTTTATGTTATCGAGAATAGTGGGTTTTATGTATATTCCCTTCACAGCGCTAATTACAATTTGGGAAACAACAATTTCTTCTTACAGCATAATTTTTGCCCGGGAGACGATTTGGATTATATTATTAGACTAGCGCCAGCTATACATTACTTGAATATGGCTGCACGCTGTTTTCTCACTAAATAGCCATTGCAAGACGGCGCGGGTGCAGAACGCCACTTCATGTTCGTGAACACGCTGTGAACGGTAAGCTTGAAAATGTTATTGGGAGCTTAGACTTCATACTGAGCTAACAGCCATACGCTTTACTAATGCATACCTTTGGTTACAGACACGTACCCGAGACATACCAAAGGAATAGTTACTTGATAGATGGGGCGATGAACTCCCGATTATTGTTGACAATTTACGAGGTGAGGAATTGTGATAACGTGATTATTTTTAAGAGTACAGGAAGAGCTAGCTAATATGTACGCTTTCAATAAGAAGTATAGAAAACTTGGGATTGCTA
This sequence comes from Lissotriton vulgaris, assembly GCF_964263255.1. Taxonomy (NCBI): domain Eukaryota; kingdom Metazoa; phylum Chordata; class Amphibia; order Caudata; family Salamandridae; genus Lissotriton; species Lissotriton vulgaris. Next base: position 1,115,039,294 of record NC_141693.1, on the reverse strand, counting down.
TTTGAATGCGCAGTTATGTAACCTATCCTTACTGTCGTGCAACAGACATATGCCACTAGACAGTAACAGGCATTATTATTTTATAAACTTAATTTGTAGGAGAACTACACGTACAAGTGATCAGATACAGGCTGAAGTCCGGTTTTGGATATTTGGACCACTCGAGGTGAGGGTAATGTGGTTTAAATACACGTGTTGATTACGATTGATTTCACAGTACTCTACAACTTAGAGATGTTGTTTATTTATAGGTTTACATTTACTGGACTAGAGAAACTTAGAGGACACCAATTTTTACGATATTGGTGAGTTAATCTGTTATGATTAGGTAGATTTAAACCTCACTATGCGTGATTCGGGTAATAGTGGTGTTGCCGGTGACCCATAACCACAACTCTTGAATAGCGTAGAACTATGGTTCTTAATAAACTATTTTTCATGATGGTTTATAGTTTATCTCCAGATATGAGCACGAATTTGGTGTAATGTGTTCCTTCTTTCAATATCCACTATGAAATATTTAAATGTTACTTTACCTATGATAGTTTGAGGGTGTATCTCTTTAATTTGCTCTCTTAATAGATGTAATGGGAGAGTTATTGTTTTTGAGAGTATTAATAACTAAAATTGTAATTTATTGTAAATATTTTGGGTTGCAGCCCTGAAGAAGTCATTTGTCTTACTGACTTGACGAAACACGTGTTGGCTGCGTCTTATCAATTGGTGGATCTAGGATGTGAATACATTTGAAGAATTGGACATTAAATTGATCAGTGAAAACTATACAAAGACTTTGTACTATTGAATGAGTGCTCGGAGAAATACCCAATTGCTTAGGTTTAAAGTACTATCTTGCCTGGAGGCAGTCGATTAACTGAATTCTCTAATAGCCTTGGGAGATGGAACAGAGAGGAATGGGGTAAAAGTGGGCTTAGATAATGTATCACAGTTTAATATGTCGACAGTACAGGAGGCAGTTGAGGGCGGGGATGGGCTAGTGATCGAAAATATTGTACAGAATAAGGACGATGAAGTAGCTCGGTTAGGAGAAAACATATCCTAAAGTGATACCCTGTTAGATGAGCATCCCATAGCTAGGAGTGGTAATAACTCAGTAGGATTAACGTTTATTTCATGGAATATACAGGGTTTAGGAAAAATTTTAGATACCCAGAATGGAATGAGTATATCGAAACAAGTGATATATGCCTCATGCAGGAAACGTGGGCGTTAGATACCCCGCGTAGAGTGGGGTATAGAACGTTTAATGTTGATGCAGTCCCCTCCGTAAAAGGTAGGCCTTCGAGGGGGCTTGTAATATGGGTAAAAGTAATCCTTGAGATTAGAATAACAGTATTAAATATTAGTTCACTGGATTTACTGGGTCTAAGAATCAATACGAAGGACGGAAGGGTGCTATACTTATGTAATGTATACAATAGACCAGGCCCCCTATCAAAGGAGTCACAGATAATAGAAAAGCTGGACTCGTTCCTAAACCATCTGGATGAGAAAGCATAATATTATGTGTCGATTTGAATTGTAATTATGAGCCAATTTTTGGTACTGGGGATATTTTTAAAGACGAAGATAGTGTTAATATTATCCCTATGCTAAATAATATTAACCCAGTCCCCTGTACTGTACTAGCAGTTCAAATCATGAGGTTAACAGCAACTCATGGATTGAGAGCATGTAATGGAAGATTCGCTTCGGACCCACTAAAAGCTCCTACCTTTTGTAGGAATAATTCCCAAAGCAAAATAGATTTTGTCATGTTCTCTCCTGACATCTGGTCCTACGTAAAAGACCTAGAGATTATGCCTAGGATTGAGAGCGATCATCGCCCATTTCAATTGTTATTTTCTAGTAGTTTACTGCCCAGTACATTCAAGAATAATGAAGTAGTTAGCAAGGCAAATGCTAACAATGATGTCATATTAGCCAGAAATAACCTCCCCTCATTAAAATGGGCCCATATACTGGAACATGAGGAAGCGCTGGCAGAAATGTATAGTTTATTGGCTGATACTTTTGCAGAGCACCTAAGTATTCCACTTGAAGGGAGTACATTTGTAGCGCTACATAATCGCTTCTTTAAATTATTAATACCACTTTTAACTAGAATGCCAAAAAAAGTGACCCAAAGCTTTAAAAATATGTCAAATAAGAAACCCTGGTATGACAAGGATTGCCGCAATGGCAAAGCCAGACTACTACAAACAATTTAAAAAAAGGATTCTATTGAGATTAAGGAGGCTAGAAGAGACTACAAGAAAATACAAGAGAAGGCGAGGAGAAATTGGGATGATGAAAGTTGGTCAGACTTAATCATGGCTGCTAAGAATAAGGACCAAATGGGGTTTCGGAATTTGGTGGCGAAAGGGAATCACAAGGGAGGAGTGGTTAGGGACGTTTTTCTGGACAAAACAACTTGGGTCCAACACTTCACCCAGTTAAATAGGGCGCCAGAAAACATTGGGGTTCTGAATAAAGACATAATACCGTGCAATTGAACTGGAGTTTGAACTGGATAAACCGTCATAGCTATTAATGCAGTTAAAAGTGGGAAGGCACCCGGACTTGACAAAGTTCCGGGTGATTTATGTAAGCAAAAATTGATGTGTGGGCACCTTACATTAATCATTTATGCAATGCCCTAGCAGCTGGTGCAGATTTGCCAGATAGCTGGAGAGGGGCGGAAATCGTTTTAATTTTTAGGAAGGGCGATAGGAATGATCCAGGGAACTATCGCCCTATTAGTTTAATGGATATTTCACAAAAAATGTATGCACAGCACATTTTAGCTCATATTAATATATGGATAGAGGAAAATTCAGTCCTCACGATGTTTCAAGCAGGCTTTAGACCTAGAATAAGCACAGTAGATCAGGTTTTTAGATTTTGCTGCTTATGTTGGAAATATGTTAGCATAAGGAAAGGACACTTGTATGTTGAATTTGTAGATCTTAGGGCTGCTTTTGATCTCATACCACGCAAATTATTATGGGAGTCACTATATGTTCAAGGGCTTCTTGATTGTCTCCTGCAATGGATCATAAGGTTGCACAAAAACAACTTTGCCAAAGTATGATGGGGTCCAAACAGTGAACTAACAAAAAACATCCCAATTAAGAGGGGAGTACGCCAGGGATGTGTACTGGCCCCCACATTATTTTCATTATTTGTTAATGATATCCCATCATACTTGGAGTGCTGTAATAACAATGCACCTAAACTGAATGGATATAAGGTTCCTGCCCTGGTATTCCCAGACAACACTATATTGATATGTCAAATGCCTAGAGGTCTGCAATCCCTTTTAAATTCATTTCAAATGTATTGCAACAGGATGGGCCTTGAAATTAATACTATGAAGACAAAATACATTGCCATAAATCCCCATAAAACTTTCAGGGGGAATTTGTCCTTAAACAACAAAAAAATAGAACCTGTGCAGAATTTTTTATATCTAGGAGTCTCACTGGATTGAAAACTACTGTGGAAAACCCAAGTAGAAAAAAGTAGAATGTTACTAAAACAGAACACACTGCCAATTATGAAAAAACACAGGAAGAGCCTCAGTAAGGCTGTTTCGCCGGCACTTGAGGTCTTTAAGTTCAAGGCCCAGTCCGCTGCATTATATGGGGCGGAAATATGGGGGCCCATGTGTAAGAATGTTTTCAGAAACAGTGAAAACACATTTTATAGGACCCTGCTGAGATTGCCAATAAACACACCATTAATTCCTGTAATGCTTGATTTAAATATGAAACGTATGGACCATTACGCTATCTTGAGACCATTATCATTGTGGGTGAGACTCTGGTGTACATTAGAGTTAGTTGATTATAAAAATGGCATCCGAAAAATAATGAGAATGGACAGTAATATTACAAATGTTTGGTTAAAACACGTGCGCACATGGTTGAAAATAATTGGCTTGGTACGGTTTTGGGAAGAGCCTGCAACACTGACCCAAAACTCGAAAAAATTATTGAAAACTGCATTTTGGTCATATATTGATTGTAGTATGTTAAATGATCAAACAGGTGGAACCTTGACAAGTAAGTTCCTTGTATTCAAAGATAGTTCCTATTTTGAACAGTTTTTAGACGAGGTTCAACCGCCTTTGTCTAAATCAATATACATGAAATTTAGGTATGGAACCCTGAAAACAAATAAGACCATAGCAAGGTGGACAAGTACCTGCAAAGAAAAGACCAGTGAATTATGTACCCTGTGCCAAAGTAATTCAAACGAAGATGAGTCCCACATTCTCTTCTTTTGCCCATTTTATGACGCAGTTAGGAAAAGATGGATTAAACCTGTTTGTTCAATCTTAGGCGTGCGCTCATATAGAGAAGCGGAAAGGATCCTCAAGGCCGACATCAGGCAGGTGATAGTTTTTGGTGTTAGTAGATTCCTATTGGCAGCATGTTTTTTTACGTAACAAAGTAGGTTTGAAGTTTAAAGATATTAGTAAATCAATTTTAATGTAATTGGTTATAAGATGTTGCTGCTATTTGTGTACATATATTTTTAGTTCTTAACGTGTTATTACCATTTGGGAATTGATGATGAGATGGTTATAAGTAATGTTTCTTTAAAAGTGTTTTTTACATCTAGATGCCTATTTAGCCTATTTAAATTATGTTTTAATGCTACGATTTCCAACCTGTATCCGTAAGATATGGATAGCTCATTTCCTAATTCACATAAATTTTGTGGTAAATTGTTGGTTTTATGTATCTTTTATGGTTCTAATGAGCCGAAATAAAGATTATAAATGAAATGAAATGAAATTTATTAGCGGCCATATTATTGATCTCGACCAGAGCATCATCAGTTTGGCAGGGGTTCTTTATTTGAATAGTGGGTTAATTTTTCTGTGAGGACTTCTTTATAGCACCAGTACCCACAGGGTGATTTAGGGCTTTCCTCACTCTTTTGGAGGGTGGTGGTGAGTTGGATTCAGATAATGAAATTGATTCAGAGATAAATTGAAAACACCTATTTTTGCCTGCATGCCCACTTACTTCCACGACCCTTTCATCATTATCAGCTTTAGGCCTTTTAGGGTCATTGAAGATGGCAGGATTCGAATTTGCTGAGGTTGTTGTACATTCCCCACTAGTCAACAGTGATTCTTCAACCGATGTAACTTGCCTCACTATTGCCCCCATGGCTCCTGTAATATATTTCAGTAACAACAACTGTTTGATCAGACAGGGAGGAGGTTTATGCCAGACACAGGCTTAGTAAGGAAAACATTATTGACTTAATTAATGAGGTGCTGCATGTGCAACAGAGGCAGATTTAAAACAGCCAAGTCATTCCTGAGCAAGCTGAGGTGTTCTGCTCCCTTAGGGCTGTTCCATAGCAGGAGGCATAATCAGAGAGGGCTCTTCCTGGTTCTTTTGACAAAAGCTGGATGCAATACGAAGCAGGATAAATGACATATACCATTTCCAAATACCTCTTCCGATTTACAAAATACAAAAAGGAAATGTTATATTTTGTCCAAACGCAGCTTTTACTAATGTCATAGGATGTGTTGATTGCACACACATACAGATATCTCTTACCTTTTAAAATAGTTTATATGTAGAAATCTAAAAAAGCCAGCTTTTCCTTAACATCCAAGCTTCCTGTAATGATGACTATATCATTTCAGACATCGCTGCCCCTTACCCAGAAAGAGCTGATGCCTATCATGTTTTGCTACTATGTAATTAACGTTCGTCTGTCAAGGGGAGACATTGGAGTTGGAGAATTTCTAGGTGAGTGCCACAATAAAATGTGCTATGATATTTATGAAAAAATTGAGAACATTTCATTCATACATATGTTTGTATGTTACAGTCAATAGCACTTATTCTATTAGACTATGAATTCTCACTCCATACCTTAAACCTAAATGCTGAGAGAAGGATCTGCAATGCAGCAGACAAGTAGACTAGAGGAGTTATTCAAAGGACATTTGGGAATTTAAAGGGACGATTTCATTGTTGACACCAAAGTGCTAGTGAAGCATTCAAACACTCCCCTGTGACTTCCTGTAAAATCATAGCAGATTGTTTTATGGTTTGCCATATAACAATGCATAGGGGATTGCCCGAGCAAACAATGGACAATGATTTTGATTACAACGGGGAACCACATCCAAGGCATTCAACATATGGACTGGAAAATGTATGTTCTGTTGAAATAAGAGCATGCTGAACCTAAACCAAAAACACTTATTTCTGATGTATATTTTTTATTTAATGATTAGGAATGACAAATACTTTTGAACTCTGACTGTCGAAAAGTTTTTCAGTTTTTTCACATGAACTTTATAACATTTATCTGAAAGTAAAACTGTTTTTTTACAAGATTTCTAAAGTAAACAAAAGGTTTTAGTTTCCTTCCAAAAAGTATTTTTTTCAGTTGGCACCAGTTTTCTTGGCTCTTCCTCACTTCTACTCCTAATACGCAAAGCCCTAATACCCTGTTGTACTGAAATACTAGTCACTAAGCATGGGCGGAAAATCCGTTACGCTCGCCGATTTTGCGGATTTTCGGTAAATTCGCAATCCGCGAACACTCGCGAATTTACCGAAAATCCGCAAATTTGCACGCAGCGGATTTTTTTTTCTTGGTGATACAATTTTGCGGCGTGCGGTGTAAGTTCGCAATTGCGAACTGGTACAAAACCCTCGCGAACTGGCAGAAATCCTTGCGAACACAAAAAAAGCATTCAGCAGGTTCAAAAGTTCAAACTCATCTTTAGTAACCATTCCCTGTAGTGCTTCCTGACAAGGGCCCCTCCAGAGTTCAGTTGCTAGTTGCAACAACTGTATGACCCTGCTCTGACCCTCACAGCAGGCTCATAGAATAGCTACAAGTAGGCCACAGAGGTCCTGGAAAAAAAATTGCACTGCAACAGAAAGCAAATTACAGATAAGGAAGCAGGAGCCAGACTGGAATTTTAAAACAGTGACACATTAATAAATCAACCCCAAATTAATTCATGTCAGTTGAAGCAGGCAGGTGTGCTTGCTTTTCCCCCCCATAATCTACAGTGATGATGAACCAGAGGGTGGCATTGATGTACCAGAGGGTGGCATGGGTGAAACAGAGGGTGGCAGGGGTGAAACAGAGGGTGCTGGGAACCTGTGATGATGAACCAGACGTAGAAACAACATAATCGTGACCGTTGCGAGCCGACATGTAAGTTCGCAATTGCGAACTGGTATAAAACCCTCGCGAACTGGCAGAAATCCTTGCGAACTGGCAGAAATCCTTGCGAACACAAAAAAAAATCTGCAAATTCGGGAGAATTCACGGATTTTGCGGAATGCGAGTTCGCAAATTCGCAAAATTCGCGAACGCCAGATTCGCAAAATTCGCCCATGCTTACTAGTCACACTTGCACCTTACTCTCTTTCAGGTGCCGACAATGTATGCCTAGGTTCATTTGTAGTTGTTATTAGTTCTTCAACAAAGCTAACTATGTGAACTAGAGTCCTAGTAATGCCAATTTTGATTTGCCGATTTAATTTGCAAATTTTAAGAGCATCTACAAATATTAAATGTGCATGCAGTGCAGCTAAATGCTCTACAAAGTGTCTACAAGTTTGAAGGTGGATGATGCTTTTGTTCCTTCTGTGCCTATACCTTTACAAATTGAATCAAATGAATCTAAAATATCAATCAGAGTGTGAGAAATGCTTCCAATCAGTGGTAAAATGTTTTTGCAAATCACCCACCCTATGGCTTAATTCACATATTACATTGTGTTGTTGTTTTTGGACAAACATGTGTATATTTTACATGCATTAGTGTTTAGATTTGTAAAAAGAATATTTTATATACAGTGTACTATGATAGAACTACAATTCCCATAATGCATTTTGCATGTGCATATTAAACTAATAAATGGATTTTGAACTTTAATCAGAGCAAATCATTGATATTCTTAACCATGTAAGCAGAATTCTTTAAATTCTTTTAGTAATTTCATTAAATCAAAAAAAAAACAACACAAAAACTTGATCTTACCTGAGGGTATCGCTACTGAGACAGTAGTGTCTATAAAACTCACATCACCAATGGATTTAGACTTAGATGCTGTCACCATCATGTTATTCATAGATAGAGGTCAGTGCTGCTACCTTGGCCTTCGTGATTTTCATTACTCCTTCTTTCTGCCATCCTTTCTTTGGTCATTGACCTCAGATCATACCACGTTTGTTGGCATTCCTCAGTGGTCCTCTTTGTGCCACCAACAGCATTTATGTGGTTACAAATCCACGCGATTTTTCTTGTTCCTTTTGGTACATTACAGAAGATTTCCCAAACAGTTTATTATTCTCTGCTGTACATTCACAATCACTGAATTTACTTTTGAACATTCTTCTGCCATCCTCTGCCAATTTCTGACTTAAAACATTTATTTTTTGCAGATAGGTATTAATGGAATACTCCAAAGCACGACTACAGCTGCTCTCCTCACTTCAGAAATGGTAATACTCAGGCTGCCTTCCAGGCTAGCCTATGTAATGGCAATCTTTCAAGTTTGCGAGAATTACAAATTTGAAATTTACCATTCGGTGCATTACAAATTCAAATTTTAAAGACTCGTTATTGTAAACCAAATCTTCTTATAAATAACCAATAATGATTCGTATTTTGTAAATCATTATTTTCCCAATGTATGATTCATTATTTTTCATTTTTGTACATCAGACTTTAAGGTTTCTAAAGCCTGGATTCACGTTTTGCTCTGTGCTCTTAAGACCCACAATGCTTACAGAGCTGGTATATACCTAGGGGCAGATTTATGAGTTCTGGCGCATCTCTGCAAATCAGCAGGGATGCGCCAGAACTGATGCGTCACGCAATTCCCTCCTTGCGGCACCACAGATGCGCCGCATTTACAATGCGGCGCACCATGGTGCAAGGAAGGGCAGATGTGTGACGCATCTTGTGGTGTACGGGCGGCGCATTGCTGGATTAGCGTCGCAAGTGCGACGCAACTCCTGCAATGTACAGAGGCCACCCATACATAACGTGGTGCGTCACTCCTTACGTCTGCTTCAAGCAGGCGTAGGGATTTGACCCAGCAGCGTCGTAAAACTGACTCATTGAAATCTTGTAGATTTCACTGCGTCAGTTTTACAGGGCTTTCCTACAAGGGAACGCCCACCCTGCGACAGAGCGCCCATATGAAACCTGACGCAGGTTTCATGTGGCGCAGGGCTTTACAACGTGACGCATCTGCCTAGATGCGTCACGTTGTAAATGGGTCGTAGGGATGCGAAATATTTACGCCGTAGTTGCGTGACGCAAACGTGGTGCATTCCCAACATAAATCTGCCCCCTTGTACCTAAGAGAAGAAAAAGTGCACAGCATAATAAGACCTCTCAGCAAAGCAAGCAATACAAGTGTAAAAATAAGCAATACGAAACAAGGGAATCGAGTGCAAGGGGATTTGATTATGACAAAGACGAAATCCTCGAGTGGTTGTGATGCACTGAAGAATACAAAATATCCCTTCATATGGTAATTAGTTATGATAACCAAAAACATTACCTTGATTGAAACGCGTTACAGCCGTCTTGTATTAATATTCTGCATACACATAAAGGGTACTTCCTGTAATGAGATAGTTATTTTCATACAGACCTCTCGATGCCCTTATAGCTAACCAAGGGGCTTAAACACCCTTCAGTTCGACTATCTCCAGTCGGAGTGTGGACCATATGGGGGGGTTCTCTTGCCAAAGGGGCAAGGCTTTTGTACAACGCAACACGCCCTGTTCTCAATGTTGTGCCAGCATCCTGTTGGGAGAGCATGTTCCATCGTTTTGCACGCATAGGTCCTATGCACGATGAAATCTGCAGTGCGACTCACTCCGCTGTGACTGTGGAGTGTAACAGTATAGCCTATACCCATAACAAGATAAAAAAAGCAACAATGCAATATGAAAGTAAACACAGCCTTGGCTGTGAAATGATAGATGATCAGGCGGACAAAAAATAACAAAGAAGGCATGGAGATTGAATATTTTGAGCAGGTTCGCAGAATCGTTGCAGAGCATTGAATCCTTTCCAAAATACCAACAAATAGGTATACCATTAACATATTTGAAAGGAGGCGGAGATAATCTTCCAGCGAAAGGACTGCTAAGCACAGGCTTCATTCGTGAATCTGAAATTTCGTATGCATTTTCCAAGACGGAGAAAGGAAAAATTGAAGAGCAGCAGAATAAATATTCTTTGAGCTGGTAAATGGATCACAGCAAGAAGAACTTCAATTCGTCGAAATCCCCCTCAAGGACAAGAATGGAAAGGGGCGACCACTCGGTCCCCCCGAACGTATGGTCGGGTGCCCCGATCCCCCCGGGAAGCCATTTTGGGCGGGAGGCGTGTCACGGCTGGTATGCCCGAAGCGGCGTAGCCGGGGCGCGCCTTTTCCCGCCCAGGAGGGGTTGTCCTAGACACCTACACCGTTGGCCATGCCCTGTAGGCGGTCGGAGGAGGGTCCACGCCCTCCCGGAGAAGAATAAAAGGAGCAGCAATCCAAGGAAGCATCCTCTTGTTCCTGTGCTTGGAAGCTGCACCTCTTCGTTGCACGTGAGCCCTTGACGGAGCAAGAGCCGATTTTGAGAACTTTTGATTTTGTGTTTCTTCTTTCAGCAATTTCGAAGCTTCTTGACCTAGGACCTCGAGGAATATCCGTGAACGATGCCTTGCAAGAAGGTCGGAAAGAAGGTTGGAACCGACCAGATGCTTCGTATGCTGGTGAAGGACATGGCGGAAATGAAGAAGCAGATGGCGGCAATGAATGGTGCGGGTGGACCAAAGAGAGTCATCGGACCAGCATTGCTGGGAGTAATCCCTAACGGGAGAGGTAGAAGGGCCAGGAAGGGGGCATCAGGTGGGGAGGCTCCGGTTCCCGAATCACCTCCAGCGAGCCAGGTCACTCCGATCGAGGCCCCAGTTCCGGTCCCGAACGCGGGACAACCGATCCCTGTGGTGGTCACTCCTGTGAACGAGGGGGATATGCCTCCTGAGCTGGCTGCCCAGTTGGCGGCATGGTTGGGCAGAGAGAACGCGGGGGCCACGGCTGATGAAGCCAGGTCGATAATCAAGCAGTTGCGGCAATCGAAAGATGCTGCGAAGGCACCTTGTCCTCTTGTTTCCCCGCAGGTTCCCGTGGAGCAACCAGTATCGGGCGTTGGTTCGGCAGCGACAACGGTCACAGCTACTGGTTCGGGTAAGCAGCCATTGCCGGGGGCGGGGGAGGGGTCGTTACCCTCAAGGAGGGAAAAAGTTGTGCAACATATCCCGATGGATGTGAAAGAAAGGATTTGGGCAGATAAATATGTGAACATGTTTTCCTTGTTGACCGATCACTATGAGATTGAGCATGTGAAAAATCAGAAAGAGTTGTTGCATCCTAGTGTATGGCGTGCAAAGATGGCGGGTTTCAGAGTAGATGAAACGATCGCCAATTGGGCCAGGGCGTTTGGAATGTTCACTGCAATTATGGGGGAACGTAGGCCCGAATTATTGTTGGAACTAGCCGTTTATCAGACACGTATCATGGAATTCTATGAATCGTACGGGGGCAATTAATGGTGTTGTTATGATAGCACATTTCGTAAGTCCAAGGAGCACGACTCATCCCTGACGTGGAATTGTTTCGACTCCATTTCATGGCAGAAACTTGAGAGGTCGAACACGGCAAAGTCGCCTTCTTTGGGCGGGAACGGGGTTGAGCCTTCCCGCCATTCTTTGGGGGCGCCCTTTCGAACGGGCACAAGCAGTGATCAGAACGCGAAGAATAATGGGAACTCGGCTAGGAAAGGGGTCTGTTGGAACTTTAACAGAGGCAAGTGCACTAGGCCACAGGGGACATGCAAGTTCAGGCATGAGTGTGCAGGGTGCGGACAGTCCTCACACCCCGAAAGTTCGTGCAGAGCCAAGAATGGTGATACGGGAGGTAGAGGAGGCGCCAAACAGGTCTAAAATCGACCGAGGGGCACCATTACCTACTCCTGTTGATATCATGGCACTGATCCCTTGGCTGAACGAATACCCTGATCATATCTCCGCCGGGGTGTTGCGAGACGGTTTCTCATATGGTTTCCGCATCCTGGCGGGGGATTTTCGGGGGGAGGCACAATGTAAGAACCAACTATCGGTTCAGCAAAATACGGCGGTGGTGCAGGCAAAGATTGGGAAGGAAGTGGCCCGAGGTCGGGTTGCTGGACCATATGACATGCCACCACTTGGCGATTTTGTTTGTTCACCGTTGGGAGTGGTCCCCAAGAAGGACCCAGGTGAGTTCAGGTTAATACACAATTTGTCAGCTCCTAGGGGTCTTTCGGTGAACGATGCGATTGACCCGGGAGTTTGTTCGGTGCGGTACGCTTCCTTTGATGAGGCCGTCGCCATTTTGAATCGCCTGGGCCCCGGAGCGCTGATGGCTAAATCGGACATCGAGTCAGCGTTCCGGTTGCTCCCGGTACACCCAGATGATCAGCGTCTCCTAGGTTTTATGTTTCAAGGACGCTATTACATGGATAAATGTATGCCAATGGGTTGCTCCATCTCTTGTGCGTATTTTGAGAAATTCAGTAGTTTTTTGCAATGGGCGTTCACAAGAGCCACGGGCTTTACACAGGTTATGCATTACCTTGATGATTTTCTGTTTCTGGGGGAAGCTGGGGACACGGAATGTGCACAGGCTTTGAGGGAATTCTGTAATCTTATGAAGGAATTTGGCGTGCCACTGGCACCAGGTAAGACGGTAGGGCCATCTACTACACTCGAGTTTCTGGGAATTGAGCTCGATTCTGTAGAGGGGTGCTTCCGCTTGCCCAAAGAGAAGGTAATGAAAGTCAGGGCCTCGCTCGAAATGTGTCTCGGCGAGAGAAAAGTAACCCTCCACCAGTTACAACAGGCTGTGGGTCAGCTTAACTTTGCCCTGAGAGTAATACAGATGGCTCGCCCTTTTTCCCGTTCTATCGAACAAGCCATGGCGGGCCTCAAGGAAGGGCACCACCGCACAAGACTGTCAGCAGAGGTTCGCCAGGATATGCGCATATGGCTGGCATTTCTGGCGGATTTCAACGGTCGTGTCGTGTGGACCGATCCACCAGTTTCCTCGGAAGAACTGGGGTTGTGGACCGACTATGCAGAGAGTGTAGGTTTTGGCGCCATATTTGGCAATCAATGGTCGGCACGAACCTGGCCTGTGTGGTGGCACGATATTGGACTCACTGCTAACATTGGGTTTCTGGAGCTGTTCCCCATTCTGGTGGCCTTGAAAACTTGGCAAGAGGGGTTTCGTGATCGCTCTGTGGTGTTCTGGTCTGATAATATGACCGTGGTTGAGTGTATCAATAATCAGGCAGCACGCTGCAAATGGATTTTGAGATTGCTGAAGGAAATTGTCCTGCTATGTATGAGACTAAACGTCCACTTTAGGGCAAGACACGTGCCAGGGGTACTAAACCAGGCAGCTGATGCACTCTCTCGTTCCCATATGCAGGCCTTCCGGGGTTTTCTGCCCTCAGCGGACTCGGTGGCGACACCATTTCCCAAAGCTCTCTGGTCTCTCGGTGCCCCGGATTACAAAACCTTGTGGGAGAGAGTCTAGCACTCAGGACAAGGAAGGCATATGAAGGGGCGTTCCGTTCCTATTGGTCCTTTTTGGGTTCAGCTAGGGGGGAGCACTGGGGGCAGGAGGAGTATGTCCTGAAATTTCTGGTATCACTACATCAGGCAGGCAGATCAGTGGCTACGGCCAATAGGCACCGGGCCGCCATTTCCTTCATGGCGCGGGCTCATGGCATCCAGGACCCCACATTGTCCTTTCTGGTACAGAAGGCGCTGCGTGGGTGGCAATGCCTTGAGGGTCGTAGAGTGGATGAGAGGCACCGGATAGGTTTGGAAAGAATGTCCCTTTTAATGTCCGTACTTCCTGCGACATGTTCATCTCAATCCGAGACGGTGCTGTTCCGGGCCGCTTTTGCATTAGCATTCAATGGGGCTATGCGGGTAAGCAAACTGGTAGCGAGGAACAAGCAGGACACGGGGGAGGACTGTGTCGAGAACACATTCAAATTAAGGGCGAGACAATGGTGATCTCGATAGCCAGGTCCAAGGCCGATCAGGGAGCAATCGGGGACAGTGTGGTAGTCCAGCGGATTCCGGGATCTCCCATGTGCCCGGTTAAATGCGTTGAAGAGTACTTAGCGCTGAGGGCGGCAGCATGGGGGGGAAGCTTGCTGAGGCACACCGATGCCACCCCACTGACTAGGTTTCAGTTTTAGCGGGTGTTAACAATGGCAATCGCGGCGGCGGGCTTGAACCTGAGCGATTTTGGGACCCATTCCTTCCGGATAGGGGCTGCTACAGAGGCTACAGCCAGGGGTCTGAGTGTTGAAAAAGTGAAGTGGTTGGGGCGTTGGTCCTCAAACTGTTATAAAAGGTATGTGCGTTTGCACATGTTGTGAAGCTAATGTCATGCACTCACGCTTCTTGTTTTCTGTTTGGTTTACAGTTTCGCGAGCAGGCTTTGCGGGGCGGACTGTGCAGTTGACCCGACACCTGGGGACCAGCGGTCAAAGATCACCGGCTGAGGAAAGAGTGGTGTGGGTCGTTGGCCACTCATACGTGAGGCGCGCCGCAGACGTATTCAAAGCAGGTGACATGCTTCACGTGGCTGGGGAATACGGGTACAGGGTGACCTTCCACGGAAGGGGCGGGCTCTGTATTGACCAGTTTCAAAGTTTCATTGAGGGACTGTTAGGGCGGACGAGGTCACCGCCATCTGTAATCATAGTGCATCTTGGGGGCAATGATTTGGTGACCATTGGTCGACGAGTACTTCTCGAGTTAATTTTGTCCACAGTAAGTTGGTTGGCAAGAAGGGTTTCGGGGTGCACAATCGCATGGTCACACATGATTCCTCAGAAGGTGTGGCGGGGGGCCCTCTCTGTGCCAGCTTTGAACCAGTCGGTAAAGAAGGTTAATAACAAATTGAGTAGGTTGTTCCGTACAGGTAAATTGCAGTGTATTCCACACGGGTGTATCCGGGGGGACCATATGTATTTGGCGGATGGGGTTCATTTGTCCCGGGAGGGAAATGTCTTACTCATAGGAGACTTCTTAGCTTGGTTAAAGAGTTTACGTAACCATGACCTTTAGTAGGAGCTGTGTGGGGGGTCCGGATAGCCGGTCAACTATCCGGCCTGTGGCGGTAAGGTCATGATCGGTGAGCAGTAATTGGAAGATCCCTAGAGGTGGGGCGCCACCCATTATGGATGGGAGCGCCCGGGGGGAGGAGGCCATTGGCCCCTCACACGGGGAGGCGGTACCCTTCTAAGGATGGGACCGCCGAAAGGGAAGGCGGTCAAGACCCCTCCCTGGGGAGGAGGGGCTACGGGTCCCCTCCTTGGAATTTCCCGGGGCCAGGACATCCGCGACGGCGGATGTGGTAAGCAGTGTGGGGTGGGAGGGGGGTCTACTCTACCTTCTAGACACCTCACACGAGTCCTCGGACGACCACCAAGATGGCGTCGAGTAAATAGGGGCCCACGTTAAGACAAGGGAAATTGGAAGTTGGCACAGAGGTACAGTCCTCTGTGCGCCCGCCCCTCACAAGTAAGGGGGGGAGTTCTGGTATTAGGGATCTGACACCGGTTACGACCTTGCCGTTGGCCCGTAATGTTAGGATGTACAATTTGAATTTTGAGAAATGCATTTACAGGATGTTTTAGAATCGGCTAGGAGAACCTTTGTATTAGAGATATGTTAAGGTTAGCCAATAAACATTGTAATGTATAAATGAAATTGTACATGATATGAAACTGTTATTTTAATGTTTTTAATTTTGTTTCATATTTTAATAAATACGGCCGGGAGGGTAACTCCCTCCCGCCTTCCAAAAGCTCAAGAACTGTATCCGTCTTCCCATTCTTGGGGATTGTGTTGGGAGGGGGTGACGGGTATCCAGGCCATATGGAGATGACACCCAAACCTTGTCTCCAGGGCTATGCTTTTGGACTGCCTTTGTTTTCATATTAGCCATCCCTTGCAGCAAAACCTTGGCAGCTTGTAAATTAGCTGGAAAGTTCTCTGTTCCCTTTTGATAAGGAGAAAAATACACTGAAGCTGCAGCAACTGACTTGTCATCCTTTATTGTATGTATACCATATGCAACAAAGAAGGGCAGGATTCGTTATTGTAAGCAAACTCCGCAGATGCTAGAGGCATTGGAAAAAGCAGCACATATACTGCTCCTAAACTTAATATATGCACTCTGTCTGTCTGTTAGTCTGTTGGTGATACCCTAATTACATCACTTGTTGGATTCCTAGATCTTTTCATAGGATTATACGAAATAAGTACACTGGAATCCCTGCCATGAAATGATTTACTGCCTTAGCCCACGAGAATGAAAACTTTTCATAGAAATACTTAAGATAATTCCAGGGCAAAAGGCAACTTGGGTAATGAGCTGAAATGAGCCATCGTACTATAAGTGACAGTGGTTACCATAAGCACTGAACACCCTTTAGAAACTAAATGGAAATAAAATCAGTTAAAATAAGATATCTATTGGAATTCACAAGGGCATATTATCAAGCCCATTATCGCCGCTTTAGTGGCAGTTTCCTGACGATAAAAGCGGCGATAAGGTATCGCCGTTCCTGATAATATGGCCCGAAGTGATTTCTGAAGGTCTTAGAAAACCTGCTGGAGAATGTCTTAGAAACATTGCCAGTGTGCAAACAGAACAGGACCCTACATGACACCTTATGTCATTCTGTAAAGACTGACACAAAGAGGACAAACGACTCCTATCTTAGTTTTCATACCACAGTGTTTTGAAATAAATGTGTCATTGCACACCTTCATGATTTGTAATTGTGACTCAGGATTAGATAACCACAATATTTTGGATACAAACGCCAGCCAATCTTTAGCGACAACTTTTGCTGGGATTTTGTTTTAAACTAGTTGGTGGATTCTCTAATCTATGAAATCACTTTCTTACTCTGTCCAGAAGATATTGAACTCCCATCGAAAACAGTGGGATGAAAGAGTGGATATTAATACTTCATCTTGATTATTATTCTCAGGATACATCAACAAAGTAGTATGAGACCTGTAATGTTAGATGTATAAATATTAAACTGAGAAAAGAAGTAAGCACATATACTCTGCCTGCTATTATCGGCGTTGTATATTCTGTGGACTTGCAAAATTCTTTAATCTGTGAGTACTTCTAAACAATGTCTGCCCCCCAGTAACAGATATCACCACTCTGTAACGGCCTTCATAACAAGTAACTCTTCCTCTAAAGCAGAAAATTTTACCTCAAAACTAGTCATCGAATGAACGCATAAAATAATTGATGTTCTAATCGGTCAGTATTCAATTACTTTAAAATAACTTCCCTAACAGCTCTACTGGAAGAATCGGGTTCCACTATGAAAGGAAGTGAAGTTCAGAATTGTGCAAAATTGCGACCATATCAAAACCTTTATTAAGTTTACACAAAAGTTTTATTTTGCACATGAAAATACATTCCCCTTATTAAACAATCTAGCAACTGGCACACCACCTGTGAAACTTTTTTAATTGAAGTCTCTGTAAAATATGGCAAAGTCAAGGAAAAATATGTCTTCCTTAATAGTAGTGGGAACCAGCCAATTACTTTCACCTGAACTGTTCTGTGAACCTTGGACGACCTTCTTCACAACGAATGCAACCAAGACATTCGACCTTAGTTACCCTTAAGACACATTTATCTAGCTTATGCACAGGTTTTTGGGTTTGTAATCACTGTGAGATCTTAGTGACAAGATGAATATTGCAATCTAAGGTGGACGACAAATCACGCCATCCTAACAGCGATTGACTGACTGATTAAGCAAATTAGATAACATCTGCCTCATAAACTTTTTAAAAATAGATGGTGCATGTTAGATCTGGGGGTCCCTAGTTGGCAATGGTATTCACCTTTGTCCCAATAGGGACCCTTACTTCTAAGTCAGGATAAGGAGATTACACTCCTTAATAACCCCTGTTCACCCCCTTGGTAGCTTGGCACGAGCAGACAGGCTTATCTCAGAGGCAGTGTGTTAATCATTTGTGAATATACACAGTAATACAGTGAAAACACTACAGATGGACACAACACAGGTTTTATAAAAATAAGTATTCTTTATATAGACTTAAACACAAGACCACAAACGACAAAAAACCACAATAATACACTTAAGATTACCTAAAGGATGATTAAAGTCTCTTAGTTCAAGTTGTTGGCAAATGCAAAAATGTTCTCAACAAAGTATCTGGATGCGTAACACAAAGTGAACAAAAGGCTCGCAAAAAGGGAGATGCGTAGTTTCCGTGACCCGGGAGGACGGTTGCGTCTTTCCTCAATGCTTGCGCAGAGTAGGGGACTCGTAATGAGCCTTATCAGTGCGGAGGTGATGCGTAGATTGTCGGCCTGCGGGCCCGTTGCGTTGTGCAAGATGGCACCTTGATGCGATGCGATGATCCGGTTGCGATGCGAGAAGACAACTCTGTACATTTGAGCCGCGACAGGCCCTGCAACACGGTTCTCCGGTGATGCAATGGCACTCTCTCGATGGCGTCACGCTTCTCTGGTGATGCGACAGCAGGCAGCTTCGATGAACACACGCTTCCAGGAAGATGCGATGAAGGCCCGCTTCTCCGGCGTTGCGATGATTTCAGCTGCGGCGGCGACACGCTTATTCTCGATGCTCCATGCTTCCACCTCCCAGCAGCACGCAAGTGACTGGAGTCAGAATTCCCAGCAAGGAAATTCAGGAGGGAGCTGGAGGTGAAGTCTTTTGTCCCTGAGACTTCAGCAGGAGGCAAGCATAGTTCAAGCCCTTGGAGAATATTCTGTAGATGAAAGTCCTTACAAAGTTCCTTCTCCTTTCCCTTGGCAATGAAGCAACCACTGTAGGCCAACCCAGCAAACAGCACACTGGCAGAGGGGCATTAAAACACCTGAAGCTTCCTTGGTTCTTCTCCTTGGCAGAAAGGTTGTTGTTCCAGAAGTGATCTAATTTCTTGGGATCAGGATATTTATACACCAAAATCTTTTGTTCTCTGAAGGCAGAGAGGCCTCTGCCTGGTCCAAACCAGTTCCTGAGCACTTTGTTTACATGACTCTCTTCTTCCTTTCACTGTGCAGGGCAGAGACATCAGCCACCCCACAGGAGGTGGAGCCAGCACAGGTGAGGGAATATACAGCTCTATAGCACTCTGTTGACATGATTCCTCCTCTCCTTTCACAGTGCAGGGTAGAGACATCAGACAAGCCATAGGAGGTGGAGCCAGCATTGTAGAGGGAAGGCCCAGCCCTATTCAGGTCCCAGGTGCAACTCCTCCCTCCCATCTAGATGCAGATCTCTCTATTCACCATCAGGTTGCCCCAGCCTGTCTCCTGGAATTTCCCCAGCCCTGTCACTCACAGACCCAGACAAGAAATACACAACCCAGCAGAGGCAGGCTCAAATGGTTAGGCAAGCAAATGACTACTTTCTAAAAGTGGTATTTGCAAACACAGAATATTAAAATGAACTTTACTAAAAGATGTACTTTATTATTCTGAGTTCAGGCATACTAAAATTGAATTTCTACCGTATTCCCTGAGTCAGTTAGGATTATAAGAAGGTAATAATCTTACTGCCCACTCTGGATTATGAGAACAGGTAGCCTTCAATAGTGAAAATTGAAAATGGCTGTAATTCACTATTACAACATGCTACACACATCAGATCATGTCCTACCTTATACTTACAATGCACCCTGCCCTTGGGCCTACCATAGGGGTGTCTAATATGAAGCAAAGGGAAGGTTGACGGACTGGAAAGTGGGTGCACTTGGCCAAGTCGACATGGCAGTGCTAGACTGCACACAGGCCTTGCAATGGCAGGCCTGAGACACACTTTACAAGCTGCTTTTGTGGGTGACACAACCAGTGCTGCAAGCCCACCAGCAGCATTTGATTTACAAGCCCTGGGCACACATGGGGCACTATACTACGGGCTTACAGATAAATGGAATAACCAATTAGTACATTAATTTAACATAGGGAGCACTTGCACTGTAGTACTGATTAGCAGTGGCACAGTGCCCAAAGCATAAATCCAGCAAAAACATATCCAAACAGAGGAGGCAATCCGTCAAAATGGAAGGGAGACTCACGCCAGTTATGCCAGGTCTAACAGTACATTGCAATGTCCATAGGACACTATACTTGTATAGTCCAAAATGTGGATAGAAATTAGTCTTCCACTTGTCCCCTTTGCTTATTTTTAACCATTCCTGAATGGTCATTCCCAGACTTTTTTCCCTTACTCCTCCATTTTGTGCTGAATTCGTTTTTGCTGGCCTTAGGACTCTGTGCACTTTACCAATGCTCCAGTGCTCCAGTGCTTGTGCTCTCTCCTCTAACCATGGTAACATTGGTTCCTACCCAAATGGCATATTTAATTTACTTATAAGCCCCTAGTAAAGTAGCACCACAGGTGTCGAAGGTATGTAAATGAAATGCTACTAGTGGGTTCACCAGCACTGATGTGCAACCCACTTGTTTAGCCCATTACACATGTCTCAGACCTCTCATTACAGCCTGTGTGTGCAGTTTTTAAACTGCCATCTTGACCTGGCAAAGAAAACCTTTTGCTAGGCCCAAGAAGTCCTTTTTATACGTATAATTAACCCCTAGGGTGGGCCCTGTGCAGCCCCATGGACTGGGTGCAGTGTATTTAAAAAGTTGGATATGTACTTTCAAGATTTACGTGTCCTGGTAGAGAAACACTCTTAAATTTGTTTTTCACTACTGCAAGGCTACCTCTCCCATAGGATAACATTAGAGTTACCTTATTGTATTTCACAAGTGTAATTTCCAAATGGGAATAAGTCATCAGACCATGTTTGGTGTCTCTAGATTCATAATTTAAAATTGTAACTCATAGTGATGTTGGATTTTAAATTACAATTGTGAAAATGCCACTTTGAGAAAGTTGGCGTTTTCTTGCCTTAGACATTTAGTGCATGTAGGCTGTATATGGGTCATGTGACTGGGTGTAGCTGACAGTCAAGCTTTGTGTCTTCTTCCTAGACAGCCACATACAATAGGGAGCTTAGGTGTTCCTAGATTGGTCATCCCTAGCAGGATGGGAGGGAGGTGCTGGTCATGTTGGGATGTGTTGGGACTTTAAAGGGACTCCTCTAGAATCTTCACACCCACTTCAAAGGCACAACTGGGTTTAAATTCTGGACCTGAGAAACCAACTCTCTAGGACAATTCTGGACTTGTGGACACTCTGCCAGGAAGAAGTACTTTATGTGCTGCTGCAAGGATTTCCACTCTGCTGGACTGCTGCGCTAAAGCAAATGTTGTGCTGACCTGCTGCTTACTGTGCTCATGCCTTGGGAAGGCAGACTGAATCTGCAACTTCAACTTGAGGCTAGGAGCCTAGAGTGACTTCAATGGCTAGTTTGCTGGGTTCCTGATTTGAGCCTCTGGGGTATAATAAGCTCCTCGCATTCTGAACAAGCCCCTGGACTGAGCTACATCAAGTACTAGACCCCCAAGTGGTGCCTTTCCCTTTTTGGACCCTTGGTGTGGCTCACTGGTGCTGGGACCAAGTTTTTGGGCTCTCTGTGACCACAAACAGGCCCATTCGCACCAAGACCTCGCCGATCAAACTGCAAATGAGTGCGAAGATCCATCAACCTGGCTGTTCACACTGCAGCATCGACTGCTTCTGAGGACTACCATAGCGAATCTCTAATAATGCCCACCCACGATGCCGGCTGGATCATCGTGCTTCACTGACAGCGTCCCACAACACTCTCACTGCCCTCTCCAATTGCAAAGGGACACTTGACACAAAATGTGAGTAGATTAACTTTCCACAGTACTAACCTGGGACTGTATCCATCCTGTGCTCCATCGCATTGACCTTGACCACGGTGACCAGATAGCGACGATTGGTGCTTTGTGCTTTGAGGCGCTACTCTACACTTTATTCTTCAAGAATTCATAGCTCCGGACATACTGAATGGATTTTGGTCATTTTGGCCTTGTTTTATTTATGTTATTTATTACATTTTGCACTATTTTTCTAACATGGTATGGGATTTTTTTGTGTGGAGTGTTAACTGTTTTACTGTTTGAAGTGTTGCACAAATAATTAACACATTGCCTCTAAGTTAAGCCTCACTATACCAAGCTACCAAACTAATAAATTCAAATAGAGAATATATAGAAATTTCACCAGAGATGTTTACATGAAGATAGCTAACGTAAGAAATTCCCTACTACCACCATTTTTCTCAACGTTTATACATGTGTATCATTTTCTAAATTGACTTCACAAAATTTGTTTTTCATTTTTCATGAACTATAAAATATCTAGTATTACTCTGCACAATTTCAAGATCGTATCTAGTTACTACACTTTTTGTACCACCTCTTCTGAATAGAGCATTCAAACAGAAAGCATCAGAAACATTAGGCCACTTTATTAATAGTATAATTCCATCAATAAAAGATAATAAACAACATTTTCATAAGAGCATCTTATTAGTGCAACTCATTTGTATGCATTATTATTAGTTTATTTGTATGTTTACTTCATCTTGTATTTTGAAACACACTTTTACATTCCTTTTACTTCACTGGTCTGATTTTCATGTGTCACTGTGTCAAGCGTGTGCAAAGTTCATTTTCATCTTTCCATGTCTTTATTTAATAAGTGTTATCATTTTTAAAATTGTGCTATATCAATAGTTTTTCAAAACATTTTGTTCTTGGTCAGATGATAAATACTTTCTACCAAATGTTAATTTCTTTTCAGGAATAAAATAAATATGATACGTGTACTCCTCAGAGGGAGGCAAAGATTGTACAATATTTTTTTAATATCATTAAATTAGTGCTAACTAGTAGGAATGTATGTGAAAATCTTAGGTGTGGTGCAAACGCTATTATTTACAGATGGAAATCAACCGGAACCCCAATATTGAAAAAATAGGTCTTTATAGTCCAGCTGATATATGAATTGTAAGATTACTGTATAATGAGGCACAGTTATTAAGTCAAAAAGACACATTTTTACATGAATTTCAATAGGCATTTGTAGTGAAACTGTTAATTTCCTGACCTCAATACATATCCATCAGCTGCATGGTCAATATCAGCATATTCTTTTGATACTGTCAGTATATTATTCCTTAGGCTCAAATCATATCCATAAACAACCTAGTATCTCCAGAATCAACAATGGTAGAAACAGAGATGTTGCTGTCTAAAGACCAGGGGATACATCATTCATGTAACAATAGGGAAGAAGACATGCTGTTGGCAATGGATGGGAGCAGAAAAGAACAAGTACCTTCACACACTTATCTTGTTTCAGGCTGGTGTTTGAATGTCCCTGTCTCTAGAGCAAATTGTATAGGAATGAACCATATGCCAATTCTTATCACAATGGATACAAACCCTTGATCTTTACTTCTCTTACGTTCCTCTTCAGAAAGAGAACATATTTTTGCTCCTATTTGCATTAGTCCTTCTGTACATTCAAGAATGGCTTCAGAACTTTTATGAATTGAATACCTTACCACAGAAAAACAAAATGTCTGTCATCCTTTCTTCTCAGCCTTTCATTCCTGTGAACGATGCTCAATTTATAAAGTCATATCTATAAGTTGTTTTGAAGTCTCCAGTCTTGCTAATCTGGCCATATCATCCTTTATCTTTTCTTTTCAACCTCTGTAAAATAAAGAACACTGAATCTTTTCTGACTAACATATTTATTAATGGTATTTGGACATACTATTAGACCATTAATATCAAACTACAAAAATATTGAGTTTTTATATTGTGACACATTATTATTGAGACGTGGAAATATCGAGGTCGAAACCATCGATTTTTCAGTAAGTAATATGGTTTAAAAGAATATCTGTTTTTAATATTGTGTTCAGTCATATTGTTGAAAACATTTCATTTTCGAATTATCTTTATGTATTTTAGTTCACATTTTAAATGTATATGGTATCTATTGTTTGTATGATTGTTGTTAATACTTTTAAATTAAGTTTTAAATTGTAGGTTACTTATCATTTTTTATTTCAAAGTTAATAGTAATTATTAGTGTTGTAGTTAGTTGTGAGGTTTGTAGGGGTACAGAGTTGGAAATTAATTAAGTAATAATTGATTAAGTAATCATTAATTCAGTATTAAATATTTAATTGATAAGTCATTTTGTGAATTGTGTAATTATTATATTTTTTTGTTATATTTTAGGAACAGGTTATTGGGTTTGTAGGGGTATAGGGTAGGAAGTTAATTATGTAATACACAATTACCAATTAGTTATAATGATCTTATTAAAATAGTTAATTAAGTTATAAATTTTGCCTCCCACTTTTTGAGGGGTAGAAGGAGAAAGTAAATGAAGGGAACTTACTTGGAGGGTTTGATGAGAAACATGATCGAGATCTTCCACCTCTTGCTCGATTTCCTCTTCCACGGTTGGAGATGTTATAGTAATTATTCTGGTATGAGCCTCTTCCGAAGGGGCGTGATCATTGGTAGGGCCTTTGGTTATACCGGCCAGAAGGAAGGCCCCTTCTTCCGGCCCTTCCAAAAACATTATTGCTGAATACTCTCTTCATATTCTTTTGGGCCTTATCAAGAGCAGTAAAAGTTGAGACATACTTTCCCAAAGATCGTATAAGCTCTTCACCAAAGAGCAGGCCTTTTGGATTCGAGGAAGGTTCCTTCTCAGCCATATCTGTGAGTTTAGGGTCCAGTTTAAAAAGGATGAGCCTACGCCTTTCAGCGTTAATGCTAGTATTAGCATTACCTAGGAGAATGAGGGCTCTTTGACTCCATCCTCTTATTAGATCTGTATCAAGCTGGGTACCTTTAAGGTAACATTCCTCAGCGGAGTCAAGAATTCTGCTCAATTGACCAAGCACGTCCAATAGGCGATCTTGGCACCCTTTAAACGCTTTTTCAAGACCTTTTCTAGGGTCACGACCAAGTCTAAATAGGTATTTGATTAATTCAGGATCCAAATTAGGAGCATAACATGCTTTCTCATCGATTGAGGGTCTTGAACACTCAGCCCTTAAAATATTCCTTTGCCCCTTTCGAGAGGGAATCAAATCCCTTTTTTGATAAATTTAAATACATGCTCCTGAGGAGACCATTGTGTGGAACGTGGATGCTTTAGATTTAGGGGAGAAAATATCTCCTCTCCCAAGGGATTTAGAATACTATCCTTGGATGTAGAGGGGGCTTCATCCTCCTCATCAAAAATTCCAACATCCCCATCATCCAATTCCAGAACGTATTCGTCTGGATCTAAGTCATCATCATTATCCGAGCCCTCCTGGAAGTCTTGAGCAGTTAGTGATAATGAGCCGCTAAGGGCATGCAAGATATTTGGGCCGTAAGGGGCACCCGATTGATGTGTGTCATAAAAGACATCTCTATTGTTTGAGGTGCGAAGACCATCCGAAAATGTTGTGGTGCCAGGACCACCAACAATATCAGAGGTGCTAGGACCTCCTGTGCTCACATGGTTCTCGGTAGCGGTGTTGTTATTTTTTTGGTACGTTTTGCACCCACTTTCTCACCATTAAAAACATCAGAGATATCCTCTTGTGAAGGTATTGATCTCTTATAAGGGGCAAATTGGGCAGGATTTCATTTCCTTCTGGATCATAGTCCGGAAATCCTCCCTATTAAAGTTTGGGATTGTAGCACTGTTTCCTTCTGAATCTGAGGCAGAAATGTTTTCCATCTTCTTCTTTTTTTAAATATTTTTGTAAGAAACTATTCACCCTTACTTCTATTTGTGGGTATTTGTGTTCACCCACTGTCAATATAGGTGTAGGGGGTGAAGCAAAAGGGCTGATTGAAAAATAGGGATTCTTTGGAAAGAGATTTAAGCATAAAGGCACGAGTATTCAAAAGCCTAGACCTCTTTAAGCTTCTTTTTCATCCTTTTTGTTTTTAAAAAAAAATCTTTCCTAGGTCTAAACACTAGCTCTGCAATCAAACCGTGAAGCTCCGACGTCTAGAACAACTGAGTTTTCAACTGTCATGGGGGTGAGGAAAGTTCCTGGGCAAGACACTCACGAAGCGTGAGGCTCACCAGGGGACTTTCCTCTAATACAGATAATGCGCGTTGCCTGATACCCTCAACCACGGATCCGGGCGGAGAGGGAAGCCTGACGAAATAATGGTACGGTGTTAATTTAATGTATTTGTCATGCTTAAGGGCAGCGTTTCTTGAAGCTCATATTACGCGCTTCAGTCACAGAGCGGGGGCTGTCTCTGTGCCTCCCTGGGCTGCGCGTATGTTAGATGAGACGCGCGGCTCACTGCGGGTGTAAGATCAATTAATTGGAGTTAGAAGTGAAAGCAGAGTTTACTCCTGGGCTCAAACGCGGTTAAACAGTCGATCGTGCGGGGAAACATGAATGCGTGCTCACGGGGGAAGTGACTCGTTAAAGGGAATATAAGGCGACATGATTAAAGCCTAAAAAGCGAAAGGAAAGGTAGGACCTCCGTAAATTGCAGATCCGGGGAGGTGGGAGGGTAGGAGAGGTAAACCTACATAAAGATAGATAAAAGGGAAATTCAACAGCGATATAATGTGAGATTTGACTCACCTTAAATTAAACCTCCCCAGAAAAAAAGATCCATAACAATATTAAATGACAATAGTATTAAAAAGAGAGAGAAAAAACATGAGCTACTTATCTGCTTGGAGCCGCATTTAAAAGAGGCTGATGGTTTCTATGTGTAATGTCTTACTTTATCTCAGTGTTCTTTTTGGAACCTTTGTATTGTGATGCGACTGGCTTGGATCTGCAATTAAAAGTCATTGCATAATGTGAGCCTCCGTGTCTTTAATGAAATCTAGATTCTCTAGGCATGTTAATAGGAGAATCGCAATTGTAAATATTATATTGTTAAGGTATGTGTTAGGTGCGGGTTGTTGGGTTTTCGGGATATAGTTGGAAGTTAATTAAGTATTATTTACTTATTAAACAATATTGTATTATATATTATTTAATTATTAATTCAGGTCAAGGCCAAATGTTTCTTTAGCCAACTCAAAGGATCTGTGGAAGGCACTCTTTTCTTTTTGAAGGAGAAAGATTTCACACTTCAGAGCTGCACAAATTTGTTCCTCCTCTCCACACAAAATTGAGTTTCCCCACCTCAAAACAACTGACAAAGCAGAGGGGAAAGATGACAATAAACCAAACTCCAGGCAAAGAACACGAGAGGCTGCAAGAGTATTCAGGTCACAGAGCTGGTGGAAAATTCAACCTCCTATTCCCTCAAAGAAGCACCTCACTAGAATAACACAGTGAAGGGGGAATTGTAACCCTGTAGATCAACAAAAAATGTCCAAAATGGCCTTTCCCTCACATTTTATATAATCTACAAAGGGTGTTTGCCTGAGAAAGAGCCCTACTCGAGAAAAGCTTTACATGATCATCCTTCCAACCCACTACTAAACAAAATCTTGCCCAGGTAAAGTTATGGGTCCACCTTTTCTAGTTTATCTTCCCCTTAATACAGAGGTCCTCAAACTTTTGGATGCCGGGACCCCCTGTCAACATTTTCAGGCGTAAGGTCCCCGTCCTGACAAAAATTTCTAAACCTCTAGGCAGGGCTACTGGAATTATGAGGCAGGTGAGGACCAAATTATGCGACAGGCTTGACTAAATTGTGTGAGTAGAAAATGTAAATAATGTTTTGTGAAGCTGCGTATTTTGGGATAGCATTGCTTTAATATTTTGAAATTTTTTAAACACAGTAACACTGAGGAAAGATTTCACCCCATCAGCACCAGTTTATAACCAAAATACAGCAATTAACATCAAAAAGATGTCTAATCAACCTTTGTGAAGGGCCTCCCACTCCACAGGAATACGCGCTGCCACATAAGAAGCTCACCTGGGCATGGCCGGGAGTAGCAAGGGTCCCTCCAAACTCTGGCGGGCTTGTGCAGAGTTAAACAGTTTACCCATGCACCTTTCCTTCCACCCCCTTCCTTGCATATCTCTCTTTTCTCCTCTCCCAACCCCGGATCCCTCTCTCACATTGCAGGCAGATGTTTATTAGCCCCAGGACACCTTTTGGTAACAGTAGCGCACTACAAATGTAAATAATAATAGGCAGAAGCAGGGAATCCACTAGACCCGAACTTCAGGGGGCGGGATAACACTCCCAGCCCCTAGCACTGGTCGCACACGGTGCAATAGTCTTTCCACCTTCTCCATGAATTCCCTCACTACCACTCACCAACAATACACCTCATCTCTCTATGGCACCTGTCTGACAAACATTTCATGTTTTTTAAACGCTGCTCATAGTTTACTCTCACTCAGTTCTGTGATGTGCATGGTACATCTTCTTTGTACCAGGCACTTTAACCTTCTGCACTGTGTGGGTGACAAGAGTGCCCATGTGGAGAAGTGTGGCTCACCGGTTAGAGGAGGCAGACCCAGAAGCAGAGGTCGGCCCGGGACCAGGGTTCAATTCCCGACGCGGCAGGGTTTGGAGCCCAAATGTCCACGGACCTGATAATTCTCGCTTCGGTGCCTACTTGAATCAGGGGTTCACGCTCTGCAACTCTGGGCAATAGCTTGCTCAATCTCCACTACGGCCCCCCCGGCGGGATGCCTGGCTTTCACCTTGGGGGTGCCCCGCGGGGCTATCCCACAGGGAAAAACCAGGATGGGTTCCCAAAGCAAGTGCCGAGATACCCTTTGTGGTGATACGTGCGCTATATAAGAAACTACATTACCATTTACCATTACTGCACGGTGAGCAATGCACCAGTGTGAGAGTAGGGTAAAAGGAGTGACTGCAGGGTGAGTGAGGTGACCTTATGAATTTGGGTTCGGCTATAAGTGCAGAGTGGGACAAATTAGTGGATGGTTAGTGATGGCCTTGTTTGAGTGAGCCACCGATTGAGCAGAGAGGGGGGGCAGGTGAGTGAAGTGTCACATGAGCGCAGGGTGAGAAGTGTGCTCATGTGACTGCAGGGTGTGGTACAGAGTGAACAATGCAAGTGCATTTTTAGTGCATTATGATTACTGTGAGTGCAGGGTGAGCGGGTGAATGTTTTGAGTGCATGGTGATCAGTGTGAGTGCATTATGATCACAGTGATTGCAGGGTGAGCGGGTGAATGGTGTGAGTGCATGGTGATCAGTGTGAGTGCATTGTTATCACTGAGTGCAGAGTGAGCAAATGAATGGTGTGAGAGCATGGTGATTGGTGAGAATGCATGGTGATCAGTGTGAGTGCATGGTGAACAGTGTGAGTGCATTGTGATCGCTGTGAGTGCATTGTGATCGGCTTTGAGTGCATTGTGATCGCTGTGAATTCATGGCGATCGCTGTGAGTGCATGGCGATCGCTGTGAGTGCATGGCGATCGCTGTGAGTGCATGGCGATCAGTGTGAGTGCATTGTGATCGCTATGAGTGCATGGTGATCAGTGTTAGTGCATTGTGATTGCTGGGAGTGCAGGGCGAGCGTGAAAGTGAAGGCGAGAAGTGAGTTGTCTGAAAGCAGGGTGCATTCCCAGAAACTTGAATCGTAGGGTTTCAGATATAAGTTAAACTATTGCTATAATGGCATTAATCAGGGATCGAGGGTGGAGGAAATAAATATTGTGCTGATCCTGCAACAAACTTCCAGTCTTATGATTAGGGCTACCAGCTCATTATTTTGATGGTCCAGAAATAAGCAGTCACCTAAAGCTGTATTGTTAGCACTTATCCATGAATACTAAGAATAGCAAATATAAATAGAAAGCACTTTTAATTGTGTTCTAGGGATGCCTCAATGATAATTTGATAATTAAAGAGAACAAAGACAGAAAAGTCACATAACTAATTAATACATACTTTTTTATTTATAACTCTATTTAGTGTCAAGAGCAGGTCTCTGCATAAAACTTTATAAATAAAAATAAATGCTCTTTAAACCACACACAGCAGGCATGTTTCTTTTGGCAATACATCTATATATTCCTTTTCATTAAATGCATTCTCACACTACAGCAGTAAGTGTAAAAATACAAATGTAAGGAATAGGCAGAGTGGCGGCCAAGGGGGTATTGGAACCATAAAAATCTAAGCCATGGTAACCAGTTAAAAAGGCATGTAAATATGCTAACGGTCTTTAAAGACCTGTGAAAAACTCAGGGGTGCTGGAGATAAGACTCCAGACTCTGCCCAGCCGAGCACCCAGCAGCGCGAGCTGCACTGCAGCAGCCCGGGCTGAGACACAGGGCGGGGGAGGAGGGAAGCTGAAGCCATGGAGGCCAGGGCAGAAGTGTGACTGTGAATGCGCGACCTCCTTCACATCACTCCACGGCCCCCCTGGGGGTCATGCCCCACAGTTTGAAGACCCCTGCCTTAATACCAATTAAACTTCCCCTTCATTCTTGTGTACCTATAATATGGAAGGCTGACATTTTACTTTTAGGGATGTTTATTTTCAAAAGGTGGGCTTCTGCATACTTCGACAGTGTAGTGAAGTGACGTTGTAAGCCGATAGAGGTTAGATCCTTTATAGCCACCTCATCAGCATACAACAGGGTGCCAAAAGTCATATTGTCCATTTTTGGAGGGTCCCCTGCTCCTGAATTAAGTTACCTGAAAGATCATATATAGAGAGGGAAAGCAGCAGGGGAGCAAGCGTGCAGCCCTGCTTTAAGACGTCTTTGGTTTTAACCTTTTGGGATAAACCCTGCATTCCTCCTGCAATAATTCAATACCAGGTGAAATTCAATAATGAGCATTAAGAGATGGTGAGGGACACTTAGACAAAGAATCTTTCTCCACAACGTTTGATGATCTACTCTGTCAAACACTGTGGAAAAATCAATGAAGGCCATATACACTGGCATACCTTGAGACAAGGAATATTTCTCAATAATCACTTGGAGTACAGCAATATTATCAACAGTACTATGATTCCTCTTAAAACCAGCTTGTGCAGGAAGAATGATGTTATTTTCTTGTGTCCATTGTTGTAAATGAGAAGTAAACTCCTGTTTTCTGGTTGCATCCAGCATGCTATCTGTTTAAAACCTGCAGGGGAGGATTTGGGACCCTTTTTATAAAACAGTACAATGACACTACCTTTTCAGGATGAGGGAATTCTTTCTGATCAATAACAATATTCAAAAAACAGTCTAATAAATGATTCCCAAGCTAGAGCCTCCTTTATAATGACGGTAATAGGAATCTCATCAGGCCCCATAGATCCTGATGTTCTTGCATTTTTTATGAAAATCAACAATCTCACCATACACTACAAACATCTCTTCATAGATGCAAAGCTACATTGGATGAGCTTCCTCAGCATTGCTACAATACAATGTGGCCTAACAGCTAGGGCGGTGGACCTTGAGTCTCGGGAGGGACACTCAATATCCTGTGATTCTGGGCAAATCACCTAATTTCCCTGTGCCTAAAAGAAAAATGAATGTGTCCGTCTGTAACGCAATTGGTACTCATGTAAAATACACTGACACCTTTGGGATAACTTTGGGTCGAGTGCGCTATATATATTTAAAAAAAACGACATTTAGGAATTTAATCCACACAGGCATTTTCAGGGATAGGGATTGCATGTGCAGTCCCCATAGAACAAATAATATTCAGAAAGCAAACACCAATATTTCCTTGAGTCCCTAGAAAACATGGCCTTCCTTTCATCGATCTACTTAGCATCACTTTCCCTCCTACACTCTTGCACTTTGAACCTAGACTTTATATGTTGAGACAATCAATTTCATGCCAATCGGTTATTTCCTGGCTCGATAACCTTCAATCTTGGGTTATACTTTCTCGGCTGCCGAGTGCCTTCATTCACAGTACCTAGTTTATGGAATCCCTCCATATGGGAATATTAAAAATATATAGAGTCATTCCAGAAAAACTCATTACAACTAATTGAAAAACATCATTAATTTTGAAACTTAAGTTCTCAATATTCTAGCTGTCAAAACATTCTGCCCATTTGACTTATTAAAACTGACTTTATAAAGCAACCTTACTCAGTGATGGATTCACTGGAACTAATTCCCAGAAGTTAAAGGCCACAGTCGGACCTACTAAGCTATGATCACTCATATCAGTTGTAAATACAGTCAATTTCTCACAAAACCCAAACATTTGATAGGATACTATCACATAGTCCAGTAAGTTATGCATTGAATGGAAGGTGTAGGAGGCAGGCTCATCGGCTGGGTATCTTCTATTTAAAATTACCAAATCATACTTCCTAAGAGTTTCCAGTAAAATAAAGCCATGCTTATCAGTTCAGAATTTTTTACAGTACATAAATCTCCTAAACAGGCCGCACTTCTTCTTTTCCAATATTAGCAAGGTTGAGGAATCAGAATTAGAAACCTTTGCATTTCAGTCACCCATAATTATTACCATCATTATTACAGTCTTCATCCATACTAATATTATGGACAAAAGCAAAAAAGGAACTCGCCAAATGGTCGAAGATTTCCCTGGAGGAATACACATATTTGCTAAAGGAAAAAGGAAGGGAAGCCCCCACATGTTTGATTGCCAAATTCAAGTAAATACATACATTTGACTGGTGAATAAAGGCTTCTAGATTCCAGTTGCCCGTGTTCTTAAGTAAATCCAATCTGCAAATATAAAATCTGTACATGTTCAGGTTTCTTATAAACATACAATTAACGGATTGAGATACTTAAAAAAAATAAGTTTTGCTTTATCATGGCCCACCAAGTCATATTCCAAGACAGGAGAAGCCCACCAGAGCTAACTCAGTGGCTCACCATTCTTTGATGTGGGGTGAGCACTATTCAAGACTCGTGCCACCCAACTCCAGTTTAACAAGGTCATCCCTAGACTCAACAACTTGACGATTAGCCACATAACCCTCTAAAAGTTTAATCACTAGGCCTCTTTGCCCTAGTAAAACAACTATAAGCTTAGGATTCCATTGTCAAATTTAATTATTAGGCCCCAATGCAGCAGCCACCACTGACTTATTTATTTTAAGTGTGTCCTTTTATTGTATCGGGGTCTCTAAGTGTTCCACAACAAACAAAACATCAATCTCCCTTTTAAAGAAAAAAAATCACAATTTTGCTCAACCAGGTTTGCAACAACTAATGAGACAAAATTAATTCTAGAATAGGTATTCTGCAAATTTGAGTGAATAGCAACATTTTTAATGCCGCTAATTTTTATTAAACAAAATCTATGGAAGTTGACTCCCAGGGGCCTATTATGATGGCGCGGATCGTCACCACTAGCCCTGCGGTGGCAATCCGCCCGCCATCTGTACCTGATTTACCCCCGCCATATTAGTATGGCGGGTGTACCGTGGCAGACGTTGCGATTGCCTTTCGTGCCGATCTGGGGCATAATTGGTGGCGGTGCTGAGCAGGCCCCGCCATCCATATTATGATGTGCAAATTCAAAGGCCTTTCCACCACGGTGATGCCGCCATGGAAAGGCAGGTTGAAATTGCTTTCGGGGCCTGTTATGGGCCCCTTGGGGAGTGGGGAGGTGGGAGGATGGGGTGGGTGACTGCACTTTGGGGGTACCTATGGTAGCCCCCTACATTGCCATACACAAGGTGACAGGCACCGCGCTCTGCCTATCACATTGCGCATGGCAATGCAAACCATGCACACAGCAGCACCTACCGCAATGTTAAAGGCCAGAATGCGCCCACCAGTGTGGTGGGAGCATCCCATTTGGTCCCGTGGGACGGCTGCACCTCAAGTGGTCGGTCCCATTTTCAGTTACAGTCGTGGGTGATCGTAATGGGGCCCTAAGCCATGCTCTGGAGACACCCCTGCAGAGTAACCAACCACACACTCCACTACCGACTTCATGAACCTCGTCAGAAAAGCTCTTGCCTCAAAATCAAGCAGAGGACAGGAATTGCTCCCCACAACGGCAGCTGAGAGTATAGAACGCTCAGCATACAATCGGAAACACACTGATGTTGTTGGGAAAAAGCAGGAGGAATTAAAGAATCAAATGAAATGTCACTACTCCAGTCATGGGACTACTAGCAATGACTTTATATATCACAACAGATCACCCTGTATGTATCCAGAATAGTGTAAAGGACTAGGGAAACTGAAAGACAAAACAATTACGTTACATATTATTGAACCAATGAAACCTGTGGTGCAAATACACAGAAGAGTTCCAATGCACTTGCAGGCAAAGGTAGAAAAAGAGATACATTGACTGTTTCACCAAGACATTATCGCACCAGCTTCTGGTCCAACACAGTTGCTCAGAAAGTCTGTGAGAATTTCAAAGAAACCACACTGATTAATTGAACAGTGTTGAATAATTAGATGTGGTATGAGGTTTAGAAAAGTTTCTTCTCTTCTATTTTCTTTTCCTATCTTTAAAAAAAGGAGAGGGGAGAAATGTAATGATGTGATGTGATGTAATGCATGAGATGTTGGATGTGAAGGGCAGTTCTATGCTTAAATGTGAATGAAGTTAGAATGTACACTTGACAGTAGATGGGGTTATGCCAAGTTGCTAGCAGGAGTATCCTGTGTTCTGAATAAACATATGAAGAGACCGATACCGCTGTTGCTAACAACTTCGTTGGGGTCTCCATCCCCCAGAAACCAAAGTACCAGGAGGCGCCAGCGCGATTTCCCACACGGGGAGGCGCTCAAATACAGTCCTGGGCTACCACAGCGCGGGACTCCAATACCACTGCTGCTGCCTGCTTCGTTGGGGACTCCAAACCCCAGATACCAAAGCACCAGGAGGCGCCAATGCAATTTCCTGCGCCGGGAGGCGCTCAGAAACAGTCCTGGGCTCCCGCAGCACAGGACTCTGATACCGCTGCTGTTGCCTGCTTGGTTGGGGACTCCATCCCCAGAAACCAAAGCACAGGAGGCGTCAACACGAGCTCCCGTGCTGGGAGGTGCTCAAATACAGTCCCACGATCCGACAGCGCGGGACTCCGCTACCGCTGCTGCTACCTGCTTCGTTGGGGACTCCATCCCCCAGAAATCAAAGCACAAGGAGGCGCCAATGCAATTTTCTGCACCGGGAGGCGCTCAGAAACAGTCCCGGGCTCCTGCAGCATGGGACACATGTGGGCACACCCGGGCCAAGGGCGAGCCCGTCTATGCCCATTGGAGCCCAAAGGAGGCTGGGCTGGCCCACCCTAACGTCTGTCCTGAGGACAAACGAATGAGAGAAGATCAACATACCCAGTGTCCAATTACACAAGGTTTACTGCATTACCCAATAAGGTACAAATGTATCTCTTTTTTTCATCACTTTTTGCTCTTTGGTGGGCTGCTTCTGCTTCTGCTTCAGCTGGTCATTTTGTCCTTATATTTTCCTCTTTTTTGATATTGGTATAATCTTGGGACAATGGGCAAATGCAAAGCAGGAAAGTCTGTTAAAAAAGAAACACGCCATAAAAACAAGAAAAGTCAAACATCTCCTAAAAACTAGTGGGAATAAAGTGAGCAAAGGTATGAAAAAGATCATCGGGCAATAGTGCCAACAATGTTCAGGAAAACAACGAAAGCTTGTGAGCAACCAGATTTGATTATTAGCTGTGTTTGTGACCTTCCAGAACTTGTGGAAACCCCAAATGAAATAACCCTGACAGGATCAACTCGAGGGATTCACAGCAATTGTGAGTACCCTATGTTCCATTGTACCCCAAAACTAATATAGTTGCTGATGTTCCCTGTCACAATCGATTTGATCTGCTGCAGTCTGCTAATGAAGCCAGAGGGGCACTGCCTACTGTTGAAATCACGGGGCCTCAGGCGGAGCCCAAAGTCATAAATCAATTTTTATCTTCCAACATTGCATGTGTCACCTCTCAGGATTTCAACAATCACCTTGGAAAGCTGGATAGCAAATTAGACCACCTTAAACATGTAATTCTATTACTGTTGGACCAAGCCAACAAGCTATCGTCTAGCCCCTGCTTGTGCCAATGTGCTAAAATCTCTCTGAGGGGGGTTACTGATCTCTCACCTACAGCTCAGTCTAGTACGAATCGCAAAATCCCCTCTCCTATGATATTAAGTTCTGGACTCCAACAGGAGAGCCCCACTATCGACAATAGATCTCAACTAGAAAAAGTGGGCATCCCAAGTAAGACGCTGAATAGCGCTCAACATGCAGGGATCAAATCAAGCTCAGGGCCAACAAGGCCATTCAGTCCACAGAACTGATGGAGCTATGTTACTAACAACACCTCCTGCATTATCCAATCAAAGAATGTCGGGAGATCATTATCCTAATGTTAACACTAGTCTGACAATGCCCAATCCATTGATGAGACGATGTGACAATGATCGCTGTTTGGATTCCCAGGATTATCTACACTCTCCCCACCTCAATTCTATCTATATGACAGAGGTACTGAAGCTGAAACCCCAATGCTGTCATTAACAAAGCAATCCATTGGTATAAAGTTGAGAGGAAATGTCTCTCAGTGATCAGATCTGACATTGTGCTTTTCAAAAGGTTTACACCGAGCTCTTCGATCTATGATTATATACAAGTTGTCTTCATATCACCACATTTGTTCTAAAA
Organism: Lissotriton vulgaris; assembly: GCF_964263255.1. Classification (NCBI taxonomy): domain Eukaryota; kingdom Metazoa; phylum Chordata; class Amphibia; order Caudata; family Salamandridae; genus Lissotriton; species Lissotriton vulgaris. The sequence continues at coordinate 1,115,002,575 of NC_141693.1, read as the reverse complement.
CATAGTTAACTTCGAGTTACGCACATGTAATTTGCACAGGAATCAAACCCTGGGAATACGGATAAAGGCATTACTACCTCTCCTTGGAATTTCATGGAACCCTGTTGTGTCACAATGAAATTGGACGAAATTGACCGACTGACTAATGTTGCCTCCTATAAGGGACTCTAAGTTACAAATAAAGTCACGTGAGTCTGATATAACATGTAGATTTCATGTAACCTTTAATGTTATAGGGTGTACTGATGTCATTGCTCCACCTTTTGTTGATTGAAATACATTTTCTGTCTATTGTGCTGGGGGTGAAGTGACAAAGGCCCTGGTCAACAATCAGTTGGGGATGGGTGATTTATGTTCTTCAGCTGGGAGCCAGGACCACGCAGCCTCTCACGTTATAGGGAGCACTGATGTTCTTACTGCACCTACTGCTGACCCAGTCGAATTTCCTGAGTATTGTGCGGGCATGAGGAGATAAACTGCATGACTAACCAACAGGGGGGCCCGGTAGATCTATCTCTTCTGAAAACAAAAGAAAGGACCCAGAGTCCTGCTGCGTGGAGTTCTTAGTTTCCTTTTTCCTTCACTTTGTGGGAAAAACTCAAAATGTTTTCCGTGAACCCTCACCCACCAGGGTTACCCCTTGGTGGCATGCTTCACCATAGGGTTCTTCCTGTTCCGCTACGGAACAGGGTGTCCTGCGACCATACAAACTATGCGGGAGCACTGAATGTATGACTATGTGAGGCTGGTCATTCTGCTGGGGTGGAGTGAGGTAAAGGAAGGTGTACATTAAAAATACCGGGCTTGTGGGTGGTGCTTCTTTTATTTTAACCCCCAGTCGGTACGATTAAAAACAGGGGAAAAACTTAGGACTCATCCGTCTGGATAGTGACCACAACTCTTTCAAAGTTACTCTAGCTGGAAACTCCATGAATCAAGATAAAAACAATCAGATAACTATTGTGCCCGCCCCTTTGGTAACAAATAACCGTTGTTATGTTGTTTTTTGGCCGAATGTTATGTCTAACCACAAATTGTCTACACAGATCTATAACATTTATGTAAATCATTTTGAAATATCCTAAGGGTCGAGAGAGGATGTAATCTCTATTTTGGATATTTACACTGGCCTATTTAAATCACTACAGGAAATCTTTTATCAAATTAGTACTGTTAAGACTTCTAATCCCCCCAAGGTGGAGAATTGGTTTAACCAGACCTGCAAATTAGCAAAGACAGCTTTGAGGAGGGCTATAATAGAGGGGACTTGTGCCAATATCAAGGAAGCATGAATTACATGTAAATTTACCCTGACCAAAGCTAAGAAGGACTGTGAAAATAATTTATGGCAAGTTGTTTTGGGCGCTCGTAAAAATAATGACATCAGATTATTCTGGCACCTCGTTTCCCAAAATTAGGGGCTCATTAGGATGATGGGCGCACTTTGTCCGCCCGCCATCCTGTCGGAATTCGGGACCGCCAGCCACAAGGGGGGGGGGGTCCCATGGGGGTATTAGGATGTCACCGCGCGGTGCCTGGCGCTTTGTTTATGCAAGTTAAGGGGGGAACCACAGGTACCTCCCGTGTGCACCCCCTACCTCTCCTTCACTCTTGGGGCCCGCAGGGGGTCCCCAGAATGAAGACCGCATGCCTTTCCGTGGCGGCATCGCCGCTGCAGAAAGGCACCTACGGACGCCCATCATAATATGGCTGGCGGTGGCTGATAGACACTAGCCACCATATTATTCTTTTTCCGCCCCGGCGGAAAGGCGACCGGGCACAAAAGCAGTGGACGGTCTTTCCGTACGCCGAGGTCCCCCCGTCAAACTAATATGGTGGGGTAAAACGAGTGTGGATGTCGGGCGGATTGCCCCGCCAGGCTGGCGGTGGCTACCGCCAGCCTGGCGGGGGCAATCCACCCGACATCATAATGGGCCCCTAAGTTAAAAAGCCTAACTCACATCATTACAACATTCCCCTGGACAAATGGGTGGCACATTTTACCACCCTCTATTTTCCAGGTGACCTCCAGGCTTTTAATGGTACTAGCACTTTTTATGCACCATTTCCACCTATTAGCCTCATTGATAATGCCCCTCAAAAAACTTCAAAGCAAATTCTAGTGAGACTTCTTGACTGGGTTAACATTAATGAAATATTATCCCACCTCCAGGCAGGATTTAAATTAGGAATCAGCACAATAGAGCAGATTTTTTGATTTATGGTTTTGTATTGGAAAATTGTTTTACTCCAGAAACAAAAATACGTGGCTTTTATTGACCTAAGAGCAGCATTCAATCTCAGACTGTTCTGCTCTCTGGCAAACCCTGATAAGAATGGGCGGCCCAGCTAACCTAGTACATGTCATGAACGAATTGCATGTGAATATTTATGCACAAGTTTGCTGGGGCCCCAATGGCGAACTAAGGGATTGCATCCCCATAGAGAGAGGAGTCAGTCTGGGCTGTGTTTTAGCACCTACTTTGTTTTCTTTGTATATCAGTGATGTTGTAGATGTATTAGAACACTGCAAGAACGACTCTCCGGTTTTGATTAACAAGAAGATACCTATTTTACTTTTTGCTGACGACTCACTTCTTATATCTAAATCAGCAATGGGTCTCCAAATTTTAATTGATAAGTTTAAAAAAATTGTAATTCAAGAGGTCTAGAATTAAATATAAATAAAACCAAGTTTATGGTGTTTGGCAATATAAAGAAGGGAAGTCATAGTATTCATGTAGGTGGCGAGGCTCTTGAGAGGGTACATAACTTTGATTACCTAGGAGTCAGACTCATGGATAACTTAAGGAGGACAAGTCAACTGGATTAATCTACACAAATGATTGAACATGGATCTAAGGCTAGTTTAAGGTTTTATAATCAAACTACATATCAACCAACTTCACAGGGAGCTGCTCTTTATGGAGTGGAGATCCGAGGCTTTGGGAATTTATAGTCAATGATGATTGTTGAGAATCACTTTATTAGAAGGCTTCTAGGTTTACCATCGAGTTCTCCACTAACCCTGATGTATTTGGATGGTGGGATAAACAAGAGTTGCCGACTTGGCTATTTTAAAAACCTTATTAAACTGGATCAGACTTTCCTCTACACCTGAACTTGAAGTTTTTAAAGATTCACTGGTAGAGTTATTGAACTTACAAGGTGCCAAGGATATTCCTTAGGTTAAATCAGTATCAAGGTGGTTCTTTAAACTTGGAATGCAGAACTTGCGGGATGAGCCTAAAATTATTTTAAATCTTATAACAAATTGTTAAAAACTCAATATTGGGCTTATATTAACAAATGGTACGCTATGAACAGCCAAAATGGGTCTGTAATTAGCACATTTATATGCGACAAGCATATCCCCAGGTTTGAAGAACTTTTAGATTCAATATTTCCATTCTAAACCAGGAATTTATATACACAGTTCCGATATGGAATCCTACCCTTGAGGTCTTTCATTAGCAAATGGCGCACTAATCAAGACCTCAGAATTTGCCCTACAGGTATTCAAGATGAGAAACATGTATTGTTCATTTGTGGTGAGTATCACCTTACATGTCGCAAATGGCTAGCTCCAGTCTGCCGCAACATGGCTACTCGTAGCCATCTGGAATCTGACAGGATTTTAAAAAGCGACACATCGCCAAAAATAGTATTTGCTGTAAGTAAATTTTTGCACGCAGTGTGGTTTAAAAGACTAACATTTCTAAATGTCATAGATAGCTTTGTTCCTTTGATGTATTGTTGCTTATCTGCATATTTGCACTATGCACGGTCACGTTAAGCATTCGTTGCACAGCCTCAACGCACATATGAGGACCACATTTGCTCTACACATTTTTAAGTAATACATATTTTAAATTAGCATGCACTTTATTACTTGCTGTATTTATACACACCCTTCCTTAGAGTTTTATTATATCTTATTGCCTGGATGAACATTATTAACCCATAAGAAAAGTTTAAAATGAACATTGTGCGTGCAATTTTAAAGGGTATTGTGATGATGATGCATTATGGCGCGCACAGGTCCCATTTCGAAAATGAGTTTGTATGTATCATTCCGCTTGTATATTGATTGTTGGTGCTATGTTTTTATTCGCTTGGGTGTACTTTGATGGTTATTTTAACCAAATAAAGTTACTAACACTACTTCTATTAAGAGGCCATCCCGAGTGTGTACTTTACTTTGAAAGGTATTACAAATACATAATGTCGATTACCAATATGCAAATCAGGTTCAGTTAACTTCCTACCTACTAATAGGTTGATTTCTCAGATCATTCACTCATATTCATGACATATATCACACAGGTAGAGAGTTTTTATTGTTTAGTTAGTTAAAACCATAACAAAAATAGAGAAAATACAACAGATTTCTTCATTAAAAAGAAACATGAAATACATCATTTTGGGCCATTACATTCTCATATGGAGATAATCTGAACAGTTTAAATTATTTAAGCACTCATAGTATTTGAGAGTAGCTGAAACAAAAAACACAGACTCCATTAAATGTCATAAAAAATACATATTTCATCTAAGATTAGTGTGCCATTTGCAAAATTAAGAAAGTTGATTCAGTGTACAAGTATTCAAAGTATGTACTGGCCTGATTTGCCGGGAGAATAAAGTGCATTGTGCAAACTGGAACTATCATACATGTTTATTTCTTACATAGCAGCCTAATGCAACCCTTCCTTAAGAGTATATTAGGTGTGCAAACTGGACAGGGTAAACTTACACTCAATTGTTGGTCCTAGGTGTTCCTATATGGCATGCAATTGCTTGGCATGTGAAGTGAGTTACTATTGTGAACGATGCCCAATATGCAACAATTAATATGACCGTGTTAAAGTAATAACAACGGTATACAACATTTAGCACGCATTTTTTACCACGCACTACCATTACAACGCAGGCATTACCACGCATACCATTACAACGCATTGCGCTGGGGGGCGCTCTAGGATAGGGAATAAGTTTAATTTTATATCCAACACCTTCCCTAGTGTCCACGGGGACTGGAGTTGGAATATAAAATTATACTTACCACTATCCAGCACCTCAAAGCGCTATGCGTTGTAACGGTATTCGTTGTAAATACCGCGTTGTAAAGGTATGCGTGGTAATAGTATGCGTGCTAACGTCATACATCCAATAACAACAGTGCATTTATAAAATGCTTTACGTTCAATGAGACCCGTAGCTCTATAGTATATCTTTTGAAACGGCAAGAGCATGATAGTTAAAAGTATTTTAACATGCCCTCTACCTCAGCGACATTTATAACTGTTTATTTAAGTGTTGGAGAAAGTTTGTTGTCCTACAAGAATGCTCCAGAGGCTAGCTGTTCAGCAGAGCCATCACTGGGTGTCAGCAAGATCTGATCTGGAGCGATCAAAGAGCCGGAACTAGGAATAGTCATCTCAATTGACTAATAGCGGACAAATGCACAGAAAATGTTGGACTGTCTCCTCTGCACTCCAGCACAGTCGACAAAGATTGTTCGGCCAAGTTTGTCTCCACGATGGAACCTGGGGGCATATTATCAAGACAGGTGATAAAATTATCGCAGTTTTAGCGGCAGAAAACTGTCGCTAAAACGGCGATAATGGGCCTAATAATATGCTCCAAGAAATTACAATTGAAGCCCATGTTAGATGTGAAGGACAGTTAACATTGGCTTCAATTGGAATTCCATAGAGCATATTATCAAGCCCATTATCGCCGTTTTAGCAGCAATTTTCTGCCACTAAAAAGGCGTTAATTTTATCACCTGTCTTGATACCATGCCCCCAGATCTTTTAAAGAAAAAGCTCCCAGCCGAATAAGAGGGAGAGTGTGCTGTTTTGTTGGAGCTATGTGATTTGCACGGTATGGCTGCTGCACACAGTGACCTTAAGAGGATAAGACCATTCATCCGTGTTTTTTCCATGGTATCTCAGTTTTATCAAGTAACCAAGCTTGTTGTTTGGCTGCTTTGTTTGCGATTTGTTTGAATGCGGGGAAGCTGATGTTTAGACCCTATGATTCATTTAGATTGAGGGCAGTTAACGCTTGCTGGAGCACTGTTGGCCAGTCATTCTTGGTTTTGGGCTGATTCCTGAATTCTGACCAGCAGAGTGCTGCCAGGGAGTCTGGGAGGGCCGCTCTCATTCTCCAGCACAGTTTGATTATTGCTACTGACCTAACTGGCAGTTGGTGGAAAAGCCCAAATTCCAATCAGACCTGCGCCTGAGGGATAAATTGTGGGATTCGAAAAGTGCGTTTAAAAAGATTGGATTGCTGTAGGTTCAGAAAATTTGCAAATTTAACCCTTAAAGAGTTCGGAGCCATAAATAAGTGTTGGCAGGACCTTAGGAGCAATTACTTGTAAAAGGTGGGAATTAGATGGGTACCCTAGTTTTGTTCGTAATGTATTAAGTGCAATGCGCAGTTTGTTTGCCTGGACTCATCTTTTCATTAGATTATTTGGAGTCTACAATCACCCCTAAGTATTTGTATGATCCGACCAACTCTATTCTGTTCCCTGCTGCCGGCCATTTAAAATTTATATTATGGCAGTTAGTTTTTGCGGAAAAAAATAATGAGCTTTGTTTTATTATAATTTCGATTCAGTCTGAGCGCATCTGTGTATTCAAGCAATTTGGTTATCAAGCGCTCTAGGCCAATTGGAGTCCGTCTGCATAGGACTATGTTGTCCGCATATTGAGAACTTCTGACTGGATAATTTGCTAAGTTGGGTTGATCGATTTGGACTTCCGACAACCTGGCATCTATATCACAAAGGCAATATGGGGCAGATTTATGTCGGACTTGTGGCACTTTTGCGCAACCGTTGCGTCACTTCTGTGACGCAGCGGCAGCGTAAACCCTGCGTCACGTTGCGACATACTTACATCGTGACGCATCTATGGAGATGCGTCACGGTGTAAGATCCTGCGCCACATGAAACCTGCGTCAGGTTTCATGTGGCCGTTTTCACGCAGGAGGGGGGCTTTCCGTCACAGGAACACACCTGAAAAGTGACTCCGTGAAATCTACAAGATTTCACTGAGTCACTTTCCCAACGCTGATGCGTCAAAACCCTGCGCCTGCTTGATGCAGGCGTAAGGCTTGACGCACCACGTTAGAGATAGGGCAAGTTGGAATAGTGCTGGAGTTGCGTGCCGCACGCAACACAACTTCAGCACTGCGCCAACTTCACGCCCTAGATGCAACACGCATCTGTTTATTCCTGCGCCATAGTGCGCTGCATCGTGCATGCGGCGCATCATGGGTGGCGCAAGGATAAACTTGCCTGCTGTATCTTTCCTGGCGCATCTCTACCGATTTGCAGAGATGCGTCAGGCAACATAAATCTGCCCCATAGTTTTTATGAAACTAACCTCTAATAAATATATCAGTAGAAGTAGCTAAAGTTGGGCAATAGCAAATGGATATGATAATTCACTGTTGTAATTCACTTTTAACAGTAACTTAAGCAATGTCAGTAGCATCCAACCTTAAATGAAGATGAGGCACCCTGTGTTTCCTAAAGTAATGCAGTCTGACTAATAGCAGCTGATCAATAAAAAGAACACTTAAAGGTTTAGATCAACCAAACATAAGTAGACCTCTATATCACTTTTGCGATTCCTAATGTTGCTGCCACTTCCATCTCATAGGGTCAATAAGGCTGGAGGACTTGGTGGCTCCAAGAGGACCCTAACCATGAGTCCTGTGGTACAACATTGAGCATATTATGCAGCAGGAGCTGGGCGCTCTCTCTGCTGCATGCTTTGTATTCAAGGCATGCCCATGTTAATGCAGGCTGTTTCCTAATGCAATTCTAAACAGCTTGCCTCGATACCTCGCAAGGTAAATGGACATAAAGTGCATGTGTGGGCGGGCACTGAAAAAAGGTAAAGTGCTGTAGGATGTGCAGGGAGGGCCTCTAGGTTATGAACTTTCAAATATGGCCTGCAGCATGAGCAGCAATTACACACACTAACCGAATGTTATCACTATGCATAGCCTGTCCATTAACAGAACGAGTTTCTATCCTTTTCATTTGCTGTCCATTAGGGAGCACATCTTCTATGATTGCACAGAGCGCATTTTCTCGGTATTGCTCAAAGGGACCGAGAAAGAGCTTCTGCGAACTAAATGATGAACGCGCATGAAACACAATTTCATTTTGGGTGAAGTGGGGACCCCAGTCTAGTACGGAAGCCAGGGCTTCGCAGAATGCAACGCGAGTATTACTTTGGTATTCAGTCTTCTGGGTTGCTGTGTTAAGGGCCTGCTTCTTTTACTCGGCAACTGTGTCACCAGAAGAAGATTGTGGGCATATCTGCCCACTGCCGAGGCCACAGGCTCGTAAACGTGAGATCCTGCAGGCTTTGTTATGAAGCTCAGTAAGAAGATAAGGAACATCCATTTCCTGTAGTCTTTAACTTTCTGTCCCTTTAATGATGGAGATTCTGATTGAGTTTATAGACCTGACATCAAGATGAGCTGGCTTGTCGCTATTATGCTGTTAATAGGACATGCGACAGATGTACTGTTCAAGAGAATTTGGGGTCGGAGTATATTTTATGGTATTTACAGCTTCAAAAACAACGATCGCTTAAAAACCATGGGGTATATTATCAAGAAACGGCGTTAAAATTATCTCCGCGTTAGCGGCAGGAAACTGCTGCTAAAGCGGCGATAATGGGCCTGATAATATGCCCTTGTGAATTCCCATAGAAGCCTATGTTCTGGTGTGAACATGGGCTTCTATTGGAATTCACAAGGTCATACTATCCAGCCCATTATCGCCACTTTAGCAGCAGTTTCCTGCCGCTAAAGCAGCGATAATTTTAATGCCCTTCTTGATAATATGCCCCAATGTTCTTACTGCACCAGAAAGCTCCCGTGTACTGGTGGTCTAGACAATGTTTTTTAAAGGTTATTTGTCTCTTCTGGGATAATTAACAGATTGATCAGTGGTGGCTAGTCAAGATTTAAGTGGTGAGGCATAAATACCTAACTCAGTAGCAGTATGCCAGTGAGCTAGCTTGACATTTTTCGAGTGGCACATTTGGGGAGGTTTCTAAATTCTCACTATTACGTGCTGCAGAAAACAATATAAGAGGATCCCACAGGCTCATAAAGCAACGCTAATGCACATTTACATGTAGCTTAAGAGGACTCGAAAGCAGACAGGTTACACCACTTTTTGAGCTCAAGTAGCACACAACTGTAGAGATAAAAAGGTTTTCTTGTATAAATGATGAAATGCCTTCACACTTGTCATGAAACAACAACCACAGCAGCAACTGCTACCAGTTAAGCACATTCAGTAATAACCTCATGCACTCTACAAGGAGCTATCCCTAACATAAACAAGTACATCGCTATGTCCAGTGTAGGTGCCAGGCCATTTACTAATGTGGGTCCAGCTTCTGTTTGATATCTAGAAACAGACTCTGTTGAAATGCTACTGAGTGATATTAAGGTTTGTTGCATTGAACAGCTGCACATTTGTGGTATATAGACTCATGTGCACTGGGGTCAGCATTTTACAAGATAACATTGACAAAATATTGGTGATAGTGCAGCCGCCCAGTCTATTTTATTCTGTTCTATTGGATTTGTTGAGCACATAGCTACTCATGGGCCTCCCTGAGCTAAATCCCTATTGCCACTAATCCACCACTGAATCTAGGTACTAACGGCCACATGCATCAAAGTCCGTTTTTGCGATTCTTTATTTGCAATTTTTAGGGAATCGCAAATAAGGAATCGCAAAACGGGATGCATGATTGAAAATGCATAAAATTTACGATTCGGTAAAAATCGCAATTTTTACCGAATCGCAAATATTATGCGAATTCCAATTTGCGATTTTGCAATTCCCATTGATTCCTTTGGGCCAAAAGGCCCATAGGAATCAATGGGAATTGCGAATTCGCAAATTAGAATTCGCAAAATGTTAATGCATTCCATGGGTGCAGGGGGGGTCCAAAGGACCCCCCCTGCACCCCTGAAATGTATTTTAAAGTGCATGTTTCACACACACATATCCTAAGGACATGTGTGTCTGTAACATGACAGTGTTTAAAATGCTAATTTGAGCATTTTAAATCTTATTCGCAAATTACCACGAGGTTCACCCTCGTGGTAATTTGCCCCCCCTAATTGCGAATTCGCAATTTTAAAAACAATCATGCATTGCTTTTAAGGAAGCGCACATTTGCGATTCCTTAGAAGCAATCGCATTTTTGGAAATCGCTAAAAATAGCGATTTTTCTAAAAATGATTGATGCATAGCAAAAAGATATTTAGGAATCGCAAATGGCCGATTTTACCGAATCGCACCGTTTGCAATACATAAATACCTTGATGCATGTGGCCGTAAGTCTTGAGTTCTGACTACTTCATGAAAAGCCTAGGTTTCAGTGATTTTCCAAACATAGGTTGTAGATCCATTTAGCACAGCCTAATCAGCAAGGAGTTTTGTAACTTAGGGGCCAAGTAAGAAAAGGATTGACCTCCACTTCTCGCTCTACAATTTACTGTCATGAGTTGAGTGCATTTGCCTTTTGGCTTTTCTCTGGAGGGGAGAAAGAAGGTCCCGTGGACCTTATAGTGCTAAATTTCATCATGATTAAGCATTGCTCTTTTTTGTGTTTCTGACAGTCTGCATTTAAATTGGCATGCAGATTTTGGTGCAAGTGAAAACACATGGCACATGAAGCATGAAATGAGGAATAGTCAAATGCTGTTTAAAAGTGACACTTTTGGTGCATGCAAAGTGAAAGACAAGAAATGAGGCCTGGTAAAAATGCTTTCAGTCTGAAATCCTTTCATTTCAAACCATGCTTAATTAATTAATCATGGATGTTTAATGTGTCTAGTTTAGATTTAACCTCACTAGAGAATGTATATTTAATTTATAGAATGTTTTTTATTTACTTTTAAAGTAGCACATACTTTAACATGTGTTTTTGCAGTGTGGAAAAACTTGTGATTTCAGTTTCCTCTTTAGCTTTGAAGATAAGAATGGAATGTGTATTCTCACCTCCCAGCTCCTTTACCTTGTAATCTGCACCCCCTGTTCCCGACTCAAGAGACGTTGTCTTTGTTGCATATTTAGACAATGCATATTCAGTTCATAATACATCTTTCTCATAATGTGTATTAATGAATTAATCATGCACCAACACTACATGTGCGGCAAACACATTTTGCATGAAAAGCTATTTAAAACATTAGAGCATGTTGCTATGAGTATGTATGAACTGTTTGCGCTTTGAAAATTTGCACTGGTGCATGTTTATGCTATGTTGTACACTGCACATTTTGCAATGTTGCGCACAAAAAGTAGAAAAGATGATTTAAATTAATAGCTTTTGCTCGGTAATAATTAATAAAGGGTACTAGTATGGGGAGGTAAACATAATGGGTTTTATTTAATAAATTATTAATCTTTTGTATTTGTTTTGTTTTTGGCCCCAAAATAAAATGTATGCCTAAGAATCCAGCATTGCTGAAAATTGTTAGCAGTGTGCTGAATGAGAGACAGGTGGATGTCCTCCGAAACCAGAAGTATGGTCACCCAAGCCCTCGTTACCAGCAGGATGGACTACTGCTTCGCCCTCTATGCGGGAACCATGGCTAAACTCCAGAAGAGACTCCAATCCATACAAAACGCCTCTGCATGCCTCATCCTCAACATCCCCTGCAACAGCCACATCACTGCCCACGTGAAGGACCTGCACTGGCTTCCCGTCAACAAGTGGATCACCTTCAAGCTCCTCACCCACACTCACAAAGCGTGCTTTATAAATGTCTGACTGATTGATTGATTGATTGATTGATTGATTGATTGATTGATTATGGCAAGGTTTATTTCAGAAACTCAGACTTCACAGATTATTGAACAGAAACTACTCCGGACATTCCAAGCACTGAAAGGTGGAGGGAAAAAGGTCTTTACAAAGAATTAACAGTCCCTGCTGTTTTAAATCATTAAATTTGAACCAGTGTCAGGAGAAATAATTAATTTCCCTGAGTAAGAAAACAGCTACATATGCAGTAACTACACATGATAGTCTGACTGATTTGGCTTAAACATATGAAATTGGTGTTTCAGAAAGTTTTCAATTTCAGAAAAGTTTCAGGGTACATATGGATGATGAAGCAAATGAGAAAATGTGTTCTCCAAGAATGCTATTGCACATTGCAGAAATAATAAAATACATTTTCAAATGCAATGGGTTTGAGAAATTGGGAGACAAAATATGCAAGAAAGCATGAGAAGAAAAGAAACCACCAGACCTTGTTGTAGAAAATAATAACAGGATGAGGGAGATGTGCATGTTCATGTGCCACGGAACAAAAGTGAACTTACAGCATTTCTGAACACATTCCCAAAATTGAGAGACAAACTTATGCTGTGGTACCCACAAGTTGATGGATTTGTTGACATTTTAAAAGAATTGTGTATCAATTTGGAAATGTTCTTTGTCATTGCCACGCAAACTGATTTGTGGTTTGAATCTAAAGTTGTTGTGCAAAGGCAAGGTGAGGAGACAATGAAAAGGGTTTACATGAATGCACCATTATTTTCTGTTGTTATGGAGAAAAAAACGTTAGACTGATTACTTTCCTGAAGAGCGTGAGTGCCAGCAAAGGATGTTAATTGGGTACAGATTAAAAGAACACAGGATGGAAGTAAAGGTATTTTGGTTTGTACAAATTCAGGTATGGATGTTGCACTGCTTCAAAAAGTATTATTTTGCCCTCTTTAGAACAGATTTGAGCATTGGAAGAAGAAACATACATTTAAACATGATGCACAAACACAGAGAGAAATGCAGGTGCAACATATGCCAATTAAGCAAATGCAAATGTCAGTTCGGAAACAGCTACCAATGGCAGGAGTTTTTCAAGCTCAGATGCTCCCACAAAATATGGAAAATGCTCAAATTAATTTATTCAGTTGCCCAGAGCAAGTGTGAATTCATTCCAGAAACAAAATCAAACCCATTTACACAGGCCTAGCAGGAAAATAGTTGTTTTGCTAATTAAACAACACAGATTACTGTACACCAGATAATCTTAATTTTCAGATTCCCGATGAGGATGTACATTTTAAAATGACCCATCAAGAGACAGCTTTAGCACAAAACACAGTTGAAAAATTACCTTCTTATTTGAAAGAAATAATAAACACAGAAATAAGAGAGTTCACAGAGAAGGATGTCAGATGAATAAAATGTGCAGAACATGTTACTGTAAAATAAGTACCAGATGGCATGTATTCAAGAAGACCATCAGTTGCAGAAACGTTACCCATAATTGGAAATAAACTGAGTAAAGGATTATTGATGAAATTGATTGGAAGTTTATGTAACATTCTGATCACAGGTTCACAGAAACTAAATGAAAGGAACAGATTAGTGCAGGAGATTAATAGCATATCTGTTCCATGTTGTCCTGTGGTACTGAATCCAGCCAATATATTTTTTCACATTTCCTGTGCTGAAGAATGTCTTACTGTTATTGATTTTTGTCAAGTTCATGTCACAGTGCCATTGCATGAGAATAGTCAGGAGTACTGTCGAAAAGAAGATGAATACCTGAGACACATAATTGGAAAGGGAGGCAGAAAGGTGTCACCAGTGAGAGTGGAAATAATTTAACAGAAGAATCCACCTCAAATTCAGAAAGAAGTCAAGATGTTTTTGGGAATGGTTAGCTGCTGTAGAGTGGTTATTAAATCTTTCCCTAGTGGCTAAGCCTTTACTGAGGCTGACACACAAGGGTATGTCAGACCCGCTTCCATTGGACAACAATTGCACAAGAGCATTCCTAGAGTTGAAAGAGAAAAAGTGTTGCACCCCAGTGCTAGGAATGTAAGTTTATTTAAAAGAAAATAAACCAATTTGCAGCAAGAGGGAGGGCATTGGCTAGCCTTGCACGTCATATTTTTGGCAAGGCACATCACATTCCTCTGTGGTCTTGTGAAGGGAGGGCAGCCTTTCTCTGTGTGAGACACAGCGAGACTGATTGAATAGATCAGGGCAGAGAGAGCAGCTGATGGGACAGGTTTAGATTAAGATGCTAAAACTAATTTTATGCTTTGACTAACTAACTCGTTTTGAAAAGATGTATTTGTCTTATGCATGTATTTCTCTTTATGGGACATGGTTGCCAATTTTTAATTATTGATTAGCCTTGCAAAACTCACTCTTGAATTATATTTTCTTTAACTCTCTAAAGAATTCATTCATTTGATGCCTCCTTCCCTTCCTTTATGGAATGCCTTGTATTCAATCTGTAATATGGTCTGTATTCATTCTATTTTTCCTATTTTCAATTCTGTAACATGATTGATATTTGACTAATAAAGAAAGGGTCAGAGAACATTAACTTTTGACTAGAAAATAAAACCCTTTACAAATACTCACAATTTTCTTTATTGGCTTAAATGGTAATTGCATTTTTGATTGTTTATGTAAAGTCTCCTGAATGTGATCCAAGGTGGCAAAGGTCCATCACCTTTTAAGCGGTAAGCTAGAGGTAAATTAGGTTTTGCATTGAGAAATTACAGTGAAATTACTGCTGGATCAGACCATCCGGACATCTCCTTGCAAGCAGGTGGAGTCACTCACAGCACCCTCCTGCAAAGATATCTCTAATCCTTCTTTAAAGTTATGTTAAATCTTTTTTTTGCAGGTAGGTTGCTGCCTTCACAGTGAAACATGGAGCAGTTTTGAAGCACCACTCCTAGTGCAAGTACCAGGCATCCGCAGGAGCAAGTCAGTAGGATGCTCCTTTTCCTACATCACTGGCAAATCCTGGAGCAACCTTCCGCACCACATCAGAACCTCTCAATCCATTCTCAATTCCTACAAGAAACTGAAGAACTGGCTTTTCTGCTAGGGGCCTGAAGAGCCTACTCACCTACTTCAGCACCCGGATACCTCTCGGATGATAAGCACGCTATAGAAATCCTCCTAACAGGACATGACAAGCAGTTGCTTTGTATTTTAATTAAATGCACTTCCCCAGGGCAGGACAAGTACCCAGCTGCACTGAGGGTAGTGCATTCACTGTAACAGGGCACACTTTCCCTGTTTGAACACAGCACACCTATTCGAAGGTGCGAAATGGTGCAAACAGGAAAAGTGAGCCCTATACATAATAAGGGTCTTGAAGTGACAATATATATTGCCTACTATAGACTAGTATTCAAATAGTTAAAAATAACAGTATATTCACAAATATGGATCAAATAAAAGAAAAAATCTGATTATAGGAATAAATATATTCCAAGGCCTCTACCACCACAAAATGTCTCCTAACTAGGGGTACCCAAAACTCGTGTAATTTGCTTTAGTGTAAGTGTGCGCGATTAGAGTGAAATTAAACAGATTGATGTGAAAGCAAATCAGTTATTTTGGAGTATATATTAGAATGAAGTGCAACCCCTGCATCAATTCTTGGTACAAGGACACATTTAGACAAATGCACCACAAACAACAGCAGCACTTTTTCTGTTATTCCTGAGTATTTGTGATAATTTTTTTACTAGAATTGCACCATTCGTGATAAGTTTCGGAATTATGTGTGAAAAGGGTCACACGTAATTCCAAAAATATGAGAATTACTTGGGAGTTATTTGAATTTCACCTAGGCCCACTACTGCCCTTACAGTTATTTTCCCTTACACCACAACTGGGCCTGTTGTGCGTTCTCTAATCCAGAGTCCAGAGCCATCAGGAAAAGTATTTTATTATAAATTCAAAATAGGGGTGTTGGACCCGGCCCTTTAAGCAGGTTCACCCTGAGACTTTTTGCTATTTCCTAGCCTGTTGCTGGAACCTGGTGGTGGTGATTTTAAGCCTCTGCGCACTTTTTCACTGTGGTACAGTGTAAAGTGCTTGAGCTCTATGTGTATGTGTGGTGAGTGACCTGCCCTCCCATAGGAATGAATGGAGAATATATATGCCCATGGTAGTTCCTGATGTGTGGGGAGTGCAGGGGCGAGTTTGGTATGAGAGAACTCGTGAGACTGAATGCAGCGAAATGGTATATGCGGCATGAATGTGTCTAGTCTAGAAGTGCCACTTTTAGAAGTTGGCATATTTGTGTAATTTGTGTCTTGCGTGTGATTGGCTGGTGAGCCTGGTCCAGGAGTGTCTGGGCCTGCTTGTGGATTGACTGTCTGGTTTGAGGGTGACAGGGGCTGGAGAGCCCAGGAGGTTGTCTGAGTCAGCCCATGGATGAAAGGCAGCATCTGCTGCCAGGGAAGTGGGAGGAGATGGCAACTGATAGTGAAGGGCTGTGCCTGCCTGACCAAAATGCTGGCTCCACCTCCCGCTTGGCGACTGTCACCTCTGTCCTTGATACTGACAGGACTTCCCTATTATCTGTTCTAGCTGGTTCTCACACTGCCTGCACAAAGACTTCAAAGACTTTTCCCTGTATAAGAAGGGGCTGTGTCCCCTTCCAAAATGTTCTTGTTTCTGACTTGAATCTACCAGGGGCGGGCGCTGCCCAGCCCCTGGATACCTGATGACCCTGGATGCCCTGGAGGACTTATTTTGGACTTTTGCCTTTCAAACCTTTTCCAGGACCTTTTGCCAGAAGGGAGCGCTGTGCTTTCGCTGTTGTAGCTGAGGCCCCTTTGCTATGGGAGCCCTTCTTGGGGTGCTTGGGGTCTGCCTGCTCCCTAGCGCTTCGTGTGCGCTTTATTTGGGCTCTGCATCGTGGAGCTACTCTCTGTACTGTTCGTGTTCGTAGCAGGAGCCCACCCTGCATTTGGCCCGTATTTTTATTATTGATCGAGGCAGGTGTCCACCCTGCTTATCTGTGGCCATTTGTGTACGTTATTTAGCGGGTGGCCAGCCCGCGTATATTTAAATTGACTCGAGGGAGCCTTCCCCTCGTTGCAGCAAAGAGTGCACTGCCGCAGCCCGTGGAAACGCCGGAAGGAGATGTCCGGCCCGCTGCCTGGTTGTGGGCGGGGCCGGGAGGAAGTTATTTCAGCCTCCCCCCTTGCCTGGGGAAAGCCTGTGGCTGTGTTGCCGGTCTCCCGTGTGAAGAGGGAGACCGGAGGTGCTGCGAGCCAAGAGTGTGCGGCCTGGAATGGCCGCCAGCAGAGAGGAGCCGCGCCGTGTCCCAAGGGAGAGCCCAGCAGCGATTAGAGATGCGGCGGAAGGTGCGGGCGGGGCTCCGTTGTCAGAAGGAGAGCCCCGCCGCCCAGGAGAGAGAGACGCCGCAGGGATCCAGTGCGACATCGGAGAACTGGTGAGTGCTGCTTAGGGGGGGGGCGTCGGGCACACTACTGGTGCCCGCCCTGCCCCTCCAGTACCTTGGCCCCAGATCTTGACGAGCCCAGAGGGTCTCAAGGGCCTGGCCGGCTCAGCGCGTCCCCCGAGGAGGATACCCCCCTCCCCCAGAGGAGGCAGGTTGGTGTGCTCAGAGCGGCCCCGGTTGGCAGCGGGCCGCTCCCACGATCTCCGGGGGCATTTTCATTTACTTTAAGAGCCGGAGAGACTCAAGGGGGCATTTGTGTATTTTAAGTCCCCCAGAGAGGGACTCCAACAACATGGGGCTAATTACTTTTAGATCCTCTCTGGCCCCGATGCACATGTTTAGTTAAGAGCCTAGAGGGCTCTTGGGGGCAACGTTATTTACTGAGCCTGCGCGCTCCAACAAGGCCCCAGTCAATGCCAGAGCCTGTGTGGCTCCAACGTGTGGGGCATGTAATATGCCCAGAGCCTGTGTGGCTCCCACGTGCGCAGTGCAGAGCCTGTGTGGCTCCACCATTTGTGGCACAATTCGCCAGAGGGGCTACTGAAGGCCCTTCCACAGTTTTTCATGATTCTCCAGCTGCCCAGCAATTAGTGGGCAGCTGCACTGTTTAGGCACAAGATGGAGAGTGAGTCCCTGAGAGGGACAGAGGTGGCACAGTGGTGCCAGGCCTGCTACAGCTGTGCAGCACTTAGTGCCAGCTGCAAGGTTTAGGCCCTTGTGATTGTTTCCAGGTGCCCAGCAAATAGTGGGCACCTGCACCATTTAGGTTTTGCGCCAATGGCGCACCCCTGAACTGGCACTGCATGGCAGCGCACCCTGACATTTGGACCCAGGGCATCTTTGCCCCAACATGGCCAGTTGGCCTAGGGACTGCCACAGGTGGTGGCTTATGTAAGTTGTGCGCAATGTGGTTATCTGCTATGTCTAGGATGGTAACTGCCTACTGTGTGTTTTTGCGCTATTGTATTGTTCTGGCACCTCTGAATGTTTTTAGGCATCATGTGTCTTCCTTTGCCCTGCGCTGCACCTCTGAATGTTTTAGGCATCATGTGTCTTCTTGCGCTGCACCTCTGAATGTATTTTTTTGCATCATGTGCTTTGTTCTTAACACCGCTGAATGTGTATATTTATGCATCATGGGTAATGTGTTCCTTCTTAGACCCCTAAACACTGTGTGACACTTAGGTGGTTGTCCTTACACCTATGAATGTTTTAGGCATCATGTGTTTCTCTTTATTACTCCTCTGAATGTGTTTCATGCATCATGGGTAATATGTTCTTGTTTATACCCCTAAATGTATTTTATTCTTAGGTGGTTGTTCTTTTTAGTACAGGTGGTCCTAGTGAGGTCCTGGTACCTGTTCCCAGTAGTTACTGGATGTATTTTATAACTGTTATCTTGTGCTATACTTATTCTAAGTTCTAAAAGTGCTATTTCTGATTCTGACAGTGGCCCACGTGGCCCTGTCTCCTGTAAATAATCCCTTGTGAATATTGCCCGTGCCAGTTGGCACCATGTATATTGTGTGATACTATCTGATGTGTTTTTACAATACAAAAGTTATTTTATAAATAACCTTGTGTGGAGTTCCTTTTGTGGTGTGCCTAGTATGTTGTTGCTGTTGTGTGCTGGCGCAAATGCTTTACACATTGCCTCTGAGTTTAGCCTTACTGCTCATGCCAAGCTACCAAGGGGGTGAGCAGGGGTTATCTTGGCATGTGACTCCCTTGCCCTGACTAGAATGGTGGTTTCTGCCTGGCTTTGGCGTCAGCCTTAGCCTACCAGAAATAGCCAGTTCTAACAAGGGGAAAATGGCAGTGCCTACTCTCTCCATCAGTTCATTTATAAGAAACACTTTAGAAAGAACTGAACTTTATTTTCCTCATAAAAGCAAACCATTCAATGATGGATGAAGCAGCAGATATTCCAAGTAAAGGACCATTGATACTTTCTTTTAATATCCAAATACAACATGGTAACTGGAGTTAACAAAGAAGAGGGAGGAGCCATCGGGTCCAGAAGAGAAAGTTGCTACTATGTGTACTATGGCCTGACTCTCAGTGGCACTTCCCCCTTAGGAAAAATTGATTTTGTGTTATAAAAGGTGCCTGAATGGTGCTCTCAATTAAAGAAATAATCTGAAATGCTTTTTTCTTGATGCCTGGTAACAAATAGCAGCACTTATTGCCACAATCTTGTTCTGTAAAGCCCCACAGCATTGTTACTATGTACACATGAAAGGTTTTTTAACCAAACCAAATCTTACTTAAGCAGTGTGACATAATGCTAACATATGGGGCATTATGCATCACAACCATAGAGCAAATGTCCGATGGTTAGACCGAACACCCTTGACATGGTATGTCCCAAAATGTTTTGCCATCATTTCCTGATTCTGGCTGCACTCGTTTTTCGCTGGCATTAGGACACTCTCCCTCAAACATGATAAAATTGAACAACACCTAATTGACACATTTAATTTACTTTGAAGACCCTAGTAAATGGTACTACTTGTACCTAAGGACTGGAAATTAAGTATTACTAGTGAGCAGCAGCGCTCATAGTGCCACCCACCAAAATAGCTTTTTAAAACATGTCTCAGTCCTGTCACTGCAGCCCGTTGTGCAGTTTTCAACTGTCATTCCGACCTGGCAAAATAAACTTATTCCCAGGACTAAACCTTCCTTTTTAATGCCTCTAAGGTAGGCTGTAAATCCTCAGAAGTTGGGGTGCATGGTAATTAAAATTAAGGCGCGTGTTTATCTTTTACATCTCCTGACAGTGAAAAACTTCTAAAGTCATTTTGCACTATGAGGCCTATCCCTCCCACAGGCTAACACTGGATTACACTATTGCCTTTAATACATGCCAACTTCAGACTAGAGCAGATAATAAAATAATCTTTACACTTAAATGAATTGTAATTTACAATCCTCTTTAATTATTCAATATCTCCAGTTCTACTGATTGGATTTTCTTAATTGTGTTGTTTTTCTATTGAATACAAATGACTCTATTTTACTAAATTGGTTTGGGATTTTTCTAGTGTTATGCTTTCACTTTATTACTGTTTGTGTGCAGCATAACTACTTTATACACTGTCTCTAAGTAGAGCCGGACTGCTTTACTGCCGGGCTACCAGAGAGTTAAGCATAGGCTTATCTAGTGGCTTTTGCGGGTCACTCTGACAAGGATTGTGTTTTTTGTCTGAGTGGAACCACCACCCTCAACCAATAAATCAATTTCGAAAACCAAAACCACCATTACACAAGATTATTCTAGTGTGCTAAAAGTTTCACCCGGGCCCATTCAGGATGAATCTGAGATGTCTTCTGCTGGCACGGTTCTTAGGTACTAAAGGTATTTTGGTGATAGGAAACTCTCAATGTAGGTCACTATGAAATTCAATGTAAGAATCAAATAACAAAAGACCAGGTGTGGAGCATCATGGTATGCCTTACAGGAGTGGCGTGGCTCGGAGGCCGATGAGGAAAGCTGCGTGAGTGACAAGCTCCGCCAGCAAGTCCGACATAATCCTGATTTACTAATGCATTGAACCCCCTGATGCTGCCAAACGATTGGAGAGTGGAGCGGGCCTGCACTGGTGCGGTTCCGCAACAGTACTGAACGAAATTATGGAGCTTTTGACGATTTCCCGGCTTGGGACGAAGGTGGGAGACATCTACAAAATGGCAGCGATACAGAGCCGGGAGGCCCGGAGACTGCACTAACAGAGGCTGCCGCTTGCCGGAGGGGGAGCCGATTGCTCAGCAGACCCAAAAATTGAGTCGGCTGGGGCCCCCCTGACCTCGAAGTGGGAGCTGCGGTGGTGAGCTGAGCAGGCGGACTTGCCCGTGTGGGATAAGCCCAGACCAAAAGCAACCTGCGACGGCGGATTGTGGCAGTCAGCGCCAAGGGTACAGAGCTAACGGCACCTCGGGGGCCGATCAGGAGAGGCGCATCAGACACGAGAGGAGCCCAACCTCACATTGGTGAGTGGGGCATGGCGCAACCTGGGGCCACGGACCGTGGAGGTGGGCATGGGGTCTCGGGACGCTGCGGCCTGCGAGCCGTGGCGTGGGAGTGGGCGCTTGCCCGGAAAAGGCTGTGGACCCCCAGAGGGACTACTGGACAGGGTCGGAACCTGACGGCGGAGAGTCAGCACCCAGGGGAACAACGGCAGGAGGGCCAGGTTACTAGGAGCAGGATCCTTGGGGCGCGCTGAGATATGGCAGGCCCATGAGGCACAGGGTTAGACTGATTTGCATATGGCCATGTCTGATCTGGGGTGGTGGTGAGTGCAAAAAAACGATGGATTTAGGCCCAGGTCTCTGTACTGGGGTGAATGTATGACATTGTTCTGCATTCTGT
Source organism: Lissotriton vulgaris (assembly GCF_964263255.1). Taxonomy (NCBI): domain Eukaryota; kingdom Metazoa; phylum Chordata; class Amphibia; order Caudata; family Salamandridae; genus Lissotriton; species Lissotriton vulgaris. The sequence goes on along the minus strand of NC_141693.1, from coordinate 1,114,980,890 downwards.
CCATCAACTTTTGTTTTTGCATTTGTCACCCCGAGTGGGATGGGTATGCTCAGACGTGAGTCCCATACTCTCCACACCACTGGATTCAAGCAAGCTGGGCTGAAGACGGCTGGAATGCCAGAAACCGGTCCTCGGAAGCTTGTTTCCAGTCCAGGGAAGGCATGGATTGGCAGTTCGGGCTGGACTGTTCACATGAGGCACAGGGTCAGACTGATTTGCATATGGCCATGTCTAAACTGGGGTGGTGTGGAGTGCAAAGAAACAATGGATTTAGGCCCAGATCTCTGTACTGGAGTGAATGTATGACATTGTTCTGCATTCTGTCCATCAACTGTGGTTTTTGTATTTGCCACCCCGAGTGGGATGGGTATGCTCATACGTGAGTCCCATGCTCTCCACACCACTGGATTCAAGCAAGCCGGGCTGAAGACGGCTGGAATGCCAGAAACCGGTGCTTGGAAGCTTGTTTCCGGTCCAGGGAAGGCATGGCTTGGCAGTTCGGGCTGGACTGTTCCCATGAGGCACAGGGTCAGACTGATTTGCATATGGCCATGTCTGAACTGGCTGGTGGGGAGTGCAAAAAAACGATGGCTTTAGGCCCAGATCTCTGTACTGGGGTGAATGTATGACATTGTTCTGCATTCTGTCCATCAACTGTGGTTTTTGCATTTGTCACCCTGAGTGGGATGGGTATGCTCAGACGTGAGTCCCATGCTCTCCACACCACTGGATTCAAGCAAGCTGGGCTGAAGACGGCTGGAATGCCAGAAACCGGTCCTCGGAAGCTTGTTTCCAGTCCAGGGAAGGCATGGATTGGCAGTTCGGGCTGGACTGTTCACATGAGGCACAGGGTCAGACTGATTTGCATATGGCCATGTCTAAACTGGGGTGGTGTGGAGTGCAAAGAAACAATGGATTTAGGCCCAGATCTCTGTACTGGAGTGAATGTATGACATTGTTCTGCATTCTGTCCATCAACTGTGGTTTTTGTATTTGCCACCCCGAGTGGGATGGGTATGCTCATACGTGAGTCCCATGCTCTCCACACCACTGGATTCAAGCAAGCCGGGCTGAAGACGGCTGGAATGCCAGAAACCGGTGCTTGGAAGCTTGTTTCCGGTCCAGGGAAGGCATGGCTTGGCAGTTCGGGCTGGACTGTTCCCATGAGGCACAGGGTCAGACTGATTTGCATATGGCCATGTCTGAACTGGCTGGTGGGGAGTGCAAAAAAACGATGGCTTTAGGCCCAGATCTCTGTACTGGGGTGAATGTATGACATTGTTCTGCATTCTGTCCATCAACTGTGGTTTTTGCATTTGTCACCCTGAGTGGGATGGGTATGCTCAGACGTGAGTCCCATGCTCTCCACACCACTGGATTCAAGCAAGCCGGGCTGAATACGGCTGGAATGCCAGAAACCGGTCCTCGGAAGCTTGTTTCTGGTCCAGGAAAGGCATGGCTTGGCAGTTCGGGCTGGACTGTTCCCATGAGGCACAGGGTCCGACTGATTTGCATATGGCCATGTCTGAACTGGGGTGGTGTGGAGTGCAAAAAAACGATGGATTTAGGCCCAGATCTCTGTACTGGGGTGAATGTATGACATTGTTCTGCATTCTGTCCATCAACTTTTGTTTATGCAGGGGAGATAAGCACTGGATGATTGGCCTCTCATGCAGCGAAGCAATGCCACGGGCCTGAGCGGTGAGGGGGATCAACTAAGAGCATAGAGGCGACCGGGTGCCATCGATCTCAGCACCAAAATACTGATCAGGGCGGCTAGCACTTGGCCCCAGCTCTGAACAGAGAAGAGAGCAAGTCCTGCTTGAATCCCCAGGTACTTGGGTCTTATCATTTGCGCCTCTGCTACTGGCTACGATACTGAACCAGTGAAGTTGACTCTGCACAGGGACACAGCAGCAGGCAGGTGGGCGCTGCATTGGGTGGAGATGCTAAAGGCCCTCAGGTTGGGGAGAAGAAATCAATACAGATGAGATATTGTGGTTCCCTTCACCCCCGAACTAGTCTCATGCAACAGTGGTGTGAAGAAACACCTTCACGATCGGACCACCGGAACTGTGTGCATTAGCTGTGAAGTTTAATTATTGTTAGGTGCATAAGTCTTGACTAAACCCCTGAAAGCTGATAGGGTGGACACCGCCGGGCATCAATATGGGGAAATTGAAAGGGAAGAAAGAAGGAGAGCAGCTGCTATCGAACAGCGAACCCCCTGGCCAGGCTGATCCAGGCGCGCAGGAGGCACCTCGAGACTCTATCATGCAGCAGCAATTCAATAAGATTCTAGCAGCATTTGCAGATTCCGGCACAGCTCTTCAGCAAGATATCGCACAGGTGGCAACGGACCTTGGCCTCCTATGAGCAGACCACTGTAATCTAGCAGACAGGGTGAATCTAATGGAGGGGGCACGTCAGTACGCGGAACCAGCACAGAATGCACTGAAAATCCCGGTGACAAATGCCTTGGACCGCATTGCGGCGTTGCAGAGGCGTGCTGAGGATGCCGAAAGTAGAAATCGGCGGAATAATATCCGCGTAGTGGGTCTGCCTGAAAAGGGGAGGGGTCGGACATGGTGCAATATCTAGAGAACTGGTTGAAATCAGTGTTGGCCCCGAGGGATTGTCATCCTTTTATACCTTGGAACGAGCGCACAGAGTTCCAGCTAGACCGCCGCAGCAGGGGCGACACCCAAGGCCGGTGGTGGCCCGCCTGTTGCTCTTCCGAGACAGACATTTGTTACTCCAGAAAGCGCGCACTGATGGCCCTTTCCACGTCGGAAATAGCAAGGTCAACCTATTCCCGGATTATACCTTTGAGATTCAATGGCGTTGCTCCTCCTTCTTGTCAATTAAAAGAGAATGGAGAGAAGAGGGCCTTCAGTATTCCTTGCTGTTTCCAGCTAAATTGAGAATAATTATAGATGGCAAGACCTGCTTCCATGAAACCCCGGAAGAAGCATGGACATGGCTGGAATTTTATAGGGCTGGAAAGGATGATCAGGGACGGAAGACTCAGACACCTCGGAAGGGCTTCTACAGCGCAAATCACAAAGACTTCGACAAAGGCGGCGAGGTCTGCGTAGGCTCTCAATATCGCAAACTGAAGTAGAGAGGTGGGAGGTGCTGGAGGCAGTATTTGCTATCTCAGGAGATCGGTTTATGCACTCTCTGGAAGGCACTGACTCAGAGAAGGACAAAGAGCAATCCGAAACTAAGACCTCAGAAGCGGACAGCATACAGATGCCGCCGATCACATCAGCTACAGCGGATGGATTACTGGACGAATAAAGGTTGTACTGTTGGAGGCTCTCATAAAAACTGATAGAGTGCTGAAGGCTGTGCCGGGAGGGGGGACTCCTCCATTTCAAATGGGCAGTGGTAAGCTCGAACCGTTGGTGGTTGTTCAATGAGACTAAAACTGGTGATCGGGGGATAAAATGCATGATGTCATTTTATTTGGGGTTTTCGGGTGGGTATGAGTCTAGGGTGAAAGCGGTGGTCCGTTGGCACTGAGTTCTCCTCGTTGCCCATAAGGCATGCCCTCAGTAACTACTGGTGGGCTTAGAAGTGTGTTAATTGTTTCAGTGATTTGGATGGGGACTAGCTGTTTGGTTCTAGGTCCTGTCCTTGGGGGGTGGGGATGTTGGGTAGTTAGGAGAAAGGTTGGGTCAGGGGGTTCACCAGTGTGGTTCCTGGAGTACGGATTGAAATGAGGATATTGCATTATAGTGATGGGGGCGATACCTGATTTACATTGTATTACCTTGAATGTGAGAGGACTGCACACAATGACAAGGCGCCATAAGATCCATGCATACTTAGTTAGAAGAGGAATACACATAGCATTGCTTCAAGAAACTAACCTCACTAAGGCAGAGGGTTTGGCTTTGCAACGGAGATGGAGAGGACTGGTATCCAGCACCGCATACTCTGCCTTTGCACGGGGGCATTGATCTGGATTAGGGTCGGTGTTCCTTTCCAAGTAACAAAACAGACAAATAGACCCTGAAGGCAGATTTGTAGCAGTAGTAGGGAGACTTCGGGGTTGGGATATAGAGCTATTAAGCATTTACGCATTATCAATGCTGACCACTGATTACAAGATTCTGAGCAGAATATTGGCGACTCGCCTCTTGCAGCACATGACTGCTCTGATCCATGTAGATCGGGCTGGGTTTATCCCGACACGGAACACAGCCTCTAATGTGAGGAGATTGGTGAGGATATTAGAAGAGCATCAACCGGGTGCGCTTAAACCAATGGTGTTTTCAGTGGACATAGAGAAAGCCTTTGATAGTTTGGTATAGCTGTATTTGTATATGACGCTGGATTGCTTTGGAGTGGGAGACAACTTCATGACCTGGACAAAGGTGCTTTACACATCTGCAATGGCTAGAGTGAAGGTGGGAGCAAGATTCTGAGCAGAATATTGGCGACTCGCCTCTTGCAGCACATGACTGCTCTGATCCATGTAGATCGGGCTGGGTTTATCCCGACACGGAACACAGCCTCTAATGTGAGGAGATTGGTGAGGATATTAGAAGAGCATCAACCGGGTGCGCTTAAACCAATGGTGTTTTCAGTGGACATAGAGAAAGCCTTTGATAGTTTGGTATAGCTGTATTTGTATATGACGCTGGATTGCTTTGGAGTGGGAGACAACTTCATGACCTGGACAAAGGTGCTTTACACATCTGCAATGGCTAGAGTGAAGGTGGGAGCATTGATATCACCCCAATACCGAGTGGCACGTGGGACGAGACAGGGGTGTTCGCTCTCCCCTTTATTATTTGCCCTAGCAATAGAACCACTGGTGCCAAGAGCTAGATAGAGAGAGAGCTATGGCGGCCTGTCGTACAGGGAAGATCAGCAGTATATTTTGTTGTATGCTGATGATTTGTTGATGTTTCTAGATGATGCGGGGAGTGCACTGGAGGGGGCGGTGGGCTTGCTGTCAGAATTTGGAGATATTTTAGGCCTACAGTTGAATTGGACCAAGACATGTCTGTTCCCAGCGAGACCCGGGGAGGTACCACCCACCACATCTAGGGCAGTGCGATGGGAACGGACCTGCCTGGCATACCTGGGTGTCCATCTCTATCATAGGGCCAATGATATGCTGGAAGGGAATGTAGGGAGATGCATTAGAGCATTAAAAGGTAGCATGGCCTTTTGGGCTACTCTCCCGCTGTCCGTAACAGGGTGGATAGCTTTATTAAAAATGGTGGCACTGCCTAGGCTGTTATATTTTTTTAGAACGTTACCTGTCTGGATACCGTGCTCAATCTTCAAGTCATTGAAATCCTTGATTGTGGGGTTCCTATGGGGGTCTGGTAGACGAAGAGTGGCCCAAGCGACACTGAAAAGACCAAAGACAGAGGGCGGGCTAGCTGTCCCAGATTTCGAACTGTACTATCTGGCGGCCCAGCTACAAGTATTGACGCAGGCAGTGGCAAGAGAATTCAGAGGTCCTGAGCACCTGAGAGGTAGGGGGATACCATGCCATGTTTTAGCCTTCATAGTCATGCAACAAAAACTGGACCTTAGAGATCTCTCCATGGAAAAAAAGACACTGAGACTGTGCTGGAATCGCTCACAGCGTAGGGCGGGAGTTTTACATCCCTATGCGCCCGAAATTCCGTTAGGGATGGCTGCAGTGTTACCCCACAGAGGTGATTGGACGCCTCTACAGGACTGGGAACAGGCGGGGATTCAAGTAATTGGGGATTTGTATGAGGACGGGGAGTTGTTACCTTACCAAGCATTGCAAGAGGGGTACGATCTGCCTGGAGGAGGATTTTTAATACACGCCGCGCTGGTTCATGCAATACGGGCATAGTGGAGAGAAGGGCTCACCGAGCCTAAAACGACAAAGGCATGCCAATATGTAATGATGGTGGCTGATTTAAGGCGGTTACATGTCTGTACTCTAGAATGTTAAATGAAGGGCTGGCGCCATTGGATACATTGAGAATAAAATGGGAGGCGGGCATCGGGAAACCCATACCAAAGAAAGCATGGGAACAGATAATACGTAGGGCTTGGAAAAGCACGAGGAATGCAAAATTTTAGCTGGTGCATTTTTATATATACTACACAGGGCGTACTTAACACCGGGTAGGATTAGGAAGTATTTTAAAGTGGAGGAGAAAGCGTGCCCCCAGTGCGTGAGCGAAGGAGTCGAGCTGGAACATATGTTATGGGAGTGCCCTAATTTAGGGGACTACTGGGAAGAAGTGGGAAACACGGTGACTATGACCATGGAGCGACACTTAACTTTTGATATAGCAACATGGATACTGCACTGGTTCCCTCACACACCCAAGACGAAGGTGACAAGCACATTTGTAGATATGGGGCTACTGCTAGCGAAACAGGAAATAACTAGGCATTGGAAATGGAAAGACGGCCCAAATACCAAGAGATGGAAGGCTGAGTTCCTAAAGTGGGCAAGCAGTGAGAGTGTCCTTAGATATCAGCAGGCGCGCCGTCTCAACAATGAAAAAGCCCTAGATTCAGCAAATGCATGGGAGACATTGGTACAATCTTTATCAGATCACCAAGCAGAGGAAGAGTAGGCAAAGCAAACTGGGTTCCATAAAGTCCGCTTGCAGTTACAGGCACATTACGGTATGCTATTAGTAGAAGCTTCATCACAACAAGAGTCTGGAACAGATGTCACAGGAACATACACTGGCGAGGAGGGAGGGGGGAGGGTGCCTTATTCGGGTCAGAGGGGAGTTTAATATGGGATTTAGGGTTTGCAAAAATCGAGATCCATAGTTTGATTATGTATAATTCACCATGTATAATTGTATTGTTTCAATATATTTTGAGGTGATTCATGTGTGACAAGTGGGGGGAGGAATATTGGGATGCTTGACATAGGTTGATGGTGAATGGCTATGAATAATGTACTTTGCACATATGAAACCAATAAAATATATGTTTAAAAAAAATGGTACGCCTTACAGGAGAGGGTTGGTCAAAAGAGGGAGTACTCAGTATTTAACTTCTGAGCTCAGTTGACTAGATGAGATAAGGGTCCTCTGAGACTTTGACTTCCAAAGCACTTTCAATGATTCAAAGTATCAAGCAATTCTTCATGATGAACAGCATCAAGGACTGCGGGTAACTTGATGAGAATCAGCATTTAAGCATTACCCAAATTAAGAATTGAGACATCATTATCTGTGACTGAGACCAAGAGAGTTGTTGTGCTGCAACCTTCTATTAATCTTGTTTGGAAGTCAATAATGACAGAGGTTGTTTCTAGAGATTGTCTGTTTCATCTCAGTGCATATGAAGCTTTCTATATCCTTTACCTTGATGAGAAGACCCAAAATAGAATATAGATTTATGAAACCATTCGGGTCAACAGAGGTTTTTTTTCCAATAATGGTGTTATGTGGAAAGTGTTGAGGCAGCCAGGTATTTCACAATGCTAGAAACAATTTCACCAGATTTCTTGAGTTGTGAAAATGTATATCTTTCACAAGGGTAGTATGGATAGATTAAATGAGAACATTTTAGGCTCACGAAGAACAGTTATACCTCGGATGTTAGCCTCTAAATCCCCAATAAAGACAAGCCAATTACACAAAAAATTCCACATGATTTCAATTGGGTGACTTAACTGGATTGAATTGGTGAAAGGTGAAAAGTAATGTTCTATCTTTGTCATACAATAATTGTAAAATGTGTGAACTCCTCACTCTTTACAAGTTGGCCAGGAACGGCAATGGAAAAGGGACGATTTGTGGCCTGTTTCACAAATGTTCCAATATTTTTGGGTCAAACTTAGCTACGCCGATTTGGATTTAAGGTTTCCGGAATTCTTGAGATGAGAGGCTTTGTGAACATTTACACTCACAAGACCTCATGATTTTCTTTCCTTGCTGACACTAAGCAGCTATTCTTAATTTCATATTTTTATCTGTGTGGGAGGGTAGATTATTAGATCATTAGGGATGTTGGTCATAGTCATATTGTAGGTCTAATGAATGTTGTTAACACTCTGATTAAAAGCTGTGTCTGACAACAGTGAAGACATTCAAGACCCCAGGTTGATAAGAGGTGTGTCTGGGGTCTCCGACCCATGCTTAAATCATTTTGTGTTGATCACTTTCAGAAACTCAGTGCAGGACCCCTGGGCATAAAGAGATAATTGGTCCCTTCTGGAGTCAATGGCTGTCTTTAACTTCTGTTATCCTAGGGCATCTGCATCATAGACATTTAAACTGAGGACCAAGTACCAAATTTAACATGACTCTCAGGTTAATGAGGCAGAGAAGACAGATGCGGACTCAGGGAAGTTCTGAGGCCAAGAAACGGAGAACCCATCATTAACTCCCAATAAATTATTGATCAGTCATTGCTTTTAAAAGGAAATACACAAACATGTAATACTATGTACAAAATGTTAACTATTTACAAGTTCTCATGTGGAACAAAAAATGTGAACACCTCCTGAAGGAGCCTCACAGAATAATCTTGGTACAAATCATATACCCTTATGAAGATTCACAGGAGGACACTAACTCCTAAATCTAGCCTAGTTATGCAATCTGCTAGGCAATATGTGTTAAAATGTATTCAGCAGCAAGCCATGAGCATAAAAACATGAATATTCCTATATATACTTATTCGTAAATACAAATAATCCTTCACAATAGACCTTCACCCATTGGCAGTGCATTCCTCAGTTCAAACAAGGAAGGCCTAGAGATTTTGACAGAACCTTTCATTAGGAACAAACAAACTAGTCTTAACTAGCCCTGGGCGGAGTTGGCGGAGTGGGGCTTCGCGGAGCTACGCGAAGTGGGCGAGAAACTACGCCCACCTCCGCACTCCGCGTAGCCCCACTCCGCAAACACCACTGGCCGTCAGCCCCGCCACCCGCCTCCCTCCCGCCCTCCCTAAATACCTTAAATTAAAGGGGACAAATAATTTAAAATGCACTTACCTTGCCCGCCGCTGCCCGCCGCGTCCCCGGGGCTCGCTATCTTCCGTCTTCCATCTTCTTCATTAATGCGCATGCGCGGGCGGCCGCGCATGCGCATTTCTCACGAGAAAATGCGCATGCACGGCCGCCCGCGCATGCGCATTATTGAAGAAGACGGAAGACGGAAGATAGCGAGCCCCGGGGACGCGGCGGGCAGCGGCGGGCAAGGTAAGTGCATTTTAAATTATTTGTCCCCTTTAATTTAAAGTATTTAGGGAGGGCGGGAGGGAGGCGGGTGGCGGCCAGCTACGCTCCATCTGCGGAGCGTGCGTAGTGCCGCCTGGCTACGCCCGCTCCGCAAAATGCGGAGTAGGCGGCACTACGCACACTCCGTGCACGGAGCGTAGCTGGCCGCCCACCCCTAGTCTTAACATATGTTATTCATCATATTAACGCAAAAACAACAGTTGATGGACAGAATGCAGAACAATGTCATACATTCACCCCAGTACAGAGATCTGGGCCTAAATCCATCGTTTTCTTGCACTCCACACCACCCCAGTTCAGACATGGCCATATGCAAATCAGCCTTGACCCTGTGCCTCATGGGAACAGTCCAGCCTGAACTGCCAAGCCATGTCTTTCCTGGACCGGAATCAAGCATCCTAGGACCGGTTTCTGGCTATCAGCCGTAATCAGCCTGGATAGCTTGACTCCAGTGGTGTGGAGAGCATGGGACTCACGTCTGAGCATACCCATCCCACTCAGGGTGACAAATGCAAAAACAACAGTTGATGGTCAGAATGCAGAACAATGTCATACATTCACCCCAGTACAGAGATCTGAAACTAAATCCATCGTTTTTTTGCACTCCACAACACCCCAGTTCAGACATTGCCATATGCAAATCAGCCTTGACCCAGTGCCTCATGGGAACAGTCCAGCGTGAACTGCCAAGCCATGTCTTTCCTGGACTGGAATCAAGCATCCTAGGACCGGTTTCTGGCTATCAACCGTCATCAGCCAGAATAGCTTGACTCCAGTGGAGTTGAGAGCATGGGACTCACATCTGAGCATACCCATCCCACTCGGGGTGACAAATGCAAAACAACAGTTGATGGACAGAATGCAGAACAATGTCATACATTCACCCCAGTAAAGAGATGTGGGCCCATCATTTTTTGCACTCCATACCACCCTAGCTCAGACATGGCCATATGCAAATCAGCTTTGATCCTGTGCCTCATGCGAACAGTCCAGCCCGAACTGCCAAGCCATGTCTTTCCTGGACCGGAATCAAGCATCCTAGGACCGGTTTCTGGCTATCAGCCGTCATCAGCCAGGATAGCTTGACTCCAGTGGTGTGGAGAGCATGGAACTCACGTCTGAGCATACCCATCCCACTCGGGGTGACAAATGCAAAAACAACAGTTGATGGACAGAATGCAGAACAATGTCATACATTCATCCCAGTACAGAGATCAGGCCCTAAATTCATCGTTTTTTTGTACTCACTTGTGTAAAGTGTTTATGCAACACACACACAGCAGCAACACACTAGGCACACTACAAAAGGAACTCCACATAAGGTTATTTCAAAAATAGCCGCGCCCAGTCTTCCGGTCTCTGTGGCTGGCCTGCCCCCAGTTAGGCGGACTCTGTCTGGCTTCCTGGTCAGGCCGGCGGGGCTTCTCTACCTTTTCTCAGGGCGCGGCAGTGATTACTTTGAGGCAAAGTGCGGGGTGTGCACCCACTTTAAAAAAAAAAAAAGCATAAATTAGCGGGGTGGGCTCCCGCAAAATTTCTTAAAAGGGGCACAAAAACACGGGGTAGGCTCCTGGTAACACCGGTAAAATGCGGGGTGGGCTCCAGCTTTAGGTAGATGCAAATATGCGGGGTAGGCACCCGCTACAAGGACACTGATGTGGGGTGGGCTCATGCTTGGTTTTCAAGCATTAATCAGCGGGGTGGGTTCCCGCTCTAAAAGGCACAATTGCGGGGGAATCTCCTTTTAAAATGCTGGCAGCTCCGTGCTGCAGTGAAAAATAGAAGCGCTGGTCCTCATAGTCAAGTCTGCATAAAAGCGCTCCCAGGAGCTAGGTGTCCACAAAGTCCTTAGAAAGGCAGAATTAGAGGATCTTTGGTGCTGGGGAGACCTCAGCAAAGCGCAGCCAGGCAGGCCAGCTTGCAGGGACCCCCAGGAAACAGCAGCGGGGTCCCGCTGTAGTTCCCCCTGGCAGAGTGTCCCCCTCAAGAACACAAGCACACCATTTTCATGGGGTCACAGTTCCTTCTTTTACACTAACAAATCCCTTTGTCACAGCACAGGGCTTGGGGATATCAGTTAAGACTGGTTTTTGTTAGTTGGGGGCTCAGTGATCAGACACACCACAGGGGGTGGAGCCAGCATTGTGGAGGGTAGCCACAGCCTTTCCGGGTCCCAGGTGCAACTCCTCCCTCCCATCTAGATGCAAATCTCTCTATTCACCACTGGGCTGACCCACCCTATCTCTTGGAGCCACCCACACCTCTCAGCTCCTGTCCATCACAAGCCAAACATGCAATTCACACCAGGCGGGCAGATACACAGCACAGAGAAATGCCAATGTGTAAAAGTGACATTTCTCCACCAGTCACCATAAATCTGCCCACACTATTGCCCAGCATTTATCCTCACAAGCTCATACATACTAAACTCGCCCCTGCACTCCTCTCAAACCAGGAATTACCATGGACACACATATCCCCCATGCATTCCTATGGGAGGGCAGGCCAATCTCACCACAAGCACTAAGAGCGCGCACGCACTTTACACTGGGCCACAGTGCTAAAGTGCACAGAGGCCAAAAACTACTAATATCAGGCCATGGAAAAGGCAAACGTTTAGGGGTGAACCTGCCAAAATGGCCAAGTCCAACACAACCCCCTTCCAGCCAAAACGCAGGGCAGACCAATCACCACCGTGATGGGCTTCCCTGCTTTGGGCAATAGAACACGGACGCGGGCCCGCAACTGCAGGAACACCCTCCTATTCTATGCCACGATGCACCCATGTGGTTCCTTCTGTAAAAGCTGTCTGGAGCAACTGGGCTATCCCACTGGTACTTCCTAGCTGTCCGCGGCCAGGACCAGACCCTAGGCCACCCAGACGTCACTGGTCCTTGCCCATCCAGAGTAGGGGGTTGTAACCCCTGGCACACAGTAGCCATTCTCCACTCTTCCGCTCATCAGGGCATTTCTAGACTGCCACTGATCCTCCAGCCCATGGTCCGCATCCTCAGGCTGACCAGAAGTCACTGGCGAGACTCTCCTCCCCCTACCTCTCCTTCTATGTTTCCGTGTTCTCCTTCTTTGAAAGGCACCCTCAGACCAAAACTCTCCCACCTGTTCAAGACCTCTCACCAACAACTGGTCTCCCAACCTAGGGCCATAACCTTTAAGGTTGCACCAGGGTCAGAGGCGAGGACTCCCTCCCTCTGCACCCCCTTCAAGAGTTCTGCACCCTCCCAACTGGAACTGTACCCCTGGAAGATGAACCGATCAGAACACTGGTTACAGACGTCCTTCCCTCCAGGTCAGGCAGATCCTGAACCTGGCCTCCCAACCATGGGGTTGAACGCTTTGGCGGAGTACTTGCCTGGCACACCTGGACTTCTGGGGGCTCACACAGTATCCCCCTGAGGGTACGCTTAGAAACCCCTGGCACCGACAATGTGCCTCAAGAGGGGCGCCGCTCACTGGGCTATTCAATTTATGCAGTGCAGGAGCGAATAATTCTAACTGCCATTGACCCCCTGTCGGTGCCCATCAACCTGCACATTGGGCGAAGCCATATTCTCCGGGGGACCGCATACACTGGGCATTCAAATAGCAGGTGGCCTATGGTTTCCGAGGGCGCTGAACAAGATGGACAAGCAGCCTTGGCTCCCGCAGACCAACTGCTAGTGAATGCCCCAACCGGTAGACTCCCAATTCTCAATTGAAAATACAATTTTCGGTCCAGGGGTTTTAGGATGACATCCCAAAAGGCTTCCAACTTTGGCACATCTTTGATATCCATAAACAATCCAGTCAAAGACCCTGGATCGATAGACCCAAAAGACCTGGAAGCCACAAACTGCCAGTACAGATTCTTAAGTACCTTCTTGGGAGGGAACCTGGTGTTTGTAGGATCTTCCCACAGATCCCGTAAACCAAATCAATCAAAAGGCACCTAATGTGTCTTAGCCACTTGATTTTATGATAAATATCACTACTAATTATATCAAGTAGGCCTTTTGAATAGGTTTCGAGTTCCGGGGTGGTTCAAATCCTCCTCCAATACAAAACTGGGCGTAAAGATGCTATGAGCGCTATTGGGAACATCCCTAAATCATGAAAAGGGGGTTCAGAGGGGTACTCTGGGGTAATTTTATTACATTTCTTAAAAAATAATTTTCTGAGATTGACATCCCCCTGAGATTTTCAGTTCCCCACATTTCAACCCCGTATAGAGTGGAACTAACCACTTTACCATTGTAAACCGCCAATACCGGGGATATTGGTTTAGTAAAGGATGTAGTATGTTCCAAACTCAGGGCCCCCGATAACTACCTATGTTTTAGGGTACCCAGTTCAATTTGCTGTTTCCAGCACAGATTATGCTGAATACAGACACCCAAATAAGTAAAGGCTTGGACCCTTTCCAGAGGTCGCTTGTTCATGATCACAGTACCCTTAAAATATTTAGAAGCATTAAAAGTCTTAAATTTAGATTTTTGCACATTTACTTCTAAACCCCGTACTGTACAGAAGTCTTCAAAGAGCCCAAGGCCATTTTGAAGCCCACTTGGAGTTTTTGCAACTAAAAGACAATCTTCAGCGAACATTAAAATGGGCACTTTGGCTCCAGCAATGATCGGTGCATCAATATTGGAGTCAATTAAGATTTTAGACACATCGTTAATGTATAGGGAAAATAGGGTTGGCGCCAGGACACAGCCCTGTCGTACTCCCGTTTCCACTGGGAACTGTGGGGTAACATTCCCAGGACTCCCCCACCTGATCTGTGCATAGTTTTGTTCATGCAATCTTTTTACCAAAGATAAAAGAGTCCCTGGCATGCCCATGCCAATGAGGACATTCCATAGCGTAGAGCGAAGAACCCGGTCAAATGCCGCTCTTAAAACTATAAAAGTGGCATATAGGCTTCCATGACCAATTGTCACTGTCTTCCAGTAGAGCATTGCAAAATGCAGCACCTGGTCGACAGTGCTAATTGAGTTTCCAAACCCTGCCTGCAAGTGTGATAAGATCTTATTGGCACGTTCCCAGTCAAGAATGTTGTTTAAAACCAGCCTGCCAAATATTTTTTGAGATGTATCAATCAGGCTGATTGGTCGATAATTTCCTGGCTGGGACTTGTCCCCTTTTTTATAAACGGGTATGATCTCTGCCCCGTTCCAAGAACTTGGTATAGGGGCTCCCCTAGCGATCATGTTTGATAGGAGAAGTAAATAACAACCCCAGGAGTTCTTATCTTGCAAAAATAGGTCGGCGGGTATGCCATTTATGCCTGGCGCTCTACCAGGAACCACTAGATCTAGAGCACACTGAACATCTTTCAGGGTAAAGAAATCTTCCATCAGGGGTTCAAAAAATATTTCCACTACTGGCTGTGAGCCCTTACCTTTAGCATACTGTGGCTGAAAATGTTCTACCCACTTTTCTTGGGGGACCCAGTTCTGCGGCTTGTCCGGATTAGTATCCACACCCCACTTGTAGACATTCCAAAATCTTCGCGTGTCTTTACAAGATCCTGCCTCCTTAAGGGCAATCCACCTTTTCTCATCCCAATCACGCTTAGCACTTGAGGCAGTATTTTTATAGGTCAGCCTGGCCGCTCTAATATTCTCAGTCGTCTCTGTTTTGATTGCTTTTCCCAGGTTAAGGCGGGCTTTCCTGCATTCACTAGACTACCACCGTGATACCTCTGGAACGCGGGAGGCGTTACGCCGACAGGGCTTAATAAAAAGACTCTTTAGTTCCCCAAAAAGAACCTCATGTATTCTAGTCCCTTCTCCTAATTTTAAGGAATTATTGTCCAATTCAGATAACATCAATAAATCCAGTTTCGCCTGTTCAAGCTTGCTGTTTATAAAATCCATATTCTCTTTGTGAAGTGAATCTTTGGACCAACGGACATGGCGCATATCATTAGATATTACAATATCATGGGAGGGGTTGGCAACCATCATAGCCCCAGGATGATCAGGAGATTCCCAATAAGTGAGACTCATAGACAGGGGATTGTGGTCGCTCTCAACCCTATCTATAATCGTCATATCCTTAAGATATCTCCACAGGCCCAAGTTAATCAAAATGTAATCTATTCTGCTCTTATGAGTACCACTTTTGAATGTAAATGCATCAAACTTATCGCCTGTGGTCCTACCATTGATTGCTCTTAAACCTTTATTTAAGCAGAAAGAATTCATTTGGACCACTATATCTGTCCATTTGCTGACCGGATCAAAATCCAATTTGGGAATCCCCCACTCCCTATCCTCCTCGTCCGACACATTCCAACTTCCTTTCAAAAGAGGTTCAAAATGTACATTAAAATCCCCCCCGACGATTACATTCGAGGGCAAGTAACGACTTTCCAATAGGTCTTCCAGAAGTAATAGAACCTCTGATTTTCTACCCCCGTACTTCTCGCATATATGTTATAAACATAGATTGATACATCATTTGGGAACTTGAGACTTAGTATCTGAAGATCCCTGTGATTAGTCGGTATAATTTTTATTGTTACTCCAAGGTCCTGTCTTATCCAAATCGTTAGCCCTCCGGCTGGTCTCCCCCTCCCTTCCTTGACTGCAGGGATACAATATTTTAAATACCCTGGAAAATACAGTTCTTACGTTGTCCAGGTTTCCTGAAATAGGCATATTTCATGTTCTCTAATAAGTAGTGCCCCCTCAGGTAACTCCAATTTAGACTTTAGGCCAGCTATTTTCCAAGAGAGAACAGACCCTGGTCTGCCGACACTGGACATGGAACTAGCTTGCACTAAAAGCTCTAGGTTATTATCTGGGGGAATAACCTCAACAGAGGAACAAGCTGGTGAGATTCGTTTTTTTTAGAGAGTTTACTACGATACCATTGGGTCCCTGACCAGTTATTTCTACATCGTTGGTTGTTTGTGTTATGGATTGCAATTAAAGTCAATCGTTGCAGTCTAGTCTCGAACTTTCCCCATGTATAGTATCGTCCTGGTTCTCTCTTATGGACTTCCAAAATTGTGGGGGGGGTAGCTCTCATCTGGATCCTAGAATGATTTGGGGAGCAGGATCTAAATTCTAAGTTTAATAATTCTCCGGCTATCATTGGATTTTTAAAAAAGAGTTCTATACAATCATAAGCATCACCCTTGAGAGTAAGCCTACTTGCACGGAGAATATCTTCCCTGATCACCGACCTGCAACCCCTTACGTGCCTAATCCAATGAATGGCTTTGTTGGTTAGAGTGTCAGGTGATTCACGATCTCTGCCAACAGGGAGCTTGGGTATATTAATCAAATATCAGAAAAAGAATGGAGGCAGCACCAAGTATGAAGTAAACCAGGACCACGTTGTATCAAAAATATATTTTCTTTTATTTTTTCATTTTTAAGACAGCCAACGCGCTTCGCTCCCCAACCATGGGAGCTTCGTCAGGGCTGAAAACAACACAGAAATGATACACCAATATTAATAACACATACTGACATTACATTTACAACAAAAGACAAACAAGGTTAAAAATACATTAAGTCGAACTTTTGCGAGACGAGATGGCAACACTTAGAAGGGCCTCAATATCAATCCTATGTTTTGAGAGACATCTTGCCTTTAAATCTAAATATATAAACACAAAAGTGGTGCAACTTAATGACTGTAGATAACATTGACAGAACCGAATACGACCAAATATAGGGTGCTTAAGGTCAAACAAATAAATAGAGATGAAAAAGTTGTGAAGTAAAACCAAAGTAAGGAGAGAAACAAGGGGGGGTGGCCCCTAAAAGAACCTATACCGAAAGGTTACCCAATGTGAAAAGTATGCACATACACCTACGCACAGGTGACTGGGCCAAGGTTGACACTATACAAAATAATGATCTCACCAAAGGTGTTAGTAGATCTTGAAGCGACGAAATGACGTAGATGAAACAGTTTGACCAATACAGTAGTATGGTTGCTGGAAATGAAAAAAAGTTTTTGAGTGTATAAAAAATTGTCCAGAGATCAAACCCTAATAAGTATCTCAGGGCGTCCAAACTCCTTACCCGATATCAAAATTCCGATATCCGGATAATGTTATACACACGTCAGGGGCCTTTGGGTAAATGGCACGATTAACCAAAGAGGTAATATTTCCACTGTATCAAAAGAAAAAATGGGTTTGAATAAATATATGAGGAATCAGAATTCATTAGAATTATCTTTCAAGTCCAGGTTATCAATAAGTCGTGTATACGAACAATCACACCAAGAAAGCTAATCACAGAGACAATATTCTTTTATATACATAGAGAGGGGGGGGATTCTAATTCTTCACAAATCGCTATTACAAAATTACTCACAAAAATAATGTGAACTTTGCGTCCAATGTCAGGCACGTGCGCAGACCTTAATAAGCTGCTACCACAAATGCTGTAATGGAAAAATAAAAAAAGGAAAAAAAGGGGGGGTTGTATATAAACAGGCATGTAAATTACGCCCCCACACAGTAATTTTCCATTAATCTACAATATTGATTCACAAGCGATTAGTCACTGCTAGTCAAAAGGATATTTGCTAAAATGTTGGTCCTGTTGCAAGTACATATCGACCAAGTATCATTAAAAGTAAAAATAAGTTCAAGAAAATTTACAATTAGCTGTTAAACAACGGACCGTGTGTGAAAACGGATTACCACATATGCAAACCTATGGAAAAAATGCTGTCACAATTGTTTAAGAAAACTTGGGCAGGCTTAAAAAATTAATCTCAGAAAAGGAAGTCTCACGTAATAGCCGTATTGCATCTCTGTATAGTATACGTTCCCAATGTTTCCCCAAAGCGGGAGCGTACCAATGTAAATAAGCGTTCCCTTCCCCAAAGTAGAAACTCGCATACATAGAGCATATGGACCATCGATAAAATATCTACAGCCAGATTGCATTCCGTAAATGGCCGGAAGCTGGGTTTGACAAGTTAAAGAAAACGGAGCGCTTTGAACCCGCCACCCATAACAAGGGAATTAACAAAAAGGCAACTTGGCAGAAAACGGAGCGCTTTGACACCGCCACCCATAACATGGAAATTAACAAAAGGCAATTAGGCAGAGCCCGGTAACGCTAGAGCATATGGTCCGTATAGCGCACGCTTACCTCCATGCTTCCTATTACAGCAGTGTCCCCATGACGGATTCGGTCGAGAAAGATTGGACCTGGTCGGGTGCGTTTTTAAACGCACCGCGCACCGATCACATGGTGTTTAATTGCACACACCTGGACTGGTGCAGGCAGAAAAAGAGGCCCCGTGACTACAACATCGGATGGAGAGCTAGACAAGGGACTACACGGAGTCCGAGTGGAGCGGCCATGATGGACTGCCCACAGAATACCGTCAACCTTGAAGAACAGACCTTTAATTCAAAGAGCTGCACTTTACCCAGAGGGAAAAGTTGACCAAATGTAAAAAGTATATATATATGTATCAATTCCGGATATACTGCCAGTGCCCTTAAGAAGTAAGAAAAAATTAATTAAAAAATTAAGTCAAATACTAAATAAAAATTCAGCCACACTGGACTAATCCCAATTGAAAGTATGAGTAATCACAAGCTGTTGAGAGTAGATTGAAAAAGAAAAGAAACCCAATCACCTTTGAAGTACCGAGTCCAGACACAAGGAATAACAAAACGTAAACACAGCAAAGCATAACCATTTCTAAATAGACATTGCAAAAATACAATCAGCAACAAGACAGCAAATACGAAGTTGAAAACAATATATCATAAATCATAAGGACCAATGTTATTGGTCACACTGGGATACAGTCATCACCTTTATACCTAAGCCAGGGTCATGGAAAAGCAAGGCATAAAAATGAGTACAGAATTCAGGAATTAATCAACCAAAGGGCAATGGGTCAAAGATATGTCAAAGAGATGCCACTAAGGGGATAGCTCGATATTACATTATAAAAAATAGTGCATTTCATTGTCGGAATTGTGTCCCTGATTGATGGCTCGAAGGCGACATATCCATTTGGCTTCCTCTCTCCTTAGGGTAAGCTCCCTATTGCCACCTCTTTTGTTAGGCGGAATGTGTTAAATTGCGTGGAACCAGAATGTGTTATCATGAGCATGTTCCAAATTGTAATGCTCCATTATCGGATGCCTACTGTCCCTATTGATGATTGCCCTGCGATGTTCTTGGATTCTCAGTTTAAGTGGTCGTATACTGCTGCCTACATATATACGACCGCAGGGACATCCTAGGACATAGACTGTGTAGGTGGTGTTGCAATTACAAAAGTGGGTGATCCTGAATTGACGATCGTTGTTGTATGAGAAGGTAGTGGTCTTATTTTTGCCCATCTCACAGACATTGCAGGTTCCACATATAAAGAAGCCTAAGGGTTTAGGGGCTAACCAATTCTTATTGTTAGGGGGAGTAGTCACATAACTTGGACATAGTTCTCTGCGTAGGGAAGTGCCTCTCCTATAAGTAATGGAAGGTTTTTCACCTACATGATTTTTCAAGCCCTCTATTTCAGTCAATAAATGCCAATTTCTCCTGAATATGTTGAAGATTTTATCACTGTGGGTTGTATATTGGGTGACAAATCTAACTCTGCTGGTTCCCTTGTCCAATTTCGCTCTTTCATTCTTACTGGACAAGGTGGATTCTCTGTCCACCGTCTCAATTCTGCATACTGCTCTATCCACAATTTGTTGGTCGTAACCTCGTTTTAGAAATCTCTGTTTGGTCACATTTACATTGTCTTTAAATGTGTTTTCTTCACTGCAAGTTCTACGAACTCTGACGAGTTCACCAAACGGAATATTTCTGATTACCGAACTGGCATGTGCACTGGAGGCGTGTAGTACAGAGTTACAGGAGGTTTCCTTTCGATATAACTTACTTTGGACCCGACCATTCTGTACATAGAACGTGATGTCCAGGAAGTTAATACTGCTCCTGCTATGTGACATGGTGAACTTCACATTGTAAGGGTTGTCATTAAGATATACAAAGTAGTTGGCAAGTTCCTCATCAGTTCCAGACCACAAACATATCACATCATCGATGTACCTCCCCCAGAACACAATGTTGTTGGTCCAGGGGGAGGCACATCGGGCCCAGGCGTGCTCCCTCTCATACCACCCCATAAAGAGGCAGGCATACGAAGGAGCAAACCTGGAACCCATCGCGGTACCACTGGTCTGCTGGTACCAGCGATCATCAAAAAGGAAGTAGTTGTTAAGCAGAATAAGATCTATCATCTGCATGATCATTTCATTCTGAGAATAGAGCTGGGCATCTTCTCTGTCTAAAAATGATTGAACTGCTATTTTCCCATACACTCTGTCAATACACGTGTAGAGACTGGTGACATCTAATGTCACGAAACTAAGGTCATCCGACCACTCAAAGTCATTGAGTTTGATCAGGACGTCCTTACTATCCTGAACATAGGAGGGAAGACTAAGCACATATTTCTGCAACTTAAGATCCACATAATGGGAGAGGCCTTCGGTGGGTGAGCCCACCCCCGAGATGATAGGTCTACCAGGTGGAAACCCCTCCACCCCCTTATGAATTTTCGGGAGGATGTATATACAAGGGTAGGAGGGGTTAGATACGTGTAAAAATCTAAATTCATCCTCCGTCAGTAAACAGGAATCCTTCCATTCACATAGTCTCTCATTGATGGTATTTATAACAAGTGGTACTGGATTGCTCTTCATCTCCCTATAGTTCTTACTGTCTGATAGTTGCCGTTTAATTTCACCAAAATAGTCTGCCCGATTCATGATTACCACACTTCCACCCTTATCAGCCTCTCGTATCACAATGTTGGGGTCATCCTTGAGGTTTTTAAGGGCTTTTCTTTCAGAGTCAGTTATATTGGACCTGATTCTAGTATATTGTTGATTAGAATTTTCAAGTTTGTACAGGTCTTCAGTGACCTTTTTGTAAAAAGCGTCTATATTGGAGTGGTAACCAAAAGTGGGAATAAATTTGGATCTGGGATGGAGACCACTATCATCGGTGATTTCTTGGTCAATGCCTAATTCTGTCATTAGGGCTGGTATGTTGATCTGTTCCTCCTCATCTAAAGTCATGAGACAATGGACAGCACGGATGGAGGCAATAGTGTGTTCGCTCTCATTCATCCGGTTATTTGGAACAGCACTACACACAGATCTATTGGAAAAGAAATCCTTCAATTTAAGGAGCCTGGTGAATTTGAACAGGTCAACATGTACATCAGCAAGGTCACCCATTTGTGTAGGACAAAAATTCAATCCTTTACTCAGAACTTGCATATCAGTAGCATCAAGGGTTTTATTCGATAAATTTACAACTTTCAAATCTTGTATACCATCAGTGATATTTAACAAATCAGCAGTATTGACTATTTCTTTGTTTCTACAGATTTGTCGTTTTTTCCTACTTCCTTTCCACCTCCTACCGCCCCTCCTGGTTTTGGCTGTTCCCTCTTTTGTTGGAGACGGCTTGACATTCTTAACTTTGCTAGTTCCTTCTGGAACGACGAGGCGCCCTCGCCTAAAGGGACCTCAGGTGTAATAGTGGAAGAAGCAACACTGCTGGCTGATGAGATGGAGATGTTGCTGACTGACTGGTTATCATCACCATCATCCCTGTCTTCCCTAGATCTTTTTTTGTCCTTAGAACCTGGGAGATTGTCAAATTTTTTAGCAAAAGTGTAGATACGACCGTCCCTGTAATCACGGTCATCCCTCTTAATTTTACGTAGTTTTTTATCTTTAAGATAGATTTGGTGATTATCTATTACTTTTTTCAAAATGGCAAAATTCTTTTCAATTAGATCCTTCTCTCCCATCTCCCCAATCTCCTTCTCTATTTGCTCAATCTCGGCCTGTAGTTTTCACCCTTTTCTAACGAGTGTTTGATCAAGATTTTCATCATAATAGATGATGCTCCCTCTAAATTGCTCTCCCATTCCTTGAGTAGATTTTCACTTAAGTCCTCAAAGGTGGGGAAAATGAGTATCCTAAGTCCTCTAGGGACCTTCCCATTCTCAAGGTATTGTGTCAGGGTTACACCATCCCTATATTAATCAAATATACTGGAGGTGACGTAGAAATATTTAGACTAGATTTGATGAGCCCAGAGTTTAGTGGAATGGGGCCCGTTTTCTGCTGACTGGGTAAGGGATTGCTGTCAGCTTGTTTTAGCCTAAGAGGTCGTTTGCCTCCCAATTGACCTGATATGCCACTTATTGGAATTTTGGCAGGGGGCTGAGATAGCTCATTTTCTTCGGACACTTGGTTCCTTGTTTTAACCACCTCACTAGTTCTACAATTTCTAAATGCAACTGCATCTGTTTTAGGCTTTTCACCTATCTTAGGGGGAGCGTTTCCTGTCTGGGCTGATACGCCTCCCTGAATGGTTCTAGGGGCTTTAGACACTACAGGGGCTTTGTTATGTTCCACATTTAAGTTACTAACAACAGCGGTTAGGTGATCAATCTTAACTTGCATCCCTTTTATTAAGTCACATAAGTGAGTTACAAGTTTAAACAAAGGGTTATCAGTTTGATCGCCTACCTCAGGATCTGCTTGAAGAGTACTTTCTACTTGACTTAGACCAGGACTTATCATATCCGACCCCTTATCTAAATGGAGATTTTCAATTTGGGCTAAGATAGCGAACTTGTTGGTACAGGGTAGATTTAGAACATATTCGGGGCTCTCGTTCGCATTCACTCTGCTTTCATCTAGTTTTTCAGGTAATGGTAATTTGTCCCCTAGTTGTGGTTTACACATAAACATTTCAGGTATAACTACTGGCCCCCTTGTTACACTCTTTCCATCCTTTACAATCCCTGAGCCAATTACCACACGATCATCAACCCCTACATTAGGGGTAGCTGTTAAGAAGTCAGTGCAATCTAGGAGCAGGTCATCAATTCATGACACTTTCTGACAGACTTACACTTTTGTCTCTTTGCATGTTTCCCTCCCTTAGTAACCCCTCCAACGTCATAAGTTCCTTTGGGTTTTTCCTCTTCCCCATTGTACCAGAAACAGTTATCCGATGAAATATGTACGGTACCTTCACTGTTATGACTCCTCCGGCCCCCGACGGCCACAGACGGCCCGCCCTTTGCCCGGGCTTCACCCGGTGCCGCCGCGCGCTTCCCGCGACGCGGAGGAAGGACAGGACCCTTAAGCGCCTCCGGGCGCGGAAATGCTGCAAGTGGGCGAGGCTGTCCCGCTAGTATTGTAGTCCCCCCGCACTACGGCCGCTGAGCTGGTGATTGCGGCGGCGGGGGGTACAAACAGCCTACAGCGCACTCGTAGCGCAGGAGGGGTTCGATGATCCTGGAGTCCTCACGGGCAGGTAGGGGTGAGTCTGCTGGGCGTTCCTCTGCTTGCGGATCAAATACTCAATTTGGATCAAGGGCAGAATGATAGGCATTCAGTCTCACCTTTTACTCTTTCCAAGGACAATGTTGTTTTCTAGCGATAGCAGTTAGGGTTATGTTTATTCCTATCCAGGAAAGCCTTCAGTGGTTAGCTACCCTGTCTGAGATGGTGCACAACCATTTTTCTGTCAATTCAATTGGTTTTCCACTGAACTACAAGGGGGTTTCAAAATGAGAATAGGTTGCAACGTTTTTGTCATTCCATGAACCTCACAATGTACCAACTACCTGCACTACATGCTATCCTGTTCCAACAACTGGTGAAATTTACAGTGTTTTGCTCTATAGACACACCATCTAAACTTGCTGACATACATAGGACAACATTACATCTCCAACAGTGCTGAAATTCCCCCCTAGTTCATATGTAGGCCAGCTTCTGCACTTAAAGTGACAAATGAAAAAATGACTCCAGGCATGCCCCTGCAAGCTAGCTGTGAAGATTTTAAACTGCAAATACAACCTGGCAAGGTAGGCCCTAATTGACGATAGGCCCGGATACACTGTATTTAAAAAGTTGATTGCATGTTGTTAAGTTGTATATGTCCGGGCACTGAAAAATGTCCACTTTTTTTTTTACTGTGGGCGAGCTGGCTCTCCCATAGAAAAGTACTGGGTTACATTATAACACGTTATTATAATGTATAACTTTGGTTTGGGAATGCCCATGATTCATGTACTCATATTAATAGGAGTTTAAAATTCAACCTGACTGTAAAGTCAGATTTTAAATTACTATTTAGAAAATGTCCGTTTTAGAAAGTTCTCATTTTCCCACCTAAAGCTTGCAGTAACCTTTAATAACATAATCATATGTCACCTGGTAGCCTTCTGGAAAGTGTGAATTGCTCTAGTAAGGGAATACAAGGCCTTGGCTTGGTAAAGAGTGACCTCATCCTGACAGGATGGAATTGAGGATATGGCCACTAACTGTACCAGCTTCAAGGGGCAGATGTTGCTCACATCCAGGCCTACCCCTGCCATTGTCTTAGTTGCCAGAGCAACACCAATGACAATGAAGGAAACCCTGTCCCAGAATTGTTTTTTGTAGGGGGAGTCCCTCACTTCCCTAGACACACATCAGGGGTGTGACCATAGCTCTCACCCAAGGAAGGAAGCTTCTGACATCTTGGATTTGAGTAGAGAAATGCACAGTGGGACTATTTATCACCAAACCCTCATGAAGTGATGCAAGAGTTGGTAGGGTTGCCATTGGGAATTTTACTCCTATTGAACAAGGAATCTCAACCACCAACAAGTTAATGTCAGCCATAAAAGTGACACACCTGGCTGCCTCCTTTAGAACATTGCTGGACCTGTGGAAAACAGAAGAATGACTGCACCTGCTGAATCAAAGGACTGGTACCCAGGAGAAGAACTGGGCCTACTATTTTACCTATAGAGAGAAACCCTAATGGCTGAACCTGCTCCCACTTGAACGCACAACTGAAGAGTAGACTCTAAGGGCTTGTTAGCTAGCCTCCTGGAACATCAAAGCCACAAGAAGCCTGCAACAAAGAAGAGGCAAGCTGAGCAATTCCAACTTGATTTGCTAAGCATCCTGCTTCAGGGAGATGGAGTCCTAACTCACCAAGTGGTTCTGAAAAGGTACTGGACACTTGGCTGGTGTTAGAATGTTCTCTGTCCCCCTCAGTATTGCAAAAGTGAACACTTGGAAATTGATTCTTAATTTTTTCTTATAAGAATGATAGGCTACCAAGGGAAAACTGCCAAATTCCAGGCACCATTGTCTTATCCTGGTTAATGGGGGAGGTGGGACAAGGAGCTAAATGAAGGTCTGGTGACTCTTGCTCCTGAACGTAATGACTTAATCTCACTGGAATCACTGTTCCTATGTAGAGAGAAAGACTAATACTTGTTGACAGTGTGTCCTGTTCTTAGTGCCCATTACACACCCCTAAGGATGTCATGCTTTATCATTGGGCAATGCTCCTGCAATGCCCTACGAGTCCCCCGAAGGGTCACCTTGTCGGAGATCTTTTTAGGATAAAGCTGTATGGGTGCATGGGGGCGGGTGGCAGTGAAATCCTACAGTGAAGTCTAAATTATGGCTGGAGGGGTGGCTCAACAATTTATTAGGGAAAATATCCCTCTGCTGACCATACGCGGTAGAAATTGTAAGTACTACTGCGCCACCATAACGCACACATTGCAACCCGATAGCACGGCTGCATACTCTACCGCTACCTTTGTTTGCCTTACCTGATGCCATAACTCCTCATAACAGGTCTCAAGGATACCCACAGCCGCATCTCATGGGACAATCTCCTTTTATTATCTAGGTATGCTCAAAAGGATAATTTAAACGCTTTAGTGTAAACAGTAATTGAATGTTTGCCATCATTGGTGCTACTTAGTTTAGACAACGTGACCATACTTACCTACATTGGCAGCGATCAAGTGGTTTACTCCCAATTATGTGTTTTTGTGTCGTTTTTTACAAAATTGACATTGTACCCTGGGCACCATTATATGTTCTTTCATCTTGTATTGTTAATACATGTCTTTTGCCTGCTTTTTGATCCACTATCTGGACATTCACCATAAACGATATTATACTACATGCACCTGGCGCACCAATGGAAACCCAGGATCACGCTTGTTTTTAAGGACTATCCTTAATGGAGGGTATGGATGCATAAACTACGCTCACCTTTTATTGCTTTCTTCTTTTTTGTCGTTCCAGAATACTGTATCAACCTTTTAGTGGCACTACATTTACCCTTTTACACAGCACTCTTTACGGTCCTGAAGAAGCACTTAGTATCTCCTCATGAGACCAATAGATAGCGCTAAACATATTGAGCACCAAACATGTCCATTAGGGGCATGCTAGATTTCTCTTGCTACAGTGGGCCATTATCTCACTCTGAGCTGCACAACCTTTTTTGTTTTTAATTTTTGCAGAGGGATATTTTCTCTAAAAAATCGTTGAGCCACACTTACAGCCATCTTTTAGACTTCACTTTAGGATTTCACTGCCACTCAGGCCCACGCACGGCTTTATGTTGAAAAGATCTCCAACAAACCGACCCATCGGAATGTGTGAGGCTACCAAGAACAGGACACACTGTCCCCAAGAACCACAGTATTAGGGCCATTATCTTATCGCCAGTCAGATCTCAGCTTGCTGGATTACCCCACTGAAAGGAGATCAACTTCCAGAAAAGTTTTAATTTGGAGAATTTCACCAGGACCAAGGCCGAGAAGCACCCAACCGTCGTCGATCAGGCCAACAGGCCCCCCCACCGATGAAAATATCCACCAGAAAAAAGACTAATTCTGTAGGTAAACTTTTTACTGGGATTAACTTGGTCCCTGTAGCCAACCTGCGCACCATTGCGGTTGGCCTTAGCTTTTGACTTTGACCCAGTATGGCATGACCAGATACTTGCAGTTGGTACTTTGCACTGTGTAGTGCTGGAAACCTCTTAAACTCCTAAAAATCATATACATGGTTTCATTTATCAAATGTTTGTCATTGTGGTGTCTATTTAAAGATATACATATATACTGTTTTTATAAATTGGAGTGGTATTGCTATTGTGTTGTGTTTTTGATGTATTAACTGTTTGGTACTGATAACATAATTAACACTTGTTTTCCTTTCAGGTAAGCCTGACTGCTCTGTTCCACAGCTACAGAGATCTAAGCAAAGGATTGAATTAAAGTACCATAACTGCACAAGATAAAGGATAATGACATTATTACTTGGCGAGGTGTCACAACCACCCCAATTAATGATCCAATTTCTCACATTTTTTAAATATCACAGGCCATTTATTGAGCTCACTTTGTAAGTAGATGAATGTTTATCACTGTACAGTAACACAGGTATTTATCACAAGATATCCAGTGGAGTAAACAGGTTGTGCAGAACTACAAACCACCACTACCTACCATCACAACTGGACAACAGCACACTCTGTAATAGGGAGGAGGATTACAAACTCTCACTGGAGTCATGTACCTACAGTTGCATGGGTCTCAGCAGTATATGCTCCCTGAAGAAGATAGAGTAAAGACAACTGACCATGCCTTCCATCATTGTCAGCTATGTCATTTTCAAAACAGCATGATGTTATAATATTCACATTATGATGTGGAAAGTAACATGGAAAATTACCTTTGGAATATGGCAATCATCTGCATTTTCGGCCTCAGTGTATCTTGATAAGTGGCTTTATTCACTCACTAGCAGCCCGTCCCGACGTTGTCCGGGTATGAATTGCTGCTGGCCATTAGTATATTGTTTTGTAGGATTTCGTTTTGATAGCATTTCTTATCTGTGACAGGCCTGTGAAATGCTCCAATTCACAGTGCACTGCTGATGCACTTAAGAGTGCGCGTTCAGTAGTGTGTGAACTCGAGTTTCCCTACTTTATTTTTCCTTGCAATATTATATAGCGCAAACTCGACAACATGGCATGAGCACAATTTACATTACAGAAGAACACATTTATTTGTGGTAGGCACAGGGAGACAAAGCTATTTGCCTGGAATCACAGAATGTTGAGCTGATGCCGAGATTCGAACGTAGCTCCCCAGCTCTAAAGTTCGCAATTCTAGAACTTGTGGCGGGAGGTGTGTCTAAAAGTGTATCTCTGTGCTGGCCATCAATGAGAGAGACCTGTGCATTTTTCAAATGGGTGGTGAAAAAATATGAGTATGTTGCTGGAGATGTGGGCCGCCGTGCCACCAAAGCACTTACTGGGGTAGGGTAAACACCCATTATTCCGCAACTTTCTTTCCGCATACCAATACTCCGCATACTTTCATTACTGAAGTACAATGACTCTGCAATGCCATTATAACACATGGCATTACATTTGATATGCTTTTACCACGCATACATTTACATGAATAGTAAAAGCATGTTTTTCTTAATGTTTGGATAAGGTAAGTATGGGTATAGGGGTATATGTTTTGGGGTACTGAGGTATATGTTTTGGGGTGTTTGGGTATTTTAAGGGTTCAGATATAGTTTTGGGTTATGGGGTACAGGGGTAGTTTTAGGGTTAGGGATAGGTAAGGGTTTTGGGGTACAGGGGTATTTTTAGGGTTCAGGGCTAGGTTTGGGGTTTAGGGGTATTTTTAGGGTTCAGGGGTAGGTTTGGGTTTTGGGATACAGGGGTATTTTAAGGGTTCAGGGCTAGGTTTGGGTTTTGGGGTACAGGGGTATTTTTAGGGTTCAGGGTTAGTTTTGGGTTTTGGGGTACAGGGGTATTTTAGGGTTCAGGGGTAGGTTCGGGTTTTGGGGTTGTTATGGCAGAGTTTTTGGCTTTACTTAGAAGTGATATAGATCATTAATCCTGCTCGCATCTAGTATAGGTATTCTTAGCCTGTGTTGGCCCTTTTAAGCCCTTTTTCCAGACCTAGAAGAGGATAGCTGCTTAATATGCCTTTATTCTTGACTTTAACCTGTCTATTGCCTATTGGCTTTGACATATTAGACACATTGGTATGGTGTATGTAGGTATTCTGACAGAGCTAAGGAGCATTTCACCCCTTTCAGGCCTAAAGCTAGAGAGACTCCATCTTGATGGAAGCAGAGAGGCTTTCTAGGGCAAAAGTAATGTTTATAGTTATAACTGTTGTCCGCCCTAAGCGGACCGGAGAGAACCGGCCAGAGCTGAATCTAATCAGGAATTGTTCCCGGGCTCAGTCTCTAGACGAAACAAGCAGACTGGTCACTGTGGGAGCGTCTAGCGCAAGGAGCCTGGTGCATGGGATTGGTCAGAAAAAGCTGCTGGCTGGAACTTTCCATGAGGAAACAGCATTCTATATTTGTGAAGTGCAGAGGCGGAGTCAGTCAGTCAGAGAGGAGTCGAGGAGAGAGTGAGTCGTGCAGAGGAGAGTCCAGCAGAGAGGAGCAGTGGAGTGGAGTTGGCAGAGAGAGAGAGAGAGGGTTCAATCTGGAGAAGAGCTGAGTTGAATAGTGAGCTGGAACTGAAGGAAGCAGTCAGAAGCAGTTGTTTATCAGGAGGAAGTGTGAATAGCTGGAGTCTGAAGTAATGCCTTTTAGAAGAGATAGAGGAGAGCTCGTGGATTAACCTATGGGAGCAGATGGAATTGGACATTGGCGCAGAGAAAGAGCGACTAAGATAGTAGAATGAACGGTGATCAGAGCGGCAGGAACCATTAAAGAGTGAAGACGCAAAGTGGAGAGACAGTCAGAGCGGGGGAGAGGAGTCCAGAGACAGAGCGATCAGCGCAGAGGTGTACCCAAGAGTGCAGGAGAGGAGAGAGAGCATGAGATGAGCCAAGGCACAGACGAGAGAGGAACCCAGATGACAGCTAGAACAAGACTTCACACTAATCAGGTGATATTGTTTTCATCACATTAGCTACACTTAATCTTTTCCCTTTCAGCGGAGTGTTCCTGTTATGTGTAATCCTTCTCTTTCAAGCGGTGTGTTCTACCTATAGTCTTTGTTAGATTTGCATAAATGTTTATATTACTGTAATAAATGTCCCCAGTTTATAACTAACTGGTGTGTAATCCCTATTCTTGTTCACTAAAGGTAAATGGCACTTCTAGGTAGTCCCAGGCGCATGAATGGATGAGTAATCCCAATCAGGTGAGTGGTGATCACATAAATAGGGAGTGAGTGGACCTTTGATGCCAAGAGCCGGTAATACACAATAATCTGGACCCACATCTAAAGTTATTATTGTAGTTTCATCCCGAGTAGACAGCTGAGATAATATCCCAATATATATATATATGTATAGGTGTTCATAGGAATGTGGTCGTCGTTTGACATGCGGCGTTAATGAGAGCACTGGAGTGTCAAACCAGTGTGTAAAGCCACCGGATTGTGGTATAAGACTAAGTGAGAGCGGCAGGAGGGACACTGCCGTGGATGTTTCGCAGGATCGCGAACGCTTGGAAAAGGAGAGCACGGGGGCTGCAGACCCACGTGTGTAGACGCACCAGATTGTGTGTCAGATCTGCCCTAGGGTAGAACGGTCTGGGTCAGGGTGGCCGCGAGACCAACTGATGTGAATAAGTGTAGTGTATGGATATCCCTAGTAATCTTAGTATAATATGAGCTTGTATATTGCGAGTTCCCTATCCTCAGGTAGGTACCAGGTGCCTGGATAGGTGGTCCTGAGGACGGAAGGTGAGTACGTTTTGGCTGGGTCATAGGGGCCCCTGGGGGCTGATCCCATCTAAACAGAAAATCCAGCCATTACATTTTGGCGTAGTCGTCATCTTACGAACTCTGTGTGCCCGGCCATGTGTTTAGATTGTCTCCCATGTGTTGTGTGGGAGTGCCCTGAACGCCAATTACATTTTGGCGTAGTCGGACAGTTTACGAAGCCTGTGTGCCTGGCCATGTGTTTAGATTGTCTCCCATGTGTTGTGTGGGAGTGCCCTGAACGCCAATTACATTTTGGCGTAGTCGGACAGTTTACGAATCCTGTGTGACCCCATGTGTTGTGAGTAAGCGCCAAACATTACATTTTGGCGTAGTCGGACAGTTTACGAATCCTGTGTGACCCCATGTGTTGTGAGTAAGCGCCAAACATTACATTTTGGCGTAGTCGGACAGTTTACGAACTCTGTGTGCCTGGCCATGTGTTTAGAGAGTTGCCCATGTGTTCTGAGGGAGTGCCCTGAACACTAGTTCCATCTGGCGTAATGTTGCAGTTTATGTAGCCTGTTAGACCTATTGGCTTGAACAGTTGCAGCGTGAGGAGATTGTATTACATCATGGCATTTGGTTTATTCAGGGTGGAAGGAATGGTTTTCATCTTGGTGTTTATACTGTCAGAGTTGAAGGATGGCATTACATGAGGAAGTCAGTTACATCTTTGTGATGGTCCAATTGTATAAATGTGTGTAAAAAGTGCTTTTAAATTGCCCATTAAATTGCTTGCTGCATCTGCTTATGCTGTGCAATATGAAATGTGTTCATTTTAATATGCTCTGTGGAGTTTTTAGAATATAGCTCCTTGTAAATATTACTTGTAAATAGCGCCATTTTAATGTGGCTTGTGAGGTGCAGGTTCTCATGTTGATCTGTTGTGTTGCTTGTGAATGGTGCTTTGAATATATTCCTTGTGACAAGCGTGTCATTTTTTGAGTTTGTTTATTGTCTTGTAAATATGGCTTTAGAATAGCGCCATATTATTGTGGCCTATGAGGTGCATGTTCTCATGTTGATCTGCTGTGTTGCTTGTGAATGGTGCTTTGAATATATTCCTTGTGACAAGCGTGTCGTTTTTTGAGTTTGTTTACTGTCTTGTAAATATGGCTTTAGAATAGCGCCATATTAATGTGGTTTGTGAGGTGCATGTTCTTTTGTTAATCAGTTGTGTTCCTTGTGCATTGCGCCTTGGAAATGTTGTTTGTGAAAGGCTTGTCTTGTAAATATGGCTTGTGAATAGCGCCATGTGGTCATGGCTTGGACAGGGCATGTTCTCATTACGTTTGGCAGGAGAGAGCTGGATCTTTCTCGGGTGCTTGGGGATAACGTTTTTGAAAATATGTGTACGTGTCATTTGTAAACGTGAAGAAATGTGCTAATGATTTTCCCATGTAAAAACGGACGTTGGGAAATGTTTCCATTTGAGCTGCCAAAGGGTTAATATCTTGAGTTGAGATGGCAGCCTTTATTTTTTACATGCTGTCAACATGCATGGCTATCTGACCTGACTATAAAAGTCAGTGAATTATTTTAAGGATTTTTGATGGTTTGATTTTGACTTTTTTTTTTTTTTTTTTTTTTGGGTTCCTTGGTCAGCCTACGTGCTTTGTCAGTTTCTTGACGGAAAGGTAACATCTTGTGTTTTGAGAAGGGTTCTGTTCATTTCACATTCCTTTTGAAATGCGTCTACGAATTTGTGTGGGTTCACCTTGGAATTGATGTGGTCATAAATAAACCTTACGGAGAAAGCTGTGTTCTTTTAAAATGAGTGAAATGTTAAAAAGATGGCCCGATTAGAATGCATGCTACGGGCTGTTTTCATTAATTATTTCTGTGAGGGGTTTCCATCTAGACAGGAATGTGATGGTTGCAATAATAATAGGTTTAGAATAATAAATCTTGCCCGACAGTGCGTGGTAACATGTGCTTTTAATTAGTGTGAGGCAACCATGTGCTTTTGAATGAAAAGAGTTAAAATGTGACATTATTATTTTCCCAAATGTGAATTAAAATGTATGCTTTTATAAATGTGTCATCAAAAAATGTGAACTTAAATATAATGTTGAAATGAATATGCATTTTATGCTGTTTTACAAATTATTTCTTTTTGACAAATGGGCCATGTTAATTCGTTTCTCAAATGCAGAATGTATATAATTTGGTGTGCAAAAGATAGTTGCCCCTTTTAAATAAGTGCTCATATTTTTAAATGTTTTGTGGACAAACGTCTTTTTAAAAAAAATTTGGATCTTTTTTAATTGGCAATACACTGTAACAGAATTGTTTTTTTTTATTAATATTCGCCTCCGTTAGTTTGAGAATCAGGCCATGAGAACAGGCAAAAGGAATTTGTTTTTTGACCTTGGCAGCCCAGCTGGTCTGCGCAGACGAACTTTTTTTCATTCTGCAAGTTTCGATCACGTCCCAGTGTGTTATGATGGGCTACAATCCAATTTTCTTCCGCGCACGGCTTGTTTATTTAAGGGCGGGGTGGCCTGGGCTTCTCTGACCATGGAAATTGGGAAGCTTGCAGTGCCCTGCTGATGCTGTCATCATTTGGCAGTATTTCAAATTTTTTTTTTTTCTTCACACTGTAGCATGACTCTTGCCCAGAAGGGTGGGACTGGCTTAGTTAGGATTAGGGTATGTTAGGCCCCACTCAATGTTACTAAAAGTTAAATTTTGAATGTTTTAATTAATTAGGATATTTTCTTTTCAATAATGAAAGGCACCCGGGGTGCTTTTTAAATGGAAAATTTTATTTTACAAGAATAATGATACTTTTTCTCTGGTTTCTAGGATTGCTGCAGTTGGGGTGCGTGTGTGCATCTGCCCACTCCCTTTATTTGTTTTAGCTTTTTATTTTCATGTTATTATTTTAGTTTATTGTTTTGGATGATGGAACCAGACCAGACCAGACCAGACCAGACCGGGTGATGGATGGCCACATTGGAGGAAGTGTCCATGATGCAGGGTGGTGGCCTACACTGAAGAATTTGGACATTAAATAATCCCTTGGACAATCAGGCCCCACTTTTAAAGAACGAGAAAAAAAAAATGTTTTATTTGTAACAGTATTATAAAAGAATTTGGACATTGAATAATCCCTTGTACAAGCAGGCCCCACTTTTGAAAAGAAATGAAACCCAAACATGTTTTATTTGTTACAGGATTATAAAAGGACTTGATCCATACTCCCTTGTACAAGTAGGCCCCACTTTAAAAAAAAAATATGTCACCTGTTATAGTTTTTCCAAATGAAGGACTTTTTTGAATGATGGCGCACACATGTGCTCCACTGTGTGATTTAAGCTTGATGTTACACTAGTTATCTTGTAGACTGGGGTTGTAGTTTTTTTTTTACTGTTCTTGCATTTTCACCTTAATTGATCAAAGGGTGGTTACCTTACAATTTAGATGGTTCTGGGTGGTGTGTCTTTTAGTATGATTATGTGTTAATGTTTATCCAGACCTTGCAACAGTTTGTCATGTTCATTTCTCAGATTTCACCTTAAATTGACTAATGTCAGCAGGTAGGCCTCATTTAGGCCTATTGTTATTTTCATCTCACATATTAGCACCTACACCAATAGTTTCATGTGTCATCATTAGCTTAAGTTGCCTATAGTAGGTAGAGCTCATTTAGGCCCTTTCTTGTTTTCTCATTAGAAGTTGAAACACATTTAGCCTTAAGTTGTCCGAAGTAGGCCCATTTAGGCCCCTTGCTGTTTTCATTCAACACATAAGTCCCTACATCACTAGATTTCACCAGTTATCATTAGAAGTTGGGGCACATTTAGTTTGAGGATGCTTTGGTTAGTTTCTGTTGTTATCAGATCCAATTTCAGATATGTTTCAGCATTCGAGTCAAGGGTGCTTTGATTTGTTTTTAGGTTTCTATTCCCTACAATTGAGTTTCAGGTGGAATTTTCTTGAGTTGTCAGTGTTTTTAGGGAGTTTTTTAGGTTTTTGATTTGTTGATAGATTGTGTTGATGTTTGTTTATTTAGATGTTATTGTTTGTCAGATGTTCGCAAGATAAGGATCTAAGGGTGGATGGCAGGGATATTTAGCAGTGATATAGATCTTAATCTTGCTCACATCTAGGATAGGTATTTTTAGCCTATGTTGGATAGATTATGTTGATGTTTGTTTGGATGTTATTGTTTATAAAGATGCTCGCATGATAAGGATCTAAGGGTGGAATGTTATGGCAGAGTTTTTGGCTTTACTTAGAAGTGATATAGATCATTAATCCTGCTCGCATCTAGTATAGGTATTCTTAGCCTGTGTTGGCCCTTTTAAGCCCTTTTTCCAGACCTAGAAGAGGATAGCTGCTTAATATGCCTTTATTCTTGACTTTAACCTGTCTATTGCCTATTGGCTTTGACATATTAGACACATTGGTATGGTGTATGTAGGTATTCTGACAGAGCTAAGGAGCATTTCACCCCTTTCAGGCCTAAAGCTAGAGAGACTCCATCTTGATGGAAGCAGAGAGGCTTTCTAGGGCAAAAGTAATGTTTATAGTTATAACTGTTGTCCGCCCTAAGCGGACCGGAGAGAACCGGCCAGAGCTGAATCTAATCAGGAATTGTTCCCGGGCTCAGTCTCTAGACGAAACAAGCAGACTGGTCACTGTGGGAGCGTCTAGCGCAAGGAGCCTGGTGCATGGGATTGGTCAGAAAAAGCTGCTGGCTGGAACTTTCCATGAGGAAACAGCATTCTATATTTGTGAAGTGCAGAGGCGGAGTCAGTCAGTCAGAGAGGAGTCGAGGAGAGAGTGAGTCGTGCAGAGGAGAGTCCAGCAGAGAGGAGCAGTGGAGTGGAGTTGGCAGAGAGAGAGAGAGAGGGTTCAATCTGGAGAAGAGCTGAGTTGAATAGTGAGCTGGAACTGAAGGAAGCAGTCAGAAGCAGTTGTTTATCAGGAGGAAGTGTGAATAGCTGGAGTCTGAAGTAATGCCTTTTAGAAGAGATAGAGGAGAGCTCGTGGATTAACCTATGGGAGCAGATGGAATTGGACATTGGCGCAGAGAAAGAGCGACTAAGATAGTAGAATGAACGGTGATCAGAGCGGCAGGAACCATTAAAGAGTGAAGACGCAAAGTGGAGAGACAGTCAGAGCGGGGGAGAGGAGTCCAGAGACAGAGCGATCAGCGCAGAGGTGTACCCAAGAGTGCAGGAGAGGAGAGAGAGCATGAGATGAGCCAAGGCACAGACGAGAGAGGAACCCAGATGACAGCTAGAACAAGACTTCACACTAATCAGGTGATATTGTTTTCATCACATTAGCTACACTTAATCTTTTCCCTTTCAGCGGAGTGTTCCTGTTATGTGTAATCCTTCTCTTTCAAGCGGTGTGTTCTACCTATAGTCTTTGTTAGATTTGCATAAATGTTTATATTACTGTAATAAATGTCCCCAGTTTATAACTAACTGGTGTGTAATCCCTATTCTTGTTCACTAAAGGTAAATGGCACTTCTAGGTAGTCCCAGGCGCATGAATGGATGAGTAATCCCAATCAGGTGAGTGGTGATCACATAAATAGGGAGTGAGTGGACCTTTGATGCCAAGAGCCGGTAATACACAATAATCTGGACCCACATCTAAAGTTATTATTGTAGTTTCATCCCGAGTAGACAGCTGAGATAATATCCCAATATATATATATATGTATAGGTGTTCATAGGAATGTGGTCGTCGTTTGACATGCGGCGTTAATGAGAGCACTGGAGTGTCAAACCAGTGTGTAAAGCCACCGGATTGTGGTATAAGACTAAGTGAGAGCGGCAGGAGGGACACTGCCGTGGATGTTTCGCAGGATCGCGAACGCTTGGAAAAGGAGAGCACGGGGGCTGCAGACCCACGTGTGTAGACGCACCAGATTGTGTGTCAGATCTGCCCTAGGGTAGAACGGTCTGGGTCAGGGTGGCCGCGAGACCAACTGATGTGAATAAGTGTAGTGTATGGATATCCCTAGTAATCTTAGTATAATATGAGCTTGTATATTGCGAGTTCCCTATCCTCAGGTAGGTACCAGGTGCCTGGATAGGTGGTCCTGAGGACGGAAGGTGAGTACGTTTTGGCTGGGTCATAGGGGCCCCTGGGGGCTGATCCCATCTAAACAGAAAATCCAGCCATTACAGGGGTACAGGGTTATTTTTAGGGTTCAGGGTAGGTTTGGGTTTTGGGGTACAGGGGTATTTTTAGGGTTCAGGGGTAGGTTTGGGTTTTGGCGTACAGGGGTATTTTAAGAGTTCATGGCTAGGTTTTAGTTTGGGGTACAGGGGTATTTTAGGGTTCAGGGGTAGGTTTGGGTTTTGGGGTACAGTGGTATTTTTAGGGTTCAGGGCTAGGTTTGGGTTTTGGGGTACAGGGGTATTTTTAGGGTTCAGTGGTAGGTTTGGGTTTTGAGGTACAGGGTATTTATAGGGTTCAGGGCTAGGTTTGGGTTTTTGGGAACAGGTGTATTTTTAGGGTTTAGGGATAGGTTTGGGTTTTGGGGTACAGGGTATATTTATAGGGTTAAGATGGGTTTGTGTTTAAGGGTGTTGGGATATTTTAAGGAGTACGGGTGGGTTATGATTATGGGGTGCAGGGGTATTTAAAGGGAGCAGGGTGGGATTAGCACACAATATGAGACATGGCATGAAGGGCGGAAATTTCCACACACCCCCCGCGTTTGTCACGCCCCCAGCACACGCCCACATCACACGCCCACAGCACAATGCAGACACGCCCACAAGGGACTACTTTGCTGGCATGGTTCTTTTACCTTTTAAATGTATATGGTGGGCGTCTGCATAGCCTATGTCCTTCTGCTGCAACTGCCCTTTCCAACGCTGTATTGGGTGTTGTGATTGGTGCTGTGGTTCCTGAGATTACCCGCCTCAAAGGTTTGGCCTCTCTCTTTATTATATTAGTATGGATATACTTTCCTCAGAATGCTTGTAACGCATAATACTGTTAGGTTACATCAGCAAGTTATACATCAAGGGGTATAATTATGAGATGGTTGTATCATGTTTGTACCATGCAACGTGGTACATGTGTGACGCAAACTTCTAAGTCAGATTTTTGAAGCCATGCAAAGCCACCTTTGCTTGGTTTTGAGTGGCTTTAATAATCTCTACTAATGCAATGTAGTGCAAATCTCTGTGGTGCATCACTCTGCCCTGGGAAGGCGCTCCATGGGCAATGCATGGGTGTTCCCACTCAACTCCCATGGTGTTGGACGCCTTCCCAGATTTACAAGTAAACCTGTAATACACCAAAAAGATACGCTTCCCCAGCAGTGGCTTAACGAGGACACACATAGAAAGAGGAATATGCCTCTCAGGATAGATTTTGTGCAGCAAGGTGTCCCTTCCTGCACAAAAGCAATCCTGTATGCAACACAGTCACCCATGCACCGTGGTACATGGGTGCCTGCTTTAGTGCCAGGTAGCCCATTGTGCCTCAGTGCAGGAGGAAACGTCAGGGATGCATCATTTGGCTTAAATACGGCACACGCCATCCTTTCCCAGTGATGCAAGGCAGTGCAGCTAGTTGTTTTGCTGTGCTGCACCACTTTTTTCTAAATTTGCCCCCTAGTACTGAGATCTGTGTGCCAGCTGCTAGTTGTAGGTTGAAATTCAGGATAGGCAGAGCAAACTGAGCGTTCATGGTAACAAAGTCGTTCATAAGAACAATTTTCACATGTCATTTACAATGCGAAACAGTGGCAAACTGAAAAAAACAGGCACATCTTAAAAATTCGTATTATCAGTAACCAAAGAATCGATGTAAAATTAGGGAGCCTTTCAACAACCGATAGGATAAACATAATTTTAACTTTGTATTTAAATAATATGAGTTTTTGAAGATACACATTGTTGTACCATTACTATAGTGAGGGCAAGATTCTGTACAGCACATATATATTTTGCTGGTAAAAATGAAATTAGAATATATACAATTTGATCCCATTTGTCATGCGCCCTTGGACTATTGCCTTTTACTAAGGGTCAAAAAACGAAATTAGATTTTTCGGACTTCACTTTCATGTTTGAAAGTCTGTTGCGCTTGATTCTGAAGCCTACGCATCTCCAGGTATTAAACTATTCTTTGATTTTTCAGTGAACCTATTAATTTCCTATCCAGTGGGGTCAAACTGAATGACTTCTAAATAAATTGTAGTGTTCCACCAGCAGTGACACAATGGAAAGCCAATTCAATACTAATTCACCTGTCCCTGCTGTCATCCAATTGCCCATCGATCCTGTATGACATCTATAGACCGAAGGCATTATCTACTGTCATGAACACTATCTGGAGGCACAACCCAGGCATCCACCTTTCAGCTGGCCGATTGGATTTGCTGTTCTGCATTTCTTTGAACACATTTTCTTCATTTTTAAACAAGACAAGTGTGGAGTGGCTGGATGTTGCAGGTTGCAGATCAGTTAGTGTTTTTCTGAGTGTTACCAGATCTGCTTCTCGACCCCCCCCCCCACCCCGACCCCCACACACACTTACATGGAGGTGCCCTCCCTGTGTATAAGTGACTGCCCAGGCCGAAATTGCATTTTAAAAATGTCACATGAATGCATTGATGCAGCACTAATACATGCTTGAGCTTCAGCGATTAATAATTATCAGTATTTTACAGAGTTCAGCTCTGGATGGTATGGAAATATCAGGAAGTAAGATATAATGGTCTCATTCTGGCATTTGCAAGTGCTTCTCAAGCTTGCTTCTTTGGTGGGAAGAGTGCACTGTTTCAAAAATGTACTGGGAAGAAGTAGTTGCACTTATAATGAATGCACATCTGTCTGTCCTGCCTGAGAACTTAACTGTAGAGTACATTTCCATAACAAAAGTATAACTACCTCCACTTACAATGTTTTAGTCAGACACCTTGCTGGAGCCCCAGGAGCTCCCATGTTATTCACCCGAACAAAACTTCACTTTGAAAGAACGATCCTGCTTATACATTTTATTTAAGTTTCAGGCATTGACTATTCCAGTGGAGAACAGTGGCACACCATTCCTTGACAACTATCGTCAGATCGAAGGATCCGTGGCAGCCAAGATGTGGTGAAACTGGCAGATGTAGATACCACGCCAAATGGAGGCATAATCCCCTGACATTCTGGCCTCTGCTTGCAGGCATGATTTGGCTGCATTGTTAAGTGACATGTGCATAACCCTAGCAGGTCTTTCTGAGGGACTACATGCATAGGGAGTGGAATCGAGAAATGAAGGCTAACAAAAGAACAAATACACTGCAGGCAGGTGGCTCATGAGAGGTAAAAGGCTTCAAGAAACAAAAAAGGGGGGGCCTAGGGATATTTTAAAATCAGCGGACATTCACTCCTGAATCATAAGCACTGCACACAACAAAATACCCATGTCTATGAGAAGCAATCATTTGAAACCTAGAATGTCAGTGAAGTATTCCTTTAATAGGATAGAATCCCTCAACAACCACAGTTGACATGCTTCATCATAGGTATTCTCCTCCCACTCTAACAGAAAGTCACAGTTCCGGCTGCAGCTCCCACTCTATTTGGGAGGAGCTCATCTGATGTTTTGTTATATTATGATGTACCCTATGGAGTCAGTCATGTGGTGAAGCTAGCAGAGTGTGAACAGTGCTGTTGTGCAAACAAAAAAATGTAAGCAGCCTGATTTCAAAAACAGATGTTATGCTTTATTTTTGTCTTCTGGGTCAGGACAAAAAATGACCACGCTGCTTCACCCCAGCCTTTACATTGAGATTTGTGCCTATGGTTAGCGTTAATGATCCTGGCATGCTACTGAGTCACTGAAGGGGCTCATTGAAGGTAAACAGAGGAGGTGAACAGCATATCAGAGCTCGGCTCCACGTGTCTTTTGCCCTACACCTGCCTACAATGTTCAATACTCGCAGCTTGGCATAAAGTTGAAGTGGAACGGCAGGGCGCAGCTCCATTATGTTTTGTGTTGTGCTTGTCATTCTACTGACATCATCACTGCTGATGTCTCTAGAGTGTTAGCCTGTGTTAATTCTATGTTCTCTATTCTGATCCTGGCGGTTGCTGAGGCAGGATAGATTTAACTTGTTGTCCTGCATTACTTACAATAAATCTGCTCTACTTACGATTTCGGAGTGCGACTCTTCATTTTATTTTGGCGACGATCTGGCCTTCCTCATCGATGAAGAGTTACAGCTGATCCTGGTCGAGGCGCTCGTCTGCACACTTTCTCCGTTTCCAGCTTTGCAGTTTGCGCATTTCTGGCGTTCCTGTGAGTTTCTTCGGTCTCGGGTTCAACTCGACTCACAAGGTATATTTTTGTTTTCATTTTGAAGTGTGCCTCGACTTTCTTGGGCGGTTCATGTGGCGCGTGAAGACCGACCCTTCCCCGTGCAACAACTCGCGAGCAACCCCACGCGAGCAACAGCGTGCATAACATAAGTCGCGTCTTTCAACTTCCGGATGCGGTCTGCGCTCTGACATCATCGCGCACAGCGTCAAGCGGCCATCTTAAGTCTCCTTTCTTTTGCCAACCACAGTCCATAGGAAACTGCTGCTTTTTGCCAACCACGCATTTCCTTTAACCGGCAAAGTTGTTTTAGACATTAAAAATTTAACCATACAAAGGAGCTTTCTTCTGAATAAGCGTTTTTACCACTCAGTTGCTTTCATGAATGTCTTCTTCTGCTGTTAAATATTTCCACATTTAAGTGAATTTTCTTTTTGCCTGCCTCAGCCGAATTTCGCGATTAAAAGTCTAAATTAAAGAAATAAAGACATAATTTACATGGCAACCACAGCTAATCATACTATTTCTCCTCCACCTGCTTTCCTAATTGAAGGAGAAATTCCTACCACTGAATGGGAGGAGTGGTTAGGTTTCTTTGAAAATTATTTAGAAGCTATAGATGGTCTTAGGTTTCCTGCAACAAGGAAAAAAGCAATTTTATTGAATTCTTTGGGGAAAGCTGGACAACATGTTTTCAAATTCTTGCCAGAACTTCGTAATGCAGATGGTGAACTTATTGATAACCCCTACAATGAAGCCAAGTTGAGATTGGAAAAATATTTTGGAAAACAACTGAATATTGTCATGCAAAGACATAAATTTTACACTGCACCAAAGAAGGGTAAAGAGACAGTGGATCAGATGGTTGCTTGTTTAAGGGAGTTATCTTTAAAATGTGACTTTGGAGCTATGGCTGATCAAATGATTCGAGATCAATTGATAGTACAATGTAAGAATAAAAGGATGCAACAGAAATTGTGGGCAGCTAAGAATCCTACGCTTTTGGAAGCTATTACTATTGCGAAAGTTGTTGAAGAGTCTGACAAGTGTATGGAAGAAATGCGACTTCTTGAAATAAAGAAAGAAGAGACTGTCATCGTTATCAACAAAGCTGACAAAGACCCTACTTCTAGTGTGGACAAATTTAATACTAAGCCAAAAGTTTTTCTTCCCAAACCTAGGTCTTTTTCTAATAATTCTGGGGGGAGAGGAACATTTGTGGGGTGTTTTCGCTGTGGTGACATGTCTCATGCTGCTGACTTTCAGGGTTGTTTTGCAAGAGACAAAACTTGTCGTAAGTGTGGTAAGCGTGGTCATATCAGCAAAGTTTGTAAATCTTCTTCTTTTAATAGAGTCAACTTTGTTGAAGATGATTTTGTTCCTCAAGAAATGTCCCTTTGTGTGGAAGGTGATTCTGAAGACAACACTCAGTTTATTTTACAAAGACCAAAAGCTTCTTTTATTCTCAATGGTATTCCTGTTACACTTCTGGTTGATCCGGGTTCAATGTTTTCTATCATTCCATATAATATGTATAAAGAGTATTGGTCTTCTATCCCACTTTCACACAGTGACATTTTGCCCAAAGGTTACAGAGGAAAAGTTATTAAATTGAAAGGAGTCAAGGATACTTCTTTTCAATTCAAAGGGAGATCTGCTGTTGGTAAAGTTTATATTTCTGAAGAGGGCCCAGCTATCCTTGGTTGGATACAACAATATGATTTGCATATCATTCTTGACCAGAGGTCTGATGATGTAGTACTGGTCATTGAAGATTTTAATAATGTTGAGACTGTTCTTTCTAAGTTTTCTGATGTTTTCCGCACTAGTTTAGGTAAACTGAAAGGTTATTTACATGAGATTAAAGTTAAGGAAAATGTTTCTCCAGTTAGGCATTCTCTCAGAAGAATTCCTATTGCTGGTAGAAAAGAAGTAAAAGAAATGCTTGATTACATGCAAAAACAAGACATAATAGAACCGGTGGAAGCTTCTGAATGGCTTTCGCCCGTTGTGGTCACACAAACAAAAGATGGTAAGCTTCATTTTTGTATTGACCTTCATTCATTAAATCAGAACATCATTGTTGATAAGTTTCCTATGCCCAATATTTCCGAAATGGTCCTCTTGATGGACAAAGTTAAATTCTTTAGTAAATTGGACCTAAGGTCTGCTTATCATCAAGTAGTATTACACCCTGATTCGAAAAAATTTACTGCTTTTGTTACCATTGAGGGCGTGTTTCAGTTCAAGAGGTTGCCATTCGGCTTGGCTTCCGCAGCCAGCGTGTTTCAACGTATGATGCATTCCTTATTTAAAGATTTGAAGCACGTTCATTTTTTCCAAGATGACATCTTGATCACAGGTATAGATGAACTTGAACATAATTGCAATTTGTCAAAAGTTTTGCAAATTTTGTCTAGTGCTGGTCTTACCCTGAGAAGGGACAAATGTCAATTCCTTTTGACTGAAATTGATTACTTGGGGTACACGATTTCACAAGATGGAGTTAAACATAAAGAAGACTTACTGAAAGCAATTAGGTGTGCTCCTATTCCTTCTGATAAAGACCAGCTAAAATCTTTTCTTGGCTTAGTGGAGTATTACTCCAAATTTGTACCTAACTTCTCACACAAAACGGAACTTTTACGAATGTTACTTAGGAAGGGTGTGCATTTTGAGTGGGAGACTCAACAATCTCAAGCATTTGAAAAGATTAAGAGTGACATTATAAATGCGGGCATTTTGACTACTTTTGAACCAGGTAGAGACACTTATGTTACTGTTGACGCTAGTGCTTATGGAATTGGTGCTATCTTATCTCAGAAGAGTGGTGGGATTGAGAGAACTGTAGAATTTGCTTCACGTTGTCTCAATTCCTCTGAGCGTAATTATGCTGTTATCGAGCGAGAGGCACTGGCTGCTGTGTGGGGTGTATCCCATTTTCGCACCTATTTATGGGGTATGCAATTTTGTTTGAGGACTGATCATAAGCCCCTTATTAAGATCTTGTCGCCTGGTGGGGCTAATAATGGTTCTCCCCATTTGATGACATTTGCAGCTAAGTTGCAGGAGTATACATATAAGTTAGAACATATTTCAGGTTGGAGAAACACCCAAGCTTACTGTTTGTCACACCTACCTATTTCTTCTGAAGCTATAATTGAGGACTTTGAAGATGAAAGTGTGTGTGTGGTTGATAGTTTTGAGGATGCCTGTTCTACTGAGTTTTGTTCAATTTCTAAGGAAGAGTGGCATCAAGCTGTTGTAGAGGATTCTGACTTCATTGAGCCTGTTAATGCTATTCGTTTAGGTTGGAGAAGAGAAGGGGATGTTAAACCTTCTTTGTGTTCTTTTGTTAAGTTGCAAGAAGAACTTAGTCTTGGTTCTTCAGATGATTTAGTTTTGCGTGGTGAGAGGTTTGTTCCGCCCATCTCTCTCAGAAGGAAACTCTTCTGTCTAGCTCATGAAGGACATCTTGGGCAAAACATGACTCTTAAACGTCTTAAAAGAAACTTTTGGTAGCCTGGTGTTGACGAAGATGTTCGAAGGTGGGTTGAGTCTTGTCTGTTATGTAAAGAGAGTGAGAAGAGGTTGACAATTATTTCTCCTTCACAGGGTTCTATTGTTAGTGTGAGTGATTTACCTTGGGATAAAATCTGCTTAGATTTTATTGGTC
Organism: Lissotriton vulgaris; assembly: GCF_964263255.1. Lineage (NCBI taxonomy): Eukaryota > Metazoa > Chordata > Amphibia > Caudata > Salamandridae > Lissotriton > Lissotriton vulgaris. Next base: position 1,114,936,075 of record NC_141693.1, on the reverse strand, counting down.
CAATGGATTCTTTGCCTTGTGATTGTAGGTTTGCCTTGGTCCTAGTAGATGTGTGTTCTCTGTGGTTGTGTGTGGAGTTTATGAGAAATATTACCACTGATTCTGTTACTAAACAATTGAGGTCAATATTTTTAAAGGAAAGTTTCGCGAAAATTTTAATCACAGATAACGGGACTCAACTTACATCTTTTTCTATGCATTCCTTTCTAGCCAATCATGGAATCAAGCATGTGTGCACTTCTCTGTACAACCCTCAGGGTAATGGCATGGTTGAGCAGATGAATCGTTTGGCCAAAGGGACTATACAGTTGTCGTTGCAAGGACAGAGAGATGTGCGCAGAGCTGTGGAGGATATGGTTTGGTCTTATAACACAACTGCTCATGGTGTTACTGACCAAGTTCCTTTTGAGCGTATGCGTGGTAGAATTCCTAAAACCAAGTTGGTTCCACAGTGGTTGTGGGAAGGAGCTGTTGTTTCTAAGGTTGTTCCTGGAAAGGTTGGTAGAGTTGAAGTGGGTGATTTGGTTAAAGTTAAGTTGGGCCGTAGAGAGTTTGGTATGAATAAGTTTTCTGATCCTATGAGAGTTAAGGAAGTTCATAAATGGCATGTTGTTTTAGAGAATGGGCAGAGTTGGAACTTCCGTAGGATTGCCTTGTATTCTAAAAAAAGGGTTGTGAATGAAAGTTTGAATGAGCGGTCTTCCAAGGATGTGTCCTCAAGGGAGGGTTTCTTTCCCAAGGAATCTCAGGTGGCACCTAATCTTTCCCAGGATACCTTTGTGTCACCTAACTCTTCTCTAGTGACACCCAATTGTTCTAAAGAGTCTTCTTTTGTACCTGAGTCTTCAAAAGGAGCAACTCTGAATTTGGGTCGGGTATCTTCTGGTAGGATTCATCGTGTTCCTAAGAAATTCAATGATTTTGTTCGATATTAATGTTTTTACTTTGATTTCTTTCTCTGTTTCTTTGTTATTCTTTTGAGTTTGTATCACTTTTTATTTCTTAGTTTTGTTTTGCTTTTTCTTTGTTTTAAGGAGAGGAGATATGTTGTGCTTGTCATTCTACTGACATCATCACTGCTGATGTCTCTAGAGTGTTAGCCTGTGTTAATTCTATGTTCTCTATTCTGATCCTGGCGGTTGCTGAGGCAGGATAGATTTAACTTGTTGTCCTGCATTACGTACAATAAATCTGCTCTACTCACGATTTCGGAGTGCGACTTTTCACTTCACTTTGCTTCCCTTGGATATCCATTCTAGGCTTCAAGTTATTGCTCCGTGCTTTGTTGTTGTGTGTAAGGTAAAAGGTTTCCTCGTTACCAAGGAGTAAATGAAATAAGGGCAGACATAAAGGAAAAGTGTATACATATGTTTTCCTTCAGAGAAAGGGCAGTTCCCCTCCAGATGTATGACTGTCGGCCGAATGGGTAGGCCCTTCAAGGTCTATTACAGGTCATAGAGAGGTGGGATTGAGAACCTTAACCTTACCCAAGTAATCTTGCATGCAGAGGAGAGAGGCACACTGTGCCAGGTTTCTTCCTTAAAGGTTGTGAGTGTGATTCTTTGACGAGTATGAGTACATAAATATTTAAGGACGGGAAGGTCACCTCCAGGTGTTTGAGGGGTAGATTCCCACCTTAATTCATAGGTACGTTTAACAGCAAAAGCAGCGTAGACAAGGCACAGCCACCACCCCAAACAACTGCCTGCGAGAAAAATGTTGATAAGTTGGTATGCGTACTTGCTTGTGGATGAAAGAATGGCATGAGCTCACCAAGAAAGAGTTACAATTGAAATTTCCTGAGAATAGTTCATTTGAAATTGAACTTCTGCAGTATTTGCAAAGATGCATGAATGAAAAAAAGAAGCCAGCTCGAACAGGCGCTTTATGATTGGGAACATTGAGCAACTAATGATGAAGCCAGTCAGAGCAAGATACAGGGACAGGTGGCCAATGAGTAGGCTGGTATGAAAATAGAAACTTTTCAGGAGTGGAAAGAGTGTTTTGTGCGAAGGTGCTGTGGAAGAAACTTGGGGGCATATTATCAAGAAGGGCGTTAAAATTAGCGCCGCTTTAGCAGCAGGAAACTGACGCTAAAACGGCGATAATGGGCTTGATAATATGCCCTTGAGAATTCCCATAGATGCCCATGTTCACACCAGGTTTTATCCCTCTTTGGTGGTGCGTTTGTCTCCTCAGGGAGAAGATTCTTCCTCACCACAAGCTTATGTGCCAAAAAGAGTGCTAAATAAACTCCTGGGCGAGCTAAAGAAACCATTTGAATACTTTGTTAAATAGAGCAAGGAGGGGGCCGGCATGGAAAGGATTAAGCAGAGATGATTTGATAAAATGTGGTAGTACAGGCTATTAGTGTAGTGAGATTAGTATATCATTAGGTTTTTACAGCTAACAGCAGATTTGAACAAAAGAATAATATATATTTCACACATGCTAAATTTGAGTGAGGATGAGGTGAACATGAGGAAATCTGGATGTTGTGCCATTGATTTGAGTAATTGTTGGAACAGATACCAAAAGTGGGAGGATGTGGAAGGTATGAAGAGAGAGTGGAGTTAGGGGCCTCTAAGAAAAAAAGGCAGAAGAGTCTGAGGATGACATTCAAAAGTATATTACTTCCATGGACTACCCATTAGAATTTGAGCATGGGGAAAACGGAGAACTAGTACAACTGGTACATATTGTTGTTGTTGTTGTATAGCTTTATTTCGAAATATTTCATTTCATAAAAGCGTTACAGAAAAAATAAGATAAGAGCAAGCATAAAAACAGTTGTACAACAAGCTGACAAAATCACAGATAAAATACTTAAAATATGCCACTTGGTAAGAGCAACTATTCTAAAAACATTAGTGCAAATACATAGTTAACAGCTTTAGGTGTGCATAATCGGAAGGGGACACGTACAGGGGAGAGCCAGGCTACTGGAATACCAATTGGGATCCTTACTGGAGGACCATTCTCCTCACAGATCTTATCCTCCATGCCCACCCCAGAAATTTGGCCAGACCACATGCAAGCAGTGGGTGAGGATCTGTTCTTAGTAGCTGTAAGGCCTCCAAATGTGACCGAGTGCCCAGCCTCACGCAGAGCGGTTTCAGCCATCTGCGACGAGGAGCAGCATAGGCTGGGCACTCGAACAATAAATGGGGAATGGATTCATCCCTGGTTGGACAGAAGGGGCAAGTTGCTATGGTTTGCCATGGTGGTTTCCATTTTGATGTCCTTGTGCCTAGGGGCAAGACCCCTGCCCTGAATTTAAAATACAGTGCCCTGTCTGTTGTGTTCAGAATTACATCCAGGTAGGGTTCTCTGAAGGGACGGCATTTGGTAGTCAAGAACTCCTCTGCTGATCGGCACAGATTTGGATGGGACACTCTCTCGCTATCTACCCATGCCCAAAATAATTTCTTCAGCAGCTGTTTGGGAGGTGATGACCTGCTGGCCCAAGCGTCCTCCAGGCCTAGATCGCACAGAAGGCGTTTTACTCCAAGGAGCCAACCAATCTTGTTCCAGCCAGGGGTTGAGAGAAGTTCGTTTAGCGCATCCGCGTAGCTTGAAAGTTCAGGAACATTCCATATGCGGGCCCACAAGAGGAGGGGACGTAACTTAGCCTGATCATCTATGGCTCGTGTTCCTGTGTCTAGTAATAGGGGTATGGTGGGCGCACTGTAGGGGAGCTGCATTAAGTCTTTGTGGAACTTATTTTCCAGTTGAGATAGAATGACAAATTTCTGGGTGCCCCACAACTCGGCCCCATACAGTGCCGCACTCACAGCTTTTGCCTTATAGATGTCAAGTATCACCCCGATTGGTTTGAGGGGTGAGGCGCGGTGTTCTTTTAGGAGGGCGCCTGTCACCCTCCTATGAGTCAGGATGACTTTCTGACGGTGCGCCTTCCAAGACATGGAGTCGCAAAGCCTAATTCCTAGATAGTCGAATTCCCTCACCCTTTCTAGGGGTACGGCATCTATAGATGGAGGGTGGACTGTTTTCCTGGGGGGATTCAACACAAGGAACTTGGTTTTTCCAATATTGATAGCCAAGCCCCTTGTGTCACAAAAGCCCTGGAATCCTGTTAGCAGGGTCTGAAGGCCCTTCGGGGATTTTGAGATCAGCAGGGTATCATCTGCGAACAGGAGCGTTGGTATTTTTCTGCCCGCCAGGGAGGGGGCATCTGCTGGTAGTTGGAGAAGATGCTCAACCACTCCGTTTAGATATAAAGAAAACAGAGTGGGAGCTAGCACACACCCCTGGCGGACGCCCCTGTCAACAGGTATCCGAGATGTTTTTTGGCCCTGCTGACCCCATCTAACTTGGGCGTAGTTGTTTTCGTGAAATTTCATGGTTAGGGACAGCAAGTACGCAGGCATACCCATGCCCTCAAGTACAGCCCACAGATGGTTGCGTGGGACGAGGTCAAAGGCAGTCTGCAGATCGATAAAGGCGAGATACAGACTGCCCCTGCCCAGAGTGACCACCTTCCAATGGAGCATTAGGAAACGGAATGTCTGTTCAATCGTGCCGGTTCCAGATCTAAAGCCGGCCTGAAAGTCAGACAAAACCTGCATTTCCTCAGCCCACTGCAGGATCCTGCCCAGAACTACCTTCCCTGCTGCCTTCTGGGTGGAATCAAGCAGGCTTATGGGTCGGTAGTTGGCAGGATCGTCCCTACAGCCCTTTTTATAGATGGGGACGACTTCCGCCCCCCTCCAAGAGTCCGGGAAATCGCCACCCATCATTGCCTCATTCAATAGTTTAGCAATGAATGGGCTCCAGACCTCAGCGTTGTTACGAAGTAAGTCACCAGGGACTCCATCAGGGCCTGCCGCCTTATTGGGGACTATAGACCTAATTGCTTTTTCCACCTCCCTAGAAGAAAAAGTGGGGCCAGGATGAGAGTTGGCTAACACTTTGTAGCTGGATACCCTGCTTGGACCCGGGACCCCCAGGGGATTCGAGTTGGAGTAGAGTTTAGAGAAGTGGGCTAGCCAGACTACCCCTGTGATGTTACACGTTAACAGGGAATCAACGGGCCTATCTCTGCCTCTAATCAGGGCCCAGAAAGCCCTTGAGTCCTTTCTGGAGCCAGCCTCCATTAAGTCACTCCAAAAATTGGTTTCATGCGTGGCCTTTGCCACGGCCTGGGTCTTCTTGTACTTTTTCCTGGCTACTGCGATCAAGGCAGGGTCTTTGGCACTAACCGCCGAGATTAACTCGCTTTTTGCTAGGCGGCAGTCCTGGGAATACCATTGGTCTCTACCCCTGATTTCTTTTTTCCGCTTAGACCCTCCCCTCCCCTCAGGAATCATGAAAAGATTGCTAAGAAGTACAATAGTTTCTACGAAAGGCACGAGGATAGGGGTGTCGGAGTCCAGCGTGTCGACAGTACACTTAGCTTCCTTTAGGATGGATTTAGCTTGGGCCATTCTTTTAGCATCAGAAGCGACCTTAGCCCACTTCAGTCGCCTCCCACAATTAGATGGAATGACTTCGTGGGATGTTTTCCCGGTTAACCGGGGTGGTGCTGAGGGCCCTGGGTCCCACAGGGGAACAAGCGAGAGGACCAAAGGATTGTGGTCACTGTCCGTGCTTTGTTGAACGACCATATCAATAACATATTCCCACAGATTATAATTTAACATCACATAGTCAATTCTGGAGGTATGTCCAGTCCTATTAAAAGTGTGCACACCCCCAGTATCTGACTTGCAGCGGCCGTTGGTAGCTCTAAGGTCGTGTTCAAGGCAAAGTGCATTAATGTCAATAGCATTCTGTGTCCATTTCTTGATAGGATCAATGGTAAGCAGGGGGATGCCTCTCTTGACATCGTCTTCCCATACGTCCAGGATGTCATCACTAGCCAGAGGCTCGAAACAACAATTGAAATCCCCAGCCAGAATTGTGAAGGAATCAATATTACAGCCAGATAGCTCCTCTTCAATACCAGTCATGGACAAAGGACTAGAGTTTGCCGCCCTTGCCCCCCTTAAATACAGATTAAAAAGCTCCAGAGTTTTACCTCCCGGACATTGAATGGTGAGCCTCAAAAGATCTGGGGATGGAGAATTTATGTGTTTTACTGTGAGCCCCAATGAAATGCTAAGCCAAATAAGAAGGCCGCCAGAAGGACGGCCTTTGCTGCCTTTGGGCCTGGTAGCCGGCACTATGTAGGTGGTGAAGCCAACCCTATGCACTGGCTCCAGGCACCAAGTTTCTTGTAAAAGGCAGATCCCAAAAGGCTCCAAAAAGGAGATCCAATCAGGTTTATCAAAATTCCGGGCAAGCCCCGCCACGTTCCAGCTCAAAATTTTAATCTGGGAAGCACCTGCCGGGGTTTTGCCCATCTTAGGCTCAGGAACTTGAGATATAGCATGAATGTCATTGGCTCTGGGAGATTGGAGAGGAGATGGAGGTAACAAATCATCGGCTGGAGTCATTTTTACAGCTAAGGGGATAATAGGGGAACAAACAGCTGAGGAGGGGTACACCGGGTCCTGTAAAGGGGGGGTCTGAGTTGAGGGCTGGGAAAAAGGAGAAGTACTAGACGCTCCCACAACAGTCGCCAGAGTCGATCCCCCTGTCCCTGGTACAATACTATTGGGGTTTCTAGTTAGGGCTATTGGTGGAGGCGTTAGGAGTCAGTCGACATCCTCCAGGCTGCCAAACCTATTTGGGTTTGCAGATCCAAACCTGCCACTGTTTGGATTGAACACCATGGGGGGATATCCCCAGCTAGGCTGTTGGGGAACTAGAGGCCAAAGGCCCCCCTGCGAGCATGCTGTGCGGGGGGGATAAAAAAATGACAAGGGCCTAGGTGCAATGGAGGAACCCCAGTCTTGATTCCCAGGGGACCAAATATGTTTGGCCGTGTGCGCATCATCAAAAGTTACGACTATACAGTCGCCAGGGGTCATTTTCCTCGTGGTGCCCACCCAAGGAACTCTTCGTGTCGTTAATACTCTACTCCTCCTGCCATTGGGGATAGGCCTATAGGTGTTAAGCCAGTGCATGACCTTATTGCGTAAGGAATGTTGGTCCTCATACTGGCCATTCTCTAATTCCGGGACACCCGTTAGGACCACCATATAGTCATTTGCTTCTGGAGGAAGGTCGATATAACCTCCTCGGAAGTTGCTCCTGGTTTGAGAGCCCCCAACAGGATGGGTAGGGGGTTTGTTCCGGGGGGCTTTAGCAGGACGAGAACTAGTGCCAGCTGCGCTCTGGGCTCTTGGTGCTGGTAGATTGTTGTTCCGAGAGACCTGAGCAGAGCGAGAGCTGGAACTAGCTACGTTCTGTGCTCCAGATGATGGTGTAGTGTCATTTCGGGGGGCCTGGACGGGGCGGGAGCTAGAGGTAGCTGAGTTCTGGGCTCTTGATGCGTTTGGGGTGGTAACCCTAACTTGAGGTAGCAGATTTGTAGCAATGCAGCTCCTGGTGCGGGGTTTAGGGATGGGATAGATAGGGCGAGGGACAGTGGGATTGGGGGGCGGACCGGGGATAGGTGCAGGGGGTGGGATGGAGTCCTGAGGAGCCATGTTACTATCAATCACCCCCTGGCGTTCGAGGCTTTTCAGGCCAAGAGTGGCCAAGGCGATGATACTTTTCTCCATCTCGAGGAGATTATTTTCTATACGAGAAAGCCTTAAGTCCAGGGGGGATAGAAGATTTTTTAGGGACTCCCATACCACACCTATGAATTCCCTCTCCCTCCCTTCTTGGTTAGTCCAGCCCGGATCTATTCTCTCAGGTAATATCGTACTTCCAGGATCAACAGGGACTTGTCCCACGCTATTATCAGCACGGGGAATCAATGGGGAAGAAAGGGATGTGACCGAACTAGCATCGTCCACACTTTTGTCACTAATGGACGTATTGGCCCCCTGTACTAGTATTTTCTTCCTTGGGGAGGTTGGACTAGGGGAGCGTTTTCTCTTATTGGGATTCCCTAGCATATTATCGAGGCCACCATATGAAGTGGAGGCCAAGGATATATCAAGGGATTGTGGGGAAGAAATGAGAGGAACAGGGGGGCTACCCTCAGCGCAGGGCAGTACTTCAGTCAATGCGGGTAGACCTAGGAGTGGAGAAGGGATAGGTAAAGTAGGTGTATCATGTACATCCGCCAAAACTAAAGCACCCTCCTTTATAAAAATGTGGTTAGGGGAAACAGCAGTGGCTATATGACCAAGGGAAGATTTTTTATGGGAAGCAAATTCGAGTGAAAGCTTCCTAGCCGCTTCCAAGTCGAGGGACACTCTAGTTTGCAGTTTGTTGATTTCGAGGTCTATCGCCTTACTTGTCCTCGTGATAAAATCGTCCATAGGTCCATTAAGTGCCGCCCCTCCCTTAGCTGCCCTATTACGTGTAACACGAGTACACATAGTTCCTGCCTAAGGCTCACAACACAGGTAACGAAGCGAAGATGAAAGAGAAGGGGCCCAGACCAGACCGCTCAGACCTCGAACGGCCTCAAACGGCCCGCTCTTTGCCCGGTCTTCGCCCCGTGCTGAGACCCGCGCGCGTCCCGCGTCGCGGAAGCCTCAAAGTAGGATATATGGGCCGTTTGTAGGCGGTGGGCGGGCCACGGGGAGAGCGGACCGGAAGGTCTTGCAGGTCACGCAGGGACTCCTGGGCAATGGAGTCCCTGCAACGCTCGCAGCCCCGCTGCGCCTCGCTCCCACCACCAGCCTCAAGCTCACGGGGAGGTGTCCAGGCAGCACACAGCCAACAGGGCGAAGCGGCACCCGCGGAGCGGGTGCGGCGAGTAGTAGCCCCAAGTCCAGCAGCAAGGAATCCGGGTGTAGCGCCAACAACAGCGCTATGGCAGGCAGAAGCGTCCCGAGGAGCAGTGCAGAAAGCGGAGGTAAAGTACCCTCCTGTGGGCGGTGGGCGGGCCACGGGGAGAGCGGACCGGAAGGTCTTGCAGGTCACGCAGGGACTCCTGGGCAATGGAGTCCCTGCAACGCTCGCAGCCCCGCTGCGCCTCGCTCCCACCACCAGCCTCAAGCTCACGGGGAGGTGTCCAGGCAGCACACAGCCAACAGGGCGAAGCGGCACCCGCGGAGCGGGTGCGGCGAGTAGTAGCCCCAAGTCCAGCAGCAAGGAATCCGGGTGTAGCGCCAACAACAGCGCTATGGCAGGCAGAAGCGTCCCGAGGAGCAGTGCAGAAAGCGGAGGTAAAGTACCCTCCTGTGGGCGGTGGGCGGGCCACGGGGAGAGCGGACCGGAAGGTCTTGCAGGTCACGCAGGGACTCCTGGGCAATGGAGTCCCTGCAACGCTCGCAGCCCCGCTGCGCCTCGCTCCCACCACCAGCCTCAAGCTCACGGGGAGGTGTCCAGGCAGCACACAGCCAACAGGGCGAAGCGGCACCCGCGGAGCGGGTGCGGCGAGTAGTAGCCCCAAGTCCAGCAGCAAGGAATCCGGGTGTAGCGCCAACAACAGCGCTATGGCAGGCAGAAGCGTCCCGAGGAGCAGTGCAGAAAGCGGAGGTAAAGTACCCTCCTGTGGGCGGTGGGCGGGCCACGGGGAGAGCGGACCGGAAGGTCTTGCAGGTCACGCAGGGACTCCTGGGCAATGGAGTCCCTGCAACGCTCGCAGCCCCGCTGCGCCTCGCTCCCACCACCAGCCTCAAGCTCACGGGGAGGTGTCCAGGCAGCACACAGCCAACAGGGCGAAGCGGCACCCGCGGAGCGGGTGCGGCGAGTAGTAGCCCCAAGTCCAGCAGCAAGGAATCCGGGTGTAGCGCCAACAACAGCGCTATGGCAGGCAGAAGCGTCCCGAGGAGCAGTGCAGAAAGCGGAGGTAAAGTACCCTCCTGTGGGCGGTGGGCGGGCCACGGGGAGAGCGGACCGGAAGGTCTTGCAGGTCACGCAGGGACTCCTGGGCAATGGAGTCCCTGCAACGCTCGCAGCCCCGCTGCGCCTCGCTCCCACCACCAGCCTCAAGCTCACGGGGAGGTGTCCAGGCAGCACACAGCCAACAGGGCGAAGCGGCACCCGCGGAGCGGGTGCGGCGAGTAGTAGCCCCAAGTCCAGCAGCAAGGAATCCGGGTGTAGCGCCAACAACAGCGCTATGGCAGGCAGAAGCGTCATATTCTTGTGCCGTGGATCAGGTATAATTTGTGGTCATTCACTAGGGACTTTTCAAGTCTGCAGGAAGTGCCCAAAAATAGTGCAAGAAAGGGGAGAGGAAAATACAGTAGTCCAAAATACTGCGGACAGATTTGCATACATTATTTTCTACAGTAGCGCCAAAAGACTTATGACACAGTTGCAATGAGTCTGTAAAGTGGCGATATACAGAACCTCAGCATGTGGGTCCGTACTTAGAACCCTCATCAGAAGTGATGGCTATGTAGAAGAACATTGTTAGAAATGGAAAGGGGCGACCACTCGGTCCCCCCGAACGTATGGTCGGGTCCCCCGATCCTCCCGGGAATCCATTTGGGCGGGAGGCGTGTCTCGGCTGGTAGCCGGGGCGCGCCTTTTCCCGCCCAAGAGGGGTTGTCCTAGACACCTACACCGATGGCCACGCCCAGTAGGCGTACCTGGGGAGGGTACACGCCCTCCCGAAGAAGAATAAAGAGAGCGGGAATCCGAAGAAGCGTCCTCTTGTTCCTGTGCTTGGAAGGCTGCACCCACTCGTTGCTCGTGAGCCCTCGACGGAACAAGGAGCCATTTTTGACCCACCCACCAGCCCCTTATGGCAATGTTGGTTTTGCAATAAAGTTTTGCTCTGATAACATATTTTTCCCTCCGTATAGAAGGAGAATGAATGTCTAGATTGATGATGTGACTTCTGTCAGTAGGATACTGTTTTTTCTTTTAGGAGTAAACAGTTTGATACAATTAGGTAGGCTGATATTTTCTTCCTTAGTAGATTAACAAATGTCGTATTTATTTTTTGGTCGGGCGGTAAGGTCATGATCGGTGAGCAGTAATTTCAAGGTCCCTAGAGGGGGGGCGCCACCCACTATGGATGGGAGCGCCCGGGGGGAGGCGGCTATTGGCCCCTCCCACTGGGAGGCGGCACCCACTAAGGATGGGTCGCCTAAGGGGAGATGGCCATAGGCCCCTTCCAGGGGAGGAGGCGGCTATATGCCCCTCCTACGAATTTCCCGGGGCCCGGATATCCACGACGGCGGATGTGATAGAGAGTGTGGGGGTGGGGGGGGGGAGTCCACGCTGTCCTTCCTACAGATACCTCACACGGGTGCTCGGACGACCTTTAAGATGGCGTCGAGCGGAAAGAGGGGCCCCCGACAAGACAAGGGAAATTACAGTTGGCACTGAGGGTACAGTCCTCTGCGCGGCCGCCACTCGCACCGTGAGGGCGAGAGTTTTTGGTAGTAGGGATCTGACACCGGTTAAGACCTTGCCGTTGGCCCTTAATGCTAGGATGTACAATTTTAATTTAGAAAGTATGCATTTGCAGGATGTTAGACTCGGCTAGGAAACCTTTGTATTAGAGATTTGTTAAGGTTAGCCAAATAACATGTCTTCATCGAAATGTAATAAATGAAAATTGTACATGATTATGAAACTTTTATTTAATGTTTTAATTTTGTTTCATATTTTAATAAATACGGCCGGGAGGGTGACTCCCTCCCGCCTTCATAAAGTTCAGAACTGTGTCCGTCTTCCCATCCTTGGGGATTGTGTTAGGAGGAGGTGACCGGCATCCCGGCCATATGGGGTTTCTGGTTGGCAGTGGTGTGCACCCTGTCCAAACTGGAATCAACTCTATAGTTAGGATGAGCTAACACACTAAAAGATAACCTGTGCTCACCCTCTGGTACCCTAGCAGAGAAGTCAGGCTTATCTAAAGAGGCAATGTGCAAAATATTTTTGTGAATTACACACACAGTAACACAATGAAAGCACCACAAATATACTCCATGTAGGGTAGGAAAATAGATAATATTTTATTAGTAAAAGAGGATCACAATGAGAAAAATCCAATTATTGGAACCGGAGTTATTAATTTTTATAGAATATTCCCAAAATATAGTGCTTAAGGTTTTAGAGTGCAAACTTGGGATATCTGGTCGGGCTTGACTAGGGTAAATTCAAAGTTTAGATCAAACACGATGGATGGCAGGCCGGATATATGACTTAAGCAGGTCCCACATGAAAGTAAATTGGATGCTAGATGCGTAGATGTAGAAAGCCCAATGCACAGAGTGGAGGAGGCAATGCATCATCATATATCCCTTGGATGACGGCGAAGCAACGGTTCTGATCCGCACAGTCAGAGACACTTCCTTGGCGAACCATTTTGCGATGCAGGCAATGTGTCATCTTCGAGCCTCCCAGTCCGTCAAAGTGATGTCCTCAATGCAGTACTGTATTGGAGGAGATGCGCTGGTTCCTGTCTGCGCCAAGTTGTTGATGCATGGATTCTGCTGGGTCAGCACAGAAAAGTCTCTTCCAAGGGCCTAGGACTGGATTGGCACCACTTGACAAAGCAGGACTCACATATGGCAGCCTTCAGATGCTGTTGGACAGTTGCAGGAAGTCCTTGATGTCCCTGAGACTTAGGAACAGGGGGCAAGTCAGCATGCCGTTGGAGTCACTCTAGGTTCAAGTGGGATGGGTCCAGTCCTTTCCTAAGCAGGGCAGAGGGTATCCAGCAGCAGGCAACAGGCAGCACAGCAGAGCAGGAAAGCAGTTCTTCCAGAACAGCAGTCCAGTGGAATGTCAGTCTATGTAGCAGCACAGCAGTCCTTCTTTCTGACAGAGTTCTTTACAGGTGCAGTAGTGTAGCTTGGTGGGGCCAGAGAATCAGTACTTATACCCAGATGTGCGTTTGAAGTGGCGGGTGACTTCAAAGAAGATTCTTTGTAGTGCACAGAGCTCCTTTCTTCCCAGTCCTGGCTACAGACTATCAGTAAGGGGTAATCACCTATTAGTGTATGGACAGGATACCATCTATTCATTTGTGACTGTCAGCCCCTTCCTGTCAAGGAAGAGCCATCAGAAAGCAGATGAGTGCTCAGACACACCCAACCTTCCTGTGTTTGTGATTATCTATAGAGACTGCACAAAATGAAGCTGTCAGCTACCCCAGTCATGTATTGGAGATAGGCCTCAGGCACACGGAGCATCAAGAGCAGAGAAATGCCCATTTCCTAAAAGCGTAAAATCAAACAAAATGTCTGGTTGCCTGTTTTTATTATACTGCTCCACAATGAAATGGCCAATAACCTCATTTTCATTAGCCTTTGTGATTTATTTCACATTTCTTCAGTATTCACTCAATCACAGGACATCTTAAGACGTCTTTGAAAGCGAAAACTTTTTGGGGGAAAGGGTTCGAATGTTTGACAATCCACATAACAAAAATACGAAACATGTAATGACAAAACATAACAGTTATTTCGTTCAATTGAATGAGTAGTGAGACTGACCATTCGTAGACCAGTCCTTCATTCAGAAATGAAAACACACGGTGGAATTAACATTTCCTATTTTTAACACAGTCTTTCCTGTCAGTATAGGCTACTGGGGCAGCCAACTATAAATGTTTGCACAAGTGGAATAGGCAATCCACCAATATTTCCCAACCAGGATGGTTTCTTGCAAATATTCTTCCCCCTGGCGCTAGGCCAATGAGTTTCGAACCTCCCTGCAATTACTGGGTTCTCCTCAGGACCAGAACTTAGTTGGTTCTCAAAAACCGCTTGTCCTTGATCGGTAGCAGAAGGCGATTCTGTTGTAGATTCAATTGGAGCCAGCTCTCAGGTTTGGTTTGCCAACTGCTTCATTGAGCACACCGGGTACGGATTGAACAGGTTGCTGTTTTCTTTTCTTCAACAAACGGTCCGCTACTCATGCTCAGTGCGAACATGCCTTTTGGGTTGAGCAAAGTTCATTCTCTGTTAGTGGTCTAACTCTACTCTGTGGTAATTCTAAAATAGCACTGTTAAATACACCTTTACTCGTAAAGAGGAGTTGTCATCACCATTCCAAGATATAAAACATGACAATGCTTCTCCTTTCTAATCAGCAATTACAATTTACAAGTGTACTAAGCATTTCCCAATGTTAGCCAATGAGAGGAGTAGGCATTGTATTAGTGAAAAATAAATGTGGATGGTTGTCACTATCACAACATGCAAAACCTAAAGGTACATGTCCTAAATTTTCTTATACAACACTTTGCCCTTTGGGCTACCTAGAGTCTACCTTATGAGTGATTTATGTGTTATAAAAGGGGGATTTAATACTTGGCAAAGGTTTCAAATGCCAGGTTGAAGGGGCATTAAACTACACACACAGGCCATGCAGTGCCTGGCCTGAGACAGGCACCTATGTGGTTGGCACAATCAGTGCTGCAGGCCCACTAGTAGCATTTAGTTCCCAGGTCCTGGGCATATGGTATACCACTTTACAAGAAACTTATAAGTAAACTAAATGTGGCAATTGTGTATACACCAATGTAAAAATGTTTAGCGAGAAGCACATGCACTTTAGTATTGGTCAGCAGTGGTAAAGTGTTCAGAATCATAAACTCAATACAAAGAATAAACAAAAAAAGAAGGTAAGCAGGCAAGATGTTTAGGGGAAGACAATCCTAAGGCTGACAGTTCTAACAAAAAGTATGCAGTTGTTGAAACAGAAAGTGCCGCCACAAAGTGTAAAGGGGTCCAAAATCATATAGACTACCTCAAATGAAGATGAGTGTACATGCTTATTATGAGAAATTAGTGCAAGTGTATAAGCAGCAAAGTGGAATAGAGAATTCAGCTCAGTGGGGAATTCTAGTGTCATTTTGTGATGGTGGTTGCAGCCCGATATTAGCACTCAGGTGCAACAGTGAGTTATGTACTGGGGATCTAAAACAATAGAGGACATTTTGGCATGTGCAAGGTATTGTAGTGCATTTCTTCATTGAAAATAAAAGAAGGCTAAGAATAAGTTGATGAGAGTACAAAAAGTGTTATCCAACAGATGCCACCTTCACTGTAGGCAATGTTGGTCTATGCCCTAACAGACCAGCCCATGTGTGTTATACGAAAAAACCCAGGTGTCTGGAAAAATGGAAGAAGGAAAGGGTGCTGTGATTGTGGGAAGTCAACATAACCTATATTTCATGTGCTTGAAGCCAGGGCTCTAAAGGAATGAGTGCCCAGAACAAGAAGGGGGTAATGCTCTGGGGTTAGCCACGAAGAATCTTTTCACTCCACTGAACCTGCCACAGCCCACACTGCTGCTCTGATGTTGCATTAGAGGTCTCCACAGGCTCAGGCTGTGTCCCATTGGGCTGCTCAAAGTGAGGTGACTGCTTGCTTGCTTTTATGCTCACAGTAGCTCATGAAGGAGCATTTTTTGGATTTCTTGGGTGAGTTTGGGGTTTCCAGCATTACTATCAGACCTCCTGAAGTACTCAATTTTTCCCTCTCAGGAAACTTATTGCAAACAGTCAGCATTCCTTGCTCTGTCATCACTACTCTCATTTCAAACCTTGTCCCCCCTTTTACTACAGGTCCATTCAGATAACATCACTTGAATAGGAGGTGTCCTGTCCCCATACAAAGATCTGATTTACCCCCGTCACATAGATATCCTGGCAGATAGGACTGGGGTGAAAGGGGTGAAGAACATAGACCCCTTCTCAGGGGTCTCACTGATACTTGGCCCTTTTAAACCAACAAAGAAGAAATTGGCACAGAAGCTGTAATTTAAAAGTAGCATCTTTAATAACCTCAAATGAGGCAGACTACGTCACACAGAAGCCTTAGCAAATGAATGAGGCAGTCTAAGGAGTACAGAAAACAGGGGCATTATATATGCTTAGGGTTACATAGTCAGCATAAGACCAAGGGTAGGTCCTGGCTCATGTAAGCATGCAAAATGCCTAATATGGGCATACAAGATCTGTTTGCTCAACAAAGTGGGAGGAGAGTTACTTCTCCATACAGCAGCAAAAATAGCCTGACAGTTGTATACTAGGAGCAGGTGCATTCTACTAGCTAGGCCCTTCTGAGCATGTGCAAGGCTCTGAAGAGGGAAACAGCACACGGCGAGCACATGGCTAACTAAAATGGCTGCCAAAATACAAAATGGCTTTCAGCTCATGCTAGCAAATCCCTCCAATCTTTAACAGGGGAACATCTGCACTTCAAAGAGCTGCTTTCAAGGCAACCACACATAACTAAGTATAGGTATATGGTCTCTGACCCTCTCAAATCAGACATGTATGGATCTTGAAGTGAACCTCTGTGAGAAGGACTGCTGTGTAGCTTAAATGACTAATCTTTGGACTGCAGACTTAGAAGGCCTGCTTTTCTTTTGTGTTGCTCTGCTGCCTGCTACTCTTTGACTCAATTGAAGGAGAGCTGTACTCTGCCTTCTCTCCAAGTGATCTCCAAGGGCCTGTTGGCTTACCTCTGCTCCTGTGCTTGGTTCACCGGAAGTGGTCTATGTACTTTCAACACAGACTTTGACTACTCTCCTGTCTGTGTGTAATAGAACAGGAGCACTGAAGTGGTTGCGGGATCACTTCTCTTCAGAACCAGTGCTTTGCCTCCGGAGATCAACACATTGGACAGCGTATCACCGATGCTACAACTTGGTGAGATCTACACATCCCTTAAACTGCGTGACAGAACTTCGCTTGACACCACTCGACTTTGACACCAGTCTTCGAACTGATGCATCGTCTTCACAGCATGGAAAAGATCGCTCCATCTTGTTGCTTGAAACCAGAAAATGTACTTTGTTCACTGGGATCTGCATAGGTCCTGTTGCCGGCTCGCGCTTCCATGGAGTAGGCCTGAACTTTGACTTTGCCAGGTGCAGGCTGACCTAAAGAAACCTTTTTAACTCTATTTGCTTCTAATCACTTCAATGCAGTTATTCATTTAAAAATCAATAACTCAACCTTTGTACCTTGGATTTTTGTCTTTTTGGTCTTGTTTTGTACAGAATATAGAATCATTTTATTGTCTATTCATTGTGTGCCTCTTTAGATACGCCGGCCTGCTCTGTGCCAAGCTACCAGAGGGTGAGCGCAGCTTATCTTGTAAAGTGTATATAGCTTACCCTGATTATGATTGTGTCTTATGCTTGGAACAAGTGCATACATTTGCCAATTAAAAAAACAATTTAGAATTTCAGCGGTATTCGTACAATATCACATAGAAACTCATAGTTTACTACAACTCCTTACCTTACAAAGACCAATTTGTTTATTCATTCTCCTGGATTTGGCTTGTTTAATTTTTGTGCTTTACGCATGTTTACCTCTGGGGTAGTAACCACAGTACCTGCACATGCAGTGGAGGAGTTTGAACTGGCCCAGTTAGAGTCATATTCTATAGATCAAATGAAGAGCTATTGCAGGGAATTTCAAATCTCTTTGAGAGGCTTCAAGTGAAAAGTGGAGCTGCAGAAAACTTTGAGAGCTTTGTCAGAGGCCCGAGCGGCAGAAGATGAGGTCCTAGAGGAGGAGGAGGAACCAGAGATTACTGAGGATAGGGAGGGAACTGGACCTTGCGTCTGTTTTGTTTTTAGGACAACCTGTGGAGGGAGGCAACAAGTTGCTAGGAGCAGTGGTGGTTCCTAGAACAGAGAGCAGTGTCACCTCCAAGAACATGTCCCCAGAGGAGCTGGCATATAGGAGGGAGAAAAGAAAGCTACATTTGTAGCTTGCTAAGCGGAGAAAGAGCATGATCTGGTTGAGAGGTGATTAGCTCTAGATCGTCCGAGAGCTGGATGTAAGAGCCCTGGAAGTAGGGTCCAGCAACAGTAATGGTGGCAGCATACCTGCAGTGGCTTTCCTTGAGTCAATGGTCAGGATACCCACAAATGTTGTGCCTAGCGGGGGATTACGTGAACAAGTGGTTTGTGACCAATGAAGTGGCTCTCAGAGTGCACAAGGTCCCAGAGGAACTCAGGGGCGGTAGTCTATGGAGGTACGTGCCCATGGTGGAGAAGTGTGGCTCAGGGGTTAGAGGCGGCAGACCCGGAAGCTGAGATCGGCCCTGGACCAGGGTTCAATTCCCCGCCCCGACGGGGGTTGGGCTCAATAATTCCACGGACTCGATAATTCTCACTCCGGTGCCTACTCGACTCACGGGTTCACACTCTGCGACTCTGGGCAATAGCTTGCTTAATCTCCACAACGGCCCCTCGCGGCGGGATGCCTGGCTTTCACCTTGTGGATACCCTGCCGGGGTATCTCACAGGGGAATACCAGGACGGGTTCCCTAAGCAAGCGCATGGATGCCTGCGATGTGGGCGATTTGCGCTACATAAATACATGTACATTTACATTTATTTACATGGTGGGGAAGGACACTCTTTTTACTCCATAGGTGTGGTACCCGGCATGCTACACTGATATGAAAGTCATCTTGGCCAGTAAGTTTGAGGTGACACTGAGAAATTCTGACATAGGTTTATGGCCAGCCGCACGCTATCCACACACAGCTGGGTTGGCTGCTTAGAGTATGCTGGTAAGGCACTGAAGGGCTGGATGAGAGCAGCAAAGTAAATGAATATTCAGGGCTCTACAACTTTAATTATAAAGGAGCAGATGGTTTACATTTGTTTTTCACAGCTGCTCCAACACCTAGTGGATAGTAAACTTACTAACCCTAGGAATCTTGCTGAGGAGGCGGATATCAGGGTCAGTACCAGAGTATCCAAGAGAGCATTGGGGGGCGGGGGGCAATCCCATAAGGTTGGTCAGGGTTCCCAGCAGAAGAAGGAAGAGGGTGATAAAAAAGGAGTTCCCTAAAGGCCCCCCAACCAACTCACAGTTGAAAGGGTCTGTTCTCATTCCCGATCCGGACACCAGAAGATAAACTATCCTTACAAAAGTCAACAGCCCAAGCCCGTTAAGTGCTATGAGTGCTACGAGTATGAACACTATAAAGTAAACCGCAAGTGTCCAAAAAGAGCACAACTTCCCACTGGAGGAAAGGTTTCAGGGGTGGTAAGTTTAGTGCTGGGGAAGGAGTTTGTCCCAGTTAATTTAGGGGTGTTTATTGAGGTAACCCTAGTGCCCCTGGTTGGCAGTGAGATGGTTCCCAAGATCCATGTGACCTCTAATAAGTTGTGAAGGTTCTGAGGGATACAGGAGGCAGTATGACTATGGTAAGGAATCAGATCATTTCCGCAGGGCAAGTAATTGCAGATAGATTCCACCAGGTTGTGGTGGCTGACAACAGAGAAGGTCACTATCTTGTAGCCCTGGTTTCATTTGAGTGGAAGGGGGGGGGTTCAGTTCTTCTGAAAGTTGCTATGAACCCTGCCCTGTCTGACGACTCTTTGTCAGGTAATTACCTCGCGAACACTACCTGGAAGGAAGTGGAGCTCATCTCATGTGGAGATGTTAGGATTACCTGATTTGATCTGTGCTACTACAAGGTCAATGGCTGCCCAGGATGGAAATCAAAAAGGGCTGAAGCCTGGAAAAATGGCCCAACTAGCTGCTAAAAAGAGGAAAGGTAAGGGTGGTGGGAAACCAGCCAGATTGTAATCCCAGTGAGGTGGATGGAGCACCTGCGGTGCCTGCCCTGGAGCTCACTGAGGAGGGACTGCTCTCCTTGGTGACTTGCCTGTCATTGCTGGGTGGCATGAAGTAGGAGAACCGACAGAGAAAAAGTTGTATAGGTCACAGACAGAGTGTCCAACCCTTGAGGGACTGAGGCTACAGGCTGAAGCCCAGTGACTAAGAAGGTGGGCATCAACATTGTAGGGCCCATGGATCCCCAGACTGCTTCAGGCAACATGTTCTTCCTGGTTCTGGTGGATCATGTCACTAGGTATCCAGAGACAATCCCTCTGAGAAATACAAGTGGACCTGCAGTGGCAAAGGCCTTGATTGAGATTTTTTACCTGAGTCGGTTTACCCAAGGAAGTTGTGTCTGACAGGGGCACAAACATCATGTTTGCATATATATAGACCATGTAGAAGGAGTGTGGAATGACTTACTAGTTCTCTACACCTAACCATCCACACACCAATGGGCTTGTTGAGAGGAAAGGTTCAACAAGACCTTAAATGCATGATTTGAGGCCTGCCTGAGGCCTTGAGGAAAAAGTGTGATGTCCTCTTGCCATGTCTGTTGTTTGCCTGCAGGGAGGTACCACAGAAGGGAGTTGGCTTTAGTCTATTTGAACTGTTTGGGAACCCTGTTAGAGGATACCTAAGATTGGGCAGGGAAAGCTGGGAGCAATCTCACAGGAAATCTGCCCAGTATGTAGTTTGCTACATGCTGGCCTTCTGGAAACAATTGGCTATGTTGTAAAAGTTAGCTTCCAACAACCTAAGGGCCAGCCAAGGTATCATGAAAGAGTGGTTTGACAAAACGTCTACCACTCTGAATTTGCAGCTTGGTCAGAAAGTGTGGGTAAAGGAGCCAGTAGAGCCCAGAGCTCCCAGGGATCGCTGGACTGTCCCATATATGATGGGATTGAGAGAAAGGGGGAGACTACCTACCTTGTGAATCTCAATACCCATAGGAAACCCAACCGGGTGCTGCATGTCAATCGCCTCGAGCCCCACTTTGAGAGGCTTGAGGTCACCATGCTGCTTGTGACAGATGGCGACGAGGAAGAGGAGAGTGAATCCCTCCTTGACCTCTTAGCCTACATGGAGAAGGATGGGTCTTTGGAGGGAGTAATCCTTTCTCCCACTCTAACTCCTAAACAGCAGAGAGACTGCCACCAAGTGTTGTAACAGTACTCCTCTCTGTTCTCCCTTATCCCTGTCACCGGCTGGATTAGTGGCAGCGCTCTAGCTGGGGAAGGGAGGTTCACACATAAATTGACCACCAGACTGAGACGCTTGCGGCTAGGGTAAGTGGTGGCAGCTCCTACTCGGACCCGTTTGCTCTGCAGAGGCATTACTCGCTACATTTCTGTTCTATATTTTAATATTGTGTTTTATCTAACGCTGTGTTCGAGTCTTGCGCAAAGGCGCTCACGCTCATTCTTTTCTGTTCATTTAGTTGATCCCTACTGTGTGACATTGCATACCTGATTTTTCATCTCGTGGTGCTGAGGTGTGCCTTGCCTGTCCCGTTCCACCGCGGCTTGCTGTGCCGATTGAGTGGATGGCAGGGGGCCACCTTAGGTGTAGTCCCGGACCCCGGCTGGACTAGTGGCAGCGCTCTAGCTGGGGGATGAAGGTTCACACATAAATTGCGTATGCCTCTTCGGACACGCATCGGGCGCGCCACTATCGCGCCGAAGGTTAGCAAAAAGTAAGCACGTCTGTACCCGTCCGCGCCCCAGGTGCGCCTAGCGCTGGCTATGCTGCCCGATTTTCTTCTAAGCAGACGGAAAAATGAAGAGGTACACTCGGGAGGAGCTACTGGCACTTAACACTGCTGAATGCAGAGGCATTATGCCATGGGATGTCTCAGATTGCTCCCCTAGTATCTGTTCCTTATGTAATTTCTGCTTCCCTCAAACCCCGGCCGCTCCCGCCCCTATTACAAATAAAAAAAACAAATGATTTCAGCGGCACTAATAAACGCTCGATCTATGGTTAAACATGCTGCCGACATTTTTGAGCTTCTGTCCGATGGCCGTCTTGATCTTTTGTTCATTACAGAGACATGGCTAAACAACTCCTGTGCCCCAGTGGTGGAACTCGCCATCCCGAGAGGCTTCTAAATTAATAGGGCTGATCGTGCAATGGAGAGAGGAGGGGTTATGCTTTGGTATTTAGGGATACTTGGTCCTTTCACAGTGAGGCTTCCAATGAATTGGGCGAAGAGGAGGCTCTCCACTTCTCTCTCGTTCTTTCACCTCATTTCATGCTGGCAGGCACGCTGGTCTATCGCCCCCCCCAGGCCCTTCTGGGCCTTTTTTTAAGGCCTTGGAGGATGTTATTGTACCTCGGGCCCTGAGGTTCCCTAAGTTCCTTCTTTTAGGGGACTTCAGCGTTCATGTCGATGTGTCTAAGTCGCCGGACTCAAAAAGTCTGTTGGAATCCTTAAACCTAGCCCTGGTAACACAGTGGGTAACGCTGCCTACGCATTCGGGGGGCCATCTACTGGATGTAGTCTGTTCCAACTTTGTCCTAACGCTATCAGATCCTGAAGTTCTCACCTGGTCTGATCACTTGCTGATTAGGTTCTCCTGGCATTTAGAAAAACCATCTTGTGCCATTTCGCCTAACATTTGCCATCAGAAGATTAATCTTCCTGCTCTGTCTAATGCTCTATATCAGGGGTGCCTAATATTAGGTTCTCAGCTTCCTGTGGCCGTGCAGCGTTTTAATACCTGGATTGGCGCCCGGTGGGGGCCTCCGTGAAACTGGTCGTCAGCTCCAATAAAGGTTCTGTGCCCTCTAAGCCCTGGTTCTCGCACGCTCTGAGAGAGCTGAAGCTTGGCTGCAAAAGGATGGAGCGATACTGGAGACACGCCTACTGTCCAACTGCTAAGGGGGCTCTGAGTGCAGCTCAGAGGGTATATTATGCTGCCATCAGGGTGGCTAAGAGCGAATATTATGCGGGCAGGATTACTATGGCCAATAATAACAGCAGGGAAATCTTTGCTATTGTTAAGAGCTTTCTCACCCCCTGTGCCGAGTAACCAACGTTGCCATCCTCTGTGCAATGGTGTGAGGATCTGTCCTCCTTCTTTGCAGATAAAATAGCTGGGATCCAGGACAGCCTGTGCACCGCTTGCTTTAGTCAGAGTATTTCTGCCTTGGCTCCATCCCCGCCTCCTACTTCCACTACTCACGTTTTTAGGGAACTCTCTCTACCAACTGAAGCTGATATTCTAACTGTCTTGAAATCTGGGTCACCCACCGACCCCTGTCCCGTCCGTGTTTTAGGAGTGTTGGCGGAGGTGGTCGGCTCTGAGGTCTCTGAGATTATTAGTCTCTCCTTTCGGACTGGAACAGTTCCCGACTGTTGGAAGCAGGCTAAACTTCTGCCGCTTCTTAAAAAATCAGGATAGGATCCCTGAGTTCCAGCCCATCTCCCTGCTGCCGGTGTTGGCCAAAGTGTGTGAGAAGATTGCATTTCGCCAGCTGGATGCTTTTGTTGAAGCTTCCCATGCTCTTCACCCTGCACAATCTGGGTTTCATGCTGCTTACAGCACTGAAGCAGCTCTGATTGAAATGTCAGAGGCCATTAGGGAGTGCTGGGACGCTGGCAGCGGAAAGGTTTTTAAATTGTTGGACCTCTCTGCCGCTTTCGACATGGTACCCCATGAGCTTCTTCTCACTCTGCTGTCATCCATTGGCATCACTGGTTCTGCCTTAGATTGGTTAACTTCGTTTCTGGACAACCGGACTCAGCAGGTGTGGCTGCCTCCCTATTCGCCCTCGGCCAAGCTACTTTCCACCGGGGTGCCACAGGGGTCTACTCTAAGTCCACTGTTGTTTATTATCTACTTAACCCCCCTGATTTTTTGGGGGCGAAGAATTGGGTGCAAAAATAATAGCCTATGCAGACGACACTCAGCGGCTGTTCACTTGGCCGGGTACGGATCTGGACACTTCATCTGTCCAGACCTGCCTTTCTTCAGTCTTCAACTGGCTTGCACTTGCCCAGTTGAAGTGCAAAGAAGATACATCAGAAATTCTTCTCTACGGACAGTTCCCTTCTAACTTCAGAGAATCTCTGTGGCCCCCGATTTTCCACATCCTAATTCTGCGGGCAAACTGGCAAAAAATCTGGGGGTTTGGTTCGGGGAAAACTTAAAATTTGAAGAGCATATTAAAAAACTAACCAGCCGCTGCTTTGGTACCCTTAAAGCTCTCCGCAGATTTTTTCCCCTGCTTCCGAGGAAGGCCAAAGAAACAGTGGCGAGGGCCCTTATTCTTTCCTGCCTAGACTATGCCAATGCCTTGTTCATTGGCATTCCGGCCTACCTGACCAACTGCCATCAGATCATACAGAACGCTGTGGCTAGACTTCTCTTTAACATCTCGCGGACGTCTAGCTTCCTGCAACATCTGCGCAGTTTGCATTGGCTCCCAGTAGCACAACAGGTTATGTTTAAGACCCTTATTTTTGCACATAGAGCCATCCATGGCTAGGGGCCTCTGTACTTGAGGAAACGTTTCTTCCTGTACATACCTAATCGTCCCCTCCGGTCAGGCACTAAATACCGACTGGCGGTTCCATGCTTCAGACGCACACATCTTGGTGGGCATTCGATCGCCGTGAAAGCAGCTGCTGCCTGGAACACCCTTCCCATGAAGCTACGCGCCTCTCAGGATTTCAATTTTTTAAATAAGCACTCAAACCCATCTCTTTAAAATGACGGTTTAATTTTTCAATTCCTCCTGTTCACTGCTTATCTGCAACTTTACGCGCCAGGATACTCCTGAGAAATTGAGCGCACTATAAAACCACCCATAACCATAATTACCCACCTGTGTACCCATGGCATGGACAACGGGTACAAACTTCCTGTTAAGAATATGTCTTACAGGTTGTGAAATAAGATGTGGTCCAGAATTTAGGTTAAAGTGCCCAAAATGCTGGAGTTGGGGTGACAGAACCCTCCAGTAGATCCTGATCCATTCTGGTGGTTCTGGAACCAAAAGCTGCCCCCCCTGTTCTATGAGGTTTTTTGGCAGACTGCTTGCTGGAGCTCCAGACGTTGATGCCAGTCAGATGAATAAAACTTCGCTCTCAAAGAACCATCCTGCTGTTAACTTTTTTAAGGTTTTGATGTTGACATGTATTCGCAATTACTTTGTTGCTTCGTTTTCCGAACAGAGTATAAAAAAATATACTTTCAGGTGTAGTACATGTGTATTCATTGGAAGCACTATTTTGCATTTTTTTTCAACAAACATTAGGAAAGACAATAGGAAAGCCATGGTTTTACTGCTGTCAGATTGTAGGTGTTGATAAAAGTCAGCTTATAGCTATCTGTTGTTGAAGACCGATTGTGTACAAGACCAGTAGCTTTGGGTCAGTCCACTGCTTGCTTTTGTCTGGGTTTCATTCAGTCTCATTCCTTCTTGCTTTTTTTATGGCTTTCCTTCCACTTCTTGTATTTATTCCACCCCTTGAGTATATTTACCAATCTTTTGATTTGAAGGCTGATATCCATCCAAAGAGCCACCTCCGCGATCTACTTTTTTTTTCCCTTTTAGCCTACCATGAAAGCGCTTGCATTTTTTGCTCCCTTTCTTGGAATTGCTTCCCCAATAGATCTCTGGCCCTACCCACACTGCTCTGCTTTTTATTGGTGCTTTTTTAAACTCCTACTCAGCTCTTCAGTTGCTCCCACAACACTCCCTATCCGTGTCACTCCTATTGCTCAGTTGTGTTCACTTAACACCCCCCAAACCAACCTCTACTCTACTATTGCTCCTGCACTCTTCCATATCACCTTCTTTCTTTCTTTCTTTCTTTCTTTCTTTCTTTCTTTCTTTCTTCTATTTTTAGAGAGCCCGGCAACTGCATTTTTATTTTTTATACTTTTACAATTTTGTGCTTCATAAGTTGCTGCTCCAAGATGGATGCCCATCATCTTAGAAAGATAAATTAAAAAGAAAAAAAATAGGACAGAGCAGCATTATGGTGTGGTGACGCATTTTCACATATATGTCATCATGCTGGGGCTGTAGCAGTGACAAAAATATGTGCACACATAATGACACATATGCACGTCTACATCATTACACTGTTTTGAGGGCTTTTTTTGCAGATGCTAGAAATCATAGATGCAAAGCATTAGCAAATCTAGCATGAGAGCCCTATTGTCTTTGGCAAAGCTTGTTCAATGGATGCTCACACCAGTGACTCTGAAGCTACTGTCCTTTATTTTTAATGTATACCTCAACTTACCAAGCTGAAATTGAATCTTTGTCCTATCACTGCCTTTGCACTTAAATAGATGAGCTGTAGCATTCATTTACATCATACATATACATATACTATTCTAATGGGCTTAGACAGGGTGAAAATGTAGTGGCATATATACAAGAAAATGGTGGAGCACTATGCTATTCCAAAATTGGCAACGCCACGCTCCGTCAGTTTCAAAAAGCAGGGATGTGCAGTATGTGCACTAAAGAAGCAGCCTAGCGCTAGCGCAGGCACCCTAGCATGATTTTGCCAGGGTGCCTGTGCCGCAGGGGGAATTGTTTATGCACAGGAAGGGACATCTTACTGCAAACAAAAAATCTTAACAGGTGATTTGCTCTATCCAAGTGCCCTGCAGAATGCAGCACACATGGAAAGAGCAAAATACGAGGCGAAATCTAAAATTTCTCCTCGTATCACCTGTTTAAGACCAGGTATTTTTCTGGTCTTATCCTTACCTTGTAAATATGGGACAGCATCAAAAAGCAATGGGAGTTGCAGCGGAATGCCTACTGCAACACCCATTGCACGCCCCTTTTACTCTAAGTGCTGCATGAACGGAGGCAGTAATTACAAGGCGGCGTTAAGCCATGTTAAGTGGCTTAAAGCCACTTTATAAATAAAGCGAAGCACTCAACACCACCAGAACATCGCAAACAGTGACGCCGTGGTAGCATTAACTCTTGTAAATATGCACAGTAGTGCTTTATATTGAGCTAATCCCTGTGCAGTTGTACTGGAGATATTCTGTTCTACGGGCAATGTCCCAGAACTTTTACAGTCACAGCTGGTATTATTTTGTTAAGCACGCCAAATTGTGGTGAAAATACAGCAGCAGATAAAGATAACTCACAGTTGTTTTGTATATTTTATTTAAAGAATAGCTACAATGTTGCCTGCACGGATTGTTCCCCGTGTGCCAGCTGAGTCACTGTGATAATAAAAGCTGTAGTTGTAATTGAGTCCCACTTTTCTAGTTGTGTACACATTTTCTAACATTATTTATATTTATATGGTAAATAGAATACTATTAAAATGCCACTTGTCACATTATGCCAAATATTTTTGGAAAGGTAGGATGTGATTGCATTTAGCCCCGACGTGAAATACAGAGAGATATGTGTAAGTAAATAAGTAATACCCACTGCAGCTCGCATCTGGTGTTGTCTGTGAGTCACAAGATTTGATCCCTTTGGGTTAAATGACCCTTACATCTATCCAAGTTTTCAAAAGTATTACATTTAAATTGACTACTTACAGATTCAATAAAACAAAACTGAAGTAAGTTAGCTAAAAGAGGACTTCATCAGGACATTATCAATTCTACTAGGTCTTTATTGTTTGGTATTTCATTGTAACTCAGATTATTTGAATGGCTTGGGGGCAACCAACTTGAGCCAGATGTATACAGGTAAGGAAACACTGGTTGAACCTAAGCAATCTAGACTACCAACAAAGCTTCACATGCCTTTGTTGGTGCCTTTAGTGCCTGCCCTACAACGGGATGACTCTTTCTATGACCAGAAAGAGACTAAACACTTTCCCACTACAAATCTATTTTTTTCATTTAAGAGCATTTCATATTATCTAAAGAATGTGTCACTTGATGGGGGTATGAGACCAGCTGCACGCTAAGAAGGCTGCTAGTTAGAGGAGCTCAGAGAGTCGCTTCCGACCCCAGCGCCATATTGGAGCCTGGGGCTGCCCTGAGAATCTGAGGGTTGCAGCTAACTAAGGCCCACACGGAGGCCCCAGGCTGTGCCCTGGCATGTGAGATAGGGGCGGATGGCCTCAAGTGGTCATGACAGCGTGGACTATGCTTCGTAGAAGAGGACTAACTGGCCATGGGATGACCCCAAGTGCCAGTATTATGCAAGCTGTGGGTCCAGTCTGGGGGTGAGACAGGCAATTGAGCAAGGCAGTCTATGCCTGACCACGGGCCTGAAAATCACGCAACTGCTGACTCCTCTCATTAAGAGTTGGCCAGACCCCACCCTTCCGTGGGCTGCTTGGGCTGCTGGGGGGAGTGAGGCGATGATGTGTGCCGACTCTTGCCTGGCTATACAAAAAATGCCCCACTCAGTGGAAAACACTTGTGCAGAGCGGGAGGGGCGCCGCGGATGAGGACTGGTGGATAGCAAGTAGCCGTGGTGCAGTGCCTATATGGCTCACCTAGCCACAAACTGCAGGGTGGAGCACACACAGTGATGCTGCTATTGGGAGGGCCCTAGTGAACAGGTCTAATACTGTGCTGGCTGGGGGGGCAGCATTGTGCAGTGTGGAACATTAGTGAAGTCCACATGGAGAATGCGCATTTGCAGAAAGTGGAGGATGATCTTGTATTTCCCCCATCTTCTCTTGCCAGCGTGGGAATGCTGTTCGAGGGGAGCATCTCAAATACCTGACAGGTGTGTTGCAGCCACAGGACCCACACTTGCATTAGTAGAATCAGCTCCACATAGGACGTGCTCTTCATTGGGGACATGCCTATTTTTCAGAGGCAGTGACTGGGACTGGAAGTCCCACGGCCCCTTACCTCTGTGCCTTAGCTCGAACATCTCCAACTGATCACTATACTGCTAACTGTGGCACGTTACGAAAGCTCAGGACTGTATATGTGTCCTGGGCCACACCAAATCTACTTGAGCCACTCTGGTGGGGGACCAACAGGAAGCTCCAGGTGGTCACAGAGTGTGGAGACGTGCTGCTTCACTGACCATCTAGGTAATGTGGGCAGTCAATGGGTCGCTCACTACTGACCTCACCAGACCCATTGACTGCATACTTATATATGGTTCCCTCGAACCATTTGAGCTGACGAGCTCGGACACCGCTCCTACGTGCCTTGAGTGTTACCATACCTGTGAATACTATGGCAGCCTGCCCAGCAAACCCTGAAGAAACCTACACTCTGCTGATGAGAAGCAATAATTCAGAAACACCGGTGTACAGAGTTGGTGCTGCAACTTAGCTCTCTACACTTCCAGAGCTACGAAAGGCGCACACGCCTAGAAGGACTGCATCTACCGTGATGCTCTTGGGTTACACCCGCTGGTGAGGTCAGTAGTGAGTGACCCATTGACTGCATACTTATATATGGTTCCCTCGAACCATTTGAGCTGGCGAGCTCTGACACCGCTCCTACGTGCCTTGAGTGGTACTATACCTGTGAATACTTTGGCAGCCTGCCCAGCAAACCCTGAAGAAACCTACACTCTGCTGATGAGGAACAATAATTCCGAAACACCAGTGTACAGAGTTGGTGCTGCAACTTTGCTTTCTACACTTCCAGAACTACGAAAGGCACACACGCCTAGAAGGACTGCATCTACCCTGATGCTCTTGGGTTACACCCGCTGGTGAGGTCAGTAGTGAGCGACCCATTGACTGCATACTTATATATGGTTCCCTCGAACCATTTGAGCTGAAGAGCTCGGACACCGCTCCTACGTGCCTTGAGTGGTACCATACCTGTGAATACTTTGGCAGCCTGCCCAGCAAACCGTGTAGAAACCGACACTCTGCTGATGAGGAACAATAATTCCGAAACACCTGTGTACAGAGTTGGGGCTGCAACTTTGCTTTCTACACTTCCAGAGCTACGAAAGGCACACACGCCTAGAAGGACTGCATCTACCGTGATGCTCTTGGGTTAAACCCGCTGGTGAGGTCAGTAGTGAGCGACCCATTGACTGCATACTTATATATAGTTCCCTTGAACCATTTGAGCTGACGAGCTCGGACACCGCTCCTACATGCCTTGAGTGGTACCATACCTGTGAATACTTTGGCAGCCTGCCCAGCAAACCCTGAACAAACCTACACTCTGCTGATGAGGAACAATAATTCCAAAACACCGGTGTACAGATTTGGTGCTGCAACTTTGCTTTCTACACTTCCAGAGCTACGAAAGGCGCACACGCCTAGAAGGACTGCATCTACCAGGATGCTCTTGGGTTACACCCGCTGGTGAGGTCAGTAGTGAGCAACCCATTGACTGCATACTTATATATGGTTCCCTCGAACCATTTGAGCTGCCGAGCTTGGACACCGCTCTTACGTGCCTTGAGTGGTACCATACCTGTGAATACTTTGGCAGCCTGCCCAGCAAACCCTGAAGAAACCTACACTCTGCTGATGAGGAACAATAATTCCGAAACACCGGTGTACAGAGTTGGTGCTGCAACTCTGCTTTCTACACTTCCATAGCTACGAAAGGCGTACACACCTAGAAGGACTGCATCTACCGTGACACTCTTGGGTGACACCCTCTGGTGAGGTCAGTAGTGAGTGACCCATTGACTGCATACTTATATATGGTTCCCTCGAACCATTTGAGCTGACGAGCTCGGACACTGCTCCTACATGCCTTGAGTGGTACCATACCTGTGAATACTTTGGCAGCCTGCCCAGCAAACCCTGAAGAAACCTACACTCTGCTGATGAGGAACAATAATTCCGAAACACCGGTGTACAGAGTTGGGGCTGCAACTCTGCTTTCTACACTTCCAGAGCTACGAAAGGCGCACACGCCTAGAAGGACTGCATCTACCGTGATGCTCTTGGGTTACACCCTCTGGTGAGGTCAGTAGTGAGCGACCCATTGACTGCATCTCGGTAAGGTGGGACTGATACTGGTACTAAATGCACTGAACGCCTCACATGAAGTCCTAGAGAGAAAGATAGACAAGGTGTCTGTGGACCTTGGGATCCTCCAGGACTACCATTGCAAGTGGTTGACAAGGTGAAATGCAACACAGACACATTCAAGGTGGTGGGGTGTACAGTTCGAGGGTTACAGGTACAAGATAACTGACCTGCTCCACTGCGTAGACTTTCTGAACAAGCAGGTTGAGGATCTTGGAAGGGCAGAGTTGTCAGAATAAATAGAAAGATTGTTGGACTGCCTGAAACAGCAGAAGGAACAGATACAGTGGCCTTCTCGTAGTCTTGGCAGACTAAGGAAGTTGCATTTTAGGGCCTCTTACCGATTTTTAACCTGGAGAGGGCCTACAGGGTCCCTGCAACAAAGTCCCTGCTTGGGGTGCCACCGTGCCCTGTGCTTGCCCATCTACTGCACTACAAGGGCAGTGACCTGATCCTATAGCAAGCCCAGGAGACCTCCTGATTACATAATGGCCATCCAGCTGAAATGGACCTCCTTCTTTGCTGTTTAAAAAAAAATGAGAGAGATGAGCTATATGCTCTTGTTCCCTGCCTGCATCAAATCTATGGTAGATGGGCAAACTACTTTCTTTGATTACCCATTTGCCATGTGGGTCTTGTTGGAAGCCTATAAAAATGGCCTTGCATGAGGGCTAAGCCCCAACCCACTTAGGCTGAAACACTGCCCCTGAGAAAGCAGAGAGGGTCGCAGTAGTGCACCCATTATTTGTGGACAGACGAACCAGACAGCATCAGCGCTGGCCGCGACTTCCTCTTCGAGAAAGACACTGGGGAGCTTGCCTGATCCACATCAATCCGCCTTTGGACTCTGATGCACTGCCTGAAGACCTTGAATCTGGACTGTCTATAACCCCTAGGCTGGTGTATGACCTTTAACTTTTGACTTTTTTCATACCTACCCTTTACTCTTATCTTCCTGCCAGCTGGGAGGTGGGATCTTATCCTGGGTTGCACTGTCTGAAATTTGTGGTTACCTGGCTGACATCGGGCGTACCAGTGCATCGAACCTTCTTCTCCTGGGTTCCCCCCGCTGCACCAATCTTGATATTCTATCACTTTGCTACAATTTAGTTGGAGGCAGAGCGACCTTTAAAAGGGATGTTAGGACAGCCACCCCCCACGTGAAACCCTCATATAACAAAATGGCATTGGGGGTATGGCTTCTACACCTATGGTTTATTTCTGGGTCAGGCCAGAAATCTTT
The DNA here is from genome assembly GCF_964263255.1 of Lissotriton vulgaris. Taxonomy (NCBI): domain Eukaryota; kingdom Metazoa; phylum Chordata; class Amphibia; order Caudata; family Salamandridae; genus Lissotriton; species Lissotriton vulgaris. The sequence continues at coordinate 1,114,904,362 of NC_141693.1, read as the reverse complement.
ATCAAAGTTACTAAGATGTTGACAACTGGTATGCTGTCATAGTGGGTTATTTTAATGGGATTCACATACGTATTGGATGCATTCATGCCCCAAAAGAGGGTCAGCTGCAGTCTTTAGCTGAACTGTCCACGATACTCACATTAGAGCCTGACATCCCATTGTTAAAGAGTAGATTTGATCACTCAGTTCCATTACTGGTTAACTCACCCATGACAAAAGTGGTGCAGGGCTATAGAGAATGGGTGTGGAACAGGACCCTCCGGGGCTCTTGCTGTCAACTGGGGTGGGTGGAACTCACTGGCTTTCACTCTGTGGAATTCCGTGGAGTTACATAAAAAGTATGGGTGATTCTTTGGAGTTTCGCCCACCACCATGCTGTCTTTTTCCAATTTTCACTGACAGGTTTCTTTTGTATCCTTTCACACTGCTGCTCTGCCACAGCCTTTCAAATCTCTGTGTTAGTAAGAAAGAGGCAATTTCTTATTATTGCCTTCAAAATTAAGAGACACTGTCTGTAACCTGTTGAGTAAGATATAACCAGTGGCGTGCCTCTTAAACTGCCAGTCTTTCCTACTGCTACCGCATTGTTTCTAATATTCCTCTTCATCCTTGTAAGGCTGGAATTTCTCTTAGCGGACCCATTATTTTGAATGATCGTCTATCTCTTTATTGTCATTGCCCCCACCATCAAGACTTGCACAGTCAGACGGGATAAGACCACACACAAATGCCATTAACAGAGGCACTGATGGACACGAGCAAGGATCATTCATAATAACGGATTAAGTTCTTCATCAAAACTCTGGTTAACGGGGCGTGGCCAGCAGCCGATGATGGTGGCAGCCTAGAGGGAGAGCTCCGCAGCTGAAGCGGCCTCCAACGAAATCCGACTAATTATCCGAGACACATATGTCCCAGGCGGGAAGGTACTGAGGCCCAGGACCGGGCGGCAGAGGTACGGCCAAGCGGAAAGAAAATCCGTGACCGGAGAGCCGAGATATCGCTGGCCCCGAGTCGGCCCTTGAAGTGATCCCAAGCCGGAGACTGGCCTGGACGAAAGAGCCGGCAGGAAGTGAGCCACTCTGGGCGGAGGGCCGCCGGAAGCACCCGCCCGCGACACCTGTGGAGAGAGAGACTCCCCGACATCTTGCGGGACCATCCAGGCGCCAAAAGCCCCGAGCGGGACCCCGGGGGCCCCCGCGCTGAGTGGCGGAAGGCGGATCCGGCGACCGGAGGAACCAAGCACGGACGTGCGGAGGGAAAGGACCTGAAACGGAGCCCGCCATCTTAAGGACCCGGCCAGGTCCCCGTGCACAGCCGATCTGGTGAGGACATCGCCAGGAGAAAGCAGGTACCGTCGCTGCACGGCAAAGCGCCACCCGATACAGCGACCCACGGCTCCGGTCCCCTCCCCCCGTGGTGTGGGGGCGCACTGCACCCACAAGAGGGCTCGGGGGCCACGGTGAAACAAAACGCGCCGCCCTATCCCCGGAATAAATACAGCAACTGCGATAGGGGACTGGGACAAAGGACTACACACGGGACTGGTGCAGGCAGCATACGGCGCTACACGACCCCCCCCCCGCTGGGTGGGGGCATTTATGCGACACTAAGTGGAAATTTCTCCCCGGGTAGGTGCCGAGGTGCCTGGCAGAGAGGTGAACACAGAAACGGCGGCAGGGGGGAAAAGGCAATGGACTAAAGAGACCGATCTCGGCGCAACAGATATTGAGGGGGCGCCTCCGCGGCCAGCGACCCGTCGATACCACGCGGTTGGGCAAAGTACAGTCCAGCGACCTGATATATAGCCGACCAGAGGGGCCACGCGCCACCACGAAATAAGGCTGGAGACGAGCCTGGAGGGCCATACCCTGAGGGCCACGACCGAAGGCGCGCTACGCGCCGTGTGAGTCCGGGACGCTGGTAAAGCGAGGGGCTGCCCTGGAGAAGAGTGAGGGGCACGGCTCCACGACCAAAATGGCTGGCAAGGGGCCGAAGAACAACACAACGCAGTCCCGCCTTGATCGCTTCGCATACGAGAAACCCATCACCCCCCCGCCAGATGCCAGGTCACAGGCGGGCAAGACAGTGGAGGCGACGGGGAGCAAGAAGGCTACCCTGGACGATGTCATGCGGGCCCTCACACCGGTGCAGGCCACGGTGGGGTCAATCTCAGCCGAAATCACGCTGATTAGGGCAGACTTCCACAAGCTGACGGAGAAAGTGAACACGATGGACATCGTAACAAAAGCCTTGGTGGAAGATGTGTCAGAGCTGCAGATTAATATGGAACGTCTTTCAAAAGAGAACAGGGAGCTGAGAGATAAGCTCGACGACCAGGAAGGACGCTCGAGACGGAACAACATCCGTATAATAGGTGTGCCAGAATCGGAAGACACGAGGTCGATGGACCTCTATGTGGAGAACCTAATCAAACAGCACCTACGACCTAAGGGACTCTCCAATTTTTTCACAGTGGAGAGGGCGCACAGAGTCCCTGGAGGGCGCCGACAAACGGGTGCCAACCCCAGGCCGATTATAGCACGACTCTTTAATTTTAGGGATCGAGATGTCATCTTACAGGCGGCAAGAACCTCACCCCCCATTAAGATTCAAAACGCCACGCTAGCATTTTTTCCAGACTACACGGCGGAGGTTGCGAGGAGGAGGAGAACTTTTTTCGAGGTCAAAAAGGAACTGAGAGCCAGAGAGATCCCTTATTCCATGCTTTTCCCAGCAAAACTTCGGATTGTGGCCGACAATAAGACTTGGTTTTTCGACACCCCGGAGGTGGCACAGGAATGGCTGGATGGTTGGCGGACGACAGGCCACCCCCGTCGCTCCAACAGACAGGCCAAAAACCGTAATGGAGGATCACAGCAGGGCCTGCAATCACACGGTGCCGAGGCGGAGCCACTTTCGCCATTGTCAGAAACTCAAGAGGGGGGCGACGACGGAGAACAGTGATCCCCGGATACTGTCCATTTGAACTGCAAATACCGCGGCCCGAGAATGCCGCCTTGGACACTGGGCTGAGGGCCTCCGCGGCCAAGGAGGGGGCCGCCGACTTCGGAGCATCCTTCACCCCAGCGAGCAAGTACAATGTTATGGGTTGGGTTCATGCACTCTGCTAAGTTGGGGGGGCGGGCAGTTATGAGTCCGTTGAGCAGGGGGGCAGGGAGGGGGGGAGTTGGGGGTAGGAAGGGGCTATGGTTTTTAGTTTATACACAGGGTCAAAACTGCTACGAAGGGGCACATGAACACAGACCGATGGTGTCAGGATGCTGCACGCAGAGTCACTACACAGATCTCCTGGTCCTCCATACGCATGACTTAGTCCGCATACACGTACACGATGGGGGAGGGCACTGATGTAGGGCGGGCAGCCCCGTTGAACCTCATGTCCTGGAACGTGAGGGGTCTGGGCGACAAGATTAAGAGAGGGCTGGTTCTGCAAAGTATAAAAAGATTAAATCCCGCCCTGGTCCTACTACAAGAAACACACCTCACAGGCACGGCCACAAAGGCCCTAGACAGGAAGGGCTATAGTATGGTGGCCCACTGAGTTCACGAAGGGGTCCCGGGGCACCGGGATACTAATTCACCGCTCGTCCAAGTTTATACTCCAATCAGTGACAGTGGACACGCAGGGCCGCTTTGCAGCGGTGCATGGACAATGGGAGGGAAAACCACTTAACGTAGTATCAGTATACATCCCACCGGCACTACACACTATAGCATTCGCAGAACTAGGTAAATTCCTACTAGATCTTCCGGAGGGGGCCCTTGTACTGGGCGGGGATTTTAACGCAGTGGTTCAGGACTCCCTAGATCGATACCCAACGCGCACACAAACACCGGCACACTCCAAATTGCAGGACTTCATGGAAGCACAGGGCTTAGTGGACATATGGAGGCGACTCCACCCAGTAGACAGGCAATACACATACTACTCGGCAGTTCACGACAGCCTGTCGCGGATTGATCATTTCATGTCGTTGGAGGGGGGTCTCCTCGCCTTCACTGACACTCAGATTAGACCGCGAGGGGTCTCAGACCACTCCCCGCTAACACTGACTCTCTCCAGTCTGGAACGGACCCGTGGGCGTATCTTCCCTATCTACCCGGGGTACCTCGGGGAGCCTGACATAGCCAAGGCCTTGAAAAGAACAACACGATCCTACCTCAACGAGAATACAGGTTCAGTAGAATCACCTACGATCCTATGGGAGGCCTACAAAACAGTACTCCGTGGGCAGGCGATCTCGGTGATAGCGCAGCACAAGCACACACGGCGTCAGGAACTGATAGATCTGGAGGGTCAACTTGACAAGGCAACACAGGACCACGAAGGGAACCCAACTGGGGACACACAACACGCGCTCCGACTGGCCCAGCAGCGCCACACCGACTTTCTGCGCCGCAGAGTGAGGGAACATATGTCAGCTACTACGAGTAGGGTATATGACGTGGGCGACAAAGCGGGGAGGCTCCTGGCATGGTTGGAGAAAGCACGGGGAGGTCAGAGGGCCATACTCCAGCTGAGGGACTCTAATGGCGAGTTACACTCTAGTCCGGCAAGAATAGTGGAACTCCTGGCAAACCACTTCCACTCCGTGTACACCCCTGAATATGAGGTTACGCGGGAGATGGCAGAGAGCTCGCTCATAGGAGTGCCGACCCGCACTCTCACCCCCGACCAACGAGAAGAGCTCGACTCAGACCTGACAGCGGAAGAAATACAGGCTGCCATAACGGCACTACACCCGGGGAAGGCGCTAGGCCCTAATGGTGTGCCAATAGAGTGGTACAAAATTATGTCCGAAACGCTGTCCACGCCATTGCTTGATATGTTCCAGGAGTGTCGGGAACAGGGGCGACTGCCTCCTGACCAACGCACGGCCACGATTGTTGCGATTCCCAAGCCCGGCAAACCCCCTGAGGACTGCGGGTCATACCGCCCGATCTCCCTCCTTAACGCTGAGAGCAAGATCCTGGCGAAACTATTGGCCACCAGGCTCCTGCCTCACCTGACGCACTTGATACACCCGGACCAGTCGGGCTTCATGCCGCACCGGAGTACGGCACTGAACCTAAGACGGCTACACGGGGTGCTGGCCCGAGCCCCGCGGCTGGAGGAACCAGCGGCGGTACTATCACTAGATGCCAAAATGGCGTTTGACATGGTGGAGTGGCGCTATCTCTTTGCGGTTCTGGAACACATGGGTGTTGGCCCGATGTTTATATCGTGGGTCAGACTACTGTATACCGAGCCCGTGGCGAGGGTAACCGCAAATGGCCACATATCAAGGGAGTTCTCGCTGGCTCGGGGTACGAGGCAGGGGTGCCCACTCTCGCCACTGCTGTTCGCCCTAGTGTTGGAACCATTGGCCACAGTTATTAGAACCACCCGGCTGCTGAAGGGCGTGCAGTGGGGAGGCGGTTGGGAAGATAGAGTCTCCCTATACGCCGACGACATGCTCGTCTACCTCATGGACCTTGCGACCAGCATCCCGGTCCTACTGGCACTGTGCGAAACCCACGGTACAGCCTCAGGGTATAAACTTAACTGGTCCAAGTCCATAATCTTCATGGTGCAAGGTGACCTGCCAGCGTTGCCTGAGGGTTGCCAGTTGCTCGTAGAACACGTCTCCTTTTAATACCTAGGGATATGGATCACGAAGGACCACTCAACCTTTCTGGACCTGAATCTCAAACCCCAGCTGGATAGGCTGAAGGCGGATGTGCGCCACTGGAAAAATCTTCCCTTAACATTACTAGGTAGAGCAGCGCTCTTCAAGATGATGGCGCTGCCCCGCTTCCTCTATGTCCTGGAAAACACACCGGCGATGGTCCCCGTATCACTCTTCCGCCACGTGGCGGCACAATTATCCGGCCTCCTGTGGGGTGACAAACCGGCGAGGGTTGCACAATTGAAATTAACCAGGGACTGGTACAGTGGGGGAATAGCCCTCCCCAACCTCGAATTGTATTATTGGGCCGCTCACCTCAAGGTGATCAACCAATGGGTCCACGCGGCACACGACGACCCGGCGTACGAGGCGGATAGGCACCAGCTGGGCACATCCACCCTTCTGGCCCCACTCTACAACAAAGGACTAGTGAGAAAGTTAGAGGGGCCCACCAAACACAAAGTAGCCATCTGGCACAAGGCGCAGAGGCGGCTGGCATGGGAGGGAGTGATCACTAACCTCACGCCACTGTGGGACACCAAAGCTCTCGGCAACCTGCGCAGTTCAAAAGGGTTTGATCAATGGGATACCATAGGGATCTCCACGGTGGGTGACTTATGGACAAGGGATGGAGTGCTCTCCTTTGCGACCCTGAGGGAGCAATATAACTTAGAAGTGACCGAAACATACAGGTACATACAAATTAGGCACGCGCTCTTGTCGGTGTTGGAGCCAGGTGTGACGCTTCCGGAATCAGCCCCGTTAGAGGACCGATTGCTTACGGATTACATGGAGTCTAGTGCAACCTCCCTCACTTACCGCAAACTGATGAACAACCTACCGGATCCCCTTGCAAGGCTGAAGGAATACTGGGAGGATGAGCTGGGAGACCTAGATGAGGCAGACTGGAACGCAGCCCTGGCATCACCCAGGGAGGCGGGCATTTCCACCCGATTCAGGCTGGTCCAACTCAAAGTACTGCATAGGGTCTACTACACCCGCACTACACTATACAAAATACACAGAGCAGAACACCCGTATTGCCTGAGAGAATGTGGAGAGGAGGGTACACTGTTCCACACTATATGGACCTGCCCAATTATACAGGAGTACTGGAGGCGTGTCACACGCACAATTAGTCAAACCCTTCAGAGCCCATTCACGCCTGACCCCAGGATTTGTCTCCTAAATGTGTGGGGCCCAACAGATTTATCATTGAACGCAAAGGGCTGGGTGGTCATTGGCGTAATGCTGGCAAAGCGTGATATCGCGAAAAACTGGGGGACACCAGAGGCACCGACACTGGCACAATGGTGCAGGAACATGGACGTGCTCATGGTGACAGAGAGGGCAGTATACCAGCAGAGACATAATCCACGTAAATGGAACAAAATTTGGACACCATGGAACACATACAGGGGGGACATTTGTGAACCTTTGCCTGAGGAGGAGGATGGGGATAGCTCAGGGGACGAGGAGGATCTGGAGTGACGAAAGGGGGAGGAGGAGGGCCCAGATGTACAGCACGGCCCCGGGACATAGGGGAGGCAACAGGAAGCATGAATGGAGTTATCAGAGACTGTATTAAGGGCTGCTGGACGTCTGTAAACACACTAATGCTGAAATAGACTACAGTTCGAGATCACTTGATGCAACCCTTGAAGTAGCAAGTTTTATGTTGGGGGGGGTAAAATTACAAAAAGTTGCTCTATTACTCGTAGGCAGCTGAATGTTGACGCTGCTCTACAGAACGATTGATTATCGCTGTATAACATGTGATAGCAACAACAAAAATAAAATGTTAATAAAAAAAAAAAAAAACTCTGGTTAACAAACAGTAAAAAACGAGCATTTTGAACAGCCACATATAGTTAATGCATTTCTGTCAAAAGCTCCACAACTTTCCTCCTATGGACAACACCATATTTAAAAAAACGAGGTCTATATATGACAAAGTCCATCAGTATATACCGTAGGAACCATTTAACTTTCAGGGGGAGGGTCAGAGACCACTGTTATCCTGGACTCTGGTCCAGGATAGTTGGGATGAAAAAATTGGATTGCAACCCACCCTGACCCTCAATATTTCATTTCGCAACCCTGCGTCTCTGGTAGCTGCGATAAATAAGGAAAAACAGTGCCCTGGCCCAGAGTAGGGATTGAGAAACTGATGGATGGTTTCTTGCACAGATAAGATAGGTTGTTCAATTCAGGCAACCAAGCAACATATTCTTTCAATGCATGCTTACCTGAGAAGGGGGACCAAGATGTAATTGTACCATTATCTAAATGGAGGTTCCTAAGAGTAATTAATCAATTTCTTACAACCTTTGCCCAAATTCCTTTATTGCATTGAATCTCTTTCCAGCACAATTTGAAGACTTTAGATACCTCATCATCTTCCATGAGTGTATTAAACTATCTTAGGGCCCAAGTAAAGGCCATCAGGCTCCAAGAGACCAGATTGCATTCTCTAATTATAGCCTGAACCATAGCGGCCAGGGAGAGGGATAGATGCCTTCTAAGCACTACTCCTCCTAAACTGCCCCATTCATATGTCGGGTCAAGCGAAAAAACCTCTTGCCAGTATGGACCCAGTGGCAGTATCTTCCCTTCATAGGCCCTTAGTAACGGAAGATGAGAGAGTCCCCCAAATCTGCTGTTAAAACTTGATAAACAGCTGACCTTCTGCTTGATGGCATCCCAATGCATACCCAAGTTCAAGTTACTCTTGAAGGTTAAGCCCAAATATTTATATTGGCCGATTTGCTCCACTTCCTGTAAATCTAAATACCAATTACATTTATTTACTCTGTTCCCAAAAACCCAAATCTTGGTCTTTTCCAAATTAATGTGAAGTTGGTTTTGCCTACTATATGTTTGCAGAGCATTTAGTTTCCTCAGTGGACCAATAGGGGTATAATCCAATAACAGCAGATCATCTGCATAAAGCAGAAAGGCAATGTGCTGTTTCACAATTTAGGGGGAAAGGGAGTTTGATTGGGAAATAAAGGTGGGGAGGCCAGCTAAAAAAGGAATGGTGCTAAAACGCACCCCTGCCAAAGGCCATTGTGAATAGAGATTCTTTGAGACAAGCGACCCGACTTATCTAGCTCTACCTGGGCCCAATCACCAGAGTGCAAATATCGGATTACATGAAGGAGGTTTAAGGGTAGACCCCAGGCAGCAAGTTTCCTCCATAAGATATCCCTATCCACAGAGTTGAAGGCTGTCCTAAAGTTTACAAAACAGCAGCACAACCTTTGCTTTTCTTCATTGGGCCTTCCAAATGATGCCCCATAATGCAAAGCAATGATCTATGGTGGAATGACCATCCTGAAAGCCCCCCTGCTCTATTGGAATTTGGGTGTCCCATGATTCTGTAAGGCCAGGTAGTATGGTTTTCTTCATATATGATATCCACTTGACCCTATGGTCCACATTTAAATGCATTACCTCTGTTAGGGCTCAAGCATATTTGGTAAGCTCTGCGGTGCGTCTTAGATGGGCCCAGAAGTACAGTGGGCGGAGCCTAGAATTGGCAAATGGCCGCCTACCCATGTCATACATTAGAGGTGTTAATGAGGTGTTACAGCTAAGCATGACCAAGTCCTTCAAAAATGTGTGTGCAGACCTGCTGATCTCATCTATGTTTTCAAACCCCCATAGCTAGGCTCCATAAAGGGCCAAGCTAACTGCTTTTGCTGCATAGTCTACGAGAGCCGGGGCGACCGGTCTGCTATACGAGCAGCCGTGTTCTTTGGTTAGTGCCTCGGTCACGCGTTTATGGTTCAGAAGCATTTTGTCTAAATGGGGCCTCTAATGCATTTTATCAGAGTGTCGAATACCAAGATATTTGAAGGTCTCAAGTCTCTCCAAAGGGATACCATTCAGTATAAAATTATTCCTAAAAGATTTAGGGGGTTAAAAAACCATGGGCCTTATTTATGAAAAGTGACGCATCGCTGCGTGAAAACAGCGATGCGTCACTTTTCACTGCGCACTCCTTGCGACACAATGATGCGTCCCATTTAATGTATGACGCATCATGTCGCAAGGAGTTACAGATACGTCAGTATTTCTGACGTATCTGTAAGCGCAAAAGTGACGCAATGCGTCCTTTCACATGGGGAAAGCCCCATGTGAAAGGGCTTGCGTCAGTCTTACGCCTGCTGTGAGGCAGGCGCAAGATTTTGACGCAACAGCGTCCTAAAAGTGACGCAGTGAAATCTCATAGATTTCACTGCGTCACTATTACGAGGCTTTTTGCGGGGGAACGCCCCCTCTGCATACATTATACCTGACGCAGGTATAATGTGGCGCAGGGGTTTAAAAAGTGACGCATCTACCTAGATGCGTCACTTTTTAAATATGGCGCAACAAGGCGCATGTTTTACGCCGCCGATGCGTCACAAAAAGTGACGCATCAGCAGCGCAAAACTGACGTAAGGCCTCATAAATGAGGCCATATGAGCTTAGTCTTTGTGGTGTTAATAACTAGGCCCCGTGAGTCACAGAAAAGTTGATATCTGTTCATTAATTTTTGTAGCCCTACTGGGATCTTTAACACCTACAAGGTGTCGTCAGTGAATAGGAGGGCTGGTACTTTCTCGTCTGCCAGGTTAGGGGCGTAAGCTGGATCATCTTGTAGGAACTTCACCACCCCATTAACATATAAAGAGAACAGAGTGGGAGCCATGATGCAACCCTGGCGGACTGGCTTGCCAACCAAAATCTGCTCTGTCAGCTGACCTTAGGCTCCCCATCTCACCTGGCCATAGTTTCCCTCATGGAGACGGATTAGTAGGTTAAGAATTAGAGGTGGAATGCCCATGTCATTAAGGACCTGCCACAATCTGGCCCTAGGTACCAGATCAAATGCAGTCATTAGATATATAAATGCCAGAAAGAAACTGCCTTTTCCAATTAACATGACTATCCAGTGTCTGAGATCTAACCTAAATACCAGTGCTGGCTCTAAAGTCTGCCTAGTATTGGGTAAGGACATCCTCCTCTTCCGACCAGGATTGTATTCACTGTAGGAGGACCCTACCTATGACCTTTTGCATAACGTCCATCAAACTTATAGGCCTGTGATTGGAAGGGTCTTCCCTATCACCCTTTTTGTAGATAGGGACCACTATTGCGCCTTTCCAGGAATCTGGGACTGAGCATCCTGTAGCTATAGCATTAAAAAGTAGCTGAAAGTAACACAGCCACCCTCTAGGATTAGACAAAAATGAGTCTTCTGGAAGACCGTCTGGGCCTGGGGCTTTAGTAGGAAATAGTTTCATATTAGCTGCCTCTCTTTCGACCCTCGAAAAAGGATCACTTAAATTCTCTATGGCAGAGATGTCTGTGGCGCCGCATGGCATCCGTCCTCTAAAGTGGAATATAGTTTCTCAAAGTGGTCCTGCCATTCTTGGCAGGTAATGTGTTTGGGCATAGTGCCTAAACACCTGGTATTTCCCCGACTCACTAGGGACCATAAATCGTTCATGTTCTTTACAAGGATCGCATCCTTCAACTCATGCAAGTACCATTCATCCCACTCGATCTTTGCTTTGTGCAGAGCAGCCTTATTTTCTTTCCTGGCCCTTTTGACCTCTGGGCAGTTTTTAGTTCTACGTGCTAAGATGGTTAGTACCCTGAATAGGCCAGATAAAGTGATAGTCTCATCAGTGTTGACTGAAACTGAATGGGTACATTTTTTAAGACATAATTTAAATCCACATCCAGCAGTAAAGGGAATTGAAGAACATAACCTATGGAAGGAAACTGCAATAACAAATCAAGAACCAGTCATGGAGATAACACAGGAGCAGATTGTTAAACTAATAAAGAAGCAAAAAAATGGAGCACCAGGACCGAATGGGATACCTTTTCTGTATACACATATGATCCAGAAACATGGGCAGAAGTACTTGTAAAGGTCTTTAAAGAAATAGCTAGTAAAGGGGAGATACTTGAAAGCTGGAGAGGCTCCTTAATATCCCCAATTTTAAAAAAAGGAGATTGGGCGCTTCCTAAAAACATCAATCATTTTTAACATTGTGGCGGGCGGTGCTCCCTGCACCGCCCACCACAATGTTAAAAATGCATGCATGCATTTGCATACACGAAGCGGCAGGCACCGCGTGGTGCCTGCTGCTTCGTGTATGCAAATTCTGGGGGGGGTACCACAGGTACACCCAGTGTGCACCCCCCACCCCTCCTTCACTCTGGGGGTCGGCAGGGGGCCCCCAGAGAGAAGACCGCATGCCTTGCCACCACGGAAAGGCATCAGATTGGGCCCATCATAATATGGCTGGCGTTGTCTGATAGGCACCGCCACCATATTATTCCTTTTCTGCCCCGGCCGCAAGGCGACCGGGGCGGAAAAGCGGCGTACGGTCTTTCCGTCCGCCGAGGTCCCCCCGCCATACTAATATGGCGGGGGGAAAACGAGTGTGGATGTCAGGCAGATTGCCCCCGCCAGGCTGGCGGTGTCTACCGCCAGCCTGGTGGGGGCAATCTGCCCGACATCGTAATGGGCCCCTAGGAATTGTTAAAATTTAAAATAGGTTGGGTAATAGAGTACAATGACTCACACCCAACTACTTGCCAACATGTTTCTGCCCATCATTTGTAGCCTGTACAGTCTGAGGCTTTCGTCAGGATGTGCGGATCCCTATGGGAGAAATAATCCTAAATACTCTTCTATTCAGATGAATTCTTTTTTTTTGTCACTGAGGATTCCAAACATTGGTCCAACCACTCTATCCTACCTATTAGTGAATAGGTTGAAATTAGCAACCTATATTAGAAAAATACAAAAGGCAGAGAAAAATAAAACTGGATACAAGGATTGCCGAAATTACCTAATAGTAAATATAAAGGTTAGTATGGTCATACGACTAGGGACGTCTAGGGTTATGCTTGTAAAAAAGCTCTTTAAAAACTTTTTTATAAAAAAGGAACATCTTATGTTGTCCATTTCTCAGACATAATTCTTTATTAGAAAAACTGAGTTTTAAATGCCATCGGTATTCAGAAACATTTGTCGCAATCTCTTTTGTTGGAATCAGTTTTCTAATTATATGTAAAGTGGAGATAATGCAAGGTTGACTGGTAATGGACCATTTGTTTATCAATTTCGACCGTCTTTGCCAGTTAAATCTATATGAATGACTGGGTCTCTCTTAGTTAGCTGGTGAAGGTGATTAACCTTCATCAAAGGTTTTTAAACATAAAACAGAACATTAAGTCCTAGTGTAAATGTCATAGATAAAGCAAAACGAGACAGAACAATACTATTCATCACCCCTCTGATAGAGGCAGAGACTCTTCCGGCAAAGGGAAATCCACCCACATGTTGTCACAGATCCTCTTACTTTGTCAATGTTTTTATTAGGTGTCTAATAGGGGTACCTGCGGTGAGGAAGCTGGCAGCAAACTTGGAGAATTAATTATCAAAAGAGTACTTCTGTTTATGACATCCCAGGCTCATGGGGCATTCAAAGTTGACTAATGCAGTCTCATTTTCAGTGAGATGGAAACTTAAGGGAGTGTGAGGATTTCTTTTACAAGTATTCGTGTGGTTGCTTCCTGGTGGTGTAAGGAGAGATATGGATGGTTTTGTTGTTTTTATTGTGTTTTCCACAGTTATTAGACAGATTTTTACTTGACTCTGAGAGCTTTCCTTGAGTGTGAAGCATTATGCTAAACACTTATTTCCTTTCCCAGACCTTCAACAGAGTTCTATGCTTTGCTGACACCTTCTATGCTCCCTAAATTGAAACCCTGGTTAGATAATCTTATGTTCGAGCTATGTTCAGAAGAGAGAAAGGAAGTTTTTCAATAGAACATCTGTTTATTTATTTGTATTTTAATTTTGTTTATTTATATAGTTTTATATAGTGCTAACAAGATCCTGAAAGATATCAGAGCGCTTTACAAAGAATGGAAGGAAGGACATAAATCAGGGTGCGTGATGCAAAAAAACAGGTATATAGCACGCTCCAAAGGGGGCAGACTATGCGGAACAGAAGAGCATAGATCCAATATCGACAAAAAGTAGGAAAACGTAACATGAATAATCGCATGATTCCAGACAAATGAATCAAGGAGAGAGATACAATAAGCAGAAAAATAACAGGCTACAAGGGGGGCGTCCAGAGCAGCGAGCAACGACGGCCCACAGCAGCTCCCAGAAAGTTAGCACCACGAAGCGGCACCCGCGCAGCGGGCGCGGCGAGAAGTTGGACCAGGCACAGAGTTCAACCAGCAAATGTCCCAGACAGGTGATCATGGGTTACCAAAAGTATCCCAATCGTCAGGCAAGAAGCAGGTCTTTTCCATCGGGTGGCGTCCTGTGGGTGGGGCAGGCAGGCAACGCGGACCAGGTGGACTGCCGAGCAGGGACTCCTGGTAGAGCGAGTCCCTGCAGCGCTGCTCCAAAGGGCCTCCTCACCGTCCACAAACAGCCACCACGGCCCCCAGGCGTCCAGAGCAGCGAGCAACGACGGGCCCCAGCAGCTCCCAGAAAGTTAGCGCCACAATGCGGCACCCGCGTAGCAGATGCGGCGAGAAGTTGGACAAGGCACAGCGTTCAACCAGCAAATGTCCCAGACAGGTGACCGCGGGTTAGCAAAATTTAATAGGTACCTGCACTTATTTTTTCCAATTTAAAGCACTGTATACTCCTGACAATATTAATATCAAGTGAAATTATCTAATGAGATAAATCATTTTATACCTCTGAGTTAAGTGTGGCAGAATAACATAATATGTGCCTGACAGATTTGGATACTGAATTTTGTTATGAAACAAACTTCTCATATTTGTCTTTTGAACTGTCAGACTGACTTTGAGGTCTATAAAATGGTGATATTACCAGGTCTTGATAATATCTCAACAAATTTAGCTTTGAAACTCACACGGCTCATGACATTGTCCAGTTAAAGTTTTTCTTCTTCTGCATAGTCAAAGGATTTCTTTAGACTCATGATAATGTACAAAATCACTTAGCTTATTAATTTTAAAGCTCATTCTGGTTCTGATATTGCAGAAACCACCATGTTTCTGATTTGGTTCAGACTCACAACTTTTCATAGTTCTCAGACGTATAGACTGTTGATATTGCCCAAGCTCACTTAGCTCCTCAGGAAATTCAGGCACATTCTACATTTGGCATAGGGTAGCCTGAATGATGTTCACAATGCATAGATTGCCTTTGCTTGTGATATTGTTCACACTTACTCTCCTTCTTTTCTTGCTCAGATTTTGTCAGTTCATCGTGTTATCTGAACTCACATTCTCACATTGCCTCTAAACACCCACAAGGTTAAGCCAAATTATGTAATTGGAACCACTGTAATGTGGCTTTAAAGAAGTATAATTGAGCCTATATGACTCACCTAACTAAAGCTGTACCATTGGGTAGATTGGAGTGGGGAAGGAAGGGGTAGATTGCAGTGGGATATATTGTGGTGGAATGGAGTTGGGTAGATTGGGATAGATTGGAGTGGGGTAGATTGGGTAGACAGGAGTGGATGAGATTGGGTGGGGTAGATTGGAGTAGGTTGGGTAGGTTAGATTGGGTGTGGAAGATTGGAGTTGGGTACATTGGACTGGGTAAAATTGGAGTGTTTAGATTGGAGTAGATTTGAGTGAGGTAGGTTGGGTGGGGTAGATTGGGGTGGAGTAGAATGGATAGATAGGAGTGAGATATATTGGTGTAGATTGCAGTGTGGTAGATTGAGGAAAATTGGAGTGGGATTTATTGGAGTGGGGTAGATCAGAGTTAGGTAGATTGGGTAGATTAGATTATATTGAAGTGGTGTTGATTGGTGCATATTCAAGTGGTGTAAATTTTAGTGGGGTGATTGGGTGTATTGGAGTGGGATGGATTGTAGTAGAATGGAGTAGGGTAGATGGAGGCAGATTGGAGCTGGGAAGATTGGAGTGTGGTATATTGGGTTGGATTAGAGTGGGGTAGGTTGATGTAGATTTTAGTGGGGGATACAGGGTAGATTGGACTAAATTGTCGTTTTTTAGATTGAAGTGTTGTAGATTGTATTGGAGTAGATTGGAGTAGCGTCAATTGTAGTGGAAGAGTGGGGTAGATTGGAGTAGGATGGATTGGGGTAGATCGGAATGGGATAGGTTGGGTAGACTTGAGTGGGGTAAATTGGGTAAGGCAGATTGAAGTGGGACACATGGGGTGGATAGGATTTGGGTATATTGGGTGGGGTGGATGAGTGGAGTAGATTGGGGTAGGTTGGGTGGTGTACATTGGAGTGGGGTTCATTGGAGTAGAGTACATTGGGTTGATTAGAATAGTTAGGAAGGGGTACTTGCGGTAGATATGAGTTGATTAGAGTGAGGTAGATTGGAATAGATCGGAGTAGGGTAGGGTGGGTTAAATTGGAGTGTGGTAGATTGGTGTGGGGTAGATTGTTGTGGAGTAGTTTGAAATTAGCTAGAGTCAGTTAGATTGGGGTGGATAGGAGTGGGGTAGATTGGGTGGAGTATGTTAGAGTGGGGTAGATTGCTTTAGAGTAGAGTGGGCTAGATTGAGTTAAATTGAAATGAGGTACTTTGACTTAGATTGGAGTGGGGTAGATTGTGCTAGACTGGAGTGGGCTAGACTGAGGTGTGGTAGATTGGTGGAGATGGAGGTGGAGTACATTGGGGTAGACCCATTTCTGTGACATATATTGGGGTGCACAGATTGAAGATGATTGGCCCGAGGAAGATTGGGGTGGTGAATACTCTGGCAAATATGGGCGGATTGGTGTAGCTTGGGATAGGGTATAATGGGGTAGGATTGTTGGGGTACTTTGGAGTGGGGTAAATTGTGGTAGAATGTAGTGGGGTAGTTTGAGATAGATTGGAGTGGGTTGGATGGAAGAAGGGTAGATTGGAGTTAGGTCAATTGAAGTGGGTTAGGGAGCGATAGATTGGACTGGAATAGATGGGGTAGACTGGAGTAGGTTGAATTGGGTGGGGTATTTTCGAGTGAGGTAGGCTGAGGTAGGGTGGGTGGGGTAGATTGAATTAATGAATGAATGAATTAAAACTTATAAACGCGCAACTTTGCCCGGAGGCGTCAAGGCACCTACAAAGAAAATAAAAAACGAAAAGGCAAAATCAAGGAGCTAAGAGTAAGCTTTGACAAAGAGCCATGTCTTCAGGGCCTTTCTGAAAGATTGTATTGAGGGTAACATCCTAATTTCTAAAGGGACAGTGTTCCACCATCTTGGAGCCAGATTGGAAAAGGCTCTTCCTCCCCACTTAGCTCTTCGCACTCGGGGAGCGGTGAGGAGCACCTTCAAAGAGGAGCGAAGGTTCCTGGCAGGAACATAGGGAATCAGGAGATCTTTTACACCTCCAGTCTCTTTTCTGTTTAAAGCTTCTTACACCAAACAAAGCACTTTAAATAAAATCCTGGCATCAATTGGAAGCCAGTGCAAAGATTTCCTGGCGACAGAAGCTGACGACCTTTTAGGAAGGTCCAGTACAAACTTCGCCGCTGCATTTTGCACCGTTTGGAGACCTTGCAACAGGCCTTTGTTGGCTCCCGCGTATAAAGCATTACAATAATCAAGCTGAGATGTTATCAATGCTACCACAGTTTGTTTCCGGGCTTGCACGGACAGGTAGTGCTTGATTTTCCGCAGGATTCCAATGATGCCCCAGCAAGTGGAAATAGTCCGCTTTACTTGGAGGGCCATATCGAGTGAAGGGTCAATCATAACCCCCAGATTTTGTGCTGCGAGGGTTGGAGCGGGACACGCACCCAGGGATCCGGGCCACCATTCCGCCGACCAGATGTCTTCCTTCTCGCCGAACACAAGGATCTCCGTCTTTTCGCTATTTAGCCGCAATGAATTGTTGATCATCCAATAAGCGACTGCCTCCATACAGAGTCTAAACTTGGAGGCAGAGGAACTGACGGGCTGGGCGAGGGACAGCAAGATCTGAGTGTCATCGGTGTATGACACTACATCCATCCCAAAAGATCTAATAAGCCTGGCCAGGGGGGTCACGTAGATGTTAAACAGGGTCGGGCTTAACGCCGACCCCTGCGGGACCCCCCACTTCATTGGCAGGGATAGAGATAGGAACTCTCCCAGCTTCACTCTCTGTTCCCTCTGGTCCAAGAAGGAAGCCAACAGGCTTAAAGCGGGCCCCTCCACCCCTATCTCCCTCAAACGAGATGTTAAAATGAGGCGAGACAGGGTATCAAACACAGCTGTAAGATCCAGCAGGATCAGCAGCGTACTACCACCCTTATCAACTGTGGTGCAGATGTTGTCAAGCACCACAGTCAGGGCGGTTTCCGTGCTGTGACCCTTTCGGAATCCGTGCTGCGAGTGATCCAAAAGACCAGAGGATTCCAGAGAGGATGAAAGATGTTGTTGAAGATGGATTTCCAGCATCTTTGCTGGGGCTGGGAGGAGTGAGATGGGGCGGAAATTTTTAAGCACCTCCGGGTCCAACGACGGCTTCTTCAAGAGCGGCTTCACCACCGCTTTCTTCCATTGGGAAGGAAAAATGCCATCCCTCAGGGCCCTATTCATGATCTGAAGTAACGGGGGCAAGAGAGTTTCCTTGCATTGTTTGATAAGATGGAGAGGACAGGGATCGAGAGGTGAACCAGACTTGGTCTTAGCCAAGAGGACTTCCAATTCCTGTAAAGAAAGCAGGGGAAAGCTAGTCAGCAAGGTCGAATTAGCTGGTCTAGACCCTATAAGAGGAGGGATCTCAGAGATAGGAGAGGTAGGGGAAGATGTTGGAATCCTTTGGAGCTCAAGGGCCGAGACAATATCAACAATTTTGTCATGGAAGAATTTAGCTTTATTATCGCATAGTTGTTGCGAACAGATAACAGGATCAGGGGTCTTCAGGGTAATTAGTGAGTCAACGATGTTAAAAAGCTCTTTCGGCGAAGTGAGGGCCCCAGTGAGGTTTGAGAAATATTCCTGCTTAGTTCTTATAACCTCAGCCCTATATTCCCTCAAGAGGGTTTTATGAGTTATCCTATCCTGTGTGTTCCCGCTAGACCTCCAGCGTCGTTTCTGCTTTCTACAGCCTTGTCTTAATAGCCTTAAAGACTCGGCATACCAGGGGGCCGACGGCCTTTTCCTAGCAGTGTAACGCAAAGAAGGAGGTGCAAGCTCATCCACAGCGGAGGTAACATCTTCAAACCTCCGTACCGCCGAATCTACGTCCTCATCCATCGAGATTGCCAAGGTGGAAATAAAAGGAGTCAATAGCTCATTGGTAACCCTCCTCAAAGTCCGCCTGAGTTCCATTTTACTGGGACCCTTCGGGATATTATTAGTGGGAGTGGTGTCCAATTGCAGCGGGACAGCAAAATGATCTGACCAGGTGAGCGGTAAGGGGGCATCAGCTGACAAACGCCTATCATTCGAAAAGACCCCATCTAGCGTATGGCCCACCCGATGGGTAGCACCTTTAACTAATTGCTGCAAACCGCATGCAGATAGGGTGTCTAGGAGACAGAGGGTGTCTTTTGCCTCTGAATTTTCTAAATGAAAGTTCATGTCTCCCAGAACTGTAACGGACTCACAACCAAAGTAAGGTTCTAAAATGCTAAGCATATGCTGACTAAAATCCACTATGGGCCCTGGGGGTCTGTATATGAGCATAAACGGGACGGTATAGGATGCATTAATAGAAAAATGCAGGGCCTGGATGGCTTCATGTGGAGCTGATAGAGGTGTAATGCGACAAGAGTGGGAGTCCCTATACAAAATACCAAGCCCTCCACCAATACGACCCACTCTATCTAATCTGACTAAAGTATGGCCATCAGGGACTGCCTCTACAAGATCCGGCCCAGAAGAATCCTTGGCCCATGTTTCCATTATGAAAACTCACGAGGGTTTATATACCACAACAAAGTCCTTAAAGGAGACATTGTTCTTGATTAAAGATCTGGCATTAATCAGGTAACCATGCTCTCTACTTCTGTGGTGAGAAGAATTTGCTAAGGAAATTACGTTTGTGGACCGGGGAGAAAACACAACTCCTGGGCAAGAGGACCTAAAGCACCTACAAGTGGGCGACGAATGCAGAGCCTCAGGGGGGAGCGTATGGTGGCAGGGTAGCCGAGTAGGTTTCAAATCAAGCAAAACCTGGTATGGATACCTGAGTCGACCAAGTCCACTCTCGATACAGCTAAGCGCCCCCTTGTCCAGCCCGTCCTCAGCGTGGCCGGGCGCAGACGGGCTGGACTCTGGCGTGACTCCGGCGTTACTGCGGCACTTACGCCGTGCGCTTGCGCCGTGCGCAAGCATCCTCGTGTTTAAGTAGGGCTCAGGCTAGTCAACCTGACTGCTAGAGCGCTAACCTGCAATTGCATCCAGCGTCCCTTTCGGACCCCTAAGATGGCGTGGAGGGTAACGAGGAGCCCGCAGGAGACCCGCTAAACCACGGTGAGGGCACAATTTAAGGTGCAAGTGATTAGAGGGGGTAGATTGGATTGGGGTATTATGGGTTGATTGGAGTGGAGTAGAATGGGGAATCTTACATGGGATAATTGGGGTGGGGTAGATTGGAGTGGAGTTGATTGGAGTGGGCTAGGTTGGGGTGTGGTAGATTAGGGTCGATGAAGGGGGTAGATTGGGGTCAATTGATGTGAGGTAAATTAGGGTGGGTACATTGAGGTAGATTGGGGTGGGGTAGATTGAGATGGTGTAGACTGCGGCAAATTGGTGCAGATTGGGATGTGGTAGATTGGGATAGGATGGGTGGTGTGCATTGGAGTGAGGTGGATTGTGGTAAATTAGAGTGGGCTAGATTGAGGAAGAATGGGGTAGATTGAGTGGGACATTTTGAATTAGATTTGAGGGGGTATATTGGAGAGGGGTAAGAAGGGGTAGGCTGCAGTAGAAGGGCGAGGGATAGATTTTGGTAGATTAGAGTAGTGTAGATTGGATTTGGGCAGATGGGGTAGATTGGGTGGTATAGAATTGAGTGGGCCATATTGGTGTGGGATAGATTGGGGTAGGTTGGTTGGAGTAGATTAGGGTGGTAGATTAGAGTGGGATAGATTGAAGTGTGGTAGATTGGAATGGGGTATAATGGGGTTGATTGGTGTGCCATAGGTTAAGGTAGATTAGAGTGGGATAGATTTTTTAGATCGGAGTAAACTGGAGTCTGTGTACCTTGCAGTGGTGTAGATTTTAGTGAGGTCGATTGTAGTGGGGTAGACTGTAGTGAGGTAGATTGGAGTGGGTTAATTTGGGGTATATTGAAGTGAGATGGATGGAATAGACTGTAGTGGAGTAGATTCTGTGGTGTGAATTTGAGGTGCGCAGTTGGGGTAGGCTTGGTGAGTTCAAGGTGTTATCTTATGCTAATGACACCCAAATCATGGTCTCACTTACCCAGTCGGTGAAGGACTCTGCCCTCAATTGTAAAACCTGTATGGAGGTAGTTTCCCGCTGGATGGTGCAAAACTTCTTGAAACTAAATGGAGAAAAGATTGAAGTTTTGATCTTTGGGGGTGGCCATGACATCTGGTCTAAAGACTGGTGGCCGGACTCCCTTGGGGATTGTCCCCTTCCCTCTTCTTCGGCCAGGAATCTAAGGGTCCTGATTGACACCTCCCTCTCATTCGATCTCCAGGTCAGTAGGACCGTGTCAACATGCTGCAGGATCATTAGGATCCTGAAAAAGATAGGGTCATACCTCTCCCTCGATGCGAGAAAGCGGGCTATGGTAGCATTAGTATCATCGAGGCTGGACTACTGTAATGTGCTGTATGCAGGCATGAACAAGAGTTCGATCCACCGCTTACAGATGGTTCAGAATGCAGCGTCTAGGCTGGTGCTTAACCTACCCAGGCTCTCCTCAGTGTCCATGGCCAGGAAAGATCTTCACTGGCTGCCCATTCAGGCCAGGATCTCTTTTAAGCTTCTCTGCTTAGCCCATGGGGCAATCCATGGCGCCGGGTCAGAGGGCATTAGGTCCCTTCTTGTTCCCCTTGCCCCCATTAGAGCGCTTAAGCCCTCCTCTAAAAATCTTCTCCAAGTGCCCAGATTCGTCAAGGCCAGGTGGGGAGGGAAGGCTTTTTCCTCTTTGGTTCCTAAGTTGTGGATCTCCCTTCCGCCCGATCTGGTGGAACGACCATCATTGCTCTTATTTCGCAAGGAGCTAAAAACATGGCTGTTTCGTGAGGCCTACTTCTAAGCTCTGGACCCGGTAACCTTTGGAGACTTGTTGGTTTCGATTTTGCTTTGTCTGGCGCCTTGATGCCCTTGGGCTAAGTTTCGCTTCATTCATTCATTCAGAGTGGGACGGACAGAAGTGGGGTGGAGTAGGGCAGATTGGAGTGGGGTGGAGTGCGATGTGAAGAAAAAGTGGAGCTGGATCAAGTGGAGGCAATGGGAGAAGCAGTGCCATGAAGATGGAGGGCAGTAGTGTGATGAAGATTAAGGGGCAGTGATGCCTTGAGGAAGTGGGAGCTTTGTAGTGTACGCTCCTCTCTATTTTCAATAGCTGAGTAGTCAATTTGTTTTGAAAAGTGGAAAAAAGTATGTTTGGGCCCAGGACACATTCATCCCAAAGCAGGAACAAACTATTCAGTTTCAAATGCTTGGGAGCTGTGTAAAATGCAAGTATTTTGTTACTAAAATGTATTCATTTTATGTCGTTTTTTTGTTTGCATAGAATTTGTGTTGCTCCAGGTCAAGGACTCCGATATTGACAGATTCAGTTTTACTGCATGTCAATGTCATGTCCTACTAGCCTGTAAGTGCAATGACGAGAAAGCCGTTCCAGGGTTCGTCTGCCCATAATGCAATGAGCTGTAATTGGCAATTTAGGCTGCTTCCTCCTTTTTCTCTTTTAGCCACACCTGCAATATATTTGAAGGTTGCCAGAAGAGAGTGCGGAGTACATCGTCGGTGGGCCCTCGTTTTTTAAACCAACCTCACTTTTCAGTTTGGGGCTTTTTCTCCTGTGCTGTATATTATTTCTGTAGCTCACCTTCTGCTTGCAAAACATTGCAGTTTCTCCCACTTCCAAGTGCAAAGGGAAAGTAACAACAGCTATAAAGAATGAGAGTGTAGGGGTTGGAATAACAAGTTAGTGGTATTTGCTTGTTTGTAACTATAAGGACAGAACCTAAGTCGAAAGCCCTTGTAAGGAGAAACTAACCCCTTGGCTGCTAAGCCTTTTCTCCCTAGAATGTTAAGCCCTTTTTGGGCTATTTCGGGTGTTCATTCTTAGGCCTCTGTAACGTTTTTCACACATAAGGTATCCATGTTAAATGTACACTCTTTTTTTCCAACATCCTGGGGATTCTTAAGATACCCAGGGTTTGAAGGGGAGGGTCCCTTGGAGAGGAACAAGAAAATAGGCATAATGTAGCTACATTTTGTGTTAGAGGGGAGTGGGGGGAATAGGAGAAAACTTCCAAAAAGTGTCAGTTTATGTTTCTAAAACTGTCATCAACAAAAGGTTTGTTGTGATAAAGTCACAATTTTGCTGCTTACAGGAACATGCCGATCTGAATCAAAACTATTATTTTACCCAAGTTTTGTCATTTTCAAAAAGGTAGCCCATTTTCCCTTACGTTTGTGCTTTCGAGGTACTTCCACTTTGTGGCAGAAACTGCAGTGAAACCCATGGGTGATCCAGAGTGCTATACATTTCTGAAAAGTAGACAACTTTTTGAATTCAGAAGGGGGTCAATTGTATTGATCCTTCAAGGTTTTGTCAAAGAAACTAACTGTTGAAAAAAAAAATATGAAAATTCGTTTGAAAAAAATCTACAATTTTTGTCAAAGTTTTCATTTATAACTTCTTTTCAAGATGACCTTCTCAGATGACAAAAGCAATATACCATTACGCCCGAAAGACCGTTTTTTGTTGTTGGGATATATAGGGTTTGTGGGTTTTCCAAGAACCTGATGTACCCAGAGTCAATAAGTGAGCTCTGCACCTTACAACGGGTTTTCATTGTGTACTGGGTATAGAGCAATTCATATGGTAAAACATAAAGAGTGAAAAATGGACATGAAGGAAACCTCTGTGTTTCTGAAATGGGCACAATATATGGAGTTTAGGCACAGTGGTTACCATTCTAGCATGCGATTTAGAGGGTATTTCTCCTTTTAATCACGACGAAAAATGTCAGCAATCAATTGTACGGGCAGTTAGGGATCCTCAAAAAGCCTGTACTTTAGAATAACGGAGTCTCCGGAATCAAACGTGGAAAGCCGTGTGGGGCTTTCGGCTGCCATTCCCAACGTGGTCACAGCGTTCTTCATCTATCGGGTTACCACATCTGAATTATTTCTACCCAATCAAGATCAAAAGATTGGTTTTAAAATCGTTTTTTGAATGTAGATCGGATACATCTCTGGATTAATATACAGGTGTTTCCAAATATTGAGAGATTACAGTCAACTCTTTGTCCTGAAGATGGTCTGACAGATTTATATCCTACACAGACCGAAACGTCGACTAAAGCATCTTACTCTTCAGAACATTGATTGTTTTAATTGCTTTGAGAAGATGTTACTCATAGCTTTGTAAATAGGTGAAATTTGATGAAACCTTGCAAACTATGTTCTGTTGCTTTTTAAATTTATCCCTGAAAACTGTTTTACAAACATAAAATTTTGTGAATACCATACTTGCCCCATGTATGATATTGCTTGAACTGTTACATTTACTGTTATGATCGATTCAGTTATCCACTACTAGAAGAGTGTGATTTTGAAAACTTTATTGTCCAAACAATTGCAACAAAGTACTTAGAAACAAATACCTTGTAGGCCTATTGTTTGATATATTTACAAGGTGACACATCTCAGCAGATGTGTCAACTTGTAAAGCCCACATGCAAAAGGGTTGTAGAAGTGTCACAATGAATTCATTGAGATTTCACTGCAACACTTCTGAAACGCCCCTGCTTCAAAAGCTTCCACTTGCCTCAAGGAGGCCGTAAGGGTGACGCAGCGCCATAGGCACATGCCTACCCCATGCATTGCTGGTTGAATTAAGCACGAGGGTGAGTAAAAAGTTCAAAATATGCATTTTATTAAAAAAGATTTCACAAAAATTGAAAACGTAGAAATCACTGTCAATATGATCATTATAATTTTTCAATACTGAACCAGTGACTCACAGCTCATGATCTGTAAGTCACGACATTGAACCAACCGCCTAATAGGCCAATAATACACCTTTCATGCATAGCACACACAAAACCATTCACACAGACCTAGTACATTACAACCCAACATTAACAAACAGTGCCCATCACTTTCATGTGTGGGACTGACACAGCAATCACATTGCATGACAGCCTGCAGAGTCAGTAGACTGCTGTTTAGCTGCCAGTGTGTATGTAGTGATCAGCTGCATGCCACTACACACACACCAACAGCCAAATGCCAGTTCCCACATACTGCCAGCCAGATGCCAGCCACACAAAAAGCTATCAAGACCCCAGTCTAGAAATAGCACTCACACCACCTGACACATGGGGGATGTGTAGGCTGGCGTTTCAGTGACAGTGTATGTGTTGTGACTTGCTTCTGCTCACTATATACATGCTGACAGTCAAACATTAGTCAACACACAACACCAGCCAGACGCTAGCCACAGACACCACCAGCCAAATGCTACTCAGTCATCCCCATGAAGCTTCACACCGATTTCATTTCTAATGCATTCCCACAATGAACAGATTACACATACAAAGCAAAGACAGGACAAAAATAAACATCCAACTAAAAGGAGCACAATTTTTCTACTAGAAAGAACCAACCTGTTGGTAGAATGTGAAATGCCAACTATTACTGACTACACAACAGATGTAACTGAGCACTTCAAGCTACTACCAATCAGATATCTAAACAGAAATATATGGCAATACAGGCCACAGTCAGATCCTTTATACACTCTTGGTTGCTTCCAATACTTGAGCTGTATATGGCACAATTTAAAACATGTAGACACACATATGCCAGGATTAGAAGTACACTTCAGTTAGTACAGACAACTCTCCTTTCAAACTCCTCTCTGGACACAGATTCCACATCTGCAACAAGGAAATTATGTTTAGGGTGTTAGAGGAATGTATTCAGGAAAGTTAGGATCTTTCAATCTAGCCTCATCCTCCACCACACCTACAAACACTTGCCTGCTCAGTTGCAACAATGCTTTGCTGAAACTGTACAAAAGTATTCTTGGATTCTGGAGACCAATATTTGGAAACAACTTAAGCATTGAAGGATGCTAATTGAAATAGATGACAGCCAACTTCTTGTACCACATAGAGGACATTTGAGCAGCACTGTACACTTTTGTAACCTGACCCCAAACAGTTGCAGGCACAGTACTTTCATCATGAATGGTTGTAAGCATTTGGAGAGCTCCTTTGCCAAAATATTTAACAGCAAGAAGTTAATTACTATGCTAAGCATTGCTCTGTCCCCTTTCAAGTTGTTTTACAGACACAAGCTCTTAATGGTAACCTTCATGGTTTGAGCATATTGTGCCACAAGCCGCAGTGCCCACTCTGAAAAATTATTTTAATAATTGCCCACCTGCATAGAAGATGGAAAGAAAAGTGCTCTGGCAAGTTCCCACACAATTTTCTCACTGACTACAAAAGTGGAAGGACAACCATGGTGGTCTACAGGAGAATCTCTACCAGTGTACACTCTGAAATTATACTCCTATCCAATGGCACTTTTACACATCATATACAGTTTAATACCATAACTATGCTCTCATGCTGGAAATGTATTGTCTGAAAATCAAATCGTCCCTTGAACAAAATCAGAGACTCAGTCACAGATATATCTTTCCCTGGAACATGGATCTCTGAGAATCTACCTATTAAATTGTCAAGGACAGGCCAAATCTTGAAGAAACAGTCAAAATCAGGGTGATCTTATAGCATTGCTTTAGCATTGCTTTTGCTTTAGCATTATCCGAAAAAATGCAGCATTCGCTGCAGAAGCAAATACTGATCACGACTCATAGTTTCTGCAAATATAACAATGGCCGTCAAGGGACTAGTAGAACAATATAAAGACAGTAATGTCTTCCCCATCAATCCCATCAGGACATTTAAACCCCTGAACTGATTCATCTCATGGATATTTGTGGGAGTCCACAGTCCTAATTGTGGCACTGTTGTCCCTCAAAAATTGTTCTGCATACAATTTAGTCTGCTCAACAATATCATCCAAAAACACATAATCAATAAACAGTTAGAAGAAATTGATAGGAAAATGTTTTACTGTATTGCCTCTATACCCTGAAACACCACAAAAGGAAGCCAAGAACTGCACATCATCAGCAATGATAGTGGACTCATCATCAGATGAATCCCCTCAAACAGAAAATTCACTGGCAGAATCTTCAACTTGGTCCTCTGCCTCAGATGCAGAGGCAGTCTCAGAGGAAAATTTAAAAGGAAAACATACAATCTGATCGGCGTCAGCTACCTTGATGCTTACTTATGAACACAACCAACAAAACAACACTGTGTCAAATTAGAACTCAACAAACTCAGCTGTATAGACAAATAATGATCTGGGAAAAACTATCAATACAATCCACATAATAAACCTGATACTCCAAAAAGATACCTCTCACATGCTATAGACAGCTAGACTAAGGATCAACTTCACTTATTCTGCACAGATGCAGCAAGCGTTAATGATATCCCCCTAGAAAGGAAAAAGCATCATGCACAAGATAATACAATATAGATCTTGCACAAATCCACCTGTGAATTTGAAAAAAAATCCAAATTACAATTATTACAACCATTAAAAAAACTAAATTCTAGCAGGGCAGATGCAACAACAAAACCTGCAGATCTACTAGAGCAGAAACCGCAAGCAGGAATCGACATCAACGAAATTGAAAGCCTTGCACTACAATAAAAAGGAGAGATAAAGCAAAACATTAGAGGAATACATAATTAAAATATTAAATGCAAGTGATGACAAGAAATAAACATTATACAACACTGTGACGTGTGATATGCCTCCAAGGGGAGCACAAAGCAAAGGCAAGATATTGGCACCCCAGAGGGGAGAGACCCTTACTCCAGCTAAACATCAGTTCTCATGCACCACTATCCAAATGTCAGCCACACACATTGCCAGCCAGAAGCCAGTCCACCCACACTGTCAGAAAAAATCCCAGTTCAAACACACCATCAGCAAAACTCCAGTACACACAAACAACCCAGCAATCACCAGTACATGCAGACCACCAGCCAATCACCAGTACACACAGATAACCAGCCAAATGCCAGTTCGCACATACTCCAAAACGTATTTCTTGGTGTCTGTTTTCTGCCCCCTTGGACAGATTGGCCTAAGCAAAGTCTGATCTCCCCCAAGGAGCACAAAGCACAAAGGACATTCATGGACAATACTGGGGAGTTGCCCTTGGCAAAGGGACTGTGCCCAAGCAATAAAATACCTGGTGATTAGTGGTTTTCTGCCCCCCCCCCCCCTCTACTTGGGGAAATGGTCCCAGTATGCACTGTTTAAAGAACAAATTAACCTTTATACTTAATTTGAAGTGAAAACAATAAAACAACAATGTTAAGAGGGATGTTGTTCAATCACATCCTCATCAACGCAGTGTATGACAGAAACCGTCTTGCAGTATATACAATGTGCCCAGAAGGAAAAAAGGAAGTGGGGTGGGTAAAGTGGTTCTTGGTGAGGGTTTGGGGTTTAGTGAAAGGGATTTAGAGATCCAGTGAGGTCACAGAATACATCATTTGACATCACATATGCATGTTTTACTAAGCCACATGGAAACACCAATGTAAAACCTATGCCATATATTGAAACACAGTAATAATAGCCTGTGGTCCATTGATAGGTAAAGATGTAAAAGTCGACGCTTCGACCCCTTATAGATGTAGGTTAAATTGCCACCTTACTACGGGGTCTTCCTCAGGACTGTGGTTGGTGATGTGGGTTAAAAAGGGCACCTAGGGTCAATGAAACACAAATTAAACTAAAGAAATTGCACCTATTTAGCCATAGGCGTAATTATGTGCCAATATTTACCAAAATGCCGCCGGAATTCGGTGGCACAGATTCAGAGAAGAGAGCACGATATCACCTAAAAAGTAAGGTGTATCCATAAATGACCCGTCAATGATTACCACGTACATAAGCGTCAGAGCCCAAAAATTACATGAGAAAAATCAAGCAACTGACATGCCGTCTCATCAGTCAAACTAAGGTGGAACAAAGAAAGAAGACACGCAACTGCCAGGCTATTTGTGTAAATCTCCCATTGGATGAAGAGGCATCACTGTCTTACTCGTGTGCCCCGATCAGTACACAACCAATCGTTAACATGCATAAAAACAAACATACGCCCTAAAACTCTGTAAATACCAAAATGCTAGTCTCCAAACACACCACAAATATCAAAACACACCACAAAGAAATACCTCTTTTGTCAGTTGTGCATCCTGAATATTTAAAAGTGGATTCTGTTAAAAGATGGGAACAGATATTGAGGCTATAGGGCCCTATGGGCTCGACAAAATTAAAATAACAGGCAGAGAACCGGGAAACAACTCACCGATCCTCTGTGATCTTGACACTCAGTATCACACTGGCACTCCCCCTGTCTTAATCTGGAAGGGATCGTAACAGCACTCGATCAGTATAGGTATTTATAACTCCTAAAAACGCTTAACAAACACTGCCTAGCTGCAGCGGAAGCTAAGATCGCTTACAGCGGGGAGTGCTGCTTATGCCGGAATGAATCACATAAGAAAGGCAGCCGGTTACGGAGCGCTTAATAAAGGGGGCGTGCACATGTCCCAGCAAGGACTACAGCCGCTGGAGGCTAGCATCCAGCCACACCGAAGCGGCTCTGTGTCTCTATTGACACAGTGAAAAGACTTAGATGACGAAAAAGGCTAAGAAAGTCAGTATAATCAAAAACTGTGTGTTGTAATGGATAACAGATCTACACCCTCAAAAATGAATTAGAATTGTGGGTCCCTTGAGGTTATTTAAAGGAATATATTAAAAGTGATCATGTGTGCAATGGTATAAGTGCACAATCTCTTAGGGGATCAGCGATAACAATATATATGAACAGTATAAAACACAGGCAGTGGGGGAACATATGGGTGCGCAGGTTGAACATATTGTACTGAGTTTAGTGCGCTGTCACAAAGGGAATCATATTTGAAACACCATTACGGAGTGACTGAGTTTGGATATAAGTCTAGTATACCTGCAAGTCAGTTGGTACACAACAAATGGGAAATTATACAATCGGTGCAATTACACAATGTTGGGGGAAAAATATTTTGGTACCTCAAATAACAATATCAACACATATAGATTAGAAGTAGTCTTGCTTGACGCCAATCACGTGCAAAGGAAAGAAAATAAATAGCGAAGGCAATAGCAATAAAAATGTGAATGTACAGTGTGTCAAGCCAATGTTGGTTATTAGAGACAGGCTAGCTGGGCATAGTTAGCATCTTCTTCATTAAGCCAATTAGCGATTAAGTCAAAGCGGCTCATCCTTTTGCTTTGCCTGACATTTAGAATGGAGCTTATGTTTCCTCCCCTTGGGCCTAGGACCACCGTTTCTAGTACAACCCGCTTCAGGTCGCCAGATTTGTGATTCGCTACCCTGAAATGGTCCACTAGTGGCGCCCCCTGTACCTCACATCTCAGTCTGCTGCAGTGTTAGAAAATCCTTACTTTGACTTTCAGTTAAGTTTGTCCAACATAAATGAGCCCACAGGGGCATGTAATGCAGTAGATTACATTGTTTTTGTTGCAATTGGTAAATGATTTTAACTCTACCGCGTGGTGGGGAAACAACCTTTACAGCACAACTTTTACAACGCACTACCATTACAACACAGTCATTACAATGCAACATCCCTTACAATGCATGCTATTACAACGCAACCATTACCACGCATGAAACTACAATGCATACAATTACAACTCATGTCATTACAACGCAGTCAGTACAACACATACCATTACAACGCATAGTACCCTTACACTATCAAACACTTACCCTATTGTTGCACCCCCTGGAGTTAGAATAGTAATTTTTACCCCTACACTATCCAACACTTACCCTACTGTTGCACCCCCTGGAGTTAGAATAGTAATTTTTACCCCTACACTATCCAAAACTTACCCTACTGGTGCACCCCTCTGGAGTTAGAATAGTAATGTTTACCCCAACACTATCCAATACTTACCATACATACAATGTAATGGTATGCGTTGTAATGGTATGCATTGTAAAGGTAGTATGCGTAGTAATGGAATGCGTTATAAAGGTGTTTTTTAAATATTCGTTGTAATGGCATGCGTTGTAATGGAATGCGTTTTTATTGGATGTTGCGTTGTAAAAAATGCGTTGTAAAGGTGTGCATTGTAAAAGTATGCGTTGTAACGTCATACATCTGTGTGGTGTTTTGTAAAATTGCTTAGTTTGTGAGGTTAATTCACAAGCCTTACAAACCCCGCATCTGAAATGCCCTGTTGTCACAGGTAAATTCCACAAAGTCTTTAGTGTTGGTAGTTCGGGGGTTTCCAAGAAAGATGTTACTACATGATCCCTGATGCTTTTGGCCTTTTTGAGGGAGTGCATAGGGAGTAAGCATGGGCGAATTTTGAGAATTCGCGATCCGTGAATTTGCGGATTTGCGAATTCGTAACTTGCAAAATTCGCAAATTTGCAGCTTTTTTATTTTTGCATGTTCGCGGAGAACTTTGCATATTCGCGGGGCGTTTGCGTGTTCGCTGTTTTTTTTTGCCAGGTTCATCACTGCTACCCTCTCGTTTTTTATGCCCTTCTGCCCTCGGTGCCACTTGTTTTTGTGCCTTTCTGCCCTCTGCCCCACTCTTGTTTGTGCCCTTTTGCCCTCTGCCTAACTGGTTTCTTTGCCATTCTGCCCTCTGCCTAACTCATGCCCTCTGTCCCACTTTGTGCCCTTCTGCCCTCAGCCATAAGTCAGCTTCAACAGGAAGCACTAATAGATAAAGTATAGCAGGTGCTTGAGTTGAAGGTCAAATTAAGTAGTCATTAATCACCCCAAGTTTGGGGCGATTAATGATTGTGTAACTGAATTTGAGATTCAACTCTAGCACCTGCTTTACTTTATCTATTAGTGCTTCCTGTTGAAGCTGACTTTTGTAACTATTTTAGAGGCTCTGGCAGCTTGCCGGCGCAATTCTAAAATAGTTACAAAAAGTCAGCTTGAACTTTTGACCCAATCCGTTCTGCTTGCTGATTTTGCGGTAAATTCGCGAATCTCGCGGATTGCGAATTTACCGAAAATCCGCTAAATCTGCGAGCGGAACGGATTTTCCGCCCATGCTTAATAAGGAGGACATGTTGGCCGATGTCCTCAGGAATCAAACCCCAATGTTTGTTAACAATTTTGCGGATGGCATTGCTCTGTGTACAACAGGTGGTAGCACAAATCATTCTCTGAGGGCTATTATCATTTTTGTCCTGTGTGGTGAGAAGTGCTTCATGGGGACTGTACCATGCCCTCTTTTGGGCTTTCTTGAGTAGTCGTCTTGGGTAGCCCCTTTCCAGGAGTCTTGTGTGCAAATCCTCTGATTTCTTAAGATAATCGTCCTTTTTAGTGCAGTTTCAGCATTTTCGCAGGATTTGACCTACAGGAAGGTTGTCCCTTAAAGCCCGGGGATGGTCGCTATTGTAGAGTAGAAGTAAATTATGCTCAGCTGGTTTGAGATATAGGGTCATGGAAAGTTGATTGTTTTCTTCAAAGATAGAAATGTCTAGAAAATCAACTGGGTGGTTGCTTGACTGTAATGTGAATTGTATGTCTCTGCTTTGCTGGTTAAGCCAGACATGGAAGAAATACAATTCAGCTTGAGTGCCCGTCCAAAGCATCAGCACATTGTCAATGTAGCGTCACCACCAAGTAACATGGTTGTGATAGGGATTAGTCGCATTTAGAACATACCTCGTTTTGTAGTCGTCCATGAAAATGATTGCTAAGTCCGGCGCGAAGGCTGCCCCATCGCGACGCCCTTAGTCTGTAAGTAAAATGCCTCTTGAAAAAAGAAGAAGTTTCTCATCATGGCGATTGTCAATAATGCAATAATGAAATCTGTAGGCACGGCCATGGGCGCAGGGCGTTCATCCAGCACCCGCCGAATGATATCAAGGGCTTCTTCCTGTGGGATGCTGGTGTAAAGTGACACAATGTCACAAGTGACAAGTAGTTGATTCTCATTGTCGAAAGGGTGAGAGTCTACCTATTGGATTGTTTGGAGTGCATTGCATAGTTAAGTTGCAGTCAATTCAGCAATGGGTTTCTAAAACACATCCATGTACATGCACAGTGGTTCCAAAACCGAGCCGCAATCAAACACAATTGGTCTACCTGGTGGTTGATACAGAATCTTATGAATTTTAGGCAGAGTGTATATTGTGGGTAAATGAGGATCCCATTCGTTAAGGTAGAGGAATTCATGCTCACTTAGAGAACCTTGTTCTTTCCCTTCCTTGGTCAAGGTGAGGATCCCCACTGCCAAATCTTTTGTAGGGTTGGTCCGTAGTTTTTGGTAGCTCACTCCATCTCCTAGCTGGTTGTAGATTTCCAATTTATATTTTTCAACATCCTGCACAACAATTGCTCCCCCTTTGTCAGTGGGCTTAATGACAATGTCTTTGTTGTTCCTGATTGTCATTAATGCATTCTTCTCCTCTTTGATGATGTTGAGCCTGCTGTGTTTATATGTTTCCAGGGTCTTCGATACATCCTTCATTACAGTGTGTTCGTAAGCCAGGATTTGGTTGGTCACGAATTGGAAGGTGTGAAGAAGGTTGAGGGTGGTCTAAGCCCGGTGTTAGATGCTTTGCTGGATGGTGGAGTATTCCTGAAGTAGTATCTGAGTCTAATTTTGCGAAAAAACTTCATGAGTTCAGTCCTGATGGCAAAGTGAACAGGGTGAGCAGTCGGCACAAAAGATAGTCCCTTGCAGAGAATGTTAAGCTCATCATCTTTCAAGAGGTAGAAGGAGATATTAACACAATGATTGGGCCTTTTCTCTACCATCTGTAGACTTTCCTGTGGGTGGCTATCTCCCCATGGCTCTCTGGTGGGAAATGAACTTGTTTCTGGGCCCTGCCTCGTCCCCTCTTCCAGTTGGGGTTGTATGGGTGTTGTCCTCGTGGGGTGCCTCTCTGCCAGTTGCCCCCTTGCCTCGCGGAGGTCGCACTTGGCCTTTCCCTAAAAAAGGTAAAGTACGCTGGACTTGATTCCAGTCACCTTGGTATCCAGGGCTAGTGCTGGGGCCTCCTAGCTCGTTATCGCTGTCTGTGCTATACGAGGAATCTGAAAATGTAAGGTAGATTCTGGATCCCGGGAAGCCACCTTTCCCTCGACCTGTGAAGCGGCCCTGATTGTCTTGCTTGTAATAATCTTCATTCAGATATGGGTAGGTGTTTTTCTTCTCATAATATCTGATGTCCTTCGACAGTTTCTCCAACTTCTTGTGTTGAGTGTTGATTTCAAACGCCTTCAGAGTTTTTGCCAAGTGTTCCAGAGCTTCCTTGGCATTCGATAAAGCAGTGTCACAAGCGATCTCAGATTTCAAACTAGAGATATCACATTGTAGTACCTGTACTTGTTCCGCTGCCGTCTCTACTCCCAGCACCATCCAGTGCCGGGAGCAGTTGTTGGCAACAAAGCTGAATCCCTCTTTAAACTTTGGTACATCAATGAAGATCGCCGGCTCATCTTCACTTGTAACCCCACAGGTATAATATTAGATGTTGAATATTTAGTGAGTAAATGCCAATGTAGTCGGGTTCGGATGAGCTTTTTTTCACGTCTTTCTACGCGTGCTATTATATCATTGAGGGTGTAATCAATGTTGGGTGTGTCTGAAGATAGGAATTGGTTAGATCTATCTTGTATTAGCTGATTAATATATTCCTATTTTTTTTTATTTTTTTATTTATTTATACGGAAACACATGAGTCAGTTGAGACAGACACACAGAGAGTGGAAAAAACAACAACAACAGTGACAGAGGAAAACAATTTGTTCGATCCAGTACATCTCCAACAGTTGACATTTTGCAGCAAAACAAACGAAAACGATATTATAAATGAACAAAATTATATACGTGACAAACTTAATTAAATCCACCAGGAAAATATACAAAATCAAGATAAGTCTCCCCCATTTACATCTCAAGATAGTTTGTAACCAACCCCCAAATCTGTTCCCCAATCTTCTTTCTACGGGAGCTCTTTAAGGCATAGAGACTATGTTCCATATTGTGTATTGAAAAAAAGCGAGCCCGCCAGGCTTCAAAAGCGGGCGGTTCTTGTTGCAACCATGCAGAGGCAATACATAGCCTGTACACTGCAGTTACTAAAAAAATAAGTTTAGCATGTTTCTTCGAGATACTAGTATTCTCTGTGCCCATTTCAACACCCAGTAATATCTGTGTTACTGTTAATTGTATTGGGCTACCGACTATTGCCGAGACACATTTTTCTATCTGAGACAACACAGGAGCTAACACAGTACATGTACAAAATATATGGACATCATCCGCTGAGATAAACCCACACCGAAAGCATTTACCTTTAGCATCACCCGACCATTTAGACACCTTATCTGGGGTATAATATAAATTATAAATTGATTTAAAATGTTGAGCCACCAACTTTGCTGACAAGAATAAATCTTTAGCCATAACTAATGAAGTTTCTATTTGGATGTCCTGTCTGCCTAGTTTAGCACACCATTTAATATTCTGTTGCTCAAGATCATTTTCTTTAGTATCTAACAAATGTTTATATAGTACTCCAATTCTTACCCCTTCCATAATGTCTTCAATTAAAGAATCCGGTTTGAAGTTACCTCCCAAATCCGTTAAATAATTACGAATCTGTAAGTATTTAGCGAAATGGTCTCTAGGGAGAGAATATTGTTCTCGTAATTGTTCAAAAGATTTACAATAGCTAGCATCATACAAGTCCCCCACCACTCTAATACCTTTCTCCCTCCAATTAAGTACAATTCTATCCCAGATATCTAAGGGTAGGAAAAACGACAAAAAAAATGGGGTATACCAAGTTATTTTCCCAAGGCCAAGTAGCCTCCGAACTATATGCCAGACCTTATATACAGCTGTCATTGTCTTAAAACATGTACATTTGTAGTAGCTTTGTTCAAGATACTTAAATAAACAATTCTTGACTTTTACCCCCAGCAGCATTTGATAGATCGATGGAGAATCTGCAGGTCTTGCAGGATCTTTGCCAGTTAGTAAAATTCCCATTCCTTGCAACATACACGCATAATAATAAAGTGTGAAATCTGGAACCGACCAACCTCCCACCTTTCTTGGGAGAATCATGAAGAGCCTAGCCCTTCTAGCCTTCCCTCCGACCATATAAAGCGCATATAAACTGTCTGCACTTGTTCCAAACTGGTCTTTGGGACTTCTAGGGGTATACATCGGAAAAAATATAGAATTTGAGGCAGAATCAGCATTTTTAATAAATTGCAACGACCTTCTAATGAAAGATGTAAACATTCTGCCTGATCTAGTTTTTTCTTAGCACTATCTAGGAGCTGATCCCAATTAGTTTTAACTAAAGCAGTTGTACTAGCCCGCAGCGTGACTCCCAAATATACCACCTCCTGACATTGTCTAGCATCAATGTAGTTTGATATATTTATACTGAGTAACTGGGTTTTTGCTGCGTTTAATTTGTATCCGGATGATTTACCAAATTCTAGGGCCAGATGTTCTATAGCCTGCATTGCCATGCTAGGTTTGGACGTGACCACTGCTACGTCGTCAGCATATGCTAGCACCTTAGCGTGATAAATGTACTTTTAATGGAGTAATGTTAGCATTGGAGTCCAGCATTCTTAAGAAAGGCTCAATGTATAGAGCAAATAGTAAGGGGGAGCAGGGACACCCCTGTCTGGTCCCCCTACCTATTTGCACTGCTGCTGATTCCAGGCCCACGGCATTAATCCGGGCTACCGGTTGCTGATACAGAACCTGTATTGATTTGATGAATTCAGGACCAAAACCACAACTCTTCAAGTTATCCCACAGAAAAGACCAAGCCACATGGTCGAAAGCCTTTTCGGCATCCTTAACATAATCAAGTAGTGTTATCACTCTTCTAACATGATTAATTGTACCACGTTGTGGAATAAATCCATGTTGTATTTTGGAAACAAGACCCGAAATAACCCCAGAAAGCCTGTTTGCTAAAATCTTCGAATACATTTTACCGTCTACATTTAGTAGCGATATAGGGCGATATGACCCCGGTAAGTTAGGTGGCTTGCCCTTTTTGGGAAACACCACTATTGTCGCTTCTTGCCAAGTTTTAAGGGCAGATCCTTTCTGTGCTGCGAGCATCGTTGTCAAAAGGTCGTTTTTTAGAAATGCAAAAAAGATTTTATATATTTCTAAGGGTAATTTATCTGGGCCAGCAGCCTTGCCCAATGCCAATCCATTTATCGCTGCTTCCAATTCCTCCAGAGTGATAGGCGCATCTAACCTTACCCTATCATCTTCCAGAAGGTCTTTCGTACAATATTGCCTAATCAATGATGCAGAATTGACACTATCATACACATCCCCCTGATAAATATATTCCTCAGTGTAGGACAATGTTTCGCTCTCCACCATTATGACAGGGGTAAATCAATTACCAAGAAAGAAACCTTGCAGGTGTGCACCTGGTCAGAAAGCATTACATAAAAGGGTAAACCCAAACGTGCTGGGACCTGTGTATTCAATGTTACAGGGAAAATGGTCCCAGTATGCACTGTTTGAAGAACAAACAATCCTTTATACTTAATTTGAAGTGAAAACAATAAAACAACAATTTTAAGAGGGATGTTGTTTAATCCAATCCTCATCAACGCAGTGTATGACAGAAACTGTCTTGCAGTATATAAAATTTGCCCAGAAGGAACAAAGGAAGTGGGGTGGCTAAAGTGGTTTTTGGTGAGGGTTTGGGTTTAGTGAAAGGGATTTAGAGATCC
Organism: Lissotriton vulgaris; assembly: GCF_964263255.1. Classification (NCBI taxonomy): domain Eukaryota; kingdom Metazoa; phylum Chordata; class Amphibia; order Caudata; family Salamandridae; genus Lissotriton; species Lissotriton vulgaris. Next base: position 1,114,866,580 of record NC_141693.1, on the reverse strand, counting down.
AGTGAGGTAACAGAATACATCATTTAACACCACATATGCATATTTTACTAAGCCACATGGAAAAACAATGGAAAACCTATGCCATATATTGTCACAAGTGACAAGTAGTAATAATAGTCTGTTGTACATGGATAGGTAAAGATGTAAAAGTCGACGTTTCGAACCCTTATAGATGTAGGTTAAATTGCCACCTTACTACGGGGTCTTCCTCAGGACTGTGGTTGGTGATGTGGGTTAAAAAGGGCACCTAGGGTCAATGAAACACAAATTAAACTAAAGAAATTGCACCTATTTATCCAGAGGCGTAATTATGTGCCAATATTTACCAAAATGCCGCCTGAATTCGGTGGCACAGATTCAGCGAAGGAAGGTGGACCGGTAGGCTCCTAGTGAAAAAGAAGATTACGATATCACCTAAACAACAAGGTGTATCCATAAGTGGCCCGTCAATGATTACCACGTACATAAGCGCCAGAGCCCAAAAATTACATGAGAAAAATCGAGCAACTGACATGCCGTCTCATCAGTCAAACTACGGTGGAACAAATAAAGAAGACAGGCAACATCCAGGCTATTTGTGTCAATCTCCAAAAGGATGAAGAGGCATCGCTGTCTTACTCGTGTGCCCCGATCGGTACTCAACCAATCGTTAACATGTATAAAAACAAACATACGTCCTAAAACGCTGTAAATACCAAAACGCTAGTCTCCAAACACACCACAAATCTCAAAACACACCACAAAGAAATGCCTCTGTTGTCAGTTGTGCATCCTGAATATTTAAAAGTGGATTCTGTAAAAAGATGGGAACAGATATTGAGGCGATAGGGCCCTATGGGCTCGACAAAATTAAAATAACAGACAGAGAACCGGGAAACAACTCACCGATCCTCTGTGATCTTGACACTCAGTATCACACTGGCACTCCCCGTGTCTTAATCTGGAAGGGATCGTAACAACACTCGATCAGTATAGGTATTTATAACTCCTAAAAACGCTTAACAAACACTGCTAGATGCAGCGGAAGCTAAGATCACTTACTGCGGGGGGGTGTGCTGCTTATGCCGGAATGAATCATTTGAGAAAGTTAGCCAGCACTTTTGGGTTTACCCTGTTATGTAATAATCCCCCCAACTTGGGGGCAGATCAGCGTATAAAATGGCTAGTCTTTCCATGGGGGGCAGAAAACAGCCAAAAAAAGTGCCAAAAAATGAGGAGCAATCCCAAGGGGCTGCTCCCCAAAATGTACCAATGTTACATTTCCTAGGGTGTAGTATTTTTTGCCCCTATTGGGGGCATATTGGCCTTCAAAATGGCCCATCTTTCCCTAGAGGGGTGGATAATTGCCAAAACATGCTCCCAAAAATGAGGGCATGCCCCTTGCCCAAGGCCTGCTCCCCAACATACATAAATCATGTGTGCAAAATCAATGCATGAGGTGGTCAATGATAGACACAGGCAGATTGTTCATGCACATCAACTTGCTAGTCAATACTGCATAATTTATCAGTTATCAGTTATTTATGCTTTTGCGGAGCTAGTACACATGCAGTATGAAAAATACTTTAGAAATAGAGCACTGCACGTAAGTCTTTCTGGTTTAGAAGTGTTGTGAAAAAAGAGATACAGGGTGAGTTAGCGACTGTTCACAAAAGGTTCATATGATTTCCGAAGCAGCAATCATTGATAAACCTGATGAATAACCTTATGGAAGAATAGTCCCGGTATGGACCCCACACTCACTGTGTCTACATGCTCAAGCTACACCTCTTTGTAAAGACCTGGAAACTAGGAAAAACACCCCTAGGTTTGCTATATCTTAAAGCAGGCAATAGATATCCAAGCAGATTGGTCTAGACGTTCTGTTTTGAAGAGGGACAGCACTGGTTTGCTTGAGATTATTCAAATTCAGTAATTGCACAGATTAGCTAAAGAGTGATATTTTAAAGTACTCCTATCGTTTTAAATAATGTGTTCTCACATAATTTCCACCACAATATTGTTCTTCACCTCAATAAAGACTGCATCTGTTTCCCTGCATGGCCACAATATTTCAACTCTTCTTCACACAGGATAAGAAGTTTACTCTCATTTCAATGCCCATCATTAAACCGGTTCGAGCAACGTATTATTAGGTGAGACTGAATTTAATATTTTCGTGTTTGAAAATTATGTACTTTAAGTTACAAAACAGAATACTAACTTTGCTGGCGTTTAATCATACTATGAGAGAGAAAACTTTTAACTTTATAATTAGTTTAAAAAGTTGACAGTTTAAAATTAAAAACCTTCAGCACTCAGACACATATTAGCAATTCAGCAGTTCACAACATCAGCAAAATCATTTTGAATGTATATTTGAAAACAACTTCTACTGCATAGAAAACATTCTTTCTTTGAGCATTCATCAACATTATGAATGCTTGTGTACGAGTTTTTGCATTTTATTTTAGGGAGATATTCGTTTTCATTAATATTGCAAGCATATAAAATATAGAAAAATAAGATAATTATGTATAGGAACATAAATTTCCAAATTACAATATGAAAGTCTTCGTTTTTCAATTGGGAATTATACATGAAACCCTTTAATAGAAATTTAAAGGAAATACTTCATGTGAAATAAAATAATATATATATCATATGATCAGAAATTTTAGGAGTGTGCAAAATTTATATAATTCGCTATTTCATACTTTTTATTACATTTCAAGGACATTTTGTGAAATTACACTTAATTATGTGAAGAGAATAAACAGAATTTGGCCTATATTTTGGCATGAAAGTGTCCTCTCTTTTAATATTGATTTCAAAGAAGCATTTAGTTCTACAAATAGAGTGAAAAAAAGACAAGCATAGCTAACAACACTTGCTCAATCTCTCGCAACACAAGATCAAACAAGAATAAAGTGGTGTAAAGTAAATTTAGTCCAGGCTCAATCAGAATGAGTAAGAGGGCAAAAGACTTGGGGCCATATTTAATACCATTTTCTTTTGTGACTCGCAATTTGCGAATTTTAGTTACTCGTATTTTGTGACTCCGAAAAGGAAATGTACTAATGTGTCTCTCAATCAATCAATCAGGAGTTTGTTAAAGCGCGACTACTCACCCGTGAGGGTCTCAAGGCGCTAGTGGTGGGGGGGAGATGGGGGGATGCAGGTTCCATTCCATCAAGGAGGGGGTCTGTCGAAGAGCCAGGTTTTGAGGTTTCTTGCGAAGATGGGGAGCGATGTTGTCTGTCTGAGGTGGAGCGGAAGGGCGTTCCATGCTTTGGCCGCGAGGAAGGAGAAGGAGCGGCCTCCCAATCTGGTCTTTCTGGTGCGAGGAACCACTGGTTAGGAAAGCTGGGCTGATCATAGGGTCCTTTGGGGTGCGTGGAATTTGAGTCGGCTGTTCAGGTATGCTGGTCCGGTGCCATGGAGGGCCTTGTGTGTGTGGGTGAGCATCTTGAAGGTGATTCTCGCTTCGACGGGGAGCCAGTGGAGTATGCGCAGGTGCTGGGAGATGTGGCAGTGTTTTGGCAGGTTGAGGACCAGTCTTGCGGCGGCATTCTGGATGTTCTGTAGCTTGCGGATGAGGTTTTTGTTTATTCCGGCGTAGAGTGCGTTGCCGTAGTCAAGTCTGCTGGTGACCAGGGCGTGAGTGACTGTCTTTGGGTGTTCGAGGGGGATTCATTTGAAGGTCTTACGAAGGAGGCGGAGGGTGTGGAAGCAGGAAGATGAGACAGAGTTGATCTGGCGGTCCATTTTGAGCTCGGAGTCCAGGATGATTCCCAGGTTGCGTGTGTGGTCTGTGGGGGTTGGCGGGTTTCCGAGGGCGGTGGGCCACCACGTGTCGCTCCAGGCGTCGCGGTTCGGGCCCATGATGAGTACTTCTGTTTTGTTGGTGTTTAGTTGTAGGCAGCTGTTTTTCATCCATTTGGCGACGGCTTCCATGCCTTCTCGAAAGTTGCGTCTGGGGGTGTTGGGCTAGTTGGATAGGGAGAGGATGAGCTGGGTGTCGTCTGCGTATGACACGATGTTGAGTCCGTAGGTTCTGACGATGGGGGCAAGAGGAGCCATGTAGACGTTGAAGAGTGTCGGGCTGATGGAGGAGCCCTGGGGGACTCCGCAGGTGGTAGGTGTGGGGTCCGAGAGGAAAGGGGGGGGAGTCTGACCCGCTGCGTCCTGCCGGAGAGGAAGGAGCAGATCCAGTCTAGGGCCTTGTCTGGATTCCTGCATCGTACAGTCTGTGTATTAGGGTGCGGTGGGATACTGTGTCGAACGCCGCTGATAGGTCGAGGAGGATGAGGGCTACTGTTTCTCCTTTGTCCATTAAGGTGCGGATGTCGTCTGTTGCGGCGAGGAGGGCAGTTTCCGTACTGTGATTTTGCCTGAAGCCAGATTGGGAGGAGTCGAGGATGTTGTGCTCTTCAATGAATGTGGCGAGTTGGCTGTTGATGGCTTTCTCGATGACTTTTGCTGGGAACTGGAGCAGGGAGATGGGTCTGTAGTTTCTGAGGTCGGTGGGGTCCACTGAGGGTTTCTTTAGGAGGGGGTTGACCTCGGCGTGTTTCCAGTCGTCGGGGAACGAGGCGGTCGCCAGGGAGCGGTTGATGGTGCGGCAGAGCATGGGTGCAATGGTGTTGGCGGCTCTGTTGAAGATGTGGTGGGGGCAGGGGTCATTGTCTTCAGTGTGTCTTCGGTGGTGAGGGCTGTCCAGTCATCAATCGCTGGTTTCCGGGTGTCGGGGGTGGTTGGTGGTTGGTGAGGGTTCAGTGTGTAGGTTGTCTTCGTCGAAGTTGTAGATGCTCTTGATTTTGCGCAGAGGTCTTGTGAAGGAGGGATGTCGGTAGACTCGCTGGTGGGTTGTGTGAACTCCTTGATGATGCTGAATAGTTCCTTGCTGTTGTGTGCGTGGGTGGAGATTCTGTCTTCAATCGCTTTTTTCCTCGTTTCTCTGATGAGTTGATGGTGGGCGTTGGTGGCGGCTCTGAAGTTGTTGTGGGCTTCTGTGGATTTGTTGTTTCTCCAGGTCTTTGAGGCGGCGGCATGTGCGCCTGGACTTTCGAAGTTCGGTGGTAAACCATCTGGCTTTCTTGGCACGGGTATTGTTGTTTTTCTTGAGGGGGGCTATGGTGTTGGTGCTGTCCGAGATCCATCTATACAGGGTTCGGGCTGCAGTGTTGGGGTCGTTGTTTTCCGCGATGGTTGGGGTGGAGTTGTTGAGTGAGGAGGTGAGCTGGTCATCGGTGATTTTGGTCCAGTTTCTTTGTGGAAGCAGGTGCTGGTGTCTGTGGATGGTGGGTGTTCTGAAGGTGAAGTGGACGCAACGATGGTCGGTCCATGGGAGTTCGGTGGTGTGGCTGAAGGTGATGGAGTTTCCTGTAGTGAAGAGGGGGTCGAGGGTGTGTCCTGCTGAGTGCGTAGGCTCGGTCACGATCTGGCGGAGTCCAATGTTGTGGAGGTTGTCCAGGAGGCATGTGGTGTTGGGGCTCAGTTGATTGTCGAGGTGGAAGTTGAGGTCTCCCAGCAGGGTGTAGTTGGTGGATGCGATGGCCTGCGGGGAGATAATGTCCGTGATGGAGTTGGCGAAGGGTCCGCGGGGTCCAGGGGGTCGGTAGATGAGGGTGGCGGTGGAGCTGGCCAGTATCTTGAAGTGGAGGTGTTCCATCAGTTTTGTGGACTCGTCAGACAGTGTGCTCAGGTGGAGGCTGGATTTGTAGATGATGGCGATTCCTCCTCCTGGGTGGGTGGGGCGGTCCTTCCTGGAGATCTTGTATCCTTGGGGGATGGCGATGGCGATGTCCGGTCCCGAGGTGGTGTTGGTCCAGGTTTCGGTGAAGAATGCTACATCTGGGGTGGTGCTGTCGAGGAGGTCCCAGATTTCTGTGGCGTGTTTGTGGAGGGATCGGACGTTGAGGAGGATGCATTGCAGAGTCTTCGGTTCGGTTTTGTTCTTGTGGACGGGTTGTGCTGGATCCGTGTTCTTGGCGGTGCTGCAGGTGTGCCGGCAGCGGTGACAGCTGAAGGGTCCATGCTAGCTTGCAGTTGTTGTTGCAGCCTGGGTTGAGTACGTGGAGTGCTGCTGGGTCGTAGCGTTGGCGGGGCGGAGGTCCAGGGTTCCTGGTGCTGGTCGCGGACGGGTCGCAGACGGGTGCAGATGTGCTTGCCTTTGACGCGCCTTCGGTGCACCAGCGGCAAGCCCTCAGCCCGCGGCCGCTTTGCGGCCTCGCAGTGGCCGCCATTAAGTAGGGGTCGGGGAGGGCTGGACAGCTGGGAGGTGGGAGCGGGGAGGGAAGTTGCATTGGGCCGGTCGCGCTGGAGGGGGGAGGGGCCGTGGGGGCAGCAGCGGCGGGGAAAAGTAAAGGGAGGAAAGGAGGGATAAAGAAAAAAGGGAAAATAAGCAGAAATAAGGCACAAAAGAGCAGAGATGCAGAAAAGAGCAGAAAGGTGAAAGATAGAAAGGGGAGAAAAACGAGTGAAAACGAGTGAAGGAGCAGAGGGAGAGAAAGGGAAAATGGGCAGAAATAAGGCGCAAAAGAGCAGAGGTGCAGAAAGGTGAAAGATAGAAAGGGGAGAAAAACGAGTGAAGGAGCAGAAAGAAAGAAAGGAAACAGAGGTCCACTGGACCACCAGGGATGAGGCGCAGGGAAACCTGCGGGTGGAGGAGGGCCTCGATCACCAACACTCAAGAGTGCAGGGGCAGGGGCACCTCACTTAATGGTGGAGCTGCGAGGGTGTGAGAGCAATTTCACTGACAATGAGTCAGTGGTCTTGCTCATTTTTTGACTCCCAATGGGGTCTCACATGACCTGCCTCATCAATATTCATGTGGCAGGTCGCAGTTTGCCACCCAGTGGGGATGGTGGCCTGCTGGGGACAGCAGTAACCAATGTCTGTGTGATTCGAGAGCAAACATGAACAGTACATTAACAGTTCTAGGAAGGTAGCATGAATTACTACTATATCAGGTAAGGGCAACCCTTTCTCACAAATCATGTAAAACTCCCTTGACCTGTTGCTGTCTAAAAAAGAATATATGACAATACCAGAAGCCCTTATTCATCACAAGCCAATTGTTATCGCGTAATTGCCCTCTCTACAATGCTTCTTTCTCTCCATTCGGGCTCTGATGTTTCCTTGCAACCTGCTTAGCAACCTTGAGCGCTTCACTAGCGTATGTAAATACTAGGGACCTGCTTCCAGTATGAACACAGAGCTTGACAGGATAAAGCAATGCATATTTGGTGCTGGATTTTTTAAGCAGTTTTTGGCCGGAACAAACACTCTGCGTGCCGCCCGAACCATTTGGTTGAAGGCCGGAAACAGGGCGATGGAGTTACCTTGGTATTGAATTGATCCGTGCTCATGGGCCATTTTTAGGACAGTATCTTTATCTCTGTAATTTAGGAGGCGAACAAGGAACTGTCGGAGTTGGGCACCAAGAGGCGGCCTGGGGCCCAATGTGCGTTGGGCACGCTCGTCCAGAAACATACCAGATAGATCTTTTCCAAATATCTCTTTTAGCATAGCTTTAACATATTTCTCCATGTTTTTAATGTTCAATGTCTCCAGAATCCCTGTGAAGAGTACATTATTTCTCATCGACCTTGCTTCAAGGTCTCATTCTTTGCTTTGATGAGGTTAAAGACCTTATCCATGCGGAGTAGTTGTTTGTGTGTTTCGGTTTAGTGGTCACCAAAATCTAAGCTCTAGTTTCAAGTGCGTTGATTCTAGCTTCATGTTTATCCATCTTTTTAGTTACTTGGTCCATCCATGCCGCCATGGAGTCCAAATTCGAGACAATCGCATGCAAGCTGACTTTAAATTCCTGATCAGAATACATTTGTGTTTCTGGTCCCATGTTAGGAGTCGCAAGTCTATCTTCCTGCTGTCTTGTCAACCTTTTTTCAAAATGTAATTTGGGCTGCTTAATGTCAGTTTTCCCCATTATCTCTTTTTAGTGTGGCCCAAATCTGGAGCAGCACCTCAATGGTATGCACCTGGCACGCCCCGTTTCCTATCAGTCTGCCTGCCCTCTCTGTGTTCCCCTGCCCTAAGCAGGCTATGGTTTTCACGTGCTACTGGTGGAGAAATTACGCAAGTGCTCCTGATTACGACTGTAGATGAGGTGTAATCACGCACTTTGGGGATCCACTGCGTTGCTCCCACACTCCTGGGAACAGTCAGAATAATTGCTGAACTGGGGTGCGGAGTTCACAACTTTCAAAGGCATAGTGCAGATGGGGATTGATGGTGACCAGCACTCTTCCTGCCCATCTGCACATTTCATTCCCTTGTCCATTCTTATGAACTGGTGCATCCTGTCCCACCCCCGATCCAGATGGCTCTGCAGCTATGCCCAAAGAGGTCAGCAGGGGCACTGGGTAAGCCGCAACGTTAGGCGAACCATCAAGCAGCCGCAGGGTCACAGCTTGGCCACAGGACCACGAGGCAGGGCAGCAGTTTATCCTTAGCTTAATCTCCTACTTGCAGGATATGTGCCCACTGCTAAACAGCAATCACTTAATCCTGTTTCAGGCCAGGATGGGTAGGATTGTCCGGATAAATGACGGATATTTTAGGCCCGGCAGGCAGAGCCCCTTCACCAAGCGTCCATTTTGCAGCTCTGCTCGGCCATGCCCCTATATTATTTACAATTATTAATGCTTTTAGTATTTCGATTACTTTTTGCTAATTCTAAAAAAAAGAATTCTAGTTTTTTTTTATTTGCAATAACAATGGTTTGTTTTTAAAACATTTGATGCTATTGAATACATTTATATTTATTTATTTTTTACAATATTACATTTAAAAAAGTACTAGAAATAGTATAAATTACAAATATAAATGTAATAATTTTTTTGAAGTTAGATATATGTAAATACAGATGTTTAGATGAATATATCTGTTTGTTTACATTTGCTTCAAGAATAATATTTATAATATACTAATGTGATTATATTAGTTGTAATATTAAATGTAATTACTGTTTATTATTTAAATTATATATATATATATATATATATATATATTTTTTTTTTTTCCAAAATATCCAAATCAAAATGCACGCTCAGAAATCAAGTGGTACACAGTGTTGCTTTATTGCTGTTACGCGTTTCGGAAGCCTCTGCTCCCTTGCTCACACAACAATCCATTTGCTTTCCCCCAGTTACATACACAGTTTGTGTTAACCATAGAAACAGGACTGCACATTTCGTTTTGGCTGACATCTTGGAGTGTACCTATTTCACATTGTTATTTTACACCTTGATGTCTCATTTTAACAAAACCATTTAGTTCATTATGGTAGTTAAGTACATTTTATTCTTTGTCTCAAGTTGCATTCGCCACAGTGGCCAATTGTGCAATTACTTTTTCTAATCCCCTCTTCTTTCGCCTAGTGGCTTAGTCAGGGTTTAATGTCTCTGGGCAAAGCTTGTCTTTAAAAACATAAAGTGCCAAACGTGAACTAAAGTGAATACGTTTTTACTTTACTAAGTGAAGAAGTCTTCTACTCCATTCTCCCGTGAATCCTCTGGGTGACAGGGTCAATTGCTCGTGAAGTGCACGTGATCCCTAATGAGAGCATCTTGATTCTACCTGTTAGAGTAAAGCAAAAATTAAAATTACAATTGTGCTACGATTCTCATTAAAAACATATATATACATATCAAGCTTTAGATTTTCTTATAACAATACTACTTCAATGTGATAAACATTAATCCAATTTTCTTGCATTACTCGGGTACAGTATTCATACTTTCCAGTTATCCTCTTATGAATCATATAGGTGAACTGCTAGTTCTTCATGGTCATTATGTCCATTCGGCTGTCGTGTTTCTAATTCTAGAATCCATTTTGATTCTTTCTTTCTTAACTGTACCTCTCTGTTACCCCCTCTCTGGTTTTGCCTTACTTGTTCTATTGCAAAGTATGTTACCAGATTGCAGTTAGATCTGTGATGTTGGGCAAAATGTCTTGCTACTGGGTATTGTTTGTCCTGGTTCGTAATTGCCCTTAAATGTTGCATCACTCTATTCTTGGCCATAACTGTTGTGCTGCCTACATATCTTTTCTTGCACGGACATTCAAGTACGTATATCACATGTGTTGAGCTACACGTCAGAAACTGAGTTATCTTCCTATTGATCTTGCCATGAGGGATATCAAAGTCTTTTCTCATAGGGCTATGTTTGCAGGCCTTGCAGTGCCCGCATGGGAAAAAGCCTACAAGGTTGTGTTGGTTCCTATCCTTGTAGTCCGTGATGTCTCCCTTTGTAATTATGTCCCTCAAACTGCGACTCTTTCTATACGTGATAGCTGGTCTGGTACTCAGTTCAGGGCCAATATTAGGATCACTTTTTAGGATGTTCCAATTCTTTGCAATTATTTTCCTTACCTTATGAGACCCCCTGTTGTATGTTAAGATTACTCTGGTGGTCTCATTCCCTAGGTCTTCCTTCTCCTTTGTTATCAAGCTACTTTCTCTTGTTACGTTCTCCATTTTAGATAAGGCTCTATCTAGGACCCACTTGGGGTAACCCCTTTCCTTAAATCTCTGTATCATGTTTTCACTTTCTTGTTTATACTCTTCTGTACTAGAACAATTTCTCCTTGCTCTTAGAAGTTCCGAGCAATGGATGAAGACGCGCAACGAAGGCGTGTGGCACAGACATTATTGGCGAGAGCTCCTGGCAAGGGGCAACAAGTGGGAACCCAAAAATAAGTGGAAACCACACTTATAGGAAAACTGAGAAAATATGAAAAACTAAAAAAGAATGAAACATCCAAATGGTGGGAGGCAGTATCTCTACAGGACTATGTAGATAAAAACATGATCCCAAGAGGATTAAGGATATATATCACGCCCTCACATGAATCTCCCAATCCACGCATGCTGGAAGAGTGGTTTGAAAACTCAACAAGCAGTTCCAGAACTATGTTATGTATACTGGTAAAATACGCCTGGGAGGATAGAGAGAGGATTTTGAAAGAGATACTGGAAATCGAGGAAGAACTCAGCAATGAGAGTGATCAAACAAGTGTGAAAAAATATAAGGAGGAAATGAAAGCCAGATTGACCCAGTATGAGGAAGATATAAAGTTAAGGAAACAAAGAAAACTGCATAGAGATTGCAATGATTATGACTCCGGGCGTATCCTTACATACAGTAAGAAGTCTGACCATCTATATGACATAAAGCAACCCGCATCGTCAAGCAAGTCTCCTCAAATCCAGGGGGCAGGACCGGATATAGAGACCATAGATGGATCTGACACTGAGGGCTCCACACACAGCGCAAGCACAATCGCTGAGATGTTAATAATCACCTCTAAACCGACGTATTTAGACGAATTCCGAGCGCTGAAGAGGGGGCGGCAGTCGGGAAGATTCTCACCTCCTCCAGCACAAAGAGGAAGAGGCACGAGAGGGAGGCCCCGGGGAAAAGCAAGAGGAGCCGGAAGAGGGACGGACGAAGCAAACAACGCAGGAAAAGAAGGAAACAAAGGAAAAGGAAAAGAAGTGGAACGCGAGCCAGTGGGAACCAGGCGTGGTGGCTACAAGAAACGCAATCAATAATGGAGAACAATGAAATGGTAAATAAAACTATAGTAAATTTATCAAGTAGAGAGCTAACTGTTATTGAAAGGAACACCCTTAGTTTGGGCCTCTCGTTCTGCCCTACAGAAATGTTCAACTACAGTGATACCAGAATTGACATATTCCGTTTCATAAGGAAATTAAAACTGAAAAAATGGCATGCTCTAAAAAGTAATACTGGTAACTGGGATGTACAAGAATCCATACCCCCAAGTCAGCCCTTTTTAGAAGTGGGGGACGCTAATGCCATTCAAGTAGCGCAAGAGTTAATATATGAAGGAGACAGCATTGAAACACACTTCCGTGAGGGGGACACAGGATTGCTTAACGTGACTACAGATAGAGCTGCCATGACGAGTTTTAAACCTAAATCCGTATTCTTTCCAAATCTCCCACACGATAATGTAGACACTTTTCATGATATAACAACTAAGTCATTAGTGGAATACAAACACTGCCCGAGGGGAAAGGGAGGAGGCTTTAATTTAAATCTGAAACAAAAGAAAGCAATCGAATCCCTAGCGAATGACTCCTAAATCATAATACGCCCAGCAGATAAAGGTGGGAATGTGGTCATATAAGATCGGGAGGCATACATAAAAGAGGCCATGAGACAGTTAGACAATGAAAATTTCCACTGTAAAAGCAATGGTGGAGGGGGCGTGGCTACGCAAGCGGAGATGGCGGTCGCAGCTTGTTAGAGCTCCCGCCGGCCCGCCATTAATCCTTCCTGATATCCTGGTCCCCGACCCCAGAACCCACAGCCACAACGGGGCGGTGATTGCCGAGAACGCCTAGACTCCTCCGGTGTGCCCAGCGGAGGTCCGGCGTCCCGGAACGAGACGGAGCCGCGAGGTGCAAGGTGCGGCCTGGTAGGCGGAGGTGCAGCCGGGACCTCGATTTTGGCGCTCCCCGGCCGGGGAGCAGTGCATCGCCGGGCCTGGTGACGGCCGCGACGCCCGGAGACCCGAGGGGCTGGAAACGCGGGGAAGTCTCTGTGCTCCCTCTGCCGGGGCCCAGTCCTACACGGAGGAGGAGCCGGGGCAGCGGACGACCGAGATCGGCTGGAGAGGCCTGGTGGCCCAGGCGCAACCGGGGCCCCGGTTTTCGCGGCCCAGTACTGGCCGGGTCCTGCAGACGAGGCGGAGGTCGGGCGCCCTGATGCTCTTGAACGGCGGTGATTGACCCTCGACGTGGGCGGACAGTGGAGAAGCTGGCAGCGGCCGTGAGTAGTGCCCCCCCCCCCCCCTCAGGCCGAGGGAGACGCCAGCGCCCTGGCGTGACACGCACAATAACTCTCCACCCTTCTGGGGGGGGCTGCTGCTCAGGGGTGACCCTATTCCTTGGCGGTCACTGGGGCCGGCCACGTCCTGATCGAGTCATTGGGTTGCATCGGGACAGACCAACCGGGACCTGCCTCGGGCCGGACACTGTCCTCCCTTGCCCTCCATAACTATCCACCCTTCTGGGGGGGGCTGCTGCTCGGAGGCGACCCTGCTCCTTGGCGGCCACTGGGGCCGGCCACGTCCTGCCCGAGTCATTGGGCCGCTTTGAGACGGATCCACCGAGACCTGCCCCAGGGTTGTCCTCCCTTGCCCTCCATAGACCTTAGCAAGAGCGGTCGTGGTTCAGCGCCTCCTGCCATCGTGAGGGGCCCCCCCCCCATTTTTATCCTTTTGCTTTTTGGCCCTCCGCAGTCATGACCAGGGGAGGGGGTGGCCCCGCCAAGCAAGTGACTATCGACAAATTCACCGGGCCCAGTGGGGGCGCTGGCTCATCCGGGAGTGCTCCGCCTGGAGGGGGGCCTGACAATGCAGCCCTTATGGCGGCCATTACTCACTCAAGAGACATGCTGGACGCCAAGATCGGGGCAGTGGGCGCGGATGTCACCTTATTACGCCAAGACCTGAGGAACGCAGTGGCGCGCATTACAGAAACCGAATCCAGGGTGACGGTAGTGGAGGAAGATGTAACTACCCTGAAAAAGAGAATGGCGGCGATGGAATCAGCGCAGCGGATCACGGCGCTCCGGGTGGAGGATGCCGAAGGGCGGGCGCGCCGCAACAACCTCCGCTTTGTTGGCTTTCCGGAGCGCTGTGGAAAGGGCAACATGGAGCTCTTCCTCACACAGTGGCTGGAATCGTGGATGCCCCCAGGGACGCTGTCCACTTGCTTCATCATCGAGAGAGCTCATCGCGCCCTGACGCAGAGGCCGCCTGAGGGCGAGCGGCCTAGGGCGGTGATCGCCAGACTACTAAATTACCATGACGGGATGCTGTGTTGAGGGAAGCTAGAATCAGGGACGCCCTCCTATATGAAAATCATAAGATAATGATCTTCCCTGACTATACTAAACTTGTGCAACAGCAGCGTCACTCATTCATGGCCGCCAAGGCAAAATTGAGGGGTCTTAAGCTTCAATATTCCCTGTTGTATCCGGCACGCCTGAGGGTGATTTTTCAATCGCGGACATTGTTCTTTGATACGCCGGAGGACCTCTTCAAATGGACGGATGAAACGGTGCGGATTAGACCGAACTCGCAACCGGGGCTCAATCCGGGCTCTTCAGAGGGCTCACCATGGGCTCAGCAAGACCGGACGTCGAGGAAGAAGGGTCGAGCCAAGCGGTCCAAATCGCGCAGACGTGCGGCCTCGGTTGATGGCACACAGACCAGTGGCAGAACCGAAGACTCCGAACAATCTGGGACGGACCATTAAAAAATTCCGAGGCCCTGCCTTTCCATCTCTACTGTCACTGCTGTGACTTCTGGTTGGACTCATCGAGTCGTCTGGGCCTTAATGACTGCCCGGCACTGCTGCCGCCATGGGGCAGTACTTTTTCTGTCCTCTAATTGAGAATGGGGCTGTGGGGTGGGGGGTTGGGGACTGCGTGATAGTGGCTACCACTCTCCCTCTAGAGAGAGAGACTCTGTGGGAGGGGGAGTAAGCTTCCTGTTCCGTTTGGGAATGTTGGGATCCATTGGTATGGGTGGGCCCGGGCCCTATGTTCTGGTCTCGGGACCACCCATGCCGCGACAGGTACTTCAAGGTTCTTTGAGGTATAGGGTTGGGGGTGGCGGGATGGGGCGGTCGGGGTTCGGGCCGCTGAGTTGGGGATGGGGACTGTTTGGGGTTGCGGGACCGTGGGGTTGGGGACTGTTGTTCTTGGGGTTGACAGGGCCATGCATGTGTGTGTTGCAACGATGTTCCATATGACGTGTGGTGGGTGGCGCGGGAGTGGAGGGCTCGGGTGTTGGATCTTAATGGACCATGGCTGAACCGATTCGTAGACTTCCTGTAGATGCTATACGAGTGATTACGTGGAATGTCAGGGGGCTTTTAGATAAAATCAAACGTGGGGCTGTGTTGCGCTGGGGGAGGAATGAAGCTGCAGATGTCCTTCTACTTCAAGAAACACACATGATGGGTACAAAGGCTCTGGGCCTACAGAGATTTGGATATCAACAGGTCTTCCATGCCGGGTTTTCCAGGGGGTCCAGGGGAGTCGCCATATTGATTCACCGCATGGTGGCTTATATCCACGAGAAGCAGTGGGTAGATCCTCAGGGTCGTTACCTGTTTATTAAAGGCATGGTGGGTGCGGAGTCGGTGGTGTTTGGCAGTGTTTACGCCCCCCCCCCCACTCCAGTGGGCCTTAGCCGAGAGGCTGTTTGCTGTATGGGAGGACATCTCGGGGCCCCTAGCGGTGATTGGGGGAGATTGGAACGATGTGATGAATGCAAGCGTGGATCGTCAGAGGCGCCTAGGGGGATCTGAGCTCCCGCCCCCCTCCCCTTCGCCCTCCAGATTGCGTGTAATGAGTGAGGGGCTGGGCTGGGTTGATGTGTGGCGACATATGCACCCCACGGCCCGGGACTATACTTATGTCTCGGCTGTACACAGCTCCTTTTCGAGGCTCGACTGTGCGTTTGTGCCTCGGGACTATTTGTGCAGGGTGAAGAGCGCGGACATCTTACCGAGGGGCCTGTCCGACCATTCCCCCGTCTCGATTGGACTGGAACTCCTTCGAAAACGACAGCCGTTTCGATGGAGGATGTCCTCGTGGCATCTCCTTCAGCCGACATATGCTAATCATTTACGTGAAACAATTGACCATTTCTGGCGGGAAAATCTAGTGGAGGGCGCTGATGTAGGGATGGTGTGGGAGGCCATGAAGCCTACCATACGGGGAGCAGATATTGCTTGGTGCTCGGCGGCCCGGCGGAAGCGTCGAGAGCAGGTTGCAGAGGCAGCTGTGCGAGTAACGGCTCTGGAGCGAGAGAGTCGTGAGGGTGGTGATGCAATCGGGCTACGTCTGCTTCTACAAGCACAGCAAACCTACGGGTCCCTCCTGATGGATGAGGCCAAGCAGGCGTGGCTGGCCACCAGAAGTAGGATATATCAATGGGGGGACAAGTCCTGCTCCATGCTGCATAGATTGTGCCAACAACACTTTCAACCCCTCCTACTGCCCGGTCTCACGAACGGTGGTGGGGAGGTTATGACCGACCCACATGAATTGGCTACGAGCTTTGCCACGTACTACTCCACCCAGTATGCCCCGCGTGACCGGTTGTCAGATGACGACTTGGCCCGATTCCTTGAGGAGCTGCCGCCCGTGCCGATATCTGATGAGACTAAGACGGCCCTGGATGCTCCCCTTACAGCTGAGGAGCTGGGAGATGCTTTAGGGCAACTTAACACTGGCAAGGCCCCCGGCCCAAATGGCTACCCTAGCGAATTTTTCAAGAAATTCCATGTTCAGCTTGGGTCTTATTATCGCCGAGCACTGGAAGCGGCGCGTACCGGAGGGGTGTTGCCTCCTGATTGGCGACATGCCGAGATAGTGGTCTTCCTGAAGCCGGGCAGATCCCCAGACAGTCATGACTCATATAGGCCCATCTCTTTGATTAATGTGGAGGCCAAGATTTTGGCCAAGGCCCTGGCGAACCGCCTAGCACCTCTTATCACCGACCTGGTCCATCCTGATCAGGCAGGTTTCATGCCACACAGGGCAACGCGACATAATATCCGTCGCGCTCAGGCGGCGATTGACGCGGCTGAGACTCTGGGAGACCGGGCAGCGCTGCTGCTGGCCGACATTAACAAGGCCTTTGACTCTGTCAGCTGGTCGTACCTGTTTGCCTTGCTGCGCGGCCTTAACCTGGGCCCGGTCTTTCTGTCATACGTCCGGCTCCTCTACACAGACATCACGGCCTCAGTGCGGGTCGCCGGGGCTGTGTCCGAAACGTTCCATATCGGCCGCGGGACCAGACAGGGTTGCCCGCTTTCCCCCTACCTGTTCGCACTGGCCATGGAGCCCCTAGCTGCCAGAGTGCGCCAAGATGCGCTGATACGGGGCTTTCAATGGACTGCCACCCTGTCTGACAAAATAGCCCTGTATGCGGATGACGTCCTCTTTTTCCTTACCGACTTGCAGCACTCGGGCCCGCGTGTCCTGGAGGTGATGCAACAATTTGGGGAGGCCTCGGGCCTATATCTGAACCAGCATAAATCCACATTGTGGGTGCTGGGAGGGGGCGCCGTGGCGGACCCCTGGGCCTCAGAGCTGAGGGTGGTTACGACCGGGCTGAAATACCTCGGCGTATTTCTATCGACCTCGGCAGCCACTGCTTGGGATCATAATCTCATACCAGTCTGGGAGAGGGTACAGTCGGACGTTAAGACTTGGTCTCGGATGCCCCTGTCCATCTTTGGCCGCTCCGCCATTTTTAAGATGGTGGCGCTACCACGCCTCTTGTATCAGCTGCAGAACCACCCATATCCTGTCCCACCTCAGTGGTTTCGACAGGTTAATTCTCTGCTGGGCCGCTTCCTGTGGGCCGGAGGTGCCGCCAGGGTTGCGCTACGTACGTGTTTTTTGTCCACCTACAGTGGGGGCTTGGCCACGTCGGATCTGCAGTCCTACTATCAAGCCGCACACCTCCTCATTCTAAACGACTGGTGGTATAGCAATGGCGAAGACCCGGCCTACGCCCTGGAACGTGCCCTGATGGGCGACAACTCGCTCCACACCATCCTCTACTCACCCCGGTTGCGTCGATCTTTGCCGAGGGTTACACAACTTGTCTTTGCGGTGTGGCGACAGGCCCTGCGACGCATGGGCTGGTGGGGCAAACTGACCGCGGAGACGCCCTTGTGGCGTAACGGCTTGCTACCGGAACTGTCTAAGCTATCAGGTTTTGATGGCTGGGACGCGATTGGTATTTCGCAGTTAGGCCAAGTGATGTCTGGCACTGCCCTCAAATCCTTTCAGGCCCTTCGCACCGAGTTTGATATGCCCCAATCTCAATTTTTTCGATATTTGCAATTCCGGCATGCGCTGCTGCCCAGTCTCACCGGCATTGACTCCCTTCCTGATTTCAGCCCGATTGAAGCTAAGGTATTCATGGGCGATCTTGGAGATAAAAAAGTTTCACGCATTTACCAGACGATGGTCATCCATTGCTCCTCCACCCTCCTTCCACTGAAGGCGGCCTGGGAGGTAGACGTGGGTCAGCTGGATGAGGATGATTGGCGTGAGGCCTTGGAATCCCCGAGGGGTGCGGCCATTGCCGTCCGATTCCGATTAATCCAATTTAAAATCCTGCACAGAACCTATTATACCCGCGAGCGTTTGTGGAAGGCGGGACTGATAGAGTCCCCGGACTGTCTGAGATGCGGGCTGGAGAGAGGTACGTTGCTCCACACGTTGTGGTCGTGTCCTAGATTGGTTGGCTTCTGGAGAGGTGTATGGGACTGCTTGTCGGAAGTGTTGGGATGGACCCTCCCTCGTACCCACCGTCTGGGTCTGCTACATATTCTAGAGGGGGTTGGTGGCAATATGTACAAGAGACACCTGCTCCTCCTGGGGCTGGTGGTGGCCAAGAGAGACCTAGCCCGAGTATGGAAGGATGTGAGACCCCCCCCCCTGAGTGCGTGGAAGGCTGGCATAGACTTCTGCATGGGTCTGGAACGACCGATCTTTGAGGCCCGAGGGTGCCCCCGTAAGCACTTTAAGATATGGAAGAGATGGGCGGACTACAGGGGCCTGTCGCTGGACCCCCCAGTGGAACCAGAGGAAGATCTTTAACTCCCTGTGGCCGGACGGCCCCGTTCCCCCCCCCCCACACACACACTTACCTCTTTGAGAATTTTCATTGACGCCGTCCATACACACATGCATAGGGTTAGGGTGGGAACCAGGGGAGGGATCTGGGAGTAGGGGTTGAATGGGTACGTTAGCGATAAAGACAGAGATGTTCATTTCTTATAACCTTGTGTTGCAATGATTATTGACTGAATACCCAATTCTATTTTCCTGATTGTTTCGGAATGTCTGATGGTGCCTTCCCGATTGTGGGGGTCCGTCTTGTTACATATGCTCATCTTTGTCAATAAACTTGTTGTGAAAAAAAAAAATAACATCTTAACCAGGTGGTCCAACCTAACCAAATGGCAGGAGGGTGGCCTCCTGTCATGGGAGGAGTTTACTTTCCTTAAGAAAGACTATCCCAAATTACCAATAATCTATTTTCTCCCCAAGATCCATAAAAACCCACTAACACCACCAGGGAGACCTATAGTGTCATCCATAGGGAGTGTATATGAAAATGTGTCCAAATATGTCGAGTTCTTCCTTCAGGAACATGTAAAGAAACTCCCGTCTTACGTGAAGGACACCCAAGACTTTTTGAAAAAAGTTAACACCATAAACTGGAAACCAGAGTATATACTAATGACAATGGATGTTAACTCATTGTACACTATCATTGAACATGAACATGGCATTGATGCATGCATGCACTATCTAAAAAAACGAAATATAATGTACCTTGAGCATACGAGGATGCTAGGGGAAATGATAAAAATATGCCTTGAAAACAATGTATTTATGTTTAATGGTGAACTGTACAAACAGACTACTGGGACTTGTATGGGCACGAGCTTCGCGCCGAGTTTCGCGAATTTGTTCCTAGGGAAATGGGAAGAAGAAATACACAATGACCCCCAGTACAGGCAGGCATTCAAGAGAGTCAAGGTATGGCTCAGATATATAGATGACCTGTTTGTGGTGTGGAGTGGAAGTGATGTAGAAGCGGATGAATTTGTGGAACAATTGAATGCCAATGAGTACAATATAAAACTGACCCATCAGAAGGACAGATGTAAGGTCGAATATCTAGATGTAGAGGTAAGGGCAGAAAATGACTGTTTGAAAACGAAATTGTTTAGGAAAGATACCGCAGGCATATGGCTGAGATACCCGCCACCCCCTCTCAACACAAATCCCCAAGGATGGGAAGACGGAAACGGTTCTGAGCTTTTGGAAGGCGGGAGGGAGTTACCCTTCCCGGCCGTATTTATTAAATATGAAACAAAATTAAAACATTAAAATAACAGTTTCATATCATGTACAATTTCAGTTATACAGTACGATGTTCTTGGCTGACCTTAACACATCTCTAATACAAAGGTTCTCCTAGCCGATACTAAACATCCTGCAAATGCATTTCTGAACATTGAAATTGTACATCCTAACGTTACGGGCCAACGGCAAGGTCGTAACCGGTGTCAGATCCCCACTACCAATTCCCCCCTCACTTGTGAGGGGCGGGCGCACAGAGGACTGTACCTCTGTGCCAACTTCCAATTTCCCTTGCCTTAGCGGGGGCCCCCTGTTAACTCGACGCCATCTTAGTGGTCGTCCGAGGACTCGTGTGAGGTGTCTAGAAGGTAGCGTAGACCCCCCTCCCACCCCACACAACTTACCACACCTGCCGTCGCAGATGTCCGGGCCCCGGGAAATTCCAAGGAGGGGTCCGTATCCCCTCCTACCCAGTGAAGGGGCCAATGGCCGCCTCCCCCCGGGCGCTCCCATCCGTAATTTGTGACGCCCAAACCACTAGGGATCTTCCAATTACTGCTCACCGATCATGACCTTACCGCCCGACCAGAAATAAATACGACATTTTAAATTAAGCTAACGAAAAGGAAATTACATTCAAACGATTTCACGTAGAATTCTACTGAGCATCACCATTAAACTTATTCGCAAACGTTTCAGCTAAAAACACATGTTAAACGAAAATCATCCTTTATTATACACACATTACTAACTTCATACGAAGACAACCTGTAAGAGAAACCAACTCTACTGAGCATCATCATTAAACTTATCCGCAAACATTTCTGCTAATGGAAACATGTTGAAAACGAAAATCATTCTTTATTATACACACATTATCAACTTTATTCCAAGGCAACCTGTCAACGAAACCCATTCACGTCAATCAATTTTATTCCAACAAATCGCTGTCAACAGGGGCTGGTGGGTTGGTCAAAATTGGCTCTTCGTTCCGTCTCGAGCTCACGTGTAACGCGTGGGTGCAGCTTCAGAGCACAGGAACAAGAGGATGCTTCCTTGGCTTGTCGCTCCTTTTATCCTTCGTCGGGCGGGCGTAGACCCTCCTCCAATCCGCCCCACGGGCGTGGCTGGCGGTGTTGGTGTCTAGGACAACCCCTTCTTGGGCGGGAAAAGGCGCGCCCCGGCTACGCCGCTTCGGGCATACCAGCCGTGACACGCCTCCTGCCCAAAATGGTTTCCCGGGGAGATCGGGGTACTCCACCATACGTTCGGGGGGACCGAGTGGTCGCCCCTTTCCATATGGCTGAGATACCCGCCACCCCCTCTCAACACAAATCCCCAAGGATGGGAAGACGGAAACGGTTCTGAGCTTTTGGAAGGCGGGAGGGAGTTACCCTTCCCGGCCGTATTTATTAAAATATGACACAAAATTAAAACATTAAAATAACAGTTTCATATCATGTACAATTTCAGTTATACAGTACGATGTTCTTGGCTGACCTTAACACATCTCTAATACAAAGGTTCTCCTAGCCGATACTAAACATCCTGCATATGCATTTCTGAACATTGAAATTGTACATCCTAACGTTACGGGCCAACGGCAAGGTCGTAACCGGTGTCAGATCCCCACTACCAATTCCCCCCTCACTTGTGAGGGGCGGGCGCACAGAGGACTGTACCTCTGCCAACTTCCAATTTCCCTTGCCTTAGCAGGGGCCCCCTGTTAACTCGACGCCATCTTAGTGGTCGTCCGAGGACTCGTGTGAGGTGTCTAGAAGGTAGCGTAGACCCCCCTCCCACCCCACACAACTTACCACACCTGCCGTCGCAGATGTCCAGGCCCCGGGAAATTCCAAGGAGGGGTCCGTATCCCCTCCTACCCAGTGAAGGGGCCTATGGCCGCCTTCCCTTTCGGCGTCCCATCCTTAGATAGGACCGCCTCCCGTTTGAGGGGCCAATGGCCGCCTCCCCCCGGGCGCTCCCATCCGTAATGGGTGACGCCCAAACCACTAGGGATCTTCCAATTACTGCTCACCGATCATGACCTTACCGCCACAGGCCCGGATAGTTGACCGGCTATCCGGACCCCCCACAAAACTCCTACTTAAAGGTCATGGCTACAAATTCATTAACCAAGCTATGAAGTCTCCTATGAGTAAATCATTCCCCACCCGGGACAAATGAACCCCGTCCTCCAAATACATCTGATCCCCCCTGATACACCCATGTGGAATAGAATGCAATGTATTCGTACGAAACAATCTACCAAGTTTGTTATTTACTTTCTTCACGGAGTGATTTAAAGCAGCACAGAATTAGCCCCCCGCCACACCTTCCGTGGGATCATGTGGGACCATGCAATTGTGCACCCAGGGACCCTCTTTGCCAACCAACTTACAGTGGATAGTATGACCTCGAGAAGCACTCGTCGACCAATGGTCACCAAATCATTGCCCCCAAGATGCACTATGATTACAGATGGCGGTGACCTCGTCCGCCCTAACAGTCCCTCAATGAAACTTTGAAACTGGTCAATACAGAGCCCGCCCCTTCCGTGGAAGGTCACCCTGTACCCGTATTCCCCAGCCATGTGAATGATGTCACCTGCTTTGAATACGTCTGCGGCACGCCTCACGTATGAGTGGCCCACGACCCACACCACTCTGTCCACAGCCGGTGTCCTTTGACCGCTGGTTCCCAGGTGACGGGTCGACTGCACAGTCTGCCCCGCCTCGTAAGCATGCGAAACTGTAAAACCAAACAAAAACAAGAAGCGTGAGTTCATGATATTAGCTTCATAACATGTGCAACCGCACGCACCGTTTATAACAATTCGAGGACCAACGCCCCAACTGTTTCACTTTATCAACACTCAGACCCCTGGCTGTGGCCTCTGTTGCAGCCCCTATCCTGAAGGAATGGGTCCCGAACTCACACGGGTTAAGCCCTGCGGCTGTAATTGCCATCGCAAGCACCCGTTGAAACTGAAACCTCATCAGCGGTGTGGCATCGGCGTGCCTCAGTAAGCTTCCCCCCATGCTGCCACCCTCAGCGCCAAATATTCCTCCACGCAGGCTACCGGGCATATGGGCGATCCGGGAATAGGGCGGACTATTACACACTCGCCGTTTGCTCCTTGATCGGTCTTGGACCTGGCAAAGGAGACTACCATTGATTCCCCAGCAATGCGGATGTGCTCTCGGCACAGTCCCCCCCTGTATCCTGCTTATTCCTTGCTACAAGCTCGCTTACCCTCATAGCCCCATGAAATGCTAATGAAAAAGCGGCTTTAAACAGTACTGACTCATATTGTGATGAACATGTTGCAGGGAGGACTGACATCAACAGGGCCAACCTTTCCAGACCTATCGGGTGCCTATCATCCACTTTGCGACCCTCAAGGCGTTGCCACCCACGTAGCGCCTTCTGAACCACAAAAGACGCTGTGGGGTCCTGGAGACCATGAGCTCGAGCCATGAAAGAAATAGCGGCCCGGTGCCTTTGCGCCGTGGCTACTGATTTGCCTGCCTGACGTAATGATAACAGAAACTTCAGGACATACTCCTCTTGGCCCCATAGCTCCCCCCCAGCAGAACCCAAAAAGGACCAATAGGAACGGAACGCCCCTTCGTATGCCTTCCTTGTTCTGGGAGCTAGACTCTCTCCCACGAGGTCTTGTAGTCCGGGGCACCGAGAGACCAGAGAGCTTCGGGAAAAGGTGCCGCCACCGGGTCCGCTGAGGGTAGGAAACCCCAGAAGGCCTGCATACGGGAACGAGAAAGCGCATCAGCAGCCTGATTTAACACCCCTGGCACATGTCGTGCCCTAAAGTGGACGTTTAGTCTCATACAGAGCAAAACAATTTCCTTCAGCAATCTCAAGATCCATCTGCAGCGGGCAGCCTGACTATTGATACACTCAACAACGGTCATATTATCAGACCAGAACACCACAGTGCGGTCACGAAAACCCTCGGGCCATGTTTTTAAGGCCACCAGAATAGGAAAAAGCTCAAGAAAACCTATGTTACCTGTGAGCCCATTCTCGTGCCACCACGCCGGCCAGGTTTGTGCTGACCAGTGATTGCCAAAAATGGCGCCAAATCCCACACTCCCTGCCGAGTCTGTCCACAACCCTAACTCCTCCGAGGAGACCCCGGGTTTGCTCCACCCGACCCGACCGTTGAAATCCGCCAGAAATGCCAACCATATGAGCATGTCCTGCCGGACCTCGACCGAGAGCCTTGTGCGGTGGTGGCCTTCCTTAAGGCCAACCATGGCCTGCGCAATTGAGCGGGAAAATGGGCGCGCCATTGGGATCACCCTCAGGGCAAAATTCAGTTGACCCACGACCTGCTGTAACTGATGTAATCTCACTTTGGTCGCGCTAATACATGCTTTGAGCGATGCCTCGAATTTCGCCACCTTTTCCCTGGGCAAGCGGAAGCACCCCTCTTCGGAATCGAGCTCTATTCCAAGAAACTCGAGTGAAGTAGACGGCCCCACTGTCTTACCGGGTGCCAATGGCACGCCAAAGCGCCTCATGAGATCACAAAATGCATTCAAAGCTCGCGTACACTCTATGTCCCCAGCTGCCCCCAGGAACAGAAAATCATCAAGATAATGCATCACATGAGTAAACCCTGTTATCTTGTGAAGGCCCATTGCAAAAAACAACTAAAACCTTCAAAATAAGCACAAGTGATGGAGCAACCCATTGGCATACATTTATCCATGTAATAGCGACCCTGAAACCTGAAACCAAGGAGACGCTGATCGTCTGGGTGTACCGGGAGCAACCGGAACGCTGACTCGATATCTGATTTAGCCATCAGCGCTCCGGGCCCTAGGCGATTCAAAATGGCGACGGCCTCATCGAATGACGCGTACCGTACTGAACAGACATCCGGGTCAATCGCATCGTTCACCGAAAGACCCCTTGGAGCTGACAAATTATGTATCAACCTGAATTCCCCGGGCTCTTTTTTGGGGACTACACCGAGGGGAGAACAAACAAAATTAGCAACTGGCGGGTTATCATATGGTCCAGCGACCCGACCTCGGGCCACCTCCTTACCAATCTTTGCTTGTACCACCGCCGCATTCTCTCGCACCGATAACTGATTCTTACATTGTGCCTCACCCCGAAAATCCCCCGCCGGGATGCGGAAACCATATGAGAAACCATCTCGCAACACCCCAGCGGAGATATGATCTGGGTATTCGTTTAGCCAAGGGATCATTGCCATGATATCAATCGGGGTCGGTAGCGGTGCCCCCTGGACCATTTCAAACCTGTTTGGCGCTACCCCTACTCCCCGTATCACTAGTCTTGGCTCTGCACGTGGTCTCCGGATGGGAGGACTGACCACACCCTGAACATTCGTGCCTGAATTTACAAGAACCCTGAGGCCTAGTACATTTGCCCCTGTTAAAGCTCCAGCAGACCCCTTTCTTCCCTGTGCTGCCGCTAGTCTTTGAGTTCCGGTCATTGCTGGAACCTGCTCGAAAGGGCGTCCCTGACGAATGGCGGGAATACCCGGCCATCTCACTCCCCACCACTGGTGACTTCCCCACTTCCATATTTTGCCATGAAATGGAGTCAAAACAATCCCATGTCAAGGATGCATCATGTTCCTTAGATTTACGAAATATATTATCATAGGCAAACCATTGATTTCCTCCATACGTTTCATAAAAACCCATGATACGTGTCTGATACACAGCCAATTCTCCCAACAAGTCGGGCCTACGTTCCCCCATAATTGCAATGAACATTCCGAACGCTCTGCCCCAATTGCCTATCGATTCATCAACTCTAAAACCGGCCATCTTGGCTCGCCATACACTTGGATGCAAGAACTCTTTCTGGTTTTTCACATGCTCAATTTCGTAGTGATCGGACAACAAGGAGAATATGTTTACATATGTATCAGCCCATATCCTCTCCTTCACCTCCTTCGGGATATGTTGTACAATTTTTTCCCTCCTTGAAGGTACCGATCCCTCCCCAACTATCGGCAATGGCTTACCTGAAGCTGCCGCTGCAACTGCCGACCCTGCCGTACCAACGCCTGATCCTGGGTGACCCACGGGCGCCTGCGGGGAAACAAAAGGACAAGGTGGTTTTGCGGCCTCCCGTGATTGCCGCATCTGCCTCATTAATTGCTTGGCCTCCTCGGCCGTGTCCCTTGGAGCAGTGGAACCTACGCTGTTACTACCCAACCATGCCGCCAGCTGGGCGGCCAACTCCGGGGGCATGTCCCCCTCGTTCACCGGGGTAACCACAACAGGGATCGGTTGCCCCTCGACGGGAGCCGGCGCCGGAGCCTCCACTGGTCTGGGAGGGCTCGCCGGGGGAGCCTCCGGAACTGGGACCTCGTCCTCCTTTGCCCCGTTCCTGGCCCTCTTCCGTTTCCCGGCAGGGACCTCCACTGGGATGGTTCTTTTTGGCCGTCCTGTACCATCCCTGGCCGCCATTTTCTTCTTCATCTCCGCCATGTCTTTCACCAGCATCCGGAGCATTTGGTCGGTGCTAACCTTCTTTGCGACCCTTTTGCCCGGCATTTCCCTCACGTAGATGGAAGGTCCTGGACAAGACTTGCAACGCTAGAAGAGAAAAAAGAGAAATTACAAATTTCAAAAATTGGCTCTTCGTTCCGTCTCGAGCTCACGTGTAACGCGTGGGTGCAGCTTCAGAGCACAGGAACAAGAGGATGCTTCCTTGGCTTGTCGCTCCTTTTATCCTTCATCGGGCGGGCGTAGACCCTCCTCCAATCCGCCCCACGGGCGTGGCTGGCGGTGTTGGTGTCTAGGACAACCCCTTCTTGGGCGGGAAAAGGCGCGCCCCGGCTACGCCGCTTCGGGCATACCAGCCGTGACACGCCTCCCGCCCAAAATGGTTTCCCGGGGAGATCGGGGTACTCCACCACCCGTTCGGGGGGACCGAGTGGTCGCCCCTTTCCAATAGTGTCCTCCACGCCCTTAGCAGCCACCCTGACACCCTGAAATGGAGTATCCCCTACGGGGAACTTCTAAGAGCAAGGAGAAATTGTTCTAGTACGGAAGAGTATAAACAAGAAAGTGAAAACATGATACAGAGATTTAAGGAAAGGGGTTACCCCAAGTGAGTCCTAGATAGAGCCTTATCTAAAATGGAGAACGTAACAAGGAAAAGTACCTTGATAACAAAGGAGAAGGAAGACCTAGGGAATGAGACCAACAGAGTAATCTTAACATACAACAGGGGGTCTCATAAGGTAAGGAAAATAATTGCAAAGAATTGGAACATCCTAAAAAGTGATCCTATTATTGGCCCTGAACTGAGTACCAGACCAGCTATCACGTATAGAAAGAGTCGCAGTTTGAGGGACATAATTACAAAGGGAGACATCACGGACTACAAGGATAGGAACCAACACAACCTTGTAGGCTTTTTCCCATGCGGGCACTGCAAGGCCTGCAAACATAGCCCTATGAGAAAAGACTTTGATATCCCTCATGGCAAGATCAATAGGAAGATAACTCAGTTTCTGACGTGTAGCTCAACACATGTGATATACGTACTTGAATGTCAGTGCAAGAAAAGATATGTAGGCAGCACAACAGTTATGGCCAAGAATAGAGTGATGCAACATTTAAGGGCAATTACGAACCAGGACCCACAATACCCAGTAGCAAGACATTTTGCCCAACATCACAGATCTAACTGCAATCTGGTAACATACTTTGCAATAGAACAAGTAAGGCAAAACCAGAGAGGGGGTAACAGAGAGGTACAGTTAAGAAAGAAAGAATCAAAATGGATTCTAGAATTAGAAACACGACAGCCGAATGGACATAATGACCATGAAGAACTAGCAGTTCACCTATATGATTCATAAGAGGATAACTGGAAAGTATGAATACTGTACCGGAGTAATGCAAGAAAATTGGATTAATGTTTATCACATTGAAGTAGTGTTGTTATAAGAAAATCTAAAGCTTGATATGTATATATATGTTTTTAAAGAGAATCGTAGCACAATTGTAATTTTAATTTTTGTTTTACTCTAGCAGGTAGAATCAAGATGCTCTCATTAGGGATCACGTGCACTTCACGAGCAATTGACCCTGTCACCCAGAGGATTCACGGGAGAATAGAGTAGAAGACTTCTTCACTTAGTAAAGTAAAAACGTATTCACTTTAGTTCCCGTTTGGCACTTTATGTTTTTAAAGACAAGCTTTGCCCAGAGACATTAAACCCTGTCTAAGCCACTAGGCGAAAGAAGAGGGGATTAGAAAAAGTAATTGCACAATTGGCCACTGTGGCGAATGCAACTTGAGACAAAGAATAAAATGTACTTAACTACCATAATGAACTAAATGGTTTTGTTAAAATGAGACATCAAGGTGTAAAATAACAATGTGAAATAGGTACACTCCAAGATGTCAGCCAAAACGAAATGTACAGTCCTGCTTCTATGGTTAACACAAACTGTGTATGTAACTGGTGGAAAGCAAATGGATTGTTGTGTGAGCAAGGGAGCAGAGGCTTCCGAAACGCGTACCAGCAATAAAGCAACACTGTGTACCACTTGATTTCTGAGCGTGCGTTTTGACTTGGATATTTTGGAAAATTGACTGACTGGCGGGGCTCTGCCAGTGTAAAACGCGCCACCAGACTACGGGAGGTTCCGCCGCAAATGAGCCGTGGAGAGTAAGCATATATATATGTATATATACACCTATTTTTCAACGATGGAATGTTAGGGGACTCGAGGAGGCGCTTTAAACTTTCACGGCAACCATGACATTTCCATTCAGTCAACAGTGTTTGTCCTGCATAGCACCAGTTTACAGGGACTGTTTTCAACTTACCCAGCTCTGTGCATCTTCCACCCAGATACAAAGAACTCTGGGAGATGTAGTGTTCACAATGGTACATCGGGAAGGGTGATCACATGCCCAAGAGCCCTGACTGCCCCAACCAATAGGAGGGATGCAGGACTTATTTCAACATGGGTGGGGCAGCATCCTGGTACAGCAGCACCTGAGGAAGGCGGATAGAGCCGAAATGCATCGTGCCTGACAGCTGTTTGATTAAAGGACCTCCAAAGATATTTCCCCGTGTGGCCTCTTTTCTTTCATCATTGGAGGAGTTTTGTATATATATATATATATATATATATATATATATATATATATATATATATATTACCTACTGGCGATAGCCAGTAGGTATATATAGTTAGGATTGGCTACCATAGGAAATCCCCAACATTCTATTGGGAATAACTTTGGCCCTGGTTGATGAATCTTCGCAAATTTCTCAAAGAAGATGGCTCGCTCCGCTCCGCTCCTTCCCTGAAAATTTGGGGGGGATTCGTCAAGTGGGGGCTGAGAAAAAAGGGGGGTCCCAAAACGTGTTTTCCCCATGTTAATTTCCATAGGACCTTTAGACTCGGCTACAGCCCGAACGGCTGAACGGAATTATTTGAAATTTGGTAAAATGGAAGAGACTGGTTCGCAGATTACGCTTTTCTTTAAATGGTGTAAATCCGTCCAGTATTTGCTGAGAAAATTGCATTGAAATTCAATTATATATCTATAAGCGCGCACGCGTGCGCGCACTGTCCCCGCCTGCCTGCCTGAAATTGGGCCGCCGCGCAGCCCGCGGCGACCCGGAAGTGCTGCGTGGCCGGCTGGAAATGTCCGCCCCCGCCGCAAGGGGGAAGAAGGATGATGGCGGCTGACTCTGCAGGGCTCCCATGATGGGAGGGAGCCCTCCCATTCGCAAGAGTGCCCACCTCGTTTTTGTCTCCGCCTGCCTGCCTAAAATCGGGCCGCCGCGCTGCCCGCGGTGACCCGGAAGTGCTGGGGCCGGCCGGCCAATCCCAGCGCGGCCGGCCGGGAATGCCCGCCCCCCGCCGCGAGGGGAGAAGAAGGAAGACGGCGGCTGAAAAAACAAACAGCAAAACTTCGATGTGAACTTACTACTGCTCATGTCCCCGGGCCCCCCGCTCCTCATGGCTGACAGGAACTTTCGGCAGTTAGCAGGAGGAGGAGGGGGTGGTCATGGAGACCCGCTGCCCAGCTCCGGCCAGATGCACGCTTCCCGGCAGACAGAGCGGCGAGGAGGAGGGTGCTGGCGAGAGGGGGAGCCCGGCGTCCCCTGGAGTGACCCCCCTGCACCCGGAGTGCTGCTACTGCACTTCTGAGGCAGCCGACTCGCGGCTTCCAGACAGGATGGACATGCACGTGAAACCCGAGAACAGCCCCCCTCCCCTCCCCAAAGGCAGAAGAAACTCACTTCCAATGCATTGCCCGTGAGGCAGCCTTGCGCCCCCACCACAGCCCGGGAGCAGCACGTCCCGCAGTGCCCACGCTGCCAGATCCCAGCGCCTCTCTCCCCTGTCTGTCTGTCTGCCCCCTCCCCGCCTCCCCGCACCAGCGCCGCTATCGTGTTTATCTCCCTCCTTACCTGTTGATTAATCGTCAACAATCTCAGCAGTCTTGAAGATGGTGGCGCTCTGACCCGAGCCATGAACCGCCTTCTGTTGTTTGCATTGTCGATCTTGGACCAGGATTTTTGGGGAGAGAGAGAAAGGGTTTCCTGGTCCCCCCCAGTGTGTGCTGCGAGGAGGGAAAGGGGGGTCGTGGGGGGTCTTGTGCGGGAGATCTGACGGCGCCCCCCCTCTGCTCCTCAGACCGGCTGGATCTCGCAGGCTGATCTCGCTTCTTTATCAGAAATGTTATCGCTTGTCAGGACCTCAGTCTCGGAGCATTACGTCAGTTTCAAGACACCAACACTATTAATATCAAAGGAGCCTTTAGCAGAGGGAAGCACCACCCCAGCCTGAGAGCTCTTAAAGCGACAGGAGCCTCGCAGCCGCCAGCAGCCACCATTCCTCTGCGGCCCGGCCAAAAAGTGAGGGACGGACGCAGCGGCGGCGGTGCGGCAGCCACACTTGTGTGGCCCAGCAGCAGCAGCAGCTGCAGCAGCCTGCAGCACTTTTTTGTATAACAGTACGAACAGTTTAGAACAGGACTAGGTGCTTCAGTTTCTGGTGCTTTGCTTTCCAGCAGTTTTAACATCTTCTTAGTATGTCTTGTTGCTCAAATGGGTTTAACTGCTCATATTTATATGTTTTCCTGTTTTTTATTGCTTGATTTTGGTTGCGATAAAGTGTCCCTCATATTTGTTGAAATGTCACTCATAATTACGGTGAATTTATGAAAATACCACACACAGCAATCTGAAACCTTGCCAGCTATGGTTTTCAGCCACTACTGTGCTTAAATAACCATCATGCATTCAACAGCCATCCATCCATGTTCCAGCCAACAATCATGCATCCATCTAACACCCACCCACCCTCCCACCCACCATTCATGCACCACATCCATCCACCCACCCATCCATCCATCCTGCATCCATCCATCATTCATGCATCCATTCACCCATCTATCATGCATGCATCCATCCATGCATCCACCCAACAATCATTCATCCATCATGCATCCAACCATTGTTCATGCATCAAAAATCAGATCCCTAGGGCTGCTCAGGTGGTCCCACAAGGATAGTAACATATTTAAACGTTATCCGCTAATAGAATTAGCATTTTCAAAACCTTGCAAATTAACTGAAAAAACCATAGGTTTCTGCCCTTACATATCTATATATTAGCATTTAAAAAACCAATGAAATTCACTGAAAAAACCATAGGTTATACACTATATATAGTTAGGAATTAGCTTTTAAAAAACCAATGAAATTCACTAAAAAAACCATAGGTTTTAGGCCTTATATAGTTAGGAATTAACATATGAAAAACCATTGAAATTCCTCCTATATAGTTAGCTGGACATTTTATTGATATAAAACCAATGAAATTCGACATATAGTTAGGTGCATTAACTATATATTCCGCGCATCCGCAATCCAATGCTGATGATGTCACATATTACATCATTCATGACATGGTCAGTGACATCACTGATGACAGCTCATTTAACATCAATAATTACACCACTAATGATACACTTCATGTGATAATACAATGCACCTTACACTCTAATACACCTACTGTAAAATACAGAGTATTATTTTTGAAACTATTGACACACCAATACCATTTACTACATACCCACTAACTGATTCCTACGTCTACATGCACATTCATTCATTCACCCATAAGGTCATTCGTACATACTGTCACTCATCATTGCAACACTATCATATGCAGTCATACACCTATGCAGACACTCACACACTGCCACTCATCCATGGAGTTACTCACACACCTACTCAGTCCTGTAAAGAATCAATCACACTTTGATTTCTTCATCTATACAGTTAAACACAGAACGGATTACATTTTCACAGATATACAAACACATACTTACTCACTTATACAATCAAATCCTTCATCCATACTCTTATACTCTTATACATCCTCTCATTCTTCAATATGTAAAACATATTTAAACTTTACAAAAACACACAGACACTGGATGATGTCATCAGTGATGTCATCAGTGATGTCACTGACCATGTCATGAATGATGTAATATGTGACATCATCAGCATTGGATTGCGGATGCGCGAAATATATAGTTAATGCACCTAACTATATGTCGAATTTCATTGGTTTTATATCAATAAAATGTCCAGCTAACTATATAGGAGGAATTTCAATGGTTTTTTATATGTTAATTCCTAACTATATAAGGCCTAATACCTATGGTTTTTTTAGTGAATTTCATTGGTTTTTTAAAGGCTAATTCCTAACTATATATAGTGTATAACCTATGGTTTTTTCAGTGAATATATATATATATATATAATACCTACTGGCGGTCGCCAGTAGGTAGTTATATTTAGGATTTTTTTCAATGCAAAATCTCAAAATTCTATTTGGAATAACTTTGGCGCCGGTTGACGAATCTGCCTGAAACTTTCCTCAAATTTGCCTTGCGGAGGTCCGGTCCTTCCCTTAAACGTGTTTTCCCCATGTTAATTTCCATAGATTTCCACCAAACTTGGCAAAATCGTAGGGACTGGTAGCCCGATGTGCCTTTGCTATGTCTCAAGAGATGTGCTCAAGTGGATTTTGAGTAATTTCGGTTCAAAAATATATATATATCTATGGCAGCGCCCCGGTACGCGCTCAGGGGGCGCGTACCGGGCGCGACACGCGACTTGCGCACGGAAAGCTGATTGGCTCTCGGGTGTCTGTACACATTCCAAACAGTCCGAGCGGCTGCCATCTTGTGTCTCGGTAGAATTGAGACACAAGAGGTGGCATAAACAAAGGGGGAATTGACCATAAGGGGGCAGAGTAGACCCCCCCTGACCCCCTAGCTTTGATGTGGGGGCCATAAAAGGGCCCGGCGGGGCCCAAATTATTATTTTTTTTCCGATTTTCGCGGGGGGAGCGCCCGGTACACGCACAGGGGAGCGGACCGGAGAGCGTACCATGGGGAAAAAGAATGACAGTTTAAAAAAAAAGTAGCTGTTTTAAAGAAATGTTCTTTTTTTTTTTTTTTTTAATTTAAGTACCTACATGTAGGTACCAATGCAGAGACTTAAATTTAATGTACACCGTCTCCTCTGTAGATATCTTGCATGTTGTTACAGAAGTTATTGTGGTATATGGAATCCATAACCTAGTCTGTCAGGAAAGCAGAAACAGATCCTTTAAGCACTCCCTCAGAAGTGCTAGGGGATCATGGGTAGTCTATCCTGCTCCCTTATGATGAAAAAGAAATGTGAAATACACATAGGAGATAATATAGTGGGAGAAAGGTAGTAACTATGAGAAAAATTACTATGTAACACAAAAAAGTTGCACAGTATACTATAAGTCTCATCTTATAATATAATTATTTTGTTAATACTTCATGAATTACATATAAAAATGAATATTGTCTCAAACAATTTAAAATTATTAAATATAAATGTATTCTTCTGATTCTTTTTCATAATTTAATAAAACTTGTAACATAATATTGTCCGGTATTTCCTCATAATTATAAGTACATAATTCCAACTGTTGGTCAAAAGAGTCATCCATGAAATCAACTTTATCTTTTTGCTCTTCTGGATTTTCCACCTATACTTCGATAGACGTAACATTTGCTTGTTTTTCTCCTTCCATTTTCTTTCTGAAAATTGCATTAAAATTAACTATATTAGTAGAGTTACGGTACTGTTGGGTTTAAGTGTAGACAGGTACTTCTGAGTTTTTAACAGTGAAGTAATTTTTGGGCAGTGTATGGTTTCAGGCAGGAAGTAGAACTATTAAAAAGTGCATGTGATGAAGTCTAAGTAAATTCATAATTATACCAGAGAAGCCTAACTCAATCTATAACTATTACACAGGGATAGTATATAACTATCAGAAAACGTTTTCCCAAATTAATTTAAAGTGCACAACATAGTTCCCCTTTCAAATTAACAACTTACCTTTTTCAAAGTAGTTGAAGTTTTCTGTCAAAATTCAATCAAAATGTACCTCAGGTAGTATTAGTCAAAATGACTATGTTTCCCTGTCATTTTCCTTATATATTCATGTTCTTAACCAATCAAATGTCAGCATATAAAAGTACAAAATGTAAGTAATATTTTAATTGGTTGTAAATTCCAACACTTTCATATGTGTTTTTGTCATGTAATTTACCTCAGGATATTTAGACAGGGCTACAGCCCAAATGGCTCAATGGAATACCATCAAATGTGGGATAATGGTAGGGACTGGTATGTAGTAGGGTCTATGCTATATTTGGTGAAAGTCTGTCCAGTGGTTTTTATGTAATTTCGTTTCCCACATTTTTTTGGTGAGCGCTCACCGGTGCGCGCCCCGGTACACGTACCGGTAAGCGCAACGGGAGTCCGCCATTTTGTGTTTCGGTTGAATTAAGACATAAGATGGAGGACAAACAACGTTGGGAATGGGTAAAAAGGGGCACAGTAGACACCCCTTGACCCTCTAGGTTTGCTGAGGGGAGTTTCGGAGGGGCATATATGCAAAAAAAAAAAACAGTTTTAAATTTCGCGGGGGGAGCGCCCAGTACGGGCACCGGGGAGCGTACCGGGGAGCGTACTCTGGTGAAAAATAGTGAAAAAAGTTAAAGAAAGATAATCATTTTGAGTGATCAGAGGTAGGGTAGCTCTGAAAAGAGCTTTTGGGTTCTGTGGCTGATTTAGGTACCTACAAGTAGGTTCCAATGCACAGTCTTAAATTCAGGAGGGATATTCTATTCCCCTCATCTGAGAAGTGCACACCATCTCCTCTGTAGATATCTTGCATGTTGAAACGCAAGTTATTGTTGTATATTGAACCCATTCCATAGTCTCTCATGTAAGCAGAAACAGATTTATTCACATGTTTCCGTGCTTTCTCAAATTGTGGACAAAATTGGTTGGACCAATTCCATTTCTGTC
The DNA here is from genome assembly GCF_964263255.1 of Lissotriton vulgaris. Lineage (NCBI taxonomy): Eukaryota > Metazoa > Chordata > Amphibia > Caudata > Salamandridae > Lissotriton > Lissotriton vulgaris. The sequence goes on along the minus strand of NC_141693.1, from coordinate 1,114,831,192 downwards.
TTTGGCATATATTGGAATATACCAAGGCAGTTTGTGGAAAAAGTGTCATCAATTGATCAAAGGTGTCCTTTAAAACCATTTCCAGACCAACCCCAGTCAAAGTGCCCATGTCATTTCCACCACAGTGCACTATTAAGAGGTCAGGGTTTGGCAGATGCAAAAAGGTTTTCACCAATGGTATCAATTGGTGACATCTCAATCCTCTCTGGCCAATCCACTTCATTTCCACATTTGATAAATCAAGGTTGTGAAAATGTCTGCTAGCTGCATACCTTTGAGCCCAGTGGATGTAGCTATGTCCAATAATCCACTCAGAATACATGATGAGAGAAGGTTCTGGTGCAGTCAGATGAAGTGTGGGAATGAAATGGCAGTTGGAATAGTAGGAGTTTACAAAAAAATAATTGTGGAGTTTCACTGCTCTTGAATCACAAGCAATGATTGGTGGATTCAGATAGTTGAAAAGTAAAAGTTAGGGTGCATGGTTGTGTTTTGTGAAAGAAGCAATTTGAATGGTTAAGAAAACGTCAATTAAAGAAACATTTCATTGGATAAGCTGGTGTATTGAGAGGTCAAACATCCTTGCTTAGTTCATTTGTAACATTGTAGAATACACTTTTGAACCTGAGAGTTCAGTAAGGAGGGAGTTGCTATGGTAACAGATAGAAAGGGCTGAGGGGGGGGGTGTTGGTTTGAAAATAGTGAGGGAAGAGTTTTGATTGGTTGAAATGAGGCATATCTGTGTAGAATTAGAGATTTTCTGTGCCATTCATGGTTGCAATGTCTGGAGTGCATACCTTTTGCTCTGCTAAAGAAAAATTGGTGTGTGTGTCTGACATTGTTCTCTATCTCCCAAAGCATTTGTAAAGGTAAGAAATGATTCATTTAATTTAGATAGAGACTTGTATGCTCTATGGAGAATATTTGGAAGCAGACTGTTTTTTAATGTTGTTCTGTGTCATGTTTTTTGATGATGCTTGGTTAAAACATTTTAATGCCTAGAGGAATTGTATTTTGGGAAATAGTGAATTTTCAGTAGTGAAATTAAATGCTTTTACATAGGACCTGTGCTGTGTTTCTAAAATGTTATTTAAAAAACGATTTAGGGGTAAATGCATGCTTTTTATATTTCTGAGAATGACTTATTAGTGCTTGCCTCAATAAATAAATATATTTGAACCTTTTACAGTGATGTCACCTGCACTACCTCAGATTAGGATGCAGATTGAGTTTCTTTCTGGTTGGTTTGTGTCATTTTTTTGGATAATGCTTGGTAAATAGGTTTTGCAGCATAGGGGAATTGCATTATGTAAAATTGAGAGGTTTCTCTAGTGACATGGAATGCTTTTACATAGGACCTGTGCTGTGTTTCTAAAATAACATTTTAGAAACACAGCACTATGTTTTTTTAATGTTGTTCTGTGTCATGTTTTTGATGATGCTTGGTTAAAACATTTTAATGCATAGAGGAATTGTATTTTGGGGAATAGTGAATTTTCAGTAGTGAAATTAAATGCTTGTACATAGGACCTGTGCTGTGTTTCTAAAATGTTATTTAAAAAACGATTTTGGTGTAATTGAATGCCTTTTATATTTCTGAGGAGGAATTATTAGTGTTTGCCTCATTAAATAAATATATTTCAACCTTTTACAATGATGTCACCTGCACTACCTCAGATTAGGATGCAGGTTGAGTTTCTTTCTGGTTGGTTTGTGTCATGTTTTTGGATTAGGCTTGGTAAATAGGTTTTGCAACATAGGGGAATTGCATTATGTTAAATTGAGAAGTTTCTCTAGTGACATGGAATGCTTGTACATAGGACCTGCGCTGTGTTTCTAAAATGTTATTCAAAAAACGATTTTGGGGGCAAATCAATGGTATTTACATTTGGGCCTTATTTATGATTGCTTTGTGCCGCCGGTGCGTCACTTTTAACATGGGAAAAAAGTGATGCACCAGTGGCGCAAGGCCTTCATAAATAAGGCCCTGAGTTTCTTTGCTGTTGGTCTGTGTCTTGCTTTTTGATAACGCTTGCTATCAACATTTGCAAGATAGGGGATTTGTATTTTGTGAAACAGTGAGGTTTCAGTAGTGAAATTGAATGCTTGTACATAGGACCTGCGCTGTGTTTCTAAAATGTTATTAAAAAAACGATTTTAGGGGCAAATCAATGGTATTTACATTTGGGCCTTATTTATGATTGCCTTGTGCCGTCGGTGCGTCACTTTTAACTTGAATATACTTTAAAAAAAGGTATTATATTAATATACATATATATTCACTGAAAAAACCATTGGTTTCACACGAGTTATAGTTAGGGATTAGCATTTAAAAAACCTTTGAAATTCACTGAAAAAACCATAGGTTTCACACCAGTTATAGTTAGGAATTAGCAATTAAAAAACCTATTAAATTCACTGAAAAAACCATAGGTTTCACACCAGTTATAGTTAGCTGGAAATTATACTGACATAAAACCATTGGAATTCAAAGTTATAGTTAGTTGGACTCACTATAACTTGCGCGTGTAATGCACTGCTGATGATGTCACATATCACATCACTCATGACATGGTCAGTGACATCACTCATGACATCACTGATGACACCATCCTTGTGACAGAGTGACAGACCTCCTTTCACTGTAACCCTTGAAACACATGTTCAAAAATAGAAACTAACATTTTCAAAAAAGTGGAGATACCCATACCAGTTACAACAACCAATTCAGTAATTCCACCATTTATATACACATCCACTAATTCACCAACAGTTCTATATAGTCACTCATACATATACTCACTCATCATATGTAGTGATACACCTATACATTGTCAGGATTCCCCGGCCGCTGGTAGATCACTGCCTGCAGTCCGAGTTCTGCAAGGGCTCGACAAACTACAATCCCCATGATCCTTAGCGTGGCGCACTGCAATGACGCTAGGCGCCCGGAAGAGAATATCCTGGCGTTTTCGGAGAGAAACGCTGCCGATTATTCCTCCTGGCGAGCAAGAGTGATTGCTCGTGTTTCTTGTTTCCAGTCGGCGTTGGTCGTGGTGAGCTAAGGTAGCTCACAGCTTTGGTTCCAGAACCCGTGGATGATCTTGGAGGGGCTTAGGAAGCGCCCGTATTGAGAGTGGAGAGTCGGTGACATCCTCACCGGGTTTTCACCGAACCTGTGGATTACATTGGAGGGGCTTAGGAAGCGCCCGTAACTAGAGTGGAGAACGTTGTTTCAGGTTTTCCTCTGGCTTGGGGGGTGCTTGTATCTCGTACATTCCTGGTGAAAACTGCTCCTTTTTCTCCTGTTCGAAACTATCGATTAGGAGTGAGAACCTCCTATCCTGGCCGGACACCTAGGCTCTGGTGCCGCATGTTGCTATAGGGAGTCTTGTCCCTGTTTGTGCTTGCAGAGACGTATCTGCAAAGACGCTGTGTTTGCTACACTTTTGTTTTGTGCTGGGTATCTTTTTTCTTTACCGGTTGATTACCAGGAACATACTTGGTGAACTCCATTCAGGTGATATATGAATAGTGTAAGGGTTTGACTCTTATGCTACCAGCGCTTACCCTTGACTTACGCTGTTCATATAATTACCTCGGCGGGGAAATCTTTTCATAAACTGTATGATATTACTGGAAAAGAGTGATAGTTACTTCCTGGGGTGGTTAGGTCTTCTACATTTCCATTCTGGGTAGGTGTACCTGCATATCCTATTGTCAATTACGTACTGTCCCCCGAAAGGAATAGACAGGGGCTGATTTATGTTTTCCTTTGTTGTGTCTTTAAGTAGGAGAACCAGGGGATATAGAAGACGCCCTTACTACTACTCTCTGCTTCAGCATACCTGTAGGATATTTCAGGTGAGGAAAAGAGTAGCTTATTGTGTAGATAAGGTATTCGTGGAGGATTACAATTCCACTCATCCCCTGCTTTATATATTCACAGGTTTCCAGTTCCAGTCGCCCAGCTGTTCCCCTCCGGACTTATTTTTCCCCCGCTTGATCTCCTTAAGAGTCTGTGTACTTGATAGTCAGACTTGGGATGATCTAGAGGTGGGCCCCATTTATAGCATCGATCCGATCCTGAGGAGCAACCACGAGAGCCGTGACAGAATAATCGGCCCAAGAGTTCTGTTTCTCCTGGTTGGACTGATCCAAGGGATGGCCACCTTAGATGACGTGCTGGCAGCACTAGGCTTAGTGCAGGTAGAATTAGCCACCTCCCGCCAGGAAATAGCCGCGTTGCAGGCACGGATGGATGCCTTACAGCGGAACCCTTTTGATGCAGGGACCCCCGCCCCTCAACCTGCCTCAGTAGTGGTAGAAATGCCTTCCCCTGTTCCATTGGCTCCCCCTGAAAGATTCCTGGGAGATAGAAAAAAGGTGCAGGTATTCATGACTCAGGTGATATTACATTTCACCTGTAAACCCAAATGTTTTCTAACTAATCAATCCAGGGTTTCTTTTCTGATTTCATACCTGGGTGGAGAGGCAGCTCAGTGGGCGGTCCCTATCGTCAAGAATAACGATGCAATCCTTTATGATTGGGATTTGTTTCGTACCGAATTTGAAAAGACCTTTGACAGGAGAGCAGAAACCTTTTCCACTGATAAGGAATTGCTTGTCCTCAAACAAGGCAATTCCGATTTAGTTACCTATGTGAACCACTTTAGGAGGTTGATAGCGGAAACCAATTGGCCTGAGGCAAAGCAAATGGTCTTGTTCTACCAAGGACTCACAGAAAATCTAAAAGATGTCATAGCCCAGGTTGAACCCCAACCTACGACGTGTGCTGCTTTTATTGATTTGGCCCTGCGTTTGGACCACAGGTTACGTGAGAGAAAAGGGGAGCAAGGAAGAAAAGACAGACCACTTCTGTTGGGTGACAAACCGACCAGTGGAGAAAAACCTGAGGGAAAGACCGAACCCATGGAAATCGGAGTAGTACGAGCATCCCCAACCTCGAGCGAACGAAACCATCGCCGCAAATGTGGGCTCTGTCTTTATTGTGGGAAAAAAGGACACTTCCTGCGCGAATGTCCAGTAAAGCCTAAGGGAGGTCGCTATCGTTCAGGACAAGGAGCGGTGTCCACAGTTGACAAGGGGTCGGAAAACTTCAACGCTTGAGTTTAGAGGAAGGGAGGAACTCGAGCACGCACTTCATCCCTTCAGTAACAGAAGAGGGCCTTGTGGGAAACCATCTATTTTTTCTGGAAATGGAACTGTGGATAGACCAAACACCCAAGTCCATCAGAGCCATGGTAGACTTAGGAGCAACAGGTTGTTTTATGGATCTGGTGGAAGCTCGTAGACTGGGGGTGACTCCTGTTACAAAATCTGTCCCTGAAGCCGTTTTTGCAGTAGACGGTCATGAACTAGAATCTGGCCCAATTAATCAACATACACCTGAATACGAGTTGTGGTATGGGGGTTATCACACGGAACGTCTCTCATTCAACCTCATTCATGCCCCAAATTAAGGAGTGATATTGGGACTCCCCTGGTTAAAGAAACACGAACCCAACATTAAGTGGACGGATCAGTCTTTGGATTTTGACTCCCCTTATTGTCAAGAACAATGCCTCAGAGAGAATCCTCGACCTTCCAGGGTGCTGGCTGTTACCCACCTTGTTTCTACCGCGGCAGAAAAGGAGGTAGAATTACCTAGTTGTTACCAGGAATATGGGGAGGTTTTCAGTAAAACGAAAGCAGATGTGCTCCCTCCTCATAGAGAATACGACTGTCGTATCGAGTTAACGCCTGGGTCGAGCATTCCATGCGGCAGGATATATGCTTTATCACAACCCAAAACTGAACACCTCCGGGAATATTTGGATAAACTCCTTAAATTGGGATTCATCAGACCTTCCAGGTCTCCAGCGGCTTCCCCGCTTTTCTTCATCCCAAAAGCGAACGGGGAATTACGCTGTTGTATCGACTACAGGGCATTGAATGCCATAACTATCAAGAACCAATACCCACTCCCTTTGATACCAGTATTATTGGAGCAAGTACGATCAGCTAACATCTACACCAAATTGGACCTGAGAAGGGGCATACCATTTAGTGCGCATGCAAAGCGGCGACGAATGGAAAACCGCCTTCAAGACGAGGTATGGGCTCTTTGAGTACCTGGTGATGCCCTTTGGGCTCTGTAACGCCCCTGACTCTTTTCAATTCTTCTTGAATGAGGTTTTGAGAGACTTCCTAGACATCTTTGTAGTAGTCTACATAGATGACATCTTGATATATTCCAACGATGAACCAGAACATCAAAAACACGTGTGTCAGGTGCTTCAGGCTTTACAACGAAACCAACTGTACTGCAAATTAACAAAGTGCGAATTCCATGTCACCACTGTCGAATTTTTAGGAGTAATGCTCACACCATCAGGTCAGGTGATGGCCGAAAGAAAAGTACGTGCCATAGTGGAGTAGCCTAGACCAAACTGCGTCAAAGACATTCAAAAACTCCTGGGATTCGCAAACTTCTATAGGCGGTTCATATCACACTTTTCTGACATGGTAACCCCACTCACAAAGTTGACCAGGAAGAACACTCCCTTTGTGTGGGGCATCGCCGAGCAAACCGCCTTTGACCGATTGAAAACTGCGTTCACTTCTGCACCGGTACTAACCCATGCTGATCCGAAACTCCCCTTTGTGGTGGAAGCTGATGCTTCAGAACTAGCAGTCGGGGCAGTCCTCTCACAAAGGAATGAGAGTACCGGTCATTTACATCCCATTGCTTTCATGTCCCGCAAATTGAACAACGCGGAACGCAACTACACCATTGCGGAAAAAGAACTGTTAGCGATTAGGGACGCCTTCACTGAATGGAGGCATTGGTTGATGGGAGCCTCTCAGCTGATCACAGTGTACACTGACCACCGTAACCTGCAGTTTATGCGAGCAGGACGCCATCTCACCCCCAGACAACTTCGATGGATGCTTTATTTTTCTGAATTTCATTTCGTGGTTACATTTCGTCCGGGATGTGACAATCGGAAGGCAGATGCTCTCACGCGTCAGGAAAACAACCCCGTGGTAACGGCATCACCCGAGACAAGCATCATTGAGCCCAAGAAGGTGGTGGGAGTGATACACGCCGAGGACTTTCTCCACAAGGTCAAGAGAGGTGTACAAACCTTTGCCTGGAAAACATGGATCCGTCTACATCCGGAGTGGAAAATCCGTCAAGGGTTACCAAGAAAAGGCCCGCAGTTGCTCCTTCCCACGTTAGCCCTGAGACAACAGGCTTTCAAATGGTGTCACGATCTGCTGTGTGCTGGGCACACTGGAGGGAAGAAAACCCTGGAGAAATTGCTACGCACCTACTGGTGGCCCACCATCCGTCCTGATGTGTTTGCTTGGGTTCAACGGTGTGACATTTGTTCGCAGGCTAAGAGCGATCATCGACCTGCACAAGGGCTTTTGCAAACCATGCCCACTCCTGTGATTCCTTGGGAGAGCTTTTCAGTGGATTTCGTGGTGGGTCTCCCTAAAGATCATGGTATGACAGCCATAGTACTAGTAGTGGACTACTTAACAAAAATGGGCCACTTCATTGCCTGTAAAAGGGTTCCCACGGCTGGTCAGCTTACCCATTTACTGCTCCTACATATAATCAGGTTGCATGGACTTCCCAGGGTCATAGTTTCAGACAGAGGAGCCCCGTTCACCGCTAAGTTTTGGAAGGTCTGGTGTGACAGGTTAGGCATTGCTTCTTCCTTGTCCACCAGCTTTCATCCTCAAACGGACGGACAAACCGAAAGGTTAAATCAGACCCTGAAACAATACCAAAGATGTTTTGTAGACACCACTACTGAGGCATGGGTTGACTGGTTGTGGACGGCTGAGGTAGCATATAATGATGCTGCCCATTCCTCTACTTCTTACACCCCGTTTTTCTGTACCTACGGGTTTCACCCTAGGTTTGCCCCATTAAGTGTTCCATCCGTAGAGGCTCAGATACCTCAATTGCAGTCTAGATTGGTGCAGCTACGGAAAACAGTACTCTTAGCAAGAAGAAATCTTGAGAAGGCAAAAACGAAATATAAGGCACAGGCTGATAAACACCGCAGGTTTTGCCCTGAGTATAGCAAAGGGGATTGGGTCTGGTTATCCACTCGAAATATCCGTTTCCGCAGGTACAGCGTCTTCAACCCTAGGTTTATTGGCCCTTATCAGGTGCTTCGCCACGTTAACCCTGTGGCGGTGAAATTGAGACTTCCAACCCATTTCAGGATACATCCGGTGTTCCATGTGTCGCTGCTCAAACCGGCGAATTGTCCCCGTGCTTTGGCCCCTATGCCTGTGAGTTTACAACAGGATGTGGAGTACGAAGTACGGTGCATCTTGGATGCCCGAAGAGTGCGGGGCAAGCTCCAGTACTTGGTGTCCTGGAAAGGGTACGGACCGGAGGAGGACTCCTGGGAGCCTGTGGGTGCTGTCCATGCCCCTAGACTGGTGCGGAGGTTCCACTTGTCCCATCCGGGCAAGCCTGGTGGCAGTCAGTGAATTTTGTGAGAGGGGGTGTACTGTCAGGATTCCCCGGCCGCTGGTAGATCACTGCCTGCAGTCCGAGTTCTGCAAGGGCTCGACAAACTACAATCCCCATGATCCTTAGCGTGGCGCGCTGCAATGACGCTAGGCGCCCGGAAGGGAATATCCTGGCGTTTTCGGAGAGAAACGCTGCTGATTATTCCTCCTGGCGAGCAAGAGTGATTGCTCGTGTTTCTTGTTTCCAGTCGGCGTTGGTCGTGGTGAGCTAAGATAGCTCACAGCTTTGGTTCCAGAACCCGTGGATTATCTTGGAGGGGCTTAGGAAGCGCCCGTATTGAGAGTGGAGAGTCGGTGACATCCTCACCGGGTTTTCACCGGACCTGTGGATTACATTGGAGGGGCTTAAGAAGCGCCCGTAACTAGAGTGGAGAACGTTGTTTCAGGTTTTCCTCTGGCTTGGGGGGTGCTTGTATCTCGTACATTCCTGGTGAAAACTGCTCCTTTTTCTCCTGTTCGAAACTATCGATTAGGAGTGAGAACCTCCTATCCTGGCCGGACACCTAGGCTCTGGTGCCGCATGTTGCTATAGGGAGTCTCGTCCCTGTTTGTGCTTGCAGAGACGTATCTGCAAAGATGCTGTGTTTGCTACACTTTTGTTTTGTGCTGGGTATCTTTTTTCTTTACCGGTTGATTACCTGGAACATACTTGGTGAACTCCATTCAGGTGATATATGAATTGTGTAAGGGTTTGACTCTTATGCTACCAGCGCTTACCCTTGACTTACGCTGTTCATATAATTACCTCGGAGGGGAAATCTTTTCATAAACTGTATGATATTACTGGAAAAGAGTGATAGTTACTTCCTGGGGCGGTTAGGTCTTCTACATTTCCATTCTGGGTAGGTGTACCTGCATATCCTATTGTCAATTACGTACTGTCCCCCGAAAGGAATAGACAGGGGCTGATTTATGTTTTCCTTTGTTGTGTCTTTAAGTAGGAGAACCAGGGGATATAGAAGACGCCCTTACTACTACTCTCTGCTTCAGCATACCTGTAGGATATTTCAGGTGAGGAAAAGAGTAGCTTATTGTGTAGATAAGGTATTCGTTGAGGGTTACAATTCCACTCATCCCCTGCTTTATATATTCACAGGTTTCCAGTACCAGTCGCCCAGCTGTTCCCCTCCGGACTTATTTTTCCCCCGCTTGATCTCCTTAAGAGTCTGTGTACTTGATAGTCAGACTTGGGATGATCTAGAGGTGGGCCCCCTTTATAGCATCGATCCGATCCTGAGGAGCAACCACGAGAGCCGTGACATACATCCTGTAACACAACGACAGTCATCCAAAAGTTACTCACACACATAATCACACATGCAAATAAACTATTGATCATCCATTTATTTGCATATACAGCTATACACACACTACCACCTTACTTCTAAGGAAACTTACACATACTCACTCTCTTAAACAATCACTTATAGAAACACATACTTATTTAAACAAGAACTCTTTCAATCTCTCACTCTCACATATACTCACTTATGTACATCAATACTCACATATACTAGATTAAAACATATGCAGTTACTGATAAAGACACTAGCGAGACAGTCATTCACTCTCAACTAACATTCACTCACTAACACACACATATACACACTCATCCACCCATACAGTCCTGCACATATGCTGTCTTCAAAACACATACAAACAGAGAGTCAGTCATTGATGCATCTATGTGCTAAGTAACACCCCCACCAAACCATACAGACACTCATACTGATACAAAAAAAAATCTAATAACCCATATACACACTCATGTAGCGACTCACCAACCCATGCAGCCACTTATACACAAAGTGAAACACTGATATAAACATTTAAATATTTAAACAATACTCGCTAATATATGGATTCACTAAGATACACTTAATAAGCCAGTTAACCAATCAATTTTTTAAAAAAAACATCCATTAAGACACTTATTTAAACATTTATTCTTCCATCGACCTTTACATATACATATATAAAACATATTTATTTTTCAGAAAGGCAGACATTCACTGGATGGTGCCATCAGTGATGTCATGAGTGATGTCACTGACCATGTCATGAGTGATGTAATATGTGATGTCATCAGCAGTGCATTACACGTGCAAGTTATAGTGAGTCCAACTAACTATAACGTGGAATTTCAATGGTTTTATGTCACTCGTGTTGGTTTACACGTGAACAAGGCTGTTGAGCTGAAACGCGTTGTGTAAATGAACTGCTTATATTACACTTTGGATTCCTTTGCCTGATTGCCTGAGAGCGCAAGACGAACTTTGTTTTCCTTGGATGTAATGAATAACCGGATTGCTTCGCCGGTATCTGCGCCAACTTTCACATGTCCTAGCACTTCAGAAGAAGCGTTTCTTTCTTGTGTATATATGTGTAGCGATATTTTGTCAATCAACTCATTAACCTCCAACAGTGAAGACGAAGGAGCCTCAACATCCGCCATCCCCAGCACAGGCAAGAATTACACGGTGGTGGAGGAACTGGGTTTTGTGAACGAGGACCTGCGCTATTCCCTGCGCTCCCGGAATCCTCAAAACCAGGCCGGCAACCAGTCAGCCAGCGCAGGCGCACAAGGCGGAGGATTCACAAAAAGAAATACTTCGCAAGCAAGAACCAACAGGAACTGGCACAAATAACTAACACTGTTGACAATACCGTCATTAACCTTACTGACACTGTTCTCTCTAAGGCTGAAGAACAGCTACTATCTCTTGGCCTCTCATACTGTCCACCGAATAGATTTTCCTGTAATCAAACTTGGATAGATCTGTACAAATTCATAAGGAAGATCAAACTAATAAAGTATTTCAAACTTGAGGCAAGGCGCAAACAAGGTGTGGCAACCGACATTCCTACCAACATGGCACCTCATCTCCAAGTACAAGACAATACTGGCTTGCAAAATCTATATGACCTAGCCTTTGATGACTCCTCTCAACCTGATCATACTGTCAGCCAGGTGGTCAATGTTAATCGAACAGTGCCGACACCCTTTAAACCTAAATCGACATTTTTTCCTCTCATGCCTCGCGATGCTGTGGATGTATTCAGTGATCGGGTCATCATTGAACTTAAAGCCCTTAACAGATCGACCTTGGGCCAGCACAGACAACTCAAATACAACGATCAGCAATATAACCTGCTAATCAACAAACTCAAATCCAACCACAATGTGATTGTAAAGAGTGCCGATAAGGGCGGAAATACTGTTCTATGGAAGACGTCTGACTATATCGAGGAAGCTCAGAGACACTTATCTGATTCATCATGCTACATTTTGTCATCACAATTCACTATGGTTCAAAGTCAAAACCAGATACGCAAGCAACTGAACACTTGGAAAAGACTCAACCTTATAACCAAGGAGGAATGTAATTATCTAACCAAAGACCATCCTGTGACACCTTGCCTATACTTCTTGCCCAAAGTTCATAAACTCATTACCCCTACCCCAGGTCGTCCCATCATATCGGCCATTGGAAGTATGACAGAGAATATCTCCAAGTATGTGGACTTTTTTCTTCAGCCCCATGTTGCAAGTCTCCCTTCTTACTTGAAAGACACAACAGACTTTTTAACCAAGATCCAAACTGTTGACTGGTGCAGTGATTTTTTGTTTTTTATTCTGGACATTGAATCACTTTATACCTCTATCAATCATCACCATGGTATCAATGCATGTCAACGTTATCTGAACACACGTGCTATCTGCTTCAGAGAACATAATTCTATGCTTATTTCAATGATCAGATTGTGCCTAACCTCCAATTTCTTCCGTTTCCAAAACAACACCTATCATCAATTGCGTGGTGTGGCGATGGGCTCGTGTTTTTCCCCCAGCTACTCATGTCTTCATGTGGGTTGGTGGGAGGAACGCGAGCTCAGAACCACACACGCACATTGGTCATCTCGCATCGCACATTACTGGCGCTATATTGATGACATCTGCATCATTTGGAAAGGTACACAGGAGGAAGCTCTTTCATTTGTATCTGATTGCAACACCAATTCTCTCAATTTGAAATTCACCGCCAATGTAAGTGTCAATGAGGCAGAATTCCTTGATGTGCATCTATTCGTTAAAGACAACAAACTGGAGACCAAACTGCATCGCAAGAGCACTGCGGGCAATGCTATCTTGCATGCGCGCAGCTCTCATCCAGCACATACCATTCGCAGCATTCCTTATGTTGAATTCATTAGAATTCATAGAATCTGCAGTGACCATGATTCTTTAACCACATGACTTGAGGAATCTAGACAGCGCTTCATAAAAAGAGGCTATTCCAGAACCATTCTTGATCAGGCTTTAGTTAAAGCCTTATCAGTGGATCGAGTTTCACTTCTCACACCTAGCGACTCCACCACTGCTAGCACTAACAACACACGGGATACCACTCATTGTACAGTCAGATTGATCACTACTTTTAGCTCACAAGAGCGTAAGATTAGGCGCATCATTGGCACTGAATGGCCTATTATTCTGACTGACTATCCTTGGCCCAATGTTATCTGAAACACCCACAATCACATTCAGACGTGCGCCCTCCATGCGTGATGCTCTGGATAGAGCAGCACCTGAAAACCCACCTAAAATCAGCAAAACTAACAAAATGGGCTTTTTCAAATGCACATCTTGTCGTGCCTGTAATTTTGCCACCAACACCACTCATTATGTCACTGCGTTCAGCGATGTACCCATCCTGATTAAAGAATATCTAACATGCAGATCTGAGTTTGTTGTTTACAAGATCAAATGTACATGTAACCTGGAGTATATAGGTAGCACTAGGCTGCCTGTTCACCAAAGAATACTCCAACATATTAGAGCTATTGGAAAACAGTGACAGTAATTACCCTGTGGCCAGACATTTTGAGGCAATTCATGACAAAAAACTGAAAGACCTGCAATATACTGTTCTATGTTCGGTACCTCAACCGAGCCGCGGCGGTGACCGCGACAAACTACTGAGACAACGTGAATCCCAGCTTATCATGTCACTCAACACCAAGGCCCCAAATGGTTTAAATCTGACGGAAGATTTGAAAAGTTTCCTCTGATTTTGTCTGTATTTGGTTTTGGTCTTGATTCCTGTCTGCCTCTTTCTTACACTGTGACTGCATTGATTTTTCCATTTATTCTTGTTCGAGAAACTGCGGCACCTAGTGGTCTTGGTCTACTATTGCTTCTCTGCTCTGATGCTTTCAGCATCTGATCTATGGAATTTTCCTTCCAAGCATCGGTGTTATTTTAACCCTTGCTTTTTCCAGTACCTATCCCTTTGCCTCGCATTTAATTTTCCCTTGCCTTTCTCTGGACTTCTTTTTACTATTTCACACATTTTTCGGTTGGGCCTTTTGTTTTCATTTCTACTTTCACAACAACCTTACGGTTATTTTTTATACAAATGTATTTTGTGTTTAGCACTTCTTTTGCATTACATGACACAGATGATTGTTGTTTCTTCTAGCTGATGTGGCAGCCCTTTAATTTGAGATGTCATCAGTGATGTCATCAGTGATGTCACTAACCATGTCATGAATGATGTAATATCGGACATCATCAGCAGTGGATTGCGGGTGCGCGATATATAGTTAGCGCTTATAACTATATATGGAATTTCAATGGTTTTATGCGAGTAAAATAAGGTTTTGTAAATGCAAATCCCTAACTATATATGGCCTAAAACCAATGGTTTTTTCATTGAATTTTCAAGGTTTTGTAAGTGCAAATTCCTAACTATATATCCACTATAACCTATGGTTTTTTCTGTGAATTTCATTGGTTTTTTAATAGCAAATATGAAAAGCTTTAAAATGTCAAGTACGTGATAGATAAAAACATTTTCGTATTTATGCACGCTGATGTGCTTTGAACGCTGCCCCCCCCCCTCCCCTCTTTTCTCTTAGTAGTACTCTCTCTTTGCAGATACTGAACAGTAGTTAACGCAGGCCTTTGCCCCCGTTGTAATCCGTCGTGCCTGCTTGTCTCTCCATTTGATTGATTGTTATCCAAGCATTTACTGTTTTAGAATTGGTTCTCTTTGGATCATTCTCTATTTACAAACAAGCACAAAGTTGCAATACTCTGTTTAGTTTTTGCAGATAGTGAAAAATCGTGTAAAAAAATAAAAGTAATCGAGCAAAATCAGTAGGCCACTAATTGGATCTCTTTTTGACCTCGCTAAAATAGAAATATTAGGAACAACCCTTCATGAGAAATACGAAAATAGTGAGATGAACTGAGCTCCACACCATGAGGGCTGCAAGACAGCTCGACTCCGTCACCCACCCCGCCCAAAATAACGACAAACCCTATGCAAATATTAAAAATATAGACAACACACCAGCAAAGAAACAGGGTAAAACATTTTATTAAATAACTATTTACATAACTACTTTATACTTTTTATTGCCCGATCCGGCTAGCTCAATCGATCGAGCATGAAACTCATGCACTCTGATAGCAAGCGTTGCTACTGATGCTATGCAGACCAAAACTGGTTTTCAGTTTGTACATTTTTCTAGATTTTTCAATCCAAGGTTGGTTGACTTTGTAGAACGATGGCTTCAGATTTTCAACATACGGTGTGGTGGCGCGGACTGGGAGGGGGCGCTTCGCTCCTGCCCCCTCCCCAAGTAAGTTTTTCATACGTGAAAGTACGTTAATGGTTTGGGTCCCTGAGTTGCTTCAATGTCACTGCCATTCTCAAATGGCATAAGTTCTGGATGTTGGGTGCCATAGTTAAGAGTTCTGAGCAGTGCTTGTAACACTGTCTGAAGCTTATTTCCAACTACTGCAGCTTCACTATTCTCAAAGTAAGTGAGTGTCATTTGTGGACCTGACTGCATTAGAAAACAATGTGATATGTTACCTTCCTAAACAGCTTGACGGAGGCCCCTGAGGGGCGGTGTGATGGCCATGGACTCGGAGAAGACGCTTGGCTCCGACACCCTCCCCAAGTCTTATAGCACTGGTGTAGCCTGAGATCGCCCCCGACATAAGCGGCCGGCTCCCGGGGTCTGGCGGAACTTTTTGCCTTTTGATGACTCTTCAATTCTGGACCTTGTCCCACAATCCGTTTGACCTGAAGACACGCTGTAGTGGGGCGCCCCTTTACCGTTTCAGTTGCCATTCCGCCCGCTTTTGCTACACTGTGCCTCTTCCGCCATTCAGCTGTTTACCGCCCGCTCTTGCGACTACAGCGTCTCGCTCATCATGTAGTTGAGTTGCTCCCGCTCTTGCGGTGCAGCGATAGGCGGCTGCCACAGGACTCTCAAAATGGCGGCCGGCTCTTCGGTTTTGGGCCTGGTCCACTAAAATGGCCCTGGGACACCTTTGAACTCGGACGCTTCCCTGATAGGGCTTGGGTCCCATTCTCGAAAGCGTCCCCTCAGCCGTGAAGATTCTACAAAAGTCTTGGGGGCCTCCGACTCCCGCAGGCTTCTGGTGGGGAGCGGCTGCCATGATTGCTCGTGGAATAGCCACGACGGAGCTACGAGATGGTAGTGCTCTCATGCTGATGCCAGTTTTAGTCTGAAACATCCAGAAACACTGTAGACTACCAATTCGATCAGTTCCGGTAGCGCCCCAACATGACCCGGAAGAGAAGAACTTGCCCTCCCCTCTTTGACTGATGGTTCTTCTTGCCTGTCCCCTCTGTTGTCATTTAACAGAACTTTTTGGACTGCTGAAAGGGGTTGTGTTCCGAACGCTGGTTGGTGGAGACATTTTGACTATATTCTTGACCTACGTTGTCGCGTAATGCGTTATATGACACGCCGCGTTAGCGCACCCGGAAGTGATCCGAGGCGCGCAGCGCGTAACGTAAGCATAACAGGTCATGTGACTTGTTAATAAAACTTTTCATTGGTTCTTTTTACTTTTGTTATTTTAATGATGAAAAGCTTGGTCATATGACCTAAAAATTACGCTTTTTATTGTTTTCGAACATTATTTTTTTTAAAACATTTATGTTACAATATTCCAGGCTAATGTACTTTCCCGGAAAATTTACAACTGTCCTGCAAGTAAAATATATTCCTTTTTCGAGAAAAAGGTCGTTTCTTCATTCCATGACGGAGCCGTTGAGTAAAAGAGACTCGGCCTGCTGTCTTAGTCGCCGATACGCCTGATTATCAGATTCTTATCGATCACTTTATGTTGCAGAAATGAAAAACACAACTGCCCTTGACCATTTATCTTTACTGCGTTCCTACATATTATACCTTTCATCCGTCATGTAATTGGACTGCTTTATTTCACTTGCCTTTTACTGATTCGAAAACAGTGACTAAAAGTAAAAACTTTACCAATGTAAATACTACTACCGTGTTTTGTTTTAAAAACCTTTATTGTGAAAATGTCAGTATACAAATACGGGCCTATAACCACGTGGGCCGGCCACGGAGCAAACTGAAATCGTATATGATGAGGAGACATTTACACTGAAGAGGAACGTAACGAGCGGGCCATTAGGTTGCAAGAACAAAGGTGTCTAACAGTTGCGGAATCGGTGGACGTACATTTTGTAATTAAAATACGACAGGGCCACTTACAATAACATTTTCTAGATATACATTTGCGGGCAAGGAGTTACGAGTCCCATTTATACCGGCGCCATTTTGTGCGAGGCCGGACAGGTCCAAGATATAGTCAAAATGTGTCCACCAACCATCGGCCAGACCAGAACCCCTTTCGGCCCTTTATGCTACAAGATGGTGTCTTCCATTCAGAAAATATTGTTGGCAGCATTTTGAAAGGAAACAGAAACAGCCGTTCTCCTAGTGAGTTTCACATTGTTACATTTAGGAAGAATGTTGAAGAGTAGTATGTGGAAAATCTGAAGCCATTTTTCTACAAACTCTCAATCAGACTTGGATAGAAAAAAAAATCCTGAAGAATGTACAAACTGAAAACCAATTTTTGTCTGTATAGCATCAACAGCAACGCTTGAGTCAGCTTTGTGTCAAGCCACCATTTTCATTCAATCAATAGCGTCCCCCTGCACACATTCAGGGACCTGGTCGTGTCTTCAGATGAAACTGATTGTAGGAAAAGAAGCAGAAAGGAAAAGGAAAAAAGTTCCGCCGGACCTCGGGAGCCGGCCGCCTATGTCATGTGCGACCTTTGGCCACACAAGGGCAATAGTGAAGCTGCAGCAGGTGCAAATAAGCTTCAGACAATCTTACAAGCACTGCTCAGAAATCTCAACTGAGGCACTCAACATCCAGGACTTGCCATTCGGATCTTGGCGCCTTGTGCTGGTTCCGACCTATTCACACATCGGTCCACTACTGACATCACCTCATAAGCCAACGGGGCACCCCACGCCGACTTTCGGCGCAGCATTGTAGGATGGCCACACCAGTGCGGCAAATTGCTGGACACAACCTCGGTGCCATCCGGATCTCGGCGCGTTCGACTCACTGTACCGCAAGAGTGACCCCAACTCAGCTGGACACGCCGTCTTTCGGCGCAGCATTGTAGGATGGCCACACCAGTGCGGCAATTTGCTGGACACCACCCCGGTGCCATCCGGATCTCGGCGCGTTCGAGTCACTGTACCGCAAGAGTGACCGCAACTCAGCTGGACACGCCGTCTTTCGGCGCAGCATTGTAGGATGGCCACACCAGTGCGGCAATTTGCTGGACACCACCTCGGTGCCATCCGGATCTCGCGCGTTCAAATCACTGTACCGCAAGAGTGACCGCAACTCAGCTGGACACGCCGTCTTTCGGCGCAGCATTGTAGGATGGCCACACCAGTGCGGCAATTTGCTGGACACCACCTCGGTGCCATCCGGATCTCGACGCGTTGTGCTGCCTTCGGCCTATTCGCACATCGGTCCGCTACTGACGCCGCCTCACGTGCCAACGGATTTTCTACGCTTTTTGTAGCCCTATGCCGCAGAACAGGTCATGTGACTTGTTTATAAAACTTTTCATTAGTTCATTTTACTTTTGGTTTCCTAAAGATGGAAGGTTTGGTCATATGACCTAAAAATAACACTTTTCATTGGTTTAGAACATTTTTTTTTCCCAAACGATGAAAGCCCCACCTTGTTTCTGGATCATTCAGACTGAAGCTGGCGTCAGCATGAGAGCACCACCATCTCGTGGCTCCGTCGTGGTCATTCCACGAGCAATCATGGCAGCCGCTCCCCACCGGAAGCCTGCGGGAGTCGGGGGCCCCCAAGACTTTTGTAGAATCTTCACGGCTGAGGGGACGCTTTTCGAGAATGGAGCCCAAGCCCTAGCAGGCAAGCGTCCGAGTTCCAAGGTGTCCCAGGGCCATTTCAGTGGACCAGGCCCAAAACCGAAGAGCCGTCCGCCATTTTAAGAGTCATGTTGCAGCCGCCTATCGCTGCACTGCAAGAGTGGGAGCAACTCAACAACATGGTGAGCGAGACGCTGTAGCCGCAAGAGCGTATTTACAACAAGGGGTGGTGAGGGACAGAGTCTCTGAATTAAACAGAATACTCTCACCCAGTCAAGAGATCAGGGCTAGATCCAACGCCGTTTTTTAGCTCACTGCACCATCCCAGTTTCAGAACCTGGCTGTATGCAAATTAGTCTGTTCCTGTCCCAGTGCATGATGGGAACAGGGCAAACCAAACTACAAAAGCCAATTCTTACACTGGGAAGGAAACAAGCTACCGGGGACCGGTTTCTGGCATTTCAGCCTCTTCGGCCCGGCTTGCTTGAATCCTGATGGTGCAATGAGCAAGGGACTCACATCTGAGTATACCCTTCCACGCTTAGGGTGGACAAAAATATTTACAACAAGGGGTGGTGAGGGACAGAGTCTCTGAATTAAACAGAATACTCTCACCCAGTCAAGAGATCAGGGCTAGATCCAACACCGTTTTTTAGCTCACTGCACCATCCCAGTTTCAGAACCTGGCTGTATGCAAATTAGTCTGTTCCTGTCCCAGTGCATGATGGGAACAGGGCAAACCAAACTACAAAAGCCAATTCTTACACTGGGAAGGAAACAAGCTACCGGGGACCGGTTTCTGGCATTTCAGCCTCTTCGGCCCGGCTTGCTTGAATCCTGATGGTGCAATGAGCAAGGGACTCACATCTGAGTATACCCTTCCACGCTTAGGGTGGACAAAAATATTTACAACAAGGGGTGGTGAGGGACAGAGTCTCTGAATTAAACAGAATACTCTCACCCAGTCAAGAGATCAGGGCTAGATCCAACACCGTTTTTTAGCTCACTGCACCATCCCAGTTTCAGAACCTGGCTGTATGCAAATTAGTCTGTTCCTGTCCCAGTGCATGATGGGAACAGGGCAAACCAAACTACAAAAGCCAATTCTTACACTGGGAAGGAAACAAGCTACCGGGGACCGGTTTCTGGCATTTCAGCCTCTTCGGCCCGGCTTGCTTGAATCCTGATGGTGCAATGAGCAAGGGACTCACATCTGAGTATACCCTTCCACGCTTAGGGTGGACAAAAATATTTACAACAAGGGGTGGTGAGGGACAGAGCCTTTTGTAAATCGATTTTGGCCACTCTAGGTGTGGCAGGGTATACTCAGACATGAGTCCCTTTCTCACTGCTCCATCAGGATTCAAGCAAGCCGGGCCGAAGACGGCTGAAATGCCAGAAACCGGTCCTCGGTAGCTTGTCTCCTTTCTGGTAAAGAATTGGCTTGGTAGTTTAGTCTGCCCTGTTCCCATGATGCACTGGGCCAGGGACAGACTGATTTGCATATAGCCAGGTTCTGAGCTGGGATGGGGCAGTGAGATAAATAACGGTGATGGATCAAGCCCTGATCTTTGGACTGGGTAAGAGTGGTCTGCTCAATTCAGACACTCTGTTCATCACCACCCCCTTTTGTAAATCGATTTTGGCCACTCTAGGTGTGGCAGGGTATACTCAGACATGAGTCCCTTTCTCACTGCTCCATCAGGATTCAAGCAAGCCGGGCCGAAGACGGCTGAAATGCCAGAAACCGGTCCTCGGTAGCTTGTCTCCTTTCTGGTAACGAATTGGCTTGGTAGTTTAGTCTGCCCTGTTCCCATGATGCACTGGGCCAGGGACAGACTGATTTGCATATAGCCAGGTTCTGAGCTGGGATGGGGCAGTGAGATAAATAACGGTGATGGATCAAGCCCTGATCTTTGGACTGGGTAAGAGTGGTCTGCTCAATTCAGACACTCTGTTCATCACCACCCCCTTTTGTAAATCGATTTTGGCCACTCTAGGTGTGGCAGGGTATACTCAGACATGAGTCCCTTTCTCACTGCTCCATCAGGATTCAAGCAAGCCGGGCCGAAGACGGCTGAAATGCCAGAAACCGGTCCTCGGTAGCTTGTCTCCTTTCTGGTAAAGAATTGGCTTGGTAGTTTAGTCTGCCCTGTTCCCATGATGCACTGGGCCAGGGACAGACTGATTTGCATATAGCCAGGTTCTGAGCTGGGATGGGGCAGTGAGATAAATAACGGTGATGGATCAAGCCCTGATCTTTGGACTGGGTAAGAGTGGTCTGCTCAATTCAGACACTCTGTTCATCACCACCCCCTTTTGTAAATCGATTTTGGCCACTCTAGGTGTGGCAGGGTATACTCAGACATGAGTCCCTTTCTCACTGCTCCATCAGGATTCAAGCAAGCCGGGCCGAAGACGGCTGAAATGCCAGAAACCGGTCCTCGGTAGCTTGTCTCCTTTCTGGTAAAGAATTGGCTTGGTAGTTTAGTCTGCCCTGTTCCCATGATGCACTGGGCCAGGGACAGACTGATTTGCATATAGCCAGGTTCTGAGCTGGGATGGGGCAGTGAGATAAATAACGGTGATGGATCAAGCCCTGATCTTTGGACTGGGTAAGAGTGGTCTGCTCAATTCAGACACTCTGTTCATCACCACCCCCTTTTGTAAATCGTAGCTGCAAGAGCGGGCGCAACTCAGCTGGATGGCCGCCACCTGGGGAGGCCCGTTCACGCCGCCTCCCCCACGCCCCCCCCCCCCCCCCGGGCCGCCGCACGCCAATTTTCGGAGCAGCATTGTAGGATACCAAAACCAGTGCGGCAGTTTACTGGACATCACCTGGGTGCCATCAACATCTCAGCGCGTTCTGCTGCCTTGGGACTATTCGCACAACAGACCGCTACTGACGAGGCCTCCCCCCGCACCACCCGGGACACCCCACGCCAATTTTCGGAGCAGCATTGTAGGATCCCAAAACCAGTGCGGCACCCAGGCGACATCACCTGGGTGCCGTCCAGAACTCTGCACGTTGTGCTGCCTTGGGACTATTCGCACAAAAGACAGCTTCTGACCATTGTTGCTTTTTTGGGTGAAAAATGTTTAAATGTTTTTACAGTTTTTGTTCCGTTCATTATAGTTAAAAGTTAATAAAGTTTTATAATCTTACTTTGTTGGAGTGTTATCTATTTTTTTTAAAACGGGTGAATGGGGCCTTGAATCGGGTTACTGTCATGTGTGGGCTTTGGAAGTGTGCTGCTGCAGGATCGGACATTTCAAACTCAAATGCACGTTCTTTTTCTTACCTTTCCGAAGCATGGAGCGCAATAGCAGGCAGAGAAAGGGTGATGCACGTGTTGAACACTACCTGACCTGGCAAGTTGCTGGCAGTGCCCCCCCGCCCGCTCCTGAAAGAGGGCACACACACACCGCCGCCCCGAGTACTTCACAAATCTTTAAAAGACCATGCGCTTGTTCATGAGGCTTAAATGGTTTATCACCTCTTTTAGAACCCCTGCATCGACCCTCTGACGTTTCCTGGAAGAATTAGCACGTAACACAATACCAAGCCCTGTCAGCTGAAACTCCCGAGAAATCATGGGGCATATTATCAAGGGGGTTTATTTCCGCTTTTTGGACTTTAAAAGCCAAAAAAAAAAGAGATAAAATTATCTCCCTATTACCAAGCTGTCGCTAACACCAGTTAGTGACAGCTAAAAGGTGATAGCGACCATCTTGGGCCCCGCTTTGCATATCAATGATATTTATCACTAATGACATGCAAAGTGGGCGTGCCAAGATGTTAGCAACTGGAAACAGTCCCTAACCATCGCTATCTCCTATTACCAACTTTTGGAGATATTCGCGCTAAGCGCGAATATCTCCAAAATCTAACACCTGCCCTGAGCAGTTCTTAGCCATGTTATCCAATGGGAGGTGGATAACATGGCTAAGAGCATTTGCTCGATAATACATGAATATCGCTGACTTTTCTGCGATAATAGCAAAGTTTATCTGCGATAAAAATCGCCGATGTGCGGCGATAATTTTTGTCTCTAAACAAGTTAGAGACAAAAATTATCGCTAGTTGTTCGTAATATGCCCCCGGGTTTTTGCTTGCAGAAATCGGGAGGCGGGAGACTAGCACTGAAATCAGTAGTCTCACGCCTGAATCGGGAGGGTTGGCATGTCTGAATTCTCTACAGCTGGGGCCATAAACTACATCCGCAGGGGTAGGTGATAGCCTGGGACCAGCCTGGCATCTAAAATGGCTGCCGTGCACGACAAAATTGTGGCATTGGAAAAAAGGCAAGATGGCGCAGCCGCTGGAAGAGATGTATCAACATATATGAGCCTCATCAGCCACCCTCAGGAAACATAGGGGATTAGGATACGTCTCCCGCACCCCCTTATACCTAGTAATTTAATTAACGAAGCACAAAATGGCGAATTCCCGTTTCGCTACCAGTTTGCGGCCCAGTTCGCGGCCCGTGAAGCGCTTCTTCCGTGAAAAATCATTTTTTTTTAATTTTCCCCACGGGACCCTTTAATAACCCCAACAACATTCCTAGGGGGTCAAGAGGGGGATACCTTGCCCCCTTTCATTAAATTCCCCCTTCGTTTTTCACCTCTTCTTCTCTCTCGATCCTACCGAGAGATAAGATGGCGGCCGCTCCGGACTGTCACGCAGCAAAAAAAAAAAAAAAGCTCACGCACAGCCGCTGGAAGAGATGTATCAACATATATGAGCCTCCTCAGCCACCCTCAGGAAACATAGGGGATTAGGATACGTCTCCCGCAGCCCCTTATACCTAGTAATTTAATTAACGAAGCACAAAATGGCGAATTCCCGTTTCGCTACCAGTTTGCGGCCCAGTTCGCGGCCCGTGAAGCGCTTCTACCGTGAAAAATCATTTTTTTTTTTATTTTCCCCACGGGACCCTTTAATAACCCCAACAACATTCCTAGGGGGTCAAGAGGGGTATACGTTGCCCCCTTTCAATAAATTCCCCCTTCGTTTTTCACCTCTTCTTCTCTCTCGATCCTACCGAGAGATAAGATGGCGGCCGCTCCGGACTGTTTAGAATGTTGACAGACACCGGAGAGCCAATCAGCTTTCTGCGCGCAAAGTTCCGTTTCGCGAAAAGTAAGCGGACCGGATCGCTGCCCAGAGCGCTGTTACAGATATATATCTTGTTTTGAACGTTAATTTCTCAAAAACTACTGGAGCACATATATTGAGACCTAGCAAAGGCACATCGGGCTAACAGTCCCTACAATTTTGCCAAGTTTCGTGCAAATCCATTCAGCCGTTCGAGCTAAAAGTGAGTCCAACCGCCCTATGGAAATTAACATGGGAAAAACGTGTTTTGGGACCCCCCTTTTTTCTCGGCCCCCCCTCGACAAAACCCCCCCAAATTTTCAAGGGCTGCTCAGAAACAAAATGTGCCATTTTCCTGAAAATTTCAGCCGATTCCGTCCACAAACGCCAAAGTTATTAGACATAGAATTTTCAAAAATGCCATAGGGAAAAAATCCTAACTATATATACCTACTGGCGATAGCCAGTAGGTTATATATATATATATATATATATATATATATATATATATATATATATATATATATATATATATATCTATCAAGATAATTCAACCTTGAACCTACATTCAAGCCTATCTTTGTGTCGGTGTTATATTCCCGGCATACCACTCACTGGAGAGTGGATGCCGTTTGGAACAATGGAGTGAGGTTTTCAGTCCGGATGATACTGGTCTCCCTTTCCCATGATTAAGGTGGAGGGGAACCGAAACACGTAGGGAGAGACAGCAGTTGGGGTTGTTTTCGTGCATTTGCCAATAAAGATTTATGTTAAATCATCCCTGGTGGAGTGGTGTTTCCATGATCTGGGGCACCTTGAAAGGATATATATATATATATATATATATATAGCAATACCCTCAGTAATTGAAGAATTTGGGTATTTAAACGTGGAGCGAAGATACAATCTGCGGCAAAGGCCACAAACACAGAGTGGAGGCCAGGGGCAGCAAAGAGGAAAAGGTAGAGGTCAAACCGCCAGAAGGGGGCAAGCCGCAGGGCGCGGTTATCAGAAGAAAAAGAAGAACGTGACAAAGTAGGGGATGATACGAAAACATTATCCGTGATTAATCTGACCAATATCAAATTGACTGAGGAGGAACTCAAGATCCTGGAGCTTGGTCTATCATTTTGTCCAGAGGCAGATCTGGATTATGTACAGACTAGAATAGATCTTTTTAAGTTCATAAGACTATTGAAACTTAAAAAACTTTTTTTGATGAACCCTAGTCGCAAAACCACAGGCAATCGAATGGGTGAAGCAACACATGAGGATAACCTAGTGGTGGAAGACATGGACCTAATGATGGATTTACGAGCCAGTAATATAGTGGCACAAGATCAAGGGGCCACTAGTATTGCTGAAGCAATTGCCGAGGAAGAGGAAATAGATATCTTTCAGGATGCCCCTACTACTTTTCGGCCAAGTTCAAGATTCACTCCATCAGCAGCAAAAGATACTGTTGATGTTTATAATGAACTGGTGCACAATGAACTGAAATGTTTGGGCAGAGATATTCATCCCAATAAAGAAGTCTCTAAAAAGCAAAAAGCGTACTATGCTTTGATAAAGAAACTATCTGAGTGTGATAACTGCATAGTATGTAATGCGGATAAAGGGGGCAATGTAGTCCTTTGGGACAGGGAGAAATACCTGTTAGAAGCGTATAAACATTTGAATAACAAGAAATGCTATGTTAGAGTAGCGGAAAGCATGATGGTAAAAAGCAACGAACAATTTAACAGTGAACTACAAAGTTGGTATGATTCATCGTTGATAAGCGATGATGAATTTACGTTTCTTAAAATTGATCAACCCACCACAGCAGTATTTTATCTGATACCTAAGGTGCATAAGGACATTGCTGATCCCCCTGGCCACCCAATAATATCTGCTATTGGCAGTGCTTTGGAAAACACTTCAAAATTTTTAGATTCTTTCCTCAATCCACTCACTAAGGCACTTCCATCATTCATACTTGATACCGGGGATTTCCTTAGGAGGATTTATGACATACCTTGGGAAGATGACTATCTATTGGTTACACTAGACGTCGCCACATTATACACTAGTATAAGGCATTCTGATGGCTAACGTGCAGTAAAACACTTTTTGGGTACAAGATCTATCACTCTGTGGTCACAAAGTCAAATGATTCTTCGCATGGTGGAAACATGTTTGACAAGAAATTTTTTTCTATTCTATGGGCAACTTTTTCACCAAGTGTGTGGTACTGCTATGGGGACCTGCTTCGCCCCCAGCTATGCTAATTTGCATATGGGCTGGTGGGAGGAGCAGGTTGTCCTGACGCAGTACCAAAAAGAGTGGGAGGAACATATAGTTCACTGGAGTCGTTTCATAGACGACCTCTTTTTGGTATGGAGAGGTACAGAATGCGAAGTTAAGGCATTTATCAACAGCCTGCAATCTAATGATCTGAATCTCTCTTTTACTAGTTCCATCAGCAGCGAGAGTGTAAATTTCCTTGACCTCAAAGTTCATGTAGAAAATGGAAGGCTGCAAACTAGTCTTTACAGAAAACCCACAAGTGGTAATACATTGCTGCATGCGCAGAGCTTTCATCCCATGAATTTGAAGTGTAGCATTCCCTATGGAGAGAGCCTAAGGGTTAGGCGAAATTGTAGTACCCCAGAAGAGACAATAAAAGAACTAGGGGTGCTGAAAAGAAGATTTAAAGAAAGAGGGTACCCTGAGAATTGGATCGATCAGGGAATCTGTAAAGCATCAAAAAAGAAAAGGGAGGATATCCTATTCTCAAACCAGAAGACCACCCAACAAAAACAGAGTCAGTGTAGATTCATAACGACCTTTTGTAAACAACATGTTGAGGTGAGAAGAATACTCAACAAACATTGCATATTATCAAAATTTATCCCATTTTGGGGAAGCAGGTCGACAGGAGACCGCAAATTACTTTCAGAGATTCCCTAGTGAGCAATACACTCAAAAAACCACGTCCGAAAAAAAAACTGGCTAACAGAGCAAAATGGATTTGTAAAATGTCTAAAGTGCAAGGCATGCACGCATGGTGTAAACTGTAGCAAGTACAAACTGGGCCTTTCCAGCAGGATGGAAAAAATTAAAGGTAAATACACATGCAAGACAGAGTACGCTGTCTACGTGTTGCAATGCCCTTGTGGCTTGCGATACGTAGGCAGCACAATTAATGAAGTACATAAACGCATTTTACAACACTTGCGAGCCATCAAAAATTCTGACAGATCCTATCCTGTAGCGCAACATTTCAAGAGTGCACATAATAGAGATACTAATGGTCTTACTTATTATGTGATTGACTCCATTCCAGCGAGCTTGAGAGGCGGTAACCGCCTTAAAAAATTGAAACGGTTAGAGTCTCGATACATCATCAAGCTAGATTCAAAACAGCCAAGGGGTCTCAACATTGAGGAAGATTTACACACACACCTTTAAAAATGAATCATGTGAATATGTATGGGTAGCCGCCTGTAGTAAGAGTACTAATTAATCACGATTAGGATGTTTTTGGACAGACATGCAATGCACTAAATTCACTGAATTGACATTGATGATATTTCCATAGAAACTGTATTCGAAAATGAATTTTGGCAAAACAAATGTATTGATTTAGTGATTTTGGCATTAATAGATTACAGCATGTTCAGAGCAGGATGACTTAGTTGTGGGATGGATTATTTTCTTTTGCAGTCCATTGCCAATCAGTATAACATTTAAGGGCCCACTTGGGCATTATTCTTGGACTGTGCATCCGAGCATTGTCGATAAAGTTTGTTGACAAATTTCAATGAAATGCGGAGCTGAGCATAGGTGATTTACGGAATGCTCTAAATTGCCAAATAATGTTTAAATGATTTTTTGCCAGAACCACTGAAATGTATTTATTGCAAATGCAATTGCCACGTTGTTTTGCTTGGGAAAAGAGTAATTTTCAATGTATTGGCGCGACTATGTGCAAAAACTACGAGTCTGTCTTTCATGTCATTTGACATGCAGTTCATTACGTGTATTTTCGTTATTTAAAAATGGCCGCGCGCTTTCTCCTTTTGTCCAGTGAGCAAGACTGCTTGGCAGTCGAAACGCATTTGGCGGCGGCAGATTAAAGAAACTTTTATAATCCCACAAGCGTCGTAATTCTTTATTTATTATATATATATATATATATATATATATATATATATATATATATATATATGTTTCCGCACTGCGCCTTTGCTGCGACAGACTTGAATCCTTGATCATCTGACAGGAAAAACACGGAAGACCCAGAGTGCAGGTGAGTTTCTTTATTCCTCAGCACACCACGCCAGCATAACGTTTCGGCCTACACAGAGGCCTTGGTCACATGACGCACTGAGAGAGTTGCAAGAAATTTAAAGTGCTCATGCAGCAATGATGGACACATTCGATTGGTTACATTTGAAACAGTGGGAGTGTTTTACCACGCTTGATAATGATTCGCTTGCAATTGCAAAAGCGGGGAACCAAACTTGCATGCGCAATTGCCTTTCACTTTGATAACTGTTTAAATACATTTGTAATATCCGATAATTCCAGCTTTAGTTAGTTCATGGGCAAACAGGGTATTTACAAACTTCATACAAAATGTCATATAATTACAAAATGTGCAAAGAGAAACCCTCAAACGAAATCAAATTACATTGAGAGAAAAAATGTTTAAGAGCTGCCGACATAAATGCCTATAAGTATTGCAAAAGTCAGTGCACAACATACCCAAAGGTCCCACATATATAAAATATATACACAAAATTTCATATATTTACATCTATATACATCATAAATACTCCAAACTACTACCATCTAGATAAATAAATACGATGTAGCAGTAAAACTACCGGATAAGAAGGGCAAAAATATGCGTACATATTGACCTATCCCCATACCTAACCCACTATTAGGTGTTAACAAATAATCATACCAAAGAACCATCGCTGTTGAACGTGCTAAATAGGATAAGTGCAATTTAAAAACGGTATTTTTTTCTGAGATACTAAGCTTAACAACAGTTACACGAAACTTCTGAGGTCTTTTAGCAACCACTTTTATCGACATTATTCATATGACCTAGTGTCTTTTATCTTGTATAGTCATATTTAATCACCACTAGACCAACACTAACGGCTAAGGCAGGTAACATTTCTTCGTATAGCCAACACTATTTATGGGAGAAAAGGATGGTGCGATTGCAGCAAAAGGCTTTCAGATATTGTGTTTCTTACAAACAAGTGTAAAAATCCTCCGTGGAGTTGAGGCCATTCGGGCTTTTGCTGTCCATCTCCAGGATGTATCTGGTCTCAAGTGCCCTTAAGATACCATCCCGGTTACCACCTCTCCTCAAAGGGCCCACTGAATCAATAGCATAATATTTAAGGAGACTGCTGTTGTTGTCATGGAACTCCTTAAAGTGTCGTGCGACAGGGTATGTGGCGTCATTAGTGTTGATAGCCCTAATATGCTGGAGTACCCTTTTGTGGACCTGCAATTTGGTACTACCAATATATTGCAGGCCACAGGGGCACTCCAGCACATACACCACATACTCCGACTTGCACGTGAGTTGCTTATTGATCTTACGAGGCACTACAGAGAATGCTGTAAGGAACTCGGTCTTATTTAGCCCCTGAGAGCAAGCTTTGCAGCTGGAACACTTCCTAAACCCCCGACTGGCAGCTAGCCAGTTTATAAGGGGGTATTACCTCAGGACTAGATTTAACTAGTGCGTCCTGTAAGGAGAACGCCTTCCTGTAAGTAATAGCTGGTCTGTTAGGCATGTGTTCACCAATAACTGGATCTAATTTGACCAGGTTCCAGTATTGGTTGACGATCTTCCTGAGTGCCCCGTGCTGGCTACTGTAGGTCCAAATGAACCTGATAGGTTGCTCAGTGCTAGCATTGATGTTTTTCTGCGCTTTTTTGTGGGTCAGTGCTTCAGTACGTGACAGGGCATTGGCTTTTCTAATAGCTGTATCAATTAGCTGCTCACTATACCCCTGGGCAAGGAACCTTTGTTTACTGGCTGCCTGCGCAACTTTGCAGTGGGAGTCCGTACTACACACCCTACGGATTCTAAGCATCTCCCCATAGGGGATGCTTCTAATCAAATGTGGGGGGTGATGACTTCCCGCATGCAAAATGGTATTGCCCGCTGTAGGCTTCCTATAAAGCTTGGTTTCAAGCCTACCTTGACTGACCACCAATGTAACATCAAGAAAGTGTGCTACCTGCTGGCTGATGTGAGACGTGAAAGACAGGTTGGAATTCAAAACCTCAATGAAATTGACCGCTTCTTCATATGTTCCATGCCAAACCATCAGAATATCATCGATATATCTGTACCATCTGATGATATGACGGGTACAGATATCATGGTGAGTGCCTTTGAGGACCTGTCTCTCCCAGTACCCCATGTGGAGACTCTATGGGCCGCCTACCCAAAAAGAACTCAACAGCCCTTAACCCATCTGCATGCACTATACTTGTGTATAAAGATGACACATCTAAGGTAATCAACCAATAGTCCTCATTCCACTCAAACTCATCCAATTTCCTCATCAAGTCACTTGAATCTTGTATATATGAGTCAAGTGACAAAACATGCTCTTGGAGGAACAAATCAATGTACATGGTGGCTTTTTCCAACAACCCACCGCACGCCGATATGATGGGTCTACCTGGCGGCTTAGATGCGTCCTTATGCACCTTCGGGATCAGGTACAGAACGGGGGTTACAGGATGGTTACAGGATGGTCATTCTTTAGACACTTTAACTCATCCATGCTGATAAGTCCGCTGGATCGCCATCCCATAAGGAGAGAGTGGAAGTCCGATTGTGCCTTCCTGAGTGCATTAAGATCACAATGTCTATAGCAGTTTGGGTCATTGAGTTGAAGGTAGGCTTCCTCAAGATATAATGATCTGGGCCAGAGCACAATGTTGCCCCCCTTGTCTGATAATTATATTTCCATCTGATTTCATTTTACTGATCAATTTCTGGTACTCGCTGTTACCATAATGTTTGCCATAATTTGATTTCAACGTCTTTACATGTAGGGCCTTCATTTGTTTAACTACAGCATCTGAAAAATGTCAATGTTGTCGTATGGAGTTACAGGGGTGAAGGTAGAACGTGGCTTTAGATTGCTTAGGTCACCAGTTTGAATATTCACATCCCCCTGAGTATTCTGTGTGTTTGGAGCTTCAGCTCGCAAGCCAGCCAGGTCCTGCATCAGAGGGATATCATGCACTGCCAGACCTTGAGCAGTGGACTCCGTACCAGCCCTTTTAACAGTCCCACGTGATTTGCTGTTGGCAAAATGTTTTTTAAGTTTCAATTTGCGTGTGAATTTGAAGAGGTCTATTCTTGTGTCTACATAATTGAAACTGCTAGGTGGGCAATACGACAAACCTTTGGACAAGATGCTGATTTCTGAGTCAGAAAAGGTGGTGTTGGTCAGGTTGATGATAGATAGACCATTGTCCAGTATTTTCAAATGGCTGCTTGTTTGTTCCGTGTTGGCTACTTCTTCTTGGTGGCGTTCCAACGCTTGTAGTTCCGCTTCTTGGGCTTTTCGCGGCTTTTTCTCCACTCTCGTCGTTTTCATTGGGGGTTTTTCTGTAGCTGGAATGCGTGGGCGCAAAGTCTCGCGCCTGTCCTGCCTGACACATTCCAGTTCTTGCTCCACAGTCAATCGTGTAATATATATATATATAAATATATATATATATATATTCACTGAAAAAACCATAGGTTTCACACCAGTTATAGTTAGTAATTAGCATTTAAAAAAACCTATTAAATTCACAAAAAAAAACATAGGTTTCACATCAGTTATAGTTAGCTGGAAATTTTACTGACATAAAACCATTGAAATGGAAAGGGGCGACCACTCGGTCCCCCCGAACGTATGGTAGGGGGCCCGGATCCCCCCAGGAAACCATTTTGGGCAGGGGCGTGTCACGGCTGGTATGCCCGAAGTGGCGTAGCCGGGGCGCGCCTTTTTCCCGCCCAAGAGGGGTTGTCCTAGACACCTACATCGTCGGCCATGCCCAGGAGGCGTACCGGAGGAGGGTACACGCCCTCCCAAAGAGGAATAAAGAGAGCGGGAATCCGAAGAAGCATCCTCTTGTTCCTGTGCTTGGAAGCTGCACCCACTCGTTGCACGTGAGCCCTCGACGGAACAAGGAGCAATTTTGAGAACTTGTAATTCTTGTGTTTCTCTTTAAGTGACTTCGAGGCTCAGGGTCCAGAACCGCGTTGTCAACGTAGATCGGACACTCGATAGTAATGCCTGGCAAGAAGGCAGGAAAGAAGTCTGGAACCGACCAGATGCTTCGCATGCTGGTAAGGGATATGGCGAACATGAAGAAGCAGATGGCTGCGATGAACAATCCGGGTAGACCGAGGAAGGTAATAGGCCCGGCTTTGCCGAAGGTTGTCCCCGAGGGTAGGGGGAAGCGGGTTAGGAATAGGGCAGCAGGGGGTGAGGTCCCGGTTCCCGAGGTACCCCCGGCAAGCCCGGTCATTCCAGTCGAGGCCCCGGTACCGATCCCAGACGCGGGTCAACCGATTCCGGTTGTTGTGACGCCCGCCAGCGAGGAGGACATGCCTCCGGAATTAGCCGCCCAGTTGGCCGCATGGCTTGGTAGAAAGACAGGGGGAGCTACGGCACCAGCAGACACGGCCGAAGAGGCCAAGTTATTAATGCAGCAGTTGCGGCAGTCGCGAGAGGCCGCGAAGGCGAATCTCCCTTTTGTTCCCCCACAGGTGATCACGGAAGAACCGGCAACTGGTGTCAAAGCAACAGCTGGAACAGCACCAGAGCCGGGTAAGCAAGCATTGTTGCCGTTGGCAAGGGAGGGGTCTTTGCCCTCAAGGCGCGAGAAGGTGGTCCAACATATACCATTGGCCACGAAAGAATTGATATGGGCTGATAAGTATGTAAACATGTTTTCCCTGCTGACTGACCATCGCGAGATGGAGCATGTTAAGGCACAGAAGGAGTTGTGGCACCCGAGTGTATGGCGAGCCAAAATTGCGGGATTCAGGGTGGATGAAACAATCTCGAATTGGGCCAGGGCCTTTGCAATGTTCTCGGCAATTATTGGGGAACGTAAGCCCAAGGTTTTGACCGAATTGTCCTGCTATCAGGCACGAATAATGGATTTTTACGATACATATGAGGGTGACGAATGGATGAGGTATGATATGAAGTTTCGTAAGGCCAAGGAGTACGATTCATCTCTGACGTGGGATTGTCTCGACTCAATCTCTTGGCAGAAGCAGCTCCTGCCGGGCGTGACGAAGTCGTCCTCGCTTGGCGGGAATGGGTCTGGGCCTTCCCGCCATCAGCCTACGGCGCCCTTTCGAGCGGGTCCCGTGGGTGACCACCAACCAAGGAATGGTGGGAATGGGGGTAGGAAAGGGGTCTGCTGGAATTTTAACAGAGGCAATTGCACTAGGCCACAAGGGACTTGTAAGTTCAGACATGTGTGTGCAGGTTGCGGAAACTCTTCACACCCCGAGAGCTCGTGCCGAGCCAACAATGGTGATACAGGGGGTAGAGGAGGGGCTAAATAGGTCTGAGCGGGACCATTGGGAACCGCTACCTACCCCTGTAGATATCATGGCAATGATCCCCTGGCTAAACGAATACCCTGATCATGTCTCCGCTGGGGTGTTGAGGAACGGCTTCGTATATGGTTTCCACATCCCGGCGGGGGATTTTCAAGGGGAATCACTTTGTAGAAACTAACTGTCGGTTCAGCATAATCCAGTGGTGGTTGAAAGAAAGATTGCAAAAGAGGTTGCCCTTGGCCGGGTAGGTGGCCCATTTAGACACCCGCCAGTAGCTAATTTCATCTGTTCCCCGTTGGGAGTGGTTCCCAAGAAGGACCCGGGGGGATTTAGGCTGATCCATAACCTGTCAGCTCCAAGGGGTCTTTCGGTGAACGATGCCATTGACCCAGGGGTTTGCTCGGTGCGGTACGCATCCTTCGATGATGCCGTCACCATGTTGAATCGCTTGGGGCCCGGAGCACTGATGGCGAAGTCAGATATTGAGTCAGCGTTCCGGTTGCTCCCGGTACACCCACGGGATCAGCGTCTGTTAGGCTTTGTTTTCCAGGGCCAATACTACATGGATAGATGTATGCCAATGGGTTGCTCCATCTCTTGTGCTTATTTTGAGAAATTCAGTTGTTTTCTGGAATGGGCATTCACCAAGGCCACTGGACATGCCCAGGTTATGCATTACCTAGATGATTTTTTTTTTTGGGGCCAGCCGGCGACACAAAATGTGCGCAGGCGTTACAGGAATTTTGCACCCTCATGAAGGGGTTCGGGGTGCCATTGGCACCGGGTAAGACGGTAGGACCATCTACTTCACTCGAGTTTCTGGGAATTGAGCTCGATTCTGTGGAGGGATGTTTCCGTTTGCCGGTGGAGAAAGTAACGAAGTTCAGGGCTTCCCTGGAATTGTGCATTAGCAAAGAGAAAGTTACCCTCCATCAGTTACAACAAGCAGTGGGCCAGCTTAACTTTGCCCTAAGAGTGATACCAATAGCCCGCCCCTTTTCCCGCTCTATTGCTCAAGCCATGGTTGGTCTCAAGGAGGGACACCACCACACGAGACTGTCTGCAGAAGTACGCCAGGACATGCGCATTTGGTTGGCATTCCTGGCGGATTTCAACGGTCGAGTGGTATGGAACAAGCCACCAGCGTCCTCTGACGAGCTGGGTTTGTGGACCGACTCGGCTGGGAGCGTGGGATTTGGCGCCATCCTTGGTAATCGATGGTCGGCGCAAACATGGCCGACGTGGTGGCACACCAGCGGTCTCACAGGTAACATTGGGTTTCTCGAGTTGTTCCCCATTTTTGTGGCTCTGAAGGCATGGCCGGATGAGTTCCGAGATCGATCTGTTGTGTTTTGGTCCGACAATATGACTGTCGTTGAATGTATAAATAATCAGGCAGCACGCTGCAAGTGGATATTGAGATTACTGAAGGAAATTGCACTACTTTGCATGAGATTGAACATACAATTCAGGGCGAAGCATGTGCCTGGTGTACTGAACCAGGTGGCTGATGCACTCTCTCGTTCGCACATGCAGGCTTTCAGGGGTTATCTACCTTCCGTGGACCTAGCGGCGGCACCATTTCCCGAAGCACTCTGGCTACTCGGTGCCCCGGATTACAAGACCTCGAGGCAGCAAGCTTAGCTCCCAGGACAAGGAAGGCATACGAAGGAGCGTTTCGTTCCTGTTGTGCATTTTTGGGTCCGGCAGGGGGGGACAATTGGGGTCAGGAGGATTATGTCCTGAAGTTTCTAGTAGCACTCCACAGTGCAGGCCGATCAGTGGCAACGGCCAATAGACACCGGGCCGCCATTTCATTCATGGCGCAGGTGCATGGCATCAAGGACCCGACATCATCCTTTTTAGTGAGGAAAGCCCTTCGTGGTTGGCAACGCCTTGAGGGTCGTAGAGTAGACGAGAGGCACCCAATTGGGTTAGAACGGTTGTCCCTCCTGATAGCGATACTCCCCACGACATGCTCCTCCCAGTTCGAGGCAGTGCTGTTCCGGGCCGCTTTCGCATTAGCGTTCCATGGGGCTATGCGGGTTAGCGAGCTGGTTGCTAGAAATAAGAATGATGTGGAAGGAGGTCTGTGTCGGGACTGCATTCTGATTAAGGGTGACTCAATGATGGTCACAATAACCAGGTCCAAGACCGACCAGAGGGCTATGGGAGACAGTATTGTTGTCCAGCGCATGCAAGGGTAATATTTGGCACGAAGAGGGGAAACATGGGGGGGAAGCTTGCTGAGACACATCGACGCCACCCCACTGACGAGGTTTCAGTTTCAGAGGGTGCTAACAATGGCAATCGCAGCAGCGGGCCTGGACCCGGGCGATTTCGGGACCCATTCCTTTAGGATAGGGGCTGCTACAGAGGCTACAGCCAGGGGTCACAGTGTTGAGAAGGTGAAACAACTGGGACGATGGTCCTCGAACTGTTATAAAAGGTATGTGCGGTTGCA
This sequence comes from Lissotriton vulgaris, assembly GCF_964263255.1. Classification (NCBI taxonomy): domain Eukaryota; kingdom Metazoa; phylum Chordata; class Amphibia; order Caudata; family Salamandridae; genus Lissotriton; species Lissotriton vulgaris. Next base: position 1,114,795,220 of record NC_141693.1, on the reverse strand, counting down.
CATGTTGTGAAGTCAATTTTATGCACTCACGCTTTTTGTCTTCTGTTTGGTTTACAGTTTCGCGAGCAGGCTATGTGGGGCGGACTGGGCAGTCGACTCAGCACCTGGGGAACAGCGGTCAAAAATCACCGGCTGAGGAAAAAGTGGTGTGGGTCGTGGGCCACTCATACGTGAGACGGGCCGGGGACGTATTCAAAGCAGGTGACGTGACTCACGCAGCTGGGGAATACGGGTACAGGGTGACCTTCCACGGAAGGGGCGGGCTCTGTATTGACCAGTTTGAATCTTTTGTTGAGGGTCTCTTAGGGCGGCAGAGGTCACCGCCATCTATAATCATAGTACACCTGGGGGGCAATGACCTGGTGACACTCGGGAGGCGAGTATTACTCGAGCGAGTGTTATCTACTGTTAGCTGGCTGGCGAGGAGAATCCCGGGGTGCACGATAGCATGGTCCCACATGATTCCCAGGAAGGTGTGGCGGGGGGCCTCTCTATGTCAGCATTGAACTCATGACATCACTGATGACACCATCCAGTGAATGTGTGCCTTTCTGAAAAATAAATATGTTTTATATATGTATATGTAAAGGTCGATGGAAGAATAAATGTTTAAATAAGTGTGTAAATGGATGTTTTTTTTAAAAAAATGATTGGTTAACTGGCTTATTAAGTGTATCTTAGTGAATACATATATTAACGAGTAATGTTTAAATATTTAAATATATGTATCAGTGTTTCACTTTGTGTATAAATGGCTGCATGGGTTGGTGAGTAGCTACATGTGTGTGTATATGGGTTATTATATATTTTTTTAGTATCAGTATGAGTGTCTGTATGGTTTGGTGGGAGTGTTACTTCGCACATAGATGCATCAATGACTGACTCACTGTTTGTATGTGTTTTGAAGACGGCATATGTGCAGGACTGTATGGGTGGATGAGTGTGTATATGCGTGTGTTAGTGAGTGAATGACTGTCTCATTAGTGTCTTTATCAGTAACTACATATGTTTTAATCTAGTATATGTGAGCATTGATGTATATGAGTGAGTATATGTGAGAGAGAGATTGAAAGAGTTCTTCTTTAAATAAGTATGTGTTTCTATAAGTGATTGTTTAAGAGAGTAAGTATGTGTAAGTTTCCTTAGAAGTAAGGTGATAGTGTGTGTATAGCTGTATATGCAAATAAATCGATGTTCAATAGTTTATTTGCATGTGTGAGTATGTGTGTGAGTAACTTTTGGATGACTGTCGGTGTGTAACAGGATGTATAGGTGTATCACTACATATGATGAGTGAGTATATGTATGAGTGACTATATAGAACTGTTGGTGAATGAGTGAATGTGTATATAGATAGTGGAATTATTGAATTGGCTGTTGTAACTGGTATGGGTATCTCCATTTAAAAAAAAAATTTAATTTATATTTTTCAATATGTGATTCATGGGTTACATTACAGTGAAAGGAGGTCTGTCACTCTGTCACAAGGATGATGTCATCAGTGGTGTCATGAGTGATGTCACTGACTATGTCATGAGTGATGTAATATGTGACGTCATCAGCAGTGCATTACACGCGCAAGTTATAGTGAGTCCAACTAACTATAACGTGGAATTTCAATGGTTTTATGTCAGTAAAATTTCCAGCTAACTATAACTGATGTGAAACCTATGTTTTTTTTAGTGAATTTAATAGGTTTTTTAAATGCTAATTCTTAACTATAACTGGTGTGGAACCTATGGTTTTTTCAGTGAATTTCATAGGTTTTTTAAATGTGAATTCCTAACTATAACTGGTCTGAAACCTATGGTTTTTTCAGTGAATTTCATAGGTTTTTTTAATGCTAATTCCTAACTATAAGTCTCACTTTATAAGTAAGACTGTTAGCGCTCTAGTTGTTCTTTAGAACACTCTGGTACATTCTGTCATTAGGCTACAGTTGGGCTACATCTGGCTGATATTTGGGCTACATTTGCTTTTTTTATCTCTGGTGGCCATCTTTGGGCTACATTGGGCTACATTGGGCTACATTTAGGCTACATTTGGGCTCTAACATATATATAGCACAATGTAGCACAATATATATTTTTTTCAAAGTTAATTTTCGTAAAAGCGTACTTTTATAAAGCGCCCCGGGGCGCGCACCGGAGAGCGTCCCGCAAGCACCATTATCGCGAACGAAAACATGATCGTGACGTATCGCGTAACCGCGTCTGCGTGAAACGCACGGCGTAAGCGCACCAGGAAGCACTCGAGCGAATACGATCGCGCAATGTAGACGTCCGATGCGCTTACGCGACGCGCCCCGGGGCGCGCCCCGGGGCACGCAGCGTAAGCGCGTCGGGTCATGTGACCAGAAAATAACACTTTTCATTGGTTCATAACAGTTTTGGTTTCATAATGATGAAGCCCCTGCTCATGTGACCTGAAAATAACACTTTTTATTGGTTCAATCATTTTTTTTTTCTAAATTTTGAGAAACCCACCCATTTCTCTCACTATTGATTTGCACTTGGAGAGAGCAAGAGGTGTTTTGTGAATTATCTACTCATTAATTTCCTGATCTACAGCAATGGCTGCAAGAGAGTCATCCAGCAATGATTCAGATGGATTTGTGCAAGAGGACCCTCCTCACCAGAAAACAAAGAACCACTTTATCTGGAAATTTTATGACATCCCTGAAGGACAAAAAAAGGTTAATGCAAGTAAAGTAACTTGTAAAATATGTGGCAGTATTTTATCCAGAGGCAATCCTCTAAAAAAATATAGCTTTGGAAATGCCAATTTAATTAGGCATGTCAAAAGAAGACACCCCAAAAATTATTCCAGGGAGAGTGTCAGGGAGCTGGCAGAGAATGCACGAAGAGATGGTGGCAGCACCTCCACTGGTGGAGCAACACCTTCAGGAAGAACACGTGCAAGAATGGTCCCTAACGTTCAGCCGGTCTTTGCAGGCATAACATTTATATGCGTGGACTGTGACGAACTACTTTGTTATGGAGAGCAGAGCGTTGAACTCATTGCAATGAAGAGACAGGAACACCGATGCTCTCCCCGTCCATAAATTTTCTCATTTTTTTGCTCCTGTTGAGCAGTTTTTAAAACCCTGTTTTTGTTTTTCCCCTGTAAAAAATCCCCAAAAAATATAAAATCGTTTTAAAAAGTATAAAAAAAATATAAAACATCAAAAACAAAAAAAAAGTTCTTTTCAGAACTACCTCCAATTTATAAAAAAATTCTATTATAATATATTGTAATATATATATATATTACCTACTGGTGGTCGCCAGTAGGTAGTTATAGTTAGGATTTTTTTCAATGTTAAATCTCAAAATTCTATTTGGAATAACTTTGGCGCCGGTTGACGAATCTGCATGAAAATTTCCTCAAAATGGCCTCTTCGAGCTCCGGTCCTTCCCTGAAAGTTTGGAGGGATGCGTCAAGCGGGGGCTGAGATAAAAGGGGGTCCCATGTTAATTTCCATAGGGCGGTCGACCTCACTTTTAGCCCGAACGGCTGAATGGATTTCCACCATTCCTGGCAAAATTGTAGGGACTGGTAGCCCGATGTGTCTTTGCTATGTCTCAAGATATGTGCTCCAGTGGATTTTGAGTAATTTAGGTTCAAAAAAATATATATATCTGTAAGCGCGCCGCAGTACGCGCTCCGGGCGCGCTATGCGACTTGCGCACAGAAAGCTGATTGGCTTCCAGGTGTCTGTAAACATTCCAAACGGTCCGGAGCGGCCGCCATCTTGTGTCTCTGTAGGATCGAGACACAAGAGGTGGCGCACCGGGGAGCGCACCGGGGAGAAAAGAGAATGGCAGAGTTTAAGTCATTTTATATAAATGGGAGGTAGTTCTGAAAAGAACTGTTTTTTTTATTCTTTTTGTTGTTTTATATTTTTTTGGGGGGTTTTTAAACATTTTTTTTTTGTTTTTTCTGAACATTTTTTGTTTTTTTTGTAATTTTAAAGGGGAGAAACAAAAAACAGGCATTTCAAAAGTGCAACAAATTAATATTTCCTTTGGCACTTGTGGTTTTCCCAAGCACGATACATAAGCGTGATGCATTGCTCACCATAGCAAATTGTTTGACCACAAAATTTACAAACCATTTTAAAATTTGAAAAGTTGGTTTGTATGATGGAGCATGTCTCCCTAACTTCCGGTCCTGATGGGGTGGAAACAGTAGTTTGGGAGGTGCTGGCAGAAGATTGGACAGGGTTTTTGACCAGTTCCCTGACCTCTGCCCTAGAATAGTTATTGGGATGCTTTCTAAGCATATGCCTAATCATTGTGTGGTTGCCGAAGGAGTATTTCTTTACTCCTTTTTTTAACTTTTTTTTTGTCACTCGGGATAGAAAAAAATTGCCATATGATGTGCTCTTTTGGCTTGTAGGTTATGTTGTCCTCTCGGACGAATCTATTCTCCTCTTCGTCCTCATCCTCCTCCTGTTTTTGATCTCCACAACTGTGAAGTTGTGGAGGTCCTTGTGGTGGTGGTGGTGGTCCAGAAGATCCAGCAGCTGCAGCTAATGTAGCCATTTTCGACAGATATAAGTACAGGTCTTCCTCTCTCAAAGCAAAAAAGTAGAATAAGGAAAAAAGGTGTGGGCTTTCATCATTTGGAAAAAAAAAAATCCTGAACCAATGAAAAGTGTAAATTTTAGGTCACATGACCAGGGGTTTCATCATTATGAAACAAAAACTGTTATGAACCAATGAAAAGTGTTATTTTCAGGTCAAATGACCCGACGCGCTTACGCTACGCGCCCCGGGTCGTGTCACGTAAGCGTGTCGGAAGATTACGTTGCGCGATCGTATTCGCTCAAGTATTTCCGGGTGCGCTTACGCCGTGCATATCACGTGGACGCGGCTACGCGATATGTCACGATCATGTTTTCGTTCGCGAAAATGGAGCTTACGGGACGCTCCCCAGGGCGCCCTCCGCAGCGCTTCATAATAGTACGCTTTCCATTGCGGTCCCCGGGGCGCGCACCGGGAGCGCTCCGATGCAAAAAAAAAAAATATATACAAAAAAATAATTTGCAAAATTGAAGGGACTGGTAGCCCGATGTGCCTTTGCTTTGTCTCAAGATATATGCTCAAGTGGTTTTTAGGAAAATTAACTTAAAAAAATATATATTGGGCCACATTGGGCTATATATATGTTAGAGCCCAAATGTAGCCCAAAGGTAGCCCAATGTAGCCCAATGTAGATCAATGTACCTATAAAGTGAGACTTATAGTTAGGAATTAGCATTTAAAAAATCTATTAAATTCACTGTAAAAACCAGTGATGTCACTGACCATGTCATGAGTGATGTAATATGTGACGTCATCAGCAGTGCATTGCACGCGCAAGTTATAGTGAGTCCAACTAACTATAACGTGGGAATTTCAATGGTTTTATGTCAGTAAAATTTCCAGGTAACTACAACTGGTGTGAAACCTCTGGTTTTTTCAGTGAATTTAATAGGTTTTTTAAATGCTAATTCCTAACTATGACTGGTGTGCATGCCAGAAGTTCACATATCAAACACCTGGTGAATAGCATCCCGTATGGGGAGATGCTAAGGCTTTAGAGGATCCATAGCAGGGAGAGTGACCTGAAAAACGCCCAAAGAGAGAGTAAGAACAGATTTTTACAGAGGGGCTATTCTAGCAAAATCATAGATGCAGCTATTAAAAAACTGAACAGAAAGATAGAGCCGAACTGCTGTCAGGACAAACTAAGTTTCCACTGGAAGGGGAAGCCATAGTGACCAGGCCACCAGAATTCAGGATAATTGTGCAGTACAGCGCACAATTTAAACAAATCCAGTCTATCATCAGCCCATTAGTCCTCAGTGACCCAGTGATAGGGAGTGATCTTCCAAAAAGACCATCTATTACATACAGCAGGGGGCTGTCTATGAGGGACGAGCAAGTGAAAACTAGTCCTGAGGTCTTAGAGTCAACGGTCTGGTACCAAACACATACAGGCTTTTTCAATTGTAAGGTATGCAAGGCCTGTCAACAAGCAGTTAACAAATCCTGCTACCGCTCGCAATTTGACAAAAGGGAACATAAAATAGACAAGGTGTTAACATGCAAAACTGAATACTCCGTCTATGTCCTGATTTGTCCATGTGATTTGCTCTGTGTCGGGAGTACTAAACACCCCGAACACAAAAGAATTCTCCAACATTTAAGAGCAATTGACAATCAAGACAATACCTACCCTGTCGCAAGACATTTTAAAGCCAAGCATGACTCTAAGAGCAGTAAACTCAGGTACTATGCAATAGACTGCTTACCAGCAAGTAGACAAGGTGGCAACAGAGAGGTCAAACTTCGCCGCCTTGAGACTCACTATATACTTGCACTGAATACTAAGCATCCATCAGGTCTTAACATTACTGAAGATCTTTATACATGCTTATAGCGAGTCTAGTTGATGGACACATGACATTCTGGTATATGGTCTATTTTATTTGTACAATCAATTCGCATGTTTTATGGATTTTAGATACATATTTATTCTGATGAATTTTTCAGTTTGTTACGCTATGCCATCTTTTAGCAATGATATTTACTGTGATGGTTTTCTTAAATATACTTAATTTATAAATCAATTTTAGCCTTTATATACCATTTTAGGGTTTTAATTATAGGTGTAATAATGAATTGATTTGTCAATGTATATATATTTATTGCTGATGACGGTTGGTATTTTGCAGATGGAAGTTTATTTATTCATATTAATTTCTAAATCTATTTATAACATGCGTTGCGTTGCACATAATCTGTGGCCAGATTATACCATCTTGGTATTTTACTAATATCACTTTTGATCCCCATATAAGTGGCTCTGTATGAGATTATATGATATGGCCTTTTGCACTTTCACTCCGTCCCTTTGGGATTCTAATCTAATGGACATTTTAAACGTATGGGGCTCCATACCGTTCCACCCAGAAACATACCCAGGGATGAAAAGAAAACATGCTGCTATATTTGGATATTATTTATTTAACACAAACATCAGGATCTATGCTACACTAAGACTTATTATTAATGAAAAATAATTATTTTATTTTAAACCGCGTTTAATATTATTTTCTCACCTTCACAATATTTAGGCATTGTATATGTTTTTTTGCTGATGCGCAGGATTGAATTCAATTTTATTTGGTCAACTGCATATTTATGGTATTATTTATAAACAAAGTAAAATGAACTTAAAATAACGTGCTATCGTAGTTCACAAACAAAGATTTTTACTATGTCTATGCAACATGTAGGCCAAGTCTTGTAACGTCATCAGCATATAAAAACCAATGCCGTAATCTTATCTGTGTCATGTGATCAAGCGCTCTGTGTAGCGCGAAACGCGTCATGATGGCTGGGATCACAAACACCGAATAAACCACTTTGCATTTATTTTGGGTCCGTGTCCATGTTTTCAAGAAGAGAGAAGCCTGCCTTGTTGCCGGATTACCCTTGGAATATATATATATATATATATATATATATATATTCACTGAAAAAACCATAGGTTATAGGCCATATATAGTTAGGAATTTGCATTTACATGAATGATGTAATATGTGACATCATCAGCAGTGGATTGCGGGTGCGCGATATATAGTTAGCGCATCTAACTATATATGGAATTTCAATGGTTTTATGCGAGTAAAATAAGGTTTTGTAAATGCAAATTCCTAACTATATATGTTCTATAACCAATGGTTTTTTCATTGAATTTTCAAGGTTTTGTAAATGCAAATTCCTAACTATATATGGCCTATAACCTATGGTTTTTTCAGTGAATTTCATTGGTTTTTTAATAGCAAATATCAAAAGCTGTAAAATGTCAAGTACGTGATAGGTAAAAACGTTTTCGTGTTTATGCACGCTGATGTGCTTTGAACGCTGCCCCCCTCCCCTCTTTTCTCTTAGTAGTACTCTCTCTTTGCAGATAGTGAAGAGTAGTTAACGCAGGCCTTTACCCCCGTTGTAATCCGTCGTGCCTGCTTGTCTCTCCATTTGATTGATTGTTATCCAAGCATTTACTGTTTTACAATTGATTCTCTTTGGTTCATTCTCTATTTACAAACAAGCACAAAGTCGCAATACTCTGTTTAGTCTTTGCAGATAGTGAAAAATCGTGTAAAAAAATAAAAGTAATCGAGCAAAATCAGTAGGCCACTAATTGGATCTCTTTTTGACCTCGCTAAAATAGAAATATTAGGAACAACCCTTCATGAGAAATACGAAAATAGTGAGATGAACTGAGCTCCACACCATGAGGGCTGCAAGACAGCTCGGCTCCGCCACCCACCCCCCCCAAAATAACGACAAACCCTATGCAAATATTAAAAATATAGACAACACACCAGCAAAGAAACAGGGTAAAACATTTTATTAAATAACTATTTACATAACTATTTTATACTTTTTATTGCCCGATCCGGCTAGCTCAATCGATCGAGCATGAAACTCATGCACTCTGATAGCAAGCGTTGCTACTGATGCTATGCAGACCAAAACTGGTTTTCAGTTTGTACATTTTTCTAGATTTTTCCATCCAAGGTTGGTTGATTTTGTAGAACGATGGCTTCAGATTTTCAACATACGGTGTGGTGGCGCGGACTGGGAGGGGGCGCTTCGCTCCTGCCCCCTCCCCAAGTAAGATTTTCATACGTGAAAGTACGTTAATGGTTTTGGTCCCTGAGTTGCTTCAATGTCACTGCCATTCTCAAATGGCATAAGTTCTGGATGTTGGGTGCCATAGTTCAGAGTTCTGAGCAGCGCTTGTAACACTGTCTGAAGCTTATTTCCACCTACTGCAGCTTCACTATTCTCAAAGTAAGTGAGTGTCGTTTGTGGACCTGACTGCATTTGAAAACAATGTGATATGTTACCTTCCTAAACCGCTTGACGGAGGCCCCCGAGGGGCGGTGTGATGGCCATGGACTCGGAGAAGACGCTTGGCTCCGACCCCCTCCCCAAGTCTTATAGCACCGGTGTAGCCTGAGATCGCCCCCGACATAGGCGGCCGGCTCCCGGGGTCCGGCGGAACTTTTTGCCTTTTGATGACTCTTCTATTCTGGACCTTGTCCCACAATCCGTTTGACCTGAACACACGCTGTAGTGGGGCGCCCCTTTACCGTTTTAGTTGCCATTCCGCCCGCTTTTGCTACACTGTGCCTCTTCCGCCATTCAGCTGTTTACCGCCCGCTCTTGCAACTACAGCGTCTCGCTCACCATGTAGTTGAGTTGCTCCCGCTCTTGCGATGCAACGATAAGCGACTGCCACAGGACTCTCAAAATGGCGGCCGGCTCTTCAGATTTGGGCGTGGTCCACTAAAATGGCCCTGGGACACCTTGGAACTCGGACGCTTCCCTGATAGGGCTTGGGTCCCATTCTCGAAAGCGTCCCCTCAGCCGTGAAGATTCTACAAAAGTCTTGGAGGCCCCCGACTCCCGCAGGCTTCTGGTGGGGAGCGGCTGCCATGTTTGCTCATGGAATGGCCACGACGGACCTACGAGATGGTAGTGCTCTCATGCTGACGCCAGCTTTAGTCTGAAACATCCAGAAACACTGTAGACTACCAATTCGATCAGTTCCGGTAGCGCCCCAACATGACCCGGTAGAGAAGAACTTGCCCTCCCCTCTTTGACTGATGGTTCTTGTTGCCTGTCCCCTCTGTTGTCATTTTACAGAACTTTTTGGACTGCTGAAAGGGGTTGTGTTCCGAACGCTGGTTGGTGGAGACATTTTGACTATATTCTTGACCTACGTTGTCGCGTAATGCGTTATATGACACGCCGCGTTAGCGCACCCGGAAGTAATCCGGGGTGCGGCGCGCAGCGCGTAACGTAGGCATAACAGGTCATGTGACTTGTTAATAAAACTTTTTATTGGTTCATTTTACTTTTGTTATTTTAATAATGAAAAGCTTGGTCATATGACCTAAAAAATACGCTGTTTATTGATTTCGAACTTTTTTTTTAAAAACATATATGTTATAATATTCCAGGCTAATGTACTTTCCCCGAAAATTTACAACTGTCCTGCAAGTAAAATATATTCCTTTTTCGAGAAAAAGGGCGTTTCTTCGTTCCATGACGGAGCCGTTGAGTAAAAGAGACTCGGCCTGCTGTCTTAGTCGCCGATACGCCTGATTATCAGATTCTTATTGATCACTTTATGTTGCAGGAGAGGAAAACACAACTGCCCTTGACCATTTATCTTTACTGCGTTCCTACATATTATACCTTTTATCCGTCATGTAATTGGACTGCTTTATTTCACTTGCCTTTTACTGATTCGAAAACAGTGACTAAAAGTAAAAACTTTACCAATGTAAATACTACTACCATGTTTTGTTTTAAAAACCTTTATTGTGAAAATGTCAGCATACAAATACGGGCCTATAACCACGTGGGCCGGCCACGGAGCAAACTGAAATTCGAACTTTCAATAGTACAGTAATCAATAACACATCAGAACTTAATATCAATAGGGATGTCGAAATATTCAATCAATTCTCGTCCCCGCCCGCCATGAGCATCAAAACTGCATTCATATCTCGTGATATCAAGGTTGTTCAACCAGTACACAACAATGAGTTACGAGTCCCATTTATACCGGCGCCATTTTGGACGAGGCCGGGCAGGTCCAAGATATAGTCAAAATGTCTCCACCAACAATCGGCCAGACCAGAACCCCTTTCGGCCCTTTATGCTACAAGATGGTGTCTTCCATTCAGAAAATATTGTTGGCAGCATTTTGAAAGGAAACATAAACAGCCGTTCTCCTAGTGAGTCTCACATTGTTACATTTAAGAAGAATGTTGAAGAGTAGTATGTGGAAAATCTGAAGCCATTTTTCTACAAACTCTCAATCAGCCTTGGATGGAAAAAAAAATCCTGAACAATGTACAAACTGAAAACCAATTTTTGTCTGTATAGCATCAACAGCAACGCTTGAGTCAGCTTTGTGTCAAGCCGCCATTTTGATTCAATCAATAACGTCCCCCTGCACACATTCAGGGACCTGGTCATGTCTTCAGATGAAACGGATTGTGGGACAAGAAGCAAAAAGGAAAAGGAAAAAAGTTCCGTCGGACCTCGGGAGCCGGCCGCCTAGGTCATGTGCGACCTTTGGCCACACCAGGGCAATAGTGAAGCTGCAGCAGGTGCAAATAAGCTTCAGACAGTCTTCAACTTAGTCTGATTCTTATAATAAGTGCGTCGACAACACACACAAGTGAAATTAGGCCTCTCACTTGAATTCATTTGACTTTCGGCGCAGCATTGTAGGATGGCCACACCAGTGCGGCAACTTGCTGGACACCACCTTGGTGCCATCCGGATCTCGGCGCGTTCGAGTCACTGTACCGCAAGAGTGACCGCAACTCAGCTGGACACGCCGTCTTTCGGCGCAGCATTGTAGGATGGCCACACCAGTGCGGCAATTTGCTGGACACCACCTCGGTGCCATCCGGATCTCTGCGCGTTCGAGTCACTGTACCGCAAGAGTGACCGCAACTCAGCTGGACACGCCGTCTTTCGGCGCAGCATTGTAGGATGGCCACACCAGTGCGGCAATTTGCTGGACACCACCTCGGTGCCATCCGGATCTCGGCGCGTTGTGCTGCCTTTGGCCTACTGTAGCCGCAAGTGCGGACGCAACTCAGTTGGACGGCGAGTGAAACGCTAAGGGGCGCCGCACTGCAGCCGAGGAGCCTCCATCTTGGGGGAGACGCACAGCCCCCACTGACTGACGTGACCTCACAGGCCAACGGGGCGCCCCACGCCGACTTTCGGCGCAGCATTGTAGGATAGCCACACCAGTGCGGCAATTTGCTGGACACCACCTCGGTGCCATCCGGATCTCGGCGCGTTGTGCTGCCTTCGGCCTATTCGCACATCGATCCGCTACTGACGCCGCTTCACGTGCCAACGGATTTTCTACGCTTTTTGTAGCCCTATGCCGCATAACAGGTCATGTGACTTGTTTATAAAACTTTTCATTGGTTCATTTTACTTTTGGTTTCCTAAAGATGGAAGGCTTGGTCATATGACCTAAAAATAACACTTTTCATTTGTTTAGAACATTTGTTTTTCCCAAACGATGAAAGCCCCACCTTGTTTCTGGATGATTCAGACTGAAGCTGGCGTCAGCATGAGAGCACCACCATCTCGTGGCTCCGTCGTGGTCATTCCGCGAGCAATCATGGCAGCCGCTCCCCACCGGAAGCCTGCAGGAGTCGAGGGCCCCCAAGACTTTTGTAGAATCTTCACGGCTGAGGGGACGCTTTCGAGAATGGAGCCCAAGCCCTAGCAGGCAAGCGTCCGAGTTCCAAGGTGTCCCAGGGCCATTTTAGTGGACCAGGCCCAAAACCGAAGAGCCGTCCGCCATTTTAAGAGTCATGTGGCAGCCGCCTATCGCTGCACTGCAAGAGTGGGAGCAAATCAACAACATGGTGAGCGAGACGCTGTAGCCGCAAGAGCGGGCGCAACTCAGCTGGATGGCCGCCACCTGGGGAGGCCCATTCACGCTGCCTCCCCCACGCCCCCCCCCCCCCGGGCAGCCCCACGCCAATTTTCGGAGCAGCATTGTAGGATACCAAAACCAGTGCAGCAGTTTACTGGACATCACCTGGGTGCCATCAACATCTCAGCGCGTTCTGCTGCCTTGGAACTATTCGCACAACAGACCGCTACTGACGAGGCCTCCTCCGCACCACCCGGGATGCCCCACGCTGTTTTTCTTTGCTGCATTGTAGGATCCCAAAAACCAGTGCGGCACCCAGGTGACATCACCTGGGTGCCGTCCAGAACTCAGCACGTTGTGCTGCCTTGGGACTATTCGCACAAAAGACAGCTTCTGACCATTGTTGCTTTTTTTGTCAAAAATGTTTAAATGTTTTTTACAGTTTTTGTTCTGTTCGTTATATTTAAAAGTTAATAAAGTTTTATAATCCCACTTTATTGGAGTGCTATATATTTTTAAAAAAATCGGGTGAATGGGGCCTTGAGTCGGGTTATTGTCATGTGTGGGCTTTGCAAGTGTACTGCTACAGGATCGGACATTTCAAACTCAAATGCACGTTCTTTTTCTTACCTTTCCGAAGCATGGAGCGCAATAGCAGGCAGAGAAAGGCTGATGCAAGTGTTGAACACTGCCTGGCAAGTTGCTGGCAGTGCCCCCCCCCCCGCCCGCTCCTGAAAGAGGACACACACACACCGCCGCCCGAGTACTTCACAGATCATTAAAAGACCATGCGCTTGTTCATGAGGCTTAAATGGTTTATCACCCCTTCTAGAACCCCTGCATCGACCCTCTGACGTTTCCTGGAAAAATTACCACGTAACACAATACCAAGCCCTGTCAGCTGAAACCCCCGAGGAATCGTGGGGCATATTATCAAGGGGGTTTATCTCCGCTTTTTTGGCTTTAAAAGCCAAGAAAGCGGAGATAAAATTATCTCCCTATTAGCAAGCTGTCGCTAACACCAGTTAGTGACAGCTAAAAGGAGATAGCGACCATCTTGGGCCCCGCTTTGCATGTCAGTGATATTTATCACTAATGACATGCAAAGTGGGCGTGCCAAGATGTTACCGACTGGAAACAGTCCCTAACATCGCTATCTCCTATTACCAACTTTTGGAGATATTCGCGCTAAGCGCGAATATCTCCAAAAGCTAACACCTGCCCTGAGCAGTTCTTAGCCATGTTATCCAATGGGAGGTGGATAACATGGCTAAGAGCATTTGCTCGATAATGCATGAATATCGCTGACTTTTCAGCGATATTCATGCATTGCGGCCGTTTTTTATCGCATTTGCGATAAACCTTGCTAATAGCAAGGTTTATCTGCGATAAAAATCGCCGATGTGCGGCGATAATTTTTGTCTCTAAACAAGTTAGAGACAAAAATTATCGCTAGTTGTTGGTAATATGCCCCCGGGTTTTTGCTTGCAGAAATCGGGAGGCGGGAGACTAGCACTGAAATCAGTAGTCTCACGCCTGAATCGGGAGGGTTGGTATGTCTGGATTCTCCACAGCTGGGGCCATAAACTACATCCGCAGGGCTAGGTGATAGCCTGGGTCCGGCCTGGACAATCGGACACAGAGGAAGAGGAGTGTCAGAGGGTGCGGTAGTGAATAGGGTGAAAGGGAGGTGTCGGGCGGGCACAGGGTGTGATTCTCAGGGAAGAGCAGCGCAGATGGGGAGAAGTATATGACCCATGCATGAGAGAGAGAGCGGGGGTGACCAGTGCGTGGGGGAGATGCTTGCGAGGGTGGGGAGCCGTGCTGAGAATCGACAGCGTGCAGAGACTGGGTCTGGTCAAGGCATCTAAAATGGCTGCCGTGCACGACAAAATTGTGGCATTGTACAAAAAGGCAAGATGGCGCAGACAATGTTTATCAATAAGGATTCATTTATAACAAAATATTTACTCGCAGTGTCAAAATGGTGGTCAACACTTCCTGATTTCCATCGAATCGAACGTTAACAGACGTCACGCAGCAAAAAAAAAAAAAAAAAGCTCACGCACAGCCGCTGGAAGACATGTATCAACATATATGAGCCTCCTCAGCCATCCTCAGAAAACATAAGGGGTCAGGATACGTCTCCCGCACCCCCTTATACCTAGTAATTTAATTAAAACGAAACACAAAATGGCGAATTCCCGTTTCGCTACTAGTTTGCGGCCCAGTTCGCGGCCCGTGAAGTGCTTCTACCGTGAAAAATCATTTTTTTTTATTTTCCCCACGGGACCCTTTAATAACCCCAACAACATTCCTAGGGGGTCAAGAGAGGTATACCTTGCCCCCTTTCATTAAATTCCCCCTTCGTTTTTCACCTCTTCTTCTCTCTCGATCCTACCGAGAGACAAGATGGCGGCCGCACCGGACTGTTTGGAATGTTGACAGACACCGGAGAGCCAATCAGCTTTCTGCGCGCAAAGTTCTGTTTCGCGAAAAGTAAGCGAACCGGAGCGCAGCCCGGAGCGCTGTTACAGATATATATCTTGTTTTGAACGTTAATTTCTCAAAAACTACTGGAGCACATATATTGAGACCTAGCAAAGGCACATCGGGCTAACAGTCCCTACAATTTTGCCAAGTTTCGTGCAAATCCATTCAGCCGTTCGAGCTAAAAGTGAGTCCAACCGCCCTATGGAAATTAACATGGGAAAAACGCGTTTTGGGACCCCCCTTTTTTCTTGGCCCCCCTCGACAAAACCCCCCCAAATTTTCAAGGGCTGCTCAGAAACAAAATGTGCCATTTTCCTGAAAATTTCAGCCGATTCCGTCCACAAACGCCAAAGTTATTAGACATAGAATTTTCAAAAATCCCATAGGGAATAAATCCTAACTATATATACCTACTGGCGATAGCCAGTAGGTAATATATATATATATATATATATATATATATATATATATATATATATATATATATATATATATTAATTACCTACTGGCGATAGCCAGTAGGTATATATAGTTAGGACCTAGTTACCATAGGAAATTCTGAACATTCTATTGGGAATAACTTTGGCGCCGATTGAGGGATCTGCCTGTAATGCTCCTTAAATTTGCCTTGCTGTGCTCTGCTCCTTCCCTGAAAGTTTCGGGGGGATTTGTCAAGCGGGGGCTGAGAAAAAAGGGGGGTCCCAAAACATGTTTTCCCCATGTTAATTTCCATAGGGACATTCTGACAAGGCTACAGCTCGAACAGGTGAACGGAATTACACCAGATTTGGCAAAATGGTAGGAACTGGTATGCAGCAGTGCCTTTTGTATGTTTGGTGAAAATCCCTCCTGTAGTTGTTGAGAAATTAAATTTGAGCAAATTATGTATCTATATGCGCTCAACATTCTATTGGGAATAACTTTGGCGCCGATTGAGGAATCTGTGTGTAATTTTCCAGAATTTTGGCCAGCTCCGCTCCGCTCCTTCCCTGAAAGTTTCGGGGGGATTCGTCAAGCGGGGGTCCCAAAACGTGTTTTCCCCATGTTAATTTCCATAGGGACCTTTAGACACGGCTACAGCCCAAACGGCTGAATGGAATTACACCAAACTTTGCAAAATGGTAGGGCCTGGTATGCAGATGTGCCTTTGCCAAGGGTGAAAATCCCTCCAGTAGTTCTTGAGAAAATTGAATTTGACATTTTTCAAATGGCATTTTCTATGGGACCTTCAGACACGGCTACAGCCCGAACGGCTGAACGGAATTACACCAAACTTGGCAAAAAGGTAGGGACAGGTATGCAGTAGTGCCTTTTCTATATTTGGTGAAAATCCCTACAGTAGTTGTTGAGAAAATTGAATCTGAGCAAATTATATATCTATATGCGCTCACCATACGCGCACCGTATGCGTAGGGTACGCGTACCTTATGCGTACGTGCGCTTACCCTTACATGCGCGAGCGAGTTTCTGATTGGCTGGCAGTCGACTGTCAACATTTCAAACTGTCCAAACCAGGAAGTGTTGGCCACCATCTTGTTTTTTCAGGAGGAACTGAGGCACAAGAGAGCCCAAAACAAAAGTGGAAAACACGAAAAGGGGGCAGGGTAGAGACCCCCAACCCTCTAGCCCTTCTCAGGGGGTCCCAAAAGGACCCCTGCAATTTAAAAAAAATTTAAGAAAAAAAATTGCACTTGGTGGTCCATTTGGGACCCCCTGAGAGGGGCTAGGGGGTCTGTACCCTGCCCCCTTTTTGCGTTTTCCACTCTTGTTTTGTGCTCTCTTGTGTCTCACTTCTCCTGAGAAACAAGATGGCTGCTCAGGTGGTCCCAGAAGGATAATAACATATATAAACGTTATCCGCTAACAGAATTAGCATTTACAAAACCTTTGAAATTTATTGAAAAAAAATATAGGTTTCACGCCTGATATAATTAGGAATTAGCATTTAAAAAACCTTGAAAATTCACTGAAAAAACCATAGGTTTCAATCCTTATATAGTTAGGAATTAGCATTTAAAAAAACCTTGCAAATTCACTTAAAAAAAACATAGGTTTCAGCCCTTATATAGTTAGGAATTAGCATTTAAAAAACATTGCAAATTCACTTAAAAAAACCATAGGTTCCGGCCTTATATAGTTAGGAATTAGCATTTTAAAAACCTTGCAAATTCACTAAACAAATCATAGGTTTCAGGCCTTATATAGTTAGGAATTAGCATTTAAAAAACCATTGAAATTGCTCCTATATAGTTAGTTGTACTAACTATATTTCGCACACCCGCAATCCACTGCTGATGATGTCACATAATACATCATTCATGACATGGTCAGTGACATCACTGATGACATCACTGATGACATCTCAAATGACATCACTGATGACATCTCATTTGACATCACTGATGACATCATGAAATTTATTGAAAAAACCATAGGTTTCAAGCCTTATATAGTTAGGAATTAGCATTTAAAAAACCTTGCAAATTCACCTAAAAAACCATGGGTTTCAGGCCTTATATAGTTAGGAATTAGCATTTAAAAAAACATTGCAAATTCACTTAAAAAACCATAGGTTTCAGGCCTTATATAGTTAGGAATTAGCATTTTAAAAACCTTGCAAATTCACTGAACAAACCATAGGTTTCAGGCCTTATATAGTTAGGAATTAGCATTTAAAAAAACATTGAAATTGCTCCTATATAGTTAGTTGTACTAACTATATTTCGGGCACCTGCAATCCACTGCTGATGATGTCACATATTACATCATTCATGACATGGTCAGTGACATCACTGAAGACATCTCAAATGACATCACTGATGACATCTCATTTGACATCGCTGATCACATCACTGATGATATCATTCATGTGATAATACGATGCACCTCCTCACACTCTAATATAACCTTTGAGAAACCCGCTGTTAAATACAGACTACCATTCTTAAAACCATTGACACACCTATACCAGTTACCACATACGCACTCACTGATTGCTAGGTCTACACACACATTCACTCATTCACCCATAGAATCACTCAGACATACAGTGACTCATCAATACAACACTATCATATGCACTCATACACCTATACAGACACTCACACACTGCCACTCATCCATGGAGTTACTCACACACCTAGTGAGTCATGCAAAGAATCAATCACACTTCCATTTCCTCAACTATACAGTTATACACACAACACCTTACTTATATAAACATATACTAACACATACTTACTCAATTATACAATCACTGATACAAGTACACAATGATCCATACAGCCACTGGCACATTCACTGGCTCTCATGTATAGTGATTTATATATGCCAACTCTCACATGCACTGTGTTTTACATATGTACTTACTTGGGCATGTAGCACTGAGATATCCATTCACTCACCAACACACCCATGCACACAGTCAACCGCCCATATAGCTGTTTCAACATGCACTCTTGAACTCATACACCTAGTGAATCAACTGCTCACACATCTATGCACAGAGTCACACACCTCCCAGCCACCCACACACACACACACTCAGTCTCCCATTCAAATACTTGGGCAATCAATCAATAACCCATATAGCCACTCATATAGCTACTGATCAACACATGCAGCAGCTTACACAACAACATACATACTGATGCACACATTCAGACAGTTTAGTCACTAACCCATGCATTTAGTAAGACACATTTAATCTCACTCATACAGTCAGTCACACACCTACTAAATCCTTCATCCAGACACTTATACATCCACTCATTCTTCAATATGTAAAACATATTTAAACTTTACAGAAACACACAGTCACTGGATGATGTCATCAGTGATGTCATCAGTGATGTCATTTGAGATGTCATCAGTGATGTCATCAGTGATGTCACTGACCGTGTCATGAATGATGTAATATGTGACATCATCAGCAGTGGATTGCGGGTGCGCGAAATATAGTTACAACTAACTATATAGGAGCAATTTCAATGGTTTTTTAAATGCTAATTCCTAACTATATAAGGCCTGAAACCTATGGTTTTTTAAGTGAATATATATAAATATTAGAGGGGGAACAGGGAGAAAGCCTTAAGACAGCTTGAAAGTAAATACATCTTACTTCTAGATACCAGGATCCCTAATGGATTAAACACAGGGGAAGACCTTTATTGCTTCCTATAGCGGGGTGTAGTAATGGGAATACTGGACTCCGACCTGCCGTGTCACCATCTTTCAGGAACCTGATTGGGCAGGGGCAGAAAAGATTATAGCAATTTATGACCCAGTGGGCCTGGCTACTTAGTGTAGTATACACACAAGGATCCCTGAAATCATCTTAATGGGTATCTTTTCTGAAAGCATTGGGCACCCCTGTTTGACCCCGTATCTCTCCAGGCTGTCAATGGATTATGGAATGGGCACTATGCCATAATGTTTACTCTAAGTCGTATCACAAGCTGTGTCTAATTTGGTTTTCGGCATTGATAATATTGTCAATACAATCACTTCTGTTAGTGGGTGGCATGTAACTCTTCATAATGAGAGAATTAATTAACGTGCCATCACCAATGCACTCCCTGTATATATGAGTTGGATACTTGGTTTTAACATGCACAATTTTGCACATTTTCACAATTTTGCACTCTATTAAATAGCATATTTTGCACGTTCCCTGTAAAGTGAGACTTTTGTAGCGAATTTTGACTGTATATACTAAATCAAAATATGGAGAGGGTCAACATGTGTATTATTTAACAAGGAAAAAGGGAGATAGGAGAATTGATTGGAAATAACACTTCAGTCAATGGGTAATTGTAATGTATGATATATTTTGTAGATATTGTGTAAATATATCAATTTACCTTTCCCTTTGTATATAGACCTATGAAAATTGTAAATTGGGTTTTAGACAATATCTCCGATCATGTAGTATTTTCTCTATGTCTATGTTTTGCTTAAGTTTCACCATTGGGGACACACAGTATATAAATTGCACTTATTGGTTCTTATGGTCATGTGATCAAGGCTGCCGTGTTGCAGCCGAAACGCGTCATGCTGGGGACAGAAGAACAATAAACCACCTTTAATCTGAAAAGAGCGCAGTTTTGTGGTCTGTACCTACGTCTGTGGAGTCGGAGTCAATTGCCGATTAGTAGGAGTGTGGAACGGATATATATATATATATATATATATAAATCGATATGTTAGACAGCTGTATCGGTGGAAGCACATTTTTGGGTAATTTTAATTATAACTTTAGGGTGGCGATATTTTTAAATTCTCCATTTTTGACTCAATATTTTTGTAAGTAGATATTTTTTACTGAACCTCCTTACTCCAAATGTTATGCATTTAAAAATGTCAAAATAATCTCAGTATAATGTGCATTGTTCTAACCTCTGTTTTTCCTTGCTGGTCTGCATTGCACTTTTTTCCATTTGAAAATATAGTTGCCATGGTATTTTCACTATTTTTTAATTGCTCGTATTCATTTGTATTTGAATTGCTTTAGCTTAGAGATTTTAGCTTAATTTACTTGACACAAATTGTACTTGATTTATTTGAACCTAATAACAAACTTGTTTGGCCAATACACAAGTGTTACCTATTCCAAATGACCTAGTTATATGCTAGTTGTCTTTTTAAACATGCTTTGATTCTTGTTCCAATTTATGTGGCAAAGTATGCAATTCATTTTCCTTATTATATAATGTGTCCTTTCTGCATTGCAGATGTAACATTACCTAAATTAAGTGAATCAATTTAAAGATAAAAGAGGAAAGTGAGAGTCTTTTTGGTAAATGGTTTCAGCATGTTTTTGAATTTACTTTGTTTTCCACTGATCCTGAGAATAAAACCTTTCTGATAAGGAAAGTGTCCATATCTTAGTGGTCATATCCATAACACCGGTTATGATGATGTGGTCTGAGTGTGAACGGTGTAATACATCATATTCATAGGGCCTAAGGACCACATGCAGAGATGGCCAAAACATTGAATGAACAATCCCGGGTAAGTTATTGGGGGAATTGTTTAGTAGTTCTTTGTAATGCTGGGGCCACTTAAACTCCAGTTAAAGGGGTTCCACCTCAACTTCCCTCTTGGATTTTCGAAAACTGCATTATATTGCCTTACAAAGGCAGGTAAATGTAAACTGCTCTTTGTCTAAAAGTCTAAGACCCATCATTTACACTGAAGAAAATTGAAGCAGTGTGTCAAGCCATCTGACAACAAAATCTCCTTGCACAACAAATGTGTATTGAGCACCTGTCCCGCCATCAGTGGAACTTTTCAGACTGCTTCGGGAACGCTCCAGGAAGGAGATACCTCGTGGCACATTTGTTAACATTTGTTATGCTTGTTAGCTTCCGACGTGGCAAAACTACCACGGATTGTCTTTCATCTGGATCAGATCTTTCGACAAGTGTTTTTTTTTATATGATTAAGTTCCCCTCTACAAAAAAGAGAAAAATGCACGTGTGTTTCAGACTTTGTAGAGACAGTAATACTATTCTAGTAGCGATGATTAGGAAACCACAGTCCAAGCAACTAAGCACGTGTTTGTCTAACGTGATGAAAAAAAAGAAGCTGTTGTAGTTTAACCTTAATTTTTATTGGCTTAGCCATCTTTCAAATAGGAGGTTGAACTGGGAAGACTTATGAAATCTTTATTTACAGGTACCTTACTCTCCCAGGCCTAATTAGTTATCCCCCACCCCCCTCCCTACCTGGGATATATGCTGAGGAGGGCCCAACCATTATCTACCACCTTCTGCCTCCAGACAAATCTGTATTTACGTGTTATTTGCAGGTGTATGACGTGTTACATATACACCGAGTGCGCGGCTGTGTTGGGTCTCTTCTCTATATCTCGGTCTCCATCACAGCGACTTTTCTTTGGTACTTCTTCCTTTCCACCCCTTTGTCCTTCTCCTGGTCGCATCTCGACGTTTGCTTTCTGCACTCCAGTGCTCAGTTTCAAAGAGACACTGGGGTGCCATTCCTTTCAGTCCTCTACACCAGCTAGAAACAAAAGCTACAAATGAGTTGCTGTTTCATTATGGCATAAAATGTATGCATCTGATCGTTACAACGCTGCCACAAGTCCGAGGAAACTATGGAGCTAAACAGCACGTGCTGTGTGTTGCTTTGTTCTGTGCGACCCATGTGGCAGTCGCACTCACTATAAGTTTCATTTCATTCATTCACTCACAACAGATGGGGCCTAGGCTAGGGAGCCCCTCCAGAATGGGGGACCTTGTGGGTCCCCTGCACGGCCTGGGCTGAGGAAGCGTCTATTACCTCCTTGTTAGTCTTCCTCGCAACATGACTAATGAAGTGAGGTTCAGCTACACACCAGAACCCTCCAAAGCAAAAGTTAGCCTCCCATCCCTTCCCAATATGGCTGACCCATACACTCGATGACCACTATAAGAGGCAGGCCGGCCCAACCCAAAGACTGAAACTACCAAGCCAAAACATGAAGCCGATAGACAGATAGGATGGGAGGGACGGGAACTCATGTGGCGAGGAAGACTAACTCGGAGTAATGATGATTACCGGTATGTAACCGGGGCATTATGCTCCAGCAACCAGCGTGTCTTTCCAGCCTTCAGCTTCACACAAACACTTCCTCCAACCTTGAAATACCAGTAGAGCTGCGCGTTTTTTCAAGGCAGCCGTTTTTGGAAATGAAAAGCAGACATTGACAAACGTTAGCAACCTCAAGCACCTGTCCAGCCGTTAACAGGATTGTAAACACTATTAGGTTTGATCTGCCTACCAGATGGCAACATTTCGGAGACTTGCAGCTACATCACCTCATTATTACAGTTTATGGCGCTGTGCTGTCCTCAGCGGAAGGAAGGACGTTCTATGTGACAGTAGTGAAGCGTAAGTCATTTTCGTAACCTCTCATGCTGATTGTAGCATCCTTCTATGTATCGAAAGCTAAAACTAATAGCACAAAAAACTATCTTTCCTCTTGAAGAAATGCCAACAATGGTAGCCTACCACAATGCAGACATTGCGCCAATGTACTCCTACTTATCAGTTTACGACCTACAGTAATTACTCTACCTGGTATGATTGGTGAGTAGGACAAACAGCCGTTGATAAAAAAATATCACATGAGGAATAATCAAGCTTTCTGTTTTCAGAAACGAACACAGCATTATTTGTTATCGCTGTGGTACGTTTACCGGAGTGACAAACAAATTCCATCACCTATCAGTAAATGGAAAGGGCAGTGACAGGAAACATTGTTCAAAAAATAATGATTTGCAATTACTTGCATTTCTATTGACATTGCCTAGTACACAATCTGCAAGACCCAATCCTGACGATTATTAATTTTAGTGATAAATACTACCATTTTATATGGTCGTAATTCCTGTATTGAGAAAGCCATTATTACCAGTAATTTCAATTGCTGCTAGTTTTACTCTTCCTAATGGCACTTTTTTTTTTTAAATTAGGTGGACCCGGTTAAAATTATAGGAAAAATCATTCCTTTTTAGGTAAACCTAGAGACAGAGGGGCAGATTTACAAGGTCTGGTGCATCTCTGCACATCAACAGGGATGCGCCATAACACTTGTGACACGCAAAACCACCCATGCGCCACCGCTGATGCGCCGCATTTACAAAGCGGCGCTCCGTGGCTCCCGGATGTGCAGATGCGTGTCGCATCCCCTGGTGTAAAGGCGGCGCATTGCTGGAGTCGCGTCACAAGAATGACCGGCTCCAGCAAGGCTCGGGGGTGCCCTATGCCTAACATGCTGTGTCACTCATTATGCCTGCTTCAAGCAGGCTCAGGGTTTGGGCGCAGCATGGCCGTAAAAGTGACTCCGTGAAATCTTGCATATTTCACTGCATCACTTTTACGAGGCATACCTACGAGGGAACGCCCACCCTGCACTGTAACACCCACATGAAAACTGACACAGGTTTCATGTGGCACAGTGGTTAACAATGTGACGCATCTCCCTAGATACGTCACGTTGTAAATAAGGTGCAACATGACGCATGGTTTATGCCTCCGCTGCATCACAAAAGTGATGCAACTGCGGCGTAAATGTCTCACTAGGGGCTTGCAAATCTGCCAGTGCGTTTTTGCCTAGTGACTGCTTCACATACTCCTGTAACAAAAGCAAATTATAGCTAAAAACATAAATACACATATTTAACTTAGAGGGACTTTGGGACAGGCGTCTTCATCTATTGATTCGTTCCACTGTCCTTCACATATGACATCCTTCCCCCACAGCACACATCATAAAGGATTTGGTCATCCCGCTTCAGCCATTGGATCTCTTGCAATGTGAAACGAAGGACAATTTAGTAGAAAGGAAAATACACCATTACTTTTACTTTCTATCAGAACTCCTTTTCGAGGGCCATGGGCACACAGGTGTTACTGGACCCAACTGTGGGAGTTGAGGCCTTTCACTCCTGATGTCCGGGGGCACAATTTATTATGGGTCCAGAGTAACTGGGCCAAGTGCCCCGTCTGCACTTGACTCTAAGGGTTGCGTGGTCCAAGCAGTCCAATGCTCCCTGAGGGGGGAGATGTGGATTCAGATTAGTGAATACATGTTCACAACTTGAAATGTATGCAATAGCAACAATAAATGATTGTGCAACCAAATGCCCACTTTTATAACAAAAACAAACAGTATTTTATTTCCACCACTATCCACAAAATGGAAGAATGCAACATACACATACAAGATCGGGGCTCTAGTATCTCTCTGGCAGTTTCCTGTCTCACACACTCCTGCATTAGGGAACATGGTTATTCCTCATTCACTAATGGTAACATCCAGGGTATCCAGGGTAACCCCACTAGCAGTAGGCTGAGTCTCAAGAGTCCACTACGACTCTTATTTAAAGTCAACAGTGTTCCTGCGCACACACACTCGAGTTTAGCAGCAAGTTCCCCCTGGGACTTCAGGCCCGAATCAAGTCTTACCTGCTCCGGCGGAAGTAAAGCATTCAGAGTACTGGAGTGCATGAAACATGTCCACTGGAGTAAGCAGCGTCTCCAGTCCAAGTCAGGTGAGTTGCTCGAATGCAGCATCAGCAGCTGCAATCGATTAACGCTGACCCTTGCCCTCACTGTTGCACTCCTCCAGTGATCAGAGCTTTCCTATGGGGTAAGTGTTCGCACACTCTTGATGAGCAAAGGTTATGAGGATCCTGTTCTTGTTCCCACTTGGGTGATGATGCTCCCTTAGTGTCCTCACTCATCAAGCGGGGGTCAAGCCAGTCGCAGTCCTTGTTGCTCCTGGTGACTTACAGGCCGCCATCGCTTACTGTCCATAGGCTCCGGCTCGATCAACACAGCAAAGTTATCCACTGCAGTCCCTCCGGGCATACGGGGTTGTTGCATCACTGCCACACACCTCATGGCAGTCTTTCACCTTGGCTGCCTCTCCTGGAATACAAGGTCACCACTCCACTACTGCACAAAGCTTCAGCCCTTCTGTACTTCATTTGTTACCACAGAGGGCACTCCTGGCTTATAGGGTGGCTACAAGCCGAGGACCTGGACCTAGAAAGGTATACTGCTGGGTGATGGCTCAGATTGAAGACCACCCACATAGTTTAACCGGTCCTGTGTGAAGAAGCTAACCCCCTGAAATCGGATGGAGTCTGGTAGGTGACATATTAACATACCGCAAAGAGAAGCTACTCTGCCCTCACTTTACTGATAGGATAGAGACCCCTCAAATAGGGGGTCAACCTTGCCCTGAAGAAAGTCCTGGACCTTCACAGCCACTACGGACTGAAACATGTCGGCACTAGGGTCTTAGGACCATAATACTCCAATCAAGACCCAATTTTATATATTTTTAATTACCCAGACAGACCCCAAAACAAAGGGAAACCGGGGATCTGCCTGAGGTATTTTATCTTTAACCCCCCTTGTCTTGCAACTATTCAAATAGCTCCCAACATTGTGGTTGAGCTAAGCCCGACTTGTAGGGGTCGGGGTGACCCGATGATGAAGCATGACACCACTAGGTTTGAAAGTTTGAAAGTTTAGTTTATTGCATTGATTAATTAAAATCTTAGCAGTCCACACATCGATATAAAATTTATAAATAAAATGCATGTATACCTTGATTTCATATTTCCTTAAAAGCGTGATGCACATGTTTTAAAATCGAACGATTACTAAGTCAAATACATACAGTTTATTTACGATAGGAGTAAAAAGGGATAGCGCCCAATCTGGTGGTAGCCCCAGTGTCCATAGTTATGACAGGCTATTATATAGTCTTAACGACTGAAGTTAAGGTCAGGACGTGAAGGGGGTCGAGGAGAGTTACCGGACAAGGTGGCTTAGACGGTGGCAGTATGGCTTAGACTGTGGCGGAAAGCTTTATTTGGGCAGTTTTCATGAAGTGGAGGAAGCTGCAGATTAATTTAACGTTGGTCCCGCTGAAACAGGCCTTTACTGCCTGTCGACAGGACCTAATATGCCTTTCGTTTATATGTGGTTTTAGAAGCTCACTCCTCTCCCGCTCTAGGAACTTGCATATGAATAGGAGATGCAGCATGTCTTCTTTAGTTTCGCCGTATAGTCTGCATAGTGTAGATGCAAATATGCGTTTCCACGGGGGCATGTGAGGTTTGGCGGAAAAAATCCCGGTCCTCAGTGCCAAAAATCCTTCTTTTAACGATCCTGAAAAACTGGTGCCGAGATACGATTGTGGTGAGCATTTTAGGTAGCTTTGTATCACAAACCAGCTGTGTGCCCTCTTATTTAGACATTCTTTGTCGTTTTCAATAGATACAAGCCTTGTTGACTTATTTACCAGGTCTTTGACGTTGTTGAATGGAAGTCCGATCTCCCAAATGTTCTCCAGGGCTAACATGCTGATCTCTGATTCAAGGTAGGCTTTGGCCGGTATCACGGTTTAGGTGTGATAGACTTGGACTTCATGTCCCAGAATGCCTGCGGGTGTGTCTGTTCTTTGTGTCTGTTCGGTGGTTCCCCCTCCCTTTTCCATAAGTGCTTCACTTCCTGCTTACTCGGGGCTTGTCACCTGGAGTGTTAGCCTTCTTCGAGTTCAGAGTTTAGTTTACGTGTGCCATTGATTTGATTTTGGAACGTTTACTGACTGGATACGTGTGCGGGGTTCCGGACCTTGCATTCTGTTCTCTCCGCGTTCGGCAGGAGCCGCGCTGAAATTCAGAGGATACGCCTGCAGAGCAGCGCGGCGCTCCTCATCTTAGAACTGTTGTGCCGTTCTGAGCAGGAAGACTCGTGCAGTACAAGTCGCGCTGAGAGCGGTTCCTTACGCTTTCAGTTATTCCTTTTGTTCTTCGTGGGAGTCGTGACTTTTCCTTTGATCAACGGATCCTGGATTGTGTTTATTTTTGGAAGCCTCAACATTGCGGTTAGGGCGGACATCCAGGCTGGGTGTCAGTTCAGAAGGGGAACTCTAACGAACACTAAGGAGGCAAGTGTATTACTTTATGGACGAACCCTGAACCTATTAAGGTATTTCTCTTCTCTGGAAACACCAGCAGCTGAAAAGTTCCCAGCCCTATGCTTTTTTGGGCTTTCTGTTAAAAAATTCAATATATACAAAGCTGTGAGGTGCTGCTGGTTCGTTTTCTTTTTCTTCCATTTTTTTTACTTTATTTTTTCTACTCCTGGATTACTTGGAGGTTTGTGGCAGCTTCTATCAGTAAGTGTCATTGTAAACTGCCCTTATAGTATATGTCAAGAGCAGGAAAGGGGGGGGGGGAGTACTTACAGTGTTTCTTGTGTATTTCTGCAGGTACACAGATCAGAGCCCCGATGTGAGGGTCCCACTGTCCTTCTGTACTGTAGATGATTTCTGGCTGCCAGTCCTTTATATTTTATTTCTCCACTTTTCCCCTTCCCTGGGTGGGGTTCTCTCGGTGAGGTGTTATCAGAATCACTCACTTGGAGTACCTTCCCTAGGGAGTGAATCTAGCATCTTCCTCGCTCCCGCCGTGTCCGGAACTACAGGTGGGTCAATCTGTTCTGAAGTGTGACAGAGTGACAAGCCCAAGTATTCAAAACGGCCTGAGCGATGGATACTAATACGGTCTTGACTACTCTGTTGGAGTCCCTTACAGCATTAAGACTGGAAGTGGATACTTTCAGAGGAGAGAATCAGGAAATGCGGAACAAAGTTAGTCAGTTACGAGGTGAAATATCAGGTTTAACTAGGACTAGCCCCTCCAGTTCTAAAGGCGCCCCATATATCAGGCCCGCAACCCTACAGCCTCCCTCTCAAGGCCCTTCCCTCTTAGCTCAAGGGACACAAGGCCCTTCCACCATACAGGTTATTCAACCAGTGCAGTTACCTTTAGCTCCTCCTGAGATATTTTTAGGAGATCCTAAAAAATTTGGAACATTTTTAGGGCAGTGTAAGTTACACTTCATGTGTAAACCCGCTGTCTTTCCTGACGACTATTCCAAGACAGCCTTCATGTTATCTTACTTAGGCAGCAACGCAGCCACCTGGTCATTCCCTCTTATTGATAGAAATGATCCAGTTCTAGGCAAGTATGACGATTTTTGTGAGGAGATGCGCAAGTTATTTGACAGGAAGGCCCATATGCTATCCTTAGACAGAGAGCTTATCACACTTAAACAAGGGTCACAGGATTTGTTAACATATATAACGAACTTTAATCGTCTTGTTGTTGAGACTGACTGGCCGCCTGCCAAAAGAGTTTCCTTGTTCTATCAGGGATTGAGAGGGGAATTAAAGGATGTGCTGGCTCAGGTGGAGAATATGCCGTCCTCATGTGAAGAGCTCATTGACCACACGGTTCAGTTGGATCATCGATTGCAAGAACGGAAAGGCGACAAACATCGTTGCGAACTGCGATTCCCTTTGTCAAAACCCAAAACTGTGACAGAGGGTGCACCGACTCCCGACACAACTGAACCAATGCAAATAGGAGGAGTAAGAGGCCCCTTAAGTCCAGAGGAAAGAACCCGGAGACGCAATCAGAAACTTTGTATGTACTGTGGAAAGGCGGGGCATTTCATCAAAGACTGCAAAGCTAAAACAAAAAACACACGGAATGTACCTGCAGTTGATTACTCTCTCTCCTCGTCGGGAAATGAGAATGCTCAAGCAAGCTAGAGACCCCTTGTTTGAGCCCAGACCAGGAAAAAGAGGTCTATCATGCATTAGCCAACACAATGCAACCTTCAGTGCCGCATATGAACTTGTGTGTTACCATTAAATGGCCAGAAAAGACGCCTGTAATGGTACACGCCATGCTCGATTCAGGAGCTACGGGCAACTTCATCGACCAACAATGTGCATTAAGCATTGGGGTACCACGCATCCAGAAAGAAACACCCAAAGCTGTTAAGGCTGTGGATGGTTCTGATCTGACATCAGGGCCAGTATGTTACCATACGCGGCAACTGGTCATGCAAATAGGACAAAACCATTATGAGTACATTTCCTTTGACATAATCGATGCTCCTCAGTTTAAATTGATTTTAGGAATGCCCTGGCTGACCAAACATGACCCTGGTGTGAAATGGGCAGATCGTACCATCTCTCTGTTCCCAGTATTGCGTAGAGCATTGTACCATTCTTCACATGTGCGAGGAAAATAACACGGAAACTCCTGCCAGTGCCCTAGCTAGCGGAGGAAGAAGCTTGAGAGTTAACGCCATTACGACTCTCCCAGAGGTTTACCAGAAGTTTCTGGATGTCTTCAGTGAAAAAGAAGCCAGAAAACTACCTCCACACAGGGACTATGACTGTCATAGAGCTAGAACCAGGAGCCAGTATCCCTTGCAGCAGAATATACGCCCTCACTGAGGCTGAAAACACCTATCTTCAACAGTATCTGCACAAAATGCTCCAGTCAGGGTTTATCCGTCCTTCTACATCCCCTGCTTCCTCGCCTCTGTTTTTTATCCCGAAGAGGGAGGGGGGATTGCGAACCTGCATCGACTATAGAGCCATCAATAGAGTCACCCGAAAGAACCGATATCCTCTCCCTCTCATTCCTGTCCTTCTGGACCAGTTGAAAGACGCCAAAATATTCATGAAATTGGATTTGCGAGGAGTGTATCACTTAGTGAGAGTTCGCAGAGGGGATGAGTGGAAAACTGCTTTTCGCACGAAATATGGGCTCTATGAGTATCAGGTTATGCCTTTCGGCTTGTGTAATGCCCCTGCGGCATTTCAATACTTTATGGATGAGGTGCTGAGGGGTTTACTGGATGTGTCGTGCATCGTTTATATTGACGACATTTTGATTTATTCAGCCTCACGTGAGGACCATGTCCAGCATGTAACTGAAGTATTGGAACGTTTGCAGCAGCA
Source organism: Lissotriton vulgaris (assembly GCF_964263255.1). Classification (NCBI taxonomy): domain Eukaryota; kingdom Metazoa; phylum Chordata; class Amphibia; order Caudata; family Salamandridae; genus Lissotriton; species Lissotriton vulgaris. The sequence continues at coordinate 1,114,764,886 of NC_141693.1, read as the reverse complement.
TGAGTTGTATGCGAAATTGGAGAAGTGTTTGTTCCATGCCACGGAAGTGGAATTCCTGGGGTATGTTATTGGTCCTATGGGGTTACAAATGGACCAAAAGAAGATACAAGCCATACTTCAATGGAAACCTCCCTCTTCGGTGAAGTCCCTGCAGAGCTTCATGGGATTCGCGAATTTCTACAGGCGTTTCATTAAGAACTTTTCGGGTATAATACAGCCTTTAACCCAGCTATTGAAGAAAGGAGTGGCCTTCAAGTGGACGGAGGCAGCTGACATGGCCTTTCAAGACTTAAAACACTGCTTTGTAACAGCCCCCATCCTTCGCCATCCAGATGCCAGTCAGCCATTCGTGATGGAAACAGATGCCTCGTACTACGCCTTAGGTGGAATATTGTCACAGAGACACCCCGAGACTGGCCAACTACATCCTGTGGCATATTTCTCTAGGAAAATGACACCAAGTGAAATCAACTACAGTATTATGGACAAGGAATTGCTGGCCATTAAGAGGGCGTGTGAAGAATGGCGCCACCATCTGTTAGGAGCCAGACACACTGTAGAAATGTACACAGATCACCGAAATCTCCTGTTCCTAAAAAGTGCAAAGGCCTTAACCCCCAGACAATTACGATGGTCTTTGTTCTTTTCTGATTTCGACTTCGTTATTAAATACCGTCCTGGCCCCCAAAATGGGAAAGCAGATGCCCTTTCAAGACCTGCATCTGTTATGCAGGAGTACACAATAGAGACAGAAGATCCGCCCATCATTTTGAATAAAGCGTCCTTTTTACCTTCGGCCTCTGCGATCACCTGTCCTTCAGAATTCCTAAAAGAAGTGAAAGAGAGGACGGTGGTCATGGACGTGCCGGCCTGGATAGCCAAAGAATCTTTGCAAAGAACATTAAAAGATGGGTTACTCTTCAGAGACAAAAAACTATACCTTCCTGTGAATGAATTACAGAATCAAGCGCTTCAATGGACACATGATTCGTCTTTGAGTGGACATATGGGAATCCAAAAAACTATGCAGACTATGTTACGTCATTTCTGGTGGGAAACCCTCCGAAAGGACATCGAGGAGTACATAGCTAGGTGTCCTATCTGCATTCAGGGGAAGGCCACCCACCAGCGAAGCAACAGATTGCTACGTCCCATACCTATTCCTCCGGCTCCATGGCACACTGTGTCCATGGATTTCATTGTGGAGATGCCTCTCAGTCTCGGCAACAATACCATATTGGTGGTAATAGACCATCTAACAAAAATGGGTCATTTCATTGCTCTACCTAAGTTACCCACATCAGGAGAACTAGCTACAGTCTTTTTACAAAATGTAGTCAGGCTACACAGTGTTCCTTCTGTTCTCTTTACGGATAGAGGAACACAATTCACCTCCAGATTCTGGAAGGCATTGTGTGACATCATGAAAATCGATGCTAGATTGTCCACAAGCTATCACCCGCAGACAGATGGCAAAACGGAAAGGTTAAACCAAACCCTTGAACAGTATTTACGGTCTCCAGCAGGAAGAGGAGTGGGGAACATTGTTGTGGATGGCAGAGTTCGCCTATAACAATGCTACTCATTCCTCGCTGGGTTGTTCACCATTCTTCTGTGTTCAGGGGTATCATCCCAATTTTCTGGCTTTTGAAAATCCTAGTCCCTCCGCTCACCCTACCGTTCAGGACCATCACGCTCATCTTGTATTGGTGGGGCAGAACACCAGGGAGTGCCTGGAGGCAGCCAGAAATCGTGACAAGGTGCAGGCAGATAGGAAAAGGACCCTTGAACCCGCATACTCCCCTGGAGACAAAGTGTGGTTAAGCACTAGGTACTTGAAATTTAAGGGGAACACTCGACTGCAACCTAAGTATGTAGGTCCATATCCCATTCTTGAGGTGATTAATCCGGTGGCCTTGAAGTTGTAACTTCCTTCCTCTTGGCACATCCACCCGGTGTTTCATGTATCCCTACTGAAGCCATATGTGCAAGGCACCAGACCATCCTTGAGACCCCAGCCTCTAGAGATAGACGGGGAGGTAGAGTATGAAGTGCGGGCCGTGCTAGATTCTAGGAGGGTGAGCGGTGTCCTGCAATATTTGATAGATTGGAAAGGATATGGTCCCGAGGAGCGCTCCTGGGAACCTCGTGCCAATCTGCACTGTCCTGGGCTCCTGAGGCGTTTTCATGCGAGGTATCCCACCAAACCTGGTGGCCCGCCGAGACGTCGGTCCTTAAGAGGGGGTTCTGTCACGGTTTAGGTGTGATAGACTTGGACTTCATGTCCCAGAATGCCTGCGGGTGTGTCTGTTCTATGTGTCTGTTCGGTGGTTCCCCCTCCCTTTTACATAAGTGCTTCACTTCCTGCTTACTCGGGGCTTGTCACCTGGAGTGTTAGCCTTCTTCGAGTTCAGAGTTTAGTTTACGTGTGCCATTGATTCGATTTTGGAACGTTTACTGGATACGTGTGCGGGGTTCCGGACCTTGCATTCTGTTCTCTCCGCGTTTGGCAGGAGCCGCGCTGGAATTCAGAGGATACGCCTGCAGAGCAGCGCGGCGCTCCTCACCTTAGAACTGTTGTGCCGTTCTGAGCAGGAAGACTCGTGCAGTACAAGTCGCGCTGAGAGCGGTTCCTTACGCTTTCAGTTATTCCTTTTGTTCTTCGTGGGAGTCGTGACTTTTCCTTTGATCAACGGATCCCGGATTGTGTTTATTTTTGGAAGCCTCAACATTGCGGTTAGGGCGGACATCCAGGCTGGGTGTCAGTTCAGAAGGGGAACTCTAACGAACACTAAGGAGGCAAGTGTATTACTTTATGGACGAACCCTGAACCTATTAAGGTATTTCTCTTCTCTGGAAACACCAGCAGCTGAAAAGTTCCCAGCCCTATGCTTTTTTGGATTTACAAAAGGGGGTGGTGATGAACAGAGTGTCTGAATTGAGCAGACCACTCTTACCCAGTCCAAAGATCAGGGCTTGATCCATCACCGTTATTTATCTCACTGCCCCATCCCAGCTCAGAACCTGGCTATATGCAAATCAGTCTGTCCCTGGCCCAGTGCATCATGGGAACAGGGCAGACTAAACTACCAAGCCAATTCTTTACCAGAAAGGAGACAAGCTACCGGGGACCGGTTTCTGGCATTTCAGCCTCTTCGGCCCGGCTTGCTTGAATCCTGATGGAGCAGTGAGAAAGGGACTCATGTCTGAGTATACCCTGCCACACCTATAGTGGCCAAAATCGATTTACAAAAGGGGGTGGTGATGAACAGAGTGTCTGAATTGAGCAGACCACTCTTACCCAGTCCAAAGATCAGGGCTTGATCCATCACCAGCAGCTGAAAAGTTCCCAGCCCTATGCTTTTTTGGGCTTTCTGTTAAAACATTCAATATATACAAAGCTGTGAGGTGCTGCTGGTTCGTTTTCTTTTTCTTCCATTTTTTTTACTTTATTTTTTCTACTCCTGGATCACTTGGATGTTTGTGGCAGCTTCTATCAGTAAGTGTCATTGTAAACTGCCCTTATAGTATATGTCAAGAGCAGGAAAGGGGGGGGGGGGAGTACTTACAGTGTTTATTGTGTATTTCTGCAGGTACACAGATCAGAGCCCCGATGTGAGGGTCCCACTGTCCTTCTGTACTGTAGATGATTTCTGGCTGCCAGTCCTTTATATTTTATTTCTCCACTTTTCACCTTCCCTGGGTGGGATTCTCTGGGTGAGGTGTTATCAGAATCACTCACTTGGAGTACCTTCCCTAGGGAGGAGTGAATCTAGCATCTTCCTCGCTCCCGCCGTGTCCGGAACTACAGGTGGGTCAATCTGTTCTGAAGTGTGACAGCCGGAGAGGCATTATTCCTTGTTAATTCCTTCTATAGGAATGAGTTAAGTGAGCCCACCTCTGCGAACTTTATTTTGTACTAGCTTTTTACGTACGCCGCCTTTCTGCTTATTTTCTGATTTGCTACTCCAAATTTGAGTCTTAATTGTGCTTGGGAGGTGTATTTGGGAAGCTTGAAAATTATTCTTAAAGCTTTAGCTACCAGGGTGTGTAAGGGTAATTAACAAAAATATTTTTTCCCCCACATTCATGGTTGGATTAGGTACAACCTTTCACTAGAGAGTTCTTCCCCCTCTTTTCCTTTTTCTGTTCCTCCAATTTGGGCAAGGCTAGTTCTCTAGCACCACGGACCACTACGTGGTCAATTGGAGTGTTTTTTGTGAATTATTGGCTGCACCGCTACCTCATAAGACGTTGTTCTTTACCACATTGGAGTCTTTACCACAACTATCTTTACAGCAGGCTTCGCTTTGGCATACAGGGATCACCGATGCAGTTCCGGGCATGGGCAGTGACATGATCGGTGCAGGAACCATCTCCTCACACCTCACCCAGGGGGTCCACTTGACAGTGCTCTCCACTGGATCATGCTCTTCCAAAGCTCTCCTCTTCCACACAAGGCTCACTGGACTTGGAAAGCAGGCAGGAGCTTGTGCTCCAGTTTCCAGGGCAGGTGGTCTTGAATTCCCTGGGTGATCTCACTTTGCCCAGAAGGAGGCCAGCATTCCTTGGCCCCCCAGCACTGGTCACAGGCAGAAGTTTTGTTGAGTTACCCCTCCTTACACAGCCAGAGGCGGTGGGTGAGATTTTAAAGTGGTGGGGCGCAAACTAATTAGCATACAGCACCGTAGCGAGTGAGCTCAGTGAGCGAGCCCGAACCCCAAAGGGGGGGTTTGGTGGGGGATTACCCTCCCCAAGAAAATTTTGAAAAAAAAGAAGAAAAATCGTGCATTTTCAAGCAAATTTGAGAAAGCAGGAAGGTTAATAAAGTAATTGTGAAAGTGCAGTTATTACATTAATAGATGGCATAACATAGGTAGCTGCTTATTCAGTATAACCACAGAGCTTCATACATTCTGTCCTATTATGCTCAGGTGCTGAATTCAGACTATAAGACTTTCATGGAAATCTCACTTAATCACGTTCAGGCATCCACCTCACTTCCATAATTCATTTACAGACCAAAGCAACATTAAGTTTCTGATGGCATAGCAGGGCTGGATCTACGATTGGGAAAAGCCTTGGACTGACACCAGAGAGAATGGTAGTACCTGGTAACTGCACTATTGACGTTCACCATGACAACAGTGGCAGGCCTGTCAAACAAAAAACCCAAAGTATCCTGGGCAAAGGGAGAGAAAACTCCCCGTACATTTTGGACATTGGGGTCTGTTTTAAAAAAAATATATGTGCCAAGAGAACCTCAGTGCCAGTTGGCCAGTAGGTGTACAAGACCTCTTCACAATAAACAAGTACAACACAGGTAGCAGCAATACGGTCTGGCTCACAAAGTATGCACAGAATAGGAATTTTCTGTGCAAAACTCTCTCACTAAACAGGTGACATGTTTTATTCTTCAGGAGGGAGCTCCCTAACTAAAATCCCAGGACATGCTGCTAGATGTTTTGGCTCATAACAAATGCATTTGGAGGTAACACAAACCTTTCTTGAACATATGTAAACTGCACTCATACACCTCAACAAGATCACAGACAACCTAGGGGCTCACATACAAATGAATAATAACATTTCCAACACGCCTCAAGCCTGACCTGCAGTCTTGGGAGCATTACCAGATGCTCCATGTCAACGGGGACAACCTAGTCCAGATATTAACTATTATAGATACTGTTTTCCAGTGGGTCAGTCCAGTTTAAGTGGACCAGAGATACAGATTCTTGAATGTAGTAAATTGTTAAGTAAAAAGTCCGTAATTGCAATACATGGTCCCATTTGTCACTAAAGGTACTATTGCAATAATTCAACCTTAACAAAAAGGTGTTCCAATGCACCTCCGCCTTTATCTGCAGCACCTATACTTTTGCAGAATCAGGGACATAAGCAAATCTGACAATGCTCCGTAAACGTGACCTGCAGCACCAACACCCAGCTTTTCAAAAATAAGGGCCTTTAGAGCAAATCTGCCAAGGCATGTCAACCCTAACTTGCGGCACCGTTAGTCCTACTGTCTCAAAATGAAAGCCCTTACAAGCAGCTCTACCAAAGCACCTAACTCCTAATCTACCACAACACAGGTACGCCAATGCACGCAATACCTGAATTACAGCACCACTGCACTGCTGTCCTAGAAACAGGGAACAGATGTACAAAGCTATGTAGCCATGACAAAGCCTAGGATTTGCTAAATAACGTTTTTAAAAATATTAATCCCATTTTCAATGAATATTGATGAGATAGAACAGGTTGTGATGCATAATGAGATGAAAATTTGAGAACCAAACTGTTAGTAGATAGATCGGTTCTCAAAATTCCCAACTTGTTGCAGGAATACTGGTCGCAATATGAGACTAGTATTTTGCAACCAATGTTTTGCTACCAAAGTTACATCTGGCCCCCGGTTCTTTAGAAGTACCTCTGTCAATGTTCCTCATTTCTGAGATGCAGCATCATCAACCTGCTATAAAACTCTCCAGAGCAACGTCGCAGTTGTAAGACCCTTAAGGCACATTTGATAATAAAACTACATCTTACTACTTTAAGGCTGGTCACCATGTCTCATGCTAGCCCAATAAGTGACACGAGCTGTTAACAATCTTCTGCCTCAAAGTTCTCCCCCACCAGCACAGCAGCTTCTTTTTATCAATCCCCAGGAGCAGAGCCCACATGAGATAGACTCCCACAATCCGCGTATTCAATGGGTCCCTCTAAAAATATAGTTAGAAGTGTCCCCGTGCCATGCGTGACATCTTCAGACAGTGCTCAGTTTGTAGCCAACACTTTGCATGGTGAGATTTTTGAGGCTATATTTACTGCGCAAAAAGTGAAACTACAAGTCCCAGAATGTAAAGTGCTATTAATTTACAGGCTAGGTGTGGTAAAATATATGCAAAGCCTAGTAGAATAAAATGTACCATCAGGGGGCAAGATGGCGGCCGCAACTGTGGCCGAGTGAGGTGCTATTCCTGTGCTCCGTACAGCCTTCCTACCTGAGGTGCTCACACGCTCACACGCTGGTTTCTTCTTTGACCGCGTCAGATTCCGCGCTCCATGGTTTGTCGGGCGGTTGTTCGAAGTCCGTAGGTGCCGTTTTGCCCGAAACCCCGGAGGTGAAGGTGAAGTGAGCCGGTCGCGGCTCTTGTGTTCCTGTGCTGACCCGGAGTGCTGACCCGGAGTGCATTACTGCAGCTGTCGATACATTCGCCACAGACGCTACACAGCTACACAGCGGAGCATCCAACGGCATCTTTCTGTGAGTGTTGCAAGCGCTATCAAACGGGTTCGAGAGGAATTATAAGAGCCTTATTTTCTTACAATACTTTACTGTCTCTCTAACCTGCCGGCGTTGAAGCCCTACGTTTTCGACCTTGAGTTTAAACGTACTTTACTGCTTGCCCTCTCAAAATTCCGCAGACTTCCCTAAGGGATACAATACAGCTCTACAACAGGCAAAGCTGAAAGTCAGCGAAAATAGCGAAAACAAATAAGCTAGTCTGGTGCATTCTGGGACCAGTGGTTTTTTCATTTAAAGAGTTTCATTTCTGTCAATAGATGTTGCATAAGGAAGTGGCATATTATAGACTTGGCAACGAACTTTAAGGAAGGAACACTCAGCTTTGATTTAACGCTTAGCCTATAAGATGGCGCCAAAGGGCAGGGGTTCTGCCAGGAACAAGGGAGTGGTAGCAGTTGAATTGCCAGTTGGGGCATTAGCGTCTGGAGAACTAAATTTGGCGTCTACAAGCTCCACAAGTGTTACAAGTGCTACTAGCACGGATCCTAAGGCTATGGGGAGTGCTACAAAGTCTTAGGCTGGAGGGGCTACCAGTAAGCAGGTGGAGAGTACAGCGCCTGAAGATACGGTTCTAGCCTCAAGTAACCAACCATTGGCGGCGCAAGGTGCCCTAGGAGACATCCAAAGTCAATATCGCGATTCAGCAGCACACCAGCCTCTGGCTCAAGAGATACCTGTTAAGCAGAAGACTGTTGCAGCTATATTTGATAAAAGGCGAACAGTGAAGACCAAAGAGACCACAGTGGTTGCAGCAACGCCACCAAACAAAACAAACAATCCTCATCAGAAGGAATCAAAAACGATGCTAGATTCAGCTTGCAAAACTGTGGAACTTGAATCTGATGGAAAATTCTATTCTATGTCAGATTTAACGAATTTGTCAGATAAGGAGCATGAGTTAGATAGCTCCAGTAATCTGGGGGATTGGGGGGGGATTTACCAGATGACTTTGAAGGAGAAGAGCTTGACCAACTTGACCGGTCCGCCTTACCGACTACAGTGAAGAAAATAACTGACTCTATGGAGGGAGTACAGCAGGATCAAATACAGCAGGTTTCGCAGTTAAACCTGGAGGATGAATTGGAAGAGGAGCTGGAAGAGGGCTCAATCACCCTCGGCTTAATCTATAAGACTATCATGGCTCATCGAACCGAGACAAAAGCGGAAGGCTTACGCACTCAAGGAGCAGTAAGGAAATTACAGAACACCGTGAGACGGTTGGTCAAAACTTGCGCTGAAGTAACCACGAGGGTGGTTGAAGTTGAGGAGAGAGTCTCATCCGCCGAAGATACACTAGTGAAGCAACAGAGGGTCGTGGAGTCTCTACAAAGATCTGAGTCCGACGTCGAATGGAAGCTTACAGACCTCGAGAATCGGGCACGCCGTAATAACCTGCGGGTGCTAGGAATTGAAGAATCGAAGGAGGGAGCAGACCCACGCACATTTGTTGTACAGCTATTCAAGCAAGCTTTCCCCGAATTAACCACCTGGAACTGGGATGTTGAAATAATCCGTGCTCATAGATTCCCTTTTGTGTTGAGAAATCGGGGCAAGGAAGGTCAAAGTAATCAGAATCTATACCCAAGGGCTATTCTAATTTGCCTGAATAATTACTTGCTACGTGAGGCCATATATGATTTAGCAAGGCCGGAGAAGAAAAGAGCTGCTATGGGTTGTGAGTTTTTCGTTCGCCCAGACTTTTGCCCAATGACTGTCAAAGAACACTGGCAAATGTGAAAATTAATTGCTCCTTTTCAAGAAGCAGGAGCACAGGTTTTCCTGCTCAATCCTTCTAAGCTTAAAGTTATTGTAAAAGGGAAAGCAAGGTTCTTTACTTCATGCAACTCAGCACGGGATTACTTAAAGGAGATGGCTGAGCATACTAAAAGATAGATATTCATTTATGTAGTGATCACCTTGCCCAGAGGGAATCTTCTCTGATTGAGAAGGCCTGATTTGCCAGCTGAGTAGCTCACCGTTTTTTTTTCCTTTAGCATATGTTTATAAGTGCCTATCTTTTTTTTCCAGCGAACTCTGCTTGTAAATTTTGCTATTCAAATGCTTAGCTTTGATGTAATGGGGTAGCTTGGAACTTTCATCTCTACCACTAAGATACTAGGTTGGACATAGAGGTTGATTGCAATGATCAGGCTATGCAAGCTATGAAGGTTAATAGCCTATAACTGTGTGGTGGGTTTTCTCTTGTTCTGGAAAACCCATTTTCTTTTTTTTTTGTGTGGTACCTATAACCATTTGTGAATTGTTAGAGAAGGAAATATGGCGTAAGGAGTAGAGGGGTAAAAGGAATGGCACAGGTGTTGGTAGGGAGGCTGACGGGGAGGGGGCACGGTCATAGCATCTCAACATCACTGAGGACTTGGTCCTTAAGCCTCACTTTGGGTGGTGGGGGTGTGGGGGGGGGGAAGAAATGAGGGTGGGGGGAAGGAGGGTTCCGAGGAGGGAGGGGACTCGGGGAAAAAAACCAAAAAAAGTGTTTGTTTGCATTGCAGAAATGATATTACAGTTTGAGTATAAGCACATTGTGTTTTGGCTTCTGGTTCTTTTTTATTCTGATGGGGCAGGATAAATTGGTAGTTTGTACATGGAATGTTTGTGGCCTCAATGATAGGAAAAAGAGAGCTCTCTTTGCTAAAATTGTTCAGTTGATGCGGACAGATATTCTGTGTATACAGGAAACACATGTACCATGGGGGAAGCGGGATCTTCTCAGATTGGCTGGCTATGAGCTCCTTATTTGCTCCAAACAGACTTCTATGATTAGAGGGGTCGCTATATTTATGAAACGGGGATTAGGTTCCTGTAAAAGAACATTGGGAGACAGAATGGGTAGGTGGACGATAGCTGAAGTCTGTATATCTGGTAAACTATTAATGATTTGCAATGTATATGGGTCGAATTTAGATGATCCGGAGGTGGTGCAACTGCTAGATGTGGAATTGGCAGCTTGGCCTACTCCACTCTTAGTTTGTGGGGATATGAACATTAATGCTCCAAGTGACTTCGATTTAGCTACAGATTCAAATTATGTGGGTAGAAAGCCAAAAGTGTTCAAAGCGTTTCAGTCCTTCCTCCAGGAGCATGGTTATGTGGACCTATGGTACTTGCATAATAGAGCGCAAGATGGGTTCACATATCATTCCATTCCCCATAACAAAAATGTTAGGTTAGACTATGTTTTTCTTTCAGAGCAGATGGCAATTGCTTCTAATATTTCCTGTTTCCCATGACTCATATCTGATCATAACCCTTTAATAGCAGAGTGCGGATGGCCTCGAACTTGGAAACCCCCTAGGGAGTGGACGTTCAAAAGAAAGTTGTTTTATGATGATGAATATTGGGGCCATATTAAAAAGTGGATAGCACAGTTTTTAGAGATAAATATTGGGTCGGCATCTGACCAAATAGTATGGGACACATTGAAGGCTGGACTACGGGGAGAGACTAAAAGTTTCACCTCATATAGATGGAAGTCTGAGCAAGAGCAGATGCGTAGGTGTGTCGAGAAGTTAAGAGAGGCAGAGATTCAACTAACTCTGAATATCAAGAATGGTTATGAAACCCAGTTGAGTCAACAAAAAGTAGCAATTTTGAAAGCCCAAGTATTAGAGTCATTTGGAAAAGATCTAGCTTTGAAGTACTTACAATATCGTATAGAGATGTTTGAGTTTGGGGAGAATTCTGGTAAGGTCTTAGCCAAGAGACTCCGCCAGCGTACTATACAGAGTCAGGTAGTAAAAATCCAGGATCAACATGGAATAATATATGATACCCAAGAGGAAGTTAATAGAGTTTTCCTGGATTTTTACTCCTCCCTGTATACGGAAGATAGGGTGGATATCCCTGGGTTGGATGCTGAGAGGGCTATGGAGGAGTTCTTCAAAGGTGTTGAGACAGTTAAAATTTCTCAAGAACAGACGGAAGTTTTGGGTTCTCCTATCCAAATGGAAGAATTGGAGTTAGCAGTTAAATCTTTAGCTAATGGTAAGGCCTGTGGCCCAGATGCTGTCCCATTGGAATTTTACAAAATTTATTTTGATGATATTAAACTGTTTTTTCTTGAGGTCCTCAGAGCAGCGCAGAAGGGCATAGTGCCGGAATCATGGCAAAATACAACTATAGTTCTGTTCAAGAAAAAAGGGAAATCACAGCTGCTCCCGGCATCATTTAGGCCGATATCATTAATCAATGGAGATTCGAAAGTCTATTCTAAAATCCTGGCTCGTCGACTGGCACAAGGGATCACTCCATTGGTCTCCATTTATCAGCATGGATTTATTCCAGGCAGAGACACAGCTGACCATGTTAGGCGGTCTATTGCATTGTTAGATTGGGCTCATGTTACAAAATCGCCCCTCGGGTTGATCCTGTTGGACGCCGAGAAGGCGTTCGACAGGGTCTCCCGGAGGTTTTTATGGGCAGTACTTAGATGGAAGGGGTTTCCAGATTGATTTATTCATGCAGTTTCTGCTATGTATCTTTCCCCAAGGGCCCAACTTCGCATCTCAGGGCAACAGACTAGCTTTTTTTCTATCACTAGGGGCACACAGCAGGGGTGTCCTTGTTCACCCCTGTTGTTCGCCCTATATATAGATCCGTTTCTCTCTAAGATCCTGGCTAATCAGGCTATAGTCCCAATTAGGGCTAGTGACACCTCTTATAACCTGTTAGCTTATGCAGACAACATAGTTGTGATAACATCTGATGTCCAATCTGCATTTCTGGCATTGAAGGAATTAGCCAACCAGTTTGGAGCAGTGTCGGGCTATGAGCTCAATGTTTCAAAAACGCAGGTGGTTCAGACTCCCGATATGCCTATATCCGATGCCCCAGTGGTTTCTGAAGCTGTGTACTTGGGGGTGCAGATAAGCTCTATAGTTGATAGGATTCCGGAACTAAATATCCTCCCAATGATAGAAGCAGTTAACACCAATCTGGAGAGACTTGACAACCTACATTTATCTTTATATGGCTGCTGTAGTGTCCTGAAAATGATAGTCCTCCCGAAATTTTTATATTTGTTTAGAACTGTTCCCTTGTTATTTTCTCAAAACTGCTTGGTTAAGGCAGAGAGGGTTTGTAGTAGGTTTTTGTGGGGATATAGACGACCACGACGAGCAGCTAAATGGATGTATCTCCCTCGAGATCGGGGGGGCTGGACAGTTCCCAGCCTAGTTATATATTATTGGGCAGCTATGTTACAAACTATGGGAGTGTTGATATGTGGCGATAGGGCGCATGTACCTATATCCAACCAACCTACTATATACGAGATAGGGCTAGGTGAAGCTGCTAAGGGTATACTGTTGGAAATTTTGGAGCCTAGCTACTACAAAATGACACGCTTCAAAGTATTGATTGCTGCGTGCTCTATTTGGCGGAAGATTAGGAAGAAATTAGATATTCCGAATTTGAATTTCTATACGCCATTTAAAATTAGTAGAGTGTTTCCTAGCATATTTCAAGACCATGTAATGCTTGGCTAGCGAAGGAAGGGTGTCTATATGCTGGGCGACCTGGTAGAAGATGGGCTAATCTTAGTATACAGTGATATTAGGAATAAATATAAACTACCCCCGCGCGATTTCTTTAAATATTTACAAATACAAAGCTTTGTGCATAAACAACTGAAGACCTCATCAGTTATTCTTGATAAGTTACCAATTATTGAGATGATTCTGAAAAGAAGTAGAATAGGGGCACTTCATCAATATATAGTGTCAACTTTTCCGGACGACTTATTAGTACAAAGTGCCAAGTGGGAAGCTAAATTAGGTAGGACAGGTATTGACTTAGCCCAGGTATTGGAACTTGCTAGTAAGGTCATCGCATCAGGTTCATTAAAGACACAAAGTTATATGGCCATGTTAGATCTGTACTATACACCAATGAAGATCGCAAAAGGGGGTGCTAGTACGGGCATCACTTGTGCTCGCTGCCATTCGTCGACCGCAGACATAATACATATGTTCTATGCCTGCCCAGTACTTGTAGGGTTTTTTGATGATATTGAGCATTTTATCAATTCCATACTTAAGATAAACTGCTCAGTGACTCCTGCATTAGTAATATTCGGGGTTGATGTGGGCAATAGCTTAGCTGGTACACATTCATTCTACAAATTAGCTCTGCTATTCATTGCTATGTCCCAGGCACGTTTATGTATCACCTCTCAGTGGTTATCTGCTGAAGCCCCGACGTTTGCACAATGGCGAGCAAGACTGTTAGCCCTCCATCGGCTAGAATTTTCTGTGTTTTCGGGCAAAGGGGGGAGAAGCCGGTTATTGGCAACCAGAATCTGGGCACCGGTGGCTGAATGGGTTGGCTAAAGATCTATTGAGTTACTGGGTATTGATTGTTATGTATCATCTTCCTTTAGGAATATTGTTTATTATTCCCTTGTCGATATCGATTTTGTATGTTTTAAAAACGCCACTTTAGTACTTATCATCTGATCATTTATATGGATGTGCAAAAATATTTTTTTTTTGTTTAAAACCTATTCTGCAATGTGTATTGTAATATGTTTCTTTTTTGTCTAAAAAAAAAAATACAAGTCCCAGAATGTAAAGTGCTATTAATTTACAGGCTAGGTGTGGTAACATATATGCAAAGCCTAGAAGAATAAAATGTACCATCAGATTCCAGTATCACAGTGTTAGATAATTTTACACTCTCTTCTCCGGCAGCCGATACCATTTAAAAGTGTCATTACTTTATTGACTTGAAAAGATAAAGAAAGGCAAAGTTTCTGCCTTCGAGCTGTACCTGTGAATTTTGGATGACACGTCTCCGCTGTAGTTGCGATTCGGTGCATTAGCACACCGAGCAGTCTTGTGTGCTCACAATCACACTCCCTCCAGATACAATCTGGGAGACTGTTTCCTCCCGCATATTCCGTGTGTACACTCGAAGACGCATAGCGCCAAGAAGTGCCAGTCAGACGTTTCCTTGTTTAATTAGAGGCAAGGAATGCACGCGAGAGAGGCAGGATTGTCAACACTGCGTTTCCTTTAACAGAGGGAAGGGAAGGGCCGTGTGCGTCTGTGCCCTGTAAGATGGTGAGCAGAGACACAAGAGGACATGAAGAGATGTTGATAGGTTTTTGAGCTCTTATGTTTTTATGCCGTTTTTTAAATGGCACGAACTGGAAGCGCTTTACATGAGCTCCAGGTACATGTTCTGAGTAACACCTTCAGTCAGTCAGGCTTTTTACCCAGTGCCACTTTTCATACATGGATTTTGAAGCCCACACTATGAAGAGCAAACACACAAACTCCAGAATGCAAAGAGCTGTTGGCTGAAAGCCAGGCCTGAGTTTAGATTTCACACATGGCTTCTTGGGTGCTATGCAGCTGACACCTTGATTTAGTAGTACACATTTGTAGCAGGTACACTGAAATCCCATCACCACCAGGGGATTCAGTACGACTGAGGCAAACGCCTGCTAGGGGACCTGGTCATGGCGTAGGTAGTCCTTGTTTTCCTTAATTCGGGCATAAGCCAGGAGAAGTACAGGAGTAAGTCACTCCTACTCCCACCACACACCTTTGTGAATCAGTCTTTAGCTCAGACCTTCCTCAATCAAGAGCCTTTGATGTCTCCTTAATGTTGCCCCTGCTGGACCTCACAGAAGCACCTGCGGCCGCCTGACGGGCCTGATCCTCACCACACAGTGCCAGGCAGGGAGGGTTCCTTCTACCTGAAGTGAGTGACATTGCCCAGGAGTAGTCGGACTTATAGGAGGTGAGTGACAATCTCCTCCTCCCACAATCCTTAGCGCTCCCCGCCCGCTGTGGTGCACTAGCTTGGGGACCATGCGCAAAACTAAATAATGTATGGTCAGGAGAGCTCTCCTCCTCAAGGGAAGGCAGTGTTAGTTGTAATCTGATGAGCAGACGAGACGTCTGCTCCTGCGCATGTGTCTCGGCAAGCGCCTCTTCTTTTTGTATCTCTGCTCTTTAATATACACAAGGGCAGGCACGAACGTACTTCAAATATACACTTATATTAAGTAATTTCGTTCTTTTGTGACCTGCTACATACATGCAGCTGAAAGCTGCTTCGATGCACCTGTTGTCATAAAAGGTCAGAGGTCGAACGAGTGCCGTGCGGAGTAGCTACAGCTGGTCAGATTACATTATCTCTTTGGGGAGTGGCAAAAAGAGTGAGCTGCGTGTGTTGGTCGGAATATGGCTCAATACTTTCACGAATTTAATTCCAAAAATAGCCGCGGCCTTCCTTTGATTTTCAAACATGTTGTTGGAAATCTTGTTTTATGTATCATTGTCTCATTTGAATGGTCTATGTTTTCATGTGTTACCCCTTGCCTCTTGTTGTCTCTCTTGGGGGGGGGGGACATATGGAGTGCTATGCACGTACTGTAAGGATCGGCTGTACGGATCAGGAAGGGGCATGACGCTGCCCCTACAATGAATATGGGCCTTGGGTTGTGGGCAGCGCTACACGCCGCTCCCTGAAACGGGAGTACATGTCATGCAATGTATCCGATCTAAGGAGGCCTGGGCCTGGGGCACTGTGTAGGTTTACCGAAGCCCCCAGGGCACTGGACAACGAGAGAGGTGATGAGCTTGGATGGGGGCACTGTTCAAGTATAGGGAGGCCGGAAGTACTGTACTCATATGTTTAATAACATACATATGCAGCGTGGCACTGCGCTCGTTTAAGACTGGCCTGGGAACTGGCGGTCAAGGGTAATAACCTGTCTGTGACCCAGAGCTGAAAACTCGGGTGCAATTTCGCGCACCCTCCTGTCGCACTGCCATATGGGAAACTTCCTTCATGTTGTTCACTTATTATTCGCTTATTCATTTTTTTCGCAGTATTATGAACCATTTCATCCCAAGATGTGCAATTATTTAATCCATTACTTTACAGAGCTCCATGAATCACTGAAGAGACAGCGAAATTCCTCTGTTTCTTTATTTCATTTTTTCATATGTACACTGAGTGCTCAAACAGGCTTTTCACAGTAACACGTTGAATTAAGGTCAAAATAGGAATTTGCAGCGAAAATGACTCATGATTTTATGCCCAATTCATTTCGAGCCTTACTGGTTCTTCGTCGGGGGTCTTTGTAACAAAATAAGAAACACATCTCAGTCACCCATTCATTGCTGAAAAACGTTACACAGCAAAACATAACACTCATGTGAAAACTAAACTCATACTCCCACACCACCTGTTTTTCCTATATTACCACAAACATATATCGTGAACCAAACAGATCCTTATCCCTCCCACACCTCAAAGCATTTTACCCCCTGGTGATTGCAACACTCACTACTTGAAGAAATAACTATTATATTGTGCTACCCTCAGCTACGGCCCTCACTCTAACGCATAGTACTCCCTTGCTTAAGCCCACAGCCCGTTTCCCTTAAACTTTAACCTTATCAAAAGTACCTAGTACGAGTCGCTGCCTGCCGTCTGACCTCTTTATCCTTCTCTCTCTGTTCTTGTGGAAAAGCAACTGTTATTTATAAAGCACAAACCTCCCCCAGGTGCTACCAATCATCTACGAATTCACTCAAACCCAACCTCGTCACCCATGGCCCTTAAGCCTTTACTCACTGATTGCCAAACCTACCGTAAACTACATTTCCCAGAATACATTACCCAGAGCCACGATCAAACTAAACCGAACCTGAATTATCAAAACCCACCCAAATAATTAACTAGACAAAAAACCTTTTCACATTAAATGATGAATGCTGTGACGTAACCAAATCAATATGTGCCTGGAGTCCCAAACTTTGAAAAACCCAAAGACAAAAATATATAACATAATCCAGCAGTTCCATAAGTTTACTGCTATGATGCACATTTATTAGATGTGTTCATCTTCTAGTGAAGTCCATTTAGTACTGCGCCGCTGTATCTTCAGTGATGATATCTCCTTAGCTGATGAATCTCGGCCTTGGGTTGTGTGCAGCGCTACACGCCGCTCCCTGAAACGGGAGTAAATGTCATGCAATGTATCCGATCTAAGGAGGCCTGGGGGGCACTGTGTAGGTTTACCAAGGCCCCCAGGGCACTGGACAACGAGAGAGGTGATGCGCTCGGATGGGGGCACTGTTCAAGTATAGGGAGGCCGGAAGTACTGTACTCATATGTGTAATAACATACATATGCAGCGTGGCACTGCGCTCGTTTAAGACTGGCCTGGGAGCTGGCGGTCAAGGGTAATAACCTGTCTGTGACCCAGAGCTGTCAGAGGCACGTGAGCTCCCACGGGGGGAGGGTCATCTCACAGGACCCCGCTCAGGTGCTTCGAAACTGCTCTTCATGGCATTTCAGTGACGGACGGACAATAATAAGTGAACCACGAGACTAAGACTTACTAGATGAGTTAGTAGAGAGTGAGTCCAAGTCCAGTGAAGATGAAGAAGAGAGAAAGTGACAGTCTGCTGGCTGCTGCCTGGCCCTGCATGCACGAGGAGACAGAAAGGAAACGTCACGGCCCGAATCGGAATCATGGCCAATCAGTCCACCCACCCATGCGCCGGCATCCAATAATGGATTGCCTGTATTTTGGCACGGTGGACCAGCCAATCCTGGCGCTGCATAAGCGCCAGGATTGGCTAGGGGGTCACACAGTCTACTCGCCCTGGCGCCTTCTTAAAGGACGGGGCCCAGACAAAGACACACCACCCTCCCTCTCAGTCAAGTTGACGGGCTAATTTAGGCTAAAGCACATGCGGGGGCAAGTTTCCTCCTAATTTGCTCATGCGCAGTCGAGTCAGACTGTGTGACATCACATTGATGTTGTTGTTGTTGTAACCCAGGCCAGCCCCACCCCCTGCGCACTCCCTATTTGATCGGGTATGTCCCGGTCGGAACTGTAAAAGATGAAAAATTAGTTGGCCCTTTGTTGAATGAAAATATTAAAATTGAACCGTAGTTTATATTAATTTCTGTCTGTTAACCTGCTTGCAAATAAAATGAGCCCACCAGTCATAATGAAATGTTGCTCCATGGTGCACAGCTGGTGCACAGAGGGTTAAATTAAGTTGTCTGAAATTCAGCTGAAACCAGAAAAGAATGACAAGTGAACATGAACGTGCCCATTCTGCTGTAGCTCCAAGTTGTTTAATGATTCACTAGCCTTTCACCTATGTACAGAGCCAGTTCAGTCAGTTCAGCGAGCCCTTTCTAGGAATCGTTCGCTGACCTAGGACGTGACAAGTTTGGCCTGCCCTTGCCCCGTTAAGTGAAGAGGCGAATTGTTTGCTCAGCACAGATAGCATAGATAGCAAGTGCGTCATTTGTGTTGGAAAGCAGAAAACACGGGCCTCTGCTGATAGTAGATCAACATTGCACATTGACATTTCAAGATAACCGGCCAAGGCAAGGCTGAAAGTCAGGAGGTGGTAGTTTAAAGATTAACCTGTAGCTGCATGGTCAGATGTGTCGCAAATAATGTAAATTGTGAACGTAGACATATTTTTGAAATGCACCTTGATACTGTAATGTACACGTGGACCTAATTCTAGCATGGTCACACCATGATGTCATTGTTAATCATTAATGTATCCAGGTTCTGAAAATTGTATATAAGAACTGGCTTGCTTTCTGAAAAAACCAGATCACTTTGCACTCCTGCAAATTGTCTCAGCTGCAGCTTTATTGGTAATAAAGCCACTTTCTTTTGAAACCTTGAATGTGCCCTTCTTCTTGTCCCTATTAATGAATATTTTTGCTTTCACAGATGGCGCTGTGACTCGACAGGAACTGATGGTCTCTGCAGGGGATAAAGAACTGCTGTCTTTGGACTCTTCAGGAGCCTTCCTGTCTCGGTGTATTCTGCGCAGCTACTGAGAGGACTTGTTTCCTGACACGCCCAGATGACAAGGCTCTCGTTGATAAGCCTTTGACAAAAGACACCACCAGCTTCCTTTGAGCCATTAGGTGATTTTGCCACAGCTAAGAAGGGTGCATACAATGGCATACAGGTCTGATGATCAGGTAGGCAGTGCTTAATTGCACTGAACTCAATTTTATCAATTGAATAGTGTTTTTCTAAAATACATCAGAAAGTACAAACTGAGATTCATTAGGGGTCTCTAGGGGAGGTCTGAGGGCGCCTTTAAGATAGGTGCCTGAGGAGGACTGTCCAACCTGTGAAAGATCTTAAGGATCCCAAGGACAGGAGAAGGACCGTGGGTGGTCGCTTTTAGGAGAGGGACCGTGGGTGGTCGCCTTTAGACAGAGCATGCTTCTGAAAGACGTCTAAAAAAATAAAAGTACATATGCATATTGTTGAAATAGGTCGTACAACTGTATCTTGCAAAAAGTGTTGAAAAATAGTATAAAAAGTGTGTAAAGTAGTGTACAATAGTGTATTTTAAGTGCACTTTAAAATAAAAGGAAATAAAAAAAAAAAAAAATTTAGTAACTAAATAAAATTCACTATGCTTAGCAAACTATTTTTGAGCACAGCTAAAGGCCGCAGGGCAGCCTTAGATGTCACTCAACCAACAACTCCTCGTGGCACACCAGCATGGTACGTGTCACGGAAAAAAGGGTACCATACAGCTATTCATCTAGATCAATGGACTCATTACACCAGGAAAAATCCTGATCTACAGTGGCCAGAATATGGGACATTTGACAGAGCTAAAATGCTTTATTTAGAAGATTGTTTAAGGGAACGTGAAAAGAAAGGGAAGAAAGTACGTTTATTACAATGGGATGCATTTCATGCATGGCGGTCATACGCCGCTAACAGATGGCCAGGGGAACCTAGGACAACGAAAGGGAAAGCTTTGGCACATGATAGGGATAAGGCAAAAGAAAGATGTGTAACAAGTTGTAGGGAAAAAGAAATGGAAATGGACAAATGCCTTACAGTTCACAAGCCTATACCAGATGTGTACCCCACTCTACCTAATGCTCCCTTAGAACAGGAAGATACAGAGGATCCTGTAATAGAGTCATTATTGACAACTCCACCACCATACAGCCCGCAAACAATGCAAACTTCACAAACTTCACCAGCACCACACACACGCACACCACAAGCTACGTCATCAACTAGTAAGACAGTACCTGTACAACTTCAAGATACACCTCTTTCTACCTCTGGTAGACCAGGGTTAGGAACAAAAATATCAGAAAAAGAACAGAAAATAATACACGAGTGGGTGATGGAGGTTATGAAAAATGGTACTTCTACATGGCGTAGTGCAAAAAGCAGCTTTCCTACTGATTTCACGCCTCCACTTCAACGCAGTGCTTTGGAAAAGCTGGACAAGAAAAGTTACAACTGGTTTAAAGAATGGGACAAACATTGGCCTGAGGAAGACAGCTACCCCCAACCTGACAGATTGTCCCGTGCTCATAACAGCACAATCTCAGCAGCTATAGAGGATATAGGGGCAACAAGCACAGAAATATTAAATGCTGTCCAGATATTAGCTGAATGGATAGATACACTTCTGATACTAGAACGAAAATGTACTAAACTTAAAAAAAGTAAAGATGAGGAAGCTAGTACTCATTCTCCTACTCTTGCCATGCCATTAAGAGAAGTACCAGGTAGTCAGGAAGGGAAGCCCACTATTAAAGTGCACACACCATGGTCAAATGTTGAATTACATAGATTTGCACTTCAGTTTCCAGACATTAGACAAGACAGAGAAGAATGGTACAGACAGACAGAAATAATACTAAGAGTTAGCACTCTCACACTGGATGACATAGAACAAATGTTTTCTATAATATTGCCACCAGACATTTGGGGAAAAATAAGGAGAGAGGATGATGAATTTTTAAAAATAAAATGGGAAGATATAACTTCAGTAACAAGGAAAGGAGGAGATGATATATCAGATGATATTAGAGACTTACCAGCAAAAATAATGGCTAAAGTAAATACACTGGTACCCAGAAAACAAATAGACTGGTCAAAATTAAATGCATGCATTCAAGACACTGAAGAAACAGTATCTGGGTTTTTCGCTAGAATACAGAAAGTCTACACAGCTTCAAGTGGTTTAGATACTGAAAAGGAAGCAACACAAAGTGCACTTGTCTCCTGTTTTGTAAATATTTTAAAACCATCAATTAAAAAAGGGATTCTAGAGTACAACCCTACTTGGTCATGCAAACCGCTAACAGAAGTTTTACAATTGGCACAGTATTACGAAATGCTAGGTAAAAAGGAGTTGGAAAGTAAAAATAACAAATTAAAAGAGTTAAAAACTAAAGTTTTGATTCAGCAGGCAAACCAGTATAGCGGCAGAGGACAAAGAGGCAGGGATAGAGGAAGAGGCCGTGGGGGCCCACAAAGGTCATTTTCTACGCCCCCTACACAGCATACCACCACAAATGAACAAGCACACACACAAGGATGCTTTAATTGTGGGGTTCAGGATCACTGGAGAGCTCAATGCCCACACCCCGTCAAGCAGTCACAAAGAGGGGGTGGGATGGGAAGATCAAGAGGCCGGGGAAGGAGCATGGGAAGAGCTGGATATCAACAGCAAGGACGTGACTCACAACATGGCCCTACAGAGTATCCCCCCACCACAAATTTCTTTGATAATGAACAAATACCAAAAATGCAGGTGCATCACCCTTATGATGGAATATATCAGGAAGGGCCCCAAGGGGAATGGGACTGTTATGCACAATAGGGGGGCCCGAGAGAGTTAATACAGAGGATGGTAATCCCTGTAGATCCCACTGGACCATATGTGAGGGGTAAGATTGAAGGTACACCTGTGGAATTACTAATAGATACAGGGGCCACCAATTCCTCCTTGGCCAAGAAAAAGTTTCCAGATGTTCCTCTCTCGGGAAAAATAAATAAGTCAGTGGGATTCACCAACACACTTGTAACAAGCCCAATTTCAGCACCCTTGAAATACAGTATAGGCCCAATTCAGGACACGCATTCATTCCTTATATCAGACAAATGTGCATTTAATTTGTTGGGATTGGACTTGCTAAAAAAAATGAATGCCACTATTAAGTGCACTGCAGACGGAGTTTTCTTGGAAGTAGATGGACCAATGACAGAGGAAATGGGCAACTGTTTCCTATCAATAGGAATACAAAATATTGCAGCACAAATAATGGATCAGATAGATTCACGGATATGGGCAAAACACAAAAATGACACAGGGAAAATGAACATCACACCTGTCACTATTACAGTCAAACAGAATGTAAAATTACCAAGAATAACACAGTACAAAATTGCTCCAGAGGGTCTAAAGGGATTGCAGGATATAATAGCTGACTTACTAAAAGAAGGGATTGTTAAAGAAATATCAGGCAGTCCTTGTAACAGCCCTATTCTTCCGGTCTTAAAAAAGAGCGATGGAAATACTAATGAAAAAAGTTACAGATTCATAGTTGATCTAAGAGAAATTAATAAAATAGTGGTGCCACAGTTCCCGGTTGTCCCAAATGTAGTATCAATATTGTCAACACTGTCACCAGAAATGGCATATTTTTCTGTAGTGGATTTGAAGAATGCCTTCTTCTCAATTCCAGTAGATGAAGGTAGCATGTACCTCTTTTCATTCTCTATAGGCGGGAGAACTTATTGCTTCTGTAGGGTCCCTCAAGGGTTCACAGAAAGCCTGAGCATTTACAACCAGGCCTTAAAGAGAGAACTAGACACATTCAATTTATCACCTAACTCTGTGCTAATACAATATATTGATGACCTGCTGCTTGGTAGCATCTCTGAGGCACAATGTACAACTGACACCATTAATTTGTTAAATTTCTTAGCTGAACGTGGTCACAAAGTTTCACCAGAAAAGATTCAATTTGTTCAACAGGAAGTATCCTACCTAGGACACATCCTGTCGAAAGGGCAGAGAAGATTGGATGATAAGCGCATTAAATTGATTCTACAGACACCAGTGCCATGCACCCAAAAACAGATGCGAGCCTTTTTAGGCATGGCCAGTTATTGTCGACATTGGATTGCTAACTTCTCCTTGATTTCAAAACCCTTATTGGCCCTGACCCACAAGGACACGCCCGAACCCCTTCAGTGGTTGCCAGAACATGAACAAAGCTTCCTTGCCATTCGGCAAGCTCTCTGCTCTGCTCCTGCTTTAGGCCTACCAGACTATTCTAAGTCTTTCCAACTCTATGTTCATGAGTCTGACGGGAGTGCTCTTGGGGTTCTATGCCAGCAGTTTGGTGACCACAAAAGACCATGCGCATATTTCTCTGCCACCTTGGATACTGTAGCCAAGGCTTTACCTTCCTGTATACGTTCTGTTGCAGCAACCGCCTTAGCACTACAACGTGCAGAAAGCATAATAATGGGACATGAAGTTGATGTCTATGTTCCACATGCCGTAGCTGATAAGACACGTATGCAGCACCTCACAAATGCCAGGCTCACGCAGTATGAGATCTGTTTATTTGCAGCACATGTGACACTTCACAAATGCAATGTGCTTAACCCTGCCACTCTGTTACCTATTCCCACTGATGATCTAGTGGACTCAGACCATGATTGTATTTTGTTAACTGAAGAGCAAACAAAAAGGAGAATAGACATGACGGACATAGCCTATGCAGATGCAGAGGGAGAATTAAGGTGGATGGTTCCTGCCTTAGAACAGAGGATGGAAATACATCAGCAGCCTATGCAGTTGTAACAAATAAAACTGTAGTTGAGTCCTGTAAGATACCTGAGTTGTCTGCACAAGCAGCAGAACTTGTGGCACTCACACGAGCTTGTGAATTATCTGAAGGAAGGTGTGTTAACATATATACAGACATCCAATATGCCTTTAATGTGGCACATTCCTTTGGAAGACTCTGGAAGGAAAGAGGTTTCATTACCTCACAAGGCACAAAGATACAGCACGGAGTGCTTATCACCAAATTACTTAACTCCCTGGCACTTCCAAAGAAATTGGCCATAGTTAAATGCAGCGCTCACAAAAAAGTTACAGACAAGGTAGGCCAGGGAAATGCATTTGCTGACATAACAGCAAAACAGACAGCAAGAAATAATTCAGCACTAGTACTAACTGTCCAAGAATTACCAGATGAAGTGAAGTCACTAGATCTAACAAGTGAAGGTATAAGACTAATGCAACAAGGAGCAACCGCAGAAGAACAGATGAGTTGGTCAAAGAACGGGTCATTTGTTCAAGGATGTTGGATGAATGGCGCCAAGGATAAATATATGTTACCAGACAGGATGGTCTACTCTATGTGTTTGGCCATGCATGGCCCAGCACATATATGCAGGGATGCAATTGTAAATTGCATGGACAAATTCTGGGTGAACAAGAACATAAGAAAAATAGCACAGGAGATATGTCAAACATGTATGGTATGTGCACAGTACAATGTGGGTAAGACTGCTCCAGTACCCAAAGGCCACTTTCAGAAACCAGCAATGCCATTTGAAGCCCTGCAAATAGACTATGTGGAGATGCCCCCTACAAATAAGTATAGGTATATCCTGGTGGTGGTGTGCATGTATTCAAAATGGATAGAGGCATATCCGGTGAAACGCAATGATGCCATCTCAACAGCCAAGTGCCTGATAAAGGAGCTGATCCCACTTTTTGGGGTCCCAAAAACAATATTTTCAGACAATGGCAGTCACTTCTGTAATGAACTAATAAAACTGACATGCAAAGCCTTGGGAATACAGCAGAAGCTTCACTGCGCCTATCATCTAGAGGCCGCTGGTGCAGTAGAAAGAAAAAATGGCGTGCTCAAGGCCAAGATAGCAAAAATATGTCCTGACACAAAATTGACCTGGATGGATGCTTTACCTATTGCCCTAATAAGCATGAGGAGCACACCAGATGCCAAGACCAAGCTCAGCGCGCACGAAATAGTCACTGGGTTGCCAATGGTCGCTTGGGGAGTTCCAGACAAAAATGCTCTGCCTATGATGACGAATGAACTGTTGAATGATTACTGCATGTCACTTGCACGTACTCTTGCTTCTATCAACCAGCACGTGAAGGGAGCCCTTCCAGAGCCGCTGCAGGTCGAGGGGCACAAGTTCAAGCCCGGTGACTGGTGCTCATTAAAGCATTCCAGAGGTCCAACTGTCTCCAAGCTCGATGGAAGGGACCACAACAGGTGCTACTCGCCACAAAGACAGCAGTGAAGTGCACCAACAACAAATCTTGGATTCATGCCAGCCACGTCAAGAGGGCACCTCCTGAGACTGCATCCAGCCAAGACCCAGGTCAGCAGCACATGCCAACACCAGAACTGATCAAAGAAGAAAAAAGGTACAATTTGAGGTCTATAAAGAAGAAGGAGATGAAATGTCAGTAATTCTGGTACCTGATCTTCTGCAGGAAATAGATGAAGTACTACTATTAGATATTATCCTAACAGATATTTTGACGACGATTTTTGACTTTGAGAATAGCAGTGAAGAAGACAACGAAGACACACTCAGTTACCTTGAGGAAGTATTTAGTCAGCTAGAATACCAACTAATGCAAGATTTAAATAGTATAGCATTACAAGAAGCCTTGAATAGAGTACTTGCTGACTGAGAAAAATAAACTAGGGTATATTGCACACTACCACCAGGAATAACAGCCTGTCTGCATAACAGGAAGAGACTACAAAAATTCATCAGGGAAGTTCTTGGTAAAAAGTGGGCCAGTACAACGTTGAGTAGATGAACTGATCCAGGAGGTATTTGCGAGTCCTCCTGTAACTGCATAGTGCCCGTGCCACTGCAGTAATTAGTAGATGAACTGATCCAGAAGGTATTTGTGGGTCCTTCTGTCACTGCGAGCACCCGTGCTGCTGCAGCAACCAGCAAAGGACTTGAACGGATCCAGAAGGAATTTGCGGGTCCTTCTGTCACTGCGAGCACCCGTGCTGCTGCAGCAACCAGCAAAGGACTTTTTCCAGATCATCAGGACAACCAGCTTCAGAAAGATACATTTGGGGTGAGGTATAGTGGACACTCCTGTAAATGTAAATGTGGCTGCACTAACAATTGATATTCATGATCAAAGGGTCGTGTCTTATAGGAATTACATGCATATCTTTGGGAGGAGAGAAGCACCAAAAAATACTCAGAGACCATCTGAAATATTAACGAATAGCTGTTCGCAATATATTTTATACTACAGCCTCATCTTAAATGTGTTTATGCTTTTTGTGTGTTTAGCTTATATTATAGTAAAGATTCATAGTGATAATTCACAACATAGTGTCATCAATAGCACTACATCCAATTAAATAAAGTATAAGAATAGATAGATATGGATAGGGAAAATACAGTTCTAAAACTGAAGAGAAAATGGAACAAGTCTAAAATGTGTATATCTGGGGTGATATTCTGTCTGTTATTATTAGCATTAATTACTGTATATCTATTAGATGTGTTCTATCCCATGGAAAAGTTGATCCCAACACCAACAACACCTGCTACAATACCTGCATACACTTTGTCACCTGAAGAAATAGCCCACAGAGAAGATATGCACCACAATTCCTTTGTGACTTTGATGCATCATACCAATAAGATATTAACAAGGGGAGATTGCTGGATATGTTTGCAATTCCCAGCTTCTGTAGACCAAAGTTTGCCCCTGGTTCAAGTCCCACTACTGTTTGCAGCATCCTGTTATGCCATTTACATAACAATAGTAAAAATAGAACTGATAGCTGTTTTGCAGAACTTAAAGAAAAGTACTGCTGGTGCAGGGACAACTATGGCCCCACCTGCAGGAACATTATATAACAAATATATGGCAGATGTTCTGACACTAGGGAACTGCACGGAAGTGATAGAACAAAATGCAACATTTCCCCTGTCTGACATCTTTACTCCGCTCTTTCCAAATAAGAATACAAGCATTAGGATAGCAGGCCCATCAAAAGAAGCAAATAAGAATATACCATTTTTAAAGTTAAAATTAAGAAAACACAACGCAATAGGGAGTATATGTATTAAGAGTAATGGGACCTATCAGGTGGGAAATAGCACAAATTGTAACATGACATTTGAAATGACGGCCGGAAATATTAGCATTCCACTTTACGTAGGTGACTCAATTTATTTCATTTGTGGAGAGAAGGCTTATACATGGCTTCCAACAAATTGGGGTGGTTGTTGTCACCTAGGTTTTGTATTACCTGCTATAGCAATAAAAGACACAAAAGAAGTTCGAAGGGACATGCAAAGACATGCACCACGGCGAGGCAGGAGAAGTGTGGATGTGGATCAAGGAGATACAGCATCACAGATAGCGGGTGACATATTTAAAGGAGTGATACCATGGATTGGTCCAGCTATCAACTCCAGGGATATACGTAGATTATCCAGGCTACTAGAATCAACAATAAATGAAACAACAAGTATACTTGAAAATATTACAGTAGAGCTTCAAGCTGTGAGATTAGTTTCGTTACAAAATAGAATGATTCTCGACATGATGCTAGCAGAAAGGGGAGGAGTCTGTGCAATTATAGGGGCGTCCTGTTGCACCTATGTCCCGGACTCCTCTGTTACTGTCAGGGAAGCAATAAAAAGATTGCGTCATATAGGTGTAGAAGCACATCAGGATTCTGGTACATGGGATATAGGAGGTTCACTTTGGAGTTGGTTGAGCGCATGGGGTTGGAAGATAGGAATGGTGTTCATAACAATTTTCCTACTAATAATAGGCTGTTGTCTATTAGTTAATTGCCTGCCAATGTGCTGTCAACTATTGGGACAGCTGACAAAATACCAAGTGAGGAAATTAAAGGAAAAAGAAAGAATGCTGATGCAAACAGTCACTACTGAGTTAATGAACATAGACATTTCTGACAATGATAAGAATGGACAATATAATTATTAAATTGTGATATGCTGCGTGATGAAATTATTTTAAACTGAGGTTCAAATGGTCGATTTGTAAAAGATGAAAAATTAGTTGGCCCTTTGTTGAATGAAAATATTAAAATTGAACCGTAGTTTATATTAATTTCTGTCTGTTAACCTGCTTGCAAATAAATTGAGCCCACCAGTCATAATGAAATGTTGCTCCATGGTGCACAGCTGGTGCACAGAGGGTTAAATTAAGTTGTCTGAAATTCAGCTGAAACCAGAAAAGAATGACAAGTGAACATGAACGTGCCCATTCTGCTGTAGCTCCAAGTTGTTTAATGATTCACTAGCCTTTCACCTATGTACAGAGCCAGTTCAGTCAGTTCAGCGAGCCCTTTCTAGGAATCGTTCGCTGACCTAGGACGTGACAAGTTTGGCCTGCCCTTGCCCCGTTAAGTGAAGAGGCGAATTGTTTGCTCAGCACAGATAGCATAGATAGCAAGTGCGTCATTTGTGTTGGAAAGCAGAAAACACGGGCCTCTGCTGATAGTAGATCAACATTGCACATTGACATTTCAAGATAACCGGCCAAGGCAAGGCTGAAAGTCAGGAGGTGGTAGTTTAAAGATTAACCTGTAGCTGCATGGTCAGATGTGTCGCAAATAATGTAAATTGTGAACGTAGACATATTTTTGAAATGCACCTTGATACTGTAATGTACACGTGGACCTAATTCTAGCATGGTCACACCATGATGTCATTGTTAATCATTAATGTATCCAGGTTCTGAAAATTGTATATAAGAACTGGCTTGCTTTCTGAAAAAAACAGATCACTTTGCACTCCTGCAAATTGTCTCAGCTGCAGCTTTATTGGCAATAAAGCCACTTTCTTTTGAAACCTTGAATGTGCCCTTCTTGTCCCTATTAATGAATATTTTTGGTTTCACTCGAGTCGATTAAGCGCCGCTGTATTTTATTTAAGTGCCCTACTGTCTAGACTCTCTCTGCTGCAGCCGCAGGTGCGTCCACCAGGCTTAGTGGGGCTACGCCCCTATGCCCCAATGGACGCACCGCGGCTGTACACAGCCCGTCTGGCTTCTGAACAGTTGATAATTTTTGAGCTCTCAACCTCCCCTTCTTATATTCCATTTCCAGAACCCAATTGTTATTTAGGATCTGAGTCTTTGAAGTTTTATATCAAGGATCTGCTTTCTTTGAATTGCATACTCCTCTGTACCCTCTTCTTCTTGGACAGCTCTCTGTCAGAGCAGGGATTTCTCTGAAGCTGATAGTCTCACAACACAGCCCATGGGAGTTATCAGAGTGCACACCTGGATGTCAGCCACAGTGATATGTACATCAAAAGGTTAGCCCAGTGCACCCATCCTTATTCTTTATGATTCTCTTATCAGCCTCATCTTCTTCTTGATATGTGCCCTGGTCCCTTCCATGTCACTCTTCACTGAATCAAACACTTTTTGAAGTGTGCAGGGGAGGCCTCGTCCATCCCTCACCAGTGTGTGTCCCACCCATCTAACAGTAAAGCAGCAATACACAAATCTGTTGGAGGGGAATCTTCTTCCCTCCACTCCATGTTTCACCATGCAGGCCTGCGTCTTCCAAAATGGAATCCCGGGAACTCTATGTATTGTTCCATTCAGAGGTACCCATATACTCTGTGCATGTATACTGTATACACGCATTGCACAATACTGTTTCCTCCACAAACTGTACAATTCAGAAGTGCATATACATCCAGCACTTGCATTTAAGATGTGTGCACTGCCCAGGGCTGTATCCTTCATGTACTGAACCACTAACAGGCACACACACATCCAGCACATGCACTCATTCTGCACCCACTGCACTCCTCATGTATTGTACCACTCCCAGGTACACATACACCTAGAACATGCACTTACCCTGCATACACCCAGCACACTTCATGTATTGTACCACTCCCAGGCACACATACACCCAGCACATGCACTTATCCTGCATGCATTGCATAGCAGCATATACTTCAGGTACTCTCTCACTCTCAGGCACATGCACCTCCACCACATGCATACACCATGCAGTCTCTACCCAGTACTGCATTGTCTCTAAATGGCATGGTCCCCAGGCACACACATACACTCAGCAGAGGTACACCACTTCTGCACTTTGCAGCACTTCACAGCATTCTGATGTAGCCAAGGGTGAGTTAAACACACAACAGCGGAACTTCAAACTGTGGGTGAGCCGGTAGGCCTCACTCCAGTGACAAAGGTTAAAAAGGACCTGTTCACTCCTACTGATCACTGCACGGTATGCTGCAACTACAGGTCTTGTGCTGCTTTACTCCCGATGAAGGCAGTAGCTACCCACCACAATGAGGGTAGAGCTTCGAGAGCCCCTCTCAGTCCAACAGGAATGCAATCCATGAGAGAGGCCTATTTCATGGTGCACACGCATGATCTGTGCTCGCCTATGGCAAAAAAAATCAGCATTAGGGATTCAGACATTGGTACAGTTAGGCACTCAGTGTAGGGGTACACATTCATTATCATGCAGGGACATTTCTGTCCCAACATACATTCAGGCTATACACAAAATGTTTGCAGAATCTTTATACTGTTTTAGACAAAGTAGCTACACAATTTAACAGCATCAAATTACAGAGAAGTGATACTAAAATGTTACTTGCATAGTAAAGGAACCAAACTATTAGCTTCCAAATAACCCCTACTTGCACATCATTTTCTTGACTATTGACTAGCATTATTTAGTTGCATAAAGGAACGAACCACAACCTGGACTGTTCTGCATGGCCATAACGACAGACATAGCTATGAAGATTCGGCACATACACTTACAATGTTTAAAAACACATCCCTGTGGCAGAAGAAGGTGGAGAAAAATGTTACTGTACACGTACAGACATACTGTGGCTGCAGCAAAATTTCGATGATTTTCTGAAAGCCCAATGAAAAACAATGCTTCTGCACAACATTTAAACTTGCACATGGGACCCAGTTTGAACTAATTATATCAAGTAAACCAAACCTATGTAAAGAATTCTTTTGCTGAATAAAATACATTTTCTACATATAGCAGCAGAATGAAAAAAAACACAAAAGACGTTCCTGTCTCAGAGGTAGTCATCAACGTGTTTTTGAAACAGGGATGAGGAACATGGGGTTTGAGGTAATCTATTTACTAATAATGGCAATTCTGCCACTAGTAAGTATCCTGTGTTGTTCTGTCAGTAATCAGGCAGAATCTTTAAGTGGAATGTATAAGTTCTTAAGTGGGTGACATTTTACAGATGACAATATTTCCCATTGAGTAGAATTCTAGTATCTCCGTTCTTGTTTTATTGTATGTCTTGTAGAACATCAGATCTTGGAACAGCATTGATACCATCGATTTTTAGAACCCATCGATTTTTGACCCTTGCTTGAAAATTGCACAGAATAATTTTATTGGTACAGGATTTTCACCTGATAGTATGATGCCATTTAGACTGGAGATGTGTGTACAATCTGTGGTAGATACAGAGGCTCCAATGTATGTTTTTCAGGTTATGCTTTTGAATGAGGTGTCTGTTACATTCTATATTAGCCTGTGTTTGTAGTTGAAAGACGTATTACTGTTTTATGTTCTTTTGCACTTCCTTTTCCGCCATTTCTTTAACAAAAGGTTAGTGGTTTAATGGATTGTTAGGTAATTATCATAGCAAATGTGAATATTTAATAAACCAGCAAATTGTTCATTCTGAAAGTCCATATTCAGGTGAATTAGTTATTTAAGTTTATGGAGCAATATTTTCAGAAGATTTGATGCAGGGCTGGAACTGTTTGTTTGTGTATGAGGCAGCCGCTTATTAGTGCATGAGTAGACAGAGCTCTGCATAGAGGAGGAGGGAGTATTTTTAAAGCAGAGTGGATTTGATCAACATGAGCTCTGAAGATTTACAGGTTGGTTAAACAGTCCTTCCTACATATTGTGGAATGTATGAAGACAAAACTGGTGCCACACATGAGTATTTGCACAACAGAGTTCCCAGTGTTAAGGTTTTTGTCTAAGCTTCATTTCAAGGCAAGTGGGTCATTCCAGTCCATTCAAACACCAAACACAATGCTCTTAACCTCACTCTTGATGTAACAAATGACTTTCTAACTGTAAAAAGTGATCTCACCAAGGGCATGACATTTTAACTTACCAGCAGCATTGCTAATGAATAAAACTCTGGATACATTGTGAGCTCTTTGTTTGGCATGTGTTGTAATTGGAAGATGTGGTTCGAATTCTTCTTTTTCATTGTTATAAATATTGTGATACTACAAATACACAAAAACCTGGGGGTCTAGCATGAAACAAGTATGTTTCAGGAACCATACACTATATAAAGTCTATAAAATATTAGCTAAATATTAGAATGGTCTTAGTATAAAGTTTAACAATCCAACGCATGTAACCACCAGCAAAAGTAGGTGAGACCCAAGATCCAGAGATGGATTACCATCAAAATCTTTTTGGTGATCTGCTTTTTCTCATCTGGTCATCCACAGGGCTGGTGTGTCTCTAGGTCAGTGAGACTTCTTCCAGGACCGCCTGGTAGGACTGGGGTCAAGCCCACAATCGCTTGTTTGACCATGCGTGGGATCACCAAATGGAACAAAGTGCAGTGCAAAGGGTGAAAGTGTAAGGAAAAGTGAAGTTAAAAAAGAGTAGAGAACTCACAGTAAGAAAACTTTAATGGCTATCAGTCTCTTTCTATTTAAAAACAAGAACAGCGCAAAAATGCAGTATAAACAAATGACTGCTTAGGGGCCAACATGTTTCTGCCAGATAGGGGAAGTACTCCCTTGGCTTTCATCAGGGCCTCTGTTCTTAAAGACTTTTGCTACTGCAAGTGCAAACCACACTCAAAAACAGAAAAGAAATCAAATTACAGTGACATCTTTAAAGGATATATCTTCCTATCCTGCTTGTCAGCTGGTGTGTAAATCACCTACAAAAATGCTAAATGGTATAAGTGCATAGGATATTTAACAATATAATACAGTTTAAAGAAGGAGCATGATAGTTCCTTACTCACCCTTCTCGACAGGGGAAATTACCTCACCTGGATCAAACTCAGAGAAGGGAGGCCACGCTCTAGGGATAAGAAAAGGCAGTCCAAATCAAGATAAAGCAAAGAAGAAACTGGGCTTATCTGCTTGTTTAGAGTCCCTATCAATGTCTTATCCTTAGCTTAATATTCTGACAGCCAGTATCCAGCTAAGCTCACCCAGAGGTACAAGAACTACATGATCTTGGTAAATAACTATCTTTAGTGATATAAGCTAGGGCTCCCAGAATATCTCAGCCCCATATCACAGAGGTTACACTCACTTCTCTGTCGTTGCCCCGAGCTAACTCTGAGGTTGGGGGAGGCAACGTGTGGGAGGAGTAAAGCTACATTTATTGGTGCATCTGGCATAGTCTGTTCCTATCGCTGCGTGCTGTAAGGACACGCCTCTATCAGTGAACAACAGCTAGAACGCGCCAAAACTAGCCCATTTAATGGGCTCCTATTTTTAAACACTCATGTTTTCAAGACGCCGCTTTGTTGGTCTCTCGCGCCCGCTAAACAGAGGTTTGTTTTGATTTATGCGGCGTATTGTGTCAATGCTTCTCGACACGTATTAGCCCGAGATCTAGATTGAACTACCAACGATGGGAAATGTAGTTCAAGTCAAAATCGCGCGCAAGCATGGGACATAGAACTACAAGTAATGGTGCCTATTTCTAAAATAGTTTTTAGGCATTGTATTAATTTATTTGTTGTAATGTATCTTTGGTGTTTTTGAAATTTAGTATTGATGGTGTACATATTGAACACTTGTATTTATTGCGCACATTGTTTTCTGAATGCGTTGTTTGATAACTGTTCTTTTGATGACATACAAAAAAAGAAACAAAAAAGTTCAAGAAGATAAAAAAACATAAATAAAACATTGATCGCTCAGTACTTACAGGCTTGGTGTGATCAAATGAGAAAAAAGTAAACCTGACTGGTCATCTGTTTTGTTTGGTATATTTGAGTGGTCCAAGCCCGTCAGAGACAGGACCCTAACCTTCCTTGTTGCCCTGCTTGTATACTTACACAGCAGGGTACCTAACATGTAAAACAGTGGAAAACAATGGTTGTCATCCAATGCGAGTCGGACCGGCTTCTGTGGTATTGTCGGAGTCGGATGGGCCCCCCGGTACGTGGTCACTATGACTGCTGCATTATAATACATGTGAATGCACAGAAATCCATCCACCATGACCGGTCCGACCCAGACAGAGTATTTCGACCGCAGTGGTCTCGGAAGGGACCAATGGAGGCTGTCGTACAGCGCAGCTGCGTACGGACTGCTCACCCAATTCCAATGCGTCATCCAGATGATCCAGGATTGGCGGTCCAACCACCTCATGAAAACAGGCAGAAATGTAGGGATAAAAACAAGACAAGCACCTTCACGTAGCTGTCAACTACCTATGCCACAATGGAGCCCATGTTACATGCGATACCAATACTCTACCTATTTGCTCACGGACAAAACACTATTCATCGTGGACACCACCACTGGTAAGTGATAGATCACCATGGCACTGGGCACAAGTCGGGGGGTAGGAGTCACATACCCCTCATAGCTCACTGTGCTATATTAGAAGGATCACAATATATGAACTCGTAGCAGCAAAACTATCTCTGGCTACAAAGCAGTAGCCACGTACTCATTGACATAAAATGAAAACCTGTCATCTACATATAACATGATGTGTTTTGCAGAAGACACATGAACCTACAATACTACTTTTATTCATATCTTGGACTAGACAAAACACAAATTTCTCCATCCAAAACGTTAACCTCAAGGCAAGGCCTATGTCAAATCTCAATATGCACTCAAATGTACTCATAATATACCTGATAAACTTATGTGTCATCGCTTAACATCTGATGTTTCTTATTGTGAGGTCATTTCGAGTGTGCTCATATTCGGTGATGCCACATGGGATCTCATGCATCAAGAGGCACCTAGGAAGTAGAATACAGGAGCAAGATTGAGCAGAGAAAGATGAGTACAGGGATTTGGAGTATGTTAAAGGATACCTATGCACTGATGGGTGTGAGGATAGGTGAGTAGAGGGAGAGGATTATGGAAGGGTGAATGCAAAGGATGAGGACATTCAAGGATGAGTATGAAGAGAAAGGAAGGTGGTCAGAGAGAAGGGTGATGAGCAAATGGCCAGTGGTGTGTGAGGGACTAGAGAATGAGTGTAAAGATACTAGAGGTTCATCATAAAACAAAAGGGACAGTCTTGGAGAAAATTCAATGAGAGCAAAGTGCCAATGAGTGCCTTGTGTGAAAGCGGAAGAGATTTTGATGTAGGCAGCAGCACATTTCCACTAAGTTACATATGTCATCAGCAGTGCATTGCGTGGCCGCAAGTTATAGTTAGCTCTACTAACTATAACGGCCGAATTTCTCCGGTTTTGTCTGAGTGAAATATCCAACTAACTATAACGTCCCTAAACCTATGTTTTTTTCGTAAATTTCCAAGGTTTTTTGAATGCTAATTTCTAACTATACCTTCCCCTGAAACCTATGGGTTTTTCAGTGAATTCCTAAGGTTTTTCAAATGCTAATTTCTAACTATGACGTCTCTCAAATATTTTCTAACCATAACATAGCAGTCATGTTTGCAAAGTGGTGGATAAAAGTGACCATGGCCTCCAAACACCTCTTAGCAATCCCACTGTGTGGGATTTACTGGAGGTAATAGGATGGGATAGTTAGCCCCCATCGTCAACCTTGGGGGCCAACTACCCCTCCTATTACCTCCAGTAAGTCCCACACATCTGGATTGCTAACTTCTCATACCAGGCCTCGCCCCCTTTCTCCACCACTCTGCAGACTCACCTGCTGGTGTGTTCGGGGTTGATGGATTACGTCCCCTTGAATGCTGAGTGTCCCTGGGGGCCAACTAGCCCACCAGGTACCTCCAGTAAGTGCCACACAACTGGATTGCATGGAGGTGGTCCGAGGCCACACCCCTTTTTACACCACTCTGCAAATGAGGCTACCAGCACACTGCTGCTCAGAGGATGAAGCCCACTTGAGTCCTAAGGTTCTCAGGACAAAAGAGGACCTCATCGCCCACCAGCATTGTGCCAAAAGGAGTGTTTGTAGAGTGGTGTAAAAAGGGACGTGGTCTCGGACCACCTCTCTGCAATCCAGCTCTGTGGCGCTTACTGGAGGTACCTGGTAGGCTAGTTGCCCCAATAGAAACTCTCAGTAGTCAAGTGGAATAATTCCCCAACTTCAAACACAACAGGGGGTGCATTTGCAGTGTGGGGGTGGGCCTCCGGCAAGATGCCTTATTTTTTTTAATATATGTTTTAGAAGGAGGCTATGTGGCCCCCCTTCTTTTAGCATATATGGGGTCCCGGTGACCCCATCCCCCAGGGCCCACCCTTAGCGTTGGGGACAGTGAGGGGAGCCCCAATGCCCCCACGGTCCCAGCCGGCTCCCCACCTCCTGCGGGAGCCGGAATTGCTTTTGCACAAGGGGAGCTGCTGACATGCAGCTCCCTTTGTGAAAAAGCAATCTGCTTTTCTTCTTGGAAGCGACGTGTCCAAAAAGCAAAGCAGAGTTTGCTATGTCAGGGTGGGAGTTGTGCTACCAACCTGTCATAGCAAACAGCAAGGTCCTGGGGTTGGACACCCCGGGACATTGCAGCAACCGGCCCTTGGGGTGGTAGTCCCCAGGGCCATTAAGGGCACCCCTCCCATCATTTGAAAAGCCCTGGGAGGTGGTGGTCTCTAGAGCTAGGGGGCCATCACAGACCCCCGAATTTAAATAAATAGTGCCCTAGGGAGGTGGTGGTCCATAGGCCAGTGTGGGGGGGCTCGAGCCCCCCACACACATTATTTATTTCATCCCTGAGGGGTGGCAGTCCCTGGGGCTTTGGGGGGCCCACGAGGTCCTCCACCCTATTATATTAAAGCCCGGGGAGGTGGTGGTCCCTGGGGCTGCGAGGGCTACTGAAATGAGAATTGCCCAAGGACCTGGCCCACCATGGGCTTTAAAAAAAAAAGCGTGAAAGCCTGCGCTTCATTTTATTTTCATTTTCGACGGGGTTCAAGCACCCAGCAGGACCTTGCCAAGAATAGGGGGAAATATGCTTTTTCTGGGCATGGGGGTCCCTGTGGCACCCCTGATCAGGTCTGAGGGCGGGGGGGGGGGGGAGGGTGTTTTTACCCTGCCCCCTTATTTTGTTTTTTAATGTATCTCTCCCCTTTTTTTTCACTCGTTCCAAGGCACAAGATGGCTGCCAATACTTCCTGGTTTAAAGTGTTGGCAGGCAATCAGAGGCAGGCTCGTGCTCAGGAGGGCTCAGCCAATCAGATCTCACAATTCTCTAATATCTATTTCTGTAAATCTTTAAATATCTCAAAAACTACTGAACGGATTTACACCACTGAAAAAAGAAAAACTTGCTTTCTGGACTAAGAGCTATTGCTCTGCCAAATTTGGCACACAGGCTTGCCACTTGGTGCAGTGAACATAGGTACCCCTGCTACGGGCTTCCATATTGTTTCTGGCTGTCTGTTCATGGTGGGATGACCGCCGCAAAAAGACAGGCGGAAAGGGATATCGTAATCCCTACAGAGGTGTCTGCTACGGGCCCCCAAATCCGTTTCCGCCTGTCTTTTCACGGTGGGATAACCGCTGCAAAAAGACAGGCGAAAAGGGATATCGTAATCCCTTCGGAGGTGTCTGCAAGGCACTGCCGCATTGCTGCCCTATGTTTTGGTTCCACAAGGTGGGTGGAAAAGGACCGCTGTGCGGAACAATGGCGGGCGGTCTTTGCATCTGCTAGGCTTCCCTGAAGATTCCCCCACCATCATAATCTGGCAGGGGGAAAACTGCTCTCAGATGGCGGAGGACCAGCCACCACACGGCTGGTGGTGGAGGTCCCTCCGTCATCGTAATGAGCCCCTAGGTTCTAACTATAACTACCTTCTTGCGACTGCCAGTAGGTAATACATATATATATATATATATATATACTCAGTCAAAATCAGGAAATTGTCATAAATAAATCTGACAAGGGGGGCAATATAGTCTTGTGGAGAAAGGAAGAGTATATGGCCGAAGCCATGAGACAGCTTAATGACCCCTCCTGCTACGAAAGATCAAATGGAATGGCCTATAAACGGGCCAAAGACAATTTGAAAAAACTGTTAATGTCTTACAAAAGAACCAATTTGATCTCCCAAGCAGAATTTGACTACCTTCATAGAGAACATCCGGTCATACCGATATTGTATTTGATCCCAAAAATTCATAAGCAGAAAATCCCCACCCCAGGCCGCCCCATCATAGCGGCCATTAACAGTGTGGGGGAAAACATCTCACATTATATAGACTTTTTTCTGCAAGACATTGTCAAAGAGTTGCCCAGTTACTTAAAAGACACAGGGGACTTTCTCAACAAACTCAATTCCATTCAATGGCGTGAAAATTGGTGTATTTTGACTCTAGACATAGAGTCCTTATACACCTCCATAGATCACACGAAAGGATTAGACGCTATCACACACTATCTTGGTTTTCGATCATGTGAATATTATGCACACAACAAGATGTTATGTGAACTGATAGATTGGTGTTTAAATAACAACTACTTTATGTTTGCTAAGAATGTCTGGAGACAGGTGCGAGGTGTGGCGATGGGATCGTGCTTCTCCCCCAGCTACGCATGTTTGCATGTGGGCTGGTGGGAGGAGCGCGGTCTCACCGGTACCCCCGGATTCGATAAGGTTAAATACTGGAAACGGTTTATTGATGACGTTTTTTGTATTTGGGAGGGGGATGAGGAAAGTGCGAAAGTTTTTGTTGATGCATTGAATCAGAATAATGACAACTTGTTCTTCACGGCCCACATCAGCAAGGAAAAAGCAGATTTCCTAGATGTTCATGTTACTGTTACCAACAACATTGTAGCTACGTCATTATATCGCAAACCGACGGCTGGCAATAGCTTATTACATGCTAGTAGCAAACATCCCCAACACGTCATCACCAATATTCCCTATGGGGAGCTGCTTAGAGTTAAGAGAATTAGCAGCACTCCTGAAACCTTTGAACATGAAGCTCAGATCACTATAAATAGACTGAGAGCTAGGGGATATAACAACAAGGTCCTCAATAGCGCACTGAGACGATGTCGAGCTAAGTCTCGGGAATCTCTTCTGACTTCTGAATCCGTGGACATGGAATCAGAGAACCCTGCCCCTCGCCTTGTGCTAGCATTTAGCAAGCAAGAAAAACAAATAAGGTCCATTATGAGGAAGCACTGGTCCATTTTGCGCACTGACAGTATCCTGGGTGACATCATCCCCAGTACACCTGTCATTACGTACAAAAAAGCACCCAGTATGCATAACTGTCTGGTCAAGAACAGCCCTGAACTAGGTAATGGTAGCGCTTGGCTGAAACAAAAAGGTTTCTTTAAATGTTCCTCGTGTAGGGCATGTAAATTTGGTGTTAACACATCATATTATTTTACACCATTCAGCCCTAAGAGGAAAGTCATCCGGGGTTACTTTAATTGTCATAGTGAGTTTGCAATATATGTCCTGACGTGCACCTGTGGCCTACGATATGTGGGCAGTACTAAACTACAGGTGCACGCCAGGATTTTGCAACACTTGCGAGCAATTGTAAACAATGACAATACGTACCCTGTAGCACGTCATTTCAAATCCACTCATAATAATGATTTGTCCAATCTTTCATATTATGTTATTGATGTGGTTGCGCCACTTGTTAGAGGAGGTGACAGGGAAAAACTGCTACGAAAAAAGGAAACTGAATACATAATTGAACTAGACAGCAAGTACCCGAATGGGCTGAACACCACTGAAGACTTACATCATTTGTTATAGTCTCACTATTCCTATTGATCTCATATGGGGTTTTCTCTGTATTTTTCTCCTTAAGGTCCTTCTGAACACAACAACTGATACCAGATGGTGCCAGGCCTGGCACCACATGGGAATCTACAAAAGATTCATTTATCATACGGACCTTGATGTATATAGCTTTCCTGTATATAGCTTTACTCAATCCATTAATAGAATAATTTGGGGACTCATGATTTTCAGTCTACCTATAACATGTTTTTATGTTCACAAGGGTGCACGTTCACCAGATTTTTAATTTAGTTCACGTTAAGATTCATCACTAGTGAGTAACGTAATATCAGTCTTGATTTACTATTAGCACATGTATATATTGATTCATTTCATTTTCCTGAAGCACACACATTGATATGTTTACTTTTCGAATATAATGTTATGCAAGTCGAAAAGGATGTAAATTTTGTAAATAAGCAAATAGTGTATATTTTTGTAAGATATAAATATGTAGATTTGTACAGAAGTAGGTACATGTACATAATTTTGTATTTTTGTATATAGATAAAATATATATATTCATATATTTTTCTAAATGTACTTAGCAGGATTCGAATTCAATGGAAACATTTGTGTGTAGAATTGTTATATATATATTAAGGATGTTTTATACATGGCTATAGATCAATATGATATTGTAAATGCATTCATGCAGATATAATTTTTCAAAAGTTTATCAACTCTGATAAGTTATTTAATTATAT
The DNA here is from genome assembly GCF_964263255.1 of Lissotriton vulgaris. Classification (NCBI taxonomy): domain Eukaryota; kingdom Metazoa; phylum Chordata; class Amphibia; order Caudata; family Salamandridae; genus Lissotriton; species Lissotriton vulgaris. The sequence continues at coordinate 1,114,724,028 of NC_141693.1, read as the reverse complement.
ATACAGAGGTGTGCACGTATTTTCTCAATGAAATACGTGTTTTTTCTATGTCTACACCTTTGAAACTCACGTCAATGGGTGGAGCATCACTAATTAGAGAAAAAATCTGTATAAATTTGTAACTGACCAGGTGCGCAGTGTGTGACCAAGAGCACGAGTTGCTCGAAACGCGTAACCGGAGAGGTTTGAAATAAAATCTCCTTGAATGCAACCTTGGGTCCGTGTCTTCGTTCCACAGAAGTGTGGTGTTTTTGAAGATTGTTTCTGTTCATATATATATATATATATATATATATTCCACAAACAGTCGTTCTCCTTTCTCTCCAAAGAACGATGTCCAGGCCACAGCTTGATTCAGAAAACTGTTTTATTCACAAACGCACTCGACACGTTTCGGGAACTGAGTTCCCTTGTTCACATCAGTGATATCATTTCAGATGTCATCAGTGATGTCATGAGTGATGTCACTGACCATGTCATGAGTGATGTAGTATATGACGTCATCAGCAGTGCATTGCGGGCACGCGAGATATAGTTACCTGAACTAACTATAATGGGGGAATTTCAATGGTTTTGTATGAGTGAAATGTCCAGCTAACTATAACGTGTGAAACTTATGGTTTTTTCAGTGAATTTGCAAGGTTTTTTAAATGCTAACTCCTAACTATAACGTGGCTCAAACCTATGGTTTTTCCACGGAATTTCAAAGGTTTCGTAAATGATAATTTGAAATGTGTTAATTATTATATTTCTTTCTTTTTATACTAAATTCCTAAATTTTTCTTACAAATACTTATATATATATTTTAAAAGTTAGATTTCATATTTTTAATGTAAAATAATAACAACAGTAAATTCAAAAAGTTTTTTTTATTACTGTTTTTATTCCAATATATTAAAATTAAATTCTATATAATTCCTTTGCCATTGTGTTTTTTTTGGTTAATCGTACCGTACGCGTACAGTGATCGCACCATCCTTTGTACGGTAAATCGTCGTTACGAATGCGCTTTGACGTTACGTGTCGCATCAACGTTTCCGTGTGACGACATATACGGCACCTCATACGAGTACGGCGTTTAAGTTTCTAATTGTTTAAAAACATATATTTATGTATTTATTGAACATATTAAGGGAAGACATTATCTGACATTGTAAAGCCCTGCGCCAGTAGGAGGCTTTCCTGCACAGGGGTGGGGGGTAGTGTTCTGCAGCTTGAACGCCTCCTAAAAGTGACTTAGTGAAGTCTATAAGATTACATTCAGTCACTTTTTGGCTTATGCTGCGTCAAAACCTTGCACCTGCTTGAAGCAGGTGTCAGGATTGACACAGCATTGTGAGCATAGGGACCCAAGAGCTTTGGTGGAGCTGTGTTACGCTTGCAACCCAAGTCAAGCAATGCGTCGCCTTCACAACACAAATACATCACATATCTGTGTCGTTTTTGCCCCATAGTACACCGCATTGTAAATATGGTGCATCGATACTGCTGATGTCACAGTACACAATAACTGGCATATCTCAAGGAATGTACTACTTATTGTACATCTGTTGATTAGTGTTTTAATGTACTGAATGGATTATTACACACTGATCAATTAGTCACTACAAAACTATAATAGGAGTTACAGAGTGTTTAGTGGAACTGTAAGAATAGAGATTGGGGAATTGAACATATAAAAGACAAATTTGCAGCTGCATAGAACAGTGCATGTATAGTCTATAGGCATTTAAAGCACTCCATGCCCTAAGGCCCACTTTGCACCATGAGTACTCGAGTACTAGCTGAATGATTACAATTCAGCAAGGAGAGTGTCTGCCTCAATGTATAGCAGCTTCACCTTTTAGAACAATGTATAGATAAGCACATACTGCTCTATGATTAATTTCAATACTGAAACAGTAGTGTGAGAGTGTTTGATGAAACTGTAACAATACAGACTGGGGAATTGAAGGTATAAAAGGCAAATTTGCCGGTGTATAGAACAGTGGATGCACATTCTATAGGGATTTGAAGCAGTTTATGCCCTAAGGCCTACTTTGGTGCATGAGTACTTGGGAGCCAGCTGAATGCTTACAGTTTTACAAGAAGACTGTCTGGCTGAATATATAGCACGTTCACTTTTATAGTGCATACATAAGAACATACTGCTGCATGCTAAAATACTAAAATTACTTGGGTACTGAGTGCATGATTACAGTTCTGCAAGGAGAGTGTATGATTGAATTTATAAGATCTTTATTTTTAGCACAGTGCATAGATAAGCACATTCTGCTGAATAGCTCAGTTATGTTATGTTATGTTAATGGGCATTTGTTGAGCGCACTGTCACCATGAGTTTCCTGGCGCTGATAGGACACTGAAACTGAGCAGGAGGGATTTTATTAGGGGTGTTGGAAGAGCAGATTTTTTTGGAGACTTCCTAAATGATACAAGGGAGTATGAGGACGTAAGTGAGAGTGGGAAAGAGTTCCATAACTTGGGGGCCAAGTGAGAAAAACTGAGGCCACCTAATTTGGTAAGTTTGAACCGGGGAATGGCTAGAAGCTGAAGGTGAGTGGACCTCAAAATTCGGGAGGGGCAGTAGGGGGTAACCAGGGACTTCAGAAAAGCAGGTGAGGGACCAGTCAAGGCTTTGAAGACCAGGCAGCCGACATTAAAGGCTATTCTTTCGCTAGCTGGTGGCCAATGTAATTGATGTAGCTGACTGCCATCTGGGGATTTTAAATGCCAGTCTGGCAGCCTGGTTTTGAATGATCTGTAACCTAGACAGCAGAGATTTGGAAAGGCCGAGATACAAAGAATTAGAAAAATCCAGACGAGACATCACCAATGCTATTAGGACTTGTAGCAGAGCTTCAGGGGTCAAGAGGTGGGCAGCTTTCCGTATCCTGTGTAGTTGGAACATGCAGGAAGATGTTACGGCGCTCACCTGGGCCTTAAGAGTGAGCTCAGAGTCAATAATGACACCAAGACTCTTTACGCAGCCAGCAGGGGAAGGAGATGGACCAAGCTCAGATAGCCAGTATTGTGGGCCCCAGTGGGAAGCGCTTCTCCCAGGGAGAAGGAGCTCAGTTTTCCCAGGGTTGAGCTTTAGTTGATTTTGGTTCATCCAATGCTGGATGTGTATCATGACCGCCTTGAAGTTGGTGACGGCGTCAGGGGAGGAAAGGGGAAAAATTATTTGTAAATCGTTCGCGTAATTGAATACGGTGACGTCCCAACTGCCCAGGGAGTGGATGAGAGGCTGAAGGTACAAATTAAAAAGGAGGGGGGAGAGAGAAGAACCCTGGGGAACCCCGCAAGATGAAGGTGCACTGGTGACGCTGAAGGGACCCAAACTGACTGCTTGGAATCTACCCTCCAGGAAAGACTTGACCCAGGACAAGGCAGGCCCGCAGACTCCGGCGGACTCGACACGGTGGAGTAGGATGTTGTGGTCCACCGTGTCGAATGCCGCCGACAAATCCAGTAGGACCAATGCCTGGGGGCGACCTCTGTTGGCATTACATCTGAGGTTGTCCAGCACGGCAAGGAGCACAGCCTCGGTGGAATGGGCTGGTCTGAAGCCGGCCTGGTTCATTTCCCGGAAGTTGGACTCCTCGATGAATTGCGAGAGGCAAGTAGTCACGTGTGCCTCCAGGATTTTCGATAGGTAGGGCAGGAGAGAGATGGGCCGATAGTTGGCAAGGACCGCTGGGTCCGTGCCAGGATTATTTAGCAAGGGCACCAGTACAGCCTCCTTGAAAGATCTAGGGACTGTGCCGGAATTGAGGGAAGTGTTGAGTAGGGGTAGGATGCAGTGCAGAAAAATGTGACAGATGTCACGGAACACAGAAGGGGGACAGCAATCCTTGGGGGAGCCAGATTTCACCTGAGTGGCCAGCTTAGCTAGGGAATCGGGGTCGAGTGTGGGAAAACAAATCAGAGTGGAGGTGTTAATGGGAGGAGCTGCAGCTGTGACTGAGAAAGGGGAGTGAGGGATGGAGTTTTTAATTGCCAAGATCTTGTCGATGAAAAAGGTGTTCAAGGCATTGCTTTACTCTGTGGAAGGGGGCAGGTTCGGGAGTGTCCTGGTGTCCGATGTTAATTCGCCGAGGACCTTGAATATCTCTTTGGATTTGTTGGGGGCTGTTGATATTCTGTCCGAGAAGAAAGCAGACTTAGTTGTGATAATGGCTTTTTTATATGCTTTGCGTGCGAGCACGTACACCTCCCTGTCTGTACTGGAGTAATTAAGCCTTCACCTGCGCTCCAATTGGCGCAGCTCAAGGTGTTGTAATTTCAGTATTGAGTTGAACCATTTGTGGGATTTACTATGGCGTGAGCGGGGGAAACGGGACAGAGGGGGCGAATTTGTCACTAGCGGTAGTAAGCCAATGGGCAATATTAGCATCCAGTGTGTTGAAGCCTGGATTGTTACTGGGTGGGGGCCGAGTCTCCGCAAGGAAGGAGAGAAAGGCAGAGGACTCAAGAGCGTTCCATTTCCGAGCAATCCCGCCCTCCAGCGGGGGTGGCTTGACCAGGCCCTTTACAGAAATGGAGAAGTCGATCAGCGAGTGATCAGACCAGACGCAGGGAGAGATATTCGAGCCAGTGAGAGATACCCCCTGCGTCCAAATGTGATCCAGGATGTGGCCCCCGGTGTGAGTGGGGGTGGTGACATGCTGGGTCAGGTTTAAACTGAGGAGTGCCTCGAACAATTCAGTCGCGTGGGGGCCTGCATCGGCATGGTTGAACCAGTAATTGAAATCACCGAACATGGCGATGCGAGCAGAAGAGGTCATCAGAGCGGCGAGCTGTTCACTGAGGGCGGCAGGGAACAGGGGCATAGAGGTGGGGTACGATATAGGACGATGAGAGTCAAGGCACCTGCTTCCGTTGCCAGGCTGATGACAAGATTATCAACCTCAGGAAGACATAGCGAGGAAGACGCAATGAATGTCAGATCCTTCCGTATGATTGCCGCCACCCCCCCCCGCCACGGCGAGCTGTAGGCCGGTTGGCATTCAACATGTAGTAGTTAGGGGGCAGAGCAGCCAGAATGTCAGGGAGGGAGAGGTCAGACAGCCAGGTCTCAGTAAGCAGCAGGACATCGGGGTTCTCAGCTGTCAGCAGGAGAAAGATATCAGCGTGGTGTTGGGGAATGGAACGTGTGTTAAGGTAAAGTATACGAATAAGAGTCTCGGACGGGGTGGAGACCAACAAGGGTTTATGGGTAAGCCTGGGAGAGGGTATATCAGCCGAGATGCAGAGGGATACAAGGCGGTCCCAGAGTGTAGACAGAAGGGTGCAAGGAGGGTGCCGTAGGCCTCTAAGTGTTGCAGAAGAGAAAGTGATGGAGGGGGCGGCGCCCCGGGGCCCTGGGCCCGTCTGGCCGCGGACGGGCGCAGACGGGCTGGACTTTGGCGCGACTTCGGCGTGCTGACGGCGTGCCCGCTGCGCCCGCCCGCTGTGCTTCCTGTAGGGGGGCGCCATTTTATAGGGCTGATGGCGTGAGGGGCCGAGCGCTATACCGCTCGCCTAGTGACCCTCCTCACCCAAGATGGCGGCCAACTACGAGTCCCGGCAGGACTTTGATCTCCTGCAGGGGCCGAGTGGTGAAGAAGGGGAGTAGATGCAGCGCAAATAATGCCCAGCGCGCTACAACAGGAGTACCTGCACAACAAAAATTTAATTAGAAGCACAATAGGTAAAATTGCATTAAAATGCGCGGAATGCGCGAATTACATCAAGCGAGTAGCAGAAATCCCATAAAGTCACTAAAGTAAGCCTCGAGCATCCAATCAATTGGGAGGCCGAGATGTTATGACTTTTATAGGGCTGATGGTGTGAGGGGCCGAGCGCTATACCGCTCGCCTAGTGACCCTCCTCACCCAAGATGGCGGCCAACTACGAGTCCCGGCAGGACTCTGATCTCCTGCAGGGGCCGAGTGGTGAAGAAGGGGAGTAGATGCAACGCAAATAATGCCCAGCGCGCGACAACAGGAGTACCTGCACAACAAAAATGTAATTAGAAGCACAATAGGTAAAATTGCATTAAAATGCGCGGAATGCGCGAATTACATCAAGCGAGTAGCAGAAATCCCATAAAGTCACTCAAGTAAGCCTCGAACGTCCAATCAGTACAATACGGAATCAGCAATCACAGAGAGTTTGCTGGAAGTGTAGGATATAGACTGGGAGATAGAAGCTATGAAAGACAAGGTTGCCAGTGCATTGAAAAAAACATACGTAGTCTATAAGGGTTTGAAGCAATCCATGCCCTAATGCCCACTTTGCACCATGAGTACTTGAGTAGTAGCTGAATGATTACAATTCTACAAGCAGAGTGTCTCAAACCATTATTATTTTATAATAATACATTTATTATTGTAACATCTCATAATGTAATAAAGCTTCTAAAATAATTTCATCAGGTATTTCATTTTCCTGGTTATCAGTTTCAAAAATCATCTGATGAATGTCAATGTCATCTACTCCTTCCACAAAAGCATCATCCAAGGTTCCATCTAGAAAATCACAGCTGATATCTCCAGCATTCATTTCTTCCTCTTCAATGTTGCTGTTGTAAAAGGTATGTTCGGCTCTTCTACGACACTGCTATCAATTTGGAAATATTCATCCATATTGTTTTGTTGATTTTCCATAGTGAATTTCTTATATTGTAGATCCTTGTACAAAATTATAAACACTTTTTTTAATCAATTTTCCTAATACAAAACACACAACTAGCTTTATCGACTAATTTCCCTTTAAAAAATATTATAAAAATACCATTGTCAACTATTTTATAACATTATATAAATAGAATCTTTAATATGAATGTTCAGTTTTTAAGGTTTCTTAAATTATCAAACCGATATCACTATCGAAAAAAACCCAGGCTGTTATTATAATATGCAGTACTAAAAAAAGTACAATTTGTCTATTTACCTTACCTGGTCGAAAGTATCAGATGTGTTGTAGTAAAATGCAAAGAATTCTGGTACACTCAGTATATTTATATTGTAAATCTTTCAACTGTATATAAAAGATACAAACCATCTTTGAACACTTATGCACTCTATCCATGTTTTGTTATTTCACCTCTGTAGAAGCACACTCCATAGGCCATTTTTAACAGTTATTTATACTTACCTTAAACATAACAAATATTAATAAAATTATATATTATAAAATTAGCATCTGTGGAAGACAAAAAAAATAAAGTTACAATATATCCTTTACAACACCAAATAATTTGTAAAGCATTTCATTTGCCTCTTTTGCTGTTCTCAGAATATATTGAATTTCACTAGAAATAGTGAGTTTAATAGTACTCATCACATAACAGCGGGCAAAAAAAAGACAATCAATAAAATTATCTTTAAAAAAACCCATTCAACATTCTCAATAACAATCGAAAAAATTGAAATAAAACATATGTTAAATGTTTTTTTCAAACAACAATTTCCTATGTAACTATGAGATATCTCAAACAATCCTAAAATACCAAAACACTATCATTAATTTTCATACATCGTAAACAAAGTTACTTTTAAATATATGCTGAGAAAATATACAACAAATAGTCCTTAATGGTGTTACATACTTTTCAAATAAAAAAAAAGAGAGGTAGGGAAAGAAGTGAACACTCTTAGTCCCCACTGTAACTAGAAAGAAAACAACAAAAGAGTGTTCCTTGGTTTGGAGACACAAAAGTGAAGGAGCACAAGAGACCAACAACACCAATTAGGTTTGTTTAGAAAGCCCTCACTCACCGACCTGGTCGGTTACATGCTTCATCATCGTGCCCCACTGGGTGTGACCGAATGTCACCCCAGTGTGCTTCAACGCCAGATTTACTGCGGAGCGGGTAATGTGAAGGTGTGAGGGCTAAGTGGTGAGTTACGTGAACAGAGTGAAGTGGTGAGTTAAAAATGCCTTTGTATGTATAAAAAATTGATTTAATGACTGATCAACAAGGGCAAAATTGAAAAATGTGTTGGTAAACATGGCCAACTAATTTGGATGGTCTGTTTCCAATAACATTAAGTGATAGTGAATGGTCAACATGTTTCTGGCAATGTTGGTATAGTTAACCTGGCATTCGTCAGGACCTAAAGTGAATAAACCCCGGCGGTATGGGCACGCTAAGGCCCACCCTACCAAGGGACGTGAAAGTAAAAAATGTCTGTCGAAGTGCAAAATAAAAGGGGGGCTTCACCGAACAAAAAGGCGGGAGGCACACACCCTACTTGTCTCAAGGTTAGAGACAACAAAAATTAAATGCATCTGTGAATGCAAGAGGGTACAGACAGACACAGAGAGACAAACAAACAATTAGTTCTTAGTCAAAAGACCAACAAATTTAAAACCGGTGACTTGTACTCACGTGGGCTACCAAGTGCACAACACACGACTAGTAGCAGAGGTGCGTGGCTCTGCCTGTGGCTGTATCTTAATTATATTACTTGATAGCATTAACAGTGTCAAGCCAGTCTCACATGAAGTACGTATCATTTGAGCACATAAATACAATGCCCATCAGTGCGTGTGTGAAATGTCATGCGCTGCGAGGATGATACGTGACATAATGGGGAATGGCGATACGATAGTGAACCTGAAACGTAACACGCTCACTGTAAACAACCAAGCGATCAATGGGCCAAAGGCCAGTGACCACTAACCCCATTCAAGCGTGGTGAGATAAACAGGTTCTCACTTCAAAAGGGATGAATTTTCACCCCATAGGCCGCGGGAGGGGGCTGACGGCGTATTTGGCACATCCTGTAAAATGGGAAACGAACCAACAAAGGAACGGGCTTACTATAGAAGCTTCAAAGTACTTAGCTCTTGTGGTAGAATGTGGCCGGGACAGTACTCACGCCCACGACGCCAGGCACCCGAATGTCCACCTGAGCAAACCTCAGAACTGGGTCTCGCCGATCCGGACCTGGGGAGACAAGCCGGTATATGTAGCGGGGCTGGGTGAGCAGCGCGCGCTCTTCCGGGTTTGGGCGTGGCCTGAGGCGCGCATGCGTGGAGATTAGCCAATAGGCGTAATCGCCCGGGATAAACAAACCCGCAGAGACATTCATAAACTAGATAGCGCAATGCGTTGTATCAACATGGAAATGAAGTAGCTATCGATAGCGCAATGTGTTGAAGTGGCTCTTAGCGGGAGGCATAAATATGATATGCCCATGCTGATAAAGATTCCGAATATTTGCAATATTTATGTCGGCAAAATTAGCACAGTCGGCGGGATCTCACACTATTTGAATGGTGTGGCATCATATGGGATGTATCTGATCAGAGTCTGACTACTGGGGACATAACTGTTGACATCATGTGTCAATGTCAATGGAGGGAGAATGAATTGCCGGTATGGTGCCCTTACAACAGCTACTCATAGATGTTAACTGAGTGTGGTGCGTGGAACAGTTCGCACAAAAAATGTAACTGGCAGCAAAATATGGCGACAGACCATCTACAGATAGTCAAATCAGTAGTCAGAAGTTTTACCAGGGACATTTTACTTGCGAATAGAACCCCAAGGAATATCATCATTAAGACCATTTAAGTGGGTGCCGAGCCGATACACCCATCGTGGTAAACAGACATAATATCGATTCCAAAATATCGATTGGACAAAATATCGAGTAAAAAATATAGACTGGACAAAATATAGACTAGACAAAATATAGACAACAAAAATATTGAGTAATATCGACTAGAATAGCCAAAATATCGAATCAAAAATATAGACTAGACATAATATAGACTAGATAAAATATAGACAACAAAAATATCGAAAATAAGGTAAGTTATTAATATTTAATAATATTTGTGTAATATAAATCTGTAGCGGGTTGTGGGTTTATAGGGGAATAGGGTGGGAAGTAATTTAATTATAAATATTAATTATGTAAATTTAATCTAATTGTTAATTAAATAATAATTGGTAATTAATTAAAATCTAATTGTTAATTAATTAAAAATGAATAATTGATAAATAATTAATTTTTAGTAATTTATTTTCTGTAGCAGGTTGTGTGTTTATAGGGGAATAGGGTGGGAAGTAATTTAATTATAATTAATAATTATGTAAATTTAATCTAATTGTTAATTAAATAATAATTGGTAATTAATTAAAATATAATTGGTAATTAATTAAAAATAAATAATTGATAAATAATTAATTTTTAGTAATTTATTTTCTGTAGCGGGTTGTGGGTTTATAGGGGAATAGGGTGGGAAGTAATTTAATTTTAAGTAAATAATTATGTAAAATAATTATATTTTTAAATTAATTATTAATTGGTAAATAATTAAAATATAATTGGTAATTAATATAAAATAATTAATTGGGAATAGTAATTTTCACCCCTACGCTATCCAACGCTTTCCCTACTGTTGCACCCACTGGAGTTGGAATAGTAATTTTTACCCCTACGCTATCCAACGCTTTCCCTGCTGTTGCACCCACTGGAGTGGGAATAGTAATTTTTACCCCTACGCTATCCAACGCTTTCCCTACTGTAGCACCCACTGGAGTGGGAATAGTCATTTATACCCCTACGCTATCCAACGCTTTCCCTACTGTAGCACCCACTGGAGTGGGAATAGTAATTTTTACCCCTACACTATCCAACACTTTCCCTACTGTTGCACCCACAGGAGTGGGAATAGTAATTTATACCCCTACGCTATCCAACGCTTTCCCTACTGTAGCTCCCACTGGAGTGGGAATAGTAATTTTTACCCCTACGCTATCCAACACTTTCCCTACTGTTGCACCCACTGGAGTGGGAATAGTAATTTTTACCCCTACACTATCCAACGCTTTCCATACTGTAGCACCCACTGGAGTGGAAATATTAATTTTTACCCCTACGCTATCCAACGCTTTCCCTACTGTAGCACCCACTGGAGTGGGAATAGTAATTTTTACCCCTACGCTATCCAGCGCTTTCCCTACTGTTGCACTCTTTGGAGTGGGAATAGTAATTTTTACCCCTACGCTATCCAACGCTTTCCCTTCTGTTGCACCCACTGGAGTGGGAATAGTAATTTTTACCCCTACGCTATCCAATGCTTTCCCTACTGTTGCACCCACTGGAGTGGGAATAGTAAATTTTACCCCTACGCTATCCAACGCTTTCCCTACTCTTGTACCCACTGAAGTGGGAATAGTAATTTTTACCCCTACGCTATCCAACGATCTCTTTAATGTAGCACCCTCTGAAGTGGTTACATTAAATTTAAACCTTTTGCTATGCTACAGTAAATATATTCTATATGTTTTATTAATAACATGTATTTATATATATATATGTATTATTATTATTAATTTTTAAAGTTACATTAATTATGTAATAATGTTACATTTATTTATTAATTTTTACAATGTTTATATTAAATATATTTAATATTATAATAGTTTTAACTTATTTTAAAGACATAAAAAAATCGATATTTTGACAGTCTATATTTTTAACACTCGATATTTTAAACTCAATATTTTTGTACTTACCTTAGTGAAGATAGAAAGTCGATATTATGTCCCTCGATATTTTTTCATCGATATTATGGGAACTCGATATTTTGGTAGTAGATAGTATTTCAGTGATCCACCCATTGTTGCTCCTTCTCAAAGAGCCTATCAGTAATGTTGGGGCCCCCGGTGAGCTGCTCGATGACAGTTCATCTCAGGTCATTGGTGGTATGGTTGGCTTGTAGGAAATGGTCGCTCATCTTGGTGGTGGTTTTCTTGCACCTAATGTTGCTCCTATGTTCACATACCCTCTGTTTGACCTTCCTGGTAGTCATACCCACGTAACGGAGTAGAAAGGGGCATGTGATAAGGTAGACAACATTGGTAGAATTACAGTTGGTGTGTGATTTTTGCCACCATGTTTTGCCTGGTTCCAAAGACAGTGATTTGGTGGCCGTCGTCAGATGGCACACAGAGCAATTAGCACAGGGATAATGGCCGGTGACCTTGGGTAGATTCCATGCGTCAGTGATGCTGTGTGTTGGCGTTGCAGTTGGTTCTTTTGGTCTGGTATGAACCAGAGAATCTTTTAGACTTCGTCCTTTCTTAAATGAGAACAGGGGTTTCTGCCAGTCCTTCTTGGTACTAGAGATGATTTCCCAATTTTTATTAATGGTTTTTTTCATTAAGTTGGACGAGGTACTGTAGGTAGTGACACATGTGAGAGGAGGTTCCGCCGTGGTTCTTATAACAGGTTCCAATAGGACTTCACGTGGCTGGTTGCGTGCCCGTTTGAATCCTTTGTTTAGGATATGGTTAGGGTAGCCTCTTTGTTGTAATTTCTCAGTTAAATCCGTTGATTGTTGTTTGAAGTCATCTGTGCTGCTACAATTACGCCGAATCCGAAGATATTGCCCATAAGGTAGGTTTTCCCTCAACGGGGGCGTGGGTAAAAGCTGGAAAATTGCAGCAGGTTATTTTTTTCAGTGGCTTTATAGTGAGTTTTGGTGGTTAGAGTCGTCCCACTGTTAGTTATCACTATATCAAGAAATACCACCTCCGTGGTGCTTACTGTATGAGTAAATCTCAGATATCTGTCAATAGTGTTAATCCATCCGAGAAATTCCATACTTCCTTGCCATATGAGCAGCACATCATCTATGTAGCGTTTCCAAAAGCAAATGTTCCTAGCAAAGGGGTTGTTAATAGACTGAATGTTCTTGGCCTCAAAATCAGACATGTACAGCCCCGCCACACTAGGGGCAAAAGTACTGCCCATCGAAGTCCCAGAGCATTAAAGGAACATCTGTCCTTTATACGCGAAAAAATTCTCTTTGAGTGCGATGGTGGCACAGTCTATTATGAATTCTCTTGGAGTGGTATAGTCCCAGGAAACTGCGTTGAGAGCTGCACTTAGGACTTTGATCGTCTCATCTTGAGGAATACTCGTATACAGGCTCTCGATGTCTAGAGTAGCCAGTATAATTGAGTTTGCTTCAAAGGACATGGTCTGTAGTTGGTGGAGCAGACTCTTGGTGTCATTTAGGTATGTGGGTGTATTTTGAACAATGGGTTGCAGAAATTGATCACAGAAAGTGGACAAGGGTTCTAATAGAGACCCAATGCCTGACACTATGGGTTGGCCATGGGGCGGTAGTTTGTTTTTGTGGGTCTTTGGCAGTGTGTAAAAATAAGGGACTATGTTTCTACTGGTGGAAATGAAGTCCGCCTCATTTTTTGACAAATATCCATTAAGTTCAGCTTCCTTGACCATGTTGGTGATTCGATTTTGAAGATCAATAGAGGGATCATCAGTGAGGGGAGTGTAGTTGTTAGTGTCATTCAGCAGCTCTTCACATACTCTCTCGTAGCCAGTGGTATTCTGGATTACGATCCCTCCGCCCTTATCGGAAGGTTTTATGGTGATTTTGTTGTTGTTTTTGAGTGTTTCCAATGCATGATACTCTTCAGTACTGAAATTCCCATATGTCTCAGGTTCTAGGCTAGTTTCCAAATCAAGGAACACTGCTTGTTCAAATGCTGTAATAGCAGCAGGTACTGTGTGGGGAGGTGGTATAAATGTCGATTTTAGTCTCAGGCCAGTGTCACCTTTGCGTAAGTCTGCATTAGGGTCTTCCTTCCCTTGAAAAAAGGCCTTCAATTTCAATTTCCGGAAGAAGTTAGTTAGTTCACAATGTAGCCTGAATTTGTCTGGGCGGGCTGTTGGTACAAAGCTTAGTCCTTTCTCTAGGACCTGTTGTTCAATGCTTGTCAGTTGTAGATCCGACAAGTTTGTGATTAGACTTGTTGGTTGCTTGTCCCCGGTTGTGGTGTTTTGCTCCTGGTGTGGTTGCCGACTGGATCGTCTGTCTGCCAGGATACTTGGTTGGGTGTTCGTCTGCTTTTGCCTCTCCCTCTCCGGCCCCTCTCTAAAAAAGGCTGTTGGTATTGATTCTGGGGATGTGGTTGGTGCCACCCTGGATTCCAGCCCATCATAGGGAATTGTGGGTGGGGGAAGGGGCAAGGCGGGGGTCCAAACCCAGCATGTGGTGCCATTGGCCAATTCGGTACATGATTATGGTTCTGGTATCTCTGGTTCCCTCGGTTGCCCCTATTCCCTCGTCTCCGTCCTTGTTTGTAGGAACCGGTACTGGATCCACTGCTGTTGGAGGAGTTGTCATCTGAGAGGTCTGAGTGATTGTTGCTCTTGGCTGTCACCGTGAAGTTGGGATCAGCATAGGGGTAAATTTTATTAAATTCGAACTTTTTGAAGTCCTTCTGAAATTTTGTTATTTTTGCCTGCATCAGATTTTCTTTATACTTGTTGAGTTCACGGTTGATCTCATCAAGCTTCTTCTTGTATCCGGTCACTGTCGTTCTAAATTGTGATTCGGTTTCTTGAATTTCTATTAGCAGGGCCTCTGAGAGACGTAGGGCAGTTTTGATTATAAGGACAAGCCAATCTCGCGTGCAATGCCACGCGATCATGGCCCATTCTTTGCGAAACGTCGCATACCTTTCCACATGGCCAAATAGAATTTCTCAAATGTTTAGTAAAGAAGTTCCTCAACAGTAATCCTCAGCATCTGTCTCCCACCTTTCAGATCCAAAACCACCAACATTATTTGCAACGTCCTTCAGGGCTCATCCCTCAACTTGATGCTATTCAACATCTACATGACATTCTTACACAAGTGGCCCGCCATTACAACCTCAACATTATCTGCTAAGACGACGACACCCAACTCATCTCCCTCACCAAGTAGCCACATACCACCGAAAGACGTAACTAACTGCATAAGAATCAACTCTCTAAATCTCATCCCGGACAAACACCTACAACGAGTCCAACGACTCCAGAACACCTCTGCCTGACTGATCATCAATGTCCCCTGCCGCAGCCACATCCCCCACCACCTCAGACACCTACACTGGCTCCACGTCGACAAGAGGATCAACTTCAAGCTCCTCACCCTCACTTACAAAGTACTCTACAACACCAGTGCAACCTACCTTAACAGCAGTAATCCTGATAGGCCAAATTTTGTTTTTAAAATTTTGGCTTTAAAAATATTAGGTAAGAATTTGGTAACTCTTTAGGAAAATGTTGTTTAAAAACCAATTGCCTATCTTTACAATGTATCTAACCTTTCAGACATTCTAAATAAACAGTGTAATGTCCAGATGTTGTAGAAGGTCCATCATGAAAAATAATTGCAACAGCTACAAAAGTTCTTCCTGATATTGATACTTGAGCAGCTACAACATTTTTAATTAAAGTTTTTAACTTTCTTCCATCAGTTCTACAACGTTACAGCAGTAAAATGACATACTGTCCATACATTTGTATAAATAATGTTGATGACATTTCTTATTTACATTGGCTACAATCCATGTTTTGACTTGCTCTTCTAATTAGATAGTTAAATGACACTGATTCACAGTCAGGTAAAGTCAAATATATAAATCTTTCACTGTCAATGTTACTGCTACATGTAAACAAACAATTTTCACAGTCATGTTGCCATTTATAAGAAAGCCCAAAAAGGTATTCAATATCTATACCTTCATCTTCCAATACAACAAGCATATACATTAGAAATTCCTGACAATCTTGTAGAACCAGAACGTATGTCCAAAACATTTCAAATATCAGAAACACTTTGTATTTTACTTTTATTACTACTACATTTCTCATAAACAGAATACAACAACGAACAGAATATTTTACAGATAAAGTTCTCACTCGAGACAAAGCAACATATGCCACACCTTCTTTAAACACAGTACTTCCAATATTCAATAAAGCACTATCTACACTTAAACCTTGAGATTTATGAATGGTCACCGCGTACGCCAAAGAAATAGGAAACTGTTTTCTGCGAGCATACAAATCTTTTACAAGCAAAAACCGAGCTGAACAACGGCTAAATTGTTGTACTTCTTCAATTTCATCAAATATGATTTTCAAAAATTCTAATCCATCTCTATTTACATAATTAACAAAATCAATAATTTTACCCATTGCTCCATTTACTAAACCTTTTTCCACATGCAAATTAGGTCTTAAAATTAACCTACAGATTACACGTGAATATAAATTCTTCTCTAAACCATCAGTGTTACTTATCGATTTCTATAAAGAATCCAATTTCCTCTTCAACATTTCAGTCAAAATAATAGTGAGTCCTTCATGTTCTATTTTATCAATAGCTTCCAATTTTATAATTTCTTCATTTTCCAACTGTGACATTTCTTCATTGAATATAGAACATTCACGCAGTGTTGGCATTAAGCAGATTACCGATTTGTTTTCTGCAATTCTCATATATATTTTCTCTGGGACAATATTTTCATTTGGAAACAAATTAGAAAGTAATCGTCTCTGTAAAGCTTCTTTGCCATATTTATTCACCTTTCCAATTCTTATATCTTGAAGAATAGTTCCATAATCAGCATCATTTGCCTGTCACATATTTGTAATAAGTTCCTTGTACTCAAAATATGACCAAATGTTTACATTTCCAATGCTCCCCAAAGACTTTCTGGTATCTTCATGCGCCAGTGTTTTAAACAATGGTTGTCCTTTTACAGGATTAAGTTATAGTAGATCTCCAAAAACTATGTCGTGTTTTCCTCCAAATAATATGTCATACTCTGTTTTAAGAATTTGCTGCATTCTTAAATGCATAAAGATCAAGCATTAAGTTTGATACCATGCTTACCTCATCAATAATGACAAGTTTCATTTTCCTCAAGACTCTTAAAACTTCACAACAAGCTTCTGCAGATAGCTTGTGGTATTCTAATTTGTTTTCATGCTCTACTGGTAGCATTAATAAACAATGTAAAGTAATTCCTTTAATATTGTGGGCTGCCAACCCAGTTGGAGCAGAAACAACACAAGACAAATGTGACTCAGTTGTTTTCAGTAGAAAAGTTGTAATTTCTTTAATTAAAAAACCTTTTCCTGTTCCAGCTTGTCCACTCACGTACATTCGGATAGGTTGAAATGATGAGCAAGAGCACTCTTTCTTCTCATGAAGTAATCCATGGTCAATCAATTCTCTTATTTGCTCATATATTTGATTCTGCTCAACATTTAGTTGTTCTTCCAAGTTTCCTAAGTTTGTTACATCTCCTTGAGCTTGATACATTGCTGTTTCCACCTTTTCCATAGCAGTTGCTACTTCATTTTGAACAATTGGTTCTCCTAGTGGTTCCCGACTCAACGGAGCAGAAGTTTGACTGTCTTGAGAACTGTCTCTAGCAATCTCAGCTGCAATTGTAGCTTCTTGCTCAATTTCGTCGTTCAATATTTTCACATAAATTAGCAAAAGCAGGACATTCTATAGTATATTTACTTGCGTTGAACACATCTTCATAGCTCTGAATATCTCCAAGTAATTCCAATTCTGAACGTAACTTCTAGAAAAGTTTCAAAAGAGCTAAATAGTAAAATTCCCATTTGTCTTCAGTTTCGCAACTCAGTTTGCGGTGATTAATCAAATGTCCTTTTCTTTGTTTCACCAAACATCCTTCAGAACCAAACACAGCATATATACCATTATTGATGTTTTCTATAACATTCTGTTAAAAAATATAATTTTGAAGCACTTCATAAAGACACATGTTTTCAAGATAATTACTTCTATTTGGATAATATGTATCCAACATATTTGTTTTCACAATATCTGTACTTTCTGGCTCTTTTTCAGCTAAATATTCATTTTCCTGTACAGATTTAAGTACTCAATTTCGCGTTGCAGCAAGACCTAGACTCACCCAAATGATTCTTCTAGATTTGGAGTAAAGACTTGCAAATGATAAGCGATCTGAACATTCATACGCTCCAATTTCTCGATGAGATAACATCTTCAAATTCTAACTATATCATTTCTTACTTAGACTCTTCTCGTGGGAAATCTCTTCCCACATCTCCCTAAATTCTGTCTTTTCTGATTTTGTTATGTAGGATGTTATATATCGAGCAGCAGCTATGGAATTGTCTGCAACATATTGAATGTCCATTTTAGCATTCCACATGGACAAAATGACTGGGTTGTAGTCATTTATGTATTTTGACTCTTCATTTCTTTTTAAGTTGTAGGTATTTTTGGGAAACTTTCTTGTGATAGTATGGCGCAAAGATGACATAAAACTGTTCACTCTTCCTTCGATATTATAGGACGTGGAAATCCAAAACGAAATTTTGTGTAGAACTTGTCCTTAGATTTGTACTTTCGGCGACAATACTTCCCACAACGATGGCTTTGGAATCGTAAGACTTGTTGTCTTAAGTCCTTATCTTGTGTACTTTTGGGTATATCACATGTAGCATATTCTTCAATAAAAGATAGCACAGTATCATCTAATTCAGTTCCAAATTTTGGAGCATCTTTGATCCACATTAGCATATGTATGTGAGGAGCACCTCTCGCTTGATACTCCTTTCTCCAAAAGAAATCCAAAACCTCTCCAAGAGGAGGATTTTTTTTATTGGTGATAAAAGATATCATAGCTTCAAATCTATGATTGAAGTACCTGCATACATTAACTGGATCCAAAGAGCACAATTCTCCAGTTGTCTTGTATTCAATATTTAGTATATTTGGATTTGCTTCACGAAGAAATTGAAGTAAATCATCCTAAGCATATTCAGCACAGCTTAGAGTAAGGAACCATGTAGAAGTTCCTAAGTTCCTTAGCATACATTTAAGTTCTCCATGACGATGGTTCCAGTACTCATTAGTACCATGCTGACATGCCATTAGATTAATTAGCTGAGATTCCAAAACATTATCTTTCTGCTGTACTTTATCCATAAATTCCTTTGCCGAAAATGTTGATGGTGTACACCTGTTTTCAATATATGATTCACTGCATGAGAAAGTCCAGTCAAGTCACTCTCGAACAAAAGATGAAACCAATACGGAATACATTGTCGAAATCTTGGATCTTCTGCATACAACCTTGATGTCCGGTATTCAGATGCAGGAATCTGCACAGGTCGGTCATCATATCGTCCTCCTTTTCCTTTTGGAAACAACTGAGGGAAACAATGAGCTTCCAAGCTTTTTTCCCATACACTAATGGGACTTCCCTTTGCTTTGCTTCTTTCATTTGGAATAACTCTATTATATTCCCTATCACTTCTTTAGAATGAAGTGGATGAATATTATAATGTTCTTAGATCTCTTCAGTTCCGGACTTCTCTACTTTTTCAATTTGTCCAGATGTGGAATCACTATTTTCTTCTACATTTATTTCTTCTTCTCCCAAACACACATATTTATAGTATTGATTATTTTTTACAAGATACAACGTTGCCTTTTTCACTTTCCTAACATCCACTAATTCTTGCCAGATTTTCTTACTCTTAGTAGGAGCGTCATTAACTAAAACAACTAGAGGTTCATCTTCAACGTTTTTTATACCAATTGTTTCAATATTTTTCAATAAATCTAAAGGCAAATACACAACTCTTCCCTTTAATCCTCTCTGTAAATCTGAAGGAGGCAATTTCCCTGTCTTAGGCTCCATTCGAACAATAGACTGAAATGGATGCACACATTGAATAGGAATATACTCACAGATATTTAAATCCTTTAGTGCAGAAGGAATATTTACCAACTCAAAATTATTATGCACAGCTCTAGCAGGCATTTTGGTCTCGTCTAATTTGTTATAACAATATTTACAAATACGCTGATCAGAACCCAGATCAAAACAATTCTCTACCAACAAATAAGTTGTAAAATCCTTCCACTCATTTTTATTTTCCTTTTCACTTTTTAAATACAAATCATTAGTCCTGGTCTGATTTTTATAATGAGTTTGTCGACAACAGATACAGGAATATTTTGTTTGGCCTTTTACCTGAAATCACCTTAAACTTTGTAATTTCTTGCTCAAAATGTTCTACACTACAACATTGTACATTCTCTTCCACATTGTCTTCTATTAATGTCTCAGTTTCTGCACTATCTTCCTGAGGACCAAAGTAACTAACCTGAATTTCATCACAAACATTTCTTACATCTGATACAGGTCCATGCAAAAGAGCACTGTTCAACTTTTTTAATATTAGTGCTGGACTTTTTGCATAGTACAACATTCTGACTAATTTCCTCATTTAAGTATGATAACCTGCTAACATCCTGAAATGGTGAAACACACTTTGACATACTTTTTTAGATAGACAAGCCAGAGAAGGACCTTGCAATCCAGTATTTTCTCTCACTCTGCAAGGGTGTAGTCTTTGCAACATCTTAATCTTTTGTTTAACACTTTCCTTAGTATAGTTATGTAAATATTGCCTAAAAAACAAATAGGTTCCTGCCGTACACTACAAATACTACTGCAATTCCAAGTGTACACTGGAGCTTTAGGATGTCTCCCTAAAACTTCAGCAGTTAACACCTTTTCTGCATTTCTAGGAACAATGTTCTCTTTCTCAATAGGACAACCATTTCTAACCTCATAAGCACGACCACTAGTGTCAACTGCATGCAACAAATCATTACTCTGAAAATGACTCTCTTCATTAAAAAAAGCTCAGAACTTGAACTATGTTTCAATTCACTCAAAAACACTTTTAATTACTCTTCTCCACTTACTTTTGGCCTTCATTAAATGGATTGGCTTATCTAGTGATCACATTTTATTGATTACTAAAACAAATAATTTCTTTTTCAATTCCAAAGCTTTCCCAACTACATTTTCTATATGTTTCTTCTTATTATAAAATGCTGTTTATTTTTACATTTCTTAAGTTCCTTTATCAATTTTGACACAACTCTATTCTAAAACATTTGTTTCCTAATTTCCAGAACTAGGTTTTTCCTCCTTTTACTATACACTGTTTTTTCTGAAGTTGATTTTCCATGATTGTTCTCTTTATTCTTCTTTTTCTTTTTCGTTGCAGATATACTAATAGTATTTTTCTCTTTGTGCACACTACTCTTAGTATTTAATATTTTCCTCAGAAAAGTCTTCGTTCTCTTACCAGGACTTTTTTTCTTTTTGTTAACACATTGTTCTTCACGTAAATTTTGTGGATGACTTCTCTTTAAATAAACACCTTTCTTTTGTTGTTTCATCTTTTGTGCTTTTGTAGACGTGATGATTTTTTTTCAGTGTTGATAAACAGAATCTAATATAAAAAATATATATAACATTACAAAAATAAATATAAAGAGAGACAGAGACAAAAATGTGGAGAAAAGACATATATAAGAGAACACTGAGTGTATACAGAGAGAGGGAGTATTATGAGGAGACAGTAAGAACTATGAGGACAGTGGTGAATATAAAGACAACAGAGAATATAAAGAGTAGGAGAAATATGCAAAAAGAGGAGCAAGTATAAAGAAAAAAAGTTAAAGAAAAGGAGAATATAAGAAAAAGAAGATAGTATAATGAGAGAGGAAGGAGTAAGACGAGAGAGGAGGGAGTATGAAAAGAGAGTGTAGAAAATATGGAAAAAGGGGCGAATATAATTCCTTAATGTACACATATGCACAATGTGATATTAGACAAAAAACATATGAGACCATTCAGTTTTCTATTTACTACTGAAAAACGTTTAAGTGACTAGACATATTCCATGTATATAATTATTACATTTCAGTGAACAACCCTGACTCATTTTCCAAATACATATGCAATTCTCTACATTAATTCTGCCAACATTACATCAAACAGACACAATAAAACAACAAAGACTCACAAGGGGCTTGTAAATCTGCCCAGAGTGTATACAGTGGGAGAGAAAGGAGAAAGAGGACGGAACAGGGAGTATTAAGAAAAAATGAAATATGAAGAGAGACAGAAGAAAATGAGGAGACAGACGGAATAAGAGGAGAGACAGGGAAATATAAAGACAAAGAAGGACAATATGAAGACAGAGGACAATATAAGAAAAAGAGGGTAATACCAGCAGAGAGGAAGGAGTAAGAGGAGAGAGAGGGGAGTACGACAAGACAGGGTAGAAATTATGGAAAAAGGGGCAAATTTAAATCCTTCATGTACACAGATGCACAGTGTGATATTAGAAAAAAAATACAAGACCATGCATTATACCAAAACACATTTACGAATGTAAAATGTTTAAGTAACTATACACACTCTATGTATATAACTACTACATTTCAGTGAACAACCCTGACTCATTTTGCAAATACATATGCAATTTACAACTTTATTTTTGCCAACATTACATAAAAAAGTGACACAATAAAAAAAAACAAAATGCGCAAGGGGCTTGTAAATCTGCCCAGAGTATATATATAGAGAGAGAGAGAGAGAGAGAGAGTAGAAAGAGGAGAGAACAAAGAGTATGAACAGAAAAATGAGGTATGAAGAGAGAGGTAAGAAAATGAGGAGACTGCTGGAATATGACTTGAGACAGGGAAATAGAAACACAAAGAAGGGCAGTATGACGACAGAGAAGAATATAAGAAAAAGAGGGTAGTATCAGAAGAGAGAAAAGCGTAAGAGGAAAGAGGGGGAAGTATGAGAAGAGAGGGTAGAAAATATGGAAAAAGGGACAAATATAATTCCCTAATGTACACAGAAGCACAATGTGATATTAAACAAAAAAAATAACACCATGCATTATACCAAAACACATTTACTACCATCAAACGTTTAAAAAGGGGGGAATATAATTCCTTAATGTACACAGATGCACAGTGTGATATTAGACAAAAAAATATGAGACCATGCATTTTACCAAAAAACATATTCAGTACTGTAAAACGATTAAGTGACTGTAAACATTACATGTATGTAATTTCTACATTTCAGTGAACAACCCTGACTCATTTTGAAAATACATATGCAATTTACAACATTATTTTTGCCAACATTACATTAAAAAAAAGTGACACAGTAAAACAACAAAAACGCACAAGGAGCTTGTAAATCCCCCAGAGTGTATTTTTCCAAGAGAGAGAAAAGGAGAAAGAGGAAAGAACAGAGAGTATAAACAGAAAAATGAAGTATAAACAGAGAGGGGAGAAAATGAGAAGACAGCTGGAATATGAGGAGACACAGGGAAATATAAACACAAAGAAGGGCAGTATGAGAACAGAGGAGAATATAAGAAAAAGAGGGTAGTACCAGAGAGAGGAAGGAATAAGAATAGAGAGAGGGTTGTATGACAAGAGAGGTTAGAAGATTTGGAAAAAAAGGGCACATATAATTCCTTAATGTACACAGATACACATTGTGATATTAGACAAAAATATATGAGAACATGCATTATAGCAAAACACATTTACGAATGTCAAACGTTTAAGTAACCATACAAATTCCATGTATATAACTACTACATTTCAGTGAACAACACTGACTTATTTTGCAAATACATATGCAATTTACAACATTATTTTTGCCAACATTACATAAAAAAGTGACAAAATAAAACAACCAATATGCAAAAGGGGCTTGTAAATCTGCCCGGAGTATATATAGAGAGAGAGAAAGGAGAAAAAGGAGAGAACAGAGAGTATGAACAGAAAAATGAAGTATGAAAAGAGAGGTGAGAAAATGAGGAGACAGCTGGAATATTAAGAGAGACAGGGACATTTAAACACAAAGAAGGGCAGTATGAGGACAGAGGAGAATTTAATTAAAAGAGGGTAGTACCAGGAGGAAGAAAGGAGTAAGAGAAGAGAGGGGGAAGTATGACAAGAGAGGGTAGAAAATATGGAAAAAGGGACAAATATAATTCCTTAATGTACACAGATGCACAGTGTGATATTAGACAAAAAATATGAAACCATGCACTTTGAATTTAAATATGAGAAAGGAGAAAGAGGAAAAAACAGGGGGTATCAAGAAAAAAATGAAATATGAAGAGAGAGGGAAGAAAATGTGGAGACAGAAGGAATAAGAGGAGAGACAGGGAAATATCAAGACAAAGAAAGGCAATATGAAGACAGAGGACTATATAAGAAAAAGAGGGTAGTACCAGAAGAGGAGTAAGAGTAGAGAGAGGGAAGTATGACAAGAGAGATTATAAAATATGGAAAAAGGGGCAAATATAATTCCTTAATGTACACAGACACACAGTGTGATATTAGACAAAAAAATATGAGACAATGCATTATACCAAAACACATTTACGAATGTAAAACATTTAAGTAACTATGCACATTCCATGTATATAACTACTACATTTCAGTGAACAATCCTGACTCATTTTGCAAATACATATGCAATTTACAAAAACATTTTTGCCAACATTACATAAAAAAGTGACACAATAAAACAACAAAAACGCACAAGGAGCTGGTAAATCTCCCCAGGGTGTATTTTTCCAAGAGAGAGAAAAGAGAAAGAGGAAAGAACAGAGAGTATAAACTGAAAAATAAAGTATCAACAGAGAGGGGAGAAAATTAGAAAACAGCTGGAATATGAGGAGACACAGGTAAATAGAAAGACAAAGAAGGGAAGTATGAGAACAGAGGAGAATATAAGAAAAAGAGGGTAGTACCAGAGAGAGGAAGGAGTAAGAATAGAGAGGGAGAAGTATGACAAGAGAGGTTAGAAAATATGGAAAAAGGGGCAAATATAGTTCCTTAATGTACACAGATACACAGTGTGATATTAGACAAAATAATATGAGACCACGCATTATAGCAAAACACATTTACGAATGTAGAACGTTTAAGTAACTATACACATTCAGTGTATATAACTACTACATGTCAGTGAACAACCCTGACTCATTTTGCAGTTATTTATGCAAGTTACAACATTATTTTTGCCAACATGCCATAAAAAAAAGTGACACAATAAAACAACCAAAATGCACAAGGGGCTTGCAAATCTGCCCAGAGTACATAGAGAGAGAGAAAAAGGAAAAAGAGGAGAGAACAAAGAGTATGAACAGAAAAAAGAAGAATGACGAGAGAGGTAAGAAAATGAAGAGAGAGCTAGAATATGACGAGAGACAGGGAAATTTAAACACAAAGAAGGTCAGTATGAGGACGGAGGAGAATCTAAGAAAAAGAGGATAGTTCCAGGAGAGAGAAAAGAGTAAGAGGAAAAAGGGGGAGTATGACAAAAGAGGGTAAAAAATATTGAAAAAGGGACAAATATAATTCCTTACTGTAAACAGATGCACAGTGATATTAGACAAAAAAATATTAGACCATGCATTTCACCAAAAAACACCTTTAGTACTGTAAAACGATTAAGTGACTGTACACATTACATGTATATAATTACTACATTTTAGTGAACAACCCTGACTCATTTTGAAAATACATATGCAATTTAAAACATTACTTATGCCAACATTACATCAAATAAAGTGACACAATAGAACAACAAAGACACACAAGGGGCTTATAAATCTGCCCCAAAGTATATGAAAGGAGAGAGGGAAGAGTAAGAGGACAAATCAGGGAGTATGAAGAGAAAGATGAAGTATGAATAGAGAGGCGGGAAAATTAGGAGATAGAAGGAATATGAGAAGCAACACTATTAACTACTCCACAACTATTAACATTCTACATTTTTTAGTACTGCACTTTATTACACAAAGGTGACTCACTAAACAAATTAAATTATCAAATGATTTTATCACAATAGTTATTCAAATGCAGAGAATACATTACTTTAACTAAAAAAAAAAATGAACCACATACCTTACCATACAACTTATCACCTCACCTTTGAAATTGATTTCTAGATTAAGAAGAATGCCAATCACACAGTAGATATTCTTATACAGAATCTCTCTAGTTCAGTGTTTGCAGCAGAACCAAGAAGTGGTACATTTTCCCTCTCAATTTACACATATATACATGTTAATAACAAATGAAAATCCTTCACACATTAATTCAAAACGAAAGACACATTTCTATTGGTTCAACATTTCAAACCTTTCCCACTGACATAACTCTCCACCCTACCCCCAACAGATCATGCAAAAGTCAACTATCAACAAAGGTCAAAAGTTCAGCACTCTATAAAACACGGCTTCTCAACTTATTTAGACTATGCATAAGCACTTACTTATAAGTACCAACAAAAAGAAAAGGTCCCATTAGAACCAACCAACACATAAACTCATAAACTTGATAGATATCTATAAATTATATATTTTTTATTGATTTTTTCTTGCTTCCGTACACTTATGGAACGACTTACAGAATTCGCAGTGTTTGTTGTCCATACGTGCATGATACGCATACGGTAAATCTACTGTAAAAAATAAATAGCCTCTATCACTCATTTTCTAAAAATCCCCAGGGACCCAATCCCTCGGGGCTCAAATATAATGTTCAGGACTGTGGGGGGAGCCTCAAAACCCCCACAATCCCATCCAGCTCCCTGCGTCCTTCGGGAGCCGGCTTTGCTTTTCGTCAGAGAGAGCAGCTTACATGCTGCTCTCTCTGACGAAAAGCAATCTACTTTCCTACTTGAAAGAGAGCTCTCACACTACCATAGAAAACAACAGTGTCCTGGGTATAGACACCCCGTAACTCTACATTTGCCGGCCATGGAAGGTGGTAGTTACCAGGACCATCAAAGGCTCAGCAAAAGCCATCAAAGATTTTGACCTTGGGGATCATTGTAAAACCCCTTAAGCAGTCCTAGGGGGTCAAGAAGTCCTATAGCAAATAGCTAACTTTTCCTATCAATCTACACACTCAATCTACATACCTTTATAAATAAAATAAAAAATCACATTTATTCCCACATTAAATCAAATCGAAACACACTTTTATATTGCTTGAACTTTTGAACCCTTTCCAACTAACAAAACTTTCAACCCTTCCCCATTCCTCATTCTGCCAGTTACCATAGAAACACTTCAGGAACACCTAACTGAGCACACAGGTGAAAAGTTCATCATACATTGTTGCAAATTAAAACAGCAAGTGTGCTTGACTTGAGAATATACCAGCTTATCTTATGTAACGTTATTTTCTATCAGTTTTTATTAACCAATAAAAATCAGACTTTTAAAAAACAGAAACATGCATCCTAGTTTTGTGTAGAATATTGTCAAACAACCAATCATTTCTTTTCTTTTTTCAAAACTGCATGCTGTCCACCATTTTAGAAAATCTTACTTTTCAAACTGCCATTTCATTTACAGAGACCATTTGAGTGCATCCAGACCTCTCTTCAAGATGCTTAGAGTGTGGATTGTGAGACACAGCTATATTTTCTGGAGCCAAAGGTACGCAGAACAGAAAGGAATTCACAAAGACCTAGGTTTACCAAATGTACACATTAAATGGATTGGACAGAGAGGATTAAAGTGGCACCAATTGATGCCATTGGTGAAATCCTTTTTACATCTCCAACACCCTGACCTCATAATTGTGCACTGTGGTGGCAATGACCTAGGCACTTTGACAGGGGTAGGTCTGGAAATGCTTATGAAAGACACATTTGGACAATTGATGACACTTTTCCCCAAAACCACCTTTGTCTATTCTAATATATGCCAAAGGCAGAAATGGAACTGGTCCAACCACTATTGTCCACAGATTGAAAAAGCTAGGAAACATGTGAATCAATCTGTTTCTGCCTTTCTCCGAGACTATAGAATGGGGTCCATCTGCCACAACAATCTCTGTTTCAATATGCATGACATCTATAGGAGAGACGGTGTACATTTTACAGATGAGTGAAACAGAGTCTTCCTCTTGAACTTTAGACTCTGCATTGGTACTTACTTGTAGCTAATAAAATCTCCCAATAAACACAAGGGTTCTTTTTAGAGTCACCCAACATCTAAACACATACACTTCATAAATATCTGACTACTCTTATGGGACGACTTCCAATCTTCACACTGTACGTCGTCCATACGTGTATGATACGCGTACGATAAATCTAACTTAAAATAAAATAGCCTCTATCACAAAATTTTTATAATCCCCGAGGACCCCATCCCCCGGGGCTCAAATATAATGTTGGGAACCGTGAGAAGAGCCCCAAGGCCCCCACGGTCCCAGCTGGCTCCCCACTTCCTTTGGGAGCCGGCATTGCTTTTTGTCTCAGAGAGCAGCTTACATGCTTACATTTTTCTTTCAAAGATGACTTCAAGAGTTATACATTTTATAAAATAATATAGTACTGCACGCTTAATGAGAAAAGTCAGCACAATTATGATAGAATATAAAAATGAAAAAAAATTCAATACTTTTACACTCAACAAACTCGTAAACAGAGTACACAGTTTAAGTTAAAAGCACCCTACCACAACTAGTTTTTGAAACGCACTGTACAATAAAATACGTCACAAAATAGGCTACATACATGGTGACTGTATCGTAACTTCACATAGAAAAAAGAAAGCCAATCAAAATTAGCATGAAGAACATAGATGGAAGTAGCCAACAGCCAATCAAATTTTTTGCAAAATCTGTCGAAGGAAAGGGATTAGTCGCTAATACGTTTTCTTATAATCCTTCACAACCGATCAAAAACAAGTGTAAAAAGTTTTTGTTTTTAACATACGGGTAATCAGATATATGGAAAGGGGCGACCATTCGGTCCCCCCGAACGTATGGTGGAGTACCACGATCCCCCCGGGAAGCCATCTTGGGCGGGAGGCGAGTCTCGGCTGGTATGCCCGAAGCGGCGTAGCCGGGGCGCGCCTTTTTCCCGCCCTAGAGTGGGTTGTCCTAGACACTGACGCGGCCGGCCACGCCCTCGGAGGCAGGCGGGGGCAGGTTTACGCCCGCCCTGAAGACGGATAAAAGGAGCAGAAGCCAAGAAAGCATCCTCTTGTTCCTGTGCTCTGAAGCTGCACCTCCCCGCTGCACGTGAGCTCGAGACGGAACGAAGAGCCAATTTTGAGCGTTGTAATCTTTCTTTTGTCTTACAGATATTCCGTCTGAGAATGCCCAAGAAAGTCGGGAAGCGGGTCAGTACCGATCAGATGCTCCGCATGCTCATGAAGGAGGTAGCCGATTTGAAGAAGCAGGTGGCGGCTAAGGACGGGGAGGGAGGACCGAAACGGCCTTTGCCGGGAGCAGTCCCCGGTGGGAGAGGCAAGAGGTCCAGAAGGGGGGCACTCGGGGGGGAAACCCCGGTTCCCGATACCCCACTTGAGGAGCCAACCCCGACGCCGAAAGAAGGGAATCCGATCCCCGTGGCGGTCACCCCTGTGAACGGGGAGGATATGCCTCCCGAGTTAGCGGCACAATTGGCAGCGTGGTTGGGAAAAGATAGCGAGGGCACCACGGCTGACGACGCCCGCGCAGTAATGACGCAACTGCGGGAATCTAGGGAGGCTGCGAAGGCACCATCTTCTGTTAACGCATCAGGCCCAGGTTCGGTGGCAGATGCAGCGTCTGGTTCAGGTAAGCGGCCATTGCCGATTGCGGGGGAGGGGTCTGTACCTTCACGAAGGGAAAAGGTGGCTCAGCATGTTCCACTGGAAGTTAAGGAAAAGATTTGGGCGAATAAGTATGTGAACATTTTTTCTTTACTTACCGATCATTACGAGATGGAGCATGTAAAGAGCCAAAAGGAGCTCATGCATCCGAGTGTTTGGCGCGCAAAAATGGCCGCCTTTAAGGTTGACGAAAACATTGGTACTTGGGGCAGAGCATGGGGCATTTTTACCTCCATCATGGGAGAGCGCAGGCCCGAGTTGTTGACCGAGTTGCCAATTTATCAATCACGTATCATGGAGTATTCCATAGCATATGGGGGCAATCAGTGGTTCTGCTATGACAATCTTTTTAGAAAAGCTAAGGAACACGACCCGATTTTGACTTGGGATTGTTACGACTCCGTGTCATGGCAAAAAATGGAGAGTACAGGAATGTTGAAGGTACCATTGTTAGGGAGTAACGGGGGGGAATCTTCCCGCCAGAACTCTGGGACACCCTTTCGGACGGGTGCAGGTAACGAGTACCACTCGAAGCCGAGTGGCAACACAGGTAAAAGGGGGATCTGTTGGAATTTTAACAGAGGGAAATGTACGAGGCCCCAGGGGTCATGCAAATTCAGACATGAGTGTGGGGGGTGTGGGCAGCCATCCCATCCTGAGTCCATGTGCAGAGCCAAAACGGGTGATAACGGTGGTAAGGGAGGCGCCAAACAGGTCTGATATAGTCCGAGGGGCGCCTTTACCTACCCCGATTGATACCATGGCAATGATTCCTTGGCTCAACGAATACCCGGATCATGCTTCCGCTGGGGTGTTACGAAACGGGTTTTCATATGGTTTCCGCATCCCAGTGGGGGATTTTCAAGGTGTAGCAAATTGTAAGAATCAACTGTCGGTCTTGCAGCACACGGCGGTGGTACAGGTAAAGATTGGGAAAGAGGTGACGCGAGGTCGCGTCGCCGGTCCATTCGATTTGCCACCGGTTGCTAACTTTGTTTGTTCCCCTCTAGGGGTGGTCCCCAAGAAGGACCCGGGTGAGTTTCGGCTGATACATAACTTGTCAGCCCCACGTGGTCTTTCCGTGAATAACGCGATAGACCCGGAAGTGTGTTCGGTGCGGTACGCATCTTTCGATGAGGCCGTTGCCATGTTGAATCGCCTGGGGCCCGGGACGCTGATGGCAAAATCGGACATCGAGTCAGCGTTCCGGTTGCTCCCGGTACACTCAGACGATCAGCGTCTCCTTGGTTTTCAGTTTCAGGGTCGCTATTACATGGATAGATGTATGCCAATGGGGTGCTCGATTTTCTGTGCCTATTTCGAGAAGTTCAGTTGTTTTCTGCAATGGGTATTCACAAGGAAGACAGGTTTTCAACATGTTATGCACTATCTCAATGACTTTCTGTTTTTGGGGGCAGCCGGGGATCCTGAGTGTGGACAGGCTCTACATGAATTTCGTGTCTTAATGAATCAATTCGGTGTGCCATTGGCACCAGGTAAGACTGTGGGTCCCTCGACCTTGCTCGAGTTTCTGGGGATCGAGCTCGACTCGGTAGAAGGTTGTTTTCGATTACCCAAGGAAAAAGTGTTAAAATTCAGGTTATCCCTTGAGACATGTATTCGTGCAACAAAAGTAAACCTGCATCAATTGCAACAGGTGGTGGGTCAGTTGAATTTTGCCCTGAGAGTGATGCCGATGGCGCGCCCCTTTTCCCGTTCGATTGCACAAGCCATGGTCGGCCTGAAGGAAGGTCATCATCGCACGAGGCTCTCGGCAGAGGTTCGCCAGGACATGCGCATTTGGTTGGCATTCCTGGCGGATTTCAATGGTCGAGTTGTCTGGAACAGGCCGGCGATGTCCTCCGAGGAGCTGGGGCTGTGGACAGATTCGGCGGGGAGTATAGGTTTTGGTGCCATATTTGGCGCACAATGGTCGGCTCAAAAATGGCCGTCATGGTGGCACGAGTGCGGTTTGACAAGTAACATTGCTTTTCTCGAACTTTTCCCTATTTTGGTGGCACTGAAAACTTGGCCCGAGGGGTTCCGTGATCACTCTGTGGTGTTCTGGTCTGATAACATGACCGTGGTTGAGTGTATAAATAGTCAGGCAGCACGATGCAAATTGATTCTGAGACTGCTCAAGGAAATTGTATTGTTATGCATGCAACTGAATGTACTGTTTAGGGCAAGACATGTGCCGGGGGTGATGAACCAAGCGGCTGATGCGCTTTCTCGTTTCCGTATGCAGGCCTTCTGGGGTTTTCTGCCCACAGCGGACCCGGTGGCGGCACCCTTTCCCGAAGCTCTCTGTTCTCTCGGTGCCCCGAACTACAAAACCTCGTGGGAGAGAGTTTAGCACCTAGGACGAGGAAGGCATATGAAGGGGCGTTCCGTTCCTATTGGGCCTTTTTGGGTACTGCTAGGGGGGAACTTTGGGGTCAGGAAGAGTTTGTAGTGAAATTTCTGCTCTCCTTACGTCAGGCAGGCAAATCAGTAGCTACGGCCCAGAGGCATCGGGCCGCCATTTCCTTTATGGCAAAGGCTCATGGGATCCAGGACCCGACAGCGTCTTTCGTTGTGCGGAAAGCGCTACGTGGGTGGCAACGCCTTGAGGGTCGCAGAGTAGATGAGAGGCACCCGATAGGTCTGGATAGGCTGACCCTCTTATGGTCCATACTCCCGGCAACGTGTTCATCCCAGTACGAAGCAGTGTTGTTCCGAGCCGCATTTGCACTAGCATTCCATGGGGCTATGCGGGTAAGCGAATTAGTGGCGAAGAACAAGCGGGATACGATGGGGGGATTGTGCCGGGAGCACATTCAGGTCAGGGGGGAGACGATGACGGTCTCGTTTGTTAAGTCCAAATCCGATCAGGGTGCAATCGGGGACTCCGTAATCATTCAGAGGATCCCCGGTTCTTCCATGTGCCCTGTGGTGTGCGTAGAGGAATACTTAGCGCAGAGGGTGGCAGCATGGGGGGGGACCTTGTTGCGACACGCTGACGCCACCCCACTGACGAGGTTTCAGTTCCAGAGGGTGCTTGCAATGTCGATTTCGGCCGCGGGCTTGAACCCCGGCGAGTTCGGGACCCATTCCTTTCGGATAGGGGCTGCTACTGAGGCTACAGCCAAGGGTCTGAGTGTAGAGGAAGTAAAACGTGTGGGGCGTTGGTCCTCGAACTGTTATAAAAGGTATGTGCGCTTGCACATGTTGTGAAGCTGTAATGATATACTCACGCTTCTTGTCTTTGTTTGGTTTTCAGTTGTGCAAGCTTACGAAGCGGGGCGGACTGTGCAGTCGACCCGACACCTGGGGACCAGCGGTCAGAAATCACCGACTCCGGAAAAGGAGGTGTGGGTCGTGGGCCACTCATACGTGAGGCGTGCCGCGGACGTATTCAAAGCAGGTGATATGATTCACGTGGCTGGGGAATACGGGTACAGGGTGTCCTTCTACGGAAAGGGCGGGCTCTGTATTGACCAGTTTCAATCCTTTTTCGAGGGTTTGTTAGGGCGGACAAGGTCACCGCCGTCTATAATCATAGTCCATATTGGGGGCAACGATCTGGTGGCCACTGGTAGACGACTTCTTCTTGAGGCAATGCTTTCCACAGTAAGTTGGTTGGCAAGAAGAGTTCCAGGGTGCACAATCGCATGGTCCCATATGATCCCACGGAAAGTGTGGCGGGGGGCTATTTCGGTTTCTGCTCTGAATCATTCCGTAAGGAAAATAAATAACAAAGTGAGTAGATTGTTTCGTTCAAGTACACTGCATTCTGTTTCGCATGGTTGTATCAAAGGGGACAGTATGTATTCGGGGGACGGGGTTCATTTGTCCCGGGTGGGGAATGAGTTACTCATAGGAGACCTCATAGCTTGGTTGAAGGGTTTAAAACATGACCTTTAGGCAGGAGTGGGGGGTCCGGATAGCCGGTCAACTATCCGGCCTGTGGCGGTAAGGTCATGATCGGTGAGCAGTAATTGGAAGATCCCTATGGGGGGCGTCACCCATTACGGATGGGAGCGCTCGGGGGAGGTGGCCAATTGGCCCCTCAACGGGGAGGCGGTCCCGTCTAAGGATAGGCCGCCGGAAGGAAAGGAAAGGTGGTCAAGGCCCCTTCCTGGATAGGAGGGGCTACGGGCCCTCCTGGGGAATTTCCCGGGGCCAGGACATCTGCGACGGCAGATGGGTAAGTTGTGTGGGGTGCGGGAGGGGGTTTATGCTACCTTTTAGACACCTCACACGAGTCCTCGAACGACCGTTAAATGGCGTCGAGTTCATTGGGGCCCCCGTCAAGTCCAAGGGAAATTGGTAGATGCACTTGAGGTACGCCTCTGTGCGGTCGCTCCCCTCACAAGTGAGGGTGGTATTTCTGGTTTAGGGATCTGACACCGGTTACGACCTTGCCGTTGGCCCTTAACGTTAGGATGTACAATTTCAAGTCAAATGTTTTGTAGGATGTTAGTTCGGCTAGGAGAACCTTTGTATTAGAGATCTGTTAAGGTTAGCCAAACATCGTAATGTGGAAATGAAATTGTACATAATATGAAACTGTTATTTTAATGTTTTGATTTTGTTTCATATTTTAATAAATACGGCCGGGAAGGGTAACTCTCTTCCCGCCTTCCAAAAGTTCAAGAACTGTTTCCGGTTTCCCAATTCTTGGGGATTGTGTTGAGAGGGGGTGGCGGGTATCTCAGCCATATGGAAAGGGGCGACCATTCGGTCCCCCCGAACGTATGGTGGAGTACCACGATCCCCCCGGGAAGCCATCTTGGGCGGGAGGCGAGTCTCGGCTGGTATGCCCGAAGCGGCGTAGCCGGGGAGCGCCTTTTTCCCGCCCTAGAGTGGGTTGTCCTAGACACTTACGCGGCCGGCCACGCCCTCGGAGGCAGGCGGGGGCGGGTTTACGCCCGCCCTGAAGACGGATAAAAGGAGCAGAAGCCAAGAAAGCATCCTCTTGTTCCTGTGCTCTGAAGCTGCACCTCCCCGCTGCACGTGAGCTCGAGACGGAACGAAGAGCCAATTTTGACCCACCCACCAGCCCCTGAGGACAGCGAGTTGTTTTGAATAAAGTTGTGATATAGTAACTGTTAGAACGGGCTGTCTCTAGTTGGCAGAGGTATACGCTTCTGACAAATAGGGACACTCCTTTTCTAGTCAGGGCAAGGGGATCACACCCTTCGATAACCCCTGCTCACCCCCTCGGTAGCTTGGCAGAGCAGTACAGGCTTATCTCAGAGGCTGTGCGTTAAGCAATTATGACCACATACAGTAACACAGTGAATACACTACAAATGGACACGACACCGTAGTATTATAAAAAGAAGTATTTTTATATAAGACTTAGCACAAGACCAAATAACGGCAAAACTGTACACAATCGGAATAAATACGTTCGGGAAGGAAAAAGGATAGTTCAAAGGTAGTTTCTTCTTTAGCACAAATAGTCTTTTAGTAACAAGCAAATCTTCTTCTTGGAAACACAGTTCTTTAGCAACAGGGTAACCCACACGGGGGCTACACGACGTCAAGGCAAAGTTAATCCAAAGGTTCGACGTCGACCGCGAGGAGCGCTGCGTCAAGCCTGGAGTCACACGGACCCCCAACAACACAGTACCTTTAGGAAAATGAAGCACACGATGATCAGCGGCGTCGAGCAATCCGGCGTCGCGTCTTCGGTGTCGATCAGGCCTCAGCAGGCGTCGTCGATGATGCGGTTGCACAGAGTGAGCAGCGCTCACGGCGTCGAAGGGCACACGGGTGATGCGATCAGCAGCGGCGCAGACACGAGGTCCTCTGGAGCTAGAGCCGTACTCCCACTCACTGGCGTTGCTGCTGGCGTCGGTCGGGCCCACCGTCCGGTCGTCGTGATTGCTGTTCCTTTCAAAGGTGCTGGATTTACACTTCCAGCGAGATAGCACTTTTAGCAGATGAAGTCCTTTAGCCCTGTGACTTCAGCAGGAGACTGGCACTCTTCCAGCCCTTGGAGATTTTCTTAGCAAGCGTGAGAGTACACACACAGTTCCTCTCTCCTGGTTCCTTGGCAAAAATAAAGAAGCACTGCAGGATTCCACCAACAGCAGCACACTGGCAGAAGGGGTAGGCAGTCCTTTAGATCAGCAGGCTTCTTGTCCTTGGTTACAGGGTTCCTTGTCAGAAGTGATCTGATTTCCTAGTTCAGGGGTCCTTCTCTTATACCCCTTTTCGTCTTTGATCCCTTTGTCTATGCCGGGGGTTTCCCAACATCCTGGGTCTGTGGTGGGTGGAGCTAGGCAGTAGCACCTGGCCTATTCATTGAGCCTGGCCGGGT
The DNA here is from genome assembly GCF_964263255.1 of Lissotriton vulgaris. NCBI lineage: Eukaryota > Metazoa > Chordata > Amphibia > Caudata > Salamandridae > Lissotriton > Lissotriton vulgaris. Next base: position 1,114,688,354 of record NC_141693.1, on the reverse strand, counting down.
CCTCAGACGCCCCGCAGGAGGTGGAGCCAGCATTGATACCGGCCGGAGCAGAGCTATCGCCCTCCTGGCAGGAGGTGGGGCTAGGATCGTCCATGGCAGGTACAGAGCCATCAGTCGCTTGGCAGGAGGTGGAGCCAGCATTGTATCAGGCAAGGCAGGCTATCAACAACTACTCTCCCCCTACTCTCAGCGTAAATGTCCCACTCATCCCACACTGACTCATCCAGACCTCTTGGAGCCACCCAGCTCCCGTCACACACATGCAAGACCAGCAGAGACCAGATATGGTTAGACAAGAAAATGGATACTTTCTAAAAGTACCATTTTCGAACCCAGAGTCCAAAAACCATCCACACCACCGGATGCGTAATTAAACCCCGAGTTCAGGGATACCAAACTCGACATTGCACCGTACTCTCCGAGCCAGCTAGGATCATAGCATTAATAATCCCGGCGGCCCATTCTAAGCAATGGAGAGCAGGCTACCTCGCAATAGTGAAGCACGAAGATGGCGGCACTTCACTATCAGGACATGCCAACTTGGTCAGGCTTGTCCTACCTTACGCTTACAACGCACCCTGCCCACGGCCTACCATAGGGGTGACTAACATGAAGGTAAGGGAAGGTTGGGGCTGGCAAGTAGGTATACCTGCGCAGCCTGCGTGACAGTACAAGACTGCACGTGGGTCTCGCAATGACCGACCCGTAGACATTCTTTTACGAGGCCGCTCCTGTGGGTGGCACAACACGTGCTGCAAGCCCACGAGCGGCATTTGCATTTACAAGCCCCGGCACTCCTGGTGCACTAGACTAGGGACTGACAGTAAACCAAATAAGCCAAACATGGATACAATAGATACATCAATTTAACATCTGGAGCACTTGCGCTATGGCACTGAACAGCAGTGACACGGCGCCCAAAGCATATACCAGCAAAACATCGTAAAACAGTAGAGGCAAACAGAAAAAATGGAGGAGAGACTCAAGCCAATGATGTCAGGTCTAACACGTGTCCCCTCCAGCTGAAATGTGGGGAGAACTACCCTTAACCTAGGGAGTCCTCATCACTAAGGCGGAAAAATCTGGACAGACCATCAGCATTGGCGTGATCTGTACCAGGGCGGTGTTCCACCGTAAAGTCCATCCCCTGTAGAGAAATGGACCACCTCAACAGTTTCGGATTTTCACCCCTCATGTGCATCAACCATCTGAGGGGCCTGTGGTCTGTCTGAACCCGGAAGTGAGTCCCAAACAGGTAGGGTCTCAGCTTCTTCAGCGCCCAGACCACAGCAAATGCTTCTCTCTCTATCGCACTCCACCTCGTTTCCCTGGGAAGTAACCTCCTACTGATGAAGGCTACAGGGAAGTCTCGGCCCTCTTCATTCACCTGAGCTAGAACAGCCCCCACGCCATGCTCTGAAGCGTCCGTCTGAACAATGAATTCTTTCGAAAAGTCGGGTGCCTGGAGTATAGGTGCTGTGCACATTGCAGTTTTCAGGGTGTCAAAGGCCGTTTGACAGGCATCAGTCCAGATCACGTTTCGTGGCTGCTTCCTGGAAGTCAGCGAAGTCAAGGGGTGCACAATGTTACCGTAATCCTTGACAAATCTCCTGTAATAACCCGTGAGTCCTAAAAAGGCTCTCACCTGCGTTTGGGTTTTGGGCGGCGCCCAAGCCAGGATGGTATCAATCTTGGGTTGCAGGGGGGCAACCTTGCCGCTCCCTACTTGGTGCCCCAAGTACACCACAGAGCCCTGCCCAATCTGGCACTTACTGGCTTTGATTGTGAGGCCTGCTCCGCGCAGGGCCAACAACACTTCCTGGAGGTGGCGCAAGTGTTCCTCCCAGCTGGCGCTGAACACTGCGATGTCGTCCAGGTAGGCGGCACTGAAGTCCTCCAGTCCAGCCAAGACCTGGTTGACCAACCTCTGGAAGGTGGCGGGGGCATTCTTCATCCCAAAGGGCATCACCCGGAACTGGTATAGCCCATCTGGTGTGGAGAATGCTGACCTCTCTTTTGCCCCATCAGTCAAGGCGATCTGCCAGTACCCAGACGTTAAATCGAACATACTAAGGTACCGGGCAGCCCCCAACCGATCGATGAGCTCATCAGCTCTGGGGATGGGGTGCGCGTCAGTCTTCGTGACCGAATTGAGCCCTCGGTAGTCCACGCAGAACCGGAGTTCTGGTGAAGCACCAGGCGCCGCAGCCTTCGGGACCAAGACCACTGGGCTGTCCCAAGGACTGCTAGAGGACTCAATCACCCCTAACGCGAACATTTTGGAGACCTCCTCCTTAATGTACGCTCGGACCTTGTCAGTCACCCTGTAAGCCTTGTGCTTCACAGGAGGGCTGTCTCCGGTGTCAACGTCATGGACACACCAATGCGTGACACCCGGAACCAAGGAAAACAGATCCGGGAATTGTCCCAACAGTTGGCGACAATCCTGTTTCTGTTCAAGGGTCAGTGTGTCAGAGAGGACCACACCATCCACTGACCCGTCTTGCTCTTTAGCGCACAGGAGGTCAGGAAGAGGCTCACTCTCCTCCTCCATTCCATCATCTGTAGCTAGGAGCATGCCCACTTCGGACCTTTCTAAGTGGGGCTTCAAACGGTTGATATGCAGGACCCGCAAGGGGTTCCTGGGAGATTTCAAGTCCACCAAGTAGGTGACATCGCTCTTCTTCTCCACAACCTTAAACGGACCAGTCCACCTGTCCTTGAGCGCACAAGGTTCCACAGGGGACATGACCCACACTTCCTGACCAGGCTGAAGCTCTACCAGAGTGGCATTCCGGTCGTACCAACGCTTCATCTCCTCCTGGCTGGCCTCCAGATTTGCCTGAGCAAGTTCTCTGAAGCGCCGAGTCTGGTTCTGAAAGGCCAGCATGTAGCTGTATACATCCTGGGGAGGTTTCCTGGGAGATTGCTCCCAGCCTTCCTTGACCAGACTCAGAGGTCCTCTTACCGGGTGACCGTATAAGAGCTCAAAGGGGCTGAACCCTAGAGACTTCTGCGGCACCTCACGGTAAGCAAACAACAGGCATGGCAAGAGGACGTCCCATTTCCGCCTCATTGGTTCTTCAAGACCCATAATCATGCCTTTCAGGGTCCGGTTGAATCTCTCAACCAGCCCATTCCCTTGAGGGTGGTAAGGAGTGGTGAACCTGTAGGTTACCCCACACTCCTTCCACAGAGACTTCATATAGTTCGAAATGAAGTTGGTGCCTCGGTCGGACACCACCTCTCTGGGGAACCCCATTCGGGAGAAAACACCCATCAGTGCCCGTCCCACCACGGGGGCCGTCACTGTTCTGAGAGGGATGGCTTCCGGGTACCTTGTGGCATGGTCCACCAAGACCAGGATGAACCTGTTGCCCAGGGCTGTCTTGGGGTCCAGGGGCCCAACAATGTCAATACCCACCCGGTCAAAGGGGGTGCTGACCACTGGAAAAGGTTGGAGGGGAGCCTTCTGCTTCCTTCCGCTTTTCCCACTTGCCTGGCAAGTGCGACAAGTCTTGCAATGGATGTCTACATGCCTACGCATCTGAGGCCAATAAAAATGGGTGACAAGCCTGTCATAGGTCTTGTCCTGCCCCAGATGTCCAGCTAACGGTACGTCATGAGCCAAACCCAGTAGGAAGGCTCTGAAGCGCTGGGGTACCACCAGCACACGGGCTGACCCAGGCTCAGCAGCCTTAGGCTCGCTATACAGGAGGTCGTTCTCCCAGTACACAAAATGTGATCCTGACTGATCACCTGAGGATTGGGCCGAGGCCTGCTGCCTCATGCCCACAAGAGAAGGGCACTCTTTCTGTTCCGCACAGAATTCCTCCCTGGAGGGACCACCGTCCTGCTGCCAATGGGTCAGCTCGGGCAGATCTCCCAGTTCGGCAATTTGTTCCCCTGTGGGCTCCAGGGCATCCCCCTCAGGGTCTACCTCCTCCTGGACCACGGGATCTACGGGGGCCGGTTTCCCGCGCCTCCTGCCTCTTCCCTTTACAGCTGGGTCCTGGGCCGTACTTTCAGGCTCCGGGACCCCATCAACACCCTTACTCGCTGTCATCGAACGAGTGGTTGCACACACCCACTCTGGCACACCTAACATCTTTAAGTGCGCTGCTCTCTCCACCTTAGCCCAAGGTGAGTCTTCTAAATCATTGCCCAGGAGACAGTCGACAGGCATGGCGGGCCTCACAGCAACCTGAAGAGTACCTGAAACTCCCCCCCATTTAAAGGAAACCTGAGCCACCTCACACTCTTTCTGGGAGTTGTCGGCAGCTATCACGGGGTAGAATGCGTGGGGAACCACCTGCTCTCGGGACACCAAGTGACACTTGACAGCTGTCACACTCGCTCCGGTGTCTCTGAGGGCTTCCACTCTATGGCCATTAATGGTCACCCACTGCCTATATTTACTAGTGTTACTAGGCAGAGGGGGTGGAGGGACCATTTGCATGTCTCCTAGCGAGACCAGGGACATTTCTGCGGGACCCCTCCCACCATGGACAACCATCTCTTCCCCTCCCAAGGCTACACTTGCCAACTGACGAGGGGGTGCACGCGGCGGTGCATTCGAATCCTTTTTGGGACACTGGGGGTCATAAAACCGGTGTCCCACCTGCCCACAACCGTAGCAGGTTAGGGGGCCCCTATGAACAGGTTTACTCGTCGGGGCCCCTGACTTCTTCTCAGGGGGAGGCTGGGAACCCTTCCCTTGGTTCCCTTGGGGATTACTGTGGGGCCCTTTCTGAGACTCCTTATGTTTTCCCTTGTCCCCCCCACTCTTCTGCTGGGGACCCTGCCCACCTTTGGCTGAGTCTCCCACTGGACCCTTGTGGACCCTGGTACTGACCCAGCGGTCCGCCTCCTCAGCAAGTTTTCTAGGGTTAGATATCTTGCTATCAATCAGGTGCTGGCGCAGCTCTTGAAAACAGTTATTAGACAAGTGCTCCCAAGCAAACAAATCATAAAGAGCTTCATAACTTTCCACGTTGCTGCCCTTTACCCAACCATCCATGGCTCTGCAAAAATAAGACACATATTCAACCCACGTCGTACCAGGCAACTTCTTACATTCTCTAAAAGCTTAGTCTGTACTGCTCGGGGGTTAAGCCATATCGCAACATTAAAGCATCTTTCATATGAGCATACGACATCCTATCCGCTACAGGCATGTCTAACAGGGTATCTCTTCCCTCCTTCACAAAGCGACCCCACAACCCCGCTCCCCAATTCTTCTCAGGGACCTGGTGGGCCAACAATGCTAACTCATATGCTTTAAACCATTGACCAATATCTTCATTCTTATTGTAATCTTTGATCACATCTTTCGGGAAGTAAAACTTACTTTCTGCAGGCTCGGATGGAATGCTGCCACCAGAGGGATTCAACTCTAACTTTTTAGCTTGGATATCCAGTTCCCTCAACCTGGCTTCACGCTCCAAAGCTAACTTCTCTCGTTCAAACTCCAACTTTTTGATCTCTAAATCAGCTTCCCTTCTACCTCTCGCATTTTCTAACTCCAACTGCCCATTTATCTTTAGCCTTGCCATCTCCATGTTGTAAGCTCGCTCCTTCGCCCTTTCTTCTCTTTCTTCAGGGGAAAGACCTTTGGAGGAAACACTGCTTCCGGGAGAGGGCACAGGTCCATTCACTGGCACCTCCTCATCCCCTTCCTCTGTGGGTACCACCACCACATCAGAGGGATTTCTGGACTCCCACCAGGCCTGTAATGCTTTATAAAAATCATCTTTTCTCGAGAGGCCGGAGGTAGGAACTTCGAACTGGTTGCAAAAGTGTTTCAGCTCATCTTTCTTGTATTTCTTTAGCTTACTCCTCTCGAACTCTTCCACAACAACGATAGGAGGGGCAGTGACTCCGTTGTCACTCATGGTTAAAACTGGCAGTGTTCAGAAAATCAAGTTTCAGGAAAGCGGAGAACAAAAATAGAATCCTTCCAAATCAGATTGTGACTGCGTTATGGTCTGCTTTCACTATGTAGCGCACACTAATCACTGTACATGGGTCATAAATGCAAAGTCCAAATCCTCACCGCTGACCCACCAATGTTAGAACCGGCTGTCTCTAGTTGGCAGAGGTATACGCTTCTGACAAATAGGGACACTCCTTTTCTAGTCAGGGCAAGGGAATCACACCCTTCGATAACCCCTGCTCACCCCCTCGGTAGCTTGGCAGAGCAGTACAGGCTTATCTCAGAGGCTGTGCGTTAAGCAATTATGACCACATACAGTAACACAGTGAATACACTACAAATGGACACGACACCGTAGTATTATAAAAATAAGTATTTTTATATAAGACTTAGCACAAGACCAAATAACGGCAAAACTGTACACAATCGGAATAAATACGTTCGGGAAGGAAAAAGGATAGTTCAAAGGTAGTTTCTTCTTTAGCACAAATAGTCTTTTAGTAACAAGCAAATCTTCTTCTTGGAAACACAGTTCTTTAGCAACAGGGTAACCCACACGGGGGCTACACGACGTCAAGGCAAAGATAATCCAAAGGTTCGGCGTCGACCGCGAGGAGCGCTGCGTCAAGCCTGGAGTCACACGGACCCCCAACAACACAGTACCTTTAGGAAAATGAAGCACACGATGATCAGCGGCGTCGAGCAATCCGGCGTCGGGTCTTCGGTGTCGATCAGGCCTCAGCAGGCGTCGTCGATGATGCGGTTGCACAGAGTGAGCAGCGCTCACGGCGTCGAAGGGCACACGGGTGATGCGATCAGCAGCGGCGCAGACACGAGGTCCTCTGGAGCTAGAGCCGTACTCCCACTCACTGGCGTTGCTGCTGGCGTGGGTCGGGCCCACCGTCCGGTCGTCGTGATTGCTGCTCCTTTCAAACGTGCTGGATTTACACTTCCAGCGAGATAGCACTTTTAGCAGATGAAGTCCTTTAGCCCTGTGACTTCAGCAGGAGACTGGCACTCTTCCAGCCCTTGGAGATTTTCTTAGCAAGCGTGAGAGTACACACACAGTTCCTCTCTCCTGGTTCCTTGGCAAAAATAAAGAAGCACTGCAGGATTCCCCCAACAGCAGCACACTGGCAGAAGGGGTAGGCAGTCCTTTAGATCAGCAGGCTTCTTGTCCTTGGTTACAGGGTTCCTTGTCAGAAGTGTCGTAAATATTTAATTTACTATCTTAATTTCTATGCAGGTAAGTACTTAATCAATAATAACTCAATCGGAAAGAAAGAAAACAGAGTCCGTGGTGTTAGAGTTCTTAGGGGTTTTATTCCTTAAAAAGGAATTATTCCGGAATAGGATATCATGTTCCTGCAACCACACGGGGTTCAGGAAGGGATAGAGCCAAGTTTTATTGACAATACATAGCTTATATACTTAATTTACATCATAGAAAGCAATGTAGTAGGCGTAACAGCTGAGAGTAGACAAGATAACAGCATCCACGTGTTACTAGCACGCAATCAGAAGGCGTGGACTAGTCGTAACTGGAGGTGTGTTCTAGAAACGTCACAGGTAGGTGTCACATGTGGGTGGCACTAAAACAGAAATGTTGCAATGTCAGCAGAAATCAGAAGCTTGGATGCGCGCGCAGCTGCATGACGTGTGATTCGGCGTGAAACTGGAGGGTGCAGGGGGCTTGACATTTACACTGACGGAAAGAGACAGAAGTCTGGCATGTCAGATCAACTTGTGCTTCTATCATATCTGATATCTGATGTTTAGGAACTGAGCTATCTGGGCGGAAAGGTCTCTGGGGCAGAAGCTATTCTATACTGACTGTGAGCGCGTGTATAAGCGCCTGAGTGTCTGCATAAGAAGCGTGGGGACATGGGCCTTCCATGTGAGCATGGTAACAGAGGCTATGAATTATTTGCACGGAGACAGGCCGGCCCTTTGGCTCTGCAGCTGGGGAGTGTTTACTGAAACTAGTAGGCAGGAATGTATCTTCGAGGAGCGGAACAGATAACTCGAAGGTTGTAGTCAGTCTTGGCAGGCAGCAGGCTGAGCTGAGCGTGGTGGGCCGCGCTGAAAGTAAGGCAGAGTTCACAGGTACGGGGGCAGCCTGGGCTGAGGCTTTCAGAGTCAGAAGGAAGGAAAAGGCTCGATGGCAGAAATTCTGGGCCTACTTTGCCAGAGCTGAAAAAAACATGTAGAGTACACTACAAAAAGACGTTGGCATAGCATACTTAGGAACGGACTATTCATCCCATTCAGGGTGGGTCTGAAAGAGGACATGTTAACGTTGGACGCAAATGTATTTGCGTCTTCATAGCTGGCACAGGAGGGAAGTTACATGCACTTTAACTCGTACATGGAGACGTGGGGTACACGATAGGGAACATAACTTGACCAAAAATTTATATTTCCTCATTCCCTCCTTGTTCCCTACGGACCCTTCATGATATATCGATCATCATAAATTGATCAGTTTGTTCTTGTAACATAATTTGTTCGTCTCTCTTCCGTTGTCTGTTTGAGAGAAAACTGGAATGTTCAATGCACGATGTGGCACACAGCCCACATATCGCCGGCCCACACTGTAGGCACAGGCAGCAACTGAATACTATGACAAGGCCAAGGCCTAGGAAGGATAGGATCTTCCATCCCCAAGCGGACAACGTTGTCCAGAACCAACCGGACCAAGTCCAGGTGCCTGGATTCTGATGTATTAAACTTGCAATTTTGTGAAGACGTGTAATAGCTTTGTATACAGATGGCGCGTTTTCTGGAATGAAAACACAGCAACTTGACCCGATGACCTTACAGGCTCCACCTCTATCTGCCAAGATGACGTCAATAACAAGACGATTCTGAAGGACAACAACCCGCATGGCGGACTGTTCCTCTGTTAGGTTACCTAAGGCGGAGGCAGTTTCATGTACTACAGCTTCAAGGGTTCTAGTTAATCTACATATTAATTTACTGTTTTGGACGGGGCCTAAAAAGAAAAAGAATCCTTTATTAAAATCGGTGTATTGTTCCCATGCCGTTTCTGTATAGTCGACAAGCGGGAGATCTCTTCGGAGTCTATTCTTTACTAGATTTGTGTTTCTGTGGTAATCAGGAGGGGCTAGAAAAACAGGTGGCAGAAGGAATGCAATATAACAGGTACCATCCCAATCTGGAGGCAGACGTATGTATGCGGTATGACCACAAACAAAATAAGAATGACGGGTAGCTTTAAAGGATGATTTACCATGATCACTGAATTCGACCACAGTAGTACATTTACTATGACCTAAGTGTACTGAACCTTTCTTTCTGACACATAATTCACCAGTGACTGGTAATACTGACATCGCGGGCAGAACTGGTGCAGCTTCGGATTCAACAGTAAGAATCATAAGGTTAATTGTGTAATTACTTAATCCATATACTTCATTTTCTAGATCAGTTCCTATTCTAATGGGGAGTCCCTCCTTATCAGGGTAACAGACGTTGAGCAGGACTAAGTTCAGGTTTCCCCAAACCCAGCTCCCGTCGAGAACAGCAATATCAGGATCTAAGGAATTAATTATTTTGAACCATGCACCACAGGAGCCGTTGTGGGTGAACGGGTATGGAAAGAGGGGCAGAGCTCCCTTGTAATTCTGGTAGGGAGGGAGTCGGCCACATATCCAGCAGTTTGTAGCGTTATTAGTCTGGTGGGAGTGATGTAACATACTAATGAATGTGTTGTTGCGCAGCGCAAGTCTGTAAGAAAGTTCATGTGGAGGTAACTCGCTAAAAGAATGTTCAGCAGAAACATTGTAAGCAGATTGTTCATGCTTGAAAATAGGGCAATAGATTGGAAGAAGTACACTTGCAACAATGATCAGAATACTTAGAAAAAACATAATTAATAATGTCACTATACAGTGACTACGCAGTGATTTGCAGTATGTACGTTTCTTGAATTGTCTCTCTCTCTCTCTATCTCGATCTAGGGGATACATGTCAGAAACTATTTAACCGATTCACCTAGGGGAGGACTTAAACAATTAAACTGTCTGACTTGCTAGATCGAAGCTTGAGTCGGTACTCCTCTTGGGGAGTTTTCTCTCGTTCAGGTAATTTAAAGTCACTAGGTTTAATACAGTCTTTGGTGGGGGTGGGCGAGTCAAGGTCTGGTTTCAGTTCATTGCATAATTTAATATGACTCGTGTGGACCCACCCCTTTCTGCCCTCCAACTTCACAGCGGTCCTCGTAGTAAGAAGGACGGTCTTCGGCGCTTTCCAGCGGGGCTCCAGCGGGCTTTTCCTGTCAAAATTCCTCACTAGGACTATGTCGCCAGGACGGACATCATGTGGCTTTACATCAGTGTTGTCAGGAAATGCTGCGGCAACCTGTGAACGACATGATTGGAGTGCAGACATCAAGGAGGCAAGGTAATCTGTTAACATGTTACAATCAACATCGGTAATTTTCTTAGGAATGGGCGTCCCCCACATATTCGGTGGTCTGCCAAAGACCACTTCGTACGGGGATAGTCCTGATCTCGAATGTGCAACCATTCTCATATAGAACAGTGCAACTGGCAGGGCGACTATCCAGTCGACCCCTTTCTCCTGGCATATTTTGGCAAGGCGTATCTTGAGTGTCTGGTTATGCCTCTCTACAAGGCCTGCGGCTTCGGGATGTCGGACACAGTGGAATTTCCACTGATATCCTAGTAAAAGGGAGACATGCTTCATAAGTTCGGATGAGAACGGCTGTCCGTTATCTGAGTACACGACACGAGGCAGGCCGTATCGTGGGAAGAATTCTCGAACCAGCTGCTTGGCAGTGGTCGGAGCGGTGTAATCTGAGACTGGGTATGCTTCGGTCCAACGAGAGAGTGCACAAACAACTACGAGGACATATTTGAATCCTCGACAACGGTCCATCTGGATATAATCCATCTGGAGGACTTCAAAAGGGTGATCGGGAGGATGAAATCCACCTTGCTCTACGGGGACGCTTTTACCTGGATTGAACTGACAACAGATCATGCAAGTACGCACTTTCTGTTTTGCTGCTGCTCGTAAGTGTTTGTTGTACCAGAGATTCTGTAAACTGTCTAACATAGCTTTTTCTCCTAGATGTGCAGGACTATGTGCTGTATTTATCATGATTTGAACCATGGAGTCGGGGAGGAACCATGTAGGTTTTCCCTTTGTGACCCATCCTTGATCTGTCTGGATCCCTCCTAGTTCGGTCCATTTCTTTATTTCATCTGAAGTGGCATGTGTCTGGATATCGATTATGTCTAGGGTGGGATCCCTGACTGACATACACTGAGTTGGTACTATTGTCTTTGTCACATCAGTAGTCTGGGTGTGAGTCAATGCTGTATGTTTCGCTGTCTGGTCTGCCAGGTCGTTACCCTGGGAAACAGAATCTGTAACCTTAGTATGTGCTTTACACTTCATGACTGATATGCCTGAGGGCAAATGTATTGCCTCTAATAATGCTTGAATGAGGGGACCGTGTTGGATCTTGGCACCATGAGAGGTCAAAAAACCTCTTTCTTGCCATAACATGCCGAAGTCGTGTACGACTCCGAACGCATAGCGGGAATCAGTGTATATGTTAACATTTCTGTTCTTGGCTAGAATACAAGCTCGGGTCAGAGCGATGAGCTCCGCTGCTTGAGCAGACAATGTGTCAATACGGTGTGTTTCTTTAACTTCAGTTTCAGTGGTCACTGCATATGCGGCCACTAATTCTCCTGTACTTGTTCTCATGCATGAACCGTCCACATAAAGTGTCAGGTCTGGATTTGTCAGTGGAACATCTGTTAGGTCTCGTCGAGGTTTTGTTACTGTATTAATGATCTCTATGCAATCATGCGGTGTTGGATCGGTCATAAGTGCAGGTAACAATGTTGCGGGGTTCAAGATGCTACAGCGTCTGATTTCTATGTGTGGCTGGAATAGTGTCAATTCATAACCTGTCAATCGTGCTATGGTCAAGTGTTGAGTCTGGGTTCTGTTTAAAAGAACCTCTACGGAATGTGGAACTTGAACTGTTAATGGATGTCCTAAAACAATTGAATCACTCTGTCTGATTGCTAATGCTGTTGCTGCTACTGACTTTAAGCACGCAGGGAGTGCCTGGGCTACTGAATCCAATGTACTCGAAAAATAAGCGCAAGGCTTGTATGAACCTGCTTGGTCTTGAGTGAGGACAGACAGTGCTGTACCTTCACGTTCTGTAACAAAAAGTGTAAAAGGTTTGCTGTAACATGGTGTCGCTAGAACAGGTGCTTGACATAATGCTTTCTTTAATTCCTCAAAGGCTTGTGTATGTTCCTGAGTCCAGGGAAGGACAGTCGAAGTCGCTGCCTCCTGTGTTGTTAACTGAATGAGTGGTTTGGCTAGAAATGCATACTGAGGAATCCATTGTCTACAGTACGAAGTGAGGCCTATGAAGGCCCGCACTTCCTTTTGTGTCTGAGGTTGTGGCATATTTGCAATTAACTGAATGCGATCGGGAGTGAGCTGTCTCCCCACTTTGGACAGCAAGTGACCCAAGTACACAACTTGCTGAACACAGAATTGTAGCTTCGAAGGAGACACCTTGTGTCCCTTGTCGGCCAGAAAATGTAAAACTGTCAGTGATGCTTGTTCACATTCGGGCTCACTTCGTGCGGTGATCAGCAGATCATCGACGTATTGCAGTAAAGCGGTGTTAACTGGCATTGTGATACAATCAAGTTGTCTTTTCAGTGCTTGGCTATAGATGCTGGGGCTTTCTGTGAATCCTTGAGGTGCGCGTGAAAATTTGAAACTGCGTCCATTTAAACTGAATCCGAAGAGATATTGGCTCTCTGGATCAATAGGTACGCTGAAGAAGGCGTTCTTGAGGTCAATTACAGTAAAGAACGTCGCTTCTGAATCAATAGCAGTCAATAAGGATGAGATGTCGGGAACCACAGGGTACTGTGGAATAATGCATTTATTCATTTCTCTTAGATCAATCACCAGCCGATATACTGGCGGTGCATTGGGATCAGTACGTTTAAGAATCGGAATGATGGGTGAATTACAGATATTGGAGTCGGTCTCTACGACCACTCCCTGGGTAATGAGCTCTTCAATGATTTCCAGTAAAGCCACTACAGCATCGGGTGGTAACTTGTATTGTCTGATTCTGGGTAAAACTACACCCTGCTTTAGCGTAACACGGTATGGGGTAATGTGCATACAACCTACATCAGTTGGGCCTTTTGCCCACAGGTGATCTGGTACATTTTTCAATCTGACATCAAACTCACGTAACATATAATGACCCTTGAAATCCCGCAAAAAAAGTCTAACTCCCTCCGGGGAACAGCAGATCACGGCTCCTAGAGCCTTCAATGTTTTAATTCCTAACAGGTTCTCTGGACATGATTTCGTAAGTAACAAGTCTGTAACACGTGATAATGGACCCACAGCCAGGGGAACTGGTTCTGATACCTCATTTACAATGGGCTGTTCTGAAAAACCAAGGGAAACATTCTGTGAGCCTGAGAGGGGTGCCCCTGGAACTTCCTCATGACTGATTGTGGTGCGACTTGCCCCTGTGTCAATTAAAAACTTTCTGTCTTTTCCCAATACTTGACTGTGTACATAAGGACCCTCTTGATCTACAGGAATCTCAATAAGAGGCAAGCCACCCTCCCTCTCTAGGCTGTTTCATGTATATCGTGGATAATCGGGGTAAGCGGACTGGGCATACTGGTACATCTGTTGTGAAACTTGCTGTGTTGCGGCAATGGGCTGTGGCTGTGATACCACTACTGTCTGTGCTGTAGGAGATGAAGCATGCGTAGGCTGTGTATTCTGCATGGGCTGCATATTCTGTGAAGACTGATGCTGATTATGGTCTTGTCTAGGCGGATGCGGTCTTTCTTTAGTTTTACCTGTCGCTATGTTATATTTCAGAACTGGGCATTCATGTACGTAGTGACCTGGCTGCTTGCAATAGTTGCATGTCCCTTTAACGGGAGCTGCGGTGTGACCTGTCTGGGTCGTACCCTTTCTGTGGCCATCGGTTGCGACCGATTGGGCTACTAGCATTTTAATTTTCGTGTCTTTCATACGTTTCTGTTCCTGATCCTGCTCTTCTCTAATTCTGTTCTGATGATATTGTAACATTTGTAACATCTGGGATGGCGTATTGGCTTGCCATGTACTCTCGACCTTGTATACACGGTTTTTAACTGCTAACAGGGAATTTTCGACTAACTTTGATACAAAAAGATGCGGGTACGACTCGCTACTTGGTTTAAGACCACTATTAATAATGAAACATTTCTCGAATCTTGAATAGAAGTCACTAGTATCTTCGTCGGGTTTCTGTTTACAGGCTGATATTGCATCCCAGTCTTCCTTTCTAGTTGTCAATAATCTTGGCAGAACCTGTACTATCAGACCTGGTAAGGCTTTAGTTTTCTCCCCAAGGCCTACCCCTGGGACCCGTTTGTTCTCTTCGTCTTCTATTTCTGTCCATACAATCTTTTTCTCTCCCACCTCCCATTCTTTTTCCTTTAGTTTCTCGTAAATGCCCGTGGGCAGCAGTACTTTTAACATTTTCGTGATATCTTCGTACGTATAATCCCCCATCAGTAACATGTCTTTAAGCTCTCTATGAAAACCTGCAGGGTCTTTATCATGGCACGGGACTAGTTTCTTCATTTCTAACAGTTCTAACTTAGTCAGAGGCGTGTGTACATACACTCGTTTTAAGGTATGATCGTCACCCATAACTGGGTGCACTTCTCGTAAGGGGTTCTGACTTTCAATGCCATGCCGACGTTCCATATGATACATTTTTCTTTCTGGGGGCGGGGCGGGGACATATTCGGAGCTTATGAAAGTGTCATATCTATGGCGTTGTTCTAGAATTATTTGAATTAATTTGGTACTTAAACCTCTCCATCTGTCCATGAGTAGTTCTTCTAATGTTTCGTGTAAGGGACCTGGATCAGAATGTTGATTTCTGTATTTCGTGAGAAGGTGCTGAATCATGTATACGCCTGCTAATTTCTGCTCGTCTGGGGAAAGGTTCAGGAATGTCTGTGCTACGGTGTCATCATTATATATATCCGGATTGTCAGTCCATAATATGGCTGACCGGGCTAGTTCTTGTTCATCCATAGAATTGAGTACATGGTACCCTACTCGATCTCGAAGCCTTTTATCAGTCTCCTGGAACTGATGTTCAGCAGAATTTGGGTTTGTCAAGGCAGAGAAAAGAACTCTCTTGCTTTCTGGACGGATGCCTTTCCTAAGGTAAGTTCCCTTACCTACATACGCTATAGTGTCTGTAGTCTTTTCTGGTTCTTCAGGTTCTTCTTCCCCCTCGGAGGAAGCCTTCTCTTTCTCTTCTTTGTGTACGTCTATCACTGCTTTTCTTATTTTCTTGTACATACTGGCTATGCAAGTCCCCTTGTCGTGTTTTCCTTCAGATATATTTTGACCCCATCTGTTGAGTGCATCTAATTCACCCTGATCTGTCTCGGGCCTGTCTCGTTCTCCTATTAGGCAATTTATGAAAAAACGTAATATCTGTCCTTGAACGTCAACTTTCTGATGCTCCATGGCATCCTTAATACTGTCGGGGTCTTTCCCAGTCTGAATAAACTGATATATTCTATCTAGATGCTCGTTCATTCCTGGAAACATCAGCAGGAAATCAGAAGCAGATCGTAACCGTAGTGATGCCATTATCATTCTATCGTCTTTGCCGGGTACTGGATCATATCTGCAAACTGTAAGTTGTCCCTTGAATATATCGAGACGGGGTGATTTGTACGTGTAGGGACTCTGCAAGTCCCGAGCTGTAACCTGCGTGTTAATGGCGGGGTCTGGGGACCCCCCATCGCACCTCCTGAGGCGGAAGCTTGGACATTATCTCTCTGTGGAGTCTGTATCTGTACTTGAATTTGTCCTTTAGTAGGGTCAGGTAAACGTGGCTTCGGTATATTAACTTTAGGTATGGGAGGCGGTGGAGGGGGTGGAACAGGCGGAATCTGATCTTGGGGTGGGTTACCACCCCCGTCCCTGTCGTTAGGCAGGGCGCGGACAGGCAGATTGGTGTAAGCGGGTGCTACATCCTCTAGATAGGAATTCAGGAATATGTCTTTAGTAGTCTTGTGAGTTACTTTAGTTGGAACCAATGGTGACGGTAGATTTTTCGGTATTTCTGAAATGGCCTCAGGCGAACCCTCGGCCGCGAGATACATACCGTTTACGAGGTTATTTCATGCACGGTCTATCTGTTCCGACTTTACTCGGATCCCCTCAGTAATTAGTTCGTTTTCTTGGGCTTTCTCTGATTCTTTAAGTCTGTCCTCTCTACGTAGTTCTTTTTCAGCACGCTTACGGGATTCCTTACGCCAAAACTCTATGGCGTCTTTCTGAGATTGTCTGGCTTTCTTTTTCCATAATGCTTCCTCTACCTTCATGATGCACTCGGCATCCCATGTTCCAGTAACTGGCCATCTGTGTCTCTCGTCTAGATGTTTAGTATAGTCGGCCCATAAATCTAGATACACTATGGCATCTATGCCATGCTTGTGGTACATAAAGTTTCCAGGAGTATCCTTAGGGGGGATAGGAATTTCTTCCTCTAGTATCCCTTTCCTAGTTCCTATCTGCTTTAACTTGTTGAAAAACGGCATCTTGTTTACTCAGTACTGAACGCTCAATCCTTGCTACTTAATACTAGGTACAGCTAGTTATACAAGAACACAATAATGCACATAAAAACAGTCACACTCATACCACGACATTAATCACAAAAAAGACATTTGCAACATATACGACTACCCCCTATATCAGATGTACTGTTAAACAGCACAGATACACTGCTGAAAACAGTGCATGAACTTGAATCATCGGATGTACTGCTAAACAGTACAGATACACTGTCTAAAACAGTGCAGACCGGACTTGTGTACCCAAACCCGTCTAGATACGTCCCAGCAATGGTACTCACCGGGAAGCACGGAAAACAGAAGGCCTCGGAAAACTGGACTGGACTGGACCGGACTCGACTCGACTCGACACGTGGATACTTCGGAAAACTGGTGGGCATCTTGACACCTCGGACCTTGCTTCTTTCGGCTAGGCTCTGGTCGGGATCCTCCGCACTCCTCACCGCCTCGTCTGGGTACTGATCGCAATCTTCGTCACCTCCGTGGGCCAGAGGGAGATACAGGAAATCCTGCCGGTACGCGTAGTTTCCTTCTAACTGATGGCAGGGGACAGAGCTTGCAACGCACCAACCGGCGCGTGAGGTGGGGGAGGAGTCCCTATTCGGGCGCCAAAATGTCGTAAATATTTAATTTACTATCTTAATTTCTATGCAGGTAAGTACTTAATCAATAATAACTCAATCGGAAAGAAAGAAAACAGAGTCCGTGGTGTTAGAGTTCTTAGGGGTTTTATTCCTTAAAAAGGAATTATTCCGGAATAGGATATCATGTTCCTGCAACCACACGGGGTTCAGGAAGGGATAGAGCCAAGTTTTATTGACAATACATAGCTTATATACTTAATTTACATCATAGAAAGCAATGTAGTAGGCGTAACAGCTGAGAGTAGACAAGATAACAGCATCCACGTGTTACTAGTACGCAATCAGAAGGCGTGGACTAGTCGTAACTGGAGGTGTGTTCTAGAAACGTCACAGGTAGGTGTCACATGTGGGTGGCACTAAAACAGAAATGTTGCAATGTCAGCAGAAATCAGAAGCTTGGATGCGCGCGCAGCTGCATGACGTGTGATTCGGCGTGAAACTGGAGGGTGCAGGGGGCTTGACATTTACACTGACGGAAAGAGACAGAAGTCTGGCATGTCAGATCAACTTGTGCTTCTATCATATCTGATATCTGATGTTTAGGAACTGAGCTATCTGGGCGGAAAGGTCTCTGGGGCAGAAGCTATTCTATACTGACTGTGAGCACGTGTATAAGCGCCTGAGTGTCTGCATGAGAAGCGTGGGGGCATGGGCCTTCCATGTGAGCATGGTAACAGAGGCTATGAATTATTTGCACGGAGACAGGCCGGCCCTTTGGCTCTGCAGCTGGGGAGTGTTTACTGAAACTAGTAGGCAGGAATGTATCTTCGAGGAGCGGAACAGATAACTCGAAGGTTGTAGTCAGTCTTGGCAGGCAGCAGGCTGAGCTGAGCGTGGTGGGCCGCGCTGAAAGTAAGGCAGAGTTCACAGGTACGGGGGCAGCCTGGGCTGAGGCTTTCAGAGTCAGAAGGAAGGAAAAGGCTCGATGGCAGAAATTCTGGGCCTACTTTGCCAGAGCTGAAAAAAACATGTAGAGTACACTACAAAAAGACGTTGGCATAGCATACTTAGGAACGGACTATTCAACCCATTCATGGTGGGTCTGAAAGAGGACATGTTAACGTTGGACGCAAATGTATTTGCGTCTTCATAGCTGGCACAGGAGGGAAGTTACATGCACTTTAACTCGTACATGGAGACGGTGGGGTACACGATAGGGAACATAACTTGACCAAAAATTTATATTTCCTCAGAAGTGATCTGATTTCCTAGTTCAGGGGTCCTTCTCTTATACCCCTTTTCGTCTTTGATCCCTTTGTCTATGCCGGGGGTTTCCCAACATCCTGGGTCTGTGGTGGGTGGAGCTAGGCAGTAGCACCTGGCCTATTCATTGAGCCGGGCCGGGTCCTCAGACGCCCCGCAGGAGGTGGAGCCAGCATTGATACCGGCCGGAGCAGAGCTATCGCCCTCCTGGCAGGAGGTGGGGCTAGGATCGTCCATGGCAGGTACAGAGCCATCAGTCGCTTGGCAGGAGGTGGAGCCAGCATTGTATCAGGCAAGGCAGGCTATCAACAACTACTCTCCCCCTACTCTCAGCGTAAATGTCCCACTCATCCCACACTGACTCATCCAGACCTCTTGGAGCCACCCAGCTCCCGTCACACACACGCAAGACCAGCAGAGACCAGATATGGTTAGACAAGAAAATGGATACTTTCTAAAAGTACCATTTTCGAACCCAGAGTCCAAAAACCATCCACACCACCGGATGCGTAATTAAACCCCGAGTTCAGGGATACCAAACTCGACATTGCACCGTACTCTCCGAGCCAGCTAGGATCATAGCATTAATAATCCCGGCGGCCCATTCTAAGCAATGGAGAGCAGGCTACCTCGCAATAGTGAAGCACGAAGATGGCGGCACTTCACTATCAGGACATGCCAACTTGGTCAGGCTTGTCCTACCTTACGCTTACAATGCACCCTGCCCACGGCCTACCATAGGGGTGACTAACATGAAGGTAAGGGAAGGTTGGGGCTGGCAAGTAGGTATACCTGCGCAGCCTGCGTGACAGTACAAGACTGCACGTGGGTCTCGCAATGACCGACCCGTAGACATTCTTTTACGAGGCCGCTCCTGTGGGTGGCACAACACGTGCTGCAAGCCCATGAGCGGCATTTGCATTTACAAGCCCCGGCACTCCTGGTGCACTAGACTAGGGACTGACAGTAAACCAAATAAGCCAAACATGGATACAATAGATACATCAATTTAACATCGGGAGCACTTGCGCTATGGCACTGAACAGCAGTGACACGGCGCCCAAAGCATATACCAGCAAAACATCGTAAAACAGTAGAGGCAAACAGAAAAAATGGAGGAGAGACTCAAGCCAATGATGTCAGGTCTAACAGTAACTCTTTTTCTTGCAGGTTGTGATGATGTCGTGAAATTTTTGAATATGCAATAAAGAATGGTTATTTTCAGTATGTTTTGCAAATAAAGTAATTTTGCGCTAGGATTGATCAGTATTTTTGCTTGTAATAAGTTATGTTTGTTTTGTAATCTTAGTAAGTTAGGTAGAATTGTCGTATTTATTTTGGTCGGGCGGTAAGGTCATGATCGGTGAGCAGTAATTGGAAGATCCCTATGGGGGGGCGTCACCCATTACGGATGGGAGCGCTCGGGGGAGCTGGCCAATTGGCCCCTCAACGGGGAGGCGGTCCCGTCTAAGGATAGGCCGCCGGAAGGAAAGGAAAGGTGGTCAAGGCCCCTTCCTGGATAGGAGGGGCTACGGGCCCTCCTGGGGAATTTCCCGGGGCCAGGACATCTGCGACGGCAGATGGGTAAGTTGTGTGGGGTGCGGGAGGGGGTTTACGCTACCTTTTAGACACCTCACACGAGTCCTCGAACGACCGTTAAATGGCGTTGAGTTCATTGGGGCCCCCGTCAAGTCCAAGGGAAATTGGTAGATGCACTTGAGGTACGCCTCTGTGCGGTCGCTCCCCTCACAAGTGAGGGTGGTATTTCTGGTTTAGGGATCTGACACCGGTTACGACCTTGCCGTTGGCCCTTAACGTTAGGATGTACAATTTCAAGTCAAATGTTTTGTAGGATGTTAGTTCGGCTAGGAGAACCTTTGTATTAGAGATCTGTTAAGGTTAGCCAAACATCGTAATGTGGAAATGAAATTGTACATAATATGAAACTGTTATTTTAATGTTTTGATTTTGTTTCATATTTTAATAAATACGGCCGGGAAGGGTAACTCCCTTCCCGCCTTCCAAAAGTTCAAGAACTGTTTCCGGTTTCCCAATTCTTGGGGATTGTGTTGAGAGGGGGTGTCGGGTATCTCAGCCATATTGGCATGTACATGAAGCGAGAGGGGATTATTAAAGATGACTAGCTTTCGCAAGACCCCGAAAGGCATGTTTCAAAAAAAGTATGTATGCACCTATTCTGCGATGATGCGTGCCCATTGCAACAACGACTGAGATGCCTGCTTCCCTACGTGGGGTACCATATTAGAATGATGGCAACGGCACAAGGTGAGCAAAGAATCTTGTTTCCAAAAGAACAACAAGTTATCTGTGAAAGGAGAGAGTGCGTACCTCTGAACAGTGACAACAGATAGGTTACAACAGTCTAAGGAACATATCTATAAGCTTATTGCGCCACTTTTGTGACACTTTTAACATGTGAAATGTGGCGCAAGAAGCTTGTTAATCTGCGTCTGACTTTTCAAGAAAAACTCTCAACTCCAGACTCTGTGAGTTAATGGGGTACAATAGTACAGGTACGCAAGTTTAAAAACTTATATTAAAATTCACTTTTGTCAGAAGTTTTGCAACTCAGTTTACGGTAATTAATTAAATGTTCTTTTCTTTGCCTTCACCAAACATTCTTTAGAAGCAATCACGACATATCGAGCAACAGCAATGAAATTGTCTGCAACGTATTGAATATACTTGGACGTATAGAAGCAGTGTTTAATTCAAATTGGGAATTCTGGTGGCTGCAATGTTTATAAAAGGTAAGCATGGCGGCCTAGATGTACAATGCCTCCATTGCAATGCATTAGAAATAAATCGGCGTATTTACAATCCCGTTGTGCCACTTTTGTGTCAGTAACACAGTAGCCACTTCCATATAGACACCAATTAAACGCGGGACTATAACAGAAGTGAAATGTACTAGACACACTACACACGTATAATCGTAGTGTTACCTTCACTTGTAATGCTTCACCTTATTTAGTCACATCTACATAACTTTAAACTCTAGTTTTCTTTTTTGTTTTGCAGATTACCTATCCTACATCTTTTGGAGTCCACATCATAATTTGTTTATATTACTGTTTTATTAAAGTTATTTTTCTAGTTGTTTATTATATTATCTTTAAGATAATTACTTCTATTTGGATAATATGTATCCAACATATTTGTTTTCACAATATCAGCTAAATATTCATTTTCTTGTACAGATTTAAGTACTCAATTTCGCGTTGCAGCAAGACCTAGACTCACCCAAATGATTCTTCTAGATTTGGAGTAAAGACTTGCAAATGATAAGCGATCTGAACATTCATACGCTCCAATTTCTCGATGAGATAACATCTTCAAATTCTAACTATATAATTTCTTACTTAGACTCTTCTCGTGGGAAATCTCTTCCCACATCT
Source organism: Lissotriton vulgaris (assembly GCF_964263255.1). Taxonomy (NCBI): domain Eukaryota; kingdom Metazoa; phylum Chordata; class Amphibia; order Caudata; family Salamandridae; genus Lissotriton; species Lissotriton vulgaris. The sequence goes on along the minus strand of NC_141693.1, from coordinate 1,114,666,429 downwards.
CCCTAAATTCTGTCTTTTCTGATTTTGTTATGTAGGATGTTATATATCGAGCAGCAGCTATGGAATTGTCTGCAACATATTGAATGTCCATTTTAGCATTCCACATGGACAAAATGACTGGGTTGTAGTCATTTATGTATTTTGACTCTTCATTTCTTTTTAAGTTGTAGGTATTTTTGGGAAACTTTCTTGTGATAGTATGGCGCAAAGATGACATAAAACTGTTCACTCTTCCTTCGATATTATAGGACGTGGAAATGTAAAACGAAATTTTGTGTAGGAACTTGTCCTTAGATTTGTACTTTCGGCGACAATACTTCCCACAACGATGGCTTTGGAATCGTAAGACTTGTTGTCTTAAGTCCTTATCTTGTGTACTTTTGGGTATATCACATGTAGCATATTCTTCAATAAAAGATAGCACAGTATCATCTAATTCAGTTCCAAATTTTGGAGCATCTTTGATCCACATTAGCATATGTATGTGAGGAGCACCTCTCGCTTGATACTCCTTTCTCCAAAAGAAATCCAAAACCTCTCCAAGAGGAGGATTTTTTTTATTGGTGATAAAAGATATCATAGCTTCGAATCTATGATTGAAGTACCTGCATACATTAACTGGATCCAAAGAGCACAATTCTCCAGGTGTCTTGTATTCAATATTTAGTATATTTGGATTTGCTTCGCGAAGAAATTGAAGTAAATCATCCTAAGCATATTCAGCACAGCTTAGAGTAAGGAACCATGTAGAAGTTCCTAAGTTCCTTAGCATACATTTAAGTTCTCCATGACGATGGTTCCAGTACTCATTAGTACCATGCTGACATGCCATTAGATTAATTAGCTGAGATTCCAAAACATTATCTTTCTGCTGTACTTTATACATAAATTCCTTTGCCGAAAATGTTGATGGTGTACACCTGTTTTCAATATATGATTCACTGCATGAGAAAGTCCAGTCAAGTCACTCTCGAACAAAAGATGAAAGCAATACGGAATACATTGTCGAAATCTTGGATCTTCTGCATACAACCTTGATGTCCGTTATTCAGATGCAGGAATCTGCACAGGTCGGTCATCATATCGTCCTCCTTTTCCTGTTGGAAACAACTGAGGGAAACAATGAGCTTCCAAGCTTTTTTCCCATACACTAATGGGACTTCCCTTTGCTTTGCTTCTTTCATTTGGAATAACTCTATTATATTCCCTATCACTTCTTTAGAATGAAGTGGATGAATATTATAATGTTCTTAGATCTCTTCAGTTCCGGACTTCTCTACTTTTTCAATTTGTCCAGATGTGGAATCACTATTTTCTTCTACATTTATTTCTTCTTCTCCCAAACACACATATTTATAGTATTGATTATTTTTTACAAGATACAACGTTGCCTTTTTCACTTTCCTAACATCCACTAATTCTTGCCAGATTTTCTTACTCTTAGTAGGAGCGTCATTAACTAAAACAACTAGAGGTTCATCTTCAACGTTTTTTATACCAATTGTTTCAATATTTTTCAATAAATCTAAAGGCAAATACACAACTCTTCCCTTTAATCCTCTCTGTAAATCTGAAGGAGGCAATTTCCCTGTCTTAGGCTCCATTCGAACAATAGACTGAGATGGATGCACACATTGAATAGGAATAGACTCACAGATATTTAAATCCTTTAGTGCAGAAGGAATATTTACCAACTCAAAATTATTATGCACAGCTCTAGCAGGCATTTTGGTCTCGTCTAATTTGTTATAACAATATTTACAAATACGCTGATCAGAACCCAGATCAAAACAATTCTCTACCAACAAATAAGTTGTAAAATCCTTCCACTCATTTTTTTTTCCTTTTCACTTTTTAAATACAAATCATTAGTCCTGGTCTGATTTTTATAATGAGTTTGTCGACAACAGATACAGGAATATTTTGTTTGGCCTTTTACCTGAAATCACCTTAAACTTTGTAATTTCTTGCTCAAAATGTTCTACACTACAACATTGTACATTCTCTTCCACATTGTCTTCTATTAATGTCTCAGTTTCTGCACTATCTTCCTGAGGACCAAAGTAACTAACCTGAATTTCATCACAAACATTTCTTACATCTGATACAGGTCCATGCAAAAGAGCACTGTTCAACTTTTTTAATATTAGTACTGGACTTTTTGCATAGTACAACATTCTGACTAATTTCCTCATTTAAGTATGATAAACTGCTAACATCCTGAAATGGTGAAAAACACTTTGACATACTTTTTTAGATAGACAAGCCAGAGAAGGACCTTGCAATCCAGTATTTTCTCTCACTCTGCAAGGGTGTAGTCTTTGCAACATCTTAATCTTTTGTTTAACACTTTCCTTAGTATAGTTATGTAAATATTGCCTAAAAAACAAATAGGTTCCTGCCGTACACTACAAATACTACTGCAATTCCAAGTGTACACTGGAGCTTTAGGATGTCTCCCTAAAACTTCAGCAGTTAACACCTTTTCTGCATTTCTAGGAACAATGTTCTCTTTCTCAATAGGACAACCATTTCTAACCTCATAAGCACGACCACTAGTGTCAACTGCATGCAACAAATCATTACTCTGAAAATGACTCTCTTCATTAAAAAAAGCTCAGAACTTGAACTATGTTTCAATTCACTCAAAAAAACTGTTAATTACTCTTCTCCACTTACTTTTGGCCTTCATTAAATGGATTGGCTTATCTAGTGATCAAATTTTATTGATTACTAAAACAAATAATTTCTTTTTCAATTCCAAAGCTTTCCCAACTACATTTTCTATATGTTTCTTCTTATTATAAAATGCTGTTTATTTTTACATTTCTTAACTTCCTTTATCAATTTTGACACAACTCTATTCTAAAACATTTGTTTCCTAATTTCCAGAACTAGGTTTTTCCTCCTTTTACTACACACTGTTTTTTCTGAAGTTGATTTTCCATGATTGTTCTCTTTATTCTTCTTTTTCTTTTTCGTTGCAGATATACTAATTGTATTTTTCTCTTTGTGCACACTACTCTTAGTATTTAATATTTTCCTCAGAAAAGTCTTCGTTCTCTTACCAGGACTTTTTTTCTTTTTGTTAACACATTGTTCTTCACGTAAATTTTGTGGATGACTTCTCTTTAAATAAACACCTTTCTTTTGTTGTTTCATCTTTTGTGCTTTTGTAGACGTGATGATTTTTTTTCAGTGTTGATAAACAGAATCTATAATAAAAAATATATATAACATTACAAAAATAAATATAAAGAGAGACAGAGACAAAAATGTGGAGAAAAGACATATATAAGAGAACACTGAGTGTATACAGAGAGAGGGAGTATTATGAGGAGACAGTAAGAACTATGAGGACAGTGGTGAATATAAAGACAACAGAGAATATAAAGAGAAGGAGAAATATGCAAAAAGAGGAGCAAGTATAAAGAAAAAAAGTTAAAGAAAAGGAGAATATAAGAAAAAGAAGATAGTATAATGAGAGAGGAAGGAGTAAGACGAGAGTTGAGGGAGTATGAAAAGAGAGTGTAGAAAATATGGAAAAAGGGGCGAATATAATTCCTTAATGTACACATATGCACAATGTGATATTAGACAAAAAACATATGAGACCATTCAGTTTTCTATTTACTACTGAAAAACGTTTAAGTGACTAGACATATTCCATGTATATAATTACTACATTTCAGTGAACAACCCTGACTCATTTTCCAAATACATATGCAATTCTCTACATTAATTCTGCCAACATTACATCAAACAGACACAATAAAACAACAAAGACTCACAAGGGGCTTGCAAATCTGCCCAGAGTGTATACAGTGGGAGAGAAAGGAGAAAGAGGACAAAACAGGGAGTATTAAGAAAAAATGAAATATGACGAGAGACAGAAGAAAATGAGGAGACAGAAGGAATAAGAGGAGAGACAGGGAAATATAAAGACAAAGAAGGACAATATGAAGACAGAGGACAATATAAGAAAAAGAGGGTAATACCAGCAGAGAGGAAGGAGTAAGAGGAGAGAGAGGGGAGTACGACAAGACAGGGTAGAAATTATGGAAAAAGGGGCAAATTTAAATCCTTCATGTACACAGATGCACAGTGTGATATTAGAAAAAAAATACAAGACCATGCATTATACCAAAACACATTTACGAATGTAAAACGTTTAAGTAACTATACACACTCTATGTATATAACTACTACATTTCAGTGAACAACCCTGACTCATTTTGCAAATACATATGCAATTTACAACTTTATTTTTGCCAACATTACATAAAAAAGTGACACAATAAAAAAAACAAAATGCACAAGGGGCTTGTAAATCTGCCCAGAGTATATATATAGAGAGAGAGAGAGAGTAGAAAGAGGAGAGAACAAAGAGTATGAACAGAAAAATGAGGTATGAAGAGAGAGGTAAGAAAATGAGGAGACTGCTGGAATATGACTTGAGACAGGGAAATAGAAACACAAAGAAGGGCAGTATGACGACAGAGAAGAATATAAGAAAAAGAGGGTAGTATCAGAAGAGAGAAAAGCGTAAGAGGAAAGAGGGGGAAGTATGAGAAGAGAGGGTAGAAAATATGGAAAAAGGGACAAATATAATTCCCTAATGTACACAGAAGCACAATGTGATATTAAACAAAAATATATAACACCATGCATTATACCAAAACACATTTACTACCATCAAACGTTTAAAAAGGGGGGAATATAATTCCTTAATGTACACAGATGCACAGTGTGATATTAGACAAAAAAATATGAGACCATGCATTTTACCAAAAAACATATTCAGTACTGTAAAACGATTAAGTGACTGTAAACATTACATGTATGTAATTTCTACATTTCAGTGAACAACCCTGACTCATTTTGAAAATACATATGCAATTTACAACATTATTTTTGCCAACATTACATTAAAAAAAGTGACACAGTAAAACAACAAAAAAGCACAAGGAGCTTGTAAATCCCCCCAGAGTGTATTTTTCCAAGAGAGAGAAAAGGAGAAAGAGGAAAGAACAGAGAGTATAAACAGAAAAATGAAGTATAAACAGAGAGGGGAGAAAATGAGAAGACAGCTGGAATATGAGGAGACACAGGGAAATATAAACACAAAGAAGGGCAGTATGAGAACAGAGGAGAATATAAGAAAAAGAGGGTAGTACCAGAGAGAGGAAGGAATAAGAATAGAGAGAGGGTTGTATGACAAGAGAGGTTAGAAAATTTGGAAAAAAAGGGCACATATAATTCCTTAATGTACACAGATACACATTGTGATATTAGACAAAAATATATGAGACCATGCATTATAGCAAAACACATATACGAATGTCAAACGTTTAAGTAACCATACAAATTCCATGTATATAACTACTACATTTCAGTGAACAACCCTGACTTATTTTGCAAATACATATGCAATTTACAACATTATTTTTGCCAACATTACATAAAAAAGTGACAAAATAAAACAACCAATATGCAAAAGGGGCTTGTAAATCTGCCCGGAGTATATATAGAGAGAGAGAAAGGAGAAAAAGGAGAGAACAGAGAGTATGAACAGAAAAATGAAGTATGAAAAGAGAGGTGAGAAAATGAGGAGACAGCTGGAATATTAAGAGAGACAGGGACATTTAAACACAAAGAAGGGCAGTATGAGGACAGAGGAGAATCTAATTAAAAGAGGGTAGTACCAGGAGGAAGAAAGGTGTAAGAGAAGAGAGGGGGAAGTATGACAAGAGAGGGTAGAAAATATGGAAAAAGGGACAAATATAATTCCTTAATGTACACAGATGCACAGTGTGACATTAGACAAAAAATATGAAACCATGCACTTTGAATTTAAATATGAGAAAGGAGAAAGAGGAAAGAACAGGGGGTATCAAGAAAAAAATGAAATATGAAGAGAGAGGGAAGAAAATGTGGAGACAGAAGGAATAAGAGGAGAGACAGGGAAATATAAAGACAAAGAAGGGCAATATGAAGACAGAGGACTATATAAGAAAAAGAGGGTAGTACCAGAAGAGGAGTAAGAGTAGAGAGAGGGAAGTATGACAAGAGCGATTATAAAATATGGAAAAAGGGGCAAATATAATTCCTTAATGTACACAGATACACAGTGTGATATTAGACAAAATAATATGAGACCACGCATTATAGCAAAACACATTTACGAATGTAGAACTTTTAAGTAACTATACACGTTCAGTGTATATAACTACTACATGTCAGTGAACAACCCTGACTCATTTTGCAGTTATTTATGCAAGTTACAACATTATTTTTGCCAACATGCCATAAAAAAAAGTGACACAATAAAACAACCAAAATGCGCATGGGGCTTGCAAATCTGCCCAGAGTACATAGAGAGAGAGAAAAAGGAAAAAGAGGAGAGAACAAAGAGTATGAACAGAAAAAAGAAGAATGACGAGAGAGGTAAGAAAATGAAGAGAGAGCTAGAATATGACGAGAGACAGGGAAATTTAAACACAAAGAAGGTCAGTATGAGGACGGAGGAGAATCTAAGAAAAAGAGGATAGTTCCAGGAGAGAGAAAAGAGTAAGAGGAAAAAGGGGGAGTATGACAAAAGAGGGTAAAAAATATTGAAAAAGGGACAAATATAATTCCTTACTGTAAACAGATGCACAGTGATATTAGACAAAAAAATATTAGACCATGCATTTCACCAAAAAACACCTTTAGTACTGTAAAACGATTAAGTGACTGTACACATTACATGTATATAATTACTACATTTTAGTGAACAACCCTGACTCATTTTGAAAATACATATGCAATTTAAAACATTACTTATGCCAACATTACATCAAATAAAGTGACACAATAGAACAACAAAGACACACAAGGGGCTTATAAATCTGCCCCAAAGTATATGAAGGGAGAGAGGGAAGAGTAAGAGGACAAATCAGGGAGTATGAAGAGAAAGATGAAGTATGGAAAGGGGCGACCATTCGGTCCCCCCGAACGTATGGCCGAGCACCACGAGCCCCCCGGGAAGCCATTTTTGGGCGGGAGGCGAGCCTCGGCTGGTATGCCCGAAGCGGCGTAGCCGGGGCGCGCTGTTTCCCGCCCTCGAGTGGGCTGGCCTAGACACTGACGCGGCTGGCCACGCCCTAAGGGCAGGCAGGGGCGGGTTTACGCCCGCCCTGAAGACGGATAAAAGGAGCAACAAGCCAAGAACGCATCCTCTTGTTCCTGTGCTCTGAAGCTGCACCCCCTCGCTGCACGTGAGCTCGAGACGGAACGAAGAGCCAATTTTGAACGTTTTAATCTTTCTTGTTTATTTTACAGATATTCTGTTCGAGAATGCCTAAGAAAGTTGGAAAGCGAATGACTACCGACCAGATGCTGCGTGTTCTTATGAAAGAGGTGACCGACTTAAAGAAGAGAATGGCAGAGAAAGATGGGGAAGAGGGACCGAAACGTCCGTTGGCTGGAGCAGCTCCGGGAGGAAAAGGCAAGAGGCCCAGAAGGGGAGCAGCTGGAGGGGACATCCCGGTTCCCCCTGCCCCACTCAAAGAGCCAACTCCGGTGCCGGCGGAGGGGAATCCGATTCTCGTGGTGGTCACCCCCGTGTCCGGGGAGGATATGCCGCCCGAGCTGGCAGCACAATTAGCAGCGTGGTTGGGTAAAAATAACGAGGGCGCCACGGCTGACGACGCACGGGTCTTGATGAGGCAACTGCGCGAAACAAGGGAAGCGGCTAAGGCAGCATCGCCAGTCATCACGCCGGCCGCGGCAGGAGGAAAGCCACCTGGGATAGGCTCAGCCGCAGATACAGCTTCCGGTTCAGGTAAGCGGCCATTGCCGATTGCGAGGGATGAGTCTGCCCCGTCAAGAAGGGAAAAGTTGGGTCAACATGTCCCTCTAGCTATTAAGGAGAAGATATGGGCAGATGAGTATGTAAACATCTTCTCGTTACTTACCGATCATTATGAGATGGAATATGTTAAGAGCCAAAAGGAGCTCATGCATCCGAGTGTTTGGCGCGCAAAGATGGCCGCCTTCAAGGTAAATGAGAACATTGGCAATTGGGGCAAGGCGTGGGGGATTTTTACATCCATCCTGGGCGAACGTAGGCCCGAATTACTGTCTGAATTGCCGATTTATCAGTCACGTATCATGGGGTATTCCGTGTCACATGGGGGCAATCAATGGTTCTGTTACGATAATATTTTCAGAAAAGCGAAAGAACATGATAAAAACTTAACTTGGGATTGTTACGATTCTGTGTCATGGTCAAAAATGGCGGATACTGGTATGTTGAATTTGCCATTAGTAGGGAGTAGTGTTGGGGAGTCCTCCCGCCAATATTCTGGGATCTCCTTTCGATCAGGCGCGAGTAACGAGTACCAGTCCAGGCCGAACGGCGCCACTGGTAAAAAGGGGAGTTGTTGGAACTTTAACAGGGGTAAATGTACGAGGCCCCAGGGGTCATGCAAATTTAGGCACGAATGTAGCGGGTGTGGGCAAGCGTCCCATCCTGAGTCCATGTGCAGAGCCAAAACGGGTGATAACGGGGGTAGAGGAGGCGCCAAACAGGTCTGAAATAGTCCGAGGGGCGCCTTTACCTACTCCGATTGATACCATGGCAATGATTCCTTGGCTCAGCGAATACCCGGACCACGCTTCCGCTGGGGTGTTGCGGAACGGGTTTTCATATGGTTTCCGCATCCCAGTGGGGGAGTTTCAGGGTTTAGCGAAATGTAAAAACCAAATATCAGTCTTGCAGCACACGACCGTGGTACAGGAGAAGATTGGGAAAGAGGTGGCTCGAGGTCGAGTCGCCGGTCCGTTTAAGGTGCCACCGGTTGCTAACTTTGTTTGTTCCCCCTTAGGGGTGGTCCCCAAGAAGGACCCGGGTGAGTTTCGGCTGATACATAATTTATCAGCCCCACGTGGTCTTTCCGTAAACGATGCGATAGACCCAGCAGTGTGTTCAGTACGGTATGCATCTTTCGATGAGGCCGTAGCCATTTTGAATCGCCTAGGGCCCAGTGCGCTGATGGCAAAATCTGATATCGAGTCAGCGTTCCGGTTGCTCCCGGTACATCCAGACGACCAGCGTCTTCTTGGTTTCATGTTTCAGGGACACTATTACATGGATAGATGTATGCCAATGGGTTGCTCTATATCTTGTTCCTATTTCGAGCAGTTCAGTTGTTTCCTGCAATGGGTCTTCACAAGAAAGACGGGGTTTCATCAGGTTATGCATTATCTCGATGACTTTTTGTTTCTAGGGGCAGCCGGGGACCCGGAATGTGGTCAGGCTTTGAATGAATTTTGTGTCTTAATGAACCATTTTGGTGTGCCATTGGCACCCGGTAAGACGGTGGGTCCTTCAACTTGCCTCGAGTTTCTGGGGATCGAGCTCGACTCGGAGGAGGGTTGTTTTCGTTTACCAAGAGAAAAAGTGATTAGGTTCAGGGCATCCCTGGAGACGTGTATTAGTCAGTCTAAGGTTAAGTTGCAGCAATTACAACAATTGGTGGGACAGCTGAATTTTGCCCTGAGAGTAATACCGATGGCCCGCCCCTTTTCCCGCTCGATCGCTCAGGCCATGGTCGGCCTGAAGGAGGGTCACCATCGCACGAGGCTCTCGGCCGAGGTTCGCCAGGACATGCGCATTTGGTTGGCATTTCTGGCGGATTTCAATGGTCGAGTTGTCTGGAACAAACCGGCGGTGTCCTCCGAGGAGCTGGGGCTGTGGACAGATTCGGCAGGGAGCATTGGTTTTGGTGCCATCTTTGGCACGCAATGGTCGGCTCAAAAATGGCCGTCATGGTGGCATGAGCATGGGTTGACGAGTAACATTGCTTTTCTTGAACTGTTCCCCATTCTGGTGGCCCTGAGAACTTGGCCTGAGGGGTTTAGAGATCACTCTGTGGTGTTCTGGTCTGATAACATGACCGTGGTTGAGTGTATCAATAGCCAGGCTGCACGATGCAAATGGATCCTGAGGCTGCTGAAAGAAATTGTCTTGTTGTGTATGCAATTGAATGTCCTATTTAAGGCAAGACATGTGCCGGGGGTGATGAACCAAGCGGCTGATGCGCTTTCTCGTTTCCGTATGCAGGCCTTCTGGGGTTTTCTACCCACAGCGGACCCGGTGGCGGCACCCTTTCCCGAAGTTCTCTGGTCTCTCGGTGCCCCGAACTACGAAACCTCGTGGGAGAGAGTTTAGCACCCAGGACAAGGAAGGCATATGAAGGGGCGTTCCGTTCCTATTTGGCCTTTTGGGGACTGCTGGAGGGGAACTTTGGGGCCACGAGGAGTGGGTAGTAAATTTCCTGCTGTCTTTACATCAGGCAGGCAAATCTGTGGCTACTGCCCAGAGGCATCGGGCAGCCATTTCCTTCGTGGCTAGGGCTTATGGGATCCAGGACCCGACAGCGTCTTTCGTTGTACAAAAAGCGCTACGTGGGTGGCAACGCCTTGAGGGTCGCAGAATAGATGTAAGGCGCCCGATAGGTCTGGATAGGCTGGCCCTGTTATTATCTGTACTCCCTTCAACGTGTTCATCCCAATTTGAAACAGTGTTATTCCGAGCCGCTTTTGCGCTGGCATTCCATGGGGCTATGCGGGTAAGCGAACTAATGGCGAGGAACAAGCGGGATGTGACGGGGGGACTGTGCCGAGAGCACGTTCAGGTCAGAGGGGAGGCAATGTCCATCTCGTTTGTCAGGTCCAAGACCGACCAGGGTGCGATAGGTGACTGCATAATCATACAAAGGATTCCCGGGTCCTCCATGTGCCCGGTAAGTTGTGTAGAGGAATATTTAGCGCAAAGGGTGGCATCATGGGGGGGGACATTGTTGCGACACGCTGACACCACCCCACTGACGAGGTTTCAGTTTCAGCGGGTGCTTGCGATGTCAATCTCCGCTGCGGGCTTGAACCCCGGCGAGTTTGGGACCCATTGCTTTCGGATAGGGGCTGCTACAGAGGCTACAGCCAGGGGTCTGAATGTCGAACAAATTAAACGGGTGGGGCGTTGGTCCTCGAATTGTTATAAAAGGTATGTGCGGCTGCACATGTTGTGAAGCTGTAATGATGTACTCACGCTTCTTGTTTTCTTTGGTTTTCAGTTGCGCAAGCCTACGAGGCGGGGCGGACTGGGCAGTCGACCCAACACCGGGTCAGCGGTCAGACATCACCGGCTGTGAAAAAGGAGGTGTGGGTCGTGGGCCACTCATACGTGAGGCGGGCCGCGGACGTATTCAAAGCAGGTGACATGATTCACGTGGCTGGGGAATACGGGTACAGTGTGTCCTTCTACGGAAAGGGCGGGCTCTGTATTGACCAGTTTCAAACATTTTTTGAGGGTTTGTTAGGGCGGACGAGGTCACCGCCGGCTATAGTCATAGTACATCTTGGGGGCAACGATTTGGTGTCCACTGGTAGACGACTACTTCTTGAGGCAATGCTTTCCACTGTAAGTTGGTTAGCAAGAAGAGTTCCAGGGTGCACAATCGCATGGTCCCATATGATACCGCGAAAAGTGTGGCGGGGGGCTCTTTCAGTTTCTGCTCTGAATCATTCAGTAAGGAAGATTAATAATAAAGTGAGTCGATTGTTCCGATCAAGTACACTGCATTCTATTTCGCATGGTTGTATTAAAGGGGACAGTATGTATTTGGGTGATGGTGTTCATTTGTCCCGGGTGGGGAACGAGTTACTCATAGGAGACCTGATAGCTTGGCTGGGGACTTTAAGACATGACCTTTAGGTAGGAGTGTGTGGGGGGTCCGGATAGCCGGTCAACTATCCGGCCTGTGGCGGTAAGGTCATGATCGGTGAGCACTAATTAGTAGATCCCTATGAGTGGGCGTCACCCATTACGGATGGGAGCGCTCGAGGGAGGTGGCCATTGGCCCCTCAACGGGTAGGCGGTCCCTTCTAAGGATGGGACGCCGAAAGGAAAGGAAAGGCGGTCAAGGCCCCTTCCTGGGTAGGAGGGGCTACAGCCCCCTCCTGGGGAATTTCCCGGGGCCAGGATATCTGCGACGGCAGATGTGGTAAGTTGTGTGGGGTTTGGGAGGGGGTCTACGCTACCTTCTAGATACCTCACACGAGTCCTCGAACGACCTTTAAGTGGCGTCGAATTTATTGGGGCCCCCGTCAAGTCAAGAGAAATTGGTAGTTGCACTTGAGGTACACCTCTGTGCGGTCGCCCCTCACAAGTGAGGGGGATATTTCGGGTTTAGGGATCTTGACACCGGTTACGACCTTGCCGTTGGCCCTTAAACGTTAGGATGTACAATTTCAAAATTTCAAGTTAATGTTTTGTAGGATGTTAGTTCGGCTAGGAGAACCTTTGTATTAGAGAATATGTTAAGGTGAGCCAAACATCGCAATGTGGTAATGAAATTGTACATAATATGAAACTGTTATTTTAATGTTTTAATTTTGTTTCATATTTTTAATAAATACGGCCGGGAGGGTCACTCCCTCCCGTCTTCCAAAAGTTCAGAACGGTTTCCGGTTTCCCATCCTTGGGGAGTGTGTTGAGAGGGGGTGGCGGGTATCGCGGCCATATGGAAAGGGGCGACCATTCGGTCCCCCCGAACGTATGGCCGAGCACCACGAGCCCCCCGGGAAGCCATTTTTGGGCAGGAGGCGAGCCTCGGCTGGTATGCCCGAAGCGGCGTAGCCGGGGCGCGCTGTTTCCCGCCCTCGAGTGGGCTGGCCTAGACACTGACGTGGCTGGCCACGCCCTAAGGGCAGGCAGGGGCGGGTTTACGCCCGCCCTGAAGACGGATAAAAGGAGCAACAAGCCAAGAACGCATCCTCTTGTTCCTGTGCTCTGAAGCTGCACCCCCTCGCTGCACGTGAGCTCGAGACGGAACGAAGAGCCAATTTTGAACCCACCCACCAGCCCCTGAGGACAGCCAGTTGTTTTGAATAAAGTTTTGATATGGTAATTCTATTTCTTGCAGGTTGTGGTGATTGTCGTGTTATTCTTAGTATGCAATAAAGAATGGTCAGCTACAATATGTTTTTCAAATGAAGTAATTCTGCACTAAGTATCGAGCAGTGATCATACGTGAAATGGTTTATGGTTGTTTTAATTGAGTAATTTAGTTAAATTGTCGTATTTATTTTTTGGTCGGGCGGTAAGGTCATGATCGGTGAGCACTAATTAGTAGATCCCTATGAGTGGGCGTCACCCATTACGGATGGGAGCGCTCGAGGGAGGTGGCCATTGGCCCCTCAACGGGTAGGCGGTCCCTTCTAAGGATGGGACGCCGAAAGGAAAGGAAAGGCGGTCAAGGCCCCTTCCTGGGTAGGAGGGGCTACAGCCCCCTCCTGGGGAATTTCCCGGGGCCAGGATATCTGCGACGGCAGATGTGGTAAGTTGTGTGGGGTTTGGGAGGGGGTCTACGCTACCTTCTAGATACCTCACACGAGTCCTCGAACGACCTTTAAGTGGCGTTGAGTTTATTGGGGCCCTCGTCAAGTCAAGGGAAATTGGTAGTTGCACTTGAGGTACACCTCTGTGCGGTCGCCCCTCACAAGTGAGGGGGATATTTCGGGTTTAGGGATCTTGACACCGGTTACGACCTTGCCGTTGGCCCTTAAACGTTAGGATGTACAATTTCAAAATTTCAAGTTAATGTTTTGTAGGATGTTAGTTCGGCTAGGAGAACCTTTGTATTAGAGAATATGTTAAGGTGAGCCAAACATCGCAATGTGGTTATGAAATTGTACATAATATGAAACTGTTATTTTAATGTTTTAATTTTGTTTCATATTTTTAATAAATACGGCCGGGAGGGTCACTCCCTCCCGTCTTCCAAAAGTTCAGAACGGTTTCCGGTTTCCCATCCTTGGGGAGTGTGTTGAGCGGGGGTGGCGGGTATCGCGGCCATATGAATAGAGAGGCGGGAAAATTAGGAGATAGAAGGAATATGAGAAGCAACACTATTAACTACTCCACAACTATTAACATTCTACATTTTTTAGTACTGCACTTTATTACACAAAGGTGACTCACTAAACAAATTAAATTATCAAATGATTTTATCACAATAGTTATTCAAATGCAGAGAATACATTACTTTAACTAAAAAAAAAAATGAACCACATACCTTACCATACAACTTATCACCTCACCTTTGAAATTGATTTCTAGATTAAGAAGAATGCCAATCACACAGTAGATATTCTTATACAGAATCTCTCTAGTTCAGTGTTTGCAGCAGAACAAAGAAGTGGTACATTTTCCCTCTCAATTTACACATATATACATGTTAATAACAAATGAAAATCCTTCACACATTAATTCAAAACGAAAGACACATTTCTATTGGTTCAACATTTCAAACCTTTCCCACTGACATAACTCTCCACCCTACCCCCAACAGATCATGCAAAAGTCAACTATCAACAAAGGTCAAAAGTTCAGCACTCTATAAAACACGGCTCCTCAACTTATTTAGACTATGCATAAGCACTTACTTATAAGTACCAATAAAAAGAAAGGTCCCATTAGAACCAACCAACACATAAACTCATAAACTTGATAGATATCTATAAATTATATATTTTTTATTGATTTTTTCTTGCTTCCGTACACTTATGGAACGACTTACAGAATTCGCAGTGTTTGTTGTCCATACGTGCATGATACGCATACGGTAAATCTACTGTAAAAAATAAATAGCCTCTATCACTCATTTTCTAAAAATCCCCAGGGACCCAATCCCTCGGGGCTCAAATATAATGTTCAGGACTGTGGGGGGAGCCTCAAAACCCCCACAATCCCATCCAGCTCCCTGCGTCCTTCGGGAGCCGGCTTTGCTTTTTGTCAGAGAGAGCAGCTTACATGCTGCTCTCTCTGACGAAAAGCAATCTACTTTCCTACTTGAAAGAGAGCTCTCACACTACCATAGCAAACAACAGTGTCCTGGGTATAGACACCCCGTAACTCTACATTTGCCGGCCATGGAAGGTGGTGGTTACCAGGACCATCAAAGGCTCAGCAAAAGCCATCAAAGATTTTGACCTTGGGGATCATTGTAAAACCCCTTAAGCAGTCCTAGGGGGTCAAGAAGTCCTATAGCAAATAGCAAACTTTTCCTATCAATCTACACACTCAATCTACATACCTTTACAAATAAATAAAAAATCACATTTATTCCCACATTAAATCAAACCGAAACACATTTTTATATTGCTTGAACTTTTGAACCCTTTCCAACTAACAAAACTTTCAACCCTTCCCCATTCCTCATTCTGCCAGTTACCATAGAAACACTTCAGGAACACCTAACTGAGCACACAGGTGAAAAGTTCATCATACATTGTTGCAAATTAAAACAGCAAGTGTGCTTGACTTGAGAATATACCAGCTTATCTTATGTAACGTTATTTTCTATCAGTTTTTATTAACCAATAAAAATCAGACTTTTAAAAAACAGAAACATGCATCCTAGTTTTGTGTAGAATATTGTCAAACAACCAATCATTTCTTTTCTTTTTTCAAAACTGCATGCTGTCCACCATTTTAGAAAATCTTACTTTTCAAACTGCCATTTCATTTACAGAGACCATTTGAGTGCATCCAGACCTCTCTTCAAGATGCTTAGAGTGTGGATTGTGAGACACAGCTATATTTTCTGGAGCCAAAGGTACGCAGAACAGAAAGGAATTCACAAAGACCTAGGTTTACCAAATGTACACATTAAATGGATTGGACAGAGAGGATTAAAGTGGCACCAATTGATGCCATTGGTGAAATCCTTTTTACATCTCCAACACCCTGACCTCATAATTGTGCACTGTGGTGGCAATGACCTAGGCACTTTGACAGGGGTGGGTCTGGAAGTGCTTATGAAAGACACCTTTGGACAATTGATGACACTTTTCCCCAAAACCACCTTTGTCTATTCTAATATATGCCAAAGGCAGAAATGGAACTGGTCCAACCACTATTGTCCACAGATTGAAAAAGCTAGGAAAACATGTGAATCAATCTGTTTCTGCCTTTCTCCGAGACTATAGAATGGGGTCCATCTGCCACAACAATCTCCGTTTCAATATGCATGACATCTATAGGGGAGACGGTGTACATTTTACAGATGAGTGAAACAGAGTCTTCCTCTTGAACTTTAGACTCTGCATTGGTACTTACTTGTAGCTAATAAAATCTCCCAATAAACACAAGGGTTCTTTTTAGAGTCACCCAACATCTAAACACAAACACTTCATAAATATCTGACTACTCTTATGGGACGACTTCCAATCTTCACACTGTACGTCGTCCATACGTGTATGGTATGCGTACGATAAATCTAACTTAAAATAAAATAGCCTCTATCACAAAATTTTTATAATCCCAGAGGACCCCATCCCCCGGGGCTCAAATATAACGTTGGGAACCGTGAGAAGAGCCCCAAGGCCCCCACGGTCCCAGCTGGCTCCCCACTTCCTTTGGGAGCCGGCATTGCTTTTTGTCTCAGAGAGCAGCTTACATGCTTACATTTTTCTTTCAAAGATGACTTCAAGAGTTATACATTTTATAAAATAATATAGTACTGCACGCTTAATGAGAAAAGTCAGCACAATTATGATAGAATATAAAAATGAAAAAAAATTCAATACTTTTACACTCAACAAACTCGTAAACAGAGTACACAGTTTAAGTTAAAAGCACCCTACCACAACTAGTTTTTGAAACGCACTGTACAATAAAATACGTCACAAAATAGGCTACATACATGGTGACTGTATCGTAACTTCACATAGAAAAAAGAAAGCCAATCAAAATTAGCATGAAGAACATAGATGGAAGTAGACAACAGCCAATCAAATTTTTTGCAAAATCTGTCGAAGGAAAGGGATTAGTCGCTAATACGTTTTCTTATAATCCTTCACAACCGATCAAAAACGAGTGTAAAAAGTTTTTGTTTTTAACATACGGGTAAATTAGATATATTGGCATGTACATGAAGCGAGAGGGAATTATTAAAGATGACTAGCTTTCGCAAGACCCCGAAAGGCTTGTTTCAAAAAAGTATGTATGCACCTATTCTGCGATGATGCGTGCCCATTGCAACAACGACTGAGATGCCTGCTTCCCTACGTGGGGTACCATATTAGAATGATGGCAACGGCACAAGGTGAGCAAAGAATCTTGTTTCCAAAAGAACAACAAGTTATCTGTGAAAGGAGAGAGTGCGTACCTCTGAACAGTGACAACAGATAGGTTACAACAGTCTAAGGAACATATCTATAAGCTTATTGCGCCACTTTTGTGACACTTTTAACATGTGAAATGTGGCGCAAGAAGCTTGTTAATCTGCGTCTCACTTTTCAAGAAAAACTCTCAACTCCAGACTCTGAGAGTTAATGGGGTACAATAGTACAGGTACGCAAGCTTAAAAACTTATATTAAAATTCACTTTTGTCAGAAGTTTTGCAACTCAGTTTACGGTAATTAATTAAATGTTCTTTTCTTTGCCTTCACCAAACATTCTTTAGAAGCAATCACGACATATCGAGCAACAGCAATGAAATTGTCTGCAACGTATTGAATATACTTGGACGTATAGAAGCAGTGTTTAATTCAAATTGGGAATTCTGGTGGCTGCAATGTTTATACAAGGTAAGCATGGCGGCCTAGATATACAATGCCTCCATTGCAATGCATTAGAAATAAATCGGCGTATTTACAATCCCGTTGTGCCACTTTTGTGTCAGTAACACAGTAGCCACTTCCATATAGACACCAATTAAACGCGGGACTATAACAGAAGTGAAATGTACTAGACACACTACACACGTATAATCGTAGTGTTACCTTCACTTGTAATGCTTCACCTTATTTAGTCACATCTACATAACTTTAAACTCTAGTTTTCTTTTTTGTTTTGCAGATTACCTATCCTACATCTTTTGGAGTCCACATCATAATTTGTTTATATTACTGTTTTATTAAAGTTATTTTTCTAGTTGTTTATTATATTATCTTTAAGTTATGTTTACATGTATTGTTGGTTTAATAAAAGTTAATAAAAAAACAATATACTCGATTTTTTTTGGGGGGGGATAAAGGTCCACAACTAAAATAATATTTATAATTTGAAGTACTATAGTAAGATGTTTGACAGTAGGGTTGAAAAGTACTGGCTGTACAATAAGGCATATTTTCTCTGGATGGACTACAACATAGAAAGGAAATCAAAGTAAAACAAGACAATGTGTATCACATTTACAAACCTCTTGCGACATTTTCGCGTGCAAACCTACCCCCCTACAAAATTAACTGTATGGGCCTCAATGACGCCCCTTAAACGACGAAAACAACCACCCCCCGGAGATTTCTATATTGTATCGGGGAAAATGCGTGGCCCACTGCCTGATGTCCTGGAGTCCGCCACGCCCAGACCCTGTTGCTGCAGTGTCCTCGGATGAAACAGCCATTACAATGCAATCATAACCACTCGTGACCGTCACCACAAATTCATTAGCACGCATATGCCTTTACCACGCATGCTTTTTACAACTACCATACATTTACCACGCACGATAAAGGGATAAACACGGTAATAGGTTTGTGGTGATGGACACGCGTTGTAATGATTGTGGCTCACGTGATTCAAATTAGTTTTTAGGTATGAGTGTGACCAAGTCTGATAAGATCGGAAGCCAAGGACAAACACCATGGTGTCTGTGGCAGGATATCTCATGGATCACAGAGAAGATAGGCGGGGTTAAATTGAAAGTAGCAGGTATAATGAAAATAACGGAGGAACACTACTAAAATGGTAGACAACGGAGTATGTAATTAATGTTTGGCGCCTCAGCAATATGTTTCAAATGAATATAGATAGAATATGATTATTAATATATTACAAAAGTATAGCAGCGGATGAGGCACGCGACCCGGCAGAAGAAAGCGGAAAATGTAATACCTGAAATGAGGAGAGGTTTGCTTGGCGAACTTGAAGAAAAACAAAGAAGCGTGGGTTTGGAAAGGAGGCTGCACATACGTAGAGAGAACAACTGGTGCCAAAAAAAACAGAAAGTTTTACATACTATCATAAAAATATAGCTCTTATTTTGACCAGTAAAGTTATACTTGAAAAGAACTGTTTTTTATGAGCCCCAAGCCCCCATGGTCCAAGCCGGCTCCCCACGTCCTTCGGGAGCCGGCATTGTATTTCGTCACACCAGGCACTGCAGAAGGCGGCACTGTAGGCACCCCGGGACACTGCAGAAGCCGGCCCTGAAAGGTGGTGGTCCCCAGGGCCATCAAAGGCTCCAGGAGGGGTGCCGCGCGGCCCCCTCCCAACATTCAAAAGCCCCGAGGGGTGGTAGTCCCCGAGGCTTGGTGGTCTGTTTCCCCCTATTTTCTATTTAGAGCCCCGGGGAGGCGGTGTTCCCCGGGCGTGTGTGGGGGGCTTGAAACCCCCCACACAGTCTTTTTTTAAAATAGAAAGAGGCCCCAGGGACTGGCGGTCCCAGGGGATCGGTGGGGGCCATGAGCCCCCCCTGCATACATACAGTTAAAGCCCCAGGGGATGGCGTTCCCCGAGGCAGAGGAACCCCTCTAGGCACCCCATTCTAAAAAAAAATTGCCCCCGATATTTGGAATAAAACGGACTTCTATTTTTTTTTTCTATTTTTTTTTCCTTTTCCACCGTGTAGGAGTACCATACGCGTACGCCACGATTTTTTATTTTTTAAATCCATGTAGGACCCTCTAAGCAACCCTGGAGGGTCAGGATGTTTCTACCCTGCCCCCTTTCCTTATATTTCAACTTTGTTTTACTGTTTTCTTGTGACTCGGTTCTACCGAGGCACAAGATGGCTGCCAACACTTCCTGGTTTGGAGTGTTGACAGACAGTTGACAGCCAATCAACATGCAGCTCGTGCTCATAATTGTACGGATTTCTGTACGCATACAGTACCTTGTCTCTAGATATCACTATGATACGTCCGACGCGTTTCGGGGCCAAAAACCCGCCCCTTATTCATGGACTTGCTGAGGAAGGAGCCAAACTCTACTCACACTTCTCAAGCGCTTAAATGCCTGAGAGGGGCGTTGTCCGCCCTGAGTGGGTGGGATTATGACGTCGGGGCTTGTGGTACATGCAGTCCTGTGAGTAAAATGATTCATGAACCCTTAAGTAGGGTGGCTCTGTCCTTCTGTTTCCAGTCTGTTTTCCAGTGAATAATGCAGCGGTGTGTCAAGAATTACCCTCGCCTGTCAATTCAAGGTTTTTAAATGACATTCAAACAGAAGGACAGAGCCACCCTACTTAAGGGTTCATGAATCATTTTACTCACAGGACTGCATGTACCACAAGCCCCGACGTCATAATCCCACCCACTCAGGGCGGACGACGCCCCTCTCAGGCATTTAAGCGCTTGAGAAGTGTGAGTAGAGTTTGGCTCCTTCCTCAGCAAGTCCATGAATAAGGGGCGGGTTTTTGGCCCCGAAACACGTTGGACGTTCAGTAGCAACAAGAGGGAGTCCTGGTGCATCGCTTTGGGAGCCATTGCAAAAACCGGATGGTTGGAAGGACGTGGTGAGCCTTTGCCAAAGCGCTTGCGCACTTTGCTGTAACAAAATTCCTAACGGCCTGCCTTGGTCGTGGCAAGGGGCTCCGCTTCCAGTGCGGAACAAGGATCCAGCAACAGAAGCCTGAGGCGGTCTGAATCGGCATCGCCTGTCAGCACAGATTTCCAGTGAATAATGCAGCAGTGTGTCAAGAATTACCCTCGCCTGTCAATTCAAGGTTTTTAAATGACATTCAAACAGAAGGACAGAGCCACCCTACTTAAGGGTTCATGAATCATTTTACTCACAGGACTGCATGTACCACAAGCCCCGACGTCATAATCCCACCCACTCAGGGCGGACGACGCCCCTCTCAGGCATTTAAGCGCTTGAGAAGTGTGAGTAGAGTTTGGCTCCTTCCTCAGCAAGTCCATGAATAAGGGGTGGGTTTTTGGCCCCGAAACACGTTGGACGTTCAGTAGCAACAAGAGGGAGTCCTGGTGCATCGCTTTGGGAGCCATTGCAAAAACTGGATGGTTGGAAGGACGTGGTGAGCCTTTGCCAAAGCGCTTGCGCACTTTGCTGTAACAAAATTCCTAACGGCCTGCCTTGGTCGTGGCAAGGGGCTCCGCTTCCAGTGCGGAACAAGGATCCAGCAACAGAAGCCTGAGGCGGTCTGAATCGGCATCGCCTGTCAGCACAGATTTCCAGTGAATAATGCAGCAGTGTGTCAAGAATTACCCTCGCCTGTCAATTCAAGGTTTTTAAATGACATTCAAACAGAAGGACAGAGCCACCCTACTTAAGGGTTCATGAATCATTTTACTCACAGGACTGCATGTACCACAAGCCCCGACGTCATAATCCCACCCACTCAGGGCGGATGACGCCCCTCTCAGGCATTTAAGCGCTTGAGAAGTGTGAGTAGAGTTTGGCTCCTTCCTCAG
This sequence comes from Lissotriton vulgaris, assembly GCF_964263255.1. Classification (NCBI taxonomy): domain Eukaryota; kingdom Metazoa; phylum Chordata; class Amphibia; order Caudata; family Salamandridae; genus Lissotriton; species Lissotriton vulgaris. Next base: position 1,114,644,939 of record NC_141693.1, on the reverse strand, counting down.
CAAGTCCATGAATAAGGGGCGGGTTTTTGGCCCCGAAACGCGTCGGACATTCAGTAGCAACAAGAGGGAGTCCTGGTGCATCGCTTTGGGAGCCATTGCAAAAACCGGATGGTTGGAAGGACGTGGTGAGCCCTTGCCAAAGCGCTTGCGCACTTTGCTGTAACAATATATATATATATATATATATATATATATATATATATATATATATATATCTTTTTTTTCTTTGCTCACAAAGGTCACCGCCGCCCCACCATTTGTCCTGGGTGCAAGCCTACGCGGTGGTGAGCCGCGATATATTTCAACACAGCGGTAAGTCGTACCAGACAAACAGGCGCACTCATTAATTTTCTTCAGCCCGATTTTATTTTTCAAGGTTTCCCCCCCCCCCCTCTCATGCCGACAGACGCGTTTCGGCGTAAAACGCCTTTCTCAATGTCAGTTCAATAAAGTTCAAAATAAACTTAAATACAGGTGATTGGTGCATGTGACTTTTTGTAACTACAGAATGCAGTAAAAATAGAAAAGGTGACTGTACATAAAATTTATAGTAGCCATCTTATAATGTGCAAATCGTGCAAAGTATACAAGTGTTCAACTTTAAAAGAAAATGCTACATAATTGTACGTGTGTGTGAATAATACAATTCATTATTATAGAGAATGGTTGAGAATACATTACTCATAATGAGTAAATCTTGAATCACACATTTCGTACTCAACCAGCCTCAACAGTGTTTTCTGTCCAAATTCACATGTTTGACATATTAGTGCCCTGAATGGGCTATGAGCTAAATTGCTCATGATGTTAAGTTCAATAGTACAGGACCTCTATAGTGCCAAACTCCATTTGAATTAATGCCTCAAATAGGCATGACGTAATTAGGCCCTGTATGGGCCTGGAGCTTCCTAATTTCCAATTGGCTTAAAAGAGAGTTCTTATTAGATCCTACAGTCCCACAGTTTAATATCAACAAAAATCAGAAAATAATTCCTCAATTTTGTATAGTTACCTAATACAGCGAAAAAGGGGAGAAAAAGAATAGAAAGAAGAGAGAAGAAAGGAAAAGGAAGAAAACCTCCTACATCTATCTAATCTCAATTAAATTCATTTGCAATTTAGTATACAATACCCCTCTAACACTATTTAGATTATAATGGGTCTTTAGACTAGTCAGCAGCAGATTAGTTTACAAAAAAAGGGGAAATGGGTGTGATAACTGTCCAGAGGGGTCAGCCCAGATGTACCCACATCTCTTCATCCCCATTATGCCCAAGCGGCATCATGGTTTAAAGCTTGATGATTTACTTGGATTCCAAGGTCCGCATTTTCTTCAGTCTGTCCCCTCCTCTTTCATTCTTAGGGACTTGGTCCAGGCTGAAGAAACTCAAAAGATCCCTGTTACTTTTATGATATTTCTCGAAATGGCGAGCTATAGGATAGTTCACATCTTTGCTGTTAATTGCTCGCATGTGTTCGAGTATCCGTTTTTTGACTGGATGAATTGAACTGCCGATATACCTCTTATTACTGGGGCAGATCAGGCATTATACTGTATACTCTGAGTTACAGTTCAACAGTGAATTGATTTTCCAGAGGCTTTTAGGGTCATTGACATCTGTTCTATATGCGGTAACCTTTTTGCTAAATTTACAAGCTTTGCAGCTCATGCAGGGATAAAACCCTAAAGCAGAATCCTTCTTCATCGAATTTATTTGAAAATGACTGTGTACCAAATGGTCGCCCACACATTTCCCACATCTGTAGGTGATCAATGGCTTAGCTGGAAGACTGCCCCAAAGGACTTGATCTGTCTGTAGAATCCTCCAGTTTTTTCTGAAGATTCTGATAATTTGGGTAGATTTACAGGTAAACTGTTTAATCATTCTTGCCGGTTCCCCTTTGGTGTTATTGGGTTTGGTTGCAGTTTTATTTTCACCCTTCCCCTTACAAATGAGGAGGTCCCTTCTCTGTACTTTGTCAGCTCTGCCCTCCACTGTTTTGAGACTGTTTGTTGAATAGCCCCTTGCAATGAAACGGTCTACTGCTTCTGATTTCGCCTGCTGGTATTCTTTCTCCAAGGTGCAATTGCGCTTAATGCGCAGTAGCTCTCCATAAGGGATATTAGAGATAAGACTCTTGGGGTGATGACTTTCAGCATGCAGAGTCACATTTCCTGCGGTTGGCTTTCGATATAGCTTAGTCAACAATCTGTTATTCTCAATGTATACTGTTAAATCTAAGTAACAGACTGTCCCACTACTTGTATTGGCTGTGAAGAACAAATTTGGACTGTTATCATTAAGGCGATCGATATATTCCTCAGCCGAGGAGCGATCTCCTCGCCAAATGACGTAGAGATCGTCGATATATCTTGCCCATAAGGCAATCCTGTCCACCCACAGTTCATTATCACCTGCCCAGGCCACGTGCTTCTCCCACCAGCCGACGAATAAATTTGCGTAGCTGGGGGTGAAGCACGTGCCCATCGCAGTCCCCCTTAGTTGTCTGTACAATTGTCCTGAGAAGATAAAAATGTTATGCTCTAAGCAGAACTTGGTCATATTAACCACCATCAAGTTATGGTCTCTATATTTCAACGGTCTCTTCCCCAGGAACCAGTTGATGGCTTCTAGTCCCTGTTCATGATGGATATAAGTATAGAGACTCGTGATGTCCAGAGTTATGAGCAGCATATCTGACTCCATCGTGCTCCCCTCAATGAGTCGTAGGAAGTCCCGTGAATCTTGTACATATGATGCCAAGTCTTTCACCTTTGGAGATAAGAACAAATCTATGTAGATGGAACAATTCTCCAAAAGACTCTGGTTAGAGGCCATAATCGGTCTCCCGGGGGGACAAGTCAAATCTTTGTGCACCTTGGGCAGGTGATAAAAGGTGGGCAGGGTAGGACTCTCACAGTACAAAAGAAGAAAGTCCTCATGGTTAATCATTCCAGCAGTTTCCCATTCCTTGAGAAGTTTATGAAAGTCATGGATGCTGTTATGATACTCTGTTCTGGAAATAGTCGTGTAGCAATCTTGATCTTGTAATTGCCTAAGTGCTTCCTTCAGATATTGCTCTTTTTCAAGAATGACGATGTTACCTCCTTTGTCTGAAGGCTTAAAAATCAGACTTTCGTCATTCTTCAAGCCTTGTAACAGATCCCAATCTTTTTTGGTGAGATTGTATTCATTTCTCATAGGGGCTCTGCTCATCATTAGCTTTTTGAGATCTGTGATCAGTGCTTCATTGAAAACATCCATGGCATGTGGTGTCTTAGGTATTGTCCTTGATTTGCATTTCAGTTGACTATTGCCTCCACACTGGGTAACATTCATTCTTATGACATGTTCTTCGCCATCTCTTGTGTATTCATGCCTCTAGTGTCTTCGTTTTCCTCATCTTGTAGCCTTAAGTGTGTTCCCAAGGCAGTAAGATCATTGCTTGCCAACATATTCGAATCATCTTTCCTCGTTTCTTCATTTTTAACAACTTTACGAGGATGAAGCAAGTGGATTTTTTGCAATTTCAGTTTTCAAATATATTTGAACAGATCAACCCTGATCTGGGTGTAGTCCGGTTCCATGTTTGGGCAGAAAGTCAGTCCATATTGTAGCACTCGTGTCTCGTCGGTATTCAGGAGTCTTTTTGAGAGGTTGATAATGGTCATAGTATTTTCCTCATTCACCATTTTCCTCTCCGTCCCCGACTGCGTGTAATCCGTTGGGGTATTTCTTTGCCCCCGTCTTTTGTGGCCCCTCCTTGTTTTACGTTTTTGTTTTGTTGTGGGGGGGTGTCCTGGGTGGTGGTCATTGATTAGTTTCGCGCATAAGTTTGTATTCCCGAAAATAACTTGGTTCATTGGACGTTGTTGCTTCATCTATGTCCACAGTTTGTTCATTTTCGGAGTTCTCCACCTCTGATTCTGAGGTATCTCGAGAGACGGTTGCCACACTTTTTTGGGCTGCCAGCTTCTTTCTTTGGGCATCATATTTCCGTGCGAAGGTTAGCACTCTTCCAGAGCGATAGTCTTGTTCGTCTCTCTGGAATTTGGACTGTTTTCTTCTTCTAATGACCATTTCATAGTCTTTCAGTCATTTTGTCTTTCTTGTTCTCAAATCCTCCGCTTGTTTGATATCTTTTTCTTTTGTAACCTGTTCTTCTATTGTTCTTCTATTCTATTTTTACTGCATTCTGTAGTTACGAAAAGTCACATACACCAATCACCTGTATTTAAGTTTATTTTGAACTTTATTGAAGTGACATTGAGAAAGGCGTTTTACTCCGAAACGCGTCTGTCAGCATGAGAGGGGGGGGAACCTTGAAAAATAAAATCGGGCTGAAGAAAACTAATGAGTGCGCCTATTTGTCTGGTACGACTTACCTCTGTGTTGAAATCTATACTACTATTATAAAGAAAGAACTTTGAACCTTTGAGGTGGGTAAACTCGGGAACCACAGCGCCAATCCACACACCCGATACATCGTTGTAATCGTCAGGGTGTGCAGATGGACATAGGCTATATAAACTTAATAAATATACGTTATTTAAAAACTTTACCGAAAAAAAAGTAGTCCCTTGGAAGAAGCGCCGGCTGCGACGTGCGTGCCTGACGTGAGAAGCGCGGGGAGGAGCGGCGTCCAGGAGCGCGAGGAGGACCGGCGGACATGGCGCGGTGAGGAGCGGTGAGGAGCAGCGGACAGGCAGTGAGGAGCGGCGGACAGGCGGTAAGGAGCGGAGGACAGGCGGCGAGGAGCGGTGAGCGGCGAGCGGCGGATGAGGTAGGTTATTTATTTATTTATTTAGGAGCGGCGGAAAAATGAAGCAAAAATGAAAATCGTGAGTAAAAGGAAGCAAACGGAGCATTACAAAAGTGAGCCAAACGGTGCATTACAGGAGGAAAAAGTTGCATGTGCAGGTTACAAAAGCGTACATCGTGAGCAAGAGGAAGCAAACGGAGCATTACAAAAGTGAGCCAAACGTTGGATTACAGGAGGTTGGGCGTGGCTGAACGCGCGATGTAGGCAGAAGTGCCCGGGCAGAGCTCCGAGTGAAGCTTCCGTACCGCGGGCCATTTCTCCGGTCCTATTATCCTGTAACCGGCTCATACTCACACCGAGTGTGCCCGGAAGTCGTGGCCACCTGCTGGGAAAATTTGAGGTGAATCGGAGACTTGGACCCTCCGACCGGTGAGAGTCCCCTTTCAGTTGCCCGGCCAGGGCTCATTTCCGGCCGGCGGCCACCGCTACCAGAGCCCGGGGATTTGGCCTACACACTAAGCCGCGCCGTGGTCATCGCCCGCGCCGCACAGCACACAAGAGAGGAACGCTGCGCAGTGTTTGCGCCACCGATGACCAACTGCCTGGGAGCCCGCCCGGTGTGAACAGCGGAGACGGTGCCCTTGACCGGCCCGGGCCCTTACTAGTTGCCCGACCCGGGGCGGCTTCCGGTCGGAGGCGGCTCCAGCCCAAGGCCGGCGACCCGGCCCACGCTCTGGAGCATGGACAATTACACTGGTTGTGCCCATTGCTGAACAGCGAGCAAGCCATGATTCCAGTGACGAGGTGCCTGCCTGGATTGCTGGAGCCGATTGTATAACGGAGGAGAGACTACCCTTGTGGGTGAGCGGCCTGTGTGTGATCCCACTCAGTTCCCATGCGAGCCCCCCCAGGACTTTTACGCTGCACGGGTGCACTGAGGTGAGCCACCTAGCCGGTCGCTGTGTCACAGGCGGCTGGGTGGCACAGTGCTGCTGCCCGGGGATTTGGCACTGCCCGGGATGGCGGGCTGAGGTGGCTGGGGCCCACGTGAAGGTGCTCCGTCTCTGGACGTGGCCTAAGACCCACAACGTGGCTGCGACCCGCTGGGACAGCCAAGAAGGAGCGGACGGTGGGGGTGGCCAGATGGCCTGAGTCGGTTGATTCCCTGTGATCCTGTGTCGAGCGAGGGGCAGCATTAGTGGACCCTGGGACCACGTTTAGCGGCGATTGCACACCCCTGCACTGTGCATCGAGATGCCCTGCACCACCATTGGCAGCACCCCGAGTCGTCTGGACTGACTGGTCTCCTCGAGGTCGGCAGGACTGGGGCGGGGAGATTCCCCGGGCGGCCTGGACTGACTGGTCTCCCCGAGGCCTACTGTGTGGTGGAACGGCGCTGGACACTCCAGAGTGGCACTTAGCAGCGCACGGACACCCCTGCACTATTCACGGCGCAACCCTTGGGCCCTCCCTTGACGGCGACACTACGTGGGATCCCTGGTGCTTTGGTGGGACCACCGTCTCATCACCAGACACAAAGTGCCCGGCGGAGGTGACACAGAACACCGGACCCTGAGGTTGGTCCGCCTGAGACCCCGAAGTGCCTGTTGCAGAGGCCTGCCGACCTAGCCGCCTTGCAGTGCTGACCAGTCCCTTGTCAGGAGGGACCAGAGCGAGGACCGGAACCGGAGGGGCACAAAATAAGGGGAAGATGGCGAAAAACTCGGAGGCTGACCAGACTGCCTCTAAACTGGACACCATGCTGGCGGCAATGGAGCGTCTGGAAGAGTCCATGCAGCTGACCCGTACCTCCCTGGAGACCAAGATAGACAAGGTGGCAGTGGACCTGACGCATCTCAGGGCAGATCACAAGAAACTGTCTGAACGGACGACGGTCTTGGAACATACGATGGCGGAGGCCTCGCCCAGGATGACACTGGCGGATAAACACATACGGGACCTCCTCAACCGGGTGGAATTCCTTGAGGATAGGGCAGAGGATGCGGAAGGACGTGCCCGAAGGAACAACATTCGTATAGTGGGTCTGCCGGAGCGTTGGGAACGGAGGGAAGCGGCGGAACACATGGAGGCCTGTTGCCGGAGGGCACGCTGTCGCCACACTTTGTGGTGGAGAGGGCGCACCGGGTGCCGTCCCGCCCGCCCCCTGTGGGCTCCAACCCCAGGCCCATGCTCATGCGGGTGTTGAACTACCGCGACCGGGACGACATCTTGCGTGTGACCAGGAAGCTATCAGACATCAAGGTGGACAATGCAAAAATAATGTCCTTTCCCGATTACACGGTGCAGGTCCAACGTCAGCGCCACTCATTCATGGCAGTGAAGCAGAGGCTCAGGCGACTGGCCCTCAAGTACTCTTTACTATTTCCAGCTCGCCTCCGTGTGGCAGCACAAGATAAAACGCATTTCTTCGACACTCCTGAGGCGGCTGAGGCCTGGCTGGATTCTGGGATTGACACGGAACGAGGGGCCGCACCGCCGAAGCCTCGTAGAGACCGTGGTGCTCGCAGACGAAGACACCGGTGACCCTCACCCGCTAAATCGTCCACAACGGATAAAGAGGTGGGCCCCACACCGGACCAAATACAGAGTGAACAACAAGAGGCCCTCCAGATGGTAGCCGAGCTCAATGGGTCACAGTCATCCATCCTGATCTCCAACGCCAGTCCCAGATCACGTGAGAGTGAGGATGATGAATCTTTATATGGCTTACCGGATGAACAGGTAGCGGAGGATTTACCAGATGTCACACCTCAAACTGCGGACTTGATAGCGTAGCAGGGTCTCTCAATCCACCTCTGGACAGATTGCAGTGGATGATGCCACATGGGCGTGTGCACGCAGGATTTGGTGGACTGCCTGGAGGGCCCCCCAAGGCTCCTGGAGACCTCAGTCTTTGATATCTACATTAACCTCATGGCCCGAACCCTGCTCCCGCCTACTGACCCTGGTGACCCTTGATTTGCTCCCGCTACCTAGTGGGAAGACGGAGTTGCAATACCGGCGGTGCAGCAGAGACATTGTGTTTAAGGGGTGGTCGGACCCCTAGAGGTGAGTGTCCCTCAACAAGCAGAGGTGGGGGCCTCTAGAGCCAAGTGTCCCGACCTCGTGACGACAGGCGCTTCGAACCCTGAATGTAGACACTGACATTGACTTCCGGTGGCCATTGACTCACTGCCTGCGGCGGGGAGACACCACCGCTCTCCTGGCATGGTGAACTGTTGTGTGTTGTCTATTACTCGAACTCAGTAACTCCCCCATTGAACTCACGTATTAATTGAGCTCACTAGAGCGTTTGGGCGACGACATGTTTCGTTGTTGTCCTTTTGGCATTATGGTTATATTGGTGTTCTTCTTGGGACTAGTGCCAGCATTGCAATGTCATATCCTTTGTTTTCACATTTGCATGGGGGGACGGGTTGCGATTACAGTATTCGATATATGCTTGTGTGGCTGGAATGGGCTGGGGGGTGGGGAGGGGCGTTGGGGAACTTGGGAATTATGGAGAATGTGATGGCTGCAGTTAGGTTTTGCACCTGGAATGTGAGGGGTATGCACACACCCTCGCGTTGGTATCAGGTGTACTCCTATCTTAGAAGACATCAGGTACAAATCGCTCTATTGCAAGAGACCCACCTGACGGCTGCGGAGGTCCTCATGCTCCGCCGCAGATGGAGAGGGCAGATATATGCCACAGGCTTCTCGGCTTTTGCACGTGGGACTATGATCTGGATACGGCCGGGGGTTCCATTTGCGCTGACACACAGTAACATAGACACAGAGGGGCGTTATGTATTCATACAGGGCAGACTGGATGGGCAACAGATAGTCATAGCCTCCATTTATTCGCCAAATGTTGAACAAGGAGGGTTCCTGACGAGACTGTCTACGGTGATCGCACCCTGGTCTGACGTGCCACTGTTGTTGGGCAGAGAATATAACAGTGTGTTGGATGTTTCCCTCGATCGCTCGTTTCCTCCTGCGGTTGTCACCCCGGCCCAGGCGACTTCCCGGGCCCTTCTTGATTGGGCGACGCAGTGGAACCCGCAGGACGCTTGGCGTGTCAGGAACCCTAACACCCGGGTATATTCCTATTTCTCTGGGGCTCACTCATTACATGTTAGACTAGACAGATATATAATGTCCCAGGACCTGTTTCCTCACATGACTGATACAAATTACTTGGGGCGGACACACTCTGATCACAACCCCAACACTTTGGATTTCGGGTGGAAACGCCCACGTCCGCCTATACCCACATGGCGCCTCCAGCCTGATCTTTTGCTCGACACGCATTCCGCGAGGAGATGTCCAGGAGAATAATACAGTACTTTGAGGACAATGGCGACTCTGCCTCGTCCCCGAGGATAGAGTGGGATGCCTTTAAGGCAGTGACCGAGGTGGCTGCCTTGGGTACAGACAGGCCTGCGTAGGCAGGTAGAGCGGGATCTGACAGACGCGGAGGCCGCCCTGCTAGATAAGGAGCGGGATGCGGTGGAGGGTGATGACTCCCAGTTAATTGCTGCCAGGACGGATCATGCCCTTCTGATGGAGATGTTGAAGAACCTTAATTATGCAGCACACTCTGCGCGTACCCACAACACGGGTGACAAGCCTGGCAGGCTCCTGTCCTGGCTGATACGTCAGGATACTCAATCAGCGTCGGTGCTCTCGATTCGCACGGCTCGGGCGCTGAAGTCTTTACCCAACAACTGATTCATGAGGCGTTCACGTCCCACTACAGGTCTCTGTACAGCTCACAACTGAGAGCTACCGAGGAAGAGATTACAGACTATCTGACGACACTGCAGCTACACGTTGCCACCCGCGCCCAACAAGCAGAGCTGGGTGCAGATCTCACTGGAGAGGAGCTGCGCGAGGTGATTTTCTCCCTCCCTAACGGCAAAGCGCCGGGCCCGGATGGGCTCCCGGCCGAGTTTTACAAGGCCTACTACTTACTATTAATACCGGAACTGTTGAAAGTGTATAAGACGGCATTCGAGAATGCTGAACTTCCGGCGTCTTTGAACGAGGCCAATGTGATCTCGCTCTTGAAATCACGTAGGGAGGCACAAGAGCTTCGCTCGTACAGACCATTGGCGCTCCTTAACACCGACTACAAGATTCTGGCGGCGACACTGGCTCGGAGACTTGCGCCCCTAGTACCCACCCTCGTACACGCCGACCAGAATGGGTTTGTGCCTACCCGCAGCACGGCGTACAATCTCCGTTGCTTCTTTAGAGTCCAGCGCTACGCGGTCTCTGAGTGGCCGTGCTCGGGATGCATAATACTCGACCTGGAAAAGGCGTTTGACTCGGTAGAATGGCCCTACCTGCTCCAGGTGCTTGAGAGGTATGAGCTGGGTGATGCCTATATCCAGATGGTGGAACTCTTGTATCAGTCACCCGAGGTGCGGGTTCGCACCAGGTGGCTATTCTCCAACAGAATACGAGTCAGGAGAGGCACCAGGCAGGGATGCCCCCTCTCTCCCCTGACATTTGCGCTCGTGATGGAGCCATTGGCGGCGCTGCTCCGGACCTCTGGAGCCGCCTGGGGTATCCCGCTGGCGGACGGGACGCATTCGGTGTCTTTGTATGCCGATGACCTGCTGCTATATATTAGGGACCTCACCTGCATACCTGCGACACTCACGGACATCTTTCGGGTGTTCGGAGATATGTCGGGGCTCCGTGTCAACTGGTCGAAGTCGGGTGTCTATGCGCTCAGTGAAGACATGCCGCAATGTGAGGTACGGATGATGGGTGAGACGCTTCAGTGGCACCCGACAGTCTTCCGGTACCTGGGGATCCTCTTTTTTCGGGACCCAGTCGACTTACTGGAGGGCAACCTCGTAAGAGCCATCTCCTCGCTGACAGCCCCGGTCACGTTCTGGAACTCCCTCCCACTGAACGTGCCGGCCCGCGTAGCGTTAACGAAGATGATAATGCTCCCTAGGCTCCTATACTTTTATGCCAACATGCCGGTATATGTGCCGATGCACATATTCAAGGGATTGGAAGCCTTAACCAGGCGCTTGATTTGGAATAAGGGGTGCCCCCGGGTGGCGCTGAGGACCCTTTATGCGGCCACGGAGGCTGAAGGTCTGGCGGTTCCTAATCAAGAGCTTTATTACCTGGCGGCCCAGCTTCAGTGGGTTGCCTATTGGCTTAGCGGCATGAACCTGAATGACACTGCCACTGGGGTCACGACTCTGACCCAGTCCCAGGTTGTCACGCTCTTTCACCCCCTAACGCGGGGCCGCCCCCCCGACCAGATCTACCTAGCGGTTGCAAGACAGTGCTTTGTGCGAGGTCTCAAACTCACTAAAGACACAGTGCCATATGCCCCGAACCTGCCGCTGCTGGGGACCCCCTGGGGGGTGGCCTGATGTCTCATTCCGCGCTGCGTAGTTGGACCATGGCGGATCTGGACAGTCTGGGTGACCTATATGGAGAAGGGGAGTTACTGTCCTTTGCGGCTCTGACCACCAGTAGTGAGCTACCCGCGGGACAGTATCTGGCACATGCTAAGCTTCTCCGTGTGCTGTCCAAGGCGTGGGGGTATTTGTCTCAGGAGCTGAACACACATGTGCTGATACAGTACCTACACATAATGGGTGATGGTTCTCATCTGGTGCACTGGCTGGCACAGGCTTTACACCATCATACGTAATTCTCCTCCCAGCGACTGAGGGATAAGTGGACGGCCGACCGGGGCAGTGCATGGTCGGACAAACAATGGGCCATGATACTGGCTGGAGCAGGGAACGTTCCTCGGAATGCACGATTTAAGATCATCCAGTATTTCATAATACACCGAGCATACTTGTCTCCGGACAAACTGAATCGATACTTCGGCCTCACCTCTTCGGCGTGCCCCAGATGCGGACTCTTAAACGCAGACCTACTACATGCATTCTGGAGTTGCTCTCGCCTTGGCGCGTACTGGTCGGCGGTTACTGCCATATTGACAACGGCCACGTGCGGCACCCTTCCCAATACGTGGGAGGCATGCCTGCTGGGGCTCTCTAAGAGGTCCAAACAGAACAAATTACAGGCACGGTTCTGGGACCTGGGGCTCATAACAGCTAAGCGGCTCATTACGAAGCGCTGGAAAAATAGCGCCCCCGAGGCCGGTAGACTGGCGTCACTCATTTGCTAACTGGGCTAGCGCGGAGAGCGTGGCACTACACAGGGAGGAGACAGCGGGGCTCCGCATGTACCCAATTGCCCAAGAGTGGGACACTACTCTGACCGCATACCATCAGGCCTGCCTCCAGTCAGGCGTTGCATGAATGTTTAGACGTGGTGGGGTGATAGCCCGGTCACCTTGGCATTCTGGAGCCTGGCTCCTTTCCCCTCCCCCCCGCCTCACCCCCCCCGGTCATCGGGGCTGTGCTCCACCCGAACCTGTCTGCTGCTTTCCCCCCCTGCTGCCACATTGCTACAACAACCTTCAATACACGACTATTCCCTCCCCCTACTAGCCACATCCGATGTTCCCCAGAATGTTAGCGATACTGACACAATGCTGTACATGCGAACACTAGTCTTATAGTTGTTGATGTGTTTTCCCCTCCCCTTTCTTTTCTTTTCTGTTTGCGGTTGGCGATGTTTCTGCTGTGATCATGATTTCTGCTTTTGCTTTTTTTAGTTCTATGTAATTATGTACTGCCATGATCACATGACTGTGGCCCCGCATCCCGCAATGTATTGCGGGAAGTTGCTCTGTCCAATGTACCATCTGTACTGCCCAGGGAGGACAGTCCGGAACAACTGATATTGACCATCATGGACACTTTTGCCCTCCTGCAGTGGCATACGCTGCAGGTACAACATTCTTATGTTATCCTAGATACCGTTAACTGTGGACTAATGCATCTTCCCTGGCTACTATTTACTTTCACTTGTACACATCCGAAATGCCGGATACGTTGCCGATTACGAAATGATGGCTGTTTATATGACATTGTATGATTGATTGGCTTAATGTACAATTTACTTTGTGAAATTAAATAAAATCTGAGGCCATGGGTCTCAAAAAAAAAACGGTGCATTACAGGAGGAAAAAGTTACGTGTGCAGGTTACAAAAGCGTAGAAAGTAAACCTAGAGGTATAGGAGGAAAAAGTGACGTGTGCAGGTAGCAAGAGGAATCAAACATAGCATTAAAAAAGTGAGCCAAACGGTGCATTACAGGAGGAAAAATTTACGTGTGCAGGTTACAAAAGTGTAGAAAGTAACCATAGAGGTATAGGAGGAAAAAGTGACGTGTGCAGGTAGCAAGAGGAAGCAAACGGAGCATTAAAAAAGTGAGCCAAACGTTGCATTACAGGAGGAAAAAGTTACGTGTGCAGGTTACAAAAGCATACAAAGTAAACATAGAGGTATAATACTACAATATATGGAGGAAGGCTCCGGGGGACCCACGGACAACGTCGGGGCGGGCGGGGGCCCTGAAGCCTAATTGCTCCCGGACCACGTCGGGATGGGCTGCTAGTATATATATATATATATATATATATATATATATATATATATATATATATACATATATATTCACTGAAAAAACCATAGGTTTCACCCATGTTATAGTTAAAAATTTGCATTTAAAAAACCTCAGAAATTCACTGAAAAAACCATAGGTTTCACGCATGTGATAGTTAGCTGGACATTTCACTCATACAAAACCATTGAAATTCCCCCGTTATAGTTAACTATAACTTGCGCGCCCGCAATGCACTGCTGATGACATCACATATTACATCACTCATGACATGGTCAGTGACATCACTCATGACATCACTCATGACATCTCAAATTACATCACTGATGACATCATTGATGACATCATTTAGTGAATGTGTGTCTTTCTGAAAAATAAATATGTTTTATATATGTATATCTAAAGGTCGATGGAAGAATAAATGTGTAAATAAGTGTCTAAATGGATGGTTTTTTTTGTAAAAATTATTGTAAAACTGACTTATTAAGTGTATCTTAGTGAATACATGTATTAGCGAGTAATGTTTAAATATGTAAATATCTGTATCAGTGTCTCATTTTGTGTATAAGTGGCTGCATGGGTTGGTGACTAGCTACATAAGTGTCGATATGGGTTATTAGTTGTTTTTTGGAGTATCAGTATGAGTGTCTGTATGGTTTGGTGGGGGGTAATACTTACCGCATAGATGCATGAATATGCGACTCACTGTTTTTATGTGTTTTGAAGACAACATGTGTGCAGGACTGTATGGTTGGATGACTGTGTGTATGAGTGAGGGAATCACTGTCTCAATAGTATCTTTATGAGTAACTACATCTGTTTTAAACTAGTATATGTGAGTATTGAAGTCTATAAGTGATGTTTATAAGTGAGTATATGTGAGAACGAGAGATTGTAAGAGTCCCTGTATAAATAAGTGTGTGTTTCTATAAGTGATTGTTTAAGAGAGTAAGTATGTGTACAATTCTGTAGAAGTAAGTGTAGTAGTGCCTATATAGAACTGTTAGTGAATGACTGGATGTGTATGTAGATTTTAGAATTACTGAATAGGTTGTTCTAATTGGAATTGGTATTTCCATTTTTTTTTTAAATGTTTGTTTCTATTTATGAATGTGTGTATCAAGGGTTATATTACGCTATTACGCTAAGAGGAGATCTGTCACTCTTTCACAAGGATGCTGTCATCAGTGATGTCATTTGAGATGTCATCAGTGATCTCATGAGTGATGTCACTGACCATGTCATGAGTGATGTAATATGTAATGTCATCAGCAGTGCATTGCATCTGCGTGAGTTATAGTTAGCTGATCTAACTATAACAAGGGAATTTATATGGTTTTGTATGAGAGAAATGTGCAGCTAACTATAACATGGGTGAAACCTATGTTTTTTTCAGTGAATTTCTAAGGTTTTTTAAATGCTAATTCCTATCTATAATGTGTGTGAAACCTATGTTTTTTTCAGTGAATTTCAAAGGTTTTGTAAATGATAATTTTGAAATATACTAATTATTCTATTTCATCCGTTTTATTGTAATTTCCTCAATTTGTTTTATAAATACTTATATTTATTTTATTTTTAAAGTTACATTTCATATTTTTAATGTAAAATAATAACAAAAGTAAATTCAAAAAGAATGCACTGCTAGTGTAACTACCTCGGTGAATTTGTGAGTGTTTGTTAGAGGCAGATTTACTACACGCTTGTTCCTCTTTTACACCACCGTTGCATCACTTTTCTGATGCAGCAGTGGTGCAAAAGATGCACCACAACATGTGGTATTTAGAATGTGACGTATCTGGGAGGTACGTCACATTGTAAATTCCTGTACCAGAAGGACACATTCCTACAAGGGGAGGCGTTCCTGCGCAGAAACACCTTTTAAAAGTGGCTGACTAAAATCTACAAGATTTCACTTTGTCACCTTTGCGCTCATGCTGTGTCAAAACCCTGCACTACCTTGAAGCAGGTGTAAGGATTGACACAGCAGTCTAAACATAGAGCCCCCAGACCATTGCTGGAGATATGTTTCACTTCCAACATAACTCAAGCAATGCACCACCTTTACAGCACAGATCCATCACATATATGTGCCATTTTTGCCCCATGCTACACCACATTGTAAATACGACGCATCCATGGTGGTGGTGTCACGGAGCACAATAACTGACTTATTCCTGGGGACATGCCAGTTATTGTTCATGTGCCCATTAGTGTTTTAATGTAGTGATAGGATTACTACACACGGATGAATGAGTCACTACAAAATTAAAACAACAGTAACAGAGTGTTTGCTGGAAGTGTAACAATACAAACTAGTAAATTGAACGTAAAAAACACAAATTTGCAAGTACATAGAAGACTGCATACATGGTCTATAAGGGTTTTGAAGAAGTCTATGCCCTAAGGCCTATTTTAATGCATGAGTACTTAGATAGTGAGTGGATGATTACAAGACTGCAAGGAAAGAACCTGATTGAATTTATAACAGCCTCAGTTGTACCACAGTATACAGATAAACCCATACTGCTGAATGGCTCACTACAATATTGAAACAGTAGTGTGAGAATGTTTGCTAGAAGTATTAGGATACACATTAAGGAATTGAACGTATAAAACATAAGTTTGCTCATTTACCACAGTACAATGAAAAAGAACATACTACTGACTCGCTCACTACAATACTAAAACAGCAGTGTCACAGTGTTTGCAGGAAGTCTAAGGATACAGACTGGGTAATTGAAGGCGTAAAACACAAGTTTGCAGCTGCATACAAGACTGCATGTATAGTCCATACAGATTTTAAGCAATCGATACCCTCAAACCCACTTTGCATATTTTAAATCAATACAAACATTTAAAGAATATATAACTAAATCTATAAGTGCTTCACTTTTAGTACAATAAATATAATTAGTAGATAGTGCTCAAACCTTTGTTATTTTTCAACAATAAATTTATTCTTGTAACATCTCCTAATTTAACAGACATTCCAATGCAACTTCATCAGATATATCATTCAGATCAATTTCCTCGTCAGCAGTTTCTGATTTAATTTGGACTAAAATTTCAACATAATTTAAAACTTCCAGAAAATCTTCATCGAAGCTTTCGTCTTCAAAATCACAATTCATGTCTACAGCACTAATTTCTCCTTCTTCACTCTCATTGCCTGTGATAGATATGATAAGTTCTTCAATTATACTCAAAGCAATATCCAAAATCTCCTGAGTATGAGGCTGTTCTCTTTCCATAAGTTTCCTTTATGTTCTTGCTCCTTGTATAAAAATATAAACAGTTCATTTTATCACTTTTCGTAATATGTAATACAAAACTACTATTTTCACCTATTTTGGCCTACAAAAAATACTGTATAAATACTATTATCTAATAACATTCTATTAGTAGAGTTTTAGCCCTTTGCAAAATTATACAACTATAATTACATAACATTCATTAACCAAGGCCTCTCAGTTTATTGTCTAATTTTGATGTTATTAATTTCCTCGTATTCTTCTACTAACTTTTCTTTATGCAGTTGCTCGTTATCTATTCTCTCAATCCTTCAATATCTTATGTTTTTCATTAATGTTCCTTCTTAATTCCAAAGTCTTCCTACTATTCCTCACTCAATCTGTTCTTTTCCCTTAAGACCTTCCTTAACACGAATGTTATTGTTTCTTGTTTTAAGTTAGAGAAAATACATCGACTGAGTACATTCAATATTGTCTATAATGTTAGGTAAGTTTACTTACTCACTAACTTGTCAAACAACGTTCTTTAACTCTCACAGAAATATTTCCACTTTCTCTTCACAAATGTCTAAGGAGCAATTGAATATGGGTCTGAACTCCGGAACGTCTTCGGTGAAGTACGCACTCATTAGTAAGCGCGCGTCTCACCAAGGATTCCCCACAACTCTGTGGTAAAAGACTAGATCACAACCGCGTCTTTCAACCATGGCCCGTGGAGGGACTTGCGATGGGGCAGGCATGGGGGGGCAGAGCAGGGGCAGTGTGAGGGGTGATAAACAACGGAATCTGGATGATTGCAGGTAAGTAAACAATTACAATAATAAAACGAATTTCGAGACATATTATCAACAAAACGCGATATCAACAAAAAGCGATACATTATCCCTGCTTTTATCAGCAGGAAAGTGGCGATAAAGCGGCGATAATCTATCTTGTTTTGTTGATAATATGGTCCGAAATGCATGCTAATGGCCTTGTGGTGACGATCACGCGTGGTTAAGACCGCGTTGTAATGGCTGTTTCCCCCAGGACTCTGCAGCAACCTGGTCTGGGCGTCGTGGATTTCAGGGCAGTAGGCGCAGGGCCACACAGCTCCTCATACAATATAGAAATCTTTGTGGGGTGATTGTTTTCATGGTTTGAGGGGTGTGATTGAGGCCCAAACATTTAATTTTGTAGGGGGGTAAGTTTGCATGGGAAAATGTTGCAAGAGGTTTATAAATGTGGTACACATTGTTTCGTATTATTTTGATTTCTTTTCTACGTTGTAGTCTATTCAGAGGAAATAGAAGTCATTAGTTTTCAATCCTAGTCTTGAATATCTTACTATACTATTTCAACATTATTTCTACTGTGGACTGTCATACACCCCTCCCCTCCCACAAAATAAAAGAAGTATGTAGTTTTTTAAAATTAACTTTTATTAAAACAATAACTAAACGAAACTTAATTATGACTATATTGCAAACAAGTAGAAAAATAAGTTTAATAACAAACAATATTATAAGCAAATTGGTAAATGGACTTCATAAGATGTCCGATTGGTAATCTGGAAAACGAAAAAGAAAATTAGAGTTTAGAATTATGTAGATGTGAGTAAATGAGTTGAAGCATTACAAGTCAAGGTAACTCTATGGTTTTACGTGTGCACTGTGCCTCATACATTTCACTTGTTATAATTCCACGTTCTAGTGGTGTCTATATGGAAGTGCCCACTGTGTTACTGACACAAAAGTGGCATAACGGGATTGTAAATATGTCCACTTATTTCTTTTTTTTTTGTTCAAAATGATTTTATTGAATTTTAGCAGAGAAAAAACACGATACATACAGAAAAATTACTAGTTAAATCATTAAATTACATGCAAGTGAATAAGAACAATCATAAATAAGCAGTCATAAAAAAAGTATAATGCAAAGTACAATCGTCAACCAAAGGATAACTAAAAACAGGAAGGGAAGGAAGGAAAGGGGGGGAAGAAGGGAAAGGGGAAATATACATTTCATAGCATAATAAATTAAATAAATAGAGTTACCAATAATAAGCTAAAAAAGAGTATAATAATTAATAAATAAAATAGTAACAATGAAAAAACATGAATCATAACTTTAAATATGAATCAATAGGAGACCAAAAAGATTGAAAATGCATAGAATTATGATGAACACCTTGTAATGATAATTGAGCACCTCTTCTTGTAAAGATAATCCAAGACCACCAAGCATGAACTGAGAGAGAAGTGGCATCCTTCCAACAAAAAGTAATTGATTTTTACGCAGCCGAAACCAAAAAATTAAATTACTTTGCTTCAGCATCTTCAAGAGGATGAATCAAAACAACTGATTTACAAATTAACAATTTATAAGAAAGCAGATAAGAAATAGGCAACATTTTCAATATTACATTCCAAACTTCAGACCAAAATTTCATAATAATAGAACAATCAAATAACATGTGACGTAAAGATCCAGGATGTAAATTACAATGCCAACATAGGTTAGAAGGTAATAATTTAGCTTGAAATAAACGTAGTGGAGTCCATAAAGAATTAAACATAATGTAAGCATTGGTTTGATAAAGTGAGACTGGTAACTATCCAGAAATACTATTAGTCCAAATTAATGACCACGAGTCAGTTGATAGGGAAATGGAAAGTTCAGTATTCCAAAAAGTGGAAATTATATCAACGTTGGAGCCTAATGAAAAGGTAAGTTTTTTATAAAATACAGAAACTGCTTTAGAAGATACAGAAACAGTATTGAGGTAAATTAAAACATCAGCTGAGGATATAGATGGAATACCAGTTGGGAAGTAATCTAAAATGGAATTACACAAAAATTGATATTTTAGCAAATCGGACTTTGGTAGAATGAATTTTATTTGGAGTTGAGCAAATGAAATAAATAAACCATCTAAGAAAACATCCTTAAGATAGAAAATGCCCTTGTCAATCCATGAAGACCAAAAAGAGACATTTCTATTTAATTTTATTAAAGAGTCCAAATCAGTAAAAATGAATCTTGATGATTTGATTATGGATGAGGAATGTACAACCTTAGAGGTATGAGACATAGTTAAGAAGGAGGGCAATGGAAAAGGTTTTACAAGGGAGTTTTCAATATGAAACCAGATAGTAGGATTAATAATAGGTGAAATATTAAACCACAACGAGCTTTGTTTTAAGATGAAAGCCTTATGGTATAGATAAAAATCCGGTAGGGCAAAACCAACTTGGCATTTAGGAATCTTCAATTTTTCATAAGCAATACGAGGAGGTTTATTATTCCAAAGAAATTTAGACAATAGTTTATCAATATCTTTATAAAATTTGAGTGGGAATTGAGTGGGTATCATTGCAAGAGAATAAAATATTTTCGGGGCAATATTCATTTTTATAGATTCCATTCTCCCCCACCAGGAAAGATGAAGGGAAGACCATTTGGAAGTTTTCTGTTTAACATAATCAAGTATAAAATCACAATTTAATTTCAAGGAAGCATGCAAGGATGATGAAAATAATATACCAATGTAATTCAACTTGCTTTTTTGCCAAACAATATCAGGTGAAGGTAACATATCGGGAGTGCAAAGCATATTTAAAGGGAAAAATTCACTTTTACTAACATTTAATTTATATCCTGATACAGCTGAATATTTGGAAATAATATCAAGCAAAAATGGTACAGACGAATTAGGATAACTAATAAATAATAACACATCATCAGCATATGCTAAAGTTTTAACAGTAACATCTTTGATGGTGATACCCTGAATATCCTCACACTTATGGATGGAATTAGGAAAAGGTTCTATTCCCAATAAAAATAAGAGAGGGGAGAGGGGGCATCCCTGATGTGTACCTCTAAAAAGGGAAAATTGGTTAGAAATGTGACCGTTAATAAACAATCAAGCAGTGGGAGCATACTATAAAGCCAAAACCATACGAATAAAAGAGGGTCCAAAATTAAAGGATAATAAAGTTTTAAATAAAAACTGCCAATTGATTTTATCAAAGGCTTTTTCTGCATCTAAAGCCATAACACCAGCAGGGACAAGGAGTGTGGAACTTTGTTCAATGACATGTAATAACGTTCTAGTATTGTTAGCAGAATATCTACTCTTCATAAAACCAGATTGGTCAGGGTGAATAATAGAATGGAGGACAGGAGCTAATCTAGAGGCAAGGATTTTAGCATATAATTTACAGTCTTGATTAATCAAAGAAATGGGACGGTAATTAGAGACAAGGGTAGGGTCTTTATCAGGTTTGGGAAGTACAACAATTAAGGCTTCTGAAAAAGAGCCCGAAATGGCACCTGAGGAACCAAAGTGAGAAAAATTTTGTACAAATGAGGTAATTGAAATTCTTTATAAAATTCAGCAGGGATGCCGTCAGGACCAGGAGATTTATTTTTTGGGAGGGATTTGATGGAATTCAGGATTTCATCAGTAGTAATTGGTAAGTCTAACCCAAGTCTCTCAGAAGGAGAAATATGAGGTAAATTAGAAGTATTTAAAAAAGCATCAATTATGGAACCATCACAAAGATCTGGTTTATTATATAAGGTAGAGTAAAAATGTAGAAATTCTTGAACAATATCATTATGGGAAAGTGCAACTTTACCTTGAGGGCCTTGAATGGAGGTAATTTGCGTTTTATCACTTTTGATACGCAAGTAATTGGCAAGGAGTTTTCCAGACCTATTGGAATTAAAGCGGAATCTAGCATTGGATTTAGAGAGCTGGATCCCAGCCCTAGTACTAAGGATAGTATTAAATTCATATCTAAGTTTTTGTAATTTAATTTTATATTGAGGATCACCGGAAGTAATAAATAAACGTTCAAACTGGGCTATTTGCTTCTCAAGAAGTTTGATGTTATTGCTATTTCTTATTCTCATGTGCCATAATAGAAATTGTGGAACCTCCAATATAAGCTTTAAACGCATCCCATTGATTAACAATAGAGGTAGAGTCTTCCGGATTGAATATAAAATAATCCTGAATCGCTTGTAACAGTTTGGGTTTGTGAGTGTCATTGAGGACAATGTCAGCATTCATACACCATCTGGATTGCTTAGCAAAAGAGGTCGAGACATTCAAAACAAAAGAAATCATGGCATGGTCTGAGAAATCAATAGTACCAATCGTAGGATTATTTGCAGATTGAATAAGAGTGGGGGAAAGTAAAAAATAATCAATTCTGGAATGAGAATTATGAGGGTTGGAGAAAAAAGAAAAATCTTTACCAGTGGGATAGTGTAGTCTCCAAATGTCGGCTAACTTGGTGGTATGAAGAAAAGTTTTAAAGGCATGGAAAATCTTGGATGGACGAAATCTAGAGGTATATAATCTATCTAGCAAGGGGTCAGCAATAACATTAAAATCCCCTCCAACAATCAAAGGAACTTTTCCCAACTTTAAAACTTCAGTAGTAACTGTAGCCCAAAATACAGGATCATCTGCTGTAGGGCCGTAAATATTAAACAAAAAGAAAATAGAGACATGAATTTTGACTTTAACTATAACGTATCTCCCTTCAGAATCTGAGATCTTATTAAGAATTTGACAATGCAGTCTTTTAGCAAAGAAAATAGCGACCCCATTTTTCTTACCTTTAGCAGGTGAGGAGACAATAGAATCTACCCATTTTTTATTCATGTACTGTAAGACTTTATCTTCAACTTGTGTTTCTTGAACAAAACAAATATCAGCTTTGCAACTACCTAGATAATCTAGAATTTTCGTACGTTATATTGGATGTCCCAAACCCTTTACATTAAGAGAAACAATTTTCATATTATGAATATTAGCCATTAAGACATAGAAAGAAGGAAAGAAAGGAATCAGGACAGGAAGAGGAAAGAAATAGCCAAGTTAAAGGAGTAACTCTATGTAGAACATATGGAAGGGAGAAACAAAAAAGAGAGAAGAATGAACAAACAAGAAACATGAATAGAAACAATGAAACGCACACCCGTTCCTCAAGCATGGCCAGTAACCGTTGAAGCCCATGAATAAAGATTATGCAAAGATGTGACAAGTGAAGTCAGAAGAGACCAACTCAAGTATTAGTATCCTGAGTATCCATGGATGGAGGAGCTTGCTGATCAAGGAACAGCCGAAGATCTTCCGGACGTTGAAAAGACTTGGAGACATTGTCTTTCCACACACGCATCGTAGACGGATCAAAAAGTCCATATTTGAAACCATGCTCCTCAGCTGAGGACGAAGGGAAGAAAACTCTCTACGAATAGCCACAGTTTCTTTAGCAAAATCCTGGTGAATAAAGATTTTGTTCCATTCACCAACAATGATGGAATTTCTCTCACAGCTTTTCAAGTGAGAACCAAATGATGATGACACAGTACCTTGAATATCATTTGCCTGGGCTTAGTATGTCGAGGATTCCGATTTGACGGGACTCATATTTTTCTGAGAATTTAATATTCAAAAGACCAGGTAGAAGAGATTCTAGATATAGTCGACAATTTGTCCCTTCAACGTCTTCAGGCAAATTAAAAATACGAAGATTATATTGCCTATTACGATTTTCCATGTCCAACAGTTGAGTAAGCATTGGAACAATTTTGGCCATTAAAGGTGTGAAAGCGTCCAGCTTATTTTTGTTATCCTGAATTTTAATGACATTATCTGAAACCTTCATTGAAATAGAAGCCATATCTTTACGGACATTTTTGACTTCTGAGGCAATAGTGTCAGTATTCAGACGCAATGCTTTAAGTTCCTCCAAAATTAGCGCAAGAGAAGGTTCTGAGGATTCTACCACCTTAGATTTGGTTGGAGGAGGAGAAACCTGCTGCTTCCTTTTATTTAAAAAATATTCAATAATACGTTGGAATAATAAAATGAAGAAAAACCACCTCAAAATGTGAGAGAAATGACGTAAATAGTGACAAAAACACCAAAAATCTCTTCAAAAGTACAGGTGCAGCAGCTAAATTGGACTGTAGGCATGGCTAGCCCCAAGCCAGGCTCTATCATAGATATTACTCCACCCCCAGGCACTCAAAGCTGGTAGTACCTGCAAGTGAAGCTGGAAGCAGGAACCATGGAGCCAGAAAAAGCACTTCCGCCGAAGGAATTAGTCCAAAAACCACTCCACAGGTAAGGAATAGCATGTGGAGGCAAGTGCCGCTATTTTCGCCGACCTTTTGACACGAAAATCGTCGTCAAAGGAAATTTCGGCCCGTATTATTCACGGAGCTCCGGTGGCGGCAGCCATCTTGGTTGACGCGCTCGCGCGTCTCCATGTCCACTTATTTCTAATGCAATGCTATGCTGTGCTTACCATTGTATAAACACTGCGGCAAAAGAATTCAGCCAGTGGAATTCACAACTTCAGTTGGGCTGTTCTTCTACTTGTGCAAGTGGACAGCAGTGTCTATAAGTTTAAGAGAGAAATAGAAATTATATCACAGAGAGTGAGAGAGTGAAAGAGAGAAAAAAGAACATTAAAACCATCTCGCAGAGTATGGAGTTTAGATTTTTTGTTGAAAAGTGAGGCGTAGATTTACAAGCTCCTTGCGTCACTTTACCCATGTTAAAGGTGACTCAAAAGTGGCGTAATAAGTTTGTGGATATGTTTGTCAGACTGTTGTAAGGTATATGTTGTCACTGCTTGAAGGTAATTATAGATTTTACAGAGACGCTGCTGTACACTACACACTCTGGGCCATATTATCAAGCCTGGGTGACAAAATTATCGCCACTTTATCGGCAGGAAAGTGCCGCTAAAGTGGCGATAATTGGTTTGATAATATCAACACTCAAAACCAGGAAGTGTTGGCGACCATCTTGTGCCTTGGAACCATGGAGCCAGAAAAAGCACTTCCGCCGAAGGAATTAGTCCAAAAACCACTCCACAGGTAAGGAATAGCATGTGGAGGCAAGTGCCGCTATTTTCGCCGACCTTTTGACACGAAAATCGTCGTCAAAGGAAATTTCGGCCCGTATTATTCACGGAGCTCCGGTGGCGGCAGCCATCTTGGTTGACGCGCTCGCGCGTCTCCATGTCCACTTATTTCTAATGCAATGCTATGCTGTGCTTACCATTGTATAAACACTGCGGCAAAAGAATTCAGCCAGTGGAATTCACAACTTCAGTTGGGCTGTTCTTCTACTTGTGCAAGTGGACAGCAGTGTCTATAAGTTTAAGAGAGAAATAGAAATTATATCACAGAGAGTGAGAGAGTGAAAGAGAGAAAAAAGAACATTAAAACCATCTCGCAGAGTATGGAGTTTAGATTTTTTGTTGAAAAGTGAGGCGTAGATTTACAAGCTCCTTGCGTCACTTTACCCATGTTAAAGGTGACTCAAAAGTGGCGTAATAAGTTTGTGGATATGTTTGTCAGACTGTTGTAAGGTATCTGTTGTCACTGCTCGAAGGTAATTATAGATTTTACAGAGAAGCTGCTGTACACTACACACTCTGGGCCATATTATCAAGCCTGGGCGACAAAATTATCGCCACTTTATCGGCAGGAAAGTGCCGCTAAAGTGGCGATAATTGGTTTGATAATATCAACACTCAAAACCAGGAAGTGTTGGCGACCATCTTGTGCCTTGGTAGCACTGAGTCACAGGAAAACAGTAAAACAAAGTTCAGATATAAGGGAAGGGGGCAGGGTATAAACATTCTGATCCTTTACGGTTGCTCAGGGGATGGTATATGGATGTTTAGTCTCTTTTTTTTTGTTTTTAAAGAAAAATCGCGCCGTACGCGTACAGAAATCCGTACAATTACGAGCAGGAGCTGAATGCTGATTGGCTGTCAATACTTCCAACCAGGAAGTGTTGGCAGTCATCTTATTTGTCACAACAGCCGAGTCACAAGGAAACAGTAAAACAAAGTTGAGAAATAAGGAAAGGGGGTAGGGTAGAAACATTCTGAACATATAGTGTTGCTCAGGGGGTGGTAGATTTATTGTGCGTGTACCAAGCACATATGGAAAACGTACAGCTGGAATGTTGAAAGTCGTCACATAACCGTACGTAAGCAAGAAAAATAAAAATAATTTTAGATATTTATGAAGTGTATTTGTTTATGTGTTTTGTGGCTCAATAAAGAGACGTTGTGTTTATTGGGAGATTTTAGTACCTACCAGTAAGTACCGATGCAGAGTCTTAAGTTTATGACGAAGACTCTGTTCCCCTCATCTGTAAAATGTACACCATCTCTCCTATAGATGCCATGCATATTAAAACGCAGATTGTTGTTGTAAATGGACCCCATTCGATAGTCTCGGAGAAAGGCAGAAACAGATTTATTCACATGTTTCCTAGCTTTTTCAAACTGTGGACAATAGTGGTTGGACCGCTTCCATTCCTGCCTTTGGCATATATTAGAACATACAAAGGCAGTTTTGGGGAACAGTGTCATCAATTGTGCAAAGGTGTCCTTCATAAGCATTTCCAGAGCTACCCCAGTCAAAGTGCCTAGGTCATTCCCACCACAGTGCACAATTATGAGGTCAGGGTGTTGGAGATGCATAAAGGATTTATCCAATGGCATCAATTGGTGACACTTTAATCCTCTCTGTCCAATCCATTTAATGTCCACATTTGGTAAACCTAGGTCCTTGTGAATTCTTTTCTGTTGTACGCACCTTTGGCTCCAGAAAATAGAGCTGTGTCCCACAATCCACACTGTATGCACTTTGAAGAGAGGTCTGGATGCACTCTGATGGATCTGTAAATGAAATGGTAGTTTGAAAAGTAAGATAGATGTTTCTAAAATGGTGGACAACATGCAGTTTAGAAAAGAAATGATTGGTTGTTTGACAACATTTTGCAGAAAACTAGGTTGCATATTTCTGTTTTTTAAAAGCCGTATTTCTATTGGTTAAGGAACAGTGATAGAAAAGAACGTTACATAAAATAAGCTGGTATATTCTCCAGGCAAGCATACTTGCTGTTTCAATTTGCAACAATGTATGATGAACTTTTCACCTGTGTGCTGAGTTAGGTGTTCCCTGAAGTGTTTCTATGGTAACTGGCAGATTGTGGAATGGGGGAAGGGTTGAAAGTTTTGTTAGTTGGAAAGGTTTAGAATGTTAAATCAATAGAAATGTGTGTTTTATTTTGAATTAATGTGTACAGGATTTTAATTGGTTATTTGTATGTATGTATGTGTAAAATGAGAGGGAAAACGTTCAATTTGACGGTTCTGCTGCAAACACGGAACTAGAGAGATTCTGTACAAGAATATCCACAGTCTGAGTGGTATTCTTCTTAATCTACAAATCAATTTGAAAGGTGAGTTGATAAGTTGTATGGGAGTGTGTGCGGTGCATCTTTGTACATTAAGGAATTATGGGGTATATCAAGACAGGCGATAATATTATTGCCGCTTTATGGGTAGAAAACTGCTGATAAAGCGGCAATAACGTTAATGCCTGTCTTGATAATATGCCCCTATATTCGTCCGTTGTTAAACGTTTTATAGTAGTAAATGTGTTTTGCTATAATGCATGCTGTTATGTTTTTTTGTTTAATATCATTTTGTGCGTCTCTGTACATTAAGGGATTATGGGCCATATTATCAAGAAAGGGTGATACATTATCGGCGCTTTTATCGTCAGGAAACTGCCGGTAAAGCGTTGATAATTGTCTCGATAAGATATCCTTGTGAATTCTCATAGAAGCCCAGGCTATGGTCTTACCCTGGGCTTCTATGGGAATTCACAAGGATATATTATCGAGACCATTATCGCCGCTTTAGTGGCAGTTTCCTGCCGGTAAAAGCGGCGATAATGTATCGCCCTTTACTGATAATATGGCACTGACGGGCATATTATTAATGACCGGTGTTAAAATTATCGGCGTTTTATGGGCAGGAAACTGCCGATAGAACGGCGAAAATGGGCTTGGTAATAAGGGGCATATTACCAACAAGTAGCGATATTTATCGCTAAATAGGCTTAGCAACGATTTTTTTATCACTGCCTATCTCTGGATATGTTAGCAGAGAAAACATGCTATTAGCAACGTTTTTCTCCATTGTGCTGAAATATCCAGCAATAGCTGCGAAATGCGTGAATATCGCTGAGAATACAGTGATATTCACACATTAGCGACTAAATGCTCTTAGCCATGTTATCCACATCCCATTGGATAACATGGCTAAGAACCGGTCTGGGCAGGTGTTAGTATTTGGAGATATTCGCGCTTAGTGCAAATATTTCCAACACTACGCCTGACTTGCTAATAGGCCGTAGCGACGTTAGTGACTGCTTTCAGTCGCTAAGTGGTTGGGTACCCCCACTTTGCATGTCATTAGCGATAAACATTGATGACATGCAAACCGGACCCCAAACCGCTCGCTATCACCTAAAATCTGTTGCTAAAAACAGTTAGCGACAGCTTGCTAATAGGGCGATAGAATTATCGCCGCTTAGCGGCTGAAAACGGCCGCTAAATCGACGATAATTGCCTATCGCCCCCCTTGATAATATGCCCCTAGGTTCTTGTAAATTGCTATAGGACCCCAGGTTCTGGTGTTAACCTGGGCTGGTATGGGAATTCTCAAGTGCATATTATCAAGCTCACTATCATCACTTAATCGGCATTTTCCTGCTGATAAAAGCGGCGAAAATCTATCACCTTTTGTTGATAATATGTCCCGAAATTCGTTTTATTAATTTAATTGTTTACTTACCTACAATGATCCACATTCCGTTGTTTATCACTCCTCACCCTGCCCCTCCCCCGCCCCACCTGCCTGCCCCATCGCAACTCCCTCCACAGGCTGCAGCTGTTTCTTTATTCAGTTATATTGCAGTGTCTATTTATACTCTCATTTTTTATTATATTTTCCTTGTTTCATACTCCTTGTTCTTTTGTTGTAAGTCCTTTTATTTTTATAGTCCGAGGTTTGTCCTCATAATCCTCCCTCTGTTCTTGTAAGTAATATAATAGAATATTTGATATACTTTTTTTTGTAATGTTATAGATATTTTTTATTATAGGTTGTATTTATCAATACTGAAAATACTGTATGATGCCAACGAAGTTCCAAAAGCAGAAGCAACGAAAGAAAAGTGTGTATTTGAAGTCATCAAGAAGATTTACATGAAGAGAGATGTCTTAACAAAGAGAAAGAAAGTCATGGTAATAGCAGGAGCACTTTTTTGAGGAAAATATTAAAGACTTGGGGGCACATGCATCAATATTGCTTTTTGTGATTCCTTAATTGCGAAAAATAAGGAATCGCAATTAAGGAATTGCAAATTGCAATGCATCAAGAAATCACCCAAAAAATAGTGATTTCTTAAAATTCCTTAATTGCGATTCTCTAATTGAGAATCGCAATTAAGGAATACTTCCCCATTCATTCCTGTGTTGCCCTAGAGGCCCATAGGAATGAATGGGAAGACATTCTCAATTTGCGCTATTTTTTTAAGTTTGATGCATTGCATTTAAGGAATCTCAATTTGAGATTCCTTAAATGCATTTGCGATTAAGAAATCGCAATTTTGTGATTTCTTAAATTGCGAAAAGTACAAAAATGATGATGCATCCCAAAAGTCGAAATTGCATTCGCAAACGGACGAATTTGCGATTCGCACCATTGCGAAAGCAAATTACAATGATGCATGTGCCCCTAAGAGTAGTGTTCAGAAAGGAAGATGAAGTGCAGACAAAACTGTGTATAGTAAAAGGAGGAAAAATCAATGTATGGATATTAGGAAACAAATGTTTTATAATAGATTTGTGACAAATTTAATTAAAGAAATTAAGGTATGTAAGAAAAAAACAGTATTTTATAAGAAGAAGAAAGCTATAGAAAATGTAGTTGAGAAAGCTTTGGAATTGAAAAGAAAATTGTTTATTTTAGTAATCAATAGAGTTAGATCACTAGATAAGCGAATCCATTTATTGAAGTCCAAAAGTAAGTGGAGAAGATTAATTAACAGAAGTAATTTTTATGAGATTTTTTTGGGTGAATGGAAACATAGTTCAAGTTCTGAGCCTTTTTTTAATGAAGAAAGTTATCTTCAAAGAAATGATTTGTTGCATGCAGTTAACACCAGTGGTCGTGCTTATGAGGTTAGAAATGGTTGTCCTATTGAGAAAGAGAAAATTGTTTCTAGAAATGCAGAAGAGGTGTTAGCTGGTGAAGTTTTAGAGAGACGTCCTAAAGCTCCAGTGTTCACTTGGAATTGTAGTAGTATTTGCAGTGTGTGGCAAGAATCTATTAATTTTTTACGCAATTTCTTACGTAATTATACTAAGAAAAGTGTTAAACAAAAGATTAAGATGTTGCAAGGACTAGACCCTTGCAGCGTGAGAGAAAATACAGATTTGCAAGGTCATTCTCTGGCTTGTCAGTTCAGTTCAAGAAGTCTTTATTCGATTAGTTCATCATAAAAGATATAAAATACAATATATACATATAAACAGTTAAAACAAGTATTAAATCAGTGACAAGCTAATCAGCTTCTTGTGCAAATATACAAAACTTTACAGAGACACTCGAGTACAACCTTAGATCAACAGGTTATAGGTCAGGATGTAAGGCAGTCACAACTTTTAAGTCCCCATTTGATTATATTTAATGAGCCTGCTTCTAAGCACCCAAGCCCACCCAAAGAATTTAGCCACCCCCACAACAATAAGGGGATCCAGGTTGGTTTTTAACAATCTAGTTGCTTCCACAGCCGATCTGGTGCCTAGATTTCTGCATACCGGTCTTAGCCATTTGGCTCTGGGGGCAGAGTATAATGGACACACATACAAAAAGTGATTCAGGCTTTCCCCAATACCTTGACAGTTAGGACAAAACCCCGACCTTTCTGTTCCCCATTTTTTAGTGAAGTCCCCAATGGGAAGTGAACCGCATCTGAATTGAAAAAATAGTTTGCGGTCCAAGGGTTTAGTTATGGTATCCCAATACCCTTCTAACTTGGGCGTATCCTTATATACAATAAACAGTCCAGTGAGACTGCTCGAGCTCATTTTCGAATACATGTTGTGTGTCACCCATTCCCAATAACATTGTTTAAGTTCCTTTTTTGAGGGGAAATTGGCTGACTCAGGCGAGGACCACAGATCACCGTAACCCAGAGCTAATAAGGTAGCCTTAAGGTCTCTAAACCATCCAATACTTGCGGCACCAGAGCTATTTTTTACCTCCAAACAAGCTTCTGCATAATGATGGAGTTCTGGCGTTGTCCACAGACGGCGCCAGAATGTTAATGGGCAGAGTCTTGCTAGATCCTCCACCGAGTGGCACCCTAAGTCATGGAGAAGGGGGGTTTGTGGTGTCGACTGTGGCAGACCTGTGGCCATTTTTAAGAATTTATTTTGGGCATGTTTTAGCGGATCCAAATTGCTACCACCCCAGAGTTCCGCACCATACAGGACTGCTGATAGAACCTTACCACCGTCGATCTTAATAAGCGGGGACATTGGCCTCATAAATGACCCTTTATGTTCCTTGATCAGTGCCCTGCCCAACTGTTGGTGTTTCATGGTCATGAGCTCGATCTGATGGGTCCAACTCAAGGTGTCACTGAAGGTACTCCCAGGTAGGTGAAATGCTTTGTCAGCTCCAGGGGGGTGTCCCCCATGGAAACCCTGGCATTTATTTGTTTGTGCCCCCTTAAAACCATGAATTTGGTTTTGGACACGTTCACCTCCAGCTCATGTTCGCTGCAGAAACTCTCGAACCTAGACAGTGCTTTCTGCAGACCCTGTCTGGTTCGTGAAATCAGGAGAGTATCGTCAGCAAACATGAGCAGGGGGGTTTTCATACCAGCCAAACTTGGAGCGTCCGTGGAAAAGTTGTCATAGTACTTGGTAACTCTATTGATATATAGAGAGAACAAGGTGGGTGCCAAAACACAACCTTGGCTGACACCTTTAGCCACTGGAAAGTTCTCCGTCACCTCACCCGGTTTACCCCATCGTACAAATGCAAATGTCTGTGCATGAAGGTTCACTATAAGTCGTACCAAAATGGGAGGCATGCCCAAGTCTAATAGGCATTTCCAAAGGCCGGCCCTCGGGACAAGGTCAAACGCAGACCTTAGGTCCACGAAGGCCGCATATAGGTTGCCTTTGCCCAAGGTGACCGTCTTCCAATGCAAAAGCATGAAACGGAATGCCTGATCCAGGGTGCTCACATGAGGTCTAAACCCAGCTTGGAGAGGAGTAAGGATGTTATGTTCCTCTATCCAAGCCTGGCCCCTTGACAGAACAAGACGGGTTATGATCTTCTGGACCGCGTCAATTAAACTGATCGGCCGGTAGTTCGATGGAACCGACCGGTCACCCTTCTTAAAGATAGGCAATATTTCAGCGCCAGCCCAAGAATCAGGTACCCTGGCACCCATGGCCAGCACATTTACCAATCGCACTAGGTACGGTACCCATAGATCTTGATCCTGTTGGAATATGTCCGCTGGGATACAGTCCGGACCAGGCGCTTTACCCCTAGGGATGGCATTCAAGACTGTTTCAACTTCTTTGGCCGAGAACACAAGTGTATCAAAAGTTATTGGCCAACTAATGGAATCTTGCGTGGTGCTATGGCATCTAAATTGTTCCTCAAAATGGGACACCCATTTCTGTTGTTTAACGGATGCGGGGCTTGGGCGATCGTCCTGTGACTGACCCCACCTAAGAAGGTGCCAGAACTCCTGTAGATTCCTGGAGCCACAGGCCTCGGCTAATGATGTCCAGCGCTCGTCATCCCATGCGGCTTTAGCCTGACGTTTGGCTTCATTATACGCCTTCCTACTGGTTTTAATTAGGGCTGGGTTCTTTAGTTTTAAAGCCTTAAACAGAAACTAATGGGTCTCTCGACAAGCTTCGTTGTACCAGTTTGCGGGTTTCTTAACCTTCCCTCTTCCCTTATTGGCAACAAATGTAACAAACAGTGATTTTAAGGACAGAAACAGTCTGGCATGAATGTCTGTGATATTTGAGATCGTCGTTTCCTGGTTTTCACACTTATCGATTTCCATTAAAGAGTTGGAAACCAGGGTTCTGATCTTTAAGCGTGCTTCCACATCTACAGAAACCTTTGGCCAGCGCACCCTCCTCATGTCATTTGTAAGTACCACGGCCTCCTGTACAGGGTTGGGCTGTCGTTCGATCGGCCCTGCAAAGCTAAAGTCCTTCAGCTCCGCTATGAGTGGTTCGTGGTCACTCTCTGGTCGTGGCTTAACTATCATGTCCAATACTATAGGCCACATTTTGATGTCAACTAGGATGTAATCAATGCGACTGCTATGTCTGCCATTGAAGAATGTGTAATTGCCCATCCTATCCGAGCTTACACGTCCGTTTAGGGCACGCAACCCCCAGTTCAGGCAGAGACCTTTAATAAATGTGGCTGATTGGGACCACTTAGTGATCGGGGGTAAATCAAGTTGTGGGATCCCCCAGGTCAGATCCTCTGCTTCAGTTAATAACCCATCCTCTTTACTTAAAGGTTCAAAGCAAGTATTAAGGTCACCCATAACAACCACATGACCTGTTATTAGAGTAGAACCTAAGAAATCATCCAAACAAGTGAGGGTGGTTGAAACTCGGCCGCCCGCAATTCCTCTAGCGTATACATTGATCAGTAGTATATCCAGCCCACTATTTGTTTTCATACTAATTATCAATATATCGAGGCAGTCAATAAAGATTTCCTTAACAGATACACCTGCAACTTGACGAACCCAAGTAGTGAGGCCACCCATGGCCCTACCTCTTTGGCCTCTAACTGCTAGTTTGTTAAAGTTCAAGAAGCCTGGAAAATACACTGGTAGGGTTGCCCAGGTCTCCTGAAAAGACCAAACATCGCCTTGTCGAATGAAATCAGCCCAATCAGGAATGCATATACAGGATTCAATTCCTGCAACGTTTCAACATCCCATAGTGGTACCCTTTTCACATACTTGGTCACACATTTTTGTTACGGCTAATGGGTAGGGTTCGTTGTACTGGGGAGAGGATTCTACAAGCACAGGTGCATCTGTAATCAAACCTTCCATTGGCAAACAAATTGACCCAGCCTGAGTAAATGACTCAGGGTTTGCGCCCACACTAATTACATCCATGAGAGACATAGGGGTGGGTACCAAAGCTAGTATATCTGGCTCTCCTGAGTAAACCATATACCCCTCCACACAATGAGGTTGGTCTTCATGACTTTCAACAATACTTAATAGGATACTCAAGTCATCTCCCACACTCAGACACTCAGAATTAGGTTCATCATCCCTTGTCGAAAGTGCTGGTCAATCATTAGTCGACAGCCCTGATAGTGGGTCATATAGGTTTCTCAGTGGAATATTCCAAAACTCTTTAGGCTGAGTGAACCTATTGGGATAAAGATGTGCTGGGTAGAAATTTGGGGGCTGTTGAATCTGTGTAAAAGCAGGTGCTGTGGGAACCATTGGATACAGGGACTTATTGGGGAATGGCAGATCCAATAAGGCTGGAGGACCAATGGGCTGGGTATTGATTTTAGCCCAACCCGGCGTTTGTACGGGACAATTGTAGCTAGATTGAATGTAGGAGCGAAACTGTGCCTCGGGGTTAAATTGGGGTCCGTGGAAGCTAGGTTTAAAGTTGGACCATTTGAGGAGGCTTTTAGTGTTTTTGTTGCTTTTAGCTGGAGGTTGATCTGTTGGATTGATCAGGGTCTCAGGATAGAAATAACTGAGGTTCCTCGTGGAGATCCCTCCCTCATTGCTTCCCACATACCAGTCTGTGAGATGGGATACTACTCTATGGTCCCTAAAATTAATAATCACTATATCCCCCTCTATATCCTTAGGGCGAACCCCTACCCAATGACATCTTCTGACCGTAACAATATCCCCATTGAGATGAACGGGAAGGGGTCTATTTGTTTTCAGCCCAAAGATGACTTTGTTTTTTAAACTTTCGTTATTTTCCCTATCCCCTTCCGCAACTGGTGGCACACCCGTCATAACAATAACATAGTTCATGGAATCCGGGGGCAGGTCTACATTTTTCTTCTGTGGTAGGGGTTTATTAGTTTTACTAATGGAGTAGGCAGGTTTACCCATCCCATTCTTTGTCTGTGGCACTTCTCCCTTAGCAGATGGTTTATTGGCTACCACCCTAGGATTTGCTTTGGCATTGCTGGTTTCTCTAGGAGGTTTAGCAGCCAAAGCCGAAGCTTTATTTGTGGTAGTGACTGCTTTGATTACACTTTTAGGTTGTTGGCTGGTGGAACTAGTTGTATTGCCAGCAACATGGGATGTACCGGGAGGTTTTTTGGATGAACCCTTGACCTTATCCGGGCTAGAGGAATGTGTTGGCTCTATGATCGCCAGTAGGCGGTCCAATTTGTCACCCATTGTCCTAACACGCTCCAACAAGGGTAGCATATATGATTTAATGAGCTTCTCTATAATAACATAGGACACCTCATTAACCCCCTCGATAGCTAACTCAGGAGTTACCAAATCCTGTATGTCTGGTGGCAGTTGCTCTGCATTGGGTGGGATCAATAACTCATGGTTTGGTTTGGGTAGAGATTGTGATGGTGACTGGCAACTTTGGCCTTTCCTTTTTACCCCGCCCTTTCTCCTTTTTTTCCTAGGTGGAGAATGCACAACCCTCTTGGCCTTGTCAGGCTTGGTTCTAGAGTTACACATACTCGTTGGAGGTATACTCTCGCCTGGGTCTATACAAACCAGTGACAGGTTGGGCGACATAGGATGAGGTTCCGAATCCGTAATTTGGATGTCGGGGATGTTTGTTTCAACAAAACTAGAATGATCAATAGGGGGACAAACTAAGTGGCCTCCGCTGGTAGCACTGGCACATGGCGGGGAAATAATTGGGAACCTAAATATACTGGGGGTTCGGTTAAAATCAGTAGCATCGTCCTCAATAGAGCTCAGCCCTTGGGCAGCCTTGTCATGGGTAAAATTTGAAGCTGACTGTGTGGGCAGTGGAATTTTCTTTAATTGCTCAATTGAGCGTTGACGCTCTGCTCTTCTCTCTGCAAGGAGTAGATCCATATCTACCTCCTTGGTGGATTTCTTAAAAAATGTATCTAATGGGCCAAGAACAGAGATACCTACACCTGGAGGAGCAGAGTGACTCATATCCAAAGAGGACAGATTAAGCTTTCACAACCCAATGATACAATCTTAATACACTACTAGCAGAAAACAAAGTGGTGGTCAGTGACACAGTATGCAGAAACAAGATAAAAATGACCTGGCCCAGCCCGGCCTCCTGCGGCCCCGGACGGCCACAAACGGTCCCGCCCTTGTCCCGGGCTTCTCCCGGCGCCCTCCCACGCGCTCCCGCGCAGCGGGAACTATGATCAGTTTTATACGCTGTTGGTACCTCTCATAGGTTGGTGGACAGGGGGGTGTGGCCAGCGGGGAGAGCAGCCCAGGTGTGTGGAATGGGCACGCAGGGGCTCCTGGAGACTGGAGTCCCTGCCTGTGCTCGCAGCCCCGCCGGCTCTTCTTCCTGCCCGCGCCTCCGGTGCTAGCTCTCAGCAAAACAGCAGCCTCTGTGTCACAAGGCGCTGCGGGACCCGCGTAGCGGGTCCGGCGAGGTCAGCAAAGTTCCCGAGGATTCAATGCAGGATTTCCCTCTGGGGCGGTCGCTTTAATCCGGTGAGTGGCTTGGCAGCAACAAACTGTTTGAAGGAGATCCGTGGATCTGTGGAGGAAGCCGGCTTATCAGACAGAGAAGCGGGGGCGTGGCCAGCGGGGAGAGCAGCCCAGGTGTGTGGAATGGGCACGCAGGGGCTCCTGGAGACTGGAGTCCCTGCCTGTGCTCGCAGCCCCGCCGGCTCTTCTTCCTGCCCGCGCCTCCGGTGCTAGCTCTCAGCAAAACAGCAGCCTCTGTGTCACAAGGCGCTGCGGGACCCGCGAAGCGGGTCCGGCGAGGTCAGCAAAGTTCCCGAGGATTCAATGCAGGATTTCCCTCTGGGGCGGTCGCTTTAATCCGGTGAGTGGCTTGGCAGCAACAAACTGTTTGAAGGAGATCCGTGGATCTGTGGAGGAAGCCGGCTTATCAGACAGAGAAGCGGGGGGCGTGGCCAGCGGGGAGAGCAGCCCAGGTGTGTGGAATGGGCACGCAGGGGCTCCTGGAGACTGGAGTCCCTGCCTGTGCTCGCAGCCCCGCCGGCTCTTCTTCCTGCCCGCGCCTCCGGTGCTAGCTCTCAGCAAAACAGCAGCCTCTGTGTCACAAGGCGCTGCAGGACACGCGAAGCGGGTCCGGCGAGGTCAGCAAAGTTCCCGAGGATTCAATGCAGGATTTCCCTCTGGGGCGGTCGCTTTAATCCGGTGAGTGGCTTGGCAGCAACAAACTGTTTGAAGGAGATCCGTGGATCTGTGGAGGAAGCCGGCTTATCAGACAGAGAAGCGGGGGCGTGGCCAGCAGGGAGAGCAGTCCAGGTGTGTGGAATGGGTGCGCAGGGGCTCCTGGAGACTGGAGTCCCTGCCTGTGCTCGCAGCCCCGCCGGCTCTTCTTCCTGCTCGCGCCTATGGTGCTAGCTCTCAGCAAAACAGCAGCCTCTGTGTCACAAGGCGCAGCGGGACCCGCGAAGCGGGTCCGGCGAGGTCAGCAAAGTTCCCGAGGATTCAATGCAGGATTTCCCTCTGGGGCGGTCGCTTTAATCCGGTGAGTGGCTTGGCAGCAACAAACTGTTTAAAGGAGATCCCTGGCTTGTCTTTCTAAAAAAGTATGTCAAAGTGTTTTCCACCATTTCAGGATGTTAGCAGTTCATCATACTCAGATGAGGAAATTAGTCAGAACATTGTATTACGTGAAAAGTCCAGCACTAATGTTAAAAAAGTTGAACAGTGCTCTTTTGCATGGATCTGTATCAGATGTAACAAATGTTTGTGATGAAATTTAGATTAGTTACTTTGGTCCTCAGGAAGAAAGTGGGGAAAGTGACAGATTAATAGAAGAAAATGTGGAAGAGAATGTAAGAAAGTGCAGTGTAGAAAATTTTGAGCAAGAAAATATACAGTTTAAGGTGATTTCAGGTGAAAGGCTACATTTTTCTTGTATCTGTTGTTGATGAATTCATTATAAAAATCAGACCAGGGCTGTATATCTGTATTTAAAAAGTGAAAAGGAAAATAATAATGAGTGGAAGGATTTTGCAACTTATTCGTTGGTAGAGAATTGTTTTGATTTGGGTTCTGATCAGCGTATTTGTAAATATTGTAATAACAAATTAGATTTGAACAAAATGCCTGCTAGAGCTGTGCATAATAATCTTGAGTTGGTAAATATTCCTTTGGAACTGATGGATTTAAATGCCTATGAGTCTATTCTTATTCAATGTGTGCATCCATTTCAGGCTATTGTTTGTATGGAGCCTAAGACAGGAAAATTGCCTCCTTCTGATTTACAGAGAGGATTAAATGGAAGAGTTGTACATTTGCCTCTAGATTTAAAGATAAATATTGAAACTATTGGTGTAGAAAATGTAGAGGATGAACCTTTAGTTATTCTTGTTAATGGCCTTCCTACTAAGAGTAAGAAAATCTGGCAAGAATTAGTGGATGTTAGGAAAGTGAAAAAGGCAACGTTGTAGCTGGTAAAAAATAATCAATATTACAAAAATGTGTATGTGGGAGATGAAGAAATAACTGTACAAGAAGATAGTGATTTGCCATCTGGACAAATTGAAAAAGTGGATGTGTCCAGAACTGAAGAAATCTACGAACATCACAGTGTTCATCCATTGCATTCCAAAGAAATGATGGGGAATGCTATAGAGTTATTTCAAATGAAAGAAACAAAAGGAAGTCCCATTAGTGTGTGGGAAAAAAGCTTGGAAGCTCGTTGTTTCCCACAGTTGTTTCCTACAGGAAAAGGAGGACGATATGATGAACGACCTGTGCAGATTCCTGCATCTGAATACCAGACATCAAGATTATATGCAGAAGATCCAAGATTTTGACAATGTATTCCGTATTTGTTTCATCTTTTGTTTGAGAGTGATTTGTCTGGACTTTCTTATGCAGTAAACCATATATTGCAAACAGGTGTATATCTGCAAAATGTTTCGGCAAAGGAATTTATGGATAAAGTACAGCAGAAAGATAATGTTTTGGAATCTCAGCTGATTAATCTGATGGCATGTCAGCGTGGTACTAATGAGTACTGGTACCGTCGTCAGGTAGAACTCAAATGTATGCTAAGGAACTTAGGAACTCCAACATGGTTCCTTACTCTAAGCTGTGCTGAATATGCTTGGGATGATTTACTTCAATTTCTTCGAAGGACAAATCCAAATATACTAAATATTGAATACAAGACACCTGGAGAATTGTTCTCTTTGTATCCTGTTAATGTATGCAGGTATTTCAATCATAGATTTGAAGCTATGATGTATTTTATCACCAATAAAAAAAATCCTCCTCTTGGAGAGGTTCTGGATTTCTTTTGGAGAAAGGAGTATCTAGCAAGAGGTGCTCCTCACATACATATGCTATTATGGATCAAAGATGCTCCCAAATTTGGAACAGACTCAGATGATACTGTGTTGTCTTTTATTGAAGAATATGCTACATGTGAAGTACCCAAAAGTATACAAGATAAGGACTTAAGACAACAAGTCTTACGATTCCAAAGCCATCGTTGTGGGAATTACTGTAGTCAAAAGTACAAATCTAAGGATACATTCTACAGCAAATGCCGTTTTGTTTTTCCTTGACCTGTAATATCGAAAGGAAGAGTGACCAGTTTTATGTCATCTTTGCGACATACTATCACAAGAAAGTCTCCTAAAAATACCTACAACTTAAGAAGAAATGAAGAGTCAAAATAAATAAATGACTACAACCCAGTCATTTTGTACATGTGGAATGCTAATACTGATATTCAATATGTTCCAGACAATTCCATTGCTGTTGCTCGCTATGTGACATCGTACATAACAAAGTCAGAAAAGACGGAATTGAAGGAAATGTGGGAAGAGATTTCCCATGAGAAGAGGCTAAGTAAGAAATTATACAGTTACAGTTTGAAGTGTTATCTCATTGAGAAATTGGAGCGTATGAATGCTCGGATCGCTTATCATCTGCAAGTCTGTACTCTAAATCTATAAAAATCATTTGGGTGAGTCTAGGTCTTGCTGCAACACGAAACCGAGTTCTTAAATCTGTACAAGAAATTGAATATGCAGCTGAAAAAGAGCCAGAAAGTGCAGATATTGTGAAAACAAATATGTTGGATACATATTATCCAAATAGAAGTGATCATCTTGAGAACATTTGTCTCTATGAAGTGCTGCATAACTATATTTTTTAACGGAATATTACCGAAAACATCAATAATGGTATATATGCCGTGATTGGTTCCGAAGGATGTATGGTGAAACAAAGAAAAGTACATTGGATTAATCAACGTAAACTGAGTTGCGAAACACCTGACAAAAGGGATTTTTACTATTTAGCTCTTTTGCAACTTTTCATGCCATGGCGTTCAGAATTGGAATTACTTGGAGATTTTGATACCTTTGAATATTCCTTCAATGCAACTAAAGATCCTATAGAATGTCCTGTTTTTGCTAATTTTGTGAAAATGTTGAATGAGGAAATTGAGCAAAAAGCTACAATTGCAGCTGAGATTGCAAGAGACAGTTCTCAATACAGTCAAACTTCTGCTCCATTGAGTCAGAACCCATTAGGACAAACAATTGTTCTAAATGAAGCAGCAACTGCTATGGAAGAGGTGGAAACAGCAATATATCAACGTCAAGAAGATGTAACAAACTTAGGAAACTTGGAAGAACAAATAAATCTTGAGCAGAAAGAAAAATATGAGCAAGTGAGAGAACAGATTGACCATGGATTACTTCATGAGAAGAAAGAATGTTCTTGCTCATCATTTGAACCTATCCGTATGTATGTGAGTGGACAGGCGGGAACATGAAAAAGTTTTTTAATGAAAGTAATCACAAGTTTTCTACAGAAAAGAACTAAGTCGCATTTGTCTTGTGTTGTCACTGCTCCAACTGGATTAGCAGATTACAATGTTAAAGGAATTACTTTACATCATTTATTAATGCTACCAGTAGAGCATGACAACAAATTAGAATACCACAAGCTATCTGGAGAATCTTCTTGTGAAGTTTCAAGAGTGTTGAGGAAAATTAAGCTTCTCATTATTGATGAGGTAAGCATGGTCTCAAACTTAATACTTGCCTTTATGCATTTAAGAATGCAGCATATTCTTAAAACAGAGTATGACGTATTATTCGGAGGAAAACACGCCATAGTTTTTGGAGATCTTCTACAACTTACTCCTGTAAAAGGACAGCCAGTGTTTAAAACACTGGTGCATGAAGATACTGGGAAGCCTTTGGGGAGTATTGGCAATGTAAACATTTGGTCATATTTTCAGTATAAGGAACTTACTACTGATGAAGCGAGTTTTTAAAATTAATTTTGTTTTCACTTGCTGAGTTGAATTTCCATAATAAATAATAATATTAATGAGTTTTGCATGATTTGTATTAATTCAACCTAGAATAATGTGCATTTACATGAACACGAGGGAATTAACATCATGTGCTCTTGTTGCATTTGCCAGTTCGTTCAAAAATAATAAATTAACTTTGTCTTTCCTTTTTGTCAATATTAATTGCGGCTGTTTAAATAATGGCATGTGCTTATTTTTAAATGTGCATTTGTCTATGTCGTGTCTTTTATGTGGCAGAAGCTCGTGGAGAATCCTGAGGCTCGTGTGTAAAGTCTCTATGTTCGCTCTTTTCTCTGTGCTTAAAGCTAGGTAACATAAACTAATGGGTTAACATTAGTGAAGGGGGTGGGTAACAGAATGACTTTCATTACTCAAATTAATTAATGTTTTGTGTTTCCTTGCATACTAGTGCTACGAAAAAGAGGCCTGAGGTCAAGTTTTAAGATGGATATTTTGGAGTCCTGTCATGATGAGCCGAGTCCAGCAGAGAATAAAAAAGTTTGTCGTTCATAATCATCAGTAAACAAATACGAGGAACTGTGCAGGATGTGCTCCGTGTTATAATATTTCCAAGGACAGGATATGGCAGAAAAGCCAAAGCTGAGGAAGCAACGAACTGTTATTCAATAAATTGATGTAAAGACCTCAGAAGCTAATGTCACTTGCAGACAGCGATATAACTAAGACCTGTGGAGTTATACCCTTATCATTCTTTACACTCTGTGCTGCTTTCTCATGCCTTCAAACTAGACACTTTACTGGCACGTTTCTCCCTACTAAACTTTAGGCTATGACCTGATTAGCCTCCAAAACTCCCCCCATATTAAGGTCCTGTGAACAAAATATAGAACTGTTATTTGTTTGTTCACCACTCTAGAATTGGAATATTATGAAAGTGCTATATGACATAATTTTGACATGCTTAATATGGATGTTTGTTATTTGTCTTCCTTTATAGAAATTTAATTTATTTCAACCAAGTGTTAAGAATTCTGACACTCTCGAGAACTACACAAATGGTGTGAGTACTTATATGTTTTGTATGTCCTGACGAATGCTCTACAGACCCGGCTGGGCCCAAGGAGCAGAAACATGTCGACCGTTTTGTAAAGATATCAGGTGATCTAGTAACCCGATCCACCATAATATCGTAATTTATTTTAAACAACACTACCTCTCCTTTTATATTAAAGAATTTTGTGTGGAGAACTACTGTTTTTTATAAGAAGAAACCCTTTTTTCACTTCTTTTGCACCCTCCATCTGGGAGAGTTCTTCCAATTTCTTGACACTGCTACCCAGACCAGAGGTTGCCTCAGGATGAGGCTGGCATATAGCACAATATTGAACACCCGATGACTATGCCATAACGCTGATAAGGGGCGGACAACAGATATACACCGCATTTAATATCAAAGCGTTTATGAGGGTGCTTCAACTGCAACCAAAGGTTATGAAGCTACAAGTGTCCATTCTTCCTTTTGATAAACTTGAATATTATATTGGGGATATGAATGGACCCCTTTTCCCTCCTCCCTACTGATTGATTAACCTGTTTTGGAGTCCTATCATGATGAGCCGAGCACAGACAAGAATAAAAAAGTTTGTCGTTCATAATCATCAGTAAACAAATACGAGGAAATGTGCCCCGTGTTATATTATTTCCAAGGACAGGATATGGCAGAAAAGCCA
The DNA here is from genome assembly GCF_964263255.1 of Lissotriton vulgaris. Classification (NCBI taxonomy): domain Eukaryota; kingdom Metazoa; phylum Chordata; class Amphibia; order Caudata; family Salamandridae; genus Lissotriton; species Lissotriton vulgaris. The sequence continues at coordinate 1,114,602,241 of NC_141693.1, read as the reverse complement.
AAGCTGAGGAAGCAACGAACTGTTATTGTTCGCCTTACTACCGCGGCGGAAAAGCTCTAATATGGAGGCGGTGTCTAACAGACACCGCCAGCCATATTAGGATGGGGTGAACAGATGCATTTCCGCGGCGGCTTCTCCGCCGTGGAAAGGCATACAGTGATTTCTTTGGGGGCCCATTGCGGGACCCCAGGGTGACGGGGGGGGGGTGCACATGGGGGTACCTACGGTACCCCCATGCATTTGCATGCACAAAGCGGCAGGTACCGCGCGGTGCCTGGCGCTTTGTGCATGCAAATGGGAAGCATGCAGTTTTAACATTGCGGCGGGTGCTGCTTCAAGCAGCACCCGCCGCAATGTTAAACATACAGGATGCGACCGCCAGGGTGGCGGTCACATCCTAATTTGCACAAAGGGACCGCCGCTGCGGACGGTCCCTCCTCCTCTGGGGTGGCGGACGGACGCAGGTCCGTCCGCCATCCTAATAGGGCCCTTAGTTGGTGACGTCCTTCATTGTATCGTGGAAGTTGCCTTTGGTGGTATGTGGCTTCTTGGTGAGGAAGAGGATGAGGTGGGTGTTCTTTGTTTAGGAGATGTTGTTGAAGTTGTGATGGTGGGCTACTTGTGTTAGGGTGGCCATGTAGTTGTTGAACAGTGTCGGACTGATGGATGAGTCCTGGGGGACCCGTAGAAGATGTCGGTGGTTTTGGATCAGAAGACTGGGAAGCGGACGTTCAGGATTACTATTGAACAACTTCCAAACAAAAGACTTAATCCATACTATTTGGCCGTAAGGAAAAGTGTGTGAAACCATTAAGGAGTTTTTGCTGTGTAGTTTGTCAGCATATATTTGTAAGTAACATTATTTACAGTGTACGAAAATGAATCATAATGTTTTGTTATTTTATGATTGTTTCAGATGTGTCATATTTACGTAAGAAATTGCTCTTAGAAAAAAACATTTAAGATATGTTTTATTTCTATTTTTTATATTGTTATTGAGAATGTTGACTGGGTTTTTTTAAGATATCCTTATGGATTGTCTTTTTTTTGCCCGCTGTTATGTGATGAGTACTATTGAACTCACTGTTTGTAGTGAAGTTCAATATATTCTGAGTACAGCAAAAAAGGCAAATGAAATGTTTTACAAATTATTTTGTGTTGTAAAATATATATTGTAACTATGTTTTTTGTATCTTCCTGCATCCAATTTTTTTTTAATTTTTACCAGAGCCTATCACATATCTAGTTACTTATCCTTTCAATACCTAATGTTATTCACCTGCATATCCACATTATACAATAATATATATATTTTTTAAACTTGGAGCACACTTCAATTTTAACTGCCTTTTATTTTGAAAACTGTCTCATTCAGGTATGGCATTCTCCTGTCTGCTACTGCTGCTTAACTTCAAACTGGTTAGATTGTGGATTGTAGGCCAGAGATATGTGTTTTCAGCCAGATAGTCTGCTAGAAAGAGTGGCATTGACTGGGACTTGGGTTTGGCGAATGTGGACATTACTTGGATTGGCCAGAGAGGATTCAAGTAGCATTAATTTCTGTATTTTGATTGCCAACCCTGTTACCATAGGAGTGTGCACTGTGGTGGCAGTTACCTAAGCATGCTGGGTTAGAACTGGAAATTCTAATCAAGGATACCTTTGCACAATGATTGACACTTTTCCCACACAGTACATTGGTGTATCTAACATTTACCAAAGGCAGAAATGGAAGTGGTCAAACAAATTATGCCCACTGATAGAAAACACCAGAAACATGTTAATACAACTGCGTCTCCATTCCTCAGAGACCATACCATGGGCTTTATCTACAACAACTTGCGTTTTGACGTGCATGGAAGCTGTAGAAGTGATGGGGTTCACTTCACAGACGAAGGCAACAGGGTGTTTCTCGGCAACTTAAAACTCTGCATCCTGTCTTATCTGTAACTGGCATGCATACACAATGAACATAAGGCGTTCCTCAGAGCCACCCTTACTCCCCAAAATGTTTTCCATTTTCTTTAAAAAAAATTAAATTTTTTTAAACATTTTTGAATACATTGTGAAAACGCAAAACAAAAGCAGATATTCAATAGACACCAGCTCCGCCGACCTCGCCCTGGTAGAGGTCTCCTGCATCCACAGAAACAAAATTGGCAGGAAAGCTTTCTCCTACATCACAGACAAGACCTGGAACGAGCTCCCTGTGAACATCAGATGTTCCCTGACCCTGCACACATTCAGGAAGGACCTCTCAAGACCTGGCTTTTCGACTGAGCCAGAGCCGCTCCCCCCAGCCAGCGACTTGAGACCCTAATGGGTGAGTAGCGCCCTATATAAAACCCTGATTGATTGATTGACATTCTACATTCCTAACTATATAAGTTATTCTGTGCACCACACTGGGTACCTCAGTGTCTAAATTACTATATTTGTGCATGGAGGAGTCTCTCAGTGTGTCTCTGAATGGGTCTAAATATGTTTGAGTGAGCCTGTAAGGGGGCGTATTAGTGTCTTACAGGTCTCTCAGACAGTCTTTGAGTGTGTGCATGATTGTCTGAATAGGTCTGTGAGTGGGTGCATGAGTGTCTGAGTGGAGCTACAAGTAAGTTATATGTGTGTCTATGTGGAGCTACAAGTAAGTGTATGAGTGTGTGAGTAGGTCTGTGAGGGTGCACATAAGTATCTAGTGGGTGTATGAGTGAGTGCATAAGTGGGTCTGTGAATGGCAATGTGAGTGTCTGAGTGTATCTGTGAGTGGGTGTGTAAATGTCTGACTGGGTCTGAGTCAGTGTATGAGTGTCTGAGTGGGTCTTTGAGTAGGTACTCAATCTGTGAGTGGGTGTGTGAGTGGGTGCATGAGTATCTGAATGAGTCTGTGAGTTAGTTCATGGGTGTCTGAGAGACTATGTGAGTGGGTATATGAGTGTACGAGTGGGCCTCTGACTGGGTGCATGAATTTTTGAATGGGTCGATGAGTGGCTATATGAGTGTCTGAGTGAGTCAGTGAGTGGGTGTGTGAGACTATGAGTGGGTCTGGGTGGGTCCTGAGTGTCTGAGTGGGTCTGTGAGTAGGTGTGTAAGAGTCTGAGTGGATCTGTGAGAGAGTGTTGAGTGTCTGAGAGATTCTGAGTGGGTACATGAGTGTGTCTGGTTCTTTGAATGGGTACATGAATGTTGGAGTGGGTCTTTGAGTGTGTGCATGAGTGTTTGAGTGGGCCTTTGAGTGGCTGTGTGAATGTCTAAGTGAGTGGATGCAAGGGGCCTGAGTGGGTCCCTGAGTGTCTGAGTTGGTCTCTGAGTGGGTGCATAAGAATCTGAGTGGATATATCAGTCGGTGCATGAGTGTCTGAGTGGGTTTGTGAGTGAGTGCTTAAGTCTCAGAGTGGGTTTGTGAGTGGTTGCGAAAGACTCTATACCTATGAGTGGGTGCATGAGTCTTTGTAGGTCTGTGAGAGGATGCGTGAGGGTCTGAATGGGTGTGTGAGAACCCTGAGTGGATCTGTAAGTGGGTGTGTGAGTATCTGAGTGGGTCTGTGAGTAGGTGCCTGAGAATCTCAGTGGGTCTATAAGTGGGTGCATGAGTATCTGGGTGGGTCTGGAAATGGGTGCATGAATGTGTCTGTTAGTAAGTGTAGAAGTATCTGAGAGACTCTGTGAGTGGGTACATGTGTGTCTGAATGGGTCTCTGAGTGGGTGCATGAGTATTTCAGTGGATCTGTGAGTGGGTTCATGAGTGTATGAGTGGGTCTATGAGTGGTTGCATGAGTCTTTAAATGGGCCTGTGATCAGGTGCATGATCACCTCAGTGGGTCTGTCACTGGGTGCATGCATGTCTGACTGAGTCTGAGTAGATGAATGAGTGTCTGAGTAGGTCTGTAAGTGAGTGTATGAGTCTCTGAGTGAGCCTGTGAATGGATACATGGGTGTCTGAGTGGAGTCTCTGAATAGGTGCATTAGTGTCTGAGTGAGTCTGTGAGTATCTGGGTAGATCTATGAGTGAGTGTGTGAGTCTCTGAGTGGGTCTGTGAGTAGGGACATAAGTCTCTGAGTAGGTGTGTGAGTGGGGGCATAAGACTCTGAGTGGGTACATGAGTCTCTGATTGGGTCTATGTGAGTGTATGAGTTTCTGAGTGGATATGTGAGTGGATGCATGAATGTCTAAGTGGGTCTGTGAATGGGTGCATGAGAGTCTGAGTGAGTCTCTGAGTGGGTGCATGAGTGTTTGAATTGGACTGTGAGTGAGTGCTTCAATGTCTGAGAGAGTCTCTGAGTGGGTACATGAGTGTCTGAGTAGGTCTCTGAGTGAGTGCATGAGAATTTGCTTGGGTCTGTGAGTGGGAGCATGACTGTTTGAATGGGTCTGTGAGTGGGTATGTGAGACTCTGTCTGGGTCTTTGAGTGGGTACATGAGTATCTGGGTGGGTCCATGAATGTCTGAGTAGATTTGTGAGTAGTTGTGTGAGTAACTGAGTGGGTCTGTGAGTGGGTGCATAAGTCTCTGAGTTGGTATGTCAGTAGGTGCATAAGGCTTTAAGTGGGTATGTGAATGGGTGCATGAGTCTCTGAGTGGGTCCATGTGGGTGTATTAGTATTTATGTGGGTCTGTGAGTGGGTGCATGAATGTTTGAGTGGATCTATAAGTAGGTGTGTGAGACTCTGTGTAGGTCCCTGGGTGGGTACATGAGTGTCTGGGTGGGTCCATGAATGTCTGAGTGGGTCTGTGATTATGTGCATATGTGTTTGAGAAAGTCTCTGACTGGGTTAATGAGTGTCCAACTGGGTGTTTGAGTGAGTGCATGAGCATCTGAGTGGGTCTATTAGTGGGTTTATAAATGTCTGAGGGGGCCTATAGGTGGGTACTTAAATGTCTGTGTGGTCTGTGAGTGGGTGCATGAGTGTCTGCGTGAGTCTATGATTCACTGTGTGACTGTCTGAGTGGAACTTTGAGTTGCTGCATAAATGTCTGAGTGGGTGTGTCAGTGGGTGCATGAGTCTTTAAATGGGTCTGTGAGCTGGTACATGATCACCTCAGTGGGTTTATCAGTGGGTATGAGTGTCTGAGTGAGTGTGAGTGGATGCATGAGTGTCTGAGTAGGTCTGTGAGTGGGTGCATACGTATCTGAGAGGGGTCTCTGAATAGGTGCATGAGTGTCTGAGTTGGTATGTGAGTGGGTGTGCGAGTATTTGACTGGGTCTGTGGTTGAGAGTGTGAGTCTCTGAGTTGGTCTGTGAGTGGTTACATACATTTCTGAATAGGTGTGTGAGTAGGTACATAAGACTCTAAGTGGGTACGTAAATGGGTGCATGAGTCTCTGAGTGGGTCTGTGTAGATGAGTGAGTATCTGAGTGAATATGTGAGTGGGTGCATACATATCTGGGTAGTCTGTAATTGGGTGTGTGAGTGTCTCAGTGGGTATGTGCGTATCGTAGACGCATGAGTGCCTGAGTGGGTCTAGGAATCAGTGTATGAGTATCTTAGTGGGTTTGTGAGTGGGTTCATTAGTATCTGAATGGGTGTGAGATAGGGTTCATGATTAGGTCTATGAGTTGCTGCATGAGTTTCTGAGAGGGTGTGTGAGTGGGTGCATGAATATTTGAGTGGGTGTGTGAGTGGATAAAATAGTGTTTAAGTGGGTCTGTGAGTGGCTATGTGAGTGTTTGAGTGGGTCAGTGAGCAGGTGCATGAGAGTCTTCTGAGTAGGTCTGTGAGTGGGTGCATGAGTGTCTGAGTGGGTCTGTGAATGGGTGCATGAGTGTCTGAATAAATCTGTCAATAAGTGCATGATTGTCTGAGAGACTCTGTGAGTGGGTCCATGAGTGTACGAGTGGGCTCTGAGTGGGCGCATGAGTGTTCGAGTTGGTCTGTGAGTGGATGTATGAGTAGCTCTTTGGTTTATGAGTGACTGTGTGAATGTTTGAGAGAATCTATGAGTGGCTACATGAGTGTCTGAGTGGGTCTGTGAGTGAGTGCTTGAGAGTCTGACTGGGTCTATGATTCAGTGCATGAGTGTTTGAGTAGGTGCATGCATGAGTAAATGCATGAGTCTTTGGGTAGATCTGTGAGTGGGTACATGAGTGTCTAAGTGGGGCCATGAGTGGGTGCATGAATGTCTGAGTGGGTCTATGAGTTGGTGCATGAGTGTTTGTGTGGGTCTGTGAGTGACTGCATGAATGTGTAAGTGGGTCTTTGAGTGAGTCTGGGTTAGTCTCTGAGAGAGTCTGTGAGTAGTTGAAGTGTTGACAGGCACACAGATCTCATCACAAGATCTGGAGTGTTCGCTGAGCCTTCACATCCCTAGAGATACAAATTTGGATTTCTTTTAATAAGTAAAACAGATTTACACCACATAACAAAAAGCATGATCTGCTGAACAAAATCTACCTTTTTCCCAAATGAACTGTAGTTCTGTGGAGCTTTTTGGGCTGTAATCATATTCAAAACCCTAAGGGCATTAACATGAGAAATGCTATTTTTTTACCTCCTTTTTTCTGTGACCCTATTTTGATGGATCACCCCGAAACATTTCATGCACAACAAAATCTAACTTGATACTTTTTATGGAAAATATTAGGAGGATTTGTCAAATGGCGCCAAAGTTATAGGCAAGTCAAAAATGCTTCCTATGAAAATATGGTACTAACTATATATATAACTATATATAGATTCTATTGGTGGTCGCCATTAGGTAGTAGGTAATCCTAACTATAACTACCTACTGGCGACGGCCAGTAGTATCTATATATAGACACTACTGGTGGTCGCCAGTAGGTAGTTATAGTTAGTTATTTTCTGAAGATAAGCATTTTTTACTTTTGCACCCTTTGACAAATCTTCACAAAATCTTCCCCAAAAAGTGAGTGCTTGAGTCTCTGAGTGGGTCTGTGAGTGGATGCATAAGACTCTAAATGGGTATGTGAGTGGGAGTATGAGTCTCTGGGTAGGGCTGTGAGTGGATACATGAGCATCTGGGTTGGTCTGTCGATGCACATGACATCGACTGTCGGGTCATGCTTTCATGTGCTTGAGCTTCTAAGGAAGGTATACCCCTTTCTACCGCTATACATGCGGAAAACACTCATCCAGGCACTCATGCGTCTACGATACGCACATACCCACTGAGACACTCACACACCCAATTACAGACTACCCAGATATGTATGCACCCACTCACATATTCACTCAGATACTCACTCATCTACACAGACCCACTCAGAGACTCATGCACCCATTTACGTACCCACTTAGAGTCTTATGTACCTACTCACACACCTATTCAGAAATGTATGTAACCACTCACAGACCAACTCAGAGACCAACTCAGAGACTCACACTCTCAACCACAGACCCAGTCAAATACTCGCACACCCACGCACTAGGTTATTGCAATTCCTTGATGATTTCAGCAAATGAAGCATCTTTGAATAGGCTGCAAGTGGTTCAGAACACCGCTTCTGTTTCGTAGCCAACCGCCCCCCTCAAAATTCTTATCTGCCCCTTCTCTGACAGCTACACTGGCTACCAATACGAATGTGAATCAAGTTTAAGATTTGTTGCATTGTGCACAAATCTCTGAATGTGAAAAGCCTCAGCTACTTAGCGATGAAATTGACCAACTACCTGCCGACCCGATCTCTTCGAGCAGGATCCAAATCTCTCCTTGTCACTCCTTGCTATAATAAAGAGCGCTTGGGAGGAAAAGCTTTCTCCCATGTAGCCCCTACCCTTTATAATGCACTACCGGTGCACCACAGACTCTGTCCGGATTACTTACAGTTTAAAAAACATCTTAAAACCCTACTGTTGTAAGCCTCCTATACATGTGATTGGTAGTAGCAATCCGACAGTGGGGAGATACCCCTAGGGGAGTGATTTAGGCGCTCTGTAAGAAATTAAATGAAATCAAATCAAATCTGTAAGTGGGTGCATGAGTGTCTGAGTGGGTTTGTGAGTGTCTACATGGGAATCTCAGTGGGTGTGTAAGTGGGTGCATGAGTCTGACTTGGTCTGTGAGTGGGGGCATGAGTGTCAGAATGAGGATACATATATATGTATGTGTAGTCACCAAAAAAAACTGTACAGGGACATTAGAGTTAGGAAATAAAATTATAGAATCCAAAAAACTTACAGAAATTCACAGAAAAAAACAAAGGTTACAAGATGTTATGGGATGTAATAGTTAGCTTCTGATCACTGATGACATCATCCACTAATTGTGAGTGGTAAACATGTATACTAATATACTACAAAAGTTAAATTACTATATGTCCCGAGGTGGTTGGGACGTTGGGGTTTGAACTGGGTGCTGTTTGTTCTACAGGTGGAGCTGATGAAAAGAGGAACACAGGCGCCTTCAGTAACGGTTTTAACAAAGGCTTTATTGGGACGTAAGTTTTTTTCATGAAACACAGTCTTTTGAAATGGGACAAAGAAAAGTAATCCTCTTGCGTTGACTCTTTGGCTTCGGGATGTCAGGTGGTCGGGGTCCACACCGGGAGTCGTCTTTTGGTTCCGCTCCGGTACCGGCAAAGGAAAGGAAACGAGGGTCAGGACAAAATAATGTTGTGATACTTTCTCAAGGGTCCGGGAGTGAGGGAATAACCGTCGTGAGCTCGTGCACTACTTAATCTACCCCTAACAGGTGGGGAAAGGAAGTGCTCGTGCAGGGGTGGAGGATAGAGGGCTTTTCTACAGAAACATTCACTGCTGTTTCTTCCGCCCGACCTAACCCGCTACCCGGCCCCGTACCTCTTGGAGCCACGCTCCTCTCGTGGGAACGTGGCGGGGCAAAGCGTGAAACCGTTGGCCTCCTGGCGTGTCGTTCTCCTTCTGCTCCAACTCCTGGAAACTCCCGTCGTCTTCCACTTGTGCCCCCGCTCCTTGGGAAACGCCGTCCGATGAGGATTCTGTCTTTCCGGCTTTTGACGCCGCTACGCCCTCAGGGGGTGGAGACTCGTTACCTGGCTCAGAAGTTTTAAAGGGACCTTCCGAATTACTAATCGGACTCCAGACTGAGTCGTCCTCTTCGGTCCACGAGGCTGGTGTATTCTGTGGGGACAAGGTGCACGGTAAAAGAGGTGTGGCTGTCCACCATTCGGCAGTAGTCTGAGGTTCCGGCCCCCGTGCCCCGTCACACTATACTTTGTGTACTTCTAATGATTGTTATTATTTCTAACATATAATATGTGAGTGGCTATGTGACTGTGTGTATCCACACGTGAGTGAATTGATGAGTGGCAATAGAGGTGTGTTTGTGGCTGTATGAGTGAATAAGTGAGTGTGTGAGTGGATCTATGGATCAGCAGGTGGGTGTGTGAATGGTTGTATGGGTGTTTGAGTGGGTGTATGAGTTGTTGTATAGGGTTGTGAGTGGATGTGTGAGTGGTGATGTGGATGATGTCATCAGTGCAACACCCAGTAGGTAATATATAATTCAAAGTTCCCGGTCCGCTGAGTTGGGACCCTACAGCCATGGTGTGGGTTCTGTTGAGGCACCCGTACAAATAGAATCACACTCCACCCTTCATGGAGACACTCACTCCAGTGCAGGAAAGCAATGATGCAGAAATCCAGTACACAAGTTTATTTCAGTGCCATCAAAACCCCCCAAAAAAACAACGTGTTTCAGCGTCTTGCACGCCATGATCACAGATTGACTTACACAGTGAAAATCCCCATAGAAATAGACAAAGTGGCAACATGAATGATGGGTGGGAGTTCGTACATGCACGTAGTGGCAGGAAATGAAGCAGCCATTTTGTTGTATTGTTGGTCATAGTGAAACACTGCAAGTTGACAAACAATACAGTTTCTCTAAGGAACTAAGAGTGTCTCCAGTCACAACATTGACACAAGTTAAACAGTTTATTCACCATCTGAACTAAATAAACTAAACATATAATTTGTCATATGAATTTTTATTTCAATTTCATGCATCATTTTATACATAATTTTCAAATATTTTAAACATACATTTTCACATAATTTTCTCCTACTATTTTGTGTAATATTTGTGTAATTTACCCCTAAATTAAGAGGCAGCCCACATAGATGCACATTAATCTGTAAAGGTGCAACTGTGAAATAAAATAGGAATGATATAGCCAAATTCAGATAGGCAAGCCAAGCAGCATTGTTAACATCTGTAGAGGCACTTCATTGCCCACAGAGTAAACATGTTATAGCCAAACTCAGCCCCAGTGGGCAGACACACATATCACAAAAATGAGTCTGGTCCATGGAAGTTAGGGGTTACTCCAACTGCAATGAGAAATCATCCAGCAATTAAATTTCACAAAACAGACACTGTTGACAACTCAAATGTTGTGGGTGCGTGACTAAGGCCATATGTTGGATGGTGTGTTCATAAATAGTAAGTGCAAAATGGTAGACATTCACCTAATTGTGCCCAATTGGGAAGATTCCAAACATGGTAAAGTAGGTGTGCAACACACATATACCCAGCCTTCTATATTAGCAGGGAAACTTAATCAGGTGTAAATTGCACCCTATGTGTCCAACTATTCTATGTCAGATACCCAGATCATAGACAAATTGGAAGATAAATGAAAAGAGAAAAGAAGAAATAGCAGAAACATTGTCTTATCTCATCGATTCCCCTGGACAACAGGAGAAGAGAAGGAAGTGACCAAGCCCGACATTCAGAAATACATAGAATTAGGTCCTACAGCTATGCCGCATCGAGACAGCGACCTCAACCTAGTGTAAACATTAAAAAAATAGTTAATTTACAATAACTTTGCTGTGGAGCAGAAGCAGATTGAAAATATACACTTTTCAAATTCTAAGTAAACCGCTAATGTTTATGAAGAGACCACTCAGAAGTCATGGTTAAGATGATAACTGAAAAGGAGAGAAAAATGACTGGGTGTGGGGGGACAAAGGACGGAACCACCCAGTGAGGCCCAGAACTAGCCAGAATACTAGTTAATCCCTCAGATGTACAGATAATTCCTTATTGATTTTGAGACCATCTGAAATTTTGAGTTCAAGAATGTATCTTGATTGCAAACGTCTCAAATTTTGTGTGGGGTTCACCCTTTGGGAGACATGGGCACCCTGTCCATTTTCTTATGGAAAATAGCAAAGTGTCAGGTCACAGGGTACTATTTGGCCAAGTTCTTAATTGTCCGTATGTGCTCCAATCACTCGCTTCTTGACAGGATGGATAGTACCACCCACATAGAGCTTGTGGCATTGGCAGATCAGGGCATACACATAGAAATCAGACTGACAATTAAGAAACGTGTTGGGGAGAAAAATTACTTCACATTCGGGCTGGATTTGCTGGCTTTGCAGTTGGTACATGTGTAAAAGCCTTTATGTCATTTACCCGATTTCGTAATGTTAGAGACAACCTTCTTTCTACTTAATCTGTCTTTCAATGAGACCCCCCTTTCTTGAATGATATTTTCAGACGGTCTTTAATTAGTTCAGAAAGATTTTCCTCAGTGGATAAAATGTTGCTATGCTTGTTTAAAATATTCCTGACTGCCCTAGCTTTGTGATTGAATGTGATAATAAACTTCACCTGTTTTTTTATTTTGATTATTGGGGCTGTACCTTTTGTTAGTAAGATCTCTCTGTTGACATTCTGTGCTTTAGTGAGGGCAGAATTTAACACATTGTCCTTGTAACCCCTTTCTCTGAAGCGAACAATCATGGATTTACAATCAATGTAGAAGGCATCCTGGGTACTGCAATTTCTGCGATCCCGCAGAAATTTTTACTTAAGGGATGCTGTTAATGAGTGATATGGTGGCTGCTTTGCACCTGCAGAAAGATATTTTCTACAGTGCTCTTCCTGAAGTGTTTGAAATGAAATGAAATGAAATGGAAATTGCACTTATATAGCGCGTAACTACCCGGAGGCCTCGCAGTGTTTGGAGGTCTGTTTGTTGCATTCCACCCGACTCTAATGTCCAAAAAGTCTACACTCACATCACTCATAGTCCTCTCAAATCTTTAGTTAACATGATACTCGTTGAGTCTGAAAATGACCTTAGATAGCTGTTCCCTACTACCCTTTGATGTCAGGAATAGGTTGTTGATATATTGTCTCCAAGAATGACATGGCTGTTAAAGTCCTGGATACCTGCAGCTCCCACCACCTCAAGAAGGGGTTGGCGTAATTACGAGCAGAACAGGCGCCCCTTGCTATGCCTTGTACCTGTCCATATAGATTGGTGTTGAACCAGAAGATGTTGTTTTCCAGGTAAAACATGTATCATGATCAGGATCATCTCTGTGTGGAAGAGAAGGGCAAGGATCTTTCCCTAAGAAAATATCTGCATGCTGAGATCCCGTCATTGAGCTCGACACTTGTTAACACGCTACTGACATCAAGAGTGATAAGAAGATTGTCCTCCTCCAAGGAGATATCATAACTACTCCTCAAGAAATCCTTGCTGTCCTAAGTTCGGAGGGGTGGGAGGTGACAAAAGGACAGAGGGAAAAATCAATATATCTAAATGTATTTTCTAGAAGGAACCCATGTGACGACACTATGGGTCTACCCAGGTGGATTGTCGGGAATTTTGTAGATTTTAGAATGTAAGTAGAGGACGGGTATCTTGGGAAACTTGTTTAAAAGAAATTGCTACTCCTTCTATTTTATAAGGTCACAGTCCCTCCACTCAACCAGCATTTCGTAATACTTAGCAATGGAAAAATAAACCTCATCTTTAGAAACCAAAACATAACAATCACCATTGCTAAATTGGTTGAAACCCTCCTTCAGATAAGATGAAGTTGAGAGGACAACATTTCCCTCTTTATCTGAGTGATTGATGACAATGTTGTGGTCCTCCTGTAGGTTTCTAATAGCTGTTCTTTTTTTCTTGTTCAAATTGTCAAATCTGACATTTGGCCAGAGTCTTGAAGTCCCAGACACTAGGGCTTTAAAAGTATTGTTGGCATTGTGAGGAGGGCGGGGGTCGGGTTGAAAATCGACTTGGGTTTGAAGCTGCTCAGTTTACTATGATCCAAGTTGGTCCTCAAATCATCCAGCTCAAGATGCCTATCTCCACTGCTGGTACTGTCTATGTTCAGCTTTGCTAAAGTGCAAAGCAGATCAATATCTTCAATATCAGGATTGCGGAGTGATCTTCTATTACTTGATGTGAAGGATTATTTGCTTCCCTTCAACGCAAACCATTTAAGAAACTTAAGGTTCCTGGTAAAGTGGAGCAGGTCTACCTTGCTACGGACATATTCCAACTCATTGACTGGGCAAAAAAAGAGCCCTAGTCCTAAAACCTTTACCTCGGACGGAGACAGAGCTCGATTAGGGAGATTTACGACATTGTTGGGTAGCATCTTCATTGTCATGTCCACTGGCCTCATGTTGTCATTCCCATGGGGGTTTTGTCAGTAGCATCCTCTCTTTGTCTTCTGTTCCTCTGCCCCTTCCCCCTATACTCCCTTGATCCTCATCCCAGTTTTGCAAGTTCCTTTCTTGTTGAAGCATCCGGTCTTCCTCCCAAAAATATACAGGTCTTGCGGAGTGAGCATCCTGTGGTGCATTGAAGCCACTGTCTGAAACATCACTCTCACTTTTATCACTGGCCGAGCCCGCTGTGTCAGTATAGTTTTCACTCGCTGTGAAGCGGGCAGTGAACCAGATGAAACAATTGCTCTCACCGACAGGGAGTTGCATGTTTAACGGCTCCCTGTCTGTGAGAGGAATATTGGCTTCTGCAGGAGGTGGGAAACCAGCAGAGACCACAGGGGCCCCGAGGCTGCCCCCCGCTATTGTGGTTTAAAAGAACAGAAAGAGGAAAAATAAAGGTGAGAAACGAGCAGAAAGAGGCAGAATATAGGTCAGAAGCTAACAGAAAGAGTGAAAATAAAGGTCAGCAAAATGCAAAAAATAGTGGTCAGAAACTAGCAGAAAGAGGCAAAATAGAGGTCAGAAATGAGCAGCAAGGGGTAGACTAAAGGTGAGAAATGAGCAGAAAGAGGTAGAATAAGGGTCAAAACTAGCAGAAAGAGGCATAATAGAGGTCTGTAATTAGTAGAAGTAGGTCAAATAAAGGTCAGCAGTGTGCAGAAAAAGACAAAAAATGAGCAGATAACAAGCAGAACCTACTTAGGAACGTATGCACCCACTTACAGAATAACTCAGACACTTTCACAGCCCCTCACAGATCTATTTAGACATGCATGCATCCACTCACAGATGAACTCAGAGCACATAAACCCACTCAAAGACCCAGTCTGACACTCCTGCACCAACATACAGAATCACTCAAGCTCTCTCTCACCCACTCAAAGACCTACTCTAAGACTTATGCACCCACTCACAGAACCACTCAGAGATTCACACACCCACTCACAGACCTACTCATAAACGTATGCACTCACTTGCAGACTGATTGACCCTCATGGAGACACTTGCAAATCCACTCAGACACTCACACCCACTCAAACACTCATGCACCCCCTCAGACACCCACTTAGACACTGATGCACACACTCACAGACCCATCAGACAGTGACACACCCACTCACACACCCACTGCGTTACTCCTGCACTCATTCACATACTCACTCTCAAAGGTTACAGTTAGGAAATAACCTTTAAATCCATAGGAATTCACTGTAAAAAACCCAAATGTTACAGGGATGTTATAGTTAGGAAATAGAATTTAAGAAACCTTAGAAATTCACTGAAAACAACCAAAGGATGGAGGGACGTTATAGTTAGGAAATAGATTATATTATAGTTCAGCTCAGATTTCACTCATACAAAACTATAGAAGTTCAGCAGTTATAGTTACCTGAGCTAACTATAACTTATGCCCCGGCAATGCACTGCTTATGACCTCACACATTACATAACTCATAACATAGTCAGTGACATAACTGATGACATCACTGATGAGATCTCAAATGACATCACTGATGACTTCACGGCAGAACCACTCACACACCCACTCATATCACCCTACAACCTCTGATAAACCCTCTCACTCACACAACTACTAACATACTCTCATAAGTCTAAAAACGCCAATAAATTTCAGCACAAAAATTGGAGTGACTACACACATGTATTCACTTGAAAAAAACACAGTTAAAAACTGAGTTACGGTTCTGGCTGAAACACGGGAAATCACAGAAATTCACCAGTTATAGTTATGAACATATACGCCACATACCGTAACACACAACACCCACCATGTTGTTCTCATTTTAACAGTTTTTATGTATCTTTGTCATTGGAAAAAAAAATTGTGTTTGCATGGGAAATGGAGGCGGGCACAGTGATTCCAGAAGAACTCATAGGGCCTCATTTAGAAGGTTTTGCCAAAAGGCAGGCCTCAGGCCTTCCTGTTGCACTGAATATAAGAAGGGCAACCCCTGGTAGGATGGGGCAGGTAAACAGAGTAAATCAAGAACACCTAAAGCAGAAAAACTTTCCCTGCCCCGTACTATCAAGCAAGGCCCCAGAAAAGGATCCTTAGATTAATCAACTATCAACGGAGCAGATCAAGGGTAAAAAATAACATAGTCACATCAGGTTTTGCAAAAACATATAGCAATTTATTTACTTTTAAAAAAGCATTTCATCATTTTATGAATACAAAAAATATATAGTGATCATAACATTCCTAATTCATAAGTCACAATCAAACCATCATACACTCTTAGGATTCATCAAGGCGTTGTTCGTGTGGGGGCAGCTAGACTGTATCTACCCCTTCCCCCCTGTTGATTTCTTTCGCTTTGTCGTCTGACCATCCTGTGGCTGTTTTGTACAATTTTTAACATTAGCTTAGTTGTGAAAGTGTGTGGGTGATGTGTGAGTCATTATGATGAATCCTGGGAGTGTATGATGGTGTGATTGTGCTTTATGAATTAGGAATGTGGGACTTGATTTATGGATTGTTCGCCTTATTAAATTACGGAATGTTATGATCAGTACATATTTTTTTGTATTTATAAAATGATGAAATGCTTGTTTAAAAATAAATAAAATTGCTATATGTTTTTGCAAAACCTGATGTGACTATGTAGTTTTTGCCCTTGATCTGCTCCGTTGATAGTTGATTAATCGAAGGATCCTTTTCTAGGGCCTTGCTTGATAGTACGGGCAGGGAGAGTTTTTCTGCTTTAGGTCTTCCTGTTGTACTGCCCTATGGCAAAAGAAAAGGGCATGCATGCGCCATATCTATCAGATACAGTGCATTCCTATCCTTTCAACCTGCACCGGCACACAATGGGCTGCCTGTGCACCAATGCATGCACCTCTGCATCATGTAGCAAAGGTGACTGTATTGCGGGGATGATTTTTTTGTGCAGGAAGGGACACCTGCCTGCACAAAACAATATCAAGAGTTTTTTCCTCTTTCTATGTGTGCTGCAGAATGCACCACAAATAGAAAAGGGAAAAACAAGGAGAAATAAAGATATTTCTCCTTGTTGTGCCTCCCTTACGCCTTCCCTGGGGCGGCAATAGTTTTTGGTGCTGATTCACATTTATGATTTCTCGTAATTCTGGGGCAGTGTCAAAAAGCCATGGATGTTGCTGGGAGCACACCCCACCAACACCCACTGCACACCCCTTTAACACAGAAAACTGTGTTTTAGGGAGCAATATTTATGAGGGAGCATTAAGCCAAAGAAATTGGCTTAGTGCTGCCTTGTAAATATAGAGCAGGCTCCTGCGCATGGAGGGTTACAAAAAGTGATGTTCCGGTGGCGCAAGGGGTGTCATAAATGAGGCCCATAGTTTATATCACTGAGCCAAAATGGGATTTGCATAGAGACTGGTATTTAAAGGCATTCCATCAGGGGCTTAGAATCAGTTTATTTTTCAGGCGGGGCACTGTAATTTCTTTTACCTTTGAACATCATGTTCTCAATTTCATGGTTTCTTTTTAGATTTCAGAATCCAAACCCCAAGATAGTGCATTTGGCGCTGTTGTGATTTCTTAATAACAGCGAAGCTGGTGCTTTAAATAAGATGTAATATACTCTTTCAGACACAGCCTTTCTTAGGTCACTTTGCTCTCTTCTAATCTTAGCTTTTATGTGTTTTGAATGATCAACATTTTACAATTCGTACAGGCTGTTAAGGTAGCGATGTGTGCCTGGCAGCAGGTCAGTTTGACTTCACCTTCTAAATCCACCTATGAGTGCTCTAAAGTCGCACTCCTCATCATGACAGCATATTTGTGAGACACCAATTCATTGGAGGGAGCTGCAGATGTATTCACAGTAAAGTTAATCTCTCTCACAAGGCTTCATCTGCTTAAGAACTGTTTTTCATGAAAAGTAACTGTTTCACTTATAAAATCACTGAGGAACCGAAGGGGGTATGCATAGCTACAATATGTGCATGAAAAGATTGATTAATTGTAGAGCAATTTGAAATTCGCCAAAAGCAAGCATTACATAAACATATATTTGTGAATAATGAGGTCGGGGTGTAATGTTTTATGAAAGCACGCATTCGCAAAAACTAGGCATTGACCTTTCTGTGCTTTTCACACGACGATTAAAACAGGAATTATCATCTTTGGAAATTTTAATGGGTCATTCCAGAGGATGTCATTTAGGTGTGAGCTCTTCCTTGCAACCCTGGCACTTTCCGTGTGAGGCCAGAGCTCTGTTTACCAGCTCTATTTAGCTCTGTGTACAAAGACCAGGCAGCCCTTCTTTGTGCATCACTGAGAGGAACACTATCAGTAACAGTATCCTTTTGACCTAGAGATGCCAGGAGGAAGCTGTGTATTACTTAAAACACAAAGGGGCATATTACCAAGAATAAGCAATAATTATCGCTAAGCTTGGTTTGCGGCTATAATTTTATCGCCGTGCTTCTACTATTTTTATTGCTTAGAAACCTTGCTGTCATCAAGGTTTATCTCCTAAGCGATAAAAATCGGCCGAAATGCATGAATATCGCTGCAAAGTCAGCGATATTCATGCATTACCGAGCTAATGTTCTTAGCCATGTTATCCACCTACCATTGGATAACATGGCTAAGAACTGTTCTGGGCAGGCGTTAGCTTTTGGAGATATTCGCGCTTAGTGCGAATATTTCCAAAAGTAGTTAATAGGAGATAGCGATATTAGCGACTGTTTCCAGTCGCTAACATCTTGGCACGCCCACTTTGCATGTCATTAGCGATAATTATCGCTGACATGCAAAGTGGGCCCCAAGATGATCGCTATCTCCTACTAGCTGTCGCTACGCCTGCCTTGCTAATAGGCGATAGCGACGTTAGCGACTGCTTACAGTCGCTAACAGGTTGGGTACGCCCACTTTGCATGTCATTAGTGATAAATATCTCTGACATGCAAAGCGGGCCCCAAACTGCTCGCTATCGCCTACAAGCTGTCGCTAACTGTTGTTAGCGACAGCTTGCTAATAGGGCGATACAATTATCGCCACTTAGTGGCCGAAAACAGCCGCTAAAGCAGCGATAATGACATATCGCCCACCTTGGTAATATGCCCCTGCGGTTTCCAGGCTCTCGTGGAATGCGCTTTTGGCCCATTGTGTTAAATAATATAACAATTATGGTTTGAAAGACACAATCATCCCAGTAATCCCGCTTTTCACATCTGAAGTAAAAGTGACATGAGAGATTTCTCCTTTTTTTGATGAGTTGGTGGAAAAAGTAATTGGTGCAGGGTATGACGACAGGGGGTATAAGCAAGCAATGGCATAAGGAAAGTGTTTATTCAGATCAATTTGACAACCTATGTAATTGATTTTAACCCCTTCCGCACTGCACTTATTCTCCCTACTGTGCTGGTGAATTCGAGAATGGGCGAGATTCGGACGGCCCCTGGCCATCCTCCACACACGCCCACCGTCACGTGGGACCACCGGGTGTTGAAGGTGAGCCCATAATTCTATCGATGCCCAGGCTGCTGGCGCAAACCGCCTCTTAGTTCCCATCCTGAATGGTTACCAAAATAAAGAGACGGGCACTGGGAGCAGGAATCAAGAACGGAGTTTATTTCTCATGAGGAGAGCCAGTCATTTCGGACACGAAACACAGTGTCTTTCGGGAGGTGCTCTAACAAGTGAGCGTGAGACTCCGGCTTTTATACATTTGCAGAACATTTGATGATACAATCAAGTCAGTGTGTCGCAAAAGGAAAACATTCCTATAATCCTCGTGATGATCCTACTCCACATACGTTCACAATGGGGACCCTTGACCTGCTGATAAGAGGGCAGGGCGATCGTGCAGCTGAGTGTGTCGTAGGGTGTGTGCGCCTGATCATAGCCCAGGGGGTGGGGTGGCTAGGCATACAATAAGGGCAGTAAATGGTATCTCCTGGCTTAGGCGATGGCCTCGGACATGTGTGGTCAGCCGAACTCGGGGGAAGGGGTCATCAAAGGAGTGGTATTCATGCCTACGTGGACAATCGAGCGCGGAGGGAGGGCTCGTCAATAGAGGGGCATTCATGGAAGGGAAGGAGGTGCTGGTCAGGCGCGGCCGTGATTCTCAAGGACAGGGCTTTGCGAAAGAAGAGGGTTTATGACTTGCTCATATGAGGAGAAGGAGGGGGGGGGTCAGGGTGCATGCGGGGCCAGAGTCGCGCAGAGAGAGAGAGAGAGAGAGAGATCTTATGACCTGTATATGAGAGAACAGGGGCAGTCAGATACAACTGGGGGGCTATGTCAGCTGAGGCGAAGGATGCCTCTTCAAGAGGGAAATGGGGGGGGGGTGCCTGGGTCAAGCAGGAGAGTTGCCTTTCATAGCAGGGTCGCGCAGAGTGCTGGGTTTCATGGTCTATGTATGTGAGAGTGGGAGAGGGGGGGGTGTGCTCAAATGCGCGCAGGAGGGAAGCCAGTGATTCTAATGAGTGGGCAAGAGGCCAAGGTGCCTAAAATGGCTATCATGTACACATGGGTACAGGCCTTTGCGGGCTGAGGGATGCAGTCAATGCGTTACATTATTTCACGGTGCGTGCAGGGAGGGGAGTGGGAAAAGGGAAATGAACGTTGCCTATGTACATCAATACTTCGTATTTTCCACAGTCGCCCCTTTTTACATAGCAAAGTTCATTTTTACAGTCGATGAAGGTACATATAAACAGGTGCGATCGAAGAATTTGCATTTGTCAATACTAACATATGTCATACAATCATGGACAGTTGATGTATTTGGCAGAACGCAGCACATAGGGGATGGCATTTGTCGAGTTCCTATCATTTCAAATCACTACATAGCATAAATTTTTCTGACTTAAAAAAAAAAAAATGTGACCAATGAACATTTTGACCAAGTAGTCAAGGGAGGAATTCAGTTCAATACGCAAGATCTCTTCGTCACAGTGTCTTTTATCAGTGAGCCATCACTGGTAGGCTCTAGTCCATGTCCTTTCGTTGGCGCTGTTGAGCACCCGCGGTGGAGCTATAGGTCCAGCTCGGTTCTATCCTTGCGCGTTGCAGGGTGCGGTCAGTCCTCTGCTGTTAGACCACAGTCCTGTTCCCTAACCAATCCTTTGAGTGGCGCCTTAAGCTCGGCACCTATATTTCCGTGGTGTAACCCCATTTCCATCTAGATGCTGTTCTTCCTTTCAGCAGAGAGTCGCATGGAAAAGAGGGTGTGCTGTTTCGTTAGTCGATGGGAGTGAGAGGGCGGAGTGGGGGCAGATTTTCCCGGGACACACCAAAGGGACCAAGGGAGCAATGGGTAACAAGCAAGCAGGCCCATCAATCGGGCTTGAAAAGATGGACGGAGGCTCCAGGCACACGTGCGTTGGCGGACAGAGAGCTTCAGGACAGTCCTTCATTCTTTCTTTTATCGCCTTTGAGAGTGCTGCCTCGTTCCGTTTCTTGTTGTCCTGCGGCTCCACCTTTGGTTGAGGTCGCATGTGTCTCATGATCTGCAGCCACGCTGTGCGTCACATCCGGCCCTTCTCCTCCGGTGATTGAGTATCTTTAAATGGGTAAAAACAAGTTTTAGAGAACTGGCAGGAGAAGAGATTTTTACATATGAATTCCACTCGCAATCCTAGCACCTGGCGTTATGCTCATTGGTCATAGTCAGAAGTCTATTACCATGAAGTAAGTAGGTGGGTATTTCTACTGCGTTCGCACCAAGTCTAATCGGCGTTCGTTCATGACATATATGGACAGAGGTCGGACTCCTATTACCTGCGTATTTCAACAAAAACCCCAAGATTGTCAACATTCAGGAGAGACCCGTCCTTCTAATTCGAGCCTTAACAGTCTTACATTTCCCTTTAGAGCTGGCTAACTCTTTAAAACAAAAGCGGGGGTGCAATCATTGAAAGACAGAGCCAAACATGTTTTTCTCGAGGGGCGGCAGTTACTCATGGTCATCAGATATCTATATATATATCGGGAACAGTAGCTGGGGTCGATCAAGTGGGGCGGGGGACGCTTCGGGCATTCGTGCTTGGGTGCAAAGGGGTGGGGCAATCTGGGCATTGGGGGTCAATCTGGACCTTGGCGCTTGTCTCTAACAATAAAAATTAGGATGCCATTGACATATAGTTCCCCTATAAAAGGCCAAATTGGGGGACCTTAGCCGTCTTACCTGTCCTTTCCTTCTCAGCCAATTCAAGTTCATTCATTTTGCAGAAAGGAGAGGTAGTAACATGGCGAGATACAGTCAATTTAGTTTCGGTCAATTTCGCTGAACACCTTCGTGTTCAATATGTATCAAATCAGACTGGTGCCTGTGGGGCACAAATTTACCAAAAAGAGGGAGAGGAAATAGGGAGACTCTCATAGGGAGGGAGAGTCGTCCGCAATCTAAACGAGCCATTCGGTACACGTATGACATGTAGAGAGAGAGAGAAAGAAGGGTGGAGAGAGATAGAGAGAGACGTGTACGAAAATAGGTCATTTAGTGCGCTCACAATACAGAACCGCAAAGGTCGGGTAACATGCAGATATAGACAGAGGGGAGACATATATTCGTGCGTTACATACACACAAACTCGGACAGGGAAGACAGCACATGTATTACACATATACAAGACATTCACAACAAGACAGAAAACAATTGTTAGTCTTACAACATCTGTTTTTATATATATCCTACGTATCTTTACTATCCTATTGATCTACGTGCTTAGCTCTTTCTGCCCTTCCCCCCTTTTCCTTCTCGTTTGTCACGCCTGCGAGCGTTCCCAATTACCAATACTCACACCTCCGTTTAGTTGATCGGAAATTAACCTGGTCGTGCTAGTTACCCATGGTTGGATCTTAAACCATTTTTCTGTTCCCTCCTTTGGTGGGAAGTTCTCCAGGCTGAGGCAACGGCAAGTATTGATCGGGAAAACAGTCGGACAGCTTGGCTATATCTGTAAGAGTGTGAGAAAGGGGGCAGTGCATTTTGAACATCGGCAACATTTCTAACTTCCTAGGCGAGTGGTGCCGTGGCAACCCTTACCCGTACAATTTTTCTTTGTCCTTTCCCTACCTAGCCAAAACGTCCAGTTATTTCATTTAACGCATCGTCTCTAGTCAATTTTATTTTTGTCATTCAGTACCTGTCCAGTCTCTATGTCAGTCCATCCTCCCATTGCTATGCTCTAAGGAGGAACAGTCATGTTTAAGTCTACGTCTTTTAAAAACTTTTATTTGTCCTAAGGACCATGCTCACATTCCCCTTCTCCCCCTCTCGTCGGCGGTTCGGTCGTCGTCCATCCATACATCAGCCAGTGTTCCGACGTGACCTGCAGAAGGGAGGAAAAAGAAGGGGTGGGGGGGGCAACATTCAAAACCTCATCAACGTGCAGTAATCCGGAAACGCTTTACCTACCACATACTCGACCTATTTTCACGTAGTGCATTTCCCTACCATCACGGCGTTTAAGCCCAGATGGACCAGAAAGGTCAGACAGATAATCATTGACGATCTGTGCGACATGAGCTACTTGGTCGTAACCTCTTTTGATCGGGTACAAGGGTGGCGGTCAGGTGGCATTTCTGTGGTGTCGTTTTTAGGGCTTCTAAAGCACCTTTCCGGCTGCCTGTCACACATAGTGTGGTTGCTAAATATCGGGTCCTTTTTAACCTTTAGCCTTCATCATACTTTCTCGTTGCTCATAGTAGTAATTCATTCAAAACACATTAATGCAATCCGCTACAACGATGCTTTCGTTTCCAAAATACCTTTAATAAAGAGGGTTGACACATAAATACAGGCCTACAACCCGGTGGGCTAGCCACGGAGCAGATTGGAACTGTACATGGGAAGAACGAAGCTGGTGGCAGTTCATTGTATAAAGTGCGGCAGTGCAATAAAATCATATTAAACTCCCCTACAGAGCAAGCATGATGCATGTCAGTAATTCATTTTTAATACATTCATAAATACATCATCCAATAATTCATTCATTACCTTAAATTACACCAATTCATTTTCCAACTCATAAACAGTACCCACCCTTAAGTCAATTCATTGTCCAAGCACATACTCAATATCCTTCATATCTACTTTCATTATCCAAACGTTATATATATATCTCGGGGCAAAAAGCTTGCGCAATCAGGGTGCAACAAAGTTCATTAAAAACGTCACATTTTGTGTCGGCGCCATTTTGGGTGGGGTCAGGCAAGTTCTAGCACAGTCAGAGTGTCTCTAGTCTCGTAAGGTTGGCCCAGAACTTTCCATTGGCAGTTCAGAAAGTCTCGTGCAATGTGGTTAACAGTCTAACAATATGGACCATGAGTCAAAGAGTGGGAAGGGCGGCAACAATTTTCCTACCGGGTCATTCTGGTGTTCCTCCGGAACTGAACAAGCCTGTGCCGTGGCGGCATCTTAGCCATTTCCGATCCGAGTCTGGTGCCGGCAGGAGTAGCACCGATGTCGTGGTTCCCAGTGAAGGGGGCGGGGGCACCCATGCAGAGGGTCGGGGGCCCCCCGGCTCTTATAGAATCTTCAAGGTCGAGGAGAGGCGATATGGAGCGTGTGCCCGTCCTGGGCAGAAGACCTCTTTTTGATGTTGACCCTTAAGCGAAGAGTGTTGGGGTGTCGCTGGAAGCCTCCACCTGGAGGGAGGTGGGGGAGGGTCGTTCGCGGCACCTCCCCCTTCCAGCGACCCCGCGCCGTTCCCCGGCTCCATCGTTTTCGACATCGGCCGTGCCAGCCATTGATGATGGGGGGGGGTGGTCGGCGGCTGAGGCAAGACAGTCCCCCCCCTCCCTTTTTGACATGTGGCGGGACTATCTGATTCTCCAGGGAGCCCGAAAATGTGGCAGGACCGCCTGTACCTATGAAGGCGGCGGCAGGCGGCGAATTTGGCATCTGGCGGGACTACTTGATTTGCCGCCGTTCTTGCCTTGGCTTCGGCTCTGGACCAGCAGGCGATGGCATGCGGCGAATTTGAAATGTGGCGGGACTACTTGATTCGCCGCCGTTCTCGCCTTGGCGTCGGCCTTTGGCAAAAGCCGGATCGGGTGAGAGAGAGGGGTGGTCGGTGACCGAGGCAAGACAGCCCCCTCTCTCCCCGCGGCCTGCAGGGCGGCAGAAGGGAGAAGACGGAGATGTCCTTGTCATCCTTTTTGGACCGCCTGCCCAACATCGTCTCCTTCTGACCGTGGGCAGGCGAGTCCCTCGTGCCTCCAGGCCTCGCCTTCCGGATGGGCGTGACCGCGGACCTGTTGCACCTCGGGAGCTTCCGGAATGGGGGTAGGTACCTATTGAGTTGTTTCTATTTCATGTGACCGTTATTTGGGCGGGGCGGGCAATGAGGCAGACATGTTGGGAACAGGAACAGGCAGTGAAGCCTAGCTACCTCGTGGCTATGTTCTGATATCGAATCTTTTCGCCATTTTACATTTCTTATTACGAACTACTTCTAATGTTTCTTATTTTTGGTGAAGTCAAAAGCTCATCAGGGGGTTACTGACTTAGCCTGATTTCTTTTTATTTTTCTTTCTCTTCCTTAGCGTGTTTCGAGCTAAAGCTTTCTGTTAGTAGGGAACGGTGATCACTTCATATTTTTATGTGTCCTTTTCACTAGGGGGGTACATCTGGACGGACCAGACGAGTCCCCTCCAATAAATGGTCCGGGGTGGAACGAGATTATCGATCAAAAGGGGAACATATATTCCTTCATTAGGGTATCATCCTGGACAGACCGAGCGATGTACTTCCACTTACTAGGGTAGCCTCCTGGACGGACCAGTCGGTCTATTTCTATTAAATGGCCCATGAGTAGAGAGCATATGTCCTCCATAAGAGTAGTCTCCTGGGCGGACCATGCGAGCTACCCCACAATAACCAACCAGTGGGGAGTGGGTAGGACTGACGAATTCACAAAGGGGCATAACCTACCCTTTTCTACTTGCAAAGACTAGACAGAGTGTTTCTATTTCACGTTGTTTGCAAATAGAAAATACCTCAAACGAAACAATTCCTGGAACAACAATGTCCAGGCAACCAACCAATCAGTGGGGAGAAAAACAGGCATGACGGATTACAACGGGGACAAATGTCTGCATTACCTGCCCTTCGCTATCCAAAAAGGAAGACAGAATATTTCTACTCGTCTCAGTTTGTAGACAGGGAAGATCTCAAAGAGCAACAATCGATTATTAATCGACTTCAAACAATCAGTGGGGAGAAAAGTAGGCATGACGGATTACAACGGGGACAAAAGTCTGCATTACCTACCCTTCTCTATCTGCAAAGAGGGACGACGTTCCTATTCGCCGCTGTTTGCAAACAGAGAATGTCTCGTTCTCAAAAGAGAACCAATATGTCAAGTAGCCCTAAAAGCTAAATGAACCAATACCAACCAATGCCAGTATACAAATACCGGTTTTCAATACAAACAATCAATCAATCAGGTGGACAGAGCCACCCTACCAATCAGGCGTAAAAACACCCTACTTAATCTTACCCGGACCGGACCATACGGACAGTTCTTCGACTCCCTCCTCCAGCGCCCGATCGTTCTCTTACTCCATGTAGCATTCCTGTGGGATTCCAGTCAGGACAATAGGTCACTCAAGAGAGGTCCGTTCAGAATTGGTGAAGTTCTGTCGATCGGCAGCCGGGCTAGGGCCCTCTCAAGGCAGGTATACTCGGATCATTTTAGACGTTCACTTCTTCGTCTGGATCTCTCTTACCGAACCCTATGTCACTGATGGACCCCGCATTGGGACGCCAATTGTTGAAGGTGAGCCCATAATTCTATCGATGCCCAGGCTGCTGGCGCAAACCGCCTCTTAGTTCCCATCCTGAATAGTTACCAAAATAAAGAGACGGGCGCTGGGAGCAGGAATCAAGAACGGAGTTTATTTCTCATGAGGAGAGCCAGTCATTTCGGACACGAAACACAGTGTCTTTCGGGAGGTGCTCTAACAAGTGAGCGTGAGACTCCGGCTTTTATACATTTGCAGAACATTTGATGATACAATCAAGTCAGTGTGTCGCAAAAGGAAAACATTCCTATAATCCTCGTGATGATCCTACTCCACATACGTTCACAATGGGGACCCTTGACCTGCTGATAAGAGGGCAGGGCGATCGTGCAGCTGAGTGTGTCGTAGGGTGTGTGCGCCTGATCATAGCCCAGGGGGTGGGGTGGCTAGGCATACAATAAGGGCAGTAAATGGTATCTCCTGGCTTAGGCGATGGCCTCGGACATGTGTGGTCAGCCGAACTCGGGGGAAGGGGTCATCAAAGGAGTGGTATTCATGCCTACGTGGACAATCGAGCGCGGAGGGAGGGCTCGTCAATAGAGGGGCATTCATGGAAGGGAAGGAGGTGCTGGTCAGGCGCGGCCGTGATTCTCAAGGACAGGGCTTTGCGAAAGAAGAGGGTTTATGACTTGCTCTTATGAGGAGAAGGAGGGGGGGGGTCAGGGTGCATGCGGGGCCAGAGTCGCGCAGAGAGAGAGAGAGAGAGAGAGATCTTATGACCTGTATATGAGAGAACAGGGGCAGTCAGATACAACTGGGGGGCTATGTCAGCTGAGGCGAAGGATGCCTCTTCAAGAGGGAAATGGGGGGGGGGGTGCCTGGGTCAAGCAGGAGAGTTGCCTTTCATAGCAGGGTCGCGCAGAGTGCTGGGTTTCATGGTCTATGTATGTGAGAGTGGGAGAGGGGGGGGTGTGCTCAAATGCGCGCAGGAGGGAAGCCAGTGATTCTAATGAGTGGGCAAGAGGCCAAGGTGCCTAAAATGGCTATCATGTACACATGGGTACAGGCCTTTGCGGGCTGAGGGATGCAGTCAATGCGTTACATTATTTCACGGTGCGTGCAGGGAGGGGAGTGGGAAAAGGGAAATGAACGTTGCCTATGTACATCAATACTTCGTATTTTCCACACGGGGGCCGTCCGCAGCACCAAAGGGGTTAACGGTTTTTATGTTTTTACATATAAATATGATCCAAATTGAAGTGCATGAGCAGAACATGTGGGCAGTAGTTCAGGAATATGAGGAAATGCTGTGGGTCCGGACTGAAGCAACCCCAGACAACCCTCTCTTGTCCGTGGTGAAAAAAACATGGGTTGCTGCCTCTGAAGCTCTCCCTGGTGAGCACTAGGGCTGCGAGCTACTCGAAATTAGTTTAAAACTTACTGCTGCATTGAAAACTGCTCAAACTTGATTTTAATAGCGTTTTTTAACTTGTGTGAAATATCGAGCTGGGGGTACGATTTCTTCTTTCAGTGTAAAGGGAATTTATGTGAGGCACACTGACATCTACTCACCCTATTAATCTTCCTCTTTTCGCCTTTCCTTGCCGCTTTTGTTGATTAAAGGCGGCGGCGGGCGCCATATTGGGTGGGGGCTGGGGCTGCGCTCTAGTCGCGCTGCCCTCCCGCCCTCCCAGACTACTTAGCCTGTTGAACTCGCGACGCTCGCTGCCTCTGAAGCTCTCCCTGGTGAGCACTAGGGCTGCGAGCTACTCGAAATTAGTTTAAAACTTACTGCTGCATTGAAAACTGCTCAAACTTGATTTTAATAGCGTTTTTTAACTTGTGTGAAATATCGAGCTGGGGGTACGATTTCTTCTTTCAGTGTAAAGGGAATTTATGTGAGGCACACTGACATCTACTCACCCTATTAATCTTCCTCTTTTCGCCTTTCCTTGCCGCTTTTGTTGATTAAAGGCGGCGGCGGGCGCCATATTGGGTGGGGGCTGGGGCTGCGCTCTAGTCGCGCTGCCCTCCCACCCTCCTCACGGCCTATAAATGAGCACTAATAACAGACGGCGCAGCGGGCTGGCGCAGCGGGCGCGCGCCGAAGCCGCGCCTAAGCCAAGCCCGTCTGCGCCCGTCAGCGACCGGAACCGGCCCAGGGCCATAACCCCTGGTTCCCGATTGCAGTATTCTTCATTCTATTTAGATGAGTTGAATCCAGGCAAGATACACCCGGATTGTATCACTGTTGCTATTAGCACTGAGGTGGGCACTCCCCCTCCCCCTTGCCCAGGCTGTAGTTATCAGTTCCCCCCTTCTCGTTTACCAGATCATCTAGACCCTAACTATGTTCCACATCTTGCTTCGGACAATACTGCATTGCATGGTTGTCGAGCTGCACTAATTAACATGCGCTCACTCCCTTGTCACAGTTTCCAGGTTAATGAGTTTATTCTTGCTCAGGACCTGGATCTATTGTTTGCTACTGAGACCTGGGCGGATGCCGGGTCAGGCCCGGATTTCTGCAACGCTATTCCAGATGGATATAGCGTCGTCAGACACGACAGGCCTTTAGGAAGAGGTGGAGGCCTTGCAATTATTTACAAGGACATACATCGCACCACGCTCGACCCTATAAATTCTGCTAACTGTGAATCAGCTGCCTTTGCTATCAGCATTACCCCTAAGCATGCTTTTAAGGGTATAATATTATACCGCCCTCCTGGCCCCCGTAATCTTTTTCTCTCCACTTTTTCTGACCAGAACAACAACGTCATAGGCTCAGACAAATATACCATACTGGGTGATTTTAATTTTCATTTGGAAGATCAAGATAACGCAGACACTATCCAACTTATTTCTGACCTTTCCAACTTAGGACTCCATCAATTAGTTAAGGGCAGTACTCATCAAGCTGGACATACCCTTGATGGTCTATTTACTAACGATCCTGACATCTCTGTGTTGGATATCATTCCCATCACATGGTCAGACCACAAGGCTATTATATTCCAGCTAGATAAAAAATCTGTGTATCCCTTATCTTCCAGGCCCCGAAATAGGGTGGGGACTCGCGCCTGGAAAAATGCAGACATCCCTTTGATGCTAGATTCTCTAGCCTCTTCCTGTACTTGGGACGGAAATACCCCTGCATTATCAGCCTCAGACTTTCAGGATTGGATTCGCACTGCCGCTGATTTAGTGGCCCCAGAAAAATGCACGAGACCTAACAGAGCATCCCCTTCAGCTGCCTGGTATAATGAAGATCTTAGACTTCATCGCCAACGTTGCAGGAACTTAGAAAGGCGATGGAGGAAAGCCTACTGTCCTATAGCTAGGCAAACTTATAAAGATGCCCTTGCAGTTTATAAAAAGGCGATTATAACTCAAAAAACGGCTTTTTTTTCGTCGCAAATCGAGACTGCTGCTAACTCTGCCAAAGAGTTGTTCTCTGTTGTCACGACTCTGTCCACACCCCCCTCTGGCCCTGGAGTTGAGCCCTCACAGAATTTTTGCAATAAATTATCCACTTTCTTTACTTCAAAGGTGGTAGATATATATGCATCTTTTAAAGGGGAAACTGAAACTGAATACAGAGGTTGTACTGGGGAAGAAGGGCCTCACCATCATAATCATGATTCTTTCTCACGTTTCTTACCTGCCTCACACGATGATGTCACCAAACTCATTTCTCTTATCAAATCTGGCTCCCCTTTTGACCCATGTCCCCCCTCAGTGATGTCAAAACTCACAGAAGTGATCTCACGCCCCCTTATGGAGATTTGCAACCTTGCATTTCAGACAGGCCAGTTTCCCAATATATGGAAGAAGGCTGTCATAAAACCTCTTTTAAAAAAACCTTCCCTAGATCCCACAGCTGTTGCTAGTTATAGACCCATTGCGTGTCTACCCTTTCCTGCCAAAGTATGCGAATGCCTGATGAATAGACAGCTCTCAGAGTTCGTTGAGATTCACCATCTTCTCGACGAAACGCAATTTGGTTTCAGGAAAGGGCATGGAACAGAGACCGCTTTGCTAAAGGCCTCTGATGAGATCAGGGTGATCATGGATCAGGGAGGAGCGGCTGTCCTGATCCTTCTGGATTTGTCAGCGGCCTTTGACACGGTCGACCATGTCACTCTAGTCGACCGTGTCACAGCCCTGGGGATAAACGGTTTGGCCAGGGATCTTATTTCATCTTTTCTCGCAAACCGTACCCAGACGGTGAAGCTGGGAGATTTTTATTCACCTATCTCTGCTCTCCCCTGTGGAGTCCCACAAGGCTCCTCGCTAAGTCCTATGCTATTTAATATCTACGTAGCGGACTTGGCGAGGGTAATAAAGGCCTATGGGGTTCGGCTCACATCTTACGCAGATGATACCCAGCTGGTCCTGGCTATCCACAAGGACGGCCTTGCTGTGGCAGCTAATTTCCAGAGAGCCATGCTTGAGGTCAGTACTTGGATGACCTCAAATTGTCTTAGGCTCAACTCGGATAAAACCGAGATTATGACCTTTGGAAAACTCTCCCCTGAATGGTCTCCCAGTTGGTGGCCGGAAAAGCTTGGCCACCCACCTGTCCCAGTGGACAAAGCCAGAAACTTGGGAGTGATATTTGATAGCAAGTTGGCTTTTGACCTGCATACCAACAAGGTCATTTCATCATCTTTCTTTATTCTGAAAAAAATAAGGAAACTACTGCCTTATCTTCCTCCCTCAGCTGGGAAGACTTTGGTTTCTACCTTAGTCTTCTCAAAAATAGATTATGGCAACGCTCTCTTTCTTCATACTCAGAAGCGTGTCATAACTAAGCTGCAATCCATTCAGAATGCGGCTGCCAGGATTCTCTTAAACATTCCTCGCCGCAAATCCACTACTCATGGCATTCGTCAGCTCCACTGGCTGAGAGTTGAGAGCCGTATAAAATTTAAGGCCCTCTGTATTGCATATAAGGCAGTACATGCCATAGGACCTAGGTTCCTGACTGAAGCCTTTCAGCTTTATGTCCCTAGAAGGCAATTAAGATCGGCTAACATCAGTCTCCTCCCTGTGCCACGCACAAGAACGGTCACTTGGGGAGACAGGCGTTTTCTTGTAGCCGTACCAAAACTTTGGAATCTTTTGCCACTTGCCATCAAAACTGCACCGAATCTGATGAGTTTCCGCAGGCTCTTAAAGACATGGTTGTTTAACCAGTAAGAGGTTAACTGAATCTAGTAGTTCCACAGCGCCGAGACACCTCAGGGTATTTGTTGCGCTATAAAAGTCGCGTAAATAAATAAATAAATAAATAAATATCAGTATGAGCCGCATGGGTTTGAAGGTGAAGGGGCACCTTCCTGCACAAATACAATAATTGAAGGCATTGTCCACGTTCCATGTGTGCTGCAGAATGTAGTGCATGTAAACATTTCTCCTCATTACACTTGCTCTAGGGAGGCGCAAGGTTTTGGTGCTGCACCAGATTTACGAGTTATTGGAAATCTGTCGCAGCGTCAAAGTCCATGGGTGTTGTGTTGGAACACCCACAGCTACACCCATGGAACGCCTCTTTGTCGCAGAATAAGGCACAGCAGAGGCTTGTGCTGCTATGTCTTACTCCTTATCTACAAAGCTGTGAAGAGCCAAGCAGGGTGGCTTTACGTGGCGTTGTAGATATGGCTAAGCCCTGTGCGCCATCAGAACATCACAAAAAGTGACATTCCCGTGCTGCAGATGACTTGTAAATATGCCCCTAAAAATCAGTGTGGTGTTCTGAACTCTGCCCATTAGCAGAAATCCATTGAATTTTCCTGAGTTTTTATGTAACTCTGTGGAATTTCACAAAGTGAACCTCTGCTGGTTCCACCCATGACTGGTTACAATTCAGAATTGAAATGCAAGGTGAGTGCTGTGTGAGTGCTTGTCCAGTGTTACAATGGGTGCTGTAGGACAGCTGGCTGTTTGGACAAATGTAAGCCTTTGTGTTTGGTTCCTGGAGAACTCAGTGGTAACGGGTAGTTAATACTGACTTACAAATTCTCACGTCTTGTGTCTAGGACCCTGGTTTAGAGGTTGGTAGATGGGATACCCCATCACAAATGCGCTGGTTATCCTGTCCGTCATACTACAAGCGCATTATATCCTATGGAACTTGTAACAAGGCAGGTTGACTATCCATCACATGCGCAAGGGAGTATCCCATCTGCCTAACCATAATTAGGCCATAATTGTTATGTGTGATATTGTACTGCACAATGAGTGTCAAATATTCCTACATGGCTCTATGATAGGGTTGAGCATTTAAGGTTTAGTCTAGGAGGAGATGAGAGTTTTGAAATCTGATTCAGAAAAACAGAAAGAAATGGCACTCTCTAAACGGTACTATCCACTCAGGGGTAAATTGTAGAGATTTTTACATCTTAATTTGTAGACAAGCAACATTAAATATGGACTAAGAAAGAGAAGCTCCTATTGCCTTCTGGTTTGGGTATACAACCCTAAACAGTTTAATAGCGCTTAGGTAGCAAGGGAATCTACTCAAATTTTTTTTGTGTCGGAAATATCTTGGACCTTATTATTAAAGATATTTGCACCATGAGTACTGTTTAATTAGCTAGCAAAATTCGAGGCATTTTCTTTTTTAACACAGATATTTTGCTGCTTTAGCAATACTTTTTGTGAATACCCCACAACTACATACACAGTTCACACATGTATGCGCTATAAGTTAAAAGCTTCAAAAGCTGCCACCAGGCAAAGGCTGCACAAGACATTTCATAGCAGCACCATAGATAATATATGAGGGTAAATAAACTAGAT
The DNA here is from genome assembly GCF_964263255.1 of Lissotriton vulgaris. Taxonomy (NCBI): domain Eukaryota; kingdom Metazoa; phylum Chordata; class Amphibia; order Caudata; family Salamandridae; genus Lissotriton; species Lissotriton vulgaris. Next base: position 1,114,569,310 of record NC_141693.1, on the reverse strand, counting down.
TTTTCTGTGTTATTAACTTTCTTGCTATTCTATTAATCTTTCATTCATTGCATATTTGTTAAAACATCGATAGTGCTGTCACTTCCTGTGATGTCACCCGGGTCGAAGGGTGTGTGATGCCCCTTCCACTACCCCTGGAATTTTTGTGAATAAACAGCTGTGGTCATTTCTGCTATTTTTTGGGCGGAAGCAGTTCTCAGAAAGAAATTTGAGCAATGCTCGGATCATATAATGTATGTTCCGACACTGAAATCAAAACCATGTAAATCCTATTTACACCTTCCTGCTTGTTGGAAATTGGGTCTCTAGTTGACAGTGGTTTGTATTTACACTGTCCAAGTAGGAACTACAATCCTAGCCAGAGTAAGCTAGGTACACACTTTACATTCCCCTATGCTCGCCCTCTGGTAGCTTGGCACAGAACAGGCAGGTTAAAATTAAGAGGCAATGTGTAAAGTATTTGTTTAACACAAATAAACATTAACACAATGAAAACACCACAAAATGGCATGTTTAGTAAAATAGAGAATATTTATTTGAGTAAAACAAGATCAAAATGATAAAGAATAAATGCAAAAACAGTGCTTGGAATTCAATAGTGCTAAAAGGTTACTTGAGGTCACATTGGACCATAGTAAATCCAAAGTTCAGGCCGACTGTGATGGAGGGCAGGTCAGCTACTTATGCAGGCTACGCTGAAGAATGACCTTGGATGGCGCAAAGCGTAGCTGCTGAGACCATGATGCATCAATCTTTTCCTTTTTTTGAGATTAATTCTTGACTGTACGAGTGGTCTTTAGAGATGAGAGATTGGTTGCTCATCTCAGATTACGATATAAATAGTTGAGCAGTATTGGCATTTGTTTTGTTGATCATATAGCTGGCGTAGCCTTACTGCGCTCAAGCCAAACCCTTGTTGTTGTGTAACTTCTAAAAGTGGCATTACTAAAATAGCAATGTCAATACCAACTTTACCACTAAAGAGGAACTATCACCACCATTACAAAGATACAAAAGATGATTAGGCTACATGTTAGACCTGGCATCTTTGGTGTGGTTGTCCTCTATCTTTTTGCCTCTGCCTCCTGTATTTTTGATGCTGTGCTGGATTTCGTTTTTGCTGGTGTAGATGCTTTGGACACTCTGCCACTGCTGATCAGTGCCAGAGTGTAAGTGCTCCGAATTTAAATTGTTATCATGATTGGATATACATGATTGGCATATTTGTATCACCCCGAAGTCCCTAGTAAAGTGCACTGGGTGTGCCAGGGCTGGTGATGACAAATGCTACTAGTGGGCCTGCAGCACTGATTGTGCCACCCACATGAATAGCCCTAAAGTGGTGTCTCGGGCCTGCCATTGCAGTGCCTGTGTGCAGTCTAGGAACTGCTGTGTCCTCCTGGTCAGTGTACCCACTGACCAGGCCTAACCCTTCCCTTTTTGTGCACATTAGTCACCCCTATGGAGGACCCAAGGTACCCCCTTGGGCAGGGTGCAGTGTATGTAAAAGGTAGAGCATTTACTAGTACAAGTGACATGCTCTGGTACTGAATTACAGCCATTTTCGTTTTTCACTATTGTAAGGCTATCTTGCTCCATAGATTAACATGGGGGATGCTGGCTACAGTGGCTTCCAGCATTTCCTCCCATAGGAACAAGATAGGACATAAGTATCTATTATCCCTGAACTCAAAATTTAATAACACATCTTTTAGGAAAGGTTGTTTTTAAATCCTGTGTTTGAGAACAACACTTTTAGAAAGTTGCTGTTCTCTTGTCTGACCCTTCTGTGTGCCTTGGCCTGTTTGTGTATTCACTGTCTGGTTTGAGAGTGACAGGGGCTGGGGATTCCCCGGGAGGCTGGCTGAGTCCGCCCTAGGCTGAATGACTGCATTTGCAACCTGAGTGGTGGGAGGAGTTAGCACCTGGGTCTGAATAGGGCTGTGCCTGCCTGCCACAATGCTGGCTCCACCTCCTGCTGGGCGGCTGAAGACCCTGCCCCTCACTCTGAAAGGAAAGGAGAAGCCAGGAAAACAAAGTACTCAAGAAACACCCAGAACTGGTTCAAACCGGGCTCAGGGCCCACATGCACAAAGAGAACAAAGACTTTTAGGGGTATAAGTACAGGACCCCTGACAACAGAAAATTAGATCATCCTGGAATCAAGAATGAACCTCTGCCAAGGAAAAAGCTGAATCAGAAGAAGGAAGACTATCCTGCTGTTGCTCTGCTGGACTGAGCTGCTGCTTTGCTGCCAAGGAGAGGGGAAGGACTTTGCTGTTGTGCTGTGTCCCCTGTATTGAAGGAATCTCCAAGGGCCTGAGAAGAGCTGGCTCCCTGTTCTGAAGTCCCAGGAACAAAAGGACTTCACCCCCAACTTCCCCGAACTCTGCTGAGAGAGTTCTGTCCTTCCTAGAGTGCTTGATCCAGTTGTGGGGCCTCTGGAAGTTGTACCTGTGTTGGAAGCTTGAAACTAAGCTTGAGAGACTTTTGCAAGTGAAAAGTGTTGCATCGCTCGCTTGCGAAGTCCATCCCCGACAGTGCGAGAAGTTTCCGAGATCGGTCGCAGCGCCTGTTGCCGCTGTCAGAGCCGTTGCATCCTTCGTTTGCGGGACGCACCCGATCGGTGCGGGAAGCCTAACATCGCTGCGAGTGTTGTCGCCGAGCCTGTCGTCGCTGGGTGAGATCGCCGCACTGCTTGCTTGCGGACCGCATCACGTCACTGCGAGTGTTGTCGCAGAAGCCATCGCATCAAGGAGATGCGACAGAGAAGAGAACCCCTGGTTCGCGCTTCGTTGCCCCGGAGATCGTCACAACTCCAGAGATTGCCGCATCGTGCCTTTGCAAGAACAAACTTCCTACGGAACCTACGCACGGGAATCCATACAAGTGACCTTCCTCCCCATACAGACCGGATTCATCGCGACACGCCCACTGCTACAGCGGGGCTGTTGCACACTCCTCCCCAGGGTCTCAGGAGCAACGTATCCCTTGCTTTCCACCGCACCAGCTTCTGCTTTTGGAACTTTGTCGCAACTAAAAGGTACTGTGAGTAAACGTGACGCAACTGTGAACTTTTCACGCATCTGTGGATTATTTTATCGCAAACTAAAGAACTTACATTACAACCTTAGGAACTCTTTTGAAACCATATCCTTGAACTGTGTATGTTGGATTTTTGTCGTTTTGGTCTTGTGTAGTTTAGATTAAATACCTTTATTTTTCTAAACTGTTGTGGAGTCAGTTTGTGGTGTTTTCACTTTGTTACTGTGAGTGTTGGTACAAATACTTTACACATTGCCTTTTGAATAGCCTTGACTGCTCGTGCCAAGCTACCTAGAGAGTGAGCAGGGGTTATCTCAGGGGGTTTCCTCCTTACCCTGACTAGAATCAAGGGTCCCTATTTGGACAGTGGTACCTACCCTTGCCAACTAGAGACCCCCAAGTTCTAACACTACTCCTTCCTAATCACGAATTACAGCTTATAGGTGTTTTAAGGAATTTCCTATGCTATCCTAAGAGAGCAGTAGACCTCACAGTAGTATAAAATGAATGTAGATGTTTGTCACTACCAGGATATGTAAAACTTAAAAATACATGCCCTACATTTTACTTACATAGCACCCGGCCCTTTGGGTTAACAAGGGCCTACCTTGGGGGTGACCTATGTGTAATGAAAGGGAAGTTTAAGGCTTTGCAAATGGTTTTAAATGCCATGTCAAAGAGGCAGTAAACTGCAAACACAGGCCTCCCAAAGGCAGTCCTGAGGCAGGTTTGAAAGGCTACTTGTGTGAGTGGCACAGTCATCAAATTTTTTTCTTTAATTTGCTGAGTTACTTAAAACCATTGCAATACAAAAGCTTTAATTAAAACCATAGGATCATGATACAATGTAAGGTACGCATTTGTAATTTCCTTAAACATTAAAACTTCAAATAAGTTGAATTACTGACAGTTAAAAGGCACTTTGGTACGAGTGCAAATTGCTGCCGGTGTAAGCAATGCAGTCAGTGCAGAGTCTGATGCTGAATGAGACAATGAAATTGGTACAGAAAGATGCTTTATGGTGTATCGAAGCTGCTAACCTCAAAAGGGCTTCCCAGCTCTACCTTAGTTGAAAAAAATCTCTATTCTTTAATTGGATGAATTGTACTATGATCCCTAGTGTATTAACTGCAGGCAAATCTTAGTGACAATGCCTGCACAAAGTGGTTTCCGGTAGGACTGCTCCAAATCTCGGGTGAGGCTTGATCTTATGGTGGCATCTTTTGCTCGACTAATGCAAGAAATCTTACTAGTCTGCAATTTAGTTGTGGTGTTCCTGGATGAAAGCATACCAAAACTGCTTGCCTTCCTTGTGCGAATTCCCATTTGATTGAAGGGGATTTTCAGCAGCTGTCTGCTTTACTGCCACATCTCCTTAAAGGAGCATAGTAGATGTACCATGTCTCCCTGACCGTTTTCGAACAGGCTGCAAGAAGTTGGGGATGATGCCTGCATCCACGGTGGAAGGTTCTGATTGCACAGGATCATGTCAAGGTGAAGCTTTAAGACTTTCAGTTTCCGAGATTTTGGATATCCCAGGTAAAAATATTTTTGAGGGACTAAGATCTTGTAGTTATTCAAAGTAATCCATGCATGACATCTGACCGAAAAGTCAGCTTCATCCTCTACCAATGACAATTGCTTTAGAGATTTCCAGACCAGATTCTTAAAGGCTGCGTGATGGATCCGTGTATTCCACAGGGCAGAGAGCCCAGTGCTTGCCAGAGCATCCTTAAGGTAGGTTCTTAAAGGGGAATTCTCCCTCTGTTGGAGGTCTTGCCATGGAGCTGGTTTATAGTATTTGGGGCCGATAATCTGATCTTATTCCAGCAGATGATGTATGCGCCGTACCTGGTCCATGATTGCTTTAATAAGCCAAACTCCAACCTTAATTGCGCCCAGGAGCTGTTGTTTGGGAGGTTGAACATAGTTCTGTATGCTTTGACTAGAGTTTTGTTCAATAACTTGACGTCTCTGTCTCTCATTATTTCGCTGCCATAGGTTATAGTAGGTAGAATTTTAGCCTCTGCTACTTTCTAAAGGGGGCTTAGTGTTGGACCCGTTAATTTGATGTTAGATTTTTCAAAGTTAATGTTAGCACCAGCCCTTTTCTTTTAATCTGTTCTTGATGTTGTGCGAAGGCTCCTTCTTTGGTGGCACAATCAGTGCTGCAGGCCCACTAGCGATTCAGAAAAGGGGATGGTGATGAACAGAGTGTCTGAATTAAGCAGACCACTCTTAGCCAGTCCAAAGATCAGGGCTTGATCCATCACCGTTATTTAGCTCACTGCACCATCCCAGCTCAGAACCTGGCTATATGCAAATCAGTCTGTCCCTGGCCCAGTGCATCATGGGAACAGGCCCACTAGCAGCATTTAGATTACAGGCCCTTGGTACATGGCACACCACTTTCCAAGGGCCTTACAAGTAAATTAATTATGCCAATCAAGTACATGCCAATGAAACTATGTTTAGGGGAGAAACATGCAATTTCGCACTGGTTGGAAGTGGTAGAGTGCTCAGAGTCCCAAGGCCAACAATAGGATACAGGAAAAGGTGGAGGTAAGCAGGCAAAAAGTTTGGGGAAGACCATCCTAATGAAGATATGTCTAATTCTGCTGCTTTAAAAATAAGGAATATTAGTGATGTATAATTTACTATGTTTTATTTTTGCTTGATGGCGTTATTACACATTTTCACTGGCTTCCAGTTGCTCAAAGGATTTTATTTAAAATCCTCGTGCTGGCATACCGAGCTATCCATCAAACGGGTCCAGCTTACCTGAGGAAAAGATTTTCCCTTTATGTCCCCAACCGCCCTCTCAGGTCAATCAATCTCCACCAAATGAATGTGCCAAAGTTTAAATACAGCAGGCTCGGCGGCCAATCCATCTCTGTCAGAGCGGCGAGAGCTTGGAATACCCTTCCTCTTCATTTGAGAACATCCTCATCCATTACGGCGTTCAGGAAGGGCCTAAAAACCCATTTCTTTAACATCACTGCTTAACGGATGTTTCTCCAACCTGGATATAACTTGATCTGTTCTCCCTCTCTCTCGCGCCAGGATACTATTTTTTAGTAACAGAGCGCGCTATAAAAGCCTCTATAATAATAATTAGATATAATCTTTGCTTGCCCACATTACTGTAGGCTTTGAATTGAAAGGTCCCATGTTAAATGAAATTTTGTATTTCTGTTTGCTGTGCATGATTTTTTTCTCTTAGTTTCAGAGACCCAAGTTTCAACAGCGTGTTATTAAACTGTTACTGTTATTGTTAGTTTCTGTGTGTGAAGGCCGTTATATGTATCTTTTAACCCCTTCGTTGTGGGGGTAATTCCCCTGCTGTGCTGGGGGGAGCACACAGCACCCCGGTGCTGATGACGAGCTTAGCTCGTCATCACCCATGGCGCTCCTGTGCTGATGACGAGCTCAGCTCGTCACGGCCACACCTGTTCCTTAGAACACTCAGCACAGCAGGGGAATTATTCCCTCGTGTGAGCGTTCTAACGGCATGACGAGCTGAGCTCGTCATCAGCACACGAGCACCGGTGGCTGATGACGAGCTGAGATCATCATCAGCATGGGAGGGGTTAAGAAGCTGAACAATAAATCTTAACACCTGCATGAGAGATGGACAAGTGGGAGATGTTCTCTTGTCCGATATCTATGAAGGCCACAAAGCTGAAGTTTTGTTTTGAATGAGACATGAGAAAAAGGTTGATAACAGGAATTTTGTTAATACTTAGGTTTGATTGGTTCCTTCTCTGTAGGAAACAGAAGGGTATCTATATTGTTGAATTTCTTATTTTAATTGTGCGTAACTGACTTAGACAATTAGGCAATTAAACTTGCTCATGACCACCTTTGAAAGCAGATGCCCCTCTGCCTTTCTTGAGACCCCCTGCTTATTGTATTCCTGCTCATAAAAGTAATCTCTTGAGGAAATATATTTCTTATTTGCCTTATTGGAACATGGTTCTGCCTTAGAGGCTTTTTTTACAGATATTTGCTGCTTAAACATCCCCAACTTCATTTCTGAAACCTTGGCTTAGCATTAGGGAGTTTCCCTTCAGGGAGACAGAATCTTCTATGATTTGTGTACAGTAATCCTTGAATAACTTGACTTTATATTTGCTGTTTGACTTGCTTGTATCATATTGACTTATACTTGGGCCTGATGATTATTGCTTTAATACTAACTCGACTGATTTGAGTTAGTAATTTGCTAATCTGTTAAAAAACCTTTATGATTTGAAAATCCATTACTCTTTGTCATTTTTTTGGGGCAAAATGTGCAACACTGTAATTGATAAGTCATTGAACTTTGGATGTTAAGCCACAATTTGAGTCAAACATCCATCCACTCAAGTATTGCTGAGATTCAAGACTTGCATCAAGCCTTTGCATGGTGCAAAACCCCTGTCCTTTGGCTACCTAGTATGGAGCAAACATATATTGTTCCACTCTACATAATATGTGTGGAGGTCGTTTTATGTTGAGGGGTGAGCTGGTGCTATTTACTGATAACAGACGAATATTTTCACTTCACTCATAGCATTTAAAAGAATGGAAGGCTTGTGCACCTTCCAGAATTTGAGCAAATAACCAACAAAACCAAGCACACAATTTAGTGACTTTTTTAAGAATAAAATAATGTATTGTATAAAATATTTGAACTTATTTTATAGATTTGTTTACTAACGTCCATATATCACTTTTGATTTTTAAAAAGTAACTCAAAATGACTTTGCACTAGATTTACTGCTCTTTTGCGTTAAAATCAAGCAATGTGATGTTGCCCCAAACATGATGTCATTAAGTTAGAGAAACATTTCTCAGTACTTAAACTTTCCTGGATATACCAGTAGGCCTAGTGACATAGTACTGTGTTTTCATGCAATGCAGCACAGGAACAAAGTTGTTGCCCTCCATTACATCAAGAGGAAAATATAATAGTGATTTAAGTAATTTTGCATTACTTAATTTACACCCAATTAACATGATTACTCTATTGTGAAAACCTTTGCAATTTCTAGGAGAAATTATCATGCAAGATGTACCATTAAGATAATGTTTGAGCTAGAGAGGCAATTCAGGTAGATGTTTTTACCTGAGCAGGCCATTCAAGTACTTTTTGAGTGTAATCTACAAATCCAAATGTGAGCGGCTGTGTTTTTACCATGAATGCCAATTCTTTTAAAGTGCGTGGTAAACAAACATTTCAGTTAGATTTCTTGCAAGAGTGAAATGTTTGGGTAATTTGTGAGCAAAAAACTACTAATCTGAATGTGAGCAGCAGTTTTTTAATGGGAGAGACCCAAAACCTACTCAAAATTACATTTTTGAGATGAACTTTTGCCTGATAAGACCGTTTGGGTAATTATTTGAGCGTGAGATGCATTTTGATTGAGTGCATACTTTCTAATAATTTTGCTTAAACATGCTACACCAAACTATGTGAGAGCAGGACAGTGCCATAGTTACCAAAGGTATGCCACAGCTGCTCTCTTCCCAAGCGAACGTGCACAGTATGGCTACCTAGCACCATTTTTAAGTTTAGAAGAGGTTGGGATTGGCATAGGTGAATGTAAGAGGGCGGGTCTGATAAACAGGCGTGGAGGCGGTAGTGGAGGTTTAAAGGAAACAGGTTTATTGAATACAAAGGATGAGGTGACGGGATTTGGCAGGGAATCTTCAAACTTGTCTTCTTCTTCTTCCGAGGTCTCCGGGGAGGTGTCAGGCGATGAAAGGGCTCAGGTGGTTTTTGTCCGATCTTCAGGACGTGGTGGCTTGCCCCGGTGGCTCATAAGAGAAGGGAAATAAAGGAGGGTATTGTGAGAACTCTAAATAAAGTTCCTGGAACAGGAGTAATACCCTCACCACACCTTTCGTGTCTAGGGTCTGTAAAAATGAATGGGGTAACGTGAGGGGGAGGGGGAAAGTGGGATAAGTCAGGATAGGGGAAGTTTAGGATACCTGCAGAAGTTTTATAGTGCCTAGGAAGGTTGAAAGTGCTCATACGTAGGATCATTCACAGGGTCTGGGCAAGTATCGACAAGAGTGCACAGTGCCGATAGAAGTAAATGCCGTCAAGAATAAATGTAACGCCATGCATTTAAATACCCCGTGTGGATACTCGTGGTTTAGCTTTTTACTCAATTGCACAATGCCCTTAACAAACAACAGTCATGAACGTTCAATCTCCCTCCCAGTATCTTTTTCCTCCCGCTTCCCGATACAATTCCCTCGAGTCGGTATTACTCTCCAACCCTGCCGTAACTCTTCCTAGACGATTTACAAAAAGGGGCTTGTTTCCTTCCCAGTGTAAGAATTGGCTTTTGTAGTTTGGTTTGCCCTGTTCCCATCATGCACTGGGACAGGAACAGACTAATTTGCATACAGCCAGGTTCTGAAACTGGGATGGTGCAGTGAGCTAAAAAACGGTGTTGGATCTAGCCTTGATCCCTTGACTGGGTGAGAGTTTTCTGCTTAATTCAGAGACTCTGTCCCTCACCACCCCTTGTTGTAAGTAACTCTTCCTAGAGTCACGGCCGCTCTCCAGCATCCACCGGACACCACCATTCCTCGCACCAGCTGTCGTCGTCGACGTCCTGTTCGGGGCTGAACTGGGTCTCCTCGGGTCTCGCGTCTTCGGTCTCCTTCTCTGCACTCCTTTCTCCGTCTTTGGCGTGGACGACGATTGACTCCGCACTTGCCTCTTTGTAGCGTTCCGTCATTCGTCCTGCCGTACCGTATCCGGGTTGTTCCTCCTCCTCTTTCGGGTTACGGTATTCATCGCTTCCGTCTTCCTGAGGAGAGACAGTAAAGGATCGTGGGTGTTGCAGTCCGCTTTTAGGCCACGGCAAGGTACGATTGTCCTCTAGAACGGCCACTTCCTCACAGTGAAGAATGTGACTGTGGAGATTAGCATGATGAACCCTTCTATTTTGTGGGTTGAGCTTCTCAAAGACAGTTACTGAATAAAAGCAGTCTGGCACTAGAACAGTGCCTGGCAACATCTCCCAGTTATTTCACTACCAGGGAGTTCTCCATTCAAAATCTCTACACCCACTTTAGTTGTTTTGGTCCCTTTGGTGCCTTCAGACCCTTATCTGATGATACCTCCCTCTTACCTTCTGAATCATTTCTTAGCTTGCTCATAGTTTGTGACTGCTAATCAGCACATCCTCCTGTTATCCTCTCCATTGGCATGTTACACCACTCAGCAATTTCACTGTATACCTGCTTACTCATCCAGACAACCATCTTCATCCATTTATGGCAATCCTTTGGCCTCTAATTGGCTATTTGGCTCTAGGCCTGATTCTCGGTAGGATGAGGGTTACAGACAGTATTTCCTCACTGGGAAAGAGGTAAACCTTATAATGCTATTGGTGATGCATATTCTACACGTTGTATGTTTAGTATTACATACATCTCATGATGTATTCTGTGTCTCGTCATTCAAGATATCGGAGCGGTGGTTCTGAGAAAATAGATCTCAGCTGTATTGGGCATGAATTCGAAAAAATGACTCTGATGTTGTTTCTCTTCCCCAATTTTTCCTTACATTCTTAATCTTTTTATTACTATGGAATGTCTGGTCAAAACAGGTGGAGGACTTGGACTCTTAACAATACGTAGATTACCTTTTACCCTCAATTCCAGACAGGCTTATCCTTGGACCCTTAGGGCATTATATAAAGCATACAAAAGCTGATAGGAAAAATGCTTCCACAAATCTAAACCTCTGGCAATCGCTCAGAGTAACTTTCCAACCCAATGTTTTTCACTCAGTGTGCTACACTAGGCGGAGGCCCATTATGTGGAAATCCGTATTGACCTTGTTCCTAATGGGAGCAATCCATTCTGAACAGCCAGGGAAGACCCCCTCAGGAAGACAACGCAAGCAATCTCAGACACTGCTAACCATTTTATTTCTTGTCAGTGAGGTTTACGGTGCATCCTGGGCCACAGAGAGCAAGGAACTTATGTTTGGTCATATCCTTGACACCATACAGTGTTACATTACAAACAAAAGAAGTAGAGAGGAAAGATTGTAAATAATCTGAAACACTACCTATCACTCTGAGTAGAGTTCCAAAACATTGTTTTATTCCACTGAGCTATCCTAGACAGATCAATTGCCAATGGTTGTGACTATTTGTTAGCATTCCTTCCATCACCATTTGTATGTTTGGTGCACAACATAGGGCACACCCACACTGACAATTACTTTTCAAGAGTGCTTTCACAAGGAGAAATTATGCTGCACACGCATATGCTTTCAAGTCATTGTAATAAAAAGGCATCAGAAACACCAACACATTTTGAACTTTTTGGCCTTGCTTTTGTTGAACATTGACTGTCCGTCCTCAATTCTTTTTATCACCAATTGTAGTACCATAAAAAAGGACTAAAGTGACCAGTGGCGTTGCCGGTGTGTCATGGGCTCTAGAGAAAAGAAGAAAATAGGCCCCCTAGTCATTGCTTGAACTGTGGAATTCAGCTAAAATCATCAGAGTTCAGAGATCCCTCAACCGCCTGAGCCCTGATGCCCCTGCACCTGCTGCACTAATGCAAGCTATGTCCCTGAAATTGACCAGTGCTATAGAAAGAGGGCAGAGTTTGAGGAAATTTTTGCAGTATTTTCACTTCATAAAATATGTATGAATTATCACTATCTTTTTTCTTTACTACTGCAGAGGTGAAAACTTCCCATATGAATTGCTAATATTTTTAAAGAATTGACCATAGCAACGCTTCTTCAAAGGAGTACATCATATGTAAAATGAACTCCTATGAGACTACACACAGGAATATAAATGCATCTCAACAAAGAATGTGTATGTAAAGTCCTCATTATATGTATTTGCACTTAACACTTATGTCCAAATTAAGTAACCAACCCAATCAATATAAAAGCAAACTAAGGGCACCCATTTACCACACATTAGTAAACATGACTATATGGCCAATTAGCATGTGTGGAGTTGACACATCAATGACAATGGTCATTGCAAGGAATCTGGAAGATTATATGTAGTTCCTGATTGAAACTGTGATAGTAGTAGCCAAAACTATGAAGGTGCTACACCTTTGTGCAAAAGGGTAATCAGTTGTACTTTGCTACTTGTAAGTGGTATACCACAGCTGACAATCAGCCACATCTGATTTGGGGCCCACCGGTGGGGGGTGGGGCGGACAGCACCGACAAGGACTCCGATTAAGGTGTGACAAAGGCTGCTTTATTGGAAGCAGGTGCACCTCACAAAATTATCCCTTGGCCTGTGCTGTACAACACTACGCCTCGCTAAATAACAACTTCCTAACAGGACCCCCCAACCCCTCCCCTAAACATGGTTCCCCAAACACCAAACATGAACAATTAGCCAAAGTAACCTTGCCTCCCTACCTAACTAAATAACCTGTTGCACTTATCCCCCCTCCCTTCAGAAAACAGACCTCCTAAATTCTCCCAGCCCTTAGGGAAAAACCGCTACTCGAAATTCGGCTGTCGGCTTTTGACCCCCCCCTTAAGACGCCTGAACCCTAGGATACCTGCACACTCCTAGCGCTCTAGCCAATGCCTCTTTCAGATGAACGATGTACAATTCCATCCCGTACCTGGAAAGGTGAACCCCGTCCTCCCTAAAAAAATATACTGCCCCATACCTCAACTCTGGATGTTCCATCATGCTCATCCTCTGCTTCTCACAAAACCCCCCCATTTCCCTATTGATATTCCAATGGGTCCTATCTATGGCTCCCGGCCTCTCCGCCCCCCTCCAAAACCTTTGCGGAACCAACTCAGACCAAATCACATGACAGCCTGACCACTTGTGCCTTATCTCCAATAGATCCCTCTTCATTTGTTTCACAAGGGCGATCCCCTTGCACTGGACCAAATCATTTTCCCCCAAATGAATATCCACCTCATCTGGGCACACCCTCCTTTTACCACTTTGTTCAATGCTGGCAACAGTTCAGCCACCTCATGCCCCCTTTTCCCTGCCAATTACAGTGAAACAGCCTTGGGTCTAACTCCAAGTTCAAATTGTGTTATTTCTCCCACTCAGCCCTCTCTGCACGCTTCACAAAAGAATGTCCTATTATGCAAATCTCCATGACTGCTGCAGACGGCCGCGCCACCGCACCTGCAAAGACACAGATGTAAGATTGTGAAAAGGCATGTCGGTCATTGCTCCTACCCCCTCAGCCTGACATACTTCTTGTAGCAATCAGACCGCCAACGCCCCAAATGTATAAGGTCTGCCTTTCCCCAACCGCGCCTTGCTGCCTTTGTTGCGGCTCCGATCCGGAACGAGTATGTTCCAAAAAATGCTGGGTCCTCACCCATGACCCGTAGGGCGTGCCGCAGGACCCATAATAACTGAGCTGCCATCACCTTGCCCCTTTCCATCCGTGCAAACACTTCCCTCGACCGCAACAGACGCTCCGACGCAAACAACCGTCCCCACGCTGCTGGGCAGACCGTCTGTGATGCCACCGGACTCATCACCACCCATGTTCCAACACCGCGCTGGTCCGTTTGTGAACGCCTCAGACGCACCGCCACCTACGTCGCCATCAGGTCCACCTCCCCCCAAAGGATCCCCGGTCTACCTTTTCTCCCCAGCAGCTCCGAAACTCTGAAAGCTCAAAAAAACATCCACGACATGAGTGTGGAAAACAACACAGTCTCACCCTGGTCACGACAAACCGCCGGCAACACCCGCAACAGTCCCTCGAGCATGCCCTCTGTAACTATGCTGGTTGACCTTGGCCCCTTTCTCCCTTGCCCATCCCTCCAAAAGCTTTGCACCCAGCCCCCCGCGGATGCTGCGTACCCCCACCACAACTTGCCCATGAAAGCCACCGCCGACAATTTCCCCGCAATCGTCACCTTCAACAAATCCTTATCCATCATGCTCAGCATAAATTGCACCACTTGCTCCTCCCGACGCCAACGCCCCCTCTGGTTCACAGCTCCTCCTTCCAAAAACTCACCCATGCCTGCTCATATGCTCTCCATGTAGACGCGGCCACCAACGCTCTTACCAGCTGTATGACCCGGCTTCTCCTACCGCCCATAATTCCACCGGTAATGGCGTCTTGCAGTCGTCCACCTCCATGGCTAGCCCATGGAACCTCCACCACTGTGAACAAGACAAAGCATCCGCAATATCATTGTCCACCCCTGGCACATGCGGAGCTTGTAACAATATGTCATGCTCCAAACAGTGCATCACAAAGACATCACTTTCAACAGCTGTGGGTCCCTGGCCGACTGCCAATTTACCACCTGCACCACCGCCATATTGTCCACCTTGAACAGCACCCTCTAGTGCTCCAACTCCAGCGCCCAGACGGAGACTGCCACCACCAGCGGAAAAAGCTCCAAAAAGGCGATGCTCCGCCCCCACCTTGCCAGTGCTCTGGCCATTGTTCGGCACACCACCTGCCCCCCAATACAATCCGAAACAGCCTACCCCCGCCGCGTCCGCCGACATGGTGGAGCCCCATACCCAGTCTTCCGGGGGCGCCATGGGCACACCATTGAAACGCCGCAAAAACACCCGCCACATACGCAAGTCTTACTACGTCCCCGCTGACAAGCGCAAATGTTGATGTGGCAGGGTCAAACCCAACAGCGCCAGTCCCAGCCTTCTGCAGAAAGTACGCCCCGCTCTCACAACTCGGCATGCGAAGTTCAAGTGTCCCAGCAGCACCTGAACGTCCCGCACCCTCACTTTCTGTTTGACCAACATGCCATCCACCAGCGCCAACATCTTCGCCCCCTTCTCCTCCGACAGGCGTGTTTCCATGGCCACTGAGTCGAGCTCAATTCCCAAAAATGACTGCACCGTACTGGGACTGTGCTTCTTTTCTGGCGCTAAGGGCACCCCGAGGTAGCCCATGAGTTCGGTGAAACTGTCCAGCTGCTGCTGGCAGTCCGTTGAACCAGGCCATCCCACTAGGAAGAAGTCATCCAGATAGTGTGTCATTGTGCGTGAGTCTGAGGCCAGGAAAAAGCCCACTGTGGAAAAGAACTAAAATGCTCAAACGACGTGGCGCACACCATGGGCAACGCCTTATCCACAAAAATGTCCCCGTCAAACTGGATTCCCAACAACTGATGATCCTCCGGATGTACCGGAAGCAGCCTGAACGCCTACTTGATATCGCATTTTGCCATGAGGGCCCCTGCTCCTACCGCCGCCACCATCCGCTGTGCCACGTCAACTGATGCGTATCCGGGTTGTTCCTCCTCCTCTTTCGGGTTACGGTATTCATCGCTTCCGTCTTCCTGAGGAGAGACAGTAAAGGATCGTGGGTGTTGCAGTCCGCTTTTAGGCCACGGCAAGGTACGATTGTCCTCTAGAACGGCCACTTCCTCACATCCCCTTTCCCTTGCTGTCCTTCTACTAGAGTCTGTCCTTTGGGGATATCGGGATAAGTAGTCAGCATTGCCTTGTTCCTTTCCTTTTCTGTGTTTGGTGTGAAATCTATATGGTTGTAAAGATAGAAACCATCTAAGTACCCGTTCGTTATGGCCTTTATTTCTGGATAGCCATTCTAGAGGGGCATGATCAGTAAAGAGTGTAAACTCCCTCCCTTCCAGATAATACCTCAAGGATTCGATGGCCCACTTGATGGCCAGGGCCTCTTTTTCAATAGTCGCATAGTTTTTTTCTCGTGGAAATAATTTGCGACTGATATATAAGATCGGTTTCTCCCCTTGTTGAGTTTCTTGTGATAGAACTGCTCCCAGGCCTTGGTCAGACGCGTCTGTCTGCAAAATGAATGGTCGGGTATAATCAGGACTGATCAAAACAGTACCTGACGTTAGAGATTGTTTCAAAGTGTTAAAAGCTCTTACTACCTCAGCAGGAGGGACTTCCAGGATTTTTTCAGTTTGACTATTTTTCTGTAGCAGATCCGTTGGAGGAGCAGCCAGCTGAGAAAAATTAGGGATGAATCTTCTATAGTACCCTAACAGCCCTAAAAAGGCTCTCAAATCTTTTTTATTTCTGGGGAGTGGTATTTGTGAAATGGCTGTCAGTTTTGATTTCTGTGGTCTTATCACTCCTTCTCCTAATAGGTACCCTAAATATTTTACTGTCTGTGCAGCCAAATGACTTTTAGCAGGGTTTATTCTCAATCCATATGACCCTAGAGTTTGTACCACTTGAGAAAGATGAGACAGATGCTGTTCCCAGCTATCACTGTATATCACAATGTCGTCAATATAGGCCCCAGCATAGTTGGTATGGGGCCTCAACACTATGTTCATGGCTCTCTGAAAGGTTGCTGGTGCCCCGTGTAAACCAAACAGCATTACCTTGAATTGATATAACCCATCCGGGGTGGAAAAAGCAGTTTTTTCCCTATCTTCCTTTCTGAGAGGAATTTGCCAGTAGCCCTTACATAGATCTAAGGTGCTAATATACTTGGCTCTCCCTATTCTCTCTACCATTTCGTCCACCCGTGGGAGGGGGTAGGTATCAAAGTCAGAAATCGTATTTACTTCACGGAAGTCTATGCAAAATCTAACTGACCAATCAGGTTTGGGTACCAGTACAATGGGCGAATTCCATTCGCTCCTAGAAGGTTCAATAATATCCATTTATAACATGTTTTGTATTTCTTCTCGTATCACCTGTTGGCGTGCTTCAGGTATACGATAGGGTCTTAGCTTAACTCTTTTCCCCAGTGGAGTTTTGATGACATGTTCGATCAAAGTAATCCTCCCTGGTTGGGTGGAAAAGACATGGGATAGAGTTTGCAATTTCTGAATCAACTCTTCTTTCTGAGGGTTCCGGTAGCTCAGTATCAATACTCTGTTGAAACAAGGGACTTGAGGACTCTATCACATGTACTGTTGTCGGTGCGGGTCCTTCCCACTTTTTAAGCAAATTAATGTGATAGATTTGGGTTGTATGTTTGTTGGCATCAGTTTCAATGCAATAGGTATTGGGAGTGACCTTTGCAATGACTTTATAAGGTCCTCGCCATTGTCCCAACAGCTTTTGATCTGAGGTGGCCATCATGAGTAAAACAAGGTCCCCTATCTGGAAGGACCTAGTCTTAGTCCCTTTATCGTATTGCCCCTTTTGATCACTCTGTGCGTTCTCCAGATTGGTTCGGACAATATCTCGAATTTGTCTCAAATGTGTTTTCAAGTTTGAGACATACTCCGGAAGGGGTTTTGTAGTGTCAGGCTCATTTTCCCATTGTTCTTGAGCCATGTCAAGTAAAGTACGGGGTTTGTGTCCGTACAACAGCTCAAAAGGAGAGTGTCCAGTACTTCTCTGTTCCTTACACCTAACGGCAATGAGCGCTAATGGAAGTATATCCTCCCACTTCCGGGCTTCTAACGCCAGTAACTTTTTTAGCGTGGTCTTAATGGTGGCATTGTATCTTTCCACTAAGCCATCTGTTTGGGGGTGATAGGCTGCTGTTTTAATTTGTTTCACACCCAACTGAGTACAAATGTCTCTCATCATTTTGGAAACAAAAGGAGTTCCCTGATCCGTTAGAATCTCTTTTGGAAATCCCACCCTAGCAAAGATTCCAATCATAGCTTTTGATATGTTAGCAGTGTCTGGTCGTCGAAGGGGTACTGTTTCTGGAAACCGCGTAGCATAATCCACAAGTACCAATACATAACGACAACCACTGCGTGAGGGCAACAAGGGTCCTATTATGTCCATGCCTACTCGACTAAACGGCTCATCAATAACAGGGAGGGGACGCAAAGGTACTCTGGGAGGTTGGTATCGACTATGTTTCTGGCAAATTGGGCACTCCCTACAATATTGTTTCACCTGTTGGTATATTCCTGGCCAATAAAACCGTTCTAGAATGGTTTTCTCCGTTTTCTCTGCTCCAAAATGTCCCCCTAATAAATGACTATGTGCTAGATACAACACTTTATCTTGAAACAGCTTGGGAACTAACAACTTGGCTTTCTGACTGGGACCCCCTTTCCTATATAGTAAGCCCCTTTTGACAAAGAAGTATGGACATACGTGTTGTGGCTCCTCACTGTCATGGGCTTTACTCCATGCTTCTTGGAGTATGGGATCCTCTCTCTGGGCAGCATGAAAATTCCTGTCTGTTTCCCTGGGATTCTCTTTAGGGATAATCGGCATGACTACTGGAACTTTCCCTCTCTCCGCCCGTCTTTGCCTTCTACTTTTCCGTTGCTTAGACT
Source organism: Lissotriton vulgaris (assembly GCF_964263255.1). Lineage (NCBI taxonomy): Eukaryota > Metazoa > Chordata > Amphibia > Caudata > Salamandridae > Lissotriton > Lissotriton vulgaris. The sequence goes on along the minus strand of NC_141693.1, from coordinate 1,114,551,045 downwards.
GGGGCCATTCCTTCCCAGTATCGGTGGAGAAAGGTGCAGTGGATAGCCAGTTGTCTTCGGACCTAGGAGCGTTTTGTAGTAATTGGGTCAACTTGGGATAATCATTCCCTAGGGTTACTTGTTCCGGTAAACGTGGTATAAGACCCACAGTCATGGGGGTACCATCATCCTGAGAGTGTTGAATTTGCACTTGAGCAGTGGGGTAGGGTTTCGTGTCGCCGTGAACACATTTAATAGGCACCATTCCATCTATGGGTCCTAGCGTATTCCCCAAATCCTGAGGTCTGACTACACTTTGTAAGCACCCCGTATCAGCTAAAGCAGTTAAAGGTTGTCCATTCACTGAAACTGTACATCTCTAAGGGGGTGATTTTCTTTCTGTAGGGGAGCAGTAGTAATTGCGGACCATTCCTATCTCCATAGGTTCTTCTTTCTGTGGACAAAATCTCGCTATATGACCCATTCCTCCGCACTGAAAACATTGTGGACCTGTAGTTGGTGGACGTATAGGGAATGGAGCACTCATAGGGGGGGACTTGGGATGAAAGTCAGGGTTTCAGGTTTCTTTTGCATAGGAGGCCGGGGATGTCTAATTCCAGTATGGCCTTCGGTTTTCCCTGCAGTCTCGTCTTTTCCTTTTTGGAAGTCTAAAGCTCTATGATAAGCACTTGCTATTTCAACAGCGGTTTCTAGGGTGAGGTTAGCCTGTTGTCGCATCCATCTTTGAATTGGGGGGTGTAGAGATGTCAGATATTGTTCTAGATAGATCTGGCCCATGATTCCGTCCTTATCTGTAGTAGCAGGTTTAAGCCATCGATCGGTCATATCCTTTACTCGGAAGTACAGAGCACGTGGGGTTTCTTGAGGCCCTTCTTTCATTTGCCTCAACTTCACCCTATATGTTTCTTCATCTATACCTAATCTTTCCAAGATACACTTCTTAATGTCAGCATAAGGTACTGCTCCTTGTAGAGTTGCTGCCTGGTATGCAGCTTGTAAGTCAACTGATAACAAAGGTCCTAAGTATTGGCCCCATTTTTCGGCTGGCCAGGAGGCTGCAGTGGCCATTCTCTCAAAATTATTAAAGAAAAAATCAGGGTCATCTCCTGCTACATATCTTTGTAGCACTACAGAAGGTAGGGTGGTAGGGCCTTTTTGTTGTCCTAGTACTTCAGTAAGTTTGCCCATAGCAGCCTCATGTGTTTGTCCTTGACCCGAAATGACTTTTTGGATCTTTTCCCGGTCTTCTTCAACAACGTTTAGAAATCGCTCCATGATTTTTCCCAGGTGTTCCTGATTTTCGGCCATCTTTGCCATGGCGGCCTCCATCTTGCTTTCAGATCCCACTTCTGACACCACTTGTAAGAGGGCGGGTCTGATAAACAGGCGTGGAGGCGGTAGTGGAGGTTTAAAGGAAACAGGTTTATTGAATACAAAGGATGAGGTGACGGGATTTGGCAGGGAATCTTCAAACTTGTCTTCTTCTTCTTCTGAGGTCTCCGGGGAGGTGTCAGGCGATGAAAGGGCTTGAGTGGTTTTTGTCAGATCTTCAGGACGTGGTGGCTTGCCCCGGTGGCTCATAAGAGAAGGGAAATAAAGGAGGGTATTGTGAGAACTCTAAATAAAGTTCCTGGAACAGGAGTAATACCTTCACCACACCTTTCGTGTCTAGGGTCTGTAAAAATGAATGGGGTAACGTGAGGGGGAGGGGGAAAAGTGGGATAAGTCAGGATAGGGGAAGTTTAGGATACCTGCAGAAGTTTTATAGTGCCTAGGAAGGTTGAAAGTGCTCATACGTAGGATCATTCACAGGGTCTGGGCAAGTATCGACAAGAGTGCACAGTGCCGATAGAAGTAAAAGCCGTCAAGAATAAATGTAACGCCATGCATTTAAATACCCTGTGTGGATACTCGTGGTTTAGCTTTTTACTCAATTGCACAATGCCCTTAACAAACAACAGTCATGAACGTTCAATCTCCCTCCCAGTATCTTCTTCCTCCCGCTCCCGATACAATTCCCTCGAGTCGGTATTACTCTCCAACCCTGCCGTAACTCTTCCTAGAGTCACGACCGCTCTCCAGCATCCACCGGACCCCACCATTCCTCGCACCAGCTGTCGTCGTCGACGTCCTCTTCGGGGCTGAACTGGGTCTCCTCGGGTCCCGCGTCTTCGGTCTCCTTCTCTGCACTCCTTTCTCCGTCTTTGGCGTGGACGACGATTGACTCCGCACTTGCCTCTTTGTAGCGTTCCGTCATTCGTCCTGCCGTACCGTATCCGGGTTGTTCCTCCTCCTCTTTCGGGTTACGGTATTCATCGCTTCCGTCTTCCTGAGGAGAGACAGTAAAGGATCGTGGGTGTTGCAGTCCGCTTTTAGGCCACGGCAAGGTACGATTGTCCTCTAGAACGGCCACTTCCTCACAGTGAAGAATGTGACTGTGGAGATTAGCATGATGAACCCTTCTATTTTGTGGGTTGAGCTTCTCAAAGACAGTTACTGAATAAAAGCAGTCTGGCACTAGAACAGTGCCTGGCAACATCTCCCAGTTATTTCACTACCAGGGAGTTCTCCATTCAAAATCTCTACACCCACTTTAGTTGTTTTGGTCCCTTTGGTGCCTTCAGACCCTTATCTGATGATACCTCCCTCTTACCTTCTGAATCATTTCTTAGCTTGCTCATAGTTTGTGACTGCTAATCAGCACATCCTCCTGTTATCCTCTCCATTGGCATGTTACACCACTCAGCAATTTCACTGTATACCTGCTTACTCATCCAGACAACCATCTTCATCCATTTATGGCAATCCTTTGGCCTCTAATTGGCTATTTGGCTCTAGGCCTGATTCTCGGTAGGATGAGGGTTACAGACAGTATTTCCTCACTGGGAAAGAGGTAAACCTTATAATGCTATTGGTGATGCATATTCTACACGTTGTATGTTTAGTATTACATACATCTCATGATGTATTCTGTGTCTCATCATTCAAGATATCGGAGCGGTGGTTCTGAGAAAATAGATCTCAGCTGTATTGGGCATGAATTCGAAAAAATGACTCTGATGTTGTTTCTCTTCCCCAATTTTTCCTTACATTCTTAATCTTTTTATTACTATGGAATGTCTGGTCAAAACAGGTGGAGGACTTGGACTCTTAACAATACGTAGATTACCTTTTACCCTTAATTCCAGACAGGCTTATCCTTGGACCCTTAGGGCATTATATAAAGCATACAAAAGCTGATAGGAAAAATGCTTCCACAAATCTAAACCTCTGGCAATCGCTCAGAGTAACTTTCCAACCCAATGTTTTTCACTCAGTGTGCTACACTAGGCGGAGGCCCATTATGTGGAAATCCGTATTGACCTTGTTCCTAATGGGAGCAATCCATTCTGAACAGCCAGGGAAGGCCCCCTCAGGAAGACAACGCAAGCAATCTCAGACACTGCTAACCATTTTATTTCTTGTCAGTGAGGTTTACGGTGCATTCTGGGCCACAGAGAGCAAGGAACTTATGTTTGGTCATATCCTTGACACCATACAGTGTTACATTACAAACAAAAGAAGTAGAGAGGAAAGATTGTAAATAATCTGAAACACTACCTATCACTCTGAGTAGAGTTCCAAAACATTGTTTTATTCCACTGAGCTATCCTAGACAGATCAATTGCCAATGGTTGTGACTATTTGTTAGCATTCCTTCCATCACCATTTGTATGTTTGGTGCACAACATAGGGCACACCCACACTGACAATTACTTTTCAAGAGTGCTTTCACAAGGAGAAATTATGCTGCACACGCATATGCTTTCAAGTCATTGTAATAAAAAGGCATCAGAAACACCAACACATTTTGAACTTTTTGGCCTTGCTTTTGTTGAACATTGACTGTCCGTCCTCAATTCTTTTTATCACCAATTGTAGTACCATAAAAAAGGACTAAAGTGACCAGTGGCGTTGCCGGTGTGTCATGGGCTCTAGAGAAAAGAAGAAAATAGGCCCCCTAGTCATTGCTTGAACTGTGGAATTCAGCTAAAATCATCAGAGTTCAGAGATCCCTCAACCGCCTGAGCCCTGATGCCCCTGCACCTGCTGCACTAATGCAAGCTATGCCCCTGAAATTGACCAGTGCTATAGAAAGAGGGCAGAGTTTGAGGAAATTTTTGCAGTATTTTCACTTCATAAAATATGTATGAATTATCACTATCTTTTTTCTTTACTACTGCAGAGGTGAAAACTTCCCATATGAATTGCTAATATTTTTAAAGAATTGACCATAGCAACGCTTATTCAAAGGAGTACATCATATGTAAAATGAACTCCTATGAGACTACACACAGGAATATAAATGCATCTCAACAAAGAATGTGTATGTAAAGTCCTCATTATATGTATTTGCACTTAACACTTATGTCCAAATTAAGTAACCAACCCAATCAATATAAAAGCAAACTAAGGGCACCCATTTACCACACATTAGTAAACATGACTATATGGCCAATTAGCACGTGTGGAGTTGACACATCAATGACAATGGTCATTGCAAGGAAGCTGGAAGATTATATGTAGTTCCTGATTGAAACTGTGATAGTAGTAGCCAAAACTATGAAGGTGCTACACCTTTGTGCAAAAGGGTAATCAGTTGTACTTTGCTACTTGTAAGTGGTATACCACAGCTGACAATCAGCCACATCTGATTTGGGGCCCACCGGTGGGGGGTGGGGCGGACAGCACCGACAAGGACTCCGATTAAGGTGTGACAAAGGCTGCTTTATTGGAAGCAGGTGCACCTCACAAAATTATCCCTTGGCATGTGCTGTACAACACTACGCCTCGCTAAATAACAACTTCCTAACAGGACCCCCCAACCCCTCCCCTAAACATGGTTCCCCAAACACCAAACATGAACAATTAGCCAAAGTAACCTTGCCTCCCTACCTAACTAAATAACCTGTTGCACTTATCCCCCCTCCCTTCAGAAAACAGACCTCCTAAATTCTCCCAGCCCTTAGGGAAAAACCGCTACTCGAAATTCGGCTGTCGGCTTTTGACCCACCCCTTAAGACGCCTGAACCCTAGGATACCTGCACACTCCTAGCGCTCTAGCCAATGCCTCTTTCAGATGAACGATGTACAATTCCATCCCGTACCTGGAAAGGTGAACCCCGTCCTCCCTAAAAAAATATACTGCCCCATACCTCAACTCTGGATGTTCCATCATGCTCATCCTCTGCTTCTCACAAAACCCCCCCATTTCCCTATTGATTTTCCAATGGGTCCTATCTATGGCTCCCGGCCTCTCCGCCCCCCTCCAAAACCTTTGCGGAACCAACTCAGACCAAATCACATGACAGCCTGACCACTTGTGCCTTATCTCCAATAGATCCCTCTTCATTTGTTTCACAAGGGCGATCCCCTTGCACTGGACCAAATCATTTTCCCCCAAATGAATATCCACCTCATCTGGGCACACCCTCCTTTTACCACTTTGTTCAATGCTGGCAACAGTTCAGCCACCTCATGCCCCCTTTTCCTTGCCAATTACAGTGAAACAGCCTTGGGTCTAACTCCAAGTTCAAATTGTGTTATTTCTCCCACTCAGCCCTCTCTGCACGCTTCACAAAAGAACGTCCTATTATGCAAATCTCCATGACTGCTGCAGACGGCCGCGCCACCGCACCTGCAAAGACACAGATGTAAGATTGTGAAAAGGCATGTCGGTCATTGCTCCTACCCCCTCAGCCTGACATACTTCTTGTAGCAATCAGACCGCCAACGCCCCAAATGTATAAGGTCTGCCTTTCCCCAACCGCGCCTTGCTGCCTTTGTTGCGGCTCCGATCCGGAACGAGTATGTTCCAAAAAATGCTGGGTCCTCACCCATGACCCGTAGGGCGTGCTGCAGGACCCATAATAACTGAGCTGCCATCACCTTGCCCCTTTCCATCCGTGCAAACACTTCCCTCGACCGCAACAGACGCTCCGACGCAAACAACCGTCCCCACGCTGCTGGGCAGACCGTCTGTGATGCCACCGGACTCATAACCACCCATGTTCCAACACCGCGCTGGTCCGTTTGTGAACGCCTCAGACGCACCGCCACCTACGTCGCCATCAGGTCCACCTCCCCCCAAAGGATCCCCGGTCTACCTTTTCTCCCCAGCAGCTCCGAAACTCTGAAAGCTCAAAAAAACATCCACGACATGAGTGTGGAAAACAACACAGTCTCACCCTGGTCACGACAAACAGCCGGCAACACCCGCAACAGTCCCTCGAGCATGCCCTCTGTAACTATGCTGGTTGACCTTGGCCCCTTTCTCCCTTGCCCATCCCTCCAAAAGCTTTGCACCCAGCCCCCCCGCGGATGCTGCGTACCCCCACCACAACTTGCCCATGAAAGCCACTGCCGACAATTTCCCCGCAATCGTCACCTTCAACAAATCCTTATCCATCATGCTCAGCATAAATTGCACCACTTGCTCCTCCCGACGCCAACGCCCCCTCTGGTTCACAGCTCCTCCTTCCAAAAACTCACCCATGCCTGCTCATATGCTCTCCATGTAGACGCGGCCACCAACGCTCTTACCAGCTGTATGACCCGGCTTCTCCTACCGCCCATAATTCCACCGGTAATGGCGTCTTGCAGTCGTCCACCTCCATGGCTAGCCCATGGAACCTCCACCACTGTGAACAAGACAAAGCATCCGCAATATCATTGTCCACCCCTGGCACATGCGGAGCTTGTAACAATATGTCATGCTCCAAACAGTGCATCACAAAGACATCACTTTCAACACCTGTGGGTCCCTGGCCGACTGCCAATTTACCACCTGCACCACCGCCATATTGTCCACCTTGAACAGCACCCTCTAGTGCTCCAACTCCAGCGCCCAGACGGAGACTGCCACCACCAGCGGAAAAAGCTCCAAAAAGGCGATGCTCCGCCCCCACCTTGCCAGTGCTCTGGCCATTGTTCGGCACACCACCTGCCCCCCAATACAATCCGAAACAGCCTACCCCCGCCGCGTCCGCCGACATGGTGGAGCCCCATACCCAGTCTTCCGGGGGCGCCATGGGCACACCATTGAAACGCCGCAAAAACACCCGCCACATACGCAAGTCTTTTTACGTCCCCGCTGACAAGCGCAAATGTTGATGTGGCAGGGTCAAACCCAACAGCGCCAGTCCCAGCCTTCTGCAGAAAGTACGCCCCGCTCTCACAACTCGGCATGCGAAGTTCAAGTGTCCCAGCAGCACCTGAACGTCCCGCACCCTCACTTTCTGTTTGACCAACATGCCATCCACCAGCGCCAACATCTTCGCCCCCTTCTCCTCCGACAGGCGTGTTTCCATGGCCACTGAGTCGAGCTCAATTCCCCAAAATGACTGCACCGTACTGGGACTGTGCTTCTTTTCTGGCGCTAAGGGCACCCCGAGGTAGCCCATGAGTTCGGTGAAACTGTCCAGCTGCTGCTGGCAGTCCGTCGAACCAGGCCGTCCCACTAGGAAGAAGTCATCCAGATAGTGTGTCATTGTGCGTGAGTCTGAGGCCAGGAAAAAGCCCACTGTGGAAAAGAACTAAAATGCTCAAACGACGTGGCGCACACCATGGGCAACGCCTTATCCACAAAAATGTCCCCATCAAACTGGATTCCCAACAACTGATGATCCTCCGGATGTACCGGAAGCAGCCTGAACGCCTACTTGGTATCGCATTTTGCCATGAGGGCCCCTGCTCCTACCGCCGACACCATCCGCTGTGCCACGTCAACTGATGCGTACGACACTAGGCTGTCTGAAAAATTGAAAAAAATAAAGGAAAATATATATCTTTTTGATACAACGTGGTCCTGTTTTACTTTACGTTTGGTGCTGCCTCCACTCTTTCTTTAAAGTCTTCATCTGGAATTCCAGTGGGACCAAACCGCAGCAGGTCCTGGAGGTTTTCAGCACAACTAAAACTGAATATTCAGAGGGACATTGGAAAATAGAGGTGCTGGTGGCTTGATCCGCTGTGGAACTTTCTTCTTTGATGCGTACGACACCGCCGTCCCCGCTGAGGATATGTAGTCTTTCAACGATGACCCCTCTGGCCACGACAAGTGCTGTATCAAATGAAACTGTCCCGCCTCATTCCTAGGCACCCCTCCGATAGGCAAAATTATCAAGTCCCACATTGGTGCCTCTCCAAAGGGCCCCGCCATCCGCCCTTCTCATACCTCCTTAAACAACTTCTCCCGTACCACCGCTTTGTGCGCATTCACCGACTTAAGATTCTACGCCTACCTGGCGATCTGCGGGCCCTCATAGCCCAGCCGAAAACCTTCCCGGAAACCCCGCCACAACGTGCCTGCATCGTACGCCCACAGCTAAGCCGCCAGGAAGGGCTCCAGCCGCTCCAACTTAACTGGTGTATGAGCCTTTTCCCAAAGCCCCAGATCCCCCCTGCCACTGCCCCTTCCCCCAGCCTGGGTACTGGCCGCCACGAGCTGTTGTCCTTGTGTATTGCCCCCGACCCCCCAGCAGCGCACCACTGGATGTCTCTTCCCGCACTTCGAGAACTCATTCCGGAAACGGCAATACTGTCTGCCACAGGAGCCTTTGTCGAAATCCCAACAGGCGCCCACAGTGCGGGTAGCGGTACCGTCGCCATGCCCCACCCCCCGCGGGTGGGACGCGCTAAAAAGGAGGACGGCGTCAGCGGTAAGCCACTAGCCGTATGAATTGTCTGGCCAAACTTCGCCCCATCCATAGTTTGGTGGGACAGGTCCGAATCGATCTCGCCCCAGTTTGCTTCTGGATCGGACGCCAAGCGTGCGTGGAACTCCTCGTCGTAATGCGACCAGGCATACCCCCATACGTGATCTGCGCACGCCGCACCACATCCATACATTTGAAAAGGACCAACGTCCGTTCCGGGTACTTTTCGCAGTGCATGCTGGCAAAGATCAGAAAGGCCACCAACCAGTTGTCAATGGTCACAGGCACCTTAGGTCGCCGCACAAACTCCTGATCCTCCTCCTTTGACCCTTTCTTTGCCATCAGCTCCCTATGAAGGAGCTTCAAGACCTTCACATACTCCCCTTTCCAAATCTTCTCCTTTATTGCCAGAGACAGGTGCGCCCCCAGGAAATTCATGATGCCCATGTATGGAAGTTTACGCACTGGGACATCACAGCTCTCCTTCCCCCCTTGTCCGCCGTTGGTGCCCATGCTCGTCTTCACCGCCCAGCCGCCACAGTCCTCCAACGCCTTCCCCATCCACCTTGTACACCCGCATCCACCACATACCGGCCGTTACTAAGCCTCACCCCCATCTCCCCCAGTGCTTCTGTCCCCACCGACATATCCACATGCCTGGCTGTTCTCAACCCGCTCCCCATACCGTCCTTACCTGGCGTCAAGGCCGGCATCTGAACTGGATCCCGCCGCCTATTCAGTGGAGCAGGAGGGCCGTCACTCTCGCAGCTCCTTGTCGAGGGCTTTCCTGCGAAACACTATGGACATCATTACGCCTCTCTCAACCCAACCTCCCTTCACCCCTCCCCTCCTGAATCTCCCCTTCCTCCGGGGACTCCTCCTCGCAATCCAACTGCAGCCTCTCACCCTGATTCACGTCCTGCACCCCCGCTTCTATACCCCTGCCACCCATGTCTCTGGGCTCCATCCTGCTCAGACCCGCCTTTCTCCTGCATTGATGCAGCAAAACCTCCAAATCCACACTCCTTCTCCTCTCACCCCGCGATATTCGTCCAAGTCCGAAACCGCAGCTCCTGACCCACACCCCAGTCCCCCGTAGGCCGTCTCGACCCTTCGGGGTGGGGCTGGCAGGGACCTACCGCCCTGCCTCCCTGCGTGCACTTCCGTCTGGTCCCTCATTGGAGCACAACCGCCCGTACTAGGCAGAGCCAGCCCATCCCCTCAGTGGAGTGGAGACCCATGCTTCCCTCCTGTGTGCCTATACCAGCGATCCTGTCCAAAAAAAGAGGTGGAGTCCAGCATTTCGGGGTAAACACGACTTCCTGTCCCATCTTGCACGGTCCCCCTGTGTACCCCAAACCCCCTCATCCCCCGACCCCCTCCCGCCGAATGCCCCCTGCTGCGCCAGCATGTCCCCCCACCCTTCTCTCAAACCCCCGACACCCGGCCACCCTCCCGACTCACCCTCACATCCGCAGGCTTCCACCTCCCCCACACTCCAGTCCGCCGGGTCCCGCTCCCAGCGGCCCGCTCCACCCCCCCACAGACCTCGCACCATTGTCCGGCTCCTGAAAACTCCCCGCCGCCCATCCCACTCTCGGCTGTGCCCCACCCCACCCCCCCAAGCGGCACCACCATTCCACTGTCATGGACCCTCAGCCCTCCCCCCATGGCCTCTTCCCCCCTTGTTCCCAGCCTCCCCCCTCCACTCCGCTCCCCTACCCACCCCCCTCTTCCCCTGCCCTCCTGCCCGAGTGACCTTCCGTGCCTCCCTGGGGACTGTGGCCTACTAGGTGGCACCACACTCTCCTCACTCTCTGATGACAAATCCCCCCCTGCGCCACTATCCCCCACCCCCCAGTTTGCCCCCTCCCCCAGCTCCGATTTCTCAATTAAAACCGATAACACCCCCTGCGGGGCCCGGTGAGGTGGCGAGTTGGCCCCTCCTCCACCCCTGCCAACTCCCCTTGCTGCTCCTGCCGGCCTTACTTCGTATCCCGCACCCCCCACCATGCCTTTTCTGCCCGTGCCACCACCTGTACCCCCCACAAACTCCAGCATAGATCTAGCAGCCCCACCCTCCGCCCTCTAGCGTGCCTCTTCCCCCTGCCTTTTTCCGCCACTGCGCATCCTCTCCTGGCCCCCTCCCCGGACCTCCTGCCCCGCCCCCCTCCCCACCTCCATTTGCTGCCACACAAGGCGGCTCTGCAGCGATCCCTGCCGGCGCTGCCTCGCTGGCTGCGCACCGCGGCAGCCTCACCTTAACTTCTGGCCGCACCAGGACCAGGCACCCGGCGTCCTCCAAAAGGCGGAGAGCCTCAGCAACCCGGGGATCCTCTGGACGTGCCATTCTCAGGTAGGCGTGGATCGCGGCAACGTCTCCTTCACTCCTCTGACCCCCACAGCCCTGCGCCCCACATAGGGCCTCCAACCTCGCAGCCACGTGGCCCAGATGCTACCCCCACACCGACCACGAGCTTGCCGCACCAGGGACACCAAATCCATCACCCCTCGTCTCTGTGCAAGGCCTCAGCACTTACGCCTGCCGCCAATCATCCAACAAGCGGCGTACAAGAAGGCCACTATGGCGTCCACTACACGCGAAAAAAATTACAAAAGGCCCCACAGTCCCCAAGCTGGCCGCTGTGTCACTGCCACCTAAAATGTCCGGTTTTATGCCCCCCAGCCCAAATACCGCAAAAAACCCAGCCCAAAGAACATAATCCCAGCCCAAAACCAGCCCACTTACGGTGCTGGCTATTACCCCCCCCCCCCCGCCCCGTCCCCTGGGCCCCAAAACCCCCTGGTAGGGGCACGGCCTCCCAAAGTCCTCTCAGCAATAGCTGAACACCCTTGTTCACTTGCTCCTCCTGGCATCATCAACATGGTAATGGCTCCTTAACTGCAACTGGAGTCAACTCACTGCATCAATGCCAGATTTCCATGACTCTATGCTATTGCACAATAGCAACATGTAACAAATGGTGAAAGGGCAACAGCACATCATAACATTTCTCTCTGGTGAGTAGTCTCCATCAACGTATCTTAACCTACTTCTGCATTTTGTGATGTCTACTCTCATCAGTCAACAGTCAAATGCACTCGGTGCTGCCTGCCCACTAGGGATAATATTTCTATGAGGCACTACTGCTTTGAAATAATACACGCTAGTCCTTGTTTTATGATCCATAATAGGTGTTTTGATGTATCCCCATGCTACAAGAAATTAAGTAGTACAAGGGCAGAGATAATGTAGAGGTAACAAATCAGAGAGTCCAAATAGAGGAGACAAGAGACTCCGAGAGAATGAGGAGATACATTTTTATTATGTGCTAGTTACATCTTATCATGTTTCCTTCACCTACATGTTACCTCATAAATGACATTTCCTGGATCGACAATGGATTTCAGGAGTCTGCTGGATCATTGTACATGTTCTAATTACTACGTTGTGCATCCTCCATCTCCTTGCACATATTCAGGGATGAGAATTTGGAGGGAATACCTGCATTGTTGTGTGTGCATACACATTTATATTTCATGGTTACTACACTTTATTTTTTTTTGGTCTGCCCATGGTAATCCCTTAAGATACATCTTTAACACGCTTGCCTTCACGGTGTTAACATTTTTCACAACAATCTCTTCTGTTTTTTTGTCTCTGAAGTTGAGCCTGTTGGATCCATGAGGAGACTCCCTCTTTAAGGATACACATTTTGGCTGCTCTAATTGTGGTGAGATGATTGTGCTGAGGTCTATAGTGGGTATAGGGGGCATGCTTTTATTATACTGGTAAGTTGATTGTGTTGAGACTGTGGTGGGTGTAGGCACATTGCTCAGCAGGAACTAAATATGTTGGGTGCTTTGCTCTTAGCAATCGATCATCAACCAAGTCCAGAATAATGATACGCCTGATCACCCCAATGCCACAGATAGATTTTTGTCAGGTTACAGGGGACGGCTGTCAATATGTCAATCTCATGATACAGATAAACCTCCTCATTCATGGGCCATTCGATGAGCCCTTGCTATTTCTCCTGGGCCTGTTGCTCATCTACTATGAGGATGTATTGTTGCAGTGAGTTGCAAGTGCATCTTGTAGGAAGGTAGGAAGGTAGGATCCTTCTGCATGGTTACCCCCAGTTCTTGCTGGTGCTAAACTGAATTTTGAGTAGTCTGACTGGGACCCTGCTAATCAGGACCCCAGTATTTATGCTTTCTCCCTACATTGTTGTGTTCAATACTTAGGTACATCCCAGATTGGATAAGTCCCTTGTATATAGTACTAAGGTTCCCAGGGCATGGGTACCCTAGAGGTCTCCAATGGGCTGAAGCTCGTATTAAGCCACCCTTGGGAGACCATTCAACATGGAACTACAGGCCTGCCATTGCAACCTGTGTAAGCTGGTGCTAGCACCACTTACTAAAGATATAGGTTTCCTATATCAAGGGTCACTGCACTTAACACCTATGTCACCCCTATAACAGGCCTTTGCAATCCTGGTGTAAGAGCCAACTCTGGCCATCATCAGAGGAAAACCCCATGGAAGATGAGTTACAAGACCTGACCCCAAAAAATAAGGAAGTAACACTTTGGTATAATCACCTTCTGGCTACAGCAGATAGTAAACTGGGACATCCACACCTGATCTAGGAGAAGAGCTTGCTGAGCTTGCCGAGCGTGGAGCTGAAAAATCTTTGGCAAGTATCTGTAGACACAATTTACCAGGTGAATAAATCTGCTTCACTAAGAAGAAACCACTTCTTCATGCTTCACATGATATATTGGTCACCTCTCAAACTTTCTATCATAAAGGGCTGCGGAGAAGCAAGATGTATGAGATGTGGTGTCCAGAAGGCTGACGATTTCCATGTGTTTGCATCCTGTCCATTGATTAGAGAATCCTGGGGCAAAGTGGGTAAGACTCTGACCGATGCCCTGGGCATCAAGGTTGAGGTAAGCCCCACTCTTTTGTTTGGTACTATTTTGACTCCTGAAGAGGTGCTGGGTTACACAGGAGCACAGAATAAATTGGTGTTTTATTTGGTCCTCCTGGCTAGGAGGGAGATCTGCAAGGTATGCCATCAGGTGGCATCCCCAACATGGAGAGCTTGGTAGAGCTCAGTGAGATATTACAGAGACCTAGATCAGAAAGTCAATGTATATATAGAGAGAACAGAATTAGAGCTATTTGGGAATTTGTTAGACCATTTAGATCCTGATTAAGCTGTTTAATACTGTCCAATGATTAAACCTCTTGGTCAGCTCACAATGTGTACTGCGGGTGGTTCTCGTAAGAACATTAGCTGAGTTTGAAATCCTAAGTTAGAAGCAACAGAGGTGGATCAGGCTGAGAGATTGCTGTAGCTACGAAGGACATAGGAGGAAAAAAAAAGATATAGGTTTCCTATATCAAGAACCACTGCACTTAAAACCTATAAGTCACCCCTACAGCAGGCCTTTGCAATCCTGAAGGCAGGGTGCTTGGTTCTAAGTCAGAGGGTGCCCCTGCATGAGCAGGACACCCATACCCTACGAAGTCCATTCTCCCGGGTTGTCAGTGAAGCAGCCATATACTATATAGAGGGTCACAATGTAATTATACAATGACTATCTTTAAACTGGTTGCAACGAATCCTATCATGTTTGGTACCAAACATGTTGTAATCAAACCTCTACACCATAGACACTGTTGGAGGTGTGATTCCATGCACTGGAAGAGCCCTCCATTAGGTTCTCAGGGTTCCCAGTGCCACCCTTCTAAACCCGGACAGCACAAATTGGTTGCTGCCGACCAGAGACAAGATTCTGCATTCCTGCTGCTGAGCCAAGCTCGAGCATGAGAATTAATTTTAATTAATTGAGATAAACGGCATTGTTCATATCTGTTTGATAATATTATTATTTTAATTTTAAAACAATTATTAATATGTTCTTAATTGTTCACTGTTTTACTTTTTAAATACATGTATATTTACTTAGTTCACAATATTTATGAAAACTATTTTTTGCTTTAATTTTCATTTTTGAATAATGGACATATATGTTTTGGTAATGTACTTGTTAGTGAATTTTTAACTCATACATTATTGTTAATATATGTATTTGAATGTGTTTAAAATTGTTTGATAATTGTTAAAGTGCAAACATATGTATATATTTTATTTACATTACTTTTCAAATCTATTTAATTAAAATTATAATATGTTAAGGGCCGGAACCTATGTTAAGGTGTAGGAGTGCTTCCCCACTGCCTGGGGCCAGCAGATAATAAATAAAATGAAAATACCAAAATGGCATTATTTTATTTATTGCTGTCTGAGCCGAGATGTGCCAGCTGGGCTGGGCATGGCAAGGAGGAGGAGTGTGCACGTATAAGTGTGCATGTCAGTTTGGCTGGCATCTTCGGCCAGCTAAACAGACATGCACACTTATTTTTTCCAACCCAGTTGTGCTGCAAAGTCGCGTTGGAGAAAAGCCACAGCCTCCAGGCACTGTCTGAACCACAAACAAGGATGCACAGACCAATTCTGTAGCTGCTCTCACCGCATGAAAGCAGCATCTGTATTGGGTGGGAAGCCTGTGATTTAAGAGTCCATCCACTTCTGGCCAGACAAGAGGAGCAACAAGGAGGCCGGCAGTGTCACTGTGAGCGGAGTGGCAGGTAAGGGCCTTATATTGAGTTTGGTGGTCCGATGGACTGCCAAACCCATGGTAGTAGTGCGGCTACCGATGAACCGGTGGTCCGACTGCCCTATAACAAATTGGGCGGTCAAACTTATAATGCTAAATATTAACATTTCAATTTTTCAACCTTTTTTGGGGAACTATTCGGTTCCATAAGATTTTGGTAGTTTACATACAAAGGACGTAAACTCGAGGTTTTGTAGATATTTTCAGACTATATTGTCACGATATTGTTGCTCATGATATTTTGCTAACAAACTTAGATTTTGCCTGTGTAGTTGTAGAAAATGATGCTGATTTGGGAATGTTCATGGGTGCTCTCTTTGGGTAGGCCTCAGATCACACTGTGTCATTATTAGAATGCGGGCCTTAAATATTCCCCTACAGACACTAGGCTTCTGCTCACAATGCACAAGGTATGTAACATTTCATGGTATTGAAGGATTCTACACAGCTCAGCTCTAAAAAGATGTTTTAGAGCAGCTTGGTAACTGGTACTATTGTCACACAATCACTGCCAACCCTTTAATAGAACGTAAAGCACTTACACAGAGTGCAGGATTCAAGACCCAGCCGAAGAAATGGAGTAGCTATTGAATCAGCAGCTAACAGGATTATGAGATGATGGTCTCCGAAAGACAAATAAATGACACCTTGGATCCCAAAGGAGAAATAATGCGAATCCAAACGATGAATATACCAGCAGTCAGCGAATGCCGCCTACGTGTATTTTTCTCTGTGTTTTTTTAAGACAGCCAATAACAAAGACGGATGTTGGTGAAAGAAGCAGTGAGACTGGAAGAGAAAGAGGCAAGATTGAAAACACCGTGCTCAGTCAGGGGAATGCTCTTTTGGGACTGCTTCCTGTTTTGTAGACAACAATTTGCAAATCTATGCTCACCACGGCTCTGGCTGGGAAAAAACATGAGGTGGGGCTTCTGGGAACAGAAGTCATTCAGCTCTCTCTATTACCTACTATACGCACAAACCAGAAATAAACCATGTTGTCGAAACACTAAATATGTATTTCATTCTCCTTGAATTCCCCTTGTGTTCGTAAAATGTGCCAGTTTATTGGTGCGCGTACTTGAAATTAACCAGCCAAAAGAGCATCTGTTGCTTGAGAAATTTCTTGTAGAGTTCCATTCGTGGGCAATGGAGCATTTTTCAGTACAGTGCGCCTGAATAATAACCAGGAATCATAAAGAACTAGAATGAAACACTAAAAGATTCACTTGATGTCACGTTGGCAGAGCATTAGTGTTCGTTTTTGCTGCCAAATTATGTCATGACGGGAGAGAAGTCTATAAATCATTGGCACGGGCAGGTACCAGCCGCGACCCGTGCGGGTAAGAGCGGTGAGGCGGGGGCGTCAGGTGAAGGAGGATTTCGATAGACGAGGAACATGTAATTATTTATTTAATTTTCCCTCATGGTTGTGTTGAATTCCCACCCCCAACCCCGGCCCATCGCTCTTACCTGCACAGGTCGCGGATGGGGGGTACGTACCACTGTGATGTACTTCTGTCCAAGGCAAACATACTTAGTGAGAAAACACTCATGCATTGAGGGACTTTATTTTGCATTGCCTAATGTTGGGAACACTGGGAATGGGCATACTGAAACAGATTTGTCTGCCTACGGACTCATCTTGCGTGGCTGAAATAGATGGGTGGGACCACTCTGTTATTCCCGGCATCAGTGGCGAGCATGCTTACCCAGGTGCTGGTGTACAGCTCAGGACTGTGGACTAAAAGAGTGAATTCGTAGATTGAAGTTCTGGGGTGAGCAAGGATGCTAAAGATTGGATTTAGCAAACACAACAAGATGATGGCTGGAGTGCTGAAACCTTTCAACCACCCAGCCCCTGTCAAGGGATCCAGGGCTGAATGCACAGTTCTTTTTTTACTCACATGCCATCCCACTTTGAATCCAGACATGTGCAAATCTGTCCTCACCCAGCACCTCATCGGAACAGTCCAGCCCGAACTACCAAGCAAGGTCCTATAAGGACAGTAAACAAGCATTCTGGGACCGGTTTGTGATATCACCCCTCATCAGCTAGGCGACCGTGACTTCTTTGGCAATGTCAAGTAGCTGCCCCCACAGATCATCCCCCCACTCCAGGAAGGAAAATAAAATTATGATGGTTCAAACCAAGGGGTAGCCTTTTATTATACAGCTTCAGAGTGAAAATGTAGATCTTGTTCAGCAGTCAAAAATCATAGTAATGCAGATGCAACAAAGAGCACTAAGATAGAAATTTCACAAACAAATTATGCAGTTCCTTTAGTGTCAGCTCATATTGCACTGGCCTGCATAGTATGCAGAATACATTGTGCCAGAAGGCCCCAATCATGATATATCTCCCAGGCTCCCTACCTAAGGCATCTGTGAACAATCTGACAAAGTAAACCTACAGCTGGCAGACTTTAGTAACAACATCACCACATCCCCTCCATCCCAGAGGGCTACCCCTGGAAAACATACATCAGGAACCCCATACTGCACCGTCCCTACGGGGATACCTGTCCAGAAGTGAATCCCCCCAAAGTTACACTCCAGGCATTGTGGGGTAGGGCCGAAGGGTCCAGACTACCAACAGGTCACTCCCCCTCCTGCCTGCCCGGTGCACACAAAAAACATCAATGCAACAAGGGGTAAGTCCAGTTAAAGAGGCCAATTCTTGGGTATCCTCCATTTCTCTGCTGTGAACGACTCCACCTCATGGTGAGGAGGTCACTGATAATCTTGCCCTCCGCCCACCAATGCTCATCTGGCAAAACCAAAAATGAAAAGCTTACCCATACCCAGGGGAAACCACCAGTGTGCACCCCACACACAAATGCCATTCACTTGTTAAATGAAGAAAGACTCATTGGCTGACACAGCATGCCCAATCAAAGTCCTCTTGGCCTCACCAACCACCCCGGTGGTACCCGAAGATTTGTTGGACCAGCACTCTCCTGGCAAAAACCAGTGAAGTGCCCTGTCTCCCCATGCACATGGAATGTCACCAGTGTGCACACATCACACCCAAACCGTTTTTTGAACGAAGAAAACAACTTCTTAGGAAAGACAGCATGCCTCATCAGAGTACCCTTGGTCCCACCGACTGGCCAAGCAGGAGCTCTGGGTAGCCCTAGACCATACCATGGGTAGATGGCCTCCAAGCTGTCTTAGGAATCAGCCTCTTCATGATAACCAGTGCAATCAACCAGTGGTGCATATGGTGCCCCAAGTTCTTTGAAATATTGCCTTTCTCCATCTGTCTGAATGGAGTATAACAGAACCCCACTGCTTGCCAACTAGTTGCATGGGCACACTCTATACAGGTCTCCTCACAATTCTACTCAGGTCATTGTTGCCCCCACAGGACAATGGATATGCTCGGATCCCTGTGAGCTGACTGCCTATTAATTGCGGTCACCAGTAATCTACTGAGGCCCACCAGTATAAACATTTGCCTTCCCAGACATGAAATTGTGTTGAATGCCCTACAGTATGAGACTTTGACTACCCCTGGTTCCCCCCACTGGGTACTCTTGAACCTGCCAGCTGACCATGCTGCTGGGCATAAGATACCACTGATTACCTAGGGGAATCCCGGTTGTAAATTATATACTCTAAAACCTTGTTGAGCCAAGCATGGACTCAAATCACTGTGCTGTACTTACTACCATATTTTTTTTCTGGGTTCAATTGCCTGTGACACTCCAATTATGGACCAGTATACCTAAGATGATAATAAGCCTCTGCTGCCTCACTTAGACACCACACTGGTTAGAGACTCAAATACCAACTTTGGAGTCGGTTTGCTGGAGCTAAGGCATGAGACCATGATAGAAACCACGCCAAAAAATGTGCATAAAAAATGCCCTTCTACGACAGAGCTATGTAATTAACCCAAAATGAATAATTATACACTCATGTAATGTGAGCAATCCGGGACCTGGGTAGCCTGTGCTGCCATCCACTATTGCATGGCAACCCTTTATCCAACCCTTCCACAATTCTGGTCTGAGTGGATCAGGAGCCTCCATCATGAAGTTACCACCTACTCTTACCTGAGGGCGAGGTTGTAATAAAGGGGCTGACACCCGTCAGATGATTGAACTCTTAAATCAACCTTTTATTCATACTGATTGGCCTGCCTTGTGATGCAGGCTATGACAAATCCCTACTTAGATTTATGCCAGACTGGGCATGAAATTATAACTTTCAGGAATTATGTTTCTGTGGCCACAGAATAGTAATTTAAACTAAAGTTGATGAGGCAAATTCTCAGCCTGTTAAGGAGCCCACACTCGCTGTAGTTAAGTCTTTGGCCAGCTTTCTAGATTTCTTGCTGTAGTTAAGTCCTTGACCGGTGTTCTAGATGGCTCGCTGTAAAGTTTGGGAGTTTCAGTTTATGCCCTCTGTCATATAGGAAAAGTAATCTAACTAGATCTGTCGCCAACTAAGCTAAACTGCACTCCCTATAATGGAGCAGAGATCTCCCCTGCGGTTTGATTATATGATATAAATGATTCAATACCATGAATGGGTGGGCATTATAGAATTAGATATTCTATCCAGCTGAGACCCTGAAGAATGATACCTATTGATTTGCAGTGAAATGCAAAAAGTAACCAAACACTATTTAGGAAATGTGACCAAATAAAATCGATGACATTTTGTCTTAAGAATTATAGGATATGCTGCGATGTTGGCAAAGACGATGCATTTATCTGGAAATTATCCTTTGTTTGTGGCCGAAGTTTAGCAATATCAATTTTAAAATATACCTCTGGTATGACTTATTTAGTTCTGAGGTAAGTTTGGATACTTAGCCTTAATGCCAATATGTGTGTACCATGACACATTGCAGAACTCTTGGTAGCTCTTTATTGAACTGAATATTGATCACTACCACTGCTAGTACAGTGAAATAATAAGATCACTTCAAACAGTACCACTGAAATTATACGATGGGGAGGACCAAGTTACAAGTAATGTGGCATATTGAGGCACATTTTGTGATAGTATTAATTCATTACATTGTCATTTTTGTTTAAACTGGTTATCACAATATGGACATACGTTGCACCTCAGTGGTACAAGTTCACCACCCAAATATAGCAATAAGCAACAAAAAAGTGACCAGTCTACCTTTGTGAAGGCCCTTCAACTGTGCGGCAACAGGTGTTGCAGTATTTTTAGTAATTTTGTATCCATTTGTGCTATTTTTTAAATCTGCAAATTATGCACCAGATAATGGATTATGTGCCAAATGTTGCAAGTCCATAATTATGCAGAAAACAAAACATCATAGCTGCAAAATCCATAATTCTAGCGGCCCCGACAATAACCTGGGCGCGTACATTCTACTGTGAAAAGATATCAGAATATGACATGTGCAAATGTATTGCCTTGCCACACTGGAGAGAATAAATCCAGCACAGTCAATTTCTTACTTGAGATAAAACGTTATTTGCTATCCCACAGCATCTGGCAGACAACAGACAGACAAACACATTGTAGTAGGCATTGTAATTCTCTGTTATGGCTTCTCATCCAATGACGCATGAACTGCACTGACTAACAATTAAGGTAAAGAATGTAAAAAATAAATCAGGTTTGGCCTTGGACATGGAGGAAGCACTTAACAGGTGCTTTCTCTGTGGTCTCTTCTGCTGTGGTTTGAAGGACCAAATGTCATGGCTGGGTGGGCCTGGCCCACTCAGCCTACCCGCTAGAACCGGGCCTTCTCTCTACAGTTGAACCATCCACAGTTGAACTCCTCAGCCCAGTCCAACCTAAAATATGACTGATTCTACAGAGAGTATGCTTTCCTATAATGCTCTAACTTATTTTGGATTTATTGAAAGGTTGTATATAGCGCTGGCTAGACCCGGAGGTATCAGAGCACTTTACATGAGTATCAGACCATAGTTGCAGGTTACATTGTTACAAATGTTAGTTATTAGAGCATAGCTACATAGTTACATGTTAGGTCGAGACAAGCAATAAGGACAATATGCGTAAGGGAAAAAGCAGGCAAGGGGAGAGATTCATGGAAGAGAGGTAGGAGCATGGGACGTGGACAGCAAATGAAGGAGGGAAAAAGGGGGAGGGGGAGAGACACAGCATGAATTAAGAGGGGTAGGGTGACGGGGGGCACAAACTGGTAGACGAGTAATAGCTGCATCCAAAGTCCAGTAAGCTGTGATCCCTGGGGAAGTGGTATCATTCCCCCAACTCCATTACGAGTGGCTCCCTTTATGCAGTGGACTCTCTCAGAGGGGTCTCTGAGACTCCAAGGCCTACCTACTGGATCTTTCCCCAAAAAGGGGAGAGGGAGTGCTTTGGCAAGGGGCGCCATACCATACCTCAGCTGTGAGTGGCTCCCTTTCTCAGAGGGGTCACTGAGGCTCCAGAGTATAAGTAATTGGATCTTTCCCCAACAAGGGAAGAAGGAGTTCTTAGCTAATATGCAGAATATTATAGCTCAGCACGTCTGTCAATTATATTTACTACTAAAATCGTCAGCAGACAATTAGTAAGTCAAACCAAGTGCTAACGTACGAGTTACTTACTTCTCCGGTAGAAACATTGTCTACCCACAGACTCAACCCAGAACCATCCCCAGGCATCAGACCGATCCAGAAAATCTCTGCAGCAGCACCTCCGCGCACCGGGGGATGGCGCAACACTACCCGGCCCCGATGCCGTCCATGGATGCAACGTCAGCGAGGCCACACAAGTCCCTTCCGCCGCGCCGACGTCCGTTTTCTTTGGAGAAACTTTTCCGCGGCACAACGCGGAGCCACCAACAAAACTGAGAAAGTATGGGAACAGTGTGCAAAGAAGGAAAAGTCCGTAAAACAAAGAAATTGGATGGTGCATAAATCATCATAAAGGACAATGTCAGACACTGTAAACAAAAAACAAAAAAACAAGAATTAAGGCAGAGCAGCGCTCTCAGAAACAACCCCGGGAAGCGTAGACCCTCCACAGAGGCTGAGGAAGAAGGGAAGAATATCCGGATAGACAAGAGGAGGACTGCCATTACAACGCAGAACTGTGCTGGCCAACAAGGGCGGAGCACAGGAAGAACAAAAATCCACTGCCAATTAACATTACAAGGAATGGCACATTCCCCTATAGAGACCGAAGGGGAGAGAGACAGCCCAATAGATCCCAAAAGATGCGACTGCAGAGGAGACAAGAAACCCTAAACCAATGGAGGAGGCGGGAGGGAGGGAAGAGAAAAACACCCCACACTGGAAGGACCAGAGTGGAGTAAGGCAGAGAAAGGAAAATGAGGAATCTCCTGTTGAAGGCGAAAGCAACAAGCACCGCTCCACAGGAAGAGAAGCCACCCAGAGGGAGACGCCCGCAGAAGGAACAGTCTCAGTGGGTCAGACTAACTTGAGCACCCTGAATGAAGACCAGTGCCAACTGAAAGAAGGTAAGGTGGAAAACCCCACCTGGAAAGGTCCTCGCAGAACGGGGAGGATATGTGGGGGGTTAAGGAATCTGCAGCTAGACAACTTTCTACCGATACATCATTACCGAAGGTAAGGAACTCATACATTTGATAGAGACATCTAGCCGCAGATTCCTAAACTTAGAATATGTACACAACCGTATCCCAAGGGAAGGTGGGTCTGCGACAGAATGATAGAAAGTGCCCGAAAGCACAGAGCCGACAACAGGGTGACGGACTATGGGGTAGCTGTTGTGGTGCAGTCAATCAGCAGACCAAGCAGCTCGGAAGAGCAAAAGACAAGATGACCAGAAGGGCACAAGACCCCACACGTGTGAATACGGGTTTGAATAACTGCACTAAGCCGCAATTCCAGAACTGAAGAGAGAGTGCAAAGGAGGGAATGAAGAAGTACCACTCCCAGAGCCCAATGGGCGCTAAAGTGTCACCAACCAAGACCCAAGAGGACAACACGGAGTGACACAACTAGATCCTTCCCGGCGGACCTACGCAAGGGAGACCGGAGAGGCAGCAGCCAGGAAACGGATAAAAAGAGGCAGGGACTGAACAACATCCCAGAAGCGCAAGCGTGAAACATAAGACACACCCAGTGCAATACTGAGTCACAAGAAAGTGACAGGGGCGGACAACAACATGCTGAAGCACACTGAGGCGGACCACAACGAGGAACATGCACGTCGCAGACAGCTTCTGTTAGAAGGGGTACTTAGCTCAATAGACTTTCTTAGACTGACATTGCTTGTTGTTACAATCATCTGTGTATGGCCCCTTTTTGCTTGCTGAAATATTGTGTGGGACAGAGTATTCACGTGCCCTGGGATTTCTGAAGACGTTTGGATGTAAATGTTGTGGTCTGTAGAGATTTACTCAAGCGTGTGACCAGAGGAAGGAGTTAGGAGTTAGAATACAGTCTACTCAGGAGCTATTTTTCTGTTGCATGGTCTGGGAAGATGTTCATGAATCTAGTAATGTTTTGAAGTATAGAGCAGACAAAGATGTTTGGAAGCCAAATTAGGGTGTGTTAATTCAGAGAGGCTTGTTCTGCTATATAGAGTTGTAATGAGTCAGCTCAGTTGGCTATATGGTTTAAAACATGAAGTATATACCACAATCCTGCTGGGCTTAGTTTCTAACAATTTTGTAGCCTGTGTATGGCATGAACTGACAGTTTTATGTGATTTCATAGACAAATGAGTCCACAGCATTCAATTCCTTAGAAACTAGTCCCTCCCTCCTAGAAAATTCGGTGACCCAGAAACTCAAGAGCCAGGAACTTCAGGATGTCAGTGTCTCTCACCTGGAACCCAGGAGTAGTAACCCAGAAATCTGAAGCCACAGATCATTCTCACTGTTCTGCTTGCACCTTATTCCAAGCACTTCAAGGACGACTAGCTTTCTTCTGCACTCTTCATTTGCCACTCGCTCCAAAGTAGGTCAAAGCAGACTGTAGCAGGCTGCGTTCACTAAGGAAGAAGCAGAGGAGTTCATTAAGGCTACAGAGTGACATAGATGTTAAAGCAGGAGGAGAGCACCATCAAGCAGATTCCATTTGATGTGCTTCTGAAGATCCCGGCATGCTTGTTGTGCTCATGCCGCCTTCAATGGACTACATGGGGAGGTTGAGCCTCCATCCATCTGCTCATTGCTGGGTCGCCAACAAGTTTTACACTTGGGCAGCTGAGGGAGGTCCAGCATGCAGCAGGAGCTTAGACACTGAGCAGCATAGTTGAAAGTGGTGAGAACCCTCTACGTTCTTGGGATGAGATTTGCCTCCGCCAGATATTTTCTCAGTGCACACCATAACATGCAGAGAAAAAAAACAAAAAAAAACATTGAGTTAATTATAGTGGAAACCCTGAAGCATGGGCTGAGATTATGACCGGAATATTCTAGAAAGTACTCTTAGCATACCTAGGTATCATCCAAGAAAGATAAAGTATAGAAGGTGTGGCCCCAAGGATAGGTAAATCAAAAAGCTCACATTCTGAGACGCGCAAGCATGCGATTCAAACTGGCCACCCCACGGTGAGCTCTGCGCTGGAATCACCCGTTTTTGATGATTAACTACTTATTTCAAGTCAGAAGTCCACTGGAAATGCTTGCTACTGCGTTCTGAATTCTCACCTGCTGCTGTGGCTGTTTTTCACAGTCTTCTGGATGTCGGAGGTGGTGTTTTCTCCTTCTTGCTGTCTCTTCATGCTCTGTTTCAAGGTACAGCCCAGATTTCTTGTCAGAGGGCGGAGTGATTACTCAGGAAAGGGCCTGACTTTGGCCTAGTTACTCCCACAACCTGTTTTAGATGCTGCACTAGCCTTTCTTTTGAAGCATTTTTTCCACATATCTCCTTTTTATTCAGTCTACTTATTTTTCCACCTTTGTCTTTCACAATAAGAAAATGGATAATAAAATTGCACAAGCTCCTCATAATAAATGGAAGCAACACATTTCTCCTCCTCCAATAAAATCTAAAGTGGTGGAATCCAGTAAACCTTCCTTAAAAGTAATTCTTGAAGAACTTCAAGCACTTCATGCTAACACTGACAATATAGCATCTGAAATTAAAAACCTGTGCAAAGATATGGCTAGCATGTCAATGAAAGTTTCAGACAATTCAATCAAAATTCAAAACAACAAAGTCAACATTGATGCTTTTACACCACTTGTTGAAAAAATCTCTCCTATGTCTGCTCTCCTTCTGGATATGGAAAATTGTAATAGGCAATATAATTTGCGTATTTTTAATTTGCCAGAAGATGTGGAAGGTTCCAATTGCAGACTATGGAGCCGATTAGGATCGCGGACGGAAACGTGTTCCGTCCGCCAAGGAAGCGGCCAAGTTACTCCAGACCGCACCGCGGATAAACCTCCGTAGCAATTAGGATACATATGGGACGAAAGTATGACCGCAGCGGACGGACATCAGCAAACACCGTCCGCGGCGAACGGAGTACACCTGAGACCGCAGCAAACGGACGGAACCGATGAAACACCGCCCGCCGCGGACGCACATGACCGCGGGAACAGCCACATCTACCGCTATTCCTGCGAAGGGCTCCGTGTCCACGATTAGGATAACGCCGCCTGTACCCTGGTACGCACCTCAATCCACGGCCGCAGCGGAAACAATGCAACGAGAAACGGTGCTTCTCAGCGGAAGGCCAACACGAACAACATCCCTACCGTCAAATCAATGACAAAAAGTGTGACGGAAGTTAATAGCAAACACACAAAACAGGACTACCACCCACCTGAAACACCAACACCAATCACAAGCCACAATGCCACCCCCCAAGTACCTACTAATTCACACTAGTCAACACACCCACCTAGCACCTGACTGCCAACAACCATTGGAACACGACCACGACACAGACTATAAAATGACTCCCACCCACTACCACAATCCTTTGCATCACAGCATAGCTGCTAGCAAGAGGCCCAAGACGACCAACAGCACACACCAATTGAACACATACAGCCACCACCCAAACACACCCACCACACAAACACCCACCACACCATTCCTACACACCACACACCTGCCCCTCCCAACTCACTCAACCCACACCCTGAGCACCACACACCATGGCACCCAAGAAAAACCCAAAATTCACGGAGACCGAGTTGAAGGCAATGGTGGATAAAATCATCCGTGTTGAACCCCACATATTCAGGGCACTAGTCCAGCAGACCACCGTGGCTCACAAAAATCACATGTGGGACAGGATCGTAAGTAGGGTGAATGCGTTAGGGACCGTGCCAAGGACAAAGCACGAGATACAGAGGCGGTGGCATGACCTGAAAACCAGGGTCTAAGGGATCCGTGCCAAAAACCATCTACGAGCACAGCACACTGGCGGCGGCACACCCCCGGAGACCATACCCTACACTGATTGGGAGGAAAAGGTGCTGGGCATACTGCACCCAGAGAGCCTGGAAGGAATTGAGGAAGGAGAAGAGGCTGGTAAGTATAAACCAAGCAGCACGAGCATAATGACATGGTCTGCCTCACACAACTCAGAAGACACATTTCTCAGGCCCCAACCCATGCATGTGGTCGACATACTCACCAAAATGTCAACGACTCCCAACAGGCCTCCATGTCCACAGGGAGGGCAGTGGTGGTGGGTGGTGTGTGTGAGAGGTCACTACTACAACTCCCAACAGGCCCCCATGTCCACAGGGAGGGCGGTGGTGGTGGGTGGGGTGTGTGAGAGGTCACTAATACAACTCCCAACAGGCCCCCATGTCCACAGGGAGGGTGGTGGTGGTGGGGAGTGTGAGAGGTCACAACTACAACTCCCAACAGGCCCCCATGTCCACAGGGAGGGCGGTGGTGGTGGGTGGGGAGTGTCAGAGGTCACCAGTACAACTCCCAACAGGTCCCCATGTCCACAGGGAGGGGGGTGGTGGTGGGTGGTGTGTGTGAGAGGTCACTACTACAACTCCCAACAGGCCCCCATGTCCACAGGGAGGGCAGTGGTGGTGGTTGGTGTGTGAGAGGTCACTACTACAACTCCCAACAGGCCCCCATGTCCACAGGGAGGGCGTGGTGGTGGGTGGGGAGTGTCAGAGGTCACTAGTACAACTCCCAACAGGCCCCCATGTCCACAGGGAGGGCGGTGGTGGTGGGTGGTGTGTGTGAGAGGTCACTACTACAGCTCCCAACAGGCCCCCACGTCCACAGGGAAGGCGGTGGTGGTGGGTGGGGAGTGTGAGAGGTCACTAGTACAACTCCCAACAGGCCCCCATGTCACCAGGGAGGGCGGTGGTGGTGGGTGGGGTGTCTGAGAGGTTGTAGGGGTGTGTGCGACAGGACACTGAAATGTTAATAATTTGAAATAAACATGTAATGTCCATAGTACTGATCAGCACAATCTTGTCCCACAGGTGATCAAAATCTCACTGGTGAAACCAGCAACCGGCCGCAAGACTCGCCTCACACACATCCAGGACTCTCTGGGGATGATGACACAGCCAGCTCCGGTACGGAGGATGGAGTGGGCCCGAGCACACTGCCAGGGCCATCTGGCTCACAGGAAATCCCTGCCCCGACAACCGTCGCCTGTGTAACTCCTGCAACACTGGCCACAGTGAGCTGCAGAGCCACCACCACCACCTCCACCACCACCAGTACCACCACTCCTGCCTGTGCCACCCTGCCTAACCCACTGCACGACGCAGGGCCATCGCCATTCCAGCCAAGCAGGGAGAATGGGCGTGAAAGGAGAGAGCCGAGGCCACATCAGCCAAGCAGAAGTTCTACACACCGTCGAGCTGGGGAAGCACACCCACCCCATCCTGTCGCTGAGTCACTGCAAGCCCTAGCCCGAGTCCAGGCTTCCTACAAGCGTGGCCAGGAACAGGCAGATTGTGCCCACTAGGACTCGGTTGACAACACAAACATGTTGCGGTCCATTGATAGCCGGCTTGGCCAAATAGTGGACATCATGGGCCAGCAGACAACACTGTGGAGGGAATAGTTAGCCCGCAACACCCCCACAACCCCTCAACTAAGTGTCCAGACGCCACGGGCAGCAACACCACCGCCACCGCCACCTGTGCCTCTGGCGACGGATGTGGCCCCTGAGCAACCTACCGCCCAAGCTGACTCCGTCCCGGCTCCAAGACGGAGGGGCCGTCCGAGGCTGGAAGTGGGTGAGAGCAGTGGGGATGCTACACCCACACGCTCCAAGAGGGGCCGACAATGACTCTGAAACTGCCTGAGCCAGCCATTCACCCTGCAAAGTATCCTGTCCCACATACCCAATCATTGGCACAGGTCTGCTAGACTAGCCGGACATCACCCAATGTGGTGTCAGCACGGACATTTCATCTGCCATTACTTTCAACTCACACTCCCTCACCCCACAATTCTTGTAAATATTCACCAGCACCATTGCACAACCAGTAAATAAATTCCACTTACACACTCAATGATGTGTTGCCTCCATGTTTATTCACATGATTGTCTCAGAAACAGACGTTACCAGGTTCAGGGATCCAAGTCGTACATAATCATGCCGCTGTGGGAGTGACCTAGGGAAAATCAGAGACAGCAAACACACGTCAGGAAACTGAATCACACCCATCACAACACACTGCAGTGCAACATTCCACAAACCACACTAATCACTAAATCATTGGATGAGAGGACACACATCATGGAGACTTGCATGTCCAAAGACATAAACATACACACATGCAAACATCACATAGCAAAACACCCAGCTGATGCACACCACATCCACACAACACCAGCAAACATACATAAGGCATTGTCAACCAGCACAAGAGGTAGTCACTCACATTCAATGGAAGTAGCGATCAATGAGCTGGCGCCTCTGGTCCACACCTTCCTCCTCACTAAGCATGGGCGGAAAATCTGTTACGCTCGCGGATTTTGAGGATTTTCGGTAAATTCGCAATCCGCGAACGCTCGCGAATTTACCGAAAATCCGCAAATTCGCACGCAGCAGATTTTTTTTTCTTGGTGATACAATTTTGCGGCGTGCGGTGTGCGTTCGCAATTGCGAACATGTAGGTGCGGCGGGCAGCAACAATCTCGCACTCGCGAAATTACAAAAATTGCAATTCTGCACAAGAAATCCACTAGCAAGCAGCATAAACCTTCTGAAAATGATGATTTTTATCAGAATAACTCCTCAGGTTGACATTTGCCTGCACTTTTTTCGATTTGAGGCCTTTTGACTTTCTTTGGATCACTTTTGGATTAGAAATCAACTTTCACAAGTAAGCTTGTTTGGGGCATTACAGTTGCTGTAATGCTGTTCTGCAGAAAAACGAGTTTTGCAAAAGTGAAAGCATTCAGCAGGTGCAAAAGTTCAAACTCATCATTAGTAACCATTCCCTGTAGTGCTTCCTGACTGGAGCCCCTCCAGAGTTCAGTTGCTAGTTGCAACAATTGTATGACCCTGCTCTGACCCTCACAGCAGGCTCATAGAATAGCTACAAGTAGGCCACAAAGGTCCTGGAAAAAAATTGCACTGCAACAGAAAGCAAATTACAGATAAAGAAGCAGGTGCCAGACTGGAATTTTAAAACAGTGACACATTAATAAATCAACCCCAAATTAATTCATGTCAGTTGAAGCAGAGCAGGTGTGCTTGCTTTTTCCCCCCATAATCTACAGTGATGATGAACCAGAGGGTGGCATTGATGTACCAGAGGGTGGCATGGGTGAAACAGAGGATGGCAGGGGTGAAACAGAGGGTGCTGGGAACCTGTGATGATGAACCAGACGTAGAAACAACATAATCGCGACCGTTGCGAGCTGACATGTAAGTTCGCAATTGCGAACTGGTATAAAACCCTCGCGAACTGGCAGAAATCCTTGCAAACACAAAAAAAAATCCGCAAATTCCCAGTTCAGTTGCTAGTTGCAACAATTGTATGACCCTGCTCTGACCCTCACAGCAGGCTCATAGAATAGCTACAAGTAGGCCACAAAGGTCCTGGAAAAAAAAATTGCACTGCAACAGAAAGCAAATTACAGATAAGGAAGCAGGTGCCAGACTGGAATTTTAAAACAGTGACAAATTAATAAATCAACCTCAAATTAATTCATGTCAGATAAAGCAGGGCAGGTGTGCTTGCTTTTTCCCCCCATAATCTATAGTGATGATGAACCTGAGGGTGCATTGATGTACCAGAGGGTGGCATGGGTGAAACAGAGGGTGGCAGGGGTGAACAGAGGGTGCTGGGAACCTGTGATGATGAACCAGACGTAGAAACAACATAATCGCGACCGTTGCGAGCCGACATGTAAGTTCGCAATTGCGAACTGGTACAAAACCCTCGCAAACTGGCAAAAATCCTTGCGAACACAAAAAAAAATTCCGCAAATTCGCGAGAATTCGCGGATTTTGCGGATTGCGAGTTCGCAAATTCGCAAAATTTGCGAACGCCAGATTCGCAAAATTCACCCATGCTTACTCCTCACCACTATCCTCATCAGTCGACATGGGTGGGATGGGAGGCCGAGCAACTTGTTGGTCCAAGAGCAGTTCAATGTTATTGCGCAAGGCCAGGTTGTGGAGCATGCAGCAGGCAATCACGATCCTGCATACTTTGCCTGGTGAGTAAGGCAGGGCCCCTCCAGTCTTATCCAGGCACCGAAACCTAGACTTCAGCAGTCAAAAAGTACGTTCAACCACTCTACGTGTCCTTCCATGAGCATCATTGTATCGCATTTCACCCGCTGTAGTTGGATTACGTATGGGACTCAGCAGCCAAGGCCTGTTTGGGTACGCCGAGTCGCCTATGTAGGGGGATGAGAGACAGAAATATCACAACTAGAATTGGTGGGTACCCCATGCCACTCAGATATCACAACTGTCCCCACAGCATACTCATGAACAAGCCACACACGTTCTGGTCGCAGATTTTCCATCAGTTGGGGGACAATGCTGCTCCGCATGATGTGGGAGTCGTGTGCAGAGCCTGGAAATCTTGCAAACACATGGGATATGATGTTGTCGGCCAGGCACACCACCTGCACTTTGAGGGTATGGAAGTGCTTCCGATTCCTATACACCTGCTCACGTGCCCGTGGTGGAATGAGAGCGATATGTGGGCCATCAATGGAACACACTACGTGTGGTATCTGGCCCAGTGCATAGAAGTCTGCTTTGACTGCTGCCAACTCTGCCGGCCAAGGGAAATGGATGTAGTCATGCTTGTACATCATCATGGCTTTTAGAACATCCCGAAGTACCATGCTGAACATGGACTGTGACATCCCCCGGCATGTCCAACTGTTTACTGAAAGGTGCCAGTTGCAAAGAAGTGTAGTGCCGCCATCATCTTTGCTGTGGGTGTAATGGAACCTGGATAGGTTCTTCGTGGCTGCAGGTGAGGAGACAATTGGTCTACAAGCTCCATCAATCTACGTCGATCCAGACGGAATTTCCTGATCACCTCCTCATCAACCATATCCTCCAGCACAGTGTATGGGCGATGGACATTTGGAGCCCTCCTGTGTGGGAGTAGATGGAATGGAAGTCAATTCATAAACAACGCATGGCTGTGCAACTCAATCACATGTCATCCAACTCTACCAACAAGAAAAATGTTGTGGACAAATGTCATATGTGTGACATCTCTGATTGTCACTACAACACGGAGTGCCGTATGAACAATGTGCAGCCACTAGCAACATGATGTGTGTCAACATGTGCAATGCAACTTAGTCTCATGTCAACATTACTGCCAACAAGACATGTGTCATGACCCAAATATGTAGAAGCCTCATCACAGACACACATGCACGTGCAAGCACACAAACGATAATGATACACACACACCATGTCATAATGCACCACTGGCAACACCAAAAATGGTGAGCATACGGACATTACATGCATGGTGACACAACAGGCAACACACATACACTAAATGCATGTGTACCCCCACCATTGTTATTACCACACATTAACCACACACTGACAACAGATTCAGAATGTGGCGATACAGCCGTGATGTACTGTGTAGATGTGAAGAAGTTGAAACGTCTGTAGGGAAATACCCGACGTCAACACGTCGACATGCACATGTGTTGAACATTGTGTGCACACCGATGGGCATAGTATGAACACATGAAATACAGCATGACATATGAAGTTTTGCAATCACGCTCACAACCCTCATAACACAACTGCAGACTATACACCACGGTGCAGTGTCTGAAAATATACAATCATTGGCGCCGCCAAGGCGGTGCACTGCTTCCGCTATTTTCGAATGGGCATACGCGGGCCGCGTTCCCTCTTCCCATTGTCTGCATGTGCACGGACCGTCACGGTCACACATCGGCAACTGCATGTGCAAGCTTCCGGGACGGATGCTTCTTTTGCAAAATGTTCAATCACTGGCGCCACCATGGCGGTGCACGTATTCCGCGGGGAGGTGCAGGCCAACACATCCTTCAGATGATGTCAATGGACATGGCAGTTCATGACCCCCCTTACAGTCACTTTGCCTCATCCACCGTACACCGCCATGCCAGGCCCCGTCCACAACTGCCGTGCCAGGTCCGGTCCAGGACCGCCGTGCCAAGCATGTGACCCACGGCCTGCACAGCCCCGTCCACAACCGCCGTGCCAGGCCCGGTCCAGGACCGCCGTGCCAGGCATGTGACCCACAGCCTGCACAGCCCCATCCACAACCGCCGTCCCATGCCCGGCCCAGGACCACCGTGCCAGGCGTGTGAACACCCGTCGGTGGGTGACATGCCTGGCACGGCGGTCCTGCACCGGGCCTGGCACGGCGGTTGTGGACGGGGCTGTGCAGGCTGTGGGTCACATGCTTGGCACAGCGGTCCTGGGCCAGGCATGGCACGGCAATGGTGGACGGGGCTGTGCAGGCCGTGGGTCACATGCTTGGCACGGCGGTCCTGGGCCGAGCATGGCACGGCGGTTGTGGACGGGGCCTGGCACGGCGGTCCTGGGCCGGGCATGGCACAGCGGTTGTGGACGGGGCTGTGCAGGCCGTGGGTCACATACTTGGCACGGCAGTCCTGGTCCGGGCATGGCACGGCAGTTGTGGACGGGGCCTGGCACGGCGGTCCTGGGCCGGGCTGGGCCGGCCGGTGTACGGTGGATGATGCAATGTGACTGTAGGGGGGTCATGAACTGCCATGCCCATGGACATCATCTGAAGGATGTGTTGGCCTGCACCCCCCGCGGAATACGTGCCCCGCCATGGTGGCGCAAGTGATTGAACATTGTTGCAAAAGAAGCATCCGTCCCGGAAGCTTGCACATGCAGTTGCCGATGTGTGACCGTGACGGTCCGTGCACATGCAGCCAATGGGAAGAGGGAACGCGGCCTGCGTATGCCCAATCGAAAGTAGCGGAAGCAGTGCACCGCAACACCAGGGCCAGACATTGGCCCTTTTACAAACACGCATCCAGGGGTGACCAATTGCTGCCGACGTATGCCACTGACATGGGCTCAGGGCCCTATATATGTGTGATTTCCTAAAGCACACATTCAACGCTGTGAACCAGTGCTGCCTGTGACCATCACCTCGACCTCCTACTGCTGAGCTGACCACCGACTGCTGCCTGTGACCATCATCTCAACCTCCTGCTGCTGAGCTGGCCAGTGACTGCTGCCTGTGACCATCACCTCAACCTCCTGCTGCTGAGCTGACCAGGACCTTGCCATGCAGAGTGCGAGAGATCCGGTCTCGTCCCTTCACCGCCGCGGAACTAGATGTTCTTGTGGGCGGTGTGCTCAGCCACTACGAACAGCTGTACGGTGCACCCGGACAGGTGGTAAGTGCAGTGGTGTACATGTTGTTGGCCCTGAGGTGGTCAGTGGCTCCTGTCTTATGTCGGGCTGCCGGTGTGCTGTGGGACCTTGACATGTGTTGTGCAGGGCATGGCTGGATGTAGATACGTCTATCTACGTAGTATGTGCATGTCATACTGTCCACTAACATTATCCTCTTGT
The DNA here is from genome assembly GCF_964263255.1 of Lissotriton vulgaris. Lineage (NCBI taxonomy): Eukaryota > Metazoa > Chordata > Amphibia > Caudata > Salamandridae > Lissotriton > Lissotriton vulgaris. Next base: position 1,114,516,692 of record NC_141693.1, on the reverse strand, counting down.
CTCCCATCATGGTAGGTGAAGATGCACCTTTGCAAGGCCATGTGGAGGAGCATAGCACGTGATGTACGGGCAGTGGGGGTGTGCAATAGATGACACACACACTGCCACAAACGCTGGGACGACATTTCCAGGCTGAGCAAGAATGTAGCGGAGATGACACTGGGGATGATTCCAAGAACGCCACGTCTGGGCCGACGCTCCATGACCCCTCACATGCACCGTATCATTGCTGTGACGCATCCTGACCTGTCCGACCGGCTGAGTGTGGATCAACAGCAAACTAGCGGTAAGCAGACTGTCTGTGAATGTTACTTGGGAGTGCAATGCATGTATTGGTGCTCAGACACAGTACTGACTTCCGTGGTGTGTATGTATCGCAGAAATGACATGTTGGTGCCATTGGCAGAGTGTAATTTGACATCCAGGTCCGGCATGTAGACACGCCACTTGCTTAGTAGTTGAGTGTTGAAGCACATGCCGTAGAGGTCTGTGGACCCATGGCAAGACATGTGTGCAGATCTACATGCTCCTGCTATGTCCGCATGCTGTACATGTTTCACGGCCACCACCGGTTATTTCATGTGAGGATGACTGGTAGGGGTGGGCCGTGTGCAGGATTGTGGCTAGATGTGTTTTGTCAGCAATGGAATTAGGGATTTCGTGTCCTTCTGTACCTGAGTGTGCCCATTACTTACACCTCTTTTCTGTGCATTTTAGCTTTGGCAGAGGGCACTCAGCCACAGACGGCGGAGATAAGTGGTGGCAATGCATCCGGATCTGATTTCACGCACACGCAGACTGACACAGAAGAGGGCAGCCCCGGATAGGGGGACAGGACCGTCCCTGAGGGCTCGCATGTCGAGTCACCATCGTCCTCATCTTCCGACAGTGTCGGTGAGTCAGCACTGTTGTCACAGACTTGGAGTGGGCAATCAACACCTTCGGTCGGGACACAGCATACAGGGCCCACACTGCCGCCACATGTACCAAGTACTGCTCTTGCACGCAGAAGTAGGGTGAGCAGAGTGGCCTTCGGTGCAGGCACCGCTGCCCCTGCCCCGGTGACCCAAAATGCACTTTGTGCTGAGGCTGTTGATCTGCTGCGACAGCTGTGTGTGGGTCAGAACAATATGATCAATGCATTCCAAGACCACGATAGGAAGTTGGGGCAGGTGGTGGCATTGATGGAAGGGATGCATGGCGATGTTGCTGGTCTACACAGGACAGTTCAGTCATTGGCAAGCAGTGTGTCGTCTGCCATTGTACAGTCGCATGGACAGGGTGCTACTTCTGTTCCCACATCTACACCACTGGATGTCTCAGGGGGGAGGGAATATTCTGACCAGGACTCTAATACAGGTTATTGCACTAGAAGCAGCCACAGAGAGCACGTCAGGGCACGGAGGGCACAGACACCATCCCCTAGGTCAGCAAAATCTGTTCACAAAGACAATGTCAGATACACTGGAGTTCACACACAGGATCCACAAGTGGTGTTGGGGGAAATGCCTTCACATGCTACACAGGCATCCCACACAAAAGGTACTCCCAAGGCAAGTGATACTCACAAGTCCATGGACACTCCCTTGGACAAGGACAGTCCAAAGACGAAGACACCTCTGAAGAGCAGGGACACTCCCAAGGACAGGGGCACTACTAAGGAAGGGGCCACTCCCAAGGGCAGGGACAAGGACTGTCCAAAGACTAAGGCACATCAAAAGAGCAGGGACACTCCCAAGGACTGGGACACTACTACGGAAGGGGCCAATCCCAAGGGCAGGGACAAGGACTGTCCAAAGACTAAGGCACATCAAAAGAGCAGGGACACTCCCAAGGACAGAGACACTACTAAGCAAGGGGCCACTCCCAAGGGCAGGGACAAGTCTGTCCAAAGACAAGGGCACATCAAAAGAGCACGGACACTCCCAAGGACAGGGAGACTACTAAGGATGGGGCCACTCCCAAGGGCAGGGACACACACAGGGAGAAGGTGTCTTCTGGAGACAGGTACACCACAGACGACAAGTCTGCTGCCAGGAACAGGGCACCGTCCAGGGAACAGGGAAAATCCAGAGACAACACTCCTCCTACGGACAAGGCACATCCAAGGGACAGGGCTTCTCCCATAGACACTGGCGCAATCAAGGACAGGCACACATCACCCCTGGCTGCACTGAGGCTGATGTTGTTGAAGGAACAGAAAACAGCTGTCTCCGCAGCGTAGTAACCCCATACCTCCACTCCCATCCTGGCCCGTCAGAAGCTGAGGAAGGAGTCACCTGTTGTTGCATCCCCCATTACACATGATGCTGAGTCAAGGCGGCAGGCACACAGCAAACGACAAACAGGGTCCAGCTATGTCCCCACAGAGCAGAGCCCCAGCAGCAGATGCTCCACCTTTGGTGGGTGATGTTTCATTGGAGTCCGCACCACTTGCCAGTCCTGTCACGTCCAGGGTGACCTCACATATCCCAAAGAAACGTAGACACACACCATTAACACCTAGCCATACCGATGTGGCTCTTGGACAGCTATCCCAAGCTCCCAGAGCCACCCTGCCACCTGGCCCATACAGCCCTGTGGCTCATCAATCCGGTGTTCTCAGTGGCGCATCAGAGGTTCACTCTCAGTTGTCAGATAGTGGCACTGTGTCTGTTGTCTGCTGTCATGCATCATGTTGTGGCACTGTCTCAGTTGTGCCCTCTCCTGTTTCTGGTGCTGGCAGTGTGTCTGGGTCGATGGCACATGTGTCGGTCACTAGAGCTGTGGCTGTGTGCCACACTCCTGGTTCTGGTGCTGGCAGTCTGTCTGGGTCTATGGCTCATGTGTCAGTCACTAGAGCTGTGGCTGTGTGTCACACTCCTGGTTCTGGTGCTGGCAGTCTATCTGGGTCTATGGCTCATGTGTCAGTCACTAGAGCTGTGGCTGTGTCGCACACTCCTATGCCTGGTGCTGGCAGTGTGTCTGGGTCTATGGCTCATGTGTCAGTCACTAGAGCTGTGGCTGTGTCGCACACTCCTATGTCTGGTGCTGGCAGTGTGTCTGGGTCTATGGCTCATGTGTCAGTCACTAGAGATGTGGATGTGTCGCACACTCCTATGTCTGGTACTGGCAGTGTGTCTGGGTCTATGGCTCATGTGGCAGTCACTAGAGCTGTGGCTGTGTCGCACACTCCTATGTCTGGTGCTGGCAGTGTGTCTGGGTCTATGGCTCATGTGTCAGTCACTACATCTGTGGCTGTGTGTCACACTCCTGGTTCTGGTGCTGGCAGTGTGTCTGGGTCTGCGGCTCATGTGTCAGTCACTAGGGTTGTGGCGGTGTCTCACACTCCAGTTTCTGGTGCTACCAGTGTCTCAGGGGCAGGTACTTCAGGCGCTCCGTGATGTGCGGTGTGTTTGAATTCACTCACATCTATTTGGAGTTGGTGTGTATATTGTCCATGTAAACGACTTTGGCATTGTCCTTGTCCTTGTGAGGGGTACCCTGCACCACGTACTTGTGCTGCCTCTGATGTACCTGTTGGATGCCATGGACTGTTGATGCACTTAGCCCCTCTCATGTGCTGCCTCTGATGTCCCTGCTCTGTTGGCCACAATGCCCTGTTGCTGTTCTGATACTGCAGTCTGCCCTCATGTGCTGCCTCTAATGTACCTGTTCAGTGCAATGAACGGTTGATGCACTTAGCTCCTCTCATGTGCTGCCTCTGATGTACCTGTTGGATGCCATGGACTGTTGATGCACCTAGCCCCTCTCATGTGCTGCCTCTGATGTCCCTGCTCTGTTGGCCACAATGCCCTGTTGCTGTTCTGATACTGCTGTCTGCCCTCATGTGCTGCCTCTGATGTACCTGCTCTGTTGGCCACAATGCCCTGTTGCTGTTCTGATACTGCTGTCTGCTCTCATGTGCTGCCTCTGATTGACCTGCTCTGTTGGCCACAATGCCCTGTTGCTGTTCTGATACTGCAGTCTGCCCTCATGTGCTGCCTCTGATGTACCTGTTCAGTGCACTGGATTGTTGATGCACTTAGCCCCTCTCATGTGCTGCCTCTGATGTACCTGTTGGATGTCATGGACTGTTGATGCACTTAGCCCATCTCATGTGCTGCCTCTGATGTCCCTGCTCTGTTGGCCACAATGCCTTGTTGCTGTTCTGATACTGCAGTCTGCCCTCATGTGCTGCCTCTGATGTACCTGCTCCGTTGGCCACAATGCCCTGTTGCTGTTCTGATACTGCAGTCTGCTCTCATGTGCTGCCTCTGATGTCCCTGCTCTGTTGGCCACAATGCCCTGTTGCTGTTCTGATACTGCTGTCTGCCCTCATGTGCTGCCTCTGATGTACCTGTTCAGGGCACTGGACTGTTGATGCACTTAGCCCCTCTCATGTTCTGCCTCTGATGTACCTGTTCGATGCCATGGACTGTTGATGCACTTAGCCCCTCTCATGTGCTGCCTCTGATGTACCTGTTGGATGCCATGGACTGTTGATGCACTTAGCCCCTCTCATGTGCTGCCTCTGATGTCCCTGCTCTGTTGGCCACAATGCCCTGTTGCTGTTCTGATACTGCTGTCTGCTCTCATGTGCTGCCTCTGATGTACCTGCTCTGTTGGCCACAATGCCCTGTTGCTGTTCTGATACTGCAGCCTGCCCTCATGCGCTGCCTCTGATGTAACTGTTCAGTGCAATGGACTGTTGATGCACTTAGCCCCTCTCATGTGCTGCCTCTGATGTACCTGTTCGATGCCATGGACTGTTGATGCACTTAGCCCCTCTCATGTGCTGCCTCTGACGTACCTGTTCGATGCCATGGACTGTTGATGCACTTAGCCCCTCTCATGTGCTGCCTCTGATGTACCTGTTCGATGCCATGGACTGTTGATGCACTTAGCCCCTCTCATGTGCTGCCTCTGATGTACCTGCTCTGGTGCCCACAATGCCCATGCTCATGCATACACTGTGATTATACCCCTATTATGTGTAATAAAGCAAGTCAATCATGTGTCGTGGTTTGTCGTTGTCATTCCTGCTTGTGTACTCCAGTAGTGTATTTGTCTTTGCTTCAAATCAGTGGTTTCTGAAACATGACACTCCCCCTCTCAATGTCACGACCCTGGCAGGTACTCCCCTCCGGACAGGGAATGGTTAGTAGCGTACCTGCGTCATCATCCATAGTGGGCCAAGACTTGCACGTGGTGGATCGCGAAGAGTATCGGGTAAGCGTGTAGTGCTGGGTCCATGACGGCGAGCAGCTTGTGGTGGGTATCTCTGCTATGTATGGTATCTTCGCTGTGGGGAATCCGCCGTGTTCAGGCAGGTTGTTTTTCCGCAGCGGTTTTATGTGTATTTTCCGCCATCTTAATTTGGGGGGCGGTCGTAGACGTCAGTCCGTACGGCAGAGTCTCTGGATTGGTTACGTCCGCCGCGTGGTCGGGTGTAGTTGGGCGGCGGTGCGTGCTCTTCCGTCGCGGACGGAATTTTGACACTCTTTCCTATCCTGATATGGTGGGCGGAGTGACCGCGACAGGCGGACACAGAAACGGCTTTTTCTGCATACTCCAGGGCTGCGGTCGCACTTCCGTCCACCATCATAATGAGCCCCTATATTTGGAGAATTTGGAAATTGATATGGATAATGCTATAATGTTAAAGTAGTCTCATTAAATGTTAAAGGTTTACGTCATCCTGTTAAGCGGACAAAAAATTTAGATTATTTAGGAAGTTGCAAAGCGGATATTTTTCTTGTACAGGAAATTCATATAGATGACAAAATCTTAGATTATATGAACAAAGTGGGTTCATAATATTGTCTCTTCTCCTGCAAATGGCAACAAAATGTTGTGGCTATTTTTTTTGCAGAAACATTACATAGCCAAATGTTGAGTACATTTTCAGATACTGAAGGGAGATATGTCATAGTTAAAATTAAAGTTTATGATTCAGTCATGTTTTTATTAAATGTTTATGGTCCTACTGCTGATGATCTTGCTTTTTGGTCTAATCTTACAACTGAAGTTCTAAAGTTGGGTAGAGTTCCTTTCATAGTTGGAGGTGATTTTAATATTATCTGATCCCTTATTAGATAGAATATCTCTTACTAAATTTCGACCTCCTAAAGTTTTTTTTGCTTTCAAATAATTTATTCAAACCACAGAGCTAGTTGATAATTGGCGACTACACTTCCCTACAGAAAAAAGTAGTACATGTTTTTCTAACCCACACAATTCTCACTATAGGCTTGATTATCTATTAGTTTACAAGCAACTTATTAACTCTGTGATTACTCCTAATATTGGTAACATTGACATGGGATCATACTTTGATTTATTTTGTTTTGAATTTAAATTCAACTTTTACAATGCAATCTGGATGGCGAATGAATACTGGTATTGTTCTTCATGAACATATGTAACCTACGCTTTCAAATGCTATTCATGATTATTTCCTTCCTAATCCTGAAGGTTCTACTTCCATGGTCAATAGATGGGATGGTTTTAACGCTTATAATTTAGATATTGCTATTTCTCTTATGGCCCATGAAAATAAAACTTGTAATGCAAATATTAATAATTTTGAAAAACAAATTGCAAAATTTGAGAAACTTTTTATTACGTCTAATGATCATCAATACAGAGTCAAATTGCAAAAACTTTGATATGAGTTTAACTCAATCCTTAGAAGAAGAGCTGGCATTCAGATTTCAAATTCTAAAGCCAAATTTAATTTTACTGCCAATCGATCTGGAACACATTTAGCTAATTATTTGCGCATTATAAAAGATAAAACTCAAGTAAATTCACTTCATGGCCCTAATGGTGAAATTGCTTTCGTCCCAAAATTATATCGTTAATGAATTTTTGGATTTTTACTCCACTCTCTATGATAAACTCAATTTTAATGATGTTTCTTTAATTGATTCTCTTTTTTACTAAATGTGGATTACCCAAGATTTCGCAATCAGATATAATTGGGCTTGATTCACCCATTACTCAAGATGAAATTCTATCAGCAATAAAATCTCTTTAAAAGAAATAAGTCCCCTGGTCCCGATGGTATTCCGGCTGAGTTGTATAAAGAATTTCAACTACTGCTTACTCCTTTTTGTATTTCAACTTTTTGCCTTTTTTGGTTCTACGGGAATTACCTCATATTCTTTTACTGAGGCTTTAATTATTGTACTTCCCAAACCTGTTAAGGACCCCACACTTATGTCAAATTATTGTCCTATCTCTAAACCAGGATTGAAAATTATATGCCAACATACTTGCTTCTAGATTATCTCCTGTGTTAGATTCTATTATTCATCCAGATCAATCTGGTTTTATAAAGAAGATACTCTGTAAACAATACAAGAACTTTGCTACATGTTATTGAACAAGGTTCCACTTTAACTCTACCATCAGGAATTTTTGCAGTAAAAGCTTTTGATAAAATTCACTGGCAACTTTTATTCTGTACATTATTATCATTTAATTTTGGTGACATATTTATCTGCAAGATTTCTGCTTTATACTCTACTCTACTGCTCGTTTATTTATCAATGGCCAAATTTCAAACCAATTCTCTCTTTTTAGAGGTACAAGACAAGGTTGCCCCATTTCTCCGCTTTTGTCTCTTTTCAGTATTGAACCTTTACTTACCTCCATAAGAAAATGTGATAAAATTAATGGAATCAATATTAAGGATGTTATTACTAAAACCTTAGCTTTTGCTGATGATGTGCTTTTATTTATTAGTGATCCTATATCCTCATTCCCTTCCCTATTTGAGATTATTTCACTGTATTCCACAGTTTCTGGATATAAGTTAAATACTAATAAACCCTATTTTTTTCCCTTTAAATATTTATTTTACTCCTGATATGATACCCATGAATAAAATTATTTGGTAAATGGATAAATTGAAATATCTAGGTATTCTGTTCTCTTCATCCATAAAATCAACAATAATGCTGAACTGTGGCTTTTTCTTAAATTATATTAAAGATAAAATATCCAAATGGTCACCTTTCATGGTGGGTACGAATGGACTCTATAAAAATGAGTATTGTTCCTAAAATCCTTTACACCCTTGCCATGATTCCTACTCAATTTTCATTAAAGTTTTATAAAGATTTTGACAAACTTCCCTCCAAATTTCTTCGGAATAACAAGTCACCTCATATTAGTTATAAAAAAATTAAAAATGCCCAAATGTAATGCAGGTTTTGGATTACCTGACTTTTTTTTTAAAGCTTTCATTTTAAAAAAACGTTCCCTATGGTTTATCCATTCCTTTTTGAGTAATCCCCCTATTTGACTTCTTATTGAGAAATCAATAGTAAAACCTTTTCCACTACCCACTTTGTTAACCATGTCTAATAAATCACCATTTTTTCATAAATCTAATATTTTAAAATCCACTAAACTAATTTTTAATGCTTTAGATTCAATCTTTCAGTCACCCATCTTCACTACCGTAGATATGTCATTACCCAGTCAATAAACTCAATAGAAGTAATAGTTACATGGATTAGTGCTGGTATTTGTTTTTATCTTAAAGATGTCCATTACAATAATGCATTCATATCATTTGAATCTTTACAAACAAAATTTAGTTTACCTCCTTCTGACTTTTCCAAATATGAATTTTTGTGTAATTCTATTTTAGATTCATTTCCTCACATTATTCCTTCTAATGTTAAATCTGATTTATCAATTTATATCCAAACTGTTTCCACTTTATCACATGGTGTTTCTATTTTATATAAAAAAACTATCTATTTCTCTAGGAACCAACATTAATTGGATTTCGGTATTTTGGAATAATGAACTTTCAACCTCTTTTTCTACTGTTGCATGGAAAGATATTTGGCTTATTAGTATTTCTGGTTGGTTACCTGTTGCGCTGTATCAAACTAACTCTTATATTTTGTACAACTGTTTATGGACTCCTTTACATTTATTTCAAGCTAAACTTCTTACGTCTTCAACTTGTTGGCACTGTAAATTACATCCTGGTTTATTACAACATATGCTTTTTGATTGTCCTTTAGGTGTGTCCTATGTCTAAATATTATTATGACTACAGAATTGATTACTAAACTGAATCAACTGACCAGAAAAAATAATTGGCAAATGTAATCAATCACATAATGTGTTTGTTTTGTTAACTATCTCTAATATCTGTGTGTCTTTTTTGTTTTTTCGTTCACTGTGATTTTGTGACCAAATGGATCATCTTCACGGGTGAATTCCAGGTGATATAGTTTATTTCACTTTTTCACATCAAGCAGTAGCATTGTCTTAAGGTCCTGATGAAGCAGGAGGTGATCCTTTGACTCTATATCCACTGCAGAAACATGTCGACCTACAATCCATCTTAGTAGTTATTTGTTCAACACTACTTTGCACTGTTTTTATCTTTGGGTGTGGATAGGATTCCATTAAAATCGTTTTTTTCCACTTCCACAACCCAATCTTAACCTACCATTTTGCACTCAGCACTGTTACTTTATCACATTTTCTTGCACTGCTAGTCAGTTTATCCCCTGATGCCATTTAATCTCGTCACTACACCAGAGATTCCTTCCATCAGATTAGGCTACAATCTACCTAATCCATAGTGGATGAACACCACTTCCTTCGGGTGAAGGATCCCAAATGATGTAGGGCGGTACAGGATGGGAATCTGATGGGAATCATTTTTACCACAAATTATTCTCTGTGGCTTTCGTGATTGTATCCCTTAGATAACACAGGTTTTTCTAGATAGTTCTACTTGCTGACCCATTGTTATCCTAATAATTAGTTTGTGTAAATCATTAGGGATGATAGCAATGCATGGTCAATAAATATTCCCTTTTGACCCTACCTGTTTATTGATTACATGTTACACATTTTGGACTGAAGTTTGGGATATTATAAAAAAGATATTTAATATTCATGATGATGTTTCATTCAAAATGCTAATCTACAAATCTGTTGCTCTCTCGTTAAACGTAAATGACTTAGAAGGTAAACTATTTAATTTTCTACTATCAGCTGCTTTAAAATTAATTACATTCTGTTGGAAAGATGTTTCACTATTGTCAGTTCATTCTTGGTGGTCATGAGTTATTTTTACCAGAAGAGGAGCTCAGTTATCCTTGACTGGTATTAATCATAAGTCTAACTCGTATCACTCTTTTTGGAAACCTGTTGATATATATTTACCTTCTTAATTACATATTTATATCTAGCTATTTATTCCTATTATAATAGTCCAGTATTCATGTTATAGAAGCTCTATTTTATAGTTAATGCAATGTTTTTATAGCTATTTCCTTTCCCTCCCCTTTTATTTTTCAATTAATATATATTTACTGTTGTTACCTACTGTAATCTAATTGATGTTCTTGTTATCTCTATATTGTAATTGGGTATTTTTCTTTCAATAATATTTTTTCTGTATTGTCTTTGTTTATTGCTTATTATGAAAACTCAATTAAATATTTGGAACACAAAGTTCACATTCTTATTTGTTCTAGCATTTGAAATTATACTTTAAAGTTCTTCTCTTAGCAGAGCCAATGTCACGGCTATTGGTGTTATCTACAGTTCTGGGATATTGTATTTCAAGTTTTCATTAATATTAGTCACTTATAAAACAATGAAACTCTTCCATTAAATCCATGAGAGGAAAAGTGCACTTCTGGTGTATATTATATTTAAATATGTCAGTAATATTAGTCACTGTCACCAGTTAAACAATTAAACTGTTCCATTAAAACAATTAGATGGAAAGTGATCAAGAAAATGACTAAAACCAAGTCGCAGTTTCGTATAAAGCAAATCATTTATCTAGATTAACATAAAACTGGCTGCAATTTGCCCCCAGTATTTTTGCAACCAGAGTGGTAATTTGGTCATTATGCATAATACTGATTTGGAGTAAGTCGCAATTCGACCTAACTCTTGAACAGCAATGAGGTCAGTCACACATTGTGACCTCAAAAACGCTTTCTACATCTGGCCCTAAGTCTTAAGGTTTTCTTATTTATGATATTCAAGAAAACAATGAAAAGATCACATGGATCTTCTCCTATCATTGCTGTTCATATTAAATGCCTAAAAAACTATGAAACAACCTAATCTCAAGTTTGTGAAACCAATCTTTTCAATGGCCTCTGATTGTAGGTATCATTACTTCTTTTTTCAATAAAGCTTCACAAAACATTACACTGATCTTGGGGAGTCATTGATCATTGAAATATCATCTACCCTTAAGCCATCAACAAATAAAAAGCTCAATAAAAGTAAATCATGGAGGGTGTTTTACTTAAGATGACTCAAATGTACACCATCTAGAGGGCATGATTCATACAAATGCTACACAGCAGCCTGTCATAACCATTGACTCCTCATCTTCCTTAAGAGAAACTACATAGTTTTCAGTATACTAAACCATCACAGCTAACCTAAAAGCACTGAACAGGCAATCACTCAAACTAAAATTGCAGGTAGGCCTATTACAGTCTTTGGCTACCTGCATCTCTACTTTTAATATTAACACCAAAAACCTGCAATCTGAACATGATCTCTTGCGCTAACCTCAACCAACAATGAGCTGTGCCTACTCCACAATAGTGGATGAACACTCCACACTCCCTGGATTGCCATCATTATTTTTTGACAATATAAAGTAATTGTACTGTCCTAGTGATGAGTCTCCCTTCAGAGACAGTCGCTTAGCAGTGGGTAGCACTTCTTGACTGACTAATCAACTATCATAAAGGCCACAGAGAGTGTGAGGAATGGGCTGGATCTAACTGATAATAAATGTAAATCATTTGGTGAAGCTTCAACAGAGTGTTTCAATGTCATGGCAATGATCATGAATGTTAAACCTTTAATTAGAAAGGATAAAAAGGAATTACTATGAATTAGAAAGTGGATAGAAAAGCCATTTTCAAAAATGCACCATCTCTCTGTAACTAAAACAATAAAGGAGTGATGTAAACGTTAACCCACTATTTAACATAAAGCTATCTTGAAGACCCATAAACAAGTATTAAAAGAGACAGCTTGCACTGAAACCAAGGAGTCATCATTTTAGACACATCAAATCACAATTCACATGTGGATATGAAATAAGAATCTTCACACCGTATTGACACAATTGGGAGTCCAAATACACAAGAAAAAAAATCGTTCTTACTAAACCAAAACAATACTCCAGCCACACACTAGATCACCAGATTATCAACAGCAGCTATTAAGCATATGAAGTACCTCAACAAAGAACATAAAACATTCTACTTTAAGAAATTGGTCCACTGTGAGATCTTCCAAATATGTACTTGGTCTATGTAAAAAATTAAAAAGCAAATTTATTTTCACTCCAGAATACGGGTCCCGAGGAAGGGAAGATATAAAAAATATAAGTAACATTCTACAGATTTCCTCAAATATCTCAACACTATCAAAGTTCGGATCCGAAGACATAATAAGCATTGAACTTATTCCAATGCCCTTACACTTTGACAAAGAGGCAACATGAAAATCTAACCAGAGAGAAGATAAGGTTCAAAACTCAAGGAACACATTTGCACACTGGGGAATAAATGTGCAACAAAAAAGGAAGAAAATTATCCTATAGCAAAGCCTCATAATTCCTCAACTGATTCCCAACTCTAGGCCTGCTCACTACATTGATGTGTGCTTGTAGGAAATTCATTGTATCTGGTTGGTCACAACAGATTCTTTGCCTTTCACTGGACCCAATTTTTCTCTGTACCTAGATCGCTCATCACTGTTACCCCTGGTAAACAGGAGTAAAGTGCATGTGATCCCACTTTAAACATCGTTAAACTGAGTTGGCAACATACCTGGCTGACTGAGGAGAAACCGAGCATGCTGTGGAGAGGCTCTGCTGGGGACTTTGACACCTGAAAACCCTTGTGCCTGTTCCTTGTGCATATTAGCATGTCATCGGTCTATGGCATTGTAGCTGCCAATGTACCTGGCTGACTTAGGGAAAGCAGAGCCTGCTACATGGTCGCTGAAAAAGCCCCTTCCACCCAGAGCTGCATTTTCCCTGGTGCAGCATGGTGACTGGCACCCAGTGATAGCTGCTGATGGATGGGCCTGTAGCTCCACCCATCTTCTACTCCTTGAAGAGGAGGCCTTAGCTCATGGAAGAAAGGTTATCAATCCAGCCCGCTGAGGTCAGCCCTCAGCCAGGCGCTGGTTATGGCTGACTCAGAGAAATATGACATTTCTGGATGATCCAAAAGCAGTACAAATATAACTTTGGACTCTGCAGAATACTTCTTATCACACCTGTTATAATGGACTTTAGTGCGTGTCTGGAATCTGTAGGCCTTAGGAAAGTTAATCTAGCCCATGGGCTCCACATCCCCATAGGGGAATAATGAAGTGAAAAACAGTAAAATACACTGATTTTCCCTGGCATGTTTCTTCCCAGTGCATAAATCCTATTCCATGTCACCACCACATTCTGCATAAGTCCTGCCACACCATATGGCCGGGATGCCCGCCACCCCCTCCCAACACCAATTCCCCATGGGAGGAGACAAACACAAGTTTCAGTTTTTGGAAGGCGGGGGGGAAGTTACCCCCCCGGCCGTATTTATTAAAATATGAAACAAAATTTAAAACTTTAAATTAAAACGTTTCATAAATTATGTACAATTTTTCTTTCATTACATTTTGATGAAGACATGTTCTTTGGCTAACCTTAACAGATCTCTAATACAAAGGTTTCCTAGCCGAGTCTAGCATCCTGAAAATGCATAACATTCTAAAATAAAATTGTACATCCTAGCATTAAGGGCCAACGGCAAGGTCTTAACCGGTGTCAGATCCCTACTACCAAATTCCCGCCCTCACGGTGTGAGTGGCGCATGCGCAGAGGACTTTACCCTCGTTGCCAACTGTAACTTCCCTTGTCGTGGGGGCCCCCTTTCACTCGACGCCATCTTAAAGGTTGTCCGAGTTCCCGTGTGAGGTATCTGTAAGAAGGACAGCGTGGACTCCCCCCCCTTGCCCACACTCTCTTCCGCCGGAGCGGATATCCGGCCCCCGGGAAATTCGTAGGAGGGGCATATAGCCGTCTCCCCCCTGGGAGGGGCCTATGGCCGTCTCCCCCTAGGCGACCCATCCGTAGTGGGTGCCGCCTCCCTGTGGGAGGGGCCAATGGCCGCCTCCCCCCAGGCGCTCCCATCCGTACTGGGTGGCGTCCCCCCTAGGGACCTTGAAATCACTGCTCACCGATCATGACCTTCCTTCCGAGCACTGGAACAAGAGGACGCTTCATTGGATTACCGCTCTATTTATCCATCTGCGGGAGGGCGGGGGCCCTCCTCGGGTACGCCCATCCGTGCGCGGACTTCTGGGTGGGTGTCTAGGACAACCCCTTCTGGGCCGGAAGGGCGTGCTCCGGCTACGCCGCTTTGGGCATACCAGCCGAACCACGCCCCCCGCCCACAATGGTTTCCCGGGGGGATCGGGGCACCCATCCATACGTTCGGGGGGACCGAGTGGTCTTCCCTTTCCATTCACTTTGTAGCTGCTCCTGGATTGCGCACGGCATGAATCTCCCCTGTGCAGCCCGTACACGTGTGCACACACATGTACACATATGTCTGCATGTAACTAGCCCGGTGTCCTTTACTCCAGCTGCTGTGCAGCGGCCTTGCCAAGCCAAGGGGACACCAGTAAAATCCACATGCAGTCTTTTATCCTGAGTTCACTGTGGGTGAGACCCAATTTATGAGGCTCTCCCACAGTAAAAGCTCACCAAATAGGTGCTCCAAAAACTAAAAATCCGGGCGGCCCAAAGTGTCAGAAACAATGTTTTTCTTCAAGAAAGTTCAATGTCCCTTACTGAAGAGGGACTTAGAGACATTTTCAAACTTTTCCTCTTCCAGACCTTACCCAGGACCAACTTGAACTCCATTGTAGCTGGCCTGAAATCACACTTAGACCCCAGTATTTTCTTCCATAACTTATCATTGGCGCTTAGTGCTGTATAGCACTATTGCTACCTAAAACTTAAAAAATAAGTATCTCTGGTTCCCCTTATTGTATTTTTGTCATTTTTGGTACTGCTTTGTTTATTATGTTTCAATATGTTTTTCTGATTCAATTTGGCGCTTTGACTTTATTACAGGTATAATGCTATAATAAATACTTTCCACATTTCCCTAAATTAAGCCTGTCTGCTCTGTTTCATTGAGCTCTGGTTAACTTTGTGACTTTGGGGTTCATCCAGACAAGTTGGTGTCATTATTCCTTGTGGTGAGCAACCACCCACCTGAATTAATAATCTACTTTCTTACAGCACTTCAGAAACCAACATAAGATGATCAGACATAGGATGTTCATAAAAACAAGAGAATTTTATCAGAGACATTGTTCCATAACATCAACCAATCCAACTATTTATGATGCTATTTGGTCTTGGCTCTCTTCTTTGTGCCGGCATTCAGGAACACACACATAAACATTCCCCTTCATCTTCTTCACACTTTTCCTAAGCTACTTGTTCACTAATGTCTTAGAACGTCCTGGCATTAAAGAAATTACTACGGACCATAAAGCCAGATTCAATTATATCAAAGTGGGATATTCTATGCACACAGGAAACTTAGGTCCCAATTACAACTTTGGCGCAGTTGCGCCAGCTCTCTCCCGGCACAGCTGCAAGAAAGTCGCACAAAGAAGAGTTGCACTCGTGTAAGGAAGGCGGTCCTTTGCCTTTCCCATGGTGGTGTCTGGAAAACATGGCACCGGAATATGAATGGCAAACACAATTCCTAGCAATCAAACGTTATCAAGAAATACTACTATCAGTATAAAATGAAGCAAATACTAGGCCATATCATTATGGTCTTTTCTGGCGAAGTGCAGAACGAGCACCTATTTTACGGTCCTGAACGTGGTTAAGTGAATTTATTTAATTCAGCACTTCTCTGTGTTACAACTTTATTTTCAGACAGCACAGCACTGAAACAGAAAGAAGGAAAGTTGGTGGTTTCCATTTCTGAACTGTACTATTTAAATATGAAGAACTAACTCAGAGAAATGTCAGGATTTTGTGTTTTACACTTACTGGCAATTATAACAGGCGCTGGGCTTTGATCCTGCCAATGGTTGTCTTTCAGGCGATCTCTCTTTTTGCCTGTCAACAGCAATTAAGATAAATAGCATTTTGTTAATCAAACGTGTAATGAGTTCCATGCTGTTATAGTCAGTACTTAATTTGTTAAAAGGATGACTGCTGGTGCTCAAAGCTTGACTCAGAATCCCGCTCAGTCTATTTAAATGTGGACGCGCTGAATGCCAAAGCTCCGTTATCTTTACGTCACCTCTTGACTCCTTGATCGACTACCAGGCACTCCCTCCCCTTTATCTCACTCTTATAGGTTCCTGCTTTCTCTGATGATGACGGTGTCTTTCTCCTCCTCGTCTTTCCGATGTGTTTATTGTGTCCCTCTCTTTCTCTCAGTGACCATTTGAAGCAGAAAGAAGCACCGGTTCCCCAAAACTCGGTGCGGTGGTCCCGCACCGGTAACCACTAGCTCAAATTAATCACTAGATAGTGGATACATGTCAGATGCAGGGATTTTTTTTTTAATCCTTTGGATAAATCCAGGGCTCAAGTCAGGGTACCACCCGGGTGGACGGCGTGACGCATCTGTGCCGGAAATGTGGCGCATTGCTGGAGTTGCGTCGCAAGCGCGACGCAGCTCCAGCAAGGCTCGGGGGTAGATTTATGATAACTGGCGCATCCCCAGGGATGCGCCAGTTATTTTGCGCCGGTGCTCCGCCACCCACGGTGCGCCGCATTTACAATGCGGCGCACCATGGGGCAAAAACGGCACAGATGCCTGACGCATCTGTGCCGTTAAGGTGGCGCATTGCTGGAGTTGCTTCGCAAGCGCGACGCAGCTCCAGCAAGGCTCGGGGGTGCCCCATCTTTACAATGCTGCGTCAAGACCTACGCCTGCTTCAAGCAGGCGCAGGGTTTTGACGCAGCATTGGCCTGAAAGTGACTCAGCCACTTTTGCGAGGCGCACCTGCCCCGGAACGCCCACCCTGCACCGGAACGCCCACAAGCGGCGCAGGGCTTTACAACATGACGCATCTGCCTAGATGCGTCACATTGTAAATCGGTCGTAGGGATGCGCCACGTTTACGCCGCAGTTGCGTGACACAAACGTGACGCATTCCCAACATAAATCTGCCCTTATGTGCACAATGCTGCGTCAAGACCTACGCCTGCTTCAAGCAGGCGCAGGGTTTTGACGCAACATTGCCCTGAAAGTGACTGAGTGAAATCTCATAGATTTCACTCAGCCACTTTCAGGAGGCGTTCCTGCGCAGGAACGCCCCCCCCCCTGCGCAGGAACGCCTCCTTATGGCGCAGTGCTTTAGAACGTGACGCATCTCCTAGATGTGTCACGTTGTAAATAGGGCGCATTGTTTTCGCCGCATTTGCGTCAAATAAAGTGACGCAATTGCGGCGCAAAGAGGCGCAACGGCCTAATAAATCTGCCCGAAGTGTCTCAGCTGTATGTCACACGCTCGCTTCTCTGATGCAATCGCATCTAAGGGGTGAGCGAGGGGAGGCAATGAGTCTGATGGTGCAAGCCACCTTTCGTGACATCACTTCCTGTCGTGACGTCAGCGTACACCTCACTTCTTTTTTTAGGACGTGTGCTCTGGATAAATCTCTATTTTACTTTGCACAATTGTGGTAAAAAAACACTTAATAGATTTTGTAATGACTTTCAATATACAATATAGAGACATGCAGGCCTTGAGGGACACATTATAAGCGACTTTAATCAGCTTTCGAGCGAGAGTCATGTCTCCTTCCTTAACAATTCATGTAAGTGCATTTCCACTTCTTTCAGTTTATTTGCTCCTTGTCAAAAGTCAAGTCATTTCATGGAGTTCCCTTCTGCATAACAACCATCTTGCGAAATAAAGACTATGGGGCAGATTTACATGCCCTTTGTGCCACTTTTGCGTCACATTTAACATGGGAAAAGTGACGCAAAAGTAGTACAAGGGGCTTGTATATCTGCCCCATATTCTCATGGAGAAAGGAACAGGTAACCACTGGAGATACAACGCTGGACTCAAGCTTTCTTTGCAGGAAACTTTAACTTTCTCTATAACAGTGCCTATGGACAAACAATCTCCCTTTATCACAATTTACCCCTTATTCCACCAGTCTTCTCCTGCAACAGAAAGTGTCAGTCAAGACAGTAGAGTATAATAACCCCATAATAGGGGCATTTGTAGTCCCGGAAGCTACTATTCTTTAATATCTTTGCTGTACTTTCATTTGATTTAGCAAGTTTAAGCTTGCCTCTTCAAAATCCAATTTCTCGGAGCGCATCATGATACCTAACACTTTCTACACCTGCCTCTAGATGCACTTTTATTGAAGCAACAGCTGCACCCCGGTGGGCATTATTCACTAGATAATCCGAGGCAGCCATGGGCACTCCTGTCACAATTTCATGATGGCGGAGTTCACAAATTACGTCTGCTTATTGCACCCTCCAACCAGTGAAGACACCAAACCAGATATGCAGATGTGGAAGCCTGCCAATGAAACACAATTTAAAAAAAAAATCTTTATTGGTATTTAGGTATAAACAACGGTACAACAGTATCTCCAAGGCAGGGAAGAAGTAAAATTAGAGCGACGAGCGGGAGGGGAAGGGAGATGGGGGAGCACGGCATAAAGCAAAAAAAGCACACAGCAGTAGTATGCTTAGTTTGCGACCTCAAGTAACACCAATGGGACGACGGCCAACCTATATTGAGGTTGCCCCAATGGTTGGACTTCCAACAGCCGGCCGAGGAATTTCATGGCGTAAAATGAAGGCATCTCGGGCGCCATGATACGGGGCGCCAAACTGTCCCAGAGCAAGGGATAAGTTGGACTTCAGGGTTGGGGGTAAGATTGATATTACCAGGATCAGTATCCATTTCTGGTGAGGAGTGGGACGAGCCCCTTTGTCTCAAAAAGGTGAATAGAAGTGCCAAAGTATCTTGGCATGGGATCGTAGCACCAATAGTTCCCAATAGTGACTTGATTGTTTTTGACAATAGGTCGCATCTTTCAACCAATGGGGAGATTTACTAAAAAGTCACGCAAAGCAGCGCAGCCTCCGCGAAGCTGTACAGCGTTGGGCGACAGAGAGGGTGCAGGAGAGTGCCATATCTTCAAAGATATGGCTATCTCCTCCCCTTTCCCTTGCAGCAGCACTGATTACAGCTGCCGTGTGTAATGCACCAACTTAGGCCGCAGTGCTAGGGTGTGTGCATGAGTCTAGCATAGATTTTGTACAGGAAGGGTACCCTTCTTGTACAAAATACAATGCTAGGCACAATGCCAAGCTTTTCCCACTTTGTATTCGTGAAGCACAGTGCAGCACACATGCAAAGTCGGAAAAGTAAGGAGAAATGAAAGTATTTCTCCTTCCTTGCACCTGGTTGAAAAGGGCGCAGTTATCTCACGCTAAACTCAATCTACTGATTTTAGTAAATTGGGTTTAGCGTGAGAAACCTTTGGTGGTTGTATGGGAACGCCCATGCTCTACCCTTGACATGCCCAATGGCGCAAAGTAACGTGCAGCAGCGCAATGCGCTGCTTTGCATTACTTTACGTTATTTCCAGTGCTAAATAAGTTTAGCACTGGAAAGTAAATAACAAAACAAAGATTTTGCGTAGTTTTGCACCAGTTTTGTGACGCGAGCACAGTTCAAAAGCGTACTAAGTCTCCCCCCAAGTCTTTATGGTGGGCCAGGCCATTGTCCCCAAAGTATGCCATCACTGTGGGGGAGATTTCTTAAAAAGTTGGGCAACGCAGCGCAGCCCCTGCGAGGCTGCGTTGTGTTGTGCGACAGGGACGGAGCAGGAGACTGCCATATCGCCAAAGAAATGGCTATCTCCTCCCCTTTTCCTTGCGCCAGTGCTGATTACAGTTGCTGTGCGCCATGCACACACCTTAGCGCCTCAGTGCTAGAGTGTGTAGCATGAGTGTAGCATAGGTTTTGTACAGAGAGGGTACCCTTCCTGTACAAAATACTATTCAAGGCATGATGCAAAGCCTTCCCCACTTTGCATATGTGCTGCACAGTGCAGCACACATGGAAAGTCGGAAAAGCAAGGAGAAATGAAAGCATTTCTCCTGTTAGCGCGTTTGAAGCGGCATTAACTGTGGGCGCAAAACCATGTTTACAAATATTTATAAATATGATTTCGCGTCAAAAGGCATTGGGTTGTTGCATGGGAACGCCCATGTTCCACCCATGCAACCCCCCTTGGCCAAAGTAATTCCAAGCAGTGCTTTGCGCTACGTAAAGAGTGCTTTCCAGTGCAAGAAAGTGGCAAAAACTAAATTTGCACTGGTTAGCATTACAAAACCAGCGCAAAAGCTTTGAAAATCTCCCCCTGTGTTTGGCCAAGAGAAGGAGCATGATGGGATGCCTGCATGTACCAACGGGTACTTCTCACACATAGCCCAAAAGGCCCACATTGGACTGCACGCCGCAGAGTGGCCTGTAATGGCAGCACAGTTGCGAACACTTCAGATCAAAAGGCTCCACCTGCAGACATTCCCAAGCGAGGTGTACAAAGGAGGCTAGTGGTGCTGCGTATCAGAGAAAGTGTGCATTTGTCACCAGCTCCATGCAGAAGAGCTGTATCTTTGTGTGGTATAGGTGGTATTAAAATTTAAAGTGGATTAGGCGTAATCTATAATTAGGGGAGAGAGTCTCAGTCTGGCCACAGCAGTAGGACCAGTGAGCATCAGTGATGGGGGGGGGGTTCAGCGTCGCTCTCCCAAGGAATGCGTGCCGCCAGTGTTCATACAGGTACTGTAGCTTGCATGACTGAATAGAGATGCATATTCAGTTTGCGAGGGGATGGATTTGTAAGAATGTGCTCCAGAGCAGGGAGTGAGGGAGGGAGCGCAGGGAATGAGTCATGTAGCGCAGGGCAGACAGCCCGAAGCTGATGATATAGGAGGAGTTTGAGAGCATTGGGGCGTGTCTTTCCAGGATCTTCGAATGGAGGCATGAAATGGTCATCTGAGTAGCGATCACAGAATAGGAGTAGGCCTAGTCCTATTGCCCTCGCCCTGGCACCACCGTCCTGCCGGAGTGGCACCAGTGGATTGTGCTCTACGAGCATAGAGGAGGCATAAAGACAGGGGATCCTGAGCATTTTCTCATGCCATCCCACACCCAGCACAAGCACTCCATGTTGTCGATCCCCATCCTGGGGGGCTTGAAGGACAGATATAATGCTGTAGTCAAGGGCCAGGTGCAGCATGGTCTGTCGCAATGATCGTATGTGGTTGTAATTGTGTACGTTGGACCTGGAATTTTTGGCGTGTTTTTTTTGCTGTCTTTTTGCTTCTGACCTCCTGTTTTTTTTACTTTGTGTTGCATTTCTTGTTTGCTGGTTTTAGAACTTTGGGCACCTTTCCACTGCTGATCACTGCTAAAGTGCAAGGGCTTCCTGTGTAAAATTGTGTTTCTGATTGATTATCCATGATTGCCATATTGGATTTACTGGAAAACCCTAGTAAACTACACTGAGTCTGTAATCCAAATGCTACTAGTGGGCCTGCTGCATTGATTGTGCCACCCACCTGAGTAGCCCTGCAAAATGTTTTCAGGCCTGCCACTGCAGTGTCTGTGTATGCAGTTTTAAACTGCTACATCGACTTTGCAAGTTTACTCACTTGCCAGCCCCAAACCTTCCCTTTTACTACATGTAAGACACCCCAAAGGTAGGCCCAAGGTAGTCCCATGGGCAGGATGCAGTGTATTTAAACGGTAGGGCATGTTCTGATAATGAAATACTGCTGATTTCATTTTTCACTATTGCAAGGACTCTCTCATATGTTATCATTGGAGCTACCTTGTATACTCTCACAAGTCTAACTTCCAATTGGGAAGAAATGGAGATTTGAAGTTTGGGGTTTCTGAACTTATAATTGAAAAATACATATTTTAGTGAAGTTGGTTTTTAAATTACGTGTTTGAACATGCCACTTTTAGAAAGTAGGCATTTTCTTGCTTTACCATTCAGTTCCTCTGCCTGCCTGTGGAATCCACATCTGATTTAGTCTGACAGGTGGGCTGTTTCATCATTTTCTCTAGAGATTCACATAAAGGGAGCTGAGGTGTGCCCTGCATACCCTGGTGGCCCATCAGCATGCTGATGGATCTTCCTGAGCTAGAGTAGTAGAAGGAGTAGTCACTGACACCTGAATAGGGCTATGCCTGTCCTCATACACAGTTGTCTCCACCCCCCCTCGACCAAACTGATCCTAAGAATTATCGTCCAATCTCCCTCCTCCTCTGGGCAAGCAAGGTGCTAGAAAAACATATCAACTCTGCACTAATAGAGTACATTGAAACTAGCCACCTGCTCGACGACTCACAAACGGGTTTTCGGCCCAAACATGGGACTGAAACCGCCTTGTTGGCAGTGATGGAGGAGGCACGGATGATCATGGACAGGGGGGGCTCAGCAGCCATAATCCTCCTGGACCTAAGTGCCGCCTTCGACACTGTCAACCACAGCACACTATTGTCACGATTGACAAACATCGGAGTGTCGGGTAAGGCTAGATCCTGGTTAGAATCTGTTAGACCTGTCTGGCTTTCTGCGTAGTCCCTCCAACTTATTATTTATTTTGTCCCCTTTTTGCCCCTCATACCTTTATTAATTTTTGTGTCCACTAGCTTTTTCTAGGTGTTGGTCAAGGGGATAGGTGTTCTTTCCCCCCCTCATAGTTTTTCACCTCAGGCCTAGAGGCCTTTTCTGACAGGGAAATAGCTGGAGTCACAAAATGGTGGCTACCAACTGTCCTAACTGCCAAACCCAGAACCTGTCCCATAGAGTAGAATAGGGCGTTCCAGAACCTTCTGGTCCCTTCTGGACTCCTGAGGGTCAGCCTATAAAAGGCGGAATGCTGGACAGCCATTTTGTCTTGCTAGTGAGGGGCAGCTAGAGTGAAGGCTGAGGTCTGGTAGGGGTAGGATCCTGAAGGGTGGATTGCTCTACAAGGGTAGCCCTCTGTCTAGTTTTTTCCACCACCCCATACCTGTTGTCCTAGCCAAGTTAGTTCATCCGGCTGACCCTGGACAGTTAGGTGTAGGGGTTAACTCCAGTAGTCTGTGGAGCTGAGAAGGACCCTGCATTGGGAACTGAATTAAGAGGTCCCCTGTGCCCCTATGTCTTTCCAGTAAGGAGGGCTGGTGGTCTAGTGCTAGAGAAGTGCTCTGTGACTTTATCGTGTAGGAGCCCCCTTTTGACCCCCCCCCCCTTTCTAGGGCAAGAAGTAAGCTCCTGGCCTAGATAGCGCTGGGTTTCTCTTACCGGTGTCTGGACTCATAGTGGGCAGTCAATCTCCTGACTGACGCGGTGGTGGAGTGTGGAGACAGGATCCATTGAGCCTGGGAAGTCTTGTTTTGTTACCACCGTGAGCGGGACCCCGGGGGCGCCTACCGCGCTCTGTGACAGCGCTCCGGTCGGACCGAGAGAGAGAGGGTGAAGTGTCCATGCCCGGCGCCACTGCGCTTATTCCCCACTGAACTGGGTGCTGCATTACAGGAGGGGTCTAGGACCGAGCAGGCCCGTTGCGGAGACACTAATCGGCGTCAGGGTGTCTGAGCAGCTGCTGGGGCCGAGACGCTGAACCTCCGCGCATGCCCGAAAGTATCCTGGTGAGGAGATCGTCGTCTACCACCGGTGAGGAGAAACGAGAGGAGGAAGCGGCTCCCTCGTGTGGCTGGTGAACGACTGAAGCGCTGAGGGACAGATCCTGGGGGGAGAAAGCAGCTCCGTCGAGCGTCTGGTACCCCACATCAGCACCTCAGGTTTCACCTGGTAGGGCCTCCGCTCCTCTGTGAGGGGCGGGGAGGCCAATCCCCGAGGAAGAGCGTCTCACAAGTAAAGAGGGTGAGCGGAGGAGCCGCCTGCTGGCCCACCCTTCCAAGTAAGCCGGGACGAGTAAGGGGTGGCGAGGGAGAGCTGGTTAGGCCTCCTGATCGCCTGTCTCTTTTCCACTCTGGTGCAGCACTAGTTGACAGCAAGGGGTGGAGGGGCTTAAAACGAGTGGCTCAACCTCAAGCCTAACAGATACAAGAAGCCAATGATATCCCCGAGGGGTGAAAGGTGACCCGGGTGCTCTGCGTGACGCACAGGCTGTGTCCACTACCTTTTTATATTTTTAATCCCCTCTATTTTCATTGTGTTGAACGTTACCCATCCACCTGCCAGTGATTAACATAACAGAACAGATTGTCTACATGTGCTTTCTCTTTCTTTATACATTCTTTGTTTTTTTTTAATAAATGCTCTTTTTATTGAGCATCCTTTGTCTCCTTAAAGGAAAAGTGCAGGTACTTAGCGTCACAGAGTACCTGCTTGCCCCTCAGAAGTTCCTGTACTGTCCCATCACTTCCCCGACAACTAATTGGTTCAATTTCAAAGGAAATGCCTTTTTTGAACAGCAGACACGCTTTATATTCACTGTGCTCATGGGCCTGATAGCAGTGTTCTGCGCGTTTCCCAATTCCATGTTATCAGCACCTTACGCTCTCATCCGAGAAGAACACGGCAGCTGCTCCACTCTGGCGCACACCTGATGATTCTACATGATTTTCAGTGGTTAGAAGCAATCCATGGCTGCCACAGGTGCTATACAAACAGCCTCTACCTTAACATAAAACAGCATACCAAAACAATGCAGAGATGGCATGCTTGTACCTTCCCAGCACTGGTGGCGATGTCCGGACGGCTGCAGCGGGGGGCTGAAAAGATGGCAGTGGTACAGTGGTTGCCATGGGGAAGAAAGCGTAAGAGCTCGCAGTGTTTGCAGCCTTAAAAACCCCGGTGCGGGCCCTTTAATTGGAGAGCAAGTGCAGCTCCTCCGATATGCCCCGGTACCAGCTCTCACTAAATTATTAGAGCCGTACAGTACAGTGAATATTCAATCTCTGCAGCCCCTCACGGTCTGCCCGCCAATCCTTACCGCCTGTCCGCCGGTCATGTCCGCTGCTACCCTGATCTCCGCCGCTACTCGTCACTGCTCCTCCCCGCGCTGATCTCCGCCGCTCCTCCCTACTCTGTTCTCCGCCGCTCCTGTACGACGCTCCTCGCTTGTACGCCGCTCCGGATGTCAGCAAGCACGTCGCGGCTGGCGCTACTTTGAAGGGACTACTTTTTTTTAACTTATATTTTTTAATAACGTTTAATAACGTATTTATTTTTAATTTATATAGCCTAGGTCCATCTGACCACCCTGAGGATTACAACGATGTATCGGGTGTGTGGATTGGCGCTGTGGTTCCCGAGTTTACCCGCCTCAAAGCCTCAAAGTTCTCCCTTTATAATAGTAGTATAGACTAGTAATAGAAGTCCAGAATGCCAAACAAAAGCCTGAATAGAATAATCTGCTCACGCATGTGCCTGTACATATATGATCTCTTGCATACAGAGAGGGCCCACATGACGTATGACTCATAACGTTGAGTGCGGAGTCTCCGCACTTGGGCGGAATCTCTCAGGTGGAGATTCTGACACAAAGTGCCGAGACTCCACACTCGTACCTTTGCCATTCGTAAGTCCCTTAGTGATTCAGCCACCCCACCCCCACTGCCTCTGCAGTACTCACTCCTGCATAGAGAGCATGTCCAAACCTCTTTTTTCAGAAAGCTGTTGAATTCTGCTCGATGACACACCCTCCTACCGCTGACTTATATGATAGTAAGCAAAATAAAAGCACAGTGTATAAGATCTACTATTAACATGGCTATGATCTAATTGCCTCCAGCCCATTGCATACAATTATGCCCATTATAGTAAATTGTGTCTCAATTCGAGCTTCATGATATGGATGAATACATCCTTAACATATAAAATATGCTCACATGTAAGATAGCACAGTACGCTGTTATATGTTTGGCACAATGCAAAGCACAGAAAGACTAGGGCTGTTTTAATATATCAATATGGGAGACAATGAATCAGGAATATGAAATACAAATGCAGTTCCCCTACAGGCAGCTAATAGTGTTATTATGAACATATAACTTGCTTGGCAGGTAATTAAGGCAAATGTATTTCATCCCTTTTAAGCACATTATAATATGCATCATGACTGTTCATGGTAATTAAAAACATATTTCAAGTGAGAAGCACTCTGCTATCATTTTGTATTAAAATGAACACAGAATCATAATGCAACATCATCACCAACTCCATATATCGTTATTCAAATGAATAAATACAACTTAACTTTTATCTATTACTTAATATTATTCTCTGTGATCTCCGTAGGAGAGAGATTGTAAATAAGTATTTAGTCTTACAATTACAAAAATATGAATATTTGATAGTGTCGTTTTTAAAGTGTGCACCTACGTAAGCATCCTGTTTTAACCCCTTCGCTGCGGTGGCAATTCCGCCGCAGCGCTAGGGGGGGGCCCGAGCGGCGCTCGCATGCTCGTGATGGAGCCGCTCCGTCACGAGCCGCGGTTGCGCTGTGCTCATGACGGAGCGGTTCCATCATGGCCCCGCCCGCTTAATAGAACGCGCCGCGCAGGCACCAAATCAGCGCCGTGCAGGCGCGGCGGCAGAGCCATGACGGAGCCGCTCCGTCATGAGCACAGCTCAGTCGATGCTCATGACGGAGCGGCTCCGTCATGAGCATACAAGGGGTTAAGCTAGATCAAAATACACACATACACGTTGAAGCAAAAAATATACTCCAATATTCAGGCACCCACAAAATTGAAATCACTGCAAAATTGACATCAGAAAGTTCTGCTCATGCATTAAAGGGCACCCTCCACATTATTAGACCCAACCCCAGTTTAGCAGTAAAAAAAAGTCACTGGGACCACTCAATAACTGAGGGCCTTATTACATCGCCACAGGCAGGGGACCATCTAACAATGTTTTGGTGGTCCCGCCCACCCTATTATGATAAGGCACAGTGCAAGCAGTCGTAAAATGCCTTTTTCTACTGCGGATTCTGCTGCTGCCCGGAAAAGGGCTGCAGCACATGCCCCAGTAGAATAAAGGCACTTTACAAACATCCATGAACCATGTGGTGCCTGGCATATGGTGCATGTATGTGTTGGGGGCACCCCATGTGCCCCCCTGACTGCTTAGCATTGGCCCTGGGGGACGGATGTGTTTGGTGCCCCCCAAGTCTGCTCCAGTCTGCCTTCATATGGCAGTGGGACAGCCATAAAAGGCAGTCGGAAAGGGACATCCTAATATCTAGGGTGGTGCCTGCGCAGGAACTGCCTCCATTGTAGAGATTAGAGTTAGAGTGCCGCCAGATGGGCTTCTTGAGTCTGTCGGAGGCAGCATTCTTTCCCCCTGACATCGCTATTCCAACCGCCAGCATTGTAATCTGGGGGTCAGACTGAGGGCCTATATATGTGCTTCCAGTCCACCGACATCAAAATGAGGGCCTGAGTTCTAGTCCAAGAAAAAGTTGAGGTTTTATCACAAAAATCTCAAAATAAAATGGCACAAAATAAATGTCATGAAGGCTCAAATGCAGAGTTACAGAGCAGTCAAGAATCATAATTATTTAAAGTCCCAAATGAACAGCAAAATCATAAATAAATCAGACAGTATCCATAGCTGAAACAGGTTCAGGAAAATCTCTGGCTCACCCGCAAAACCAGGGGGCTCTTATACACAATTCTTGCATAACAAATAAGGAAAAACGCATGTCTCATTGTGGCATGATCATAAGTAACGAATTTTAGAGAAATAAGAGGATTCCGCATCACATGTTAAGTTCATAAGCACTAGCCCTTTCTTAGAAAAAAAATCAAGCATCTTCTGTATTGCTGCTATCCAGAGATATCTAAAATAATATGCAACATTTAGACAATGAGATTTCACACCAACCAAGAAAACTAGGCCCAGTAACGGAATAACAGTGGAAGGACCGTGGGGGAATGTTAAAGTTAGGAACACTAAAATATTGTTCAGAGCACACTCATACACATTTAAATTCTATGACATCAACTTGTCTTCATTTCTGCAGAGTCTGCAGGGAGAGAAGAGGTGCAGGGAGATGAGATGGGATGGGGAAGAGCTGGAGTGAATAACAAAGCAGCATCAGAACAACAACCATGTTATTCAATATGGTGATTTTTGTGAAAATGTGGCATGACTAAATTACATTGATGAAAACACTTGTGTACATAATTTTGAACTTGTATCAAATGTAAACATGTTATTTCAGCATTTGCATACTGGATCAATATTTTTTGTTTGATATATCTTTATTGGCATTTTATACATCACGACAATTAGTCAATAAACGATTGCAAATAGATAACAGCACTGAGACTCTTACAGCATTTGGCGATACATTAATGAACACAAAAATCAATGTATACATTGAGCGGGTGGTCATATAGGTTCGACGTTCTGGTCCTGCAGTGCCTTGAACATCTGGCAACATCTTGTTAAATTTGGATGTGGACAGAGATATATCATCACAGCTAAAACTGGTTCCTTTAGTGGTGGAAACACTTTGTTAGGAGAAAAGTCTATGGTAATCATCAAGCAGCGGGGGGTGTCAGTGCAGGGGAGTGACAAGGAGGGGAATATGTGTCAAGTGTTGGACAACATAATGGAAGGTATTGGGTTGTGGCTGCCATGATGGGCCCCAAGCCGGACATGTCCATTGTCAGGAGTGGCCCCACCTAGTCCCAAAACAATGTGCTGCATTACCTGGGGTCACCCAGTTTGTTGAACAATTTAAGCACATAGATGTCCAAAAATATGTTGGCCCCAGTTCTTTCCCGCTGCCTTGTTTCATAGGACATGACATCTGCCTCCACCATTGCCCACTTATGCACCATCCAAAGTCACCCTGTCCCAGAGGGGGGCTTCGCTGCCTTCATGACAATGCTATCTGCTGTTTGAAAGGGATCATGGCCAGATCTTCTAATTTCAGATCGTGTTTAGTGCGCTTTGTACGTTTTGTAAATCCCAGAAGCCACAGCAAGGGTTCTGGGAACAATCACGCCTCGGTCACCTCTCAGATGTGTCATCACTCATACCCATATTTGCAATCGTTTCTGGCAGTCCCATACCATGTGTAGGAATGTTGCGTCTGCATGTCTGCTGCCTGGACATATTGCGGCTACTCCAGGGAATATCTTATTAAGCCAGTGCGCAGTGAGGTAGGTCTGATGCAGATAGTTAAACTGTGTGAATTTCAGGGGGGATTATGAGAGACCCGCTTAGAGTGCTCAAGAGCCACTCCTATTGCATATCCATAAGTGCCACATCAGAGCATGCATCCCACCCGTGCTTTTTGCACAGTATGTGACCCTGTCTGAAGCCTGTAAGGCAGTGTACAGAACCATGACCACCCTCCTGCCGTGCCTGTGAATCAGGGAACACTGTTGTCTGTAGTACAATTGTGGTTGCTCCTGATCCAGCAGGCCAAAGGAAATTCAGTCTCATAAGCACAACTCTACACCACAATACTCACCATTATTCATAAATTTAACACTAGGCCCATAAATGACTGGGACATGAATTGACCAACTGAATCATATGACCTAATTAATCAAATCTCTTAAATAAACATTTAATTAAGTCATGATCTAAGCAATGGATTAACTAATGGTAACTTAATACGAAATAATCAAGACCAGCTTGTCATTTCAAAATCTATTTTATTAACTTTATTATCGAGCAAAAGGCACTTTCAATAATTTAATTCTTTTATTTGCATTTTAATAAGCATCATTTTATTTAGAAAGGCACATTAGACTGTCAGTTTAAATCAAAAATCAGCACGAGAACTGTTTAATTATTTAGAGTCTCATTCCCTAAACACTATTTCCCTGACTTAACTAAGAAACCTAAGGGAAAAATGTAAAGTTCAAAGTGGTCTTACGTGAGTCAGAAGTCCGACAGCATCTCACGAGAACAGGAACGAGCCAACAAAGCTCCTCCCAAAGAACTAAGGGGCATATTACCAACGTTTAGCGATACTTACCGCTAACGATGCTTAGCAACGAATTTTTTAACGTTAAGCATCGGCGGAAATTATCGCAGAGATAACTTGCTATTAGCAAGGTTTATCTCAGTAGTGATAAAAATCCTCGCGCTAACTGCCAATTGAGAGATTATCTCTGGAAAACCAACGATAATCTCTCGAAGTTTGGCGTTAGCTTGATAATAGGGGCTCACAAACTTAGCCATGATATCCACCTTCCAGAGGATATCATGGCTAAGTCAGGAAAATACCAGGTGTAAAAAAAGCAGTGCTAACCGCGGTTAGCGCTGCTTTTTCTATCACTAAGAGGGTTAGCGAATTCCTTGATAATAGGAGGAATGTCGCTTAACAACATTTCTCCTATTATTTTTCTCTGGAACGCCCCCTTTGCATCTCATTAGAGATGCAAGGGGAAGCTTAGAGAAAAAGGGTGCTAACATGCGAATTTGCGTGTTAGCACCCTGGTGCTAATAGGGATATATTTTTTCTCCGCTTTCTTGGCTTTTAAAGCCAAAAAAGCAGAGATAAATCCCTTGATAATATGGCCCTAAGTTTTATACCTTTTCTCTATCTAAGACTAACTAAAAGAATACAAATAATAAACCAACTCGGAGTATGATTGGTCGACAAATGTCAGTCCATGAAGTCATCGCCTTCCACATTGAAAAACCATATTCTTAAAAAGCGGCATTGTCCTTTGTCTACGTGTGTCACAAGCTCTTCCGAGGAGCTCGCAACATTTTGTGTAGTAACAGTTCGTTGCTTCCTCAGCTCAAGCTTTTCCGCCGCAATGTCCTGTCCTTGGCAATGAAAGTTATACAATGCTAATCACATCATCCTGCACATCTCTGCTTCCATGTATTTGTTTTTCAAAGATTTATGAACAAAACGTTTTCTTTCATTCTTTGCTGTGCATGGCGCATCTCGACAGGACTTCGGACATCCATTTTAGAATAGGCCACAGGCCTCTTTTACCGAGACTCTAGTATGCAAGGAAACACAAGATATCAATTAATTTGAGTAATGATAATTATTCTGTTACCCACCCCCTTCACTAATGTTACCTAGCTTTAAGCTCAAGAAACGAACAAAACACTGTCACATAACAGACACAACATAAACAAGAGCACATTTAAGAATAGGCACATGCTATTATTTTAAACAGCCGAAATTAATGTTGACAAAACAGAAAGACAAAGTTAATGTATTATTTAAACGTAGAGACAAATGCAACAAGAGCACAAATTGTTAGTCCCGCGTGTTTATGAAGGTGCACATTATTCTAGGTTGAATTAATAGAAAAACATGCAACACTCGTTAATATATTATAAATTATGGGAGTTTAAATCTGCGAACGGAAACTAAATTAATTTTAAAAGTTCGCTTCATCAACTCCCTTATCTGGTGATTTCTAAATCACCAAACAAAACTCATAAATTTTACCAACATTTTTACTTTTTGGAAATGCCATGTTATGATCACTCTCTGTGTTAGTAAATCTAAACTCCTGTTTCATCAGTTTGTCTGGAGCTCTCATATTGAGCTCTACGAAATTCTTCCATTTCTATCTCCTCCTCCTGAGCCTTTCTAAGTTTATAGATCCTCTTCTTTTCCGTTACATGCTTCTTTCTCTTGTGAATCATGCAACTGATTTTTAACAAAAGAGTCACTATAACAATGATTATTACAGGATAAAGTACTTTGCCAATGATTGAACTGCCAATTTCAGCAAACCATTCCCTAATTGCCCCAAATCTTTTGGCCAAACGTTCTGAGAAATTGTCACTTTCCATGGGTTCTATTTCTTAGTGAAATTCAGTGATATTCTTTATAAGCAACTCTATGTTCTGGCTTTTGTCTGGAATATAAGTGCAGCAATGCTGAACGTGCAAAATCCCACAGACTCCTCTTTCTTTTGCTAGGAGAATGTCTAAAGCAAGCCTGTTCTGCATAACCATGCTTCTGGTGGCAATGAGCTCAGTATTGACTAATTGAATACCACCTGCAGTATCAGTGGACAGTCTGTCAACAATTGTGGAAACCTTTCTAATTTTAATTGCATTCAGGGTTATTCCCACCATAGGTTATTATTGCACCAAATATATCTCCCATGATCTCAGAGAAGCTTTCTCTCTTGTACCTATTCAAGTGCTTGCCAATTTCAAATGAACCTTCCCCATTTCTGTCCACATGGAAAATTGTAGGAAAGACTAGACCAAGGTAACATGTGCCATACCAATGGTCCGGGAGACTAAAATATGCTTTGTTCCCACAAACAAAATAAATTCCAGGGAAAAGTGGGTCCTTACCACCTTTACCCCATTGTCACCCCACCCTATCATAACACAAAGCTGAAACTGTAACAGAACAATAACTTCAACAACCTTGGCTTGAAGGCTAACATGCATCATGCCATAACACCCCATTCACAGTGTCAATTAGCTAAATCGTGACCCAGTGCTAACAATATCCTTGCTGAAGTCTAAAGGAGAGTGGGCCAAGAGAGACACCTTGTATTCAAAGCCCTCAACCAGGCCCCAAAGAGCCCACATTTTGAGTTTGTGAATCAGGGTAACGTCCCTCGCGCTCAGAAATGACTAGGGCCCACCAGACCCCTTCCCTCCAAATCATTTTCAATGGTACCAAACCTCGTCAGGCACCACTGCACTATCAACATTGCTCCAGCATACCCCTTCGAGGCCACCTCATCCTCTAAGACCACACAATAAGGATCCCCCTGTTGCGATTTCAGATCTGTGTCTGGGTCCAGGACCATAAATGTTCATACCATGCCTGGAGAACTCAACCACCAACTGCGCTCATTTATTAGCTGCCTGTTCTTCAGTAGGGCGTGATCGCAGGCATTGGGCCTGCAGCATTGGGGTTTTCCCCTAGGTTCATCAGGTCATTCTCCCTGGACCCCGGCAGATTGTCTGCCCCCTTGGATCATCACCATGTCATCTGGTGAAGAGAAGAAGTGAGTCTCATACGCTTCCACAACTCTGAACCTTGCCAGGAAGAGCAGTCCATAGGAAAAACCCATGGTGCGAAGCTGCGCCTTGACGGACCCGAAAGTATTGTGCTGCTTCTGTACTTCCGCTGTGTAGTCTAGGTAGGCTGTTAAAGAGTTTCCATTGTAGTTCTGGGGGCCGTTTGCTAGAAGACTCTGTAGCAGGAGGTCTCTATAGTTTAAAAGGCATTCTATCACTACGTGGGGAGAGGGGCAGCCTGGGATCCTATGGGCCCATTCAATGGAGAAAAGGTTTGGTATACCAAGTGCCAGGACCGTGGATGTTAGCCAATCCTCTAAGAAGAGTTCCATATTGGGGCCATTTGATCTTTCGGGAACCCCAGGGCATTGTTCCACCTGGAGCACTCCTTTGCATCTTCCACCTGCAACTTTAGGTCCCGCACCTCCGATTGCAGGGTCTTCAGTTGGTCCTGCATGGACACCATGGAGGGCTGCATTGTGATCAGGGAAAATCCTGCGTCGCCTACTCTTTCCTTTAGTTTGGCATGGTTCACCCACAAGAGACCAGTCTTCAATTGTGTTGCTCCCAGTTGGGCCTCCATCGCAGTCTTGGAGTCATGAATGGTTTGCGGGGTCCTATCAAACATCACTGTGCGTTTTTAGGGCTCGCCCCTTTCCTATTCCGCAGGAATAGGAAAATAGCCCTAATGCAGCCAAACCATACTTTCTGCCAAGGGGCTCTCCAGCGAATTTTAGAAGTGCACGCCTCGTGCACGAGCTTGCCGCCTGCCTCCACATCAAAGCCATCTGTTGCTTTGCGCACGGCCTCAGGCCGGCATTTCTCCTCCCCTAATTATTCACTGCAAGGCCGGCCCGCACATCAAAGGCTGCTGCTCCCCATGCGTCTCGTCACCCTTCCTCCATTGTTTTCAATTCTTTCACGGCCGCTCTCTGCTTTGCGCTGGATTCATAACCCGCTGTGATGCTGGCCCTGTGAAGAACCTCTCTTGCCCCCCTTAAAACTTGCTTCCATTGTGCTTGCATACCTATCAGTCACTGTGGTTATTACTGTTAAGAGCATCTTGTCCCAATTTAAACTTGCTTCTGTTGTGCTTGCATGCCTATCAGTATACAATAAACAATAATTTGTGATACATTAAAAACAACCTGCACTTCTAAAAGCACCTTAGAAACGGAAAACACTTTTTTATTATCACCGTATGCTGCCATAGCAAGAATTAGCTGCTGTCTGCTCCAACTGAGAACGTACTTCAACCCACTTGAACAAACGTTATCTGCAAAATTACAGAGTACCGTGCGCCCTGTGAGTTGAACCGCCCCCTGTTTCACTGCTGCCACGAACACCTCGCAGCAAACCCTGCGCACTGCTGGAGCTGTGCTCATCGTGTTCTGGTTACAACAATAAAAGCTTAGCTACAATTCTCTTGTGGCACTATGTAACATGCTACATCGCCCTTACTAGACAAGGGGTTCCCGCCTCCCATGGGGGCCGTTTTATTGGGGTGGGGGGAACTTTCAGCTGTTTTTGACTCAACTCCACTCTTACCCCTGCGGTGTCGCGAAAATTAACATAGCAGGGTGGCCTTTATGTTCAGCTATCCCCAAAGAGACTTTCGCAATGAAGACACTTCCAGACGTGGTGCACCGATTGATCCCTTTGCAAATGGGGGTGCCTGTAATTAAATCTCCTTCCATGTAAAGCCATATTTGATTAAGCTACATTGCACCCCCACCCTCTGTCCGCCTATGCTACCAGCAAACTTCTGGATCCCGACCCGAGGTCAGCTCTATTCTCACACATCCGCTGTATCGGGGGCACCGCCGCCCACACCTATACCCGCCTTGCGTTGTATGACTGGATCGCTGGTCCTCGTAACTCCAGGCTGGGCCTCCTGCCTCAACCCAAGGCACTGCTGTATTGACTTCAAGTGCCCCATAAGTCCTGAAAACTCTTCAGCTTGTCCCCCTGTGGTCTTTGTGAATCGCTGCCCTCGCACCTCCGGTCCTTGCGAATCGCACTTGCTCTGCTCCAACTCGCTGCTCACGGTCAGGTTTCAGGTCTTGTCCTCAGGTCAGTTGTTCCTCTTCCCGGCGATTGCTCATTCCTTCTTCTCATTGCAAGGAGGGGGTTGTGGTAACTCAGGGCTTTGTGCCCTTATTTAAACCCTCCCCAGCTGCTTGCCAACTCGCCCCCCCCGATTGGAGGGGGGCGCCCAGACTTGCACGCAGAAGACAGCATTATACTGGCCTGGGTTCTCATCAAGTATTTTACCAGAAAAGTCCCAGCAATGTCTCCGATTTTCACCCTACTCGTCTCCTCTGTGCACAACCCTCACCCACCCTCAAACACCCTCACTCACACACACACCCTCACTCACCCTCACACCCTCACCCACCCTCACACATCCCACTCTCACACACCCTCACACCCCCTCAACCTCACACCCCCTCAACCTCACACCCCTTCACCCTCACTCACCCTCACACCCCTTCACCCTCACTCACCCTCTCACCCTCACTCACCCTCTCACCCTCACACACCCTCTCACCCTCACACACCCTCTCACCCTCACACCCCCTCACCCTCACACACCCTCACCCTCACACACCCTCACTTACCCTCACACACCCTCACTTACCCTCACACACCATCACACACCATCACACACCCTCTCACCCTCACATCCTCTCACCCTCACACCCCCTCACCTCACCCTATCACCCTCACACATCCTCACTCACCCTCACACCTCACCCCCTCACCCTCACACACCATCACTCACCATCACACCCTCACACCCATATCCTCACACACCCTCACTCACCCTCACACCCTTACCCCTCTCACAACTCTCACACCCTCAATCACCCTTACACCCTCACCCTCAGTCACCCTCACACACCCTCACACCCCCTCACCCTCACACCCCCTCACCCACACATCCCCACACCCTCACACACCATCACACCCTCATCCTTACATGCCCTCACTCACCCTCACACCCTCACAATACTCAAACTCCACCCTACAACTCCACCCTACAACTCAACCCTCCAACTCCACCCTCCAAATACAACATCCAAATACACCCTCCAACTACAACATCCAAATACACCCTACAAATCCAACCTCCAACTACAACTCCAGCCTCCAAATCCACCCTCCAAATCCACACGCAAGACAACTACAGAACCCAAGTCCACACTCAAAATCAAACTCCACCCTACAACTCCACCCTCCAACTCCAACATACAACTCCACCCTCCAACTCCACCCTCCAACTCCACTCTCAAACCCCACCCTCAAGCTCCACCCTCAAACTCCACCCTCAAACTCCACCCTCAAACTCCTCCCTCAAACTCCACCCTCAAACTCCACCCTCCAACTCAACGCTCCAACTCAACGCTCCAACTCAACGCTCCAACTCAATGCTCCAACTCCACGCTCCAACTCCACATTCCAACTCCACATTCCAACTCCACATTCCAACTCCACATTCCAACTCCACATTCCAACTCCACATTCCAAATCCACCCTCCAACGCCACCCTCCAACACCACCCTCCAGCTCCACCCTCCAAATCCACCCTCCAACTCCACCCTCCAACTCCACCTTCAAACTCCACCCTCCAACTCCAACCTTCAACTCCAACCTCCAAATCCACCCCTCAATGCCACTTCACCAATCAATGCCACAACACCACTTGATGCCACAGCACCACTCAATGCCACAGCACCCCACAGCACCACAGCACCACTCAACGCCACAGCACCACTCAACGCCACAGCACCACTCAACGCACCAGCACCACTCAACACCACAGCACCACTCAACGCAACAGCACCACTCAACGCCACAGCACCACTCAACGCCACAGCACCACTCAACGCACAGCACCACTCAACGCCACAGCACCACTCAATGCCACAGCACCACTCAACGCCACAGCACCACTCAATGCCACAGCACCACTCAACGCTACACCACCACTCAACGCCACAGCTCCACTCAATACCACAGCAACACTCAACACCACAGCACCACTCAACACCACCGTATCACTCAACGCCACCGCATCACTCAACACCAATCAACGCCACAGCACCACTCAACGCAACAGCACCACTTAATGCCACAGCATCACTCAGCACCACTGAAGGCCACAGCATCACTCAGCACCACTGAAGGCCACAGCATCACTCAGCACCACTGAAGGCCACAGCATCACTCAGCACCACTAAAGGCCACAGCATCACTCAGCACCACTGAAGGCCACAGCATCACTGAACGCCACAGCATCACTATTTGCAACCAATCAACAACAACTGGTTCTAATATGTTCTCTCAATGTTTTAAGCTTTATTAGAAATGTTACAAAATATTGTTAATATTTCACTTCTGTTCTTGGATTTTCATCACAGTAAAATACACTGAACATAATCTTCCCATAAGTTATTTACAAAAGTTTAAGCTATTGCCATTATACATTACAATAACTTTTATTTAAGTATTAATTATTAAAACAAATAAAAGCCATTGTTATTTGTAATATTATTACTTCAAAGTCATGTAAATACAGCACATATTGCATTAGAATGCTATAGGTGCCACGTTTGCAAAAGTTAAAAATATTGGCATTGTAAATGACAAAGCTAGTAATTTCCCTACTTTCAATACCAACACATAAATAAAATATTTGTCATTTGCAATACCAATACCTCAAACTTTCCCAATGCGAGACCTATTGCATTGCAAATGCTTGTTCCAGGGTAGTTTCCAGCTGGGGGATGAGGTCCGTTGGTGCAGAGGGAGTTGCCATCATGGCTGAGCTGAATTTTGGGGGTGGAGGTTTAGGGGTTTCTGCCGGACCAAGTCCCGTCAGTGGCAGCTCACTGTGTTGCCTTGTAACAAAGACAGATGTATAGATGGGAGAGGTAGTAGCCTCTACAATGGACATCAGCAATCAGTGGTCCCAAGTCACCATGCAGGGGGCACAAATTCCTCACTCCTCTGAGGCTGTGCCCCTCCATCGCACAACTCCAACCCACAGCCATTTCGTGCAAGGGGGAACGCACCAGGGCCAATAGTTGGCACATCGTGCTCCCTCCCCAGGCCCTCACCAGCTTCTGTTGGGGGTTATCAGTCAGGGCCCAGAGCTTCTCCAAACCGGTACCATATAGGATCATATAGACTCAGCACTGTGTCCTCACTCACGGCAGACTGAGGGTTATCAGGAGAAGGGGGAGGAGAGAGTTTGCCTGGTTCTCATTCTCTGTGGGCTCCCCCGCCATCAGAAGACTTCATGGGTTGTGTGCCCTATTCATCAATGTCCTTTAGGATTCTCAACAGTGTGCCCAGTAAGGGTAGCAGGACCCCCAAAGCAGGTCTCCCATCTACTCCAAGGGATGGGCTTGTAATGCTCCTGATGCGGTCGCCATCAGTGCAGAGGCAGCTGCTGCCAGCACGGCTCCTTCACTGGGGCTCTCACAGCCCGGTAGCCATCTCTGCCACACACCGCAGACTGGGTCTGTATGGGTTCACAACCAGGGCCTCGCTACATTCTCGATATGGCACCTGCATTGGTTAGTGAGCCGTAAGTCTGCCTCCATGCTCCCCCTTGCTCTTTGGGGAAGGCTCATCTCCTTCGGTGTGTCCGACACCCACTTGGGTCTTCGGACCAGTGAGACGTGCAGGACCATCTTTGCAGGTCTGGGAGTAGGGCCATCAATAGTGTCTTATGAAGCTGACCTCCTCCATCGCACACACACACACACACACACACACAAGCATCTTGCACTCTAGCTAGTGTGGCAGGCGAGCACAGAAGATCCCATACTCGTACATGGATTCCACTTTGCAAAGCTGATTTAGTGATATTGCTCTTTATTTGATACCTCACACTGATTGTATACTTTTGCATCTTCACCTCACCAGGCAAGAATTAGGGAAAAGAGGATCTTATGGTGATCCACAATCATGTGGGATAGAAAGCAGACATGTTTCAACTCCTATTAGAATTAATTTCTTTTATGTGATGATTTGTACTCAATGGATATGAATTACTTAATAAGGATACTTTAAGATATTGTTAGGTAACTCTGGATTCAAAAGTTTACATTGGTCTTGGTATAGTTTATTAAAATGGTTGAGTTAATTATTTCCTCTGCTGGAAATAACTTCCTCTGCTGGAAATAACTTCACCTAGACTCACCTCCCCCTTCTCATCCCCGTCACCAATATCTTGTCTGTCAGGATCAGCGCAATGTGGTGCCGCTGTCCGCGAGATGCATGGCACATACCAGCTCTTAAACCTAAAGACTACGTTACCCAAGATCCTTAGCGGCAAAGCAGCGTCGTGACGTACGCTACGCTGATTCAGGAACTAAGTACCGTCGGCATTGGAAGGACGGTGCCGATAATTCTTGCTGTGTTTGGTGGCGTGGTCGGTAAGACGAGTTTTCGCTGGTGAAATCGTGAGTACAGATACTGTTTTCTTGTTGACACTCGCTCTCGGAATTGGACCGAGTGTGTATCAAATTATCTGCGTTTGGAGGACACGTGGCTGCATGTTGTATTTATGTCTGTTTGGATTCCCTGGCTCTGCAGTGTCAACGTTCGTTTTATTTCCTGTTGGAAGAGAAAGATACGCTTTCTCATTGCAGGAGGAAAACGCTATTCCCAGGCCAAACAACATTTGGATATGGACTATTGATGAGTCTTTTTGAATAAGGTCCTATTTCTTGAGCTGTTGGATATTGCTAGCGGTTTGGGCTCAAATCGTTGGGCGAGTTTCTCACAGATTACATCAAGAAGTACAAAGACTAAAACACGTTTAAATATGTGACCTATCATTTATTATTTATGGAAGGAACTGTGGTATGGTGAATTAACCTCACGTATTCTTATATGCTTTATTTGCACATCGTTATTTCATTTGTTTTCTTCAGTTCAGGAGAGAATCAACAGGGGGTACTTGATCAGAGGGAGCATGTGACCAAGATTAGCACACATAAATATTGTGGTATGTGATCTATGTTTATTGGTGCATACATCTCTCTCAAAAAAGGAGGTATAGGTTTACAGTATGATGTTCCTTATTTTCTTCTAGCTGGTGGCAGCCCCTGGTATTACCCTGTGCCTGTGCTCCTGTATTTAAAGACCTTATTATCTTCCTTTTCAGGTAGGAGTCTAGAAGTACACTCAGGCGAGGATAGAGGAAGAGAGTTAGATCTATCTTGTAAGAGACGAAGGGGGGGATGTTTTTCTAAACAACTGTCTTTGTCGTTTCAGATCTCCTTCCCCGCTGTTCCCTTACTTTCCCGCGCTCTCAGGACTATTCTGCGGTCTGTGTTGTATTATCAGACTTCAGGGCCGTTGTGTGGGTGAGGGTTTAGGACTTTCGTCACAGCCCCGAGGAGTATAGGAGACGGAGCCTGACAGAATTATCGGCCCAAGAATACTGTTCTCCTCTTGTCTGTGTTGAAATAGGAATGCCGTCATTAGATGATGTAATGGCAGCCCTGGCTTAGTACAAACGGAGTTAGCAGCCTCCAATAGAGAGGTGGCGGCTTCTAGAACTGAAACTGCACAATTTAGGGCAAGGATGGATGGCTTACAAGGGAACCCTTTTAGCGCAGGAACTAGTCAAACACCTCCCCCCTCTCTGGTAGTAGAAATGCCAACACAAATACCACTTGCCCCTCCAGAAAGGTTTTATGGGGACAATAAGAAGGTCCAGGTGTTCATGACCTAAGTGTTGTTGCACTTTATGTGCAAACCAAAGATGTTCGCAACCCACCAGGCTCGGGTGGCTTTCCTAATATCCTATTTAGGGGGGGAAGCAGCACAATGGGCGGTTCCTGTTGTTAGAAGGGATGATCCTCTACTCTATGACTGGGACGAATTCAGAGTGGAATTCGAAAAAACCTTTGATCGCAGGGCAGAAACTTTCTCAGCAGATAGAGAATTATTAGTTTTGAAACAGGGCAACATTGAACTTGTGACATATTTGAATAGTTTCCACCGCCTGGTGGCAGAAACAGATTGGCCAGAAGCTAAACAATCTGCGTTGTTCTATCAAGGCTTGAATGACGAGATGAAAGACGTCTTGGCGCACATCGATCCACAGCCCTGTACCTGCTCCACTCTGATTGAACTTGCATTGCGCCTGGATCATCGAATAAAGGAACGGAGGGGTGATCATAAGAAAAAAGAGTTGCTGGCCATACGGGATGCTTTTGTAGAGTGGAGACATTGGTTATTGGGAGCTATACATCTAGTCACTGTCTACACAGACCATCGCAATTTGCAGTTTATGCGATCAGCCCGTCATCTTACTCCCAGACAGTTACGCTGGATGTTGTTCTTTGAGAAATTCAGGTTTGTGGTTACGTACAGACCAGGTATCAACAACAAAAAAGCGGATGCACTGACTAGGCAAGAAAATCCCGCTCTACATTCCACGATACAGAATCGCTCCATCAATGATCCCTCGAAAGTGGTATGTGTTGCTCAATCAAGAGACTTTCTGCAAGCTGTACGGACTGGGATTCAGTCATGTGTGTGGAGAACCTGGCTTCGTCTTCATCCAGAGTGGAAAATGATACACGGGGTGGCCATGAAAGGAACGGAAGTGCTGGTACCCACAAAATCCCTGCAAAGAACTGTGTTTTCTTGGTGCCACGAGACGCCTAGTGCAGGCTACATGGGATACGTGAAAACACTGGAGAAGGCTTTGAGACAATTCTGTTGGCCCTATATACTACTCGATCTGTGTCAATGGGGAAAAAACTGTACGCAATGTGCCCGAATGAAATCAGACCGTCAACAACCTCATGGATATCTAAAACCTTTGCCCACACCTGGAGAGCCTTGGGAAAGCTTTTCAGTGGATTTCATCTTTGGACTTCCTAAAGACCAAGGCATGACGACCATCTTGGTGGTAGTGGACTATCTCACAAAAATGGGACACTTTATCACTTGTGATCAGGTCCCTACGGCAGGTCGTTTAGCCCAGCTGCTATTGGTGCATGTGGTGAGGTTACACGGACTCACGAGGGTGAAAGTGTCAGACAGAGGGGCCCAATTTACTGCTCACTTTTGGAAAGTCTGGTGTTCTACTTTACATATAACCTCTTCTTTGTCCACTAGCTTTCACAGCCAAACAGACGGCCAATCGGAGAGAATAAATCATTCATTAAAACAATATGTCCGTTGCTATGTGCAGGCCGATACGGACTCCTGAGTGGATTGGCTGTGGGTGGCGGAAATGGCTTATAACAGCACTCAACACTCCTCCACACAGCACTCACCTTTCTTCAGTTCGTACGGTCATCATCCTAGGGTGAATCCCTTGGTGCTTCCGAACGATACGGTCAGGCTGCCAGACGTCAGGGCTCGATTATCATGCATACGCCGAATACTTCTGGCGACGCGGCGTAATCTAGCTCAAGCTAAAGGGAGGTACAAAAAGCAGGCTGACAAACATCGTAGGCCGTGCCCTGAGTATAAGAAGGGCGACATTGTATGGTTGTCTACGAAACACATTAGGTTTAGGAAACATAGTGTGTTTAACCCACGGTTTATTGGTCCCTACGGGGGGGTGGGTAGAGTGAATCCTGTGTCTGTGAGGTTGCGTTTGCCTACTCATTTCAAGATACATCCTGTTTTTCACGTATCTTTGCTAAAACCCTCTTTGGCACCTGTACGCAGGGCTCCACTACCTATTTGGGTGCAGCAGGATCAGGAGTATGAGGTGCGCAGGGCTCTTGACTCCAGGTGGGTGAGGGGTCATCTGCAGTATCTGATTGCTTGGAAGGGGTTTGGCTCGGAAGAGAACTCGTGGGAGCCTGTGGGTTCGGTACACGCGCCTCGACTCATGGCTCGATTCCATGCTAGGTTTCCATCCAAACCGGCTGCTGGACAGCACCCCTTGTGAGGGGGGATGTACTGTCAGGATCAGCACAATGTGGTGCCGCTGTCCGCGAGATGCGTGGCACATACCAGCTCTTAAACCTAAAGACTATGTTACCCAAGATCCTTAGCGGCAAAGCAGCGTCGTGACGTACGCTACGCTGATTCAGGAACTAAGTACCGGCGGCATTGGAAGGACGGTGCCGATAATTCTTGCTGTGTTTGGTGGCGTGGTCGGTAAGACGAGTTTTAGCTGGTGAAATCGTGAGTACAGATACTGTTTTCTTGTTGACACTCGCTCTCGGAATAGGACTGAGTGTGGGTCAAATTATCTGCGTTTGGAGGACACGCGGCTGCGTGTTGTATTTGTGTCTGTTTGGATTCCCCGGCTCTGCAGTGTCAACGTTCGTTTTATTTCCTGTTGGAAGAGAAAGATACGCTTTCTCATTGCAGGGGGAAAACGCTATTCCCAAGCCAAACAACATT
This sequence comes from Lissotriton vulgaris, assembly GCF_964263255.1. Taxonomy (NCBI): domain Eukaryota; kingdom Metazoa; phylum Chordata; class Amphibia; order Caudata; family Salamandridae; genus Lissotriton; species Lissotriton vulgaris. The sequence continues at coordinate 1,114,473,230 of NC_141693.1, read as the reverse complement.
TGGATATGGACTATTGATGAGTCTTCTTGAATAAGGTCCTATTTCTTGAGCTGTTGGATATTGCTAGCGGTTTGGGCTCAAATCGTTGGGCGAGTTTCTCACAGAGTACATCAAGAAGTACAAAGACTAAAACACGTTTAAATATGTGACCTATCATTTATTATTTATGGAAGGAACTGTGGTATGGTGAATTAACCTCACGTATTCTTATATGCTTTATTTGCACATTGTTATTTCATTTGTTTTCTTCAGTTCAGGAGAGAATCAACAGGGGGTACTTGATCAGAGGGAGCATGTGACCAAGATTAGCACACAGAAATATTGTGGTATGGGATCTATGTTTATTGGTGCATACATCTCCCTCAAAAAAGGAGGTATAGGTTTACAGTATGATGTTCCTTATTTTCTTCTGGCTGGTGGCAGCCCCTGGTATTACCCTGTGCCTGTGATCCTGTATTTAAAGACCTTATTATCTTCCTTTTCAGGTAGGGGTCTAGAAGTTCACTCAGGCGAGGATAGAGGAAGAGAGTTAGATCTATCTTGTAAGAGACGAAGGGGGGGATGTTTTCTAAACAACTGTCTTTGTCGTTTCAGATCTCCTTCCCCGCTGTTCCCTTCCTTTCCCACGCTCTCAGGACTATTCTGCGGTCTGTGTTGTATTATCAGACTTCAGGGTCGCTTTGTTTGGGTGAGGGTTTAGGACTTTCGTCACAGCCCCGAGGAGTATAGGAGACGGAGCCTGACATTGTCTCTCTGACCAACCCCAACTTTTAATGCATGCACCTCCCCTTATCTCTCTTTCACCCCTATCGCTTCCTCCTGATTCCCCCCTTCCTCTCCCACTTCCAATGATCACCATATTAGCACTTCATCCCTTACCACCACTCAATCCCCGAACCCTGACCTCTCACCCCATCTAACCCTAGATTCATCACCCCCCATTTCATCCTCTTCCTTCTTACCTCACCTCTCTGACCTACCCCAACCCCCAGCGCCTACATCTCCCTTCATTTCTCTCTCCCCCATCGCTCCCTCCTGATTCTACCCCCTCTCCTACTCCCAATGAACAACACATTAGTACTTTATCCCAAACCCCCACTCCATCCCCCTCCCTCTTACCTTTTTCCTCTGACCGTCCCCAACTTTTAATGCATACATCTACCTTCATTTCTCCTTCCCCCTATCGCTCCCTCCTGATTCTCCCCTTCCCTCTCCTGTGCCCAATAAACAACAAATTAGCAGTCTATCCTAAACCATCACACAATCCTGGAACACTACCCTCTCACCCCTCCTACCCCTAGTTTCATCACCCCCCATTTCATCTCCGTCCCTCTTACCTCATCCCCACGACCCTCCCCAACCCATATTACCTTCATCTGCCCTCACTTATCCCACCCCCTTATCGCCTCTTCCTAATTTGCTACGCTCCAGTACACACGCCTCTGCTTTCAAACTCCCCCCAACATCCCCCCTCCTTGCAATACTTCTTACATCCAAACAACATTACCTTCTACATCCCCCTCTTACCCCCTGATCTCCCCCGATTCCAATAACACACGCAACTCCCTTACCCACCTTCCAGGCTTTACACCTCTTCCTCCACACTTTATCCCCCCACTAAAGAACCCTAACTCGACGAACAGACCAATAAACACAGACCCTTCACACTCATCAACTCACACTCCAGCTTCCCCTACCATTGAACTTGTCCTTTTGTCCCTCATCTTAGAACTCTCCTCTCTTAGAAGCGATATCTCACTCCTTTCTAAAAATATCTCCTCACTCATTGACACCCTCCTCAACACACCCACATACTGTTCAGGCTAAAATAGGTTGGGGTATCAGGACTAGCCCTTGACTGGTTTAGAGACTTTCTATCTGGTCGGTCCTTCCGAGTCTCCACCCCCCCACCTGTCCAGGGAATGCCCCATTGAACAGGGCGTGCCCCAGGGGTCAGCTCTTAATTAATCAATGTGTATGTCCAGCCCCTGGCAGAGGTAGCCAGGAGGCACGGAATGTCCCTTGTATCCTACGCTGATGACACTCAGCTGGTGGTGGCACTAAATGATAAAAGTGGTCTCAGTACCCAAAAATTCCAACACACTCTCGTTGACATCACTGAATGGATGACAGCGAACTACCTCCAGCTCAACGCCGGCAAACCCGAGGTGTTGGTGGTAGGAAAAAAGACTAACACTTGGGGGAACAACTAGTGGCCAGTAAACCTAGGACAACCACCTGAACCCAAGGACTGTGTCAAAAACCTGGGAGTCTGGGTAGACTCTGCCCTCAAATGTACTCATCATACTAAAAAAGTGGCAGCAACCTGCTTCGGCATTTTACGGAACCTTAAACCCATCCTAGGATTCTTTGACAACCAAACCCGTCAGACGATAGTTCAAGCAGCCATCCTCTCCAGACTGGATTACGCCAGCTCCCTTTTGCTAGGAACAAATGTAGCTGAAAAGGCTAGACTCCAGCGAGTCCAGAACGCCATCGCAAGGGCGCTGGTAGGAATCTCCCGCCACACGTCCGTAGCTAATGTTCTTACCAAACTCCACTGGCTCCCAATCGAGAAAAGGATTCACTTCAAAACGCTATGCTTAGCATTTAAAATCCTAAAGACAGCTTCCCCCCCCATGCTCTGCCCACTCTTGTCAACATACGTCCCTCGACGTACCCCACGCTCAAAAGGACAAAATCTCGCAACGGTACCCCGTATTAAACTATCCAGGATGGGTGGCCGTTCCTTCAAATACTTGGCCGCCAAACTCTGGAATGACCTCCCGGATCCGATCCGAGGGATACAAGATCTGCAGACCTTTAGGAAAGCAATAAAAACATACCTCTTCTGCTAAACTTTCTTCCTCCCTTCCTACCTCTCCGATCCTACCATCTGTCCACTCTTCATACAGCAAGCGCCGGGACGCCCCTTGGCTGGGGCAGCCGTGCGCTATACAAGCACATATAACATTAACATTAACATTAACATTAACATACTGTCAGCCTAACTCTACCACCTACAGAAACACTCCGCCTTCAAACAACCACACAACCTGCACATTACCCAATCAACCCTCACAAGTCGTGACTTCATACAATACCAACATGTCCACACAACCACAACGTGGTACTCAACCAACAACCTCTGAAGCTAACAGTCCCTCTAACCTAACTATCTCTCCATCTATATCCTCTAAAGCTAACAGTTCCTCGAACGTAACTATTTCTCCACCACTACCGTCGTCCAATTTACCCTCCAGTCATAAATCTTCCATCCCAGTTCTCCTAGGAACTAGAAGACTCCCCCTTCCGCCTTCCTCCCCTAGACCACCGCAACAACATAGATCTATCCCCCCTTGTCCCCCCTCCCAATCGCCCGATCCCACTCCCTTATGTTGCACAATGACTAACTGCCGATCCACCTCCTGTCCTTTGCATCTGTCTACTATTCCAGTTCTTTTAGGAACAAGCAAACTCTCCCCTCCTCCTTCCTCCCCTAGACCACGCCAACTAATCAAACCTATCCCCACTTGTCCCTCCTCTCTACCGCCATTCCCCTTCCCCCTCTGCCGCATGCTGATTAACTGCAGATCTGCCTCCTGTCACGCTACGGAGATCGCTGAAACCATTCTTAGTGAAAACATTGACATTGCTTTCCTAACTGAAACATGGCTCACCTCCCACTCCACTCCCATCCTCGACTTACTTATCCCCCCTGGTTATTCTATTGTTGGAAAAGACAGAATCGAACAAACAGGCAGTGGTCTCACCATAATAATTACACACTATCTACCACCCCCCTGGAAACAACATCCCCTTTACGGAAGAGTTGACTGATCTTATCATACAATCGTCACTCTCACATTCTAAAAATCTCTTCCTCAGTGATTCCAACATCCATTGGAACAATAGTGTTGATCCTGCTGTCATCCTACTTAACGATACCATGGACATCACCAATATGTCCCAACTCTGCCATTTTGCCACACATAACAAAGGTGCCACCCTTGATGCTATTATAACGAACAAGGATCTAGCCTCCCTCTCAAATATTCTTCTGGTAGATTGGTCTGACCACTACCTTATCCTTTTCACCATGACCAAATCTACTACTTGCCCCACCCCCACCAGCATATTATCCAACAAATCGAACCCGCAACCTTCACCCCTTTCCTCCGGGCGAATTGGAAACCGCAATTAAGGCTCACTTAGCTCTACCCCCTCTCTCTGACAGCACCACTGACCTAACAAACCATTATAACAATTCTATACTTGAAACCCTCGACCAAATTGCTCCAATCAAACTCAAACAACAAAAAAAACATTCCTCCTAAGTCTTGGTTCAATTCTGAACTCAATAATGAAAGACGGTCCCTTAGACATTCTGAACGGATCTGGAGATCTCATCCAAGCGTGGACAATCTGGCTATCCTTAGAACTGCTAGATCCCAGTACAAAAAACACATATTTAACAAAAAAGCCTCCTTCCTACGTTCTCAACTGGATCAGGCCAGAAACCGCCCTAGAGAACACTTTAACATTGTAAAAAAACAAACCTCCACTGGCCCTCCTAAAATATTAGCCTCCTTTGACAAATGCGAAGAAATTGCCAGCTTCTTTACAAACAAAATCAACATGATCGAACTTTCCTTCTCTTCGCTCCCACTCTCACTCCAACCTACCACCATCCAACACACCCTCCCCAACACCCATAATTCTCCTTCGACCACCTTTTCCACACCGCTCGATACCTCTGTTCCACTCCCTGCTCTACTCCAACAGGATACCCTTCCAAAAACAACCCCCCTACTAAAAACAATGCCTCTTGGAGCGATTTCAGTCCAGTAACAGAATCTATGATCAGTAATATCATTGTAAAACTAAAACCTTCTGCCCACTCAAAGATCCTCTCCCCGCCCTTCTGGTTCAAAAACTTAAATCTATCATTGCCCCCATAAAATTATCAACTCTTCTCTGTCCACTGGATGTGTCCCTGCCTCCCTTCAACTTGGTCAAATCTCGCCTATTTTCAAAAACACCACAGCTGACCCCAATGATCCAAACAACCTTCGTCCAATCTCTAACCTCCCATTCCTCTCCAAAGCCCTTGAAAAATGTGTCCTATTACAACTAGAGAAACATATCGTCTCTTTCAACCTCCTTGATGTCTTCCAGTCCGGCTTTAGAAAGGGATGCAGTACAGAAACTGCTATGCTTAATATCATTGATGACATTCATTGTTCCCTTGACAAAGGAGAATCCTCAGTACTAATCCTTCTAGACCTCTCAGCTATATTTGATACCGTCCACCACCCCAGCCTTCTCAGCACTCCCAAAGATCGATTCGGTTTGGAAGGCACTGTATACAAATGGTTCTCCTCATTCTTACAAAATAGATCTCAACAAATCAGGCTTAGCCATTTCCTCTCTAAACCTCAACCTGTCTCACTCGGCGTCCCTCAAAGATCCATCCTCTCCCCTACCCTATTCAATCTGTTCATGGAACCACTCACCCTCATTCTCAAACATTCTAATATCAACTACCACCTCTAGGCTGACGACACACAGTTATATTACAAGTTCAAATCTCACAAAGACATCCTTCACCTCAATGAGATCCTAAAAAAAATTCAAACCTGGTTCCATCTGAACCATCTCAAACTGAACCCCAAAAAAACAGAAATCATAATTTTCTCCCCCAAAAATAATTCTCTTCCCATTCAACTTTGGTTAAATGACATCAAAGCTCTAAACTGCCCTCTCTCTACCTCTAATTCTGTCATATCCCTAGGCATCAGTATTGACCAGAATCTTAATCTCATCCCCCACATTAAAAATGCACCCAAAAGCGCTCTTTTCACCCTTCTCCACCTTAAGAAACTTAAACCTTTTATTCCTGCAGAAGATTTCAAACTTATTGTCCAATCGCTGGTCCTTTCCAGGATTGACTATGGCAACGCCACTTTGGCTGGCACCCCTAAAATCCATCTTGCTCCAATTAAATCTGTCCTCAGCCTTGCTGCTAGACTCATCTCTGATTGTAGAAAATTTGATCACATCTCCCCCGCCCTCAAAAATCTCAAGTGGCTCCCAATAGAAGGTAGATCCACCTATAAGATTGCCTGCATCACTCACAAAGCTCTCCACCAAAACACCCCTTCCTACCCTGCAGCAAAACTGCACAAAGCAGGTTGCTCTAGATCCCTGAGGAGCAAAAACTCCCTTGTCCTGATCCCACCTAGAATAAAATGTCAAAAGACCCAATCCCGTGCGTTCTCTGGTAACGCTCCCACAATCTGGAACTCTCTCCCAAAAGATATCCGTTGCAAACCCTCTTACCCTCTCTTCAAAAAAGAACTAAAAATACTTCTTCTCAACAAATATTGGGTATCTAATGTTACTGACACTGTAAATGTTCCAAGTATTGGGGTATCTAATGTTAATGACACCTTAAGTGTTCAGTCCTCTCTCCTCTATTATGCACTCCTCTTTACTCCCCCTCTCTATGCCCTCATACTCTTACTCCCCCTCTCTTCACCCCCCTCTCTCTCCTAACTTTCATTATTTATTTCCATCTTAATTTGTATCTCTATTTTCTTTGCCCCATTAGACATGCTGATTACACTATCATTTTGTAACTCGTTCTTGCTAAATTATTTGTCTATTTCATTGTTTGTTTTCACCTGCCTTGTAAAGCGCTCTGATACTCTCGGGTCCAGTAGCCCTATATAAAACCTTTGAAATAAATAAATAAAAAAAAATATTTGTGATTCTTCCTAGTTGACCACTTTTATAGTTTTAGCTCTCTTGACTTTCCTTTTGTTAGTGAATAGTTGAGGGCACAATATATTACTATGATCAAATAATACACACAAGTTATTACCAAGAAATAATAAAGTAATAATACCGTAGGAGCTAGTAGTGAATTTAGCAATGGCCTTGAAGTTCAGAATCGTGTAATATTTTCAGCTAATAGAGGCAGTGTTACTGAGAGGCGCAGAATAGGGTGGGTAAAAGAGGTGTCAGTAAAGATTTACCTTTGAAAATAAATTGTATTCAGTGTTGCCACATATTAGTGAAGGTAGAGGTTTGTTCCAGAGCTACAGTGAGCACAGGAGCACAGGACCCACATCTAGGCATGCTGTCATGCTTAGTTGTGGGTCATGTCATGCGTAGGGCATGTCATGCGTAGGGCATCAAAAAATAAGGCGTTTGCAGGGATAGTTTGAAATAATCTTAGCCATTGGTAATCTCTCAGGCCACATCCCAATCCGTCATTTTCCACCAACCATGCCACTTCAGTTTGGACCCAGCCATGTGCAAAACAGACTGGACCCTGCTTCAACAGGCACAGTCCAGTCCGGACTGCCAGCCCAGGAGTTAGCCTTCATATTGGACTACTTACTTCTGCAATTGAGGGAGATATTTCTTTCAAGCCTTGGCCTTCAACAAGTCACTCGATTTCAGCATTACTTTTAAATTGCCAAACCCTCTCCTCATGTTACAGCAAACAAATGATGGACAGAATGCTGACAATGCAAACATTCTCCCCAGTCAAAATATCTGGGTTAAATCCATGATTCTTTTGCCCACTACACCACCCCAGTTTGGACTCACCCATATGCAAATCAGTCTTGACCCTATGCCACATAGGAACAGTCCAGAACGAACTGCCAGGCCAGGTCCTCCCTGGACTGGAAACAAGCATCCTGGGACCGGTGTCATGGTAAGTCACCCTTCTTCAGCCAGGCTAGATTGAATCCAGTGGCACAGTGAGCAAGGAACCCACGTCTGGGCATACCCATCCCCTTAAGGCGAAAAGTGTTACAGAAAACAAATGATGGACGGAATGCTGACAATGCAAACATTCTCCCCAGTCAAGAGATCTGGGTTAAATCCAGCGTTCTTTTGCCCACTACGCCACCCCAGTTTGGACCCCACTATATGCAAATCAGTCTTGACACTGGGCCCCATGGGAACAGTCCAGACCATACTGCCAGGCCAGGTCCTCCCTGGATGGGACATAAGCATCCTGGGATGGGTTTCAGGGAATGTCACCCTTCGTCAGCCATGCTAGCTTGAATCCAGTGGCACAGTGAGCAAAGAACCCACGTCTGGGCATACCCATCCCACTTAGGGCGAAAAGTGTTACAGCAAACAAATGATGAACGGAATGCTGACAATGCAAGCATTCTCCCCCAGTCGTAAGATATGGGTTAAATCCATTGTTCTTTTGCCCACTACGCCACCCCAGTTTGGAACCAGCCATATGCAATTCAGTCTAAACCCTGTGCTCCATGGGAACAGTCCAGACCAAACTGCCAGGCCAGGTCCTCCCTGGACCGGAAACAAGCATCCTGGGACCGGTTTCAGGGTATGTCCCCCTTCTTCAGCCAAGCTAGCTTGAATCAATTGGCACAGTGAGCAAGGGACCCACGTCTGGGCATACCCATCCCACTTAGTGTGAAAAGTGTTACAGCAAACAAACGATGGACGGAATGCTGTCAATGCAAACATTCTCCCCCAGTCAAAAGATATGGGTTAAATCCATCGTTCTTTTGCCCACTACGCCACCACAGTTTGGACCCAGCCATATGCAAATCAGTCTTGACCCTGTGCCCCATGGAAACAGTCCAGACCGAACTGCTAGGCCAGGACCTCCCTGAAACAGAAACAAGCATCCTGGGACCGGTTTCAGGGTATGTCACCTTTCTTCATCCAGGCTAGCCTAAATTCAGTGGCACAGTGAGCAAGGGACCCACGTCTGGGCATTCCCATCCCACTTAGGGCAAAAAGTGTTACAGCAAACAAATGATGGAGAGAATGCTGACAATGCAAACATTCTCCCCCAGTCAAAGATCTGGGTTAAATCTAGTTTTCTTTTGCCCACTACGCCACCCACGTTTAGACCCAGCCATATGCAAATCAGTCTTGAAACCGGCCAAGGTGCTTGTTTCCAGTACAGGAAGAACCTGGCTTGGCAGTTCGGGCTGGACTGTTCCCAGAGGGCGCAGGGTCAAGACTGATTTGCATATGGCTCATTCCAAAGTGAAATGGCATGGTGAGCAAAAAAATGATGGATTTAGTTCCACATCTCTGTAATGGGGTGAATGTATGACATTGTTCTGCATTCTGTCCATCAATTGTTCTTTTTGCATTTGTCCACAAGAGTGGGACGGGTATACCCAGACATGGATCCCATGCTCTCCATTCCACTGGAGTCAAGCTATCCTGGCTGATGATGGCTGAAAGCTGGAAACCGGTCCTTGGATGCTTTTTTAACTAGTACAGGGAGGACCTGGCCTGGCAGTTTGGGCTGGACTGTTCCCATTGGATGCAGGGTCAAGGCTGATTTACATATGGCTGGGTCCAAACTGGAATGGCATGGTGAGCCAAAAAACAATGAATTTAGGCCCAGATCTCTTTCCTGGGTTGAATGCATGGCATTGTTCTGCATTCTGTCCGTCAATTTTTCTTTTTGCATTTGTCACCCGAGTGGGACGGGTATGCCCAGACATGGGTACCTTGCTCTTCATGTCACTGGAGTCAACCTATCCTGGCTGATGAAGGCTGAAAGCCTGAAACCAGTCCTAGGATGCTTGTTTCTAGTACAGGGAGGACCTGGCCTGGCAGTTCGGGCTGGACGGTTCCCACTGGGCGCAGGGTCATGGTTGGTTTGCATATGGCTGGGTCCAAACTGGAATGGCATGGTGAGCAAAAAAACAATGGATTTAGGCCCGGATCTCTGTACTGGGGTAAATGTATGACATTGTTCTGCATTCTGTGTATCGATTGTTCTTTTTGCATTTGTCACCCCGAGTGAGACGGGTTTCACCAGACATGGGTCCCATGCCCTCCATGCCACTGGAGTCAAGCTATCGTTGTTGATGAGGTCTGAAAGCCTGAAACCGGTCCTAGAATGCTTGTTTCCAGTAGAGGGAGGACCTTGCCTGGCAGTTCGGACTGGACTGTTCCAATGGGTGCAGGGTCAAGGCTGATATGCGGGGAACAGCGTTTACAACGCAACTTTTACCACGCACTACCTTTACCACGCAACTTTTACAACGCAAGTTGTTACAACAACTTGCGCTGAGGGGCGCTGTAGGATAGGGAATGGTTTAATTTACTATCCAAAACCTTCCCTACTATCCACGGGGACTGGAGTTGGAATAGTAAATTAAACTATTCACTATCCAGCGCCCGCCAACGTAAGTCGTTGTAACGACTTGCGTTGTAAGAGTTGCGTGGTAAAGGCATGCGTTGTAAAAGCATGAGTAGTAATGACAAACATCCCTGATATGCATATGGCTGGGTCCGAACTGGAATGGCATGGTGAGCAAAAAAACTATGGAATTAGGTCCAGGTCTCTGTACTGGGGTGAATGTATGACATTGTACTGCATTCTGTCCATCAATTGTTCTTTTTGCATTTGTCACCCCGAGTGGGACAGGTATGCCCAGACATGGGTCCCGTGCTCTCCATGCCACTGGAGTCAAGCTATCCTGGCTGATGAGGGCTGAAAGCACAAAACCGGTCCTAGGATGCTCGTTTCCAGTACAGGGAGGACCTGGCCTAGCAGTTGAGGCTGGACTGTTCCCATTGGGTGCAGGGGGCAGTGGCACCTCTGATTCAGAGGTCCTCACTGTGTTTCCAGTTTTTAAAAATGGTAATGCATGTATGATACACATAGAATAAATTAGAAACATCTGTTCTACTTACTTTTAAACTGTTTTTAACTTCTGCGCCGTATAAACTTGTTGTATACCCTCATGATCAGCCTCTAGTCTCCGCCACTGACCCTGGTCCGTCACGGCTTGTGCCGCTTGAAAGGAGGGTCGGGCCCAGGCACCACTCAATTCCTGATGCACTACCGGATGTTGTAAAATTAGCACTCCAGTCTTTCACACCCATGTCCTACTTAATCAGGAGAAGGGCAAGGACACGTGCAGCGGTGCCTCTTATTCCGAGGTCCTCGCTGTGTTTACTGTTTTTAAAAACGGTAATGCCTATATGATACACATAGAATAAATTTGAAACTCTCTTCTATTTACTTTTAAACTGTTTTCAACTTCTGCGCCGTATAAACTTGTTGTTTACCCCCATGTTTAGCCTCTAGCAAACGCCACTGACCCCGGTCCGTCACGGCTTGAGCCGCTTGAACTGAGGGTCGGGCCAGGCACCACTCACTTCCGGCTGCACTATCGGATGTTGTAAAATTAGCGCTCCAGTCTTTCTCGCCTATCTCCTACTTAATCTGGAGAAGGGCGCAGACACGAGCAGATGCGCGCAGATGCGTGCAGCGGCACGCCAAAGGCAAGCCCGTCTGCGCCTGTCAGTGCCCGACTGCTGCCAGACGCCAGGACCCCTGCATTTATTTTTTAGTGGTAATGCATTCTTTATCAAAATATTCGCAAACTAGAAAACATAAAGGGGCAGATTTACAATTATTGGCGCATCCTTGCATTTTGGCAAGGATGCGCCAGTAATTGTGCACCGCAGCTCCGCCACCCATGATGCGCCGCATTTACAATGCGGCGGACCATGGGGCAAAAATGGCACAGATGCGTGACGCATCTGTGCTGTAAAAGCGTTGCATTGCTGGAGTTGCGTCGCAAGCGCGACGCAGCTCCAGCAATGATCAGGGGGGCCCTATGTGTACAATGCTGCATCATTCCTAACGCCTGCTTCAAGCAGGCGCAGGGTTTTGATGCAGCATGGGCCCAAAAGTACCATCGCAGGAACGCCTCCCCCTGCGATGGTACGCCTCTTCTGGCGCAGGGCTTTACAGCGTGACGCATCTCGGAGATGCGTCACGTTGTAAATACCCTGCACCATGTTGCATCTTTTGCGCCTCCTCTGCATCACAAAAGTGACGCAACAGCGGCGTAAAAGCGGCACAAGGGGCTTGTAAATCTGCCCCGAAGTGTTTTAGATATTCCAGTGAAGAAATAAAAAAATGAAATACCCCCTGACTGGACCTACAGAGGCCCTCGTAGCAGAAATATCAGGTTTCCTGAAATCTCTCATTCAGCCCAACCATTTGACCAGAACAAAACTTTTATACCTCCCAGTCCAAATCAGTCCAGCACACGTAAGGCTTCTAAACAACGTAATGCCATATATTTTTTTGCCCGTTCTAAACATGCATTAGAAACCTGGAGCCTTCTCGACTTAGTAGCTCCGGACATTTGCTTTGTTTCCGAGACCTGGCTGCATGAGAATGCTTCTCCCGATGTATATACTGCCTTCCCTGCAGAGTATAACAGCTTTTCAGATTGACAAAAACAGTGCACGTGAGAGACTGTTAAGATGGGTGTGCCGCAGGGCTTCATTCTGAGCCCAACGCTTTTCAATATATATATATGACACCATTGGCTAGGGTGATCAGAGCCTATGGCTTTGATGTTCTGTCCTATGCCGACGATACCTAGATTCTAATTACACTGGGTCCTGACGCGAATGAAACCAAACAGCGTTTCAAAAATTGCTTGACTCATGTCGAGAAATGGATGAGTGCAAACCACCTTCAGCTAAACTGCAGCAAATCAGATATTATGCTCTTTGGCAAAGCTGCGGAACACTGGACACACAACTGGTGGCCACGCAATTTAGATATCTGTCCAACACCTAAGGAATCAGTCCGCAACCTGGGTTTTCACAAGGATAATCAAAAATCCATGAAAAACCAAATCAATCATATCGTGAGCACCTGTTTTGGAGTAATGAGCAGCTTGAGGAAAGTCTTTAAGTGGATTCCCGTGGAGGCCCGGAAACCCTTAGTGAAGGGATTAATTATCAATAGAATGGACTACAGGAACGCGCTCCTACTCTTAATAAATGCTACTCTTAATAAATGAAAACCATCTAAATAGGCTCCAAGTTCTTCGAAACACTGCAGCTTGGTTGGTTCTTAACCTTCCGTGAAGATCTTCCTCTGCCCCTTGTCTAAATAGCCTGTATTGGCTCCCAGTAAAAAAGTGAATCCTTTTTAAAACTCTATGCCTGGTTCACAAGCACATGCATGGAAATTGCCAGAAATACTGGTCTCAAAAGCTAAGATGGTATCAGCCGCGTAGAGAACTCAGATCTTGTAACAAGTCTTTGTTGACCCCTCTTAGAATACATACTTCCAGAAATGGCGGTCGAGCTTTTTTGTTTCTTGCTCCCGCCACATGGAATAAAATGACTCTTCATCTTCGCATTATCCCTGAACACAACCGCTTTCGCAAGAAGCTGAGGACCTGGCTTTTTGGAAAATTAAACCACCCCGACCCTCCTGTCAGGGCCTTCTGCAAGCTCCATGAGACTGTACGGATGTGATTTGTGTGCGATACAAATGTCCTTAACTTACTTGACTTGAGGGTCAAGGCTGATTTGCATATGGCTGGCTCCAAACTGGAATGGCATGGTGAGCAAAAAAACGATGGATTTAGGCCCAGATCTCTATACTGAGGTGAATGTATGGCATTGTTCTGCATTCTGTCTATCAATTGTTCGTTTTGCATTTGAAACCCTTTCATCATATCATAACAAGCACTCTGGTTTATGCCCGATGTAGTTGTGGATTAAAGACTGCAACATTTTTAAAGTTTAAATAAATACAAGAAAATCCTCAGCTCTGGCAAAGCTGAATCGGGCCGTAATATAATCAAGAACGGTTTAGCATCTAGAAGAGCTCAGAACATTCTAAAATAGGTAAAATCATGGCAAATCCTTTCAGTGCAGCCCTTTCAGTGCAGTTATGCTTCTATCTCTGCATTTTTTTCAGTTTAAGATAAAGAGCATCTTGGAAACTCTTCCAGGCTCCCAATGCAGGTGCAATTCACCGGTCACAATTACACTGGCTATAATCCTTATCTTTCCTCCTACCTTTATTAGCTCTAATTTATCCCAAATCAGCTGCCTCTCCTCAGGTTCAACTTTAGATCCCCATCCCTGGGGGGTAGTGAAAACGTTCCAACTTTCCTTTTCCTCAAAGATCTGCAATCCTGCCTTGAAAGCGAGAGGAGTGCATGTGGAATAGAAAAAAGCACATGTTTGGCCATTGCTAAAAAAGCCTACTTCGACCCCAAAATCATGGCCAATTACTCACCAATTTCCATTCTGCCTTTGCATGCTTGAGGGGCACTTATTTTTGCATCTTATCGAGAGTGTACAACAATTAAGCGGTGTGCCCTCCCTTCAGTGGACTACATTAGGAGCCGGTACTATGGTGCTGGGCACTGGCCTGGTTTGGTCTGGTCTGAGCCGCAGTTAATCCCAACCTCATTAAATATCGCTAATACAAAAATGACAGCCAGAGGGTCAGGGGGCAACAACACAGCAACCATTGGCTAAACCAGGGCAGCTAATGTTATCTCAAAGGACTGGAAGGAGGCTTTCCCTGTAGATAGGGAAATCAGGTCCGGCTTAAATTACATCGCATATCCTTGAAGTGGAAGAGGCAGGTACCGGGTTGGCAACATTACCTCTCGCTAGAAGATGATTCTGTTGTAAGAGGAAGAGAACAGGCTGCAAAGCCCCCCCCCCTCCGGAATGCTCGGCCCAAAAGGATTACAACGCTAGCTTGTACTGATTTAGAATATTTCATTGACTCACTCATGCCAAGACTGGAGTCTATGTTTGACAGACTATTAGCACCTATACGGCAAAAGTTGGAGGGTCTAGAGGTGAGGTTTGATGCTATTCTCCCCAAAATATCCTGCCATTCCATCGCTAGGTAGCCCATGGGGGGCGAGTCTATCAGTCTTGCTAGGCCCATATCTTCGCAATCGCTTATCAGTGGGACAGCAGGCTCAGTGGGTTAGTCAGCAGTGAATTGTAGCCTAAATCAGGCGTCCCCTGAAACTCAAAATGCTGAGCAAATGTGTCACGGGATAACTGAAGTGTCAAAGGGCACCTGGGCGGCCACCAATCTGCCTCATGTGGAGCAGGTGGCGCAGGTGGAGTGGTGTGGCTCACTGGTTAGAGGCGGCAGACCCGGAAGCAGAGAACGGCCCGGGACCAGGGTTCAATTCCCGACGCGGCAGGGTCGTGGACCAGGGTCAGCGGACTCGATAATTCTCGCCTCAGTGCCTACTCTAACCAGGGATCACAATCGGCAACTCTGGGCATTAGCTTGCCTCATCTCTACAATGGCCCACCACATTCGCCGGGGATGCCTGGTTTCACCTTGGAGATACCCAGTAGGGACCATCTCACTGGGATAGCCAGGACGGGTTCCCCAGCGGTCTACAGCGCTACGATGCCTCAGGGCAGCAGTGCGCTTTACAAGACCACATACATTACATACCTTACATTACATTACATTACATTACAGGTGGCACTGGTGGTCTAGTCAAGTCAAATGATTTATATAGCGCACTACATACCCAGAGGGTCTCAAGGCGCTTGAAGAAGGGTGGGGGAATTACTTGTCGAATATCCAAGTTTTAAGTTGCTTTCTGAATGCTAGGTGGTTCTGAGTGAGGCGAATGTGAGTGGGAAGTGAGTTCCAGGTTTTAGCTGCCAGGTAGGAGAAGGATCTACCTCCCATGGTGGTTTTGTTGATGCGAGGTACAGTAGCAAGGGCTTGGTTGGAGGATCGTAGCTGGCGGGAGGGGGTGTAGAAGGAGAGTCGTGTGTTAAGGCAATCGGGTCCAAGTTCGTAGAGTGCTTTGTGAGCGTGGGTTAGGAGGCGGAAAGTAATCCTTTTATTGACGGGGAGCCAGTGGAGGTTTTTCAGGTGACCAGAGATGTGGTCTTTACGCGGGATGTCTAGTATGAGTCTGGCTGAAGCGTTCTGAATGCGTTGGAGTTTTTTCTGGAGTTTTGCGGTGGTACCGGCATATAGGGGGTTTCCGTAGTCCAGGCGGCTCGTGACCAGAGCGTGGGTGACAGTTTTTCTAGTTTCGGTGGGGATCCAGCAAAATGTTTTTTTGAGCATGCGAAGAATATTGAAGCGTTGACTTGTCTGTACATGGAGAGTGAAGAATCCAGGATGACGCCCAGGTTCCGTGCATGGTCCGTTAGGATGGGTGCTTTTCCAAGGGCCTCTGGCCACCAAGAGTCATCCCAGGCGGAGGGGGAGGTACCTAGGATAAGGACTTCTGTTTTGTCTGAGTTCAGTTTTAGTCGGCTGTGCTTCATCCACTTGGCTACTTCTTTCATTACTTCATGTAGGTTGGTTTTGGCCGTGTTCGGGTCTTTGGTGAGTGATAGGATCAGTTGAGTGTCATCAGCGTATGAGATGATGTTGAGGTTGTGTTGGCGTGCGATGACCGCGAGGGGGCTCATGTATACGTTGAAGAGGGTGGGGCTGAGTGAAGATCCTTGTGGCATGCCGCAGATGACTTCAGTGGCTTCAGATTTGAATGGTGGGAGGCGGACTCTTTGGGTTCTTCCGGTGAGGAACGAGGTGATCCAATCCAGTGCTTTTCCTTGGATTCCGATGTTTCTGAGGCGCTGTAATAGGGTGCTATGACAGACTGTGTCGAAGGCTGCGGAGAGGTCGAGGAGGATGAGGGCGACTGTGTCTCCATTGTCCAGTAGAGTTCGAATGTCGTCTGTGGCTGCGATGAGGGCGGTCTCAGTGCTGTGTTTGGCTTGGAAGCCGGACTGTGAGGAGTCGAGGGATTTGTTGGTTTCGAGGAATGCGGCGAGCTGGTTGTTGACAGCTTTCTCGATGACTTTGGCCGGGAATGGAAGGAGCGAGATGGGGCGGTAGTTTTTGAGTTCGGTGGGGTCAGCTGTGGGTTTTTTCAGAAGGGCGCTGAGTTCGGCATGTTTCCAGCTTTCCGGGAAGGTGGCGGAGTTGAAGGAGCAGTTGATGACGTCTCGGAGGTGTGGTGCTATGATGGAGTCTGCTTTGTTGAAGATGTGGTGAGGGCATGGGTCTGTGGGGGATCCTGAGTAGATGGAGTTCATCAGGCGGATGGTGTCCTCAGTGGAGATTGGGTTCCAGTCATTACGGATGTTCAAGGGGGGTGAAGGTCCTGCAGAGGGTTGGGTGGGTTGGTCTCCGGGTCGGTTGTCGAAGCTGTTGTGGATGTCTGCGATTTTGTTGTGGAAAAATGAAGCTAGGGAGTTGCAGAGGGCTTGAGTGGGGGTGATGTCGTTGGAGTTGGCTGAGGGGTTGGTAAACTCTTTGACGATGTTGAATAATTCCTTGCTGTTGTGGGCGTTGTTATCTAGTCGGTCTTTGAGTGCTGCTTTCTTGGCAGACCGGATTAGTTGGTGGTGTGTGCGGGTGGCGTTTTTGAAGGCGTCCCTGGTGCTGGTGTTTGGGTCTTTTTTCCAGGCCTTTTCGAGGGAGCGACAGAGTTTCTTAGATTTCTTAAGATCGTCGTTGAACCAGGAGGCGTTCTTGCTGCCTAGCTTGATTTGGCGTTTTTTCAACAGTGCTAGGATGTCGGCGCTGTTGGATAGCCATTGGGTGAGGTTTATGGCTGCTTGGTCGTGGTTTGAGGAGTGGACAGGGGGGTTTTGAAGAAGCGATGAGGAGATCTGGTCGATGGTGATTTTGTTCCAGTTTCTTCGCAGAGTAGGTTGAGGATGGTTGTGAGTTATGGTCTTATTGTAGCTAAAGTGAACGCAGCTGTGGTCCGTCCAATGTAGAGTTGTGGTGTGACTGAAGGAGACATGTTTGCTGGAGGTGAAGATAGGGTCGAGTATGTGACCTGCGATGTGGGTGGGGGTAGTGACAAGTTGTTTGAGTCCGAGGTTGGCGAGATTATCCAGAAGGGTGGTGGCGTTGCTGTCATTGCTCTTTTCCAGGTGAAAGTTGAGGTCTCCCAGTTGAATGTATTCCTCGGAGGGGAGGGCGTGTGGGGTGATAAAATCAGTGATGTCTTCAGTGAATTGTGCACGGGATCCTGGTGGTCGGTAGAGGAGGGTGCCTCTGAGTGTGGTCTTAGGGTCGGTGTGGATCTGGAAGTGAAGGTGTTCGGCGCTGGTAAGGTTGACGTCTGAGCTGGTTGAGATGCGGATGGAGTTCTTATGGACGATAGCGATGCCTCCTCCTGTTTGGTCGGTGCGGTCCTTACGGATGATCTTGTAGCCTTCCGGGATGGCAATGGTGATGTCTGGGGCAGAAGAGGCGTTCATCCATGTTTCTGTTAGGAAGGCGACGTCCGGAGAGATGGTGTCTAGTAGATTCCAAAGGTCGATGGCGTGTCTGTGGACCGAGCGGGTGTTGAGCAGGATGCATTTTAGGTGGTTGGTGTCAGATCTCTGTTTGGTGTTAGTGGGTGAGGAGTTGGTCTTGGTGCCGTCATACTTGCAGGAGTTGCAGGAGAAGGGTCCATGGGTGTGTCTAGGAGCGGCTTGGACGCAGTTGGGGAGACGGCCGGGGTTTAGGGCTGAGGGTGGTGGCGTCGTATGTAATCTGGGTGGGGTAGGTGGTACAAGGGCCAGGGGGTCTGGCGCTGGGCGCGATCCAGGCGCGGACGGGCGTAGACGGGCTTACCTTTGGCGCACCTTCGGCGCGCATGGGGCGCGACCGCTGCGCGTGAACGCCTCGTGCAAGAGCATCTGTCATAAGTGGGAGGGGGGAGGGGCGAGGGAGGAGCAGCTGGGAGGCGGGTGCGTGGTGGAGGGGGCGGGCTCTGGGCAACAACAACAACAACAGCAATGGCGGCTGGGGCGGAAGCGCCGACCGGGTCGGGTGAAACCGACCAAATAACTACGCGGGGCAGCCACACAAATGCCAATGCAGGGAGCAAAAATAAACAGACAATGAAGCATTTAACAACAAACACGGGCACACGATCTCAAGGCAGCTAATGCAGGGGTATAAACAAACAGATAAATAATGCAGCAATTAACAACAAACACGGGCACACGATCTCAAGGCAGCTAATGCAGGGGTATAAACAAACAGATAAATAATGCAGCAATTAACAACAAACAAGGGCACACGATCTCAAGGCAGGACAATACAGGTGTATAAACAAACAGATAAATAATGCAGCAATTAACAACAAACAAGGGCACACGATCTCAAGGCAGGACAATACAGGTGAAAAATACACAAATAATGCAGCGAATGACAATTTCTGTGGTTAGCAGCTGATCTGCGCAAATGATACCCAGCTTGAGGCAGGAGAGAGCAGGGGCAGGAGGGAGCGACCGTAACTGACGAAGGGCATTACTACCAAAAGGACGACCAGCTGATGCATCCGCTTTAAATCATTTTACCCTGACCCAAGCTGGCAGCCACAATATCATAGATCTCTCCCAGAATCTGCATCTTTGGCTGTAATTTTATTGGGAGTTCACTCGACCGCACAGGGTACTAAGGAGTCAACATTGGACCTTATTCATAAGGTCGCTCATTGGTGTAACGCTAACATTGACAATGGTCACTAGTTATCCCGGAGATTATTATGGCTAGAAAAGTGGGATGGATGGCGAAAAATATTGAGAGAGACTGTGTTATATTTGATATGAAACATCCTGCCAAAGCTAAAGCTCTTACTGATTGTCAGCTTAGGAGCAGGTCTAAAACAATGATTTAAATTGCCCCCCTTCAGTATTTTTACTCCAGGCAAATTTTTCTTTAAATAATGCCTGCCACTTGGCACCTAGAATATTTTAGCCACCTCAGATTAGCAATCTTGGAACTGTTCTTGCATCGACGGACAAAAACCAGCCCAGGTGGAGTTGCTGGGTATAATAACTAGGCACCCTGCTGCTAACACTATTCATTCACCCTGGAAGCTAGAGTCTGCCCTTCCATCTAGACCAAAAGCTATTAGAGCCCTTCCATCCAGACCACCATCTTGTTTAGCCTGTAATACTCCCTCATCTCGGACGTTAGAGTCTACCCTTTCTTCCGGATCAGTACCTATTAGAGCGGGTCCTGCTTGTCTGAAGATACATTTGTGGAAAATTGCAGGTCTGGGGTCAAAAAGAGAGTATGCCCTTTGGCAGAGGGTGCTCATGGGCTGCCACTTAATCACCTTACAAGAAACCTGGGACACCAGTGAGAGCTTATTTTTGGCTGGGTTCCCCTTATATTTAAGCATGCAATTCCTTCTACAGCCATCGAGTCAGGGGCGGAGGGTCTTCTTTTATTGGTTTCACTTGATTTAGGATGTAAGACGAGTCGATTAGAGTGTCAGTCTCCCCATATATTGGTAGTGGAGTTGTTTTTTAAGAAGCATTTCTCGTTGCTAGTAGCTAATTTCTACAACTCCTTTACTAGATGGTCTGAGTTAGAACACTTAGCTTCCCTAGATGATTTTCCTGAACATTATAGGAAGAGGAAACACTCCTATTTTGAAATCATAATTTTAGGCAATTTTAATATCCACCAGTGCCATCTTAACTGTACTTCCACTAAGGTTTATGGGGCCTTCTCACCACCAACTATAAGCTTGGAACATACAAAATCAGGTATTTTGACAGCAGGGTTTCTCTCAGCAAACAACTTGTGCAGTCTATAGCAGACAGAGAGAATACCCCTATTCCTACCTTTATAAGTAAGGGTTGCTCTAGCATCATCGACTTTATAATGATCTCCGTATCACTAGCTCTGGCAGTTTATAAACTGAGTGCTCTTTGGAGCAGTCACAGTCATCATAACCCCCACATCCTTGACCATTGTATTTATCATCTTAACTTGAAGAAGAGAGTAGGAGTATCCCCAACTCCGACATCAGTACTAAGGATCAATCACGTAGGCTGAAGAGGGAATAGGTGGTACCGGAAAGGTTCATGGATAACCTGTACGTGGAGTGTGCAGCTGAGGTCTTAGCATGCATGCATATCAATGCACAGGACCGAGATGTTCTGGATGCCTTTGGATTGTTAACTAAACAGATAGCTATTCGCTTAACTGTGTTGAGCAGGGAGAAGGGCTCCAAGGTCAAGAGGTGGTTTGACGGTTCCTGCTACACTGCTCATAAGAAGTTACGGTGAGGACTTGTAGGAGGGCTTATCAGCATGCAATTCAGGAGAGGAAGAAATCCATCAGTAAAAATGCATGGGAGGATCTTGGGCAAGAAAGTACGCTCTCAGATAGAATGGTTGGGCTTAACAGCCCTTTTTTTCTGACATAGCAAATGCCAGTACAGATCGCACTATATCCCCAGAATGATGGGTTCAGCATTTTGGGAGCATGTACAGTGGCGATGATTTGGAGGGGACAGAGATTCAATGGGACTTCAACTTAGTCATTGCACCACTTCATTTTAATGTAGATGAGGTTTTCAGAGCTATTCTGGCTACATCTGGGAGAAAGGCACCAGGATGGGGTACCAGCAGACTTGTACAAGGCAGATCCTTTGGTCTGGGCTAGAATATTGGCACAGGTTTTTAATGCGGTTGGCATATGTGGCCCTCGTACCTGGTGGGCCAGAGCTATTATTATTCCTATTTTTAAAAAGGGCTCACGGGACAATCCCGCTTGTTACCGACCCATTTCACTCTTGGACTCAGCTGCCAAAATAATGGGGATGGTGATTTTGAATTGTTTATTCTCTTGTCCAGATAGTTTTAAAGTTATTAGCAATATACAGTATGGTTTTAGGCAAGGCAGAGGGACGCTCGACCAATGTATTAATTTGAACTTGGTGGTTGGGAAATATTCAATAGCCAAGAGGGGCACCCTGCACATGGCCTTTATGGATTTAATAGCGGCATTTGACCTTGTAAATAGATCCAAACTGTGGAAGATCCTTGGGGATCTGGGTATGGAGTCGGATCTGGTAATCTTTTTACATTCCGCCCACAATAACACCACCGCGGCGGTAAGGTTCAAGCAGGATGGCGGCATGACAGACCCCTGGGAGGTCAAGAGAGGGGTACGGCAGGGGTGCATTTTGGCCACTCGGCAGTTCACACTCTACATCAATAAGCTAGGAGACCTCCTCTCAGCTAGAAGTAAAGATTTCTCAAGAGCAGGGTTCAAACTAATATCTGCACTTCTGTACGCAGACAATACAGTGTTGTTTGCCAGGACCACTGTAGGCCTTCAAAAACTCTTAAATATTTTCATTGATTTTATGGATTCACTTGAATTAGCCACTAATTTTCCAAAACCCCACAATAGGCAGTAAAAAGGCTGCTGAGTTCGAGTTTTTTTATAGGGGGTAGAATTAACAAACGTTTCCACCTTCCCTTATCTGGGGGTGTTGTTTGACGATCATGGGACCTAGGTGGTGCAAAGACAGCTCTAAAAGAATGTTGTGGCAAGAGTAGTAGGGGCTATCTGGGACTTTGCAAAAAGGCTGGGGTCAAAACCCGTTCCTGCCCTGCTTAAGGTGTATAAAGAAAAATGTGTTCATATGGCCACATACGGGTGTGATGTCTGTAGTTATAAGGATGTGAGTGACATTCAGAGGGTTGAAAATAAATTAATGCTTGGCCTTCTTGCCATCCCCTCTAACACCCCAGCCTTTCTTTTGCATGAAGAGCTTCGTCTGGGGTATATTTCTGACCTTATTGCTGCTGCTCCCCTGATACGTTGACTGAGAATATGGTTGAGTCCAACTACCACCTTGAACCAGCTTGTTATAACAGACTGTATTGCCACGAGGGGGCCCTAGGAATTCCCTGGTTAAAATACATCATGGACCAAATGAAAAGACTTGGTGGCCCTGACATGTATACAAAAGCTAGACCCCTAGGACTGACAGCCATTAGGGATATTAAACAGAAGTTTCTGGCTTAGCAACAGGCAAGCAGGGAGGGCATGGAGTTAGCCAAGCCCTCAGTGACAAGGTACATCATCTTGAGTGTGTGCTTTTGGATGCAGTCCTATTTGTCACTGCTCTCCAATGTGCATCATCGCTTTGTTTTAACCAGATTCCGACTGAACCTGGTACCCTGGTTATTAGCTTTCCCCATGGGTTACTCGATGCCTTGTGCCCTAAAGCCATGACCTTGTGATGTGTTTTCTGAGCCGGATACCTTGCATTTTATCTTTTTTCTGAATTTTGCGACCCCCTGAGTAACAAGTTCATACTCCTGGTACTTAGAAATGCTAATTTTGTTAAAGTAAGGCCTGCATTATTATTTTTACAAATGCTTCCCTCCCCTATGGTGTGCTTTGGGGTTGCGAGTTTTTTGTCAGGGGCCTTAAGACTCAGGAAGAAGATGTCCCAGTGGTAGTTATCTGGCATTCATTTAGATATTGCCAGGGCATTATATGTATCGTCTAGCACTTCTCATGGTTTAATTAAGTTGTCCTCTCATTAAGCACTTGTCACTTCTGTATTTTATTCACTGTATTCTATGTTCACAGCGGTATATGCCTCCTGATTCCTTGTAATGAGCTTAAATTCTATCTGCTAAGTGACTAATTCTAGTATACCTAATGATTGGGCCTCTCTTAATGAATACGTGCAATGTCTCTCCTTTAATGTGCTTAATTTTTTAGATGTCTCAAAATATTTCTTAACTGTCTGCTTTTATGGCTTTTATTGGCTGAATAAAGTATTTTGACTACTCATCACAGAATGTTCTAGACCATAGAGTGCAAGATACAGCACGTAGGATCTTTGCAGGTGCAGAACACAGGGCATATGAGCGTTCATAATTTTCCTCATAAATGTAGCCTTTTATTTTATTTAGTTTACTAAGTATAAGGGTCATTATAACATGAACAGACACTGTACCTCAGCTCATGAAATTATTAAAGGGATACAACAACTGTCAATAAAAAATTGGAGGCTGTCGTGGGAACTTTTTCTTGAGTTGTGTTCTTTGAACGTGTAGCATCTAACCCCCTTTTACCTCCTTGGTAAATTTTGGAAGTATTTCTTTATGTCAAATCCCTTATGCAAGCAATTTGCTGTTTTGTCAAAGGCCGCGCAGTATGATCGCTTGGGACACCTGCGACTTTCTTCACCACCCTAATGCTTCACATTACAAGAGAGAAGAGGATGAAATAGAGATTTCTTTTTACGCCTGCGGAGATGCTAAACACAATCTTGAACTTTGGGACATTAAGTTCTCCCTTTTCATATCACCATGATAGCACGGTGAGACAAGTGAGAAAGGAAGATACTTGAGAGAATGGAGACTTGACAGACTATGTGCCGATTATTACCCTTTGATAAAAGGATGCTGTGGAGCCAGCCATCGGTACAATGACTCACAGTCTCTGTTGGAAAGGCATTCATGACACAAAAGCAATCAGCAACAGCACTTGAAATTATGTTTGACTTTAAATAATGTGTGTTTCTAGAGCCGCGAGTTAGAAGGTGAGCCGGCTTTGAATCAATCTAGTGTTAAAAATGGCGAGGCACTGAACTTCTGATTACTGATGCATTTACATCATGGAAACATGCAGCTTGATGAAAGGTAAGGTAGACAGAGCAGATCCATCCCATCCCCCCAAGCCCCATCCCCACCTTCTTGCTCTTAACTCGATGCGAGCTCGATGCGAGCTTTGGGAATTTCGTATTTACGTCATCTCAGTCTGAACAATGGGAAAACAAATCCCCGGCTACCCATTCAATTGCTGCAATGAGTTTTGTGGAGCCTACAAATATATTGTTTTCCTCAATTTTGCTATATTGCAGAAAGCAGGCCTGTCGTGTGGCTGTATGTGCCTTACTTTAGGCAGCTCCTCTATTTTCTCTGTCTAGTGCAATCCGTCGCCCTCATGTGTCTGCTGCTTTAGTCTGCCATTTCCGCACCATCTTTGAGAGACTGTATGTGTGTGTGGGCATGTATAACTCAGACTGTGATGACTGGATGGCTCCTCATAATGTGGGTAAACCCTGGAAGAACCAGCCAAACGCCATCTTTGTGGGGATCTTTGCATTAGGAGGACTGGTCCCGGTAGTGTGTTTAGGCACTTCCGAGTGACTGTATCAAAAGACTAGGGGGAATATTTACAAAATAAAGGAGAAGCGCAGCATTAAGCAAACATTGCTAACACCACGCTTCTCCATTCTAAAACGCAGGGATGCGCCGTGCTCACAAGAATGCGGCTCACCCCTGCGTTTTCCCTAGCGCTGGCGCTGCGTTCAGCTGCCTAGACTAGCGCAAAAGCAGGTGCAAGTGTCTGTGTTGGGGGAAATGATTGTTTACGTGCAAGAAGGTCTCTCTTCCTGCACATAAACAATCATTTGTGACCTATTGTAACTTCTATGTGTGCTGCACCACACATAGCAGTTGCAGAACGTCATTTTTTTGGGGGGGATTGATTATGTGCAGGTAGGGTCACCTTTCTGCACATTCACAATCAATGGCAATTTGCTGTTTCTCTTTGTGCTACACAAGGCAGCACACATAGAAACAGCAAAAACAAGGAGAAATAAAGCATTTCTCCCCGTTGCGCCAGGGTAAGACCCGGTTTTTCCTGGTCTTAATTTTGGCGCAGCATATTTGCAGCACCCTGGTAAATAGGGGGCAGCATCAAAATCAATGCAGTGTGTCTGCAGTGGAACGCCCACCTCAACACCCATCGCCCTCCCCTTTCACACTGAGTAAACCGTGAATGGGTGCCTTATTTACAAGTAAGCCATGTTAAGTGGGTTAACGCTTCCTTGTAAATAAGGCGAAGCCCCTATTGCCATCACATCACTGTAAATATGCCCCTAAAAATGCAGTTATATTAGGCTATGTCCACTTTATAACCAATGCTACTATAAAAGCCTGCATGGAGTCAAACAGTAAATACACACTTCATTATGGTTAATAGCCAGTCCTCATAATAATAGGTATGTTATGGTGTGTGTGTGTGCATATGAGTGTATGTGCACGCATGTGTGTGTATGCGTGTGTGCATGTGTGTTTGTGTGTGTGTGTGCGTGTGTCTGCTTGTCTGTTTGTACTCATTTATGTATTTCCTTACAATTTCTGCCATTGTTCAAGTCATACTGCACAGTAACCCTGGTTGTGATGACAGAGTGCCCCAGTGCAACTTTTGTCTTCTATTTCCTTATTACTTGCTATCTTTGATAAGAGTATCTTGCCACTGTGTGGCTGCGGGCGGTAGGTAAAAAGTCATTAAATAATTGACTACCTAACATAAGCAGGTTTTATTATTCAAGAACTGCTTTATGATCTCTTCTGCAATGTGTACAGTAATATTTTGTTACCCAATATTATTTACATTATTTATGATGTGCGTATTTACAAAGCACAAATCTAACTGACTGTTGGCTTATTTTTTTCTGACATGTCAATAACTGGTCGATTCAGTGCCTTTTTGAATTCCGGTGTGCTTCTTAGTTTGTTTTTAGGTGTATTAAAATGTATTAAATCACTTTGTTTTCGGTACCATTCCCTCTTTCATGATCGTTGCAAGGTCTTCATGATGAACGACTGAGCCACTCTGATTAGAAATGAAATTGCTTAGTGTTTGGTTGATTGGTGCTTAACTAGATGGAGCAGCGAGGTGTAAAGTTTTATCACCTGTATGGTGTTTACTCGCATTTTGGTTGTATAACGTATGGGTATTTCAACTGTCCCTCTCTCTCTGACCAACCTGCTTTGACTCGGATGTTTCGGAGTCACAGGTTTTCCTCACTTTCTTCTGAAAAGCTTTGATTCACGTTTTCTCTGTTGATTGCATATCTTTGCTTTTTGGGTTTCTCTTGCCCCATTCCTCTTTGCTTTGTCAACATGCTCCTTCCTATAAGGAATGAACAATTTGTTGACACGTATCACTGAATAATGTAGTTTGAAAATGTGTAAAAGATTTCAGTTTCTTTAGCTTCTAAAGTGTCACTGTTCCTTGACACTCAGCTGAAAGGGAGTGGTTAATGAGTTTTTATCACGGATGCAGCATTAAAAATGCCGATGAATATTAGTGCTATGTTGTAATTTACTTGGATATAATTGCATGCCACCGTTTTTGCAGTTTACCTGATATAAAACGTTTGCATAATGTATTTTTCACAGCGACTTTGGTCTTGTTGTTTTAAATTGCATTCACATCAGCTGTGCAACGCCGAGGATGGCTTAGCCAATCAAACTGAATCGGTGATGACTATTGACTTCTCAAGTTTTCCGGAATTCAAAGATTTCCTGAACTGACAGCACAGGGCTGGCAGCGCTAAGGGGTGAAAGAAACTTTGAGCCTGTGTAGAAGTGTGGAGATGGTGACAGTCAGTGCCCCACAATTGTACAACGAAACGCTTGTCAGTTCTGATCCATAATAGCAAAGCTGGAAATTAACACATTGAGAAGAGTGTAAATATGATTTTGTATTTCATTTGATAGTTAATCAGGTGTTTTATAATTCCATTGCCTAAGATTATGTGACTATTTAAATATGTCTTATGTTCCTGCTGTTTTCAGGTCTCATGAAGTTATAGATATACATGGTTTGACACCTGGCACAACACATTATGCTTTTGTGTATTTATACATTTTAGAGTAATGACCTTTGGGCAGAACTCAAATTTGTAAAATCTAGCTTGACCTTGTTCCTCTTCTAACAAACCTGCTGACCACAGACATTTAAGTCATTCATAGAGTAGTTGAGCCACTGATGTAAAGAACTCAGCAGCTGTTTGTTGGACCCGGCCTCGTGGCGTGGCCCTCGCTGACCCCCATAACCCAGAACGACGGACAGAACAAATTTCCGTCCACCTAGAACTATACACGAGACTCCTGCATCGGACCTGAAACGACCCCCAAACCGCGTGCCTGCACCCACGCACGTGACCGGCAGACTCCATGTTTGGCCACCCCGGCCAGCCGGCCGCCTTCTTCCCTTTCGGCAGCCTCTGGCCGCTCCCGGCTGCAGCCAGGCGTGCGCGTCCGGCGTGCCCCGACTCGCCCAGGGGGGTGAACTACTCCCCAAGTACCCGAAACCAAGGCTTCCATCACACCTCCGGCCCCCCCCCCTGAGGAGCTGGTTGTCCTCACACCTCCGAGCCATCCCTGGGGGCTGGTTTCGATCGCACCTTTTGGCTCCCTAGTGAGCTGGCTCCATGCCTTGATGGGCATCTGGGATTCCCTGGTCGCATGGTCCAAAAGCACCAAAGACACCGCCGCCCAGACAATCAGGCGCCTGGCCCTCGGACCTCCGGCCTCCTGCCTCTGAGGGTCCGGACATCAAAGAGCTCCTGGACTATAAGACAGCCTGCCTTCCATCTAGCCGGCAGTTGTATCTTGGACAAGAAAGCCCTGCTGATCTTATTGTGGCTGACCTTGAGGAGAACAGACTCTGACCCACCGAGCCCTGCTGACGTCGTCACGGCTCATCCTCGAACCGACGGAACTGAACCACCGGAGCCCTGCTGATGCTGTCGCGGCTCTCTCTCGAAGAAGAATAAGACCTGAACCACCGGAGCCCTGCTGACGCTGTCGCGGCTCCCTCTCGAGAGTAAGATCTGAACCACCGGAGCCCTGCTGACTTCATCGCGGCCCACTCTTAAGAATACGAGACACTGGTTACCATCTGGAGCCCTGCGGACGCTGTTGCGGCTCCACCTGCCTACGAGTACGACGAAGTACTCCTGACCCAGCCCTGCTGACCTCGTTGCGGCTTGAAGAACACTCCGGTCCGGCTGGACCAGCAACGCTACCCTCACGACCACCTGAGACTGAAGTGAGTAGGACAGCAAGTCCCATCGCCAGTCCCCGTACCCCCCAGTTCGAGGATTGAGAACTGCGCGCAGGGTACGTGGCGTGCCAGCTGGCCCTCTAAGACTGTCCCGCTTCCCCGTTCCCCTTGCTACAAGACTTTTGTGATCCCTCAATCGCTTTGTATTGCTCCTTACTTTTATCTTGATAAAGTTCATCCTTGATAAAGAATCACGGTGTGGTGTCCGTTCGTAAGTGTGGTGTTTCGTCCGTGTGTACGATCAGTCCTCCCCGGCGGGGACTCCCCCTCGATAAGACTCGGCAGTAATTATGGGAGAGGAGGTCCCGGGTGGTTAGGAGAGTCCTCTTGACCCCCTGGGGTCACCGCCTTTTAACACTGTTTCTATGATTTGGTTAGCATTCTGAAAATTCTTGACGTCCTTAAGTCTGATATTAAGCCTTTTATATTCCTGTTTCTGCTATTGCTTTTACTATATGTAGGCTGTGGGGTTTTAGGTTTAAACCTATAATAACTGATAAAACCCCACTGAAAGAAAAACAGCCCTCACCAGTGAAAACATATAAACACTGAAAAAACACCTGGACAACCACAAACTAAATGCCATTCAAAGAAAGTAAAAAGAGTGAAAGTCATGTTTTTCTTCCTGAAGGGGTCAATACAATGTAACTTTGTTATACTAGTAGCAGTAAGAAAGACTGGCTAACATTATTCTGCTTGAGGTTTGTTCTTTAGGGATGCCACTAAAATATTGTTTCTTCTTCCTTTTACTTTTTCAGTTTTGTGGCCTTTATTCTAAAGATGCAGGGTTTAGTTTCATATTTTAGGTCTAGTTTAATTATTTTATAAACTATAGAGAATCAGGAAATATCAAACTCATATTTGATATTTTGGCTGCATTTGATTCTTTCACCGATAGGTAAAATGGCTAGTTTCATAAAAACTTTTCCTAATATGTGTCATCACATTTACCCACAGAGAATGGGTAAAAACCCTTAATACCTCAGACCATAGTTTCTAGTGGGCCAGTATTGACAGTAGGCGAATTGCCAACACCCCAGGCTTTAAAGATTCAATGCAAGGTATAGTGACAAGTATATATATATATCACCAAGCATCTGGGATAGTGATGAAAACATGACACCAGACTTTTGGAAAACATGGAATGCAGTGCCACTTGTAATGCTCTTCAAAAAAGGTTCTTTCCAAGTTCAACAAAGAATGGAGTGATATGTGTTTGTATTTACAGTGATTCAGCTACGTATATAAAAAAGTTGATACCCTAGCTGAAGTGATTCCCTGTAGTAGATCCTTGCCACTTGTTAGATGGTATGCTGAAAGCATCTTTACAATCTTAAGAGTTAATGAGGGATGCTATTGGCTTTTTAGTCCATTCTGGTGCACTGGTTTCTAATGCACAGAAACTAAAAAGCACAAATTTATCATTTTGTGATTTATGTGGCATCAAAGAAAGATTCATCCCAACTGTGTCCCTTAGCTGAAGGTCCTTTTCACAGAAGTTCACATGGGAAGGAAAGAGCAAGCGCACATGACCCAAAGACTCACTGAAGAAGTATTGTATGGTGTACTACAATAAGATTAATTTGCAAAAATCTATTTGGACCTCATATACACTATAAGTACACTGTCTATATACCATGTTCTTTCAGTGCAGAAAGCAAGCAATAAAAAAAGCAAAATGTTCCAGAAACACCGGAAAAACACTTTTTCTGTTGTTTATAGTGGCGCGAAAATGTGTAACCACTGATAACAACTGTTTTTTAAGATATTGAAAACACTGAAAAAACCCCACCAGAATTTACCAAAAATAGAAACTGAAAACAGGAAAGCCTAACTATATGCATGTATGGCTATTTTCCATGTTTCACAACCCCTTCTGCACCTTAATGCAGTTTTACAGCTAAAAAACAGGTGCCACAAGGCGTGTACACCCCTCGAATATTTGCTGTTGGTATTGGAGACAAGGGAAAAGACAATCAGGGATGGGAAGTGTCAACAATGAAAGTATCAGTGAAACTGAGAATACCTCACTCTTATCTTATTTTTTCAGATTTCCCTTTTGTCTCATCCCCACTCATATACCTACTAACAGGGTTTAGTGTGTGTTACTATAGAGCTACACTGCAACTGATATTTCTGGGCTCATACAAGTATGTACATAAATAAGTATATACGTTTTAGGTGGACCATAAACCCAGAAAATTAACTCAATATGAGGAAGAATTCCATGTAAATGTGAGTATGCATAAAATGAGACACTCCCCTCTCCCCCCAGATACACCCATCTCTCCTGCTTGTCCACTGCATTGGCAATTTGACCTCTCAACTCCACTCCTCCACCCATTGTTTATCCAAAATTCCCTCCAGGGCCTCCTTACCACCTCTGTTCTTCTGCCCACTAGGCAGACAGGAGCTCTATGTCTTCACGTCTTGTGGGCCAAGGGAGAGGGAACATGCTAACAGTGCTGCAGGGATCATACCAACCTGTGATGAGCTTTACTGGTCAGAAACTAAAGTAGGAGATCAAGCACTAAAGCTATCCAGCCCATTGCCGCAGAGGTGTATAGTCTGTAGTGCTGTGAGGCCGCAGGCGCGTGGTGACTCTAGTGCTGCGGCATCAATGACACACAGGACACGATATTCAGTTTACCGTGTGGTCCAGACTAACTCCCCCGGCCACGCCCTCTTTATTTTATACCCGAGCGCGTTACGTCATGCGCTCGCGTGTGCGCACCTTCTGGTGCGCGGTTGACTAGACCGCTGACTTGCGGTCTCGAACATTACATTCCTTCTAACCTTTATTTAAATCAAAAGAAAACCAAACAGAAATTACAAGAGTCACAGTAATGGAAAACAGGGCCATCCGGCCAGTTACCAGTCCGACGAGCAGGTGGTTCAGGTTCAACCCACGGCGAAGTCCGCCAGTTGGGAGAACGGAGCTGGATTTCTCCGCAGGTCTTACCCTGCAGCTTCTTCCCTGGCGGGGACCCTCCGCGGGGTCACCTGAGGGGATGCTCAGGCATTCCGAGGAGTGTCCGGGGACCGAGGTGTGCTGAGTCTGGGAGTCCCGGGTGGCGGGGAACTTGCCTTGGCGCCCTCGCCTGGTGAATCACAACCACCTCTCTCTTGCCTGTCCCCTTGTTCTTGGGAGTCTATGGTGTCGGGGTGAGCCTTCTTGAAGAAAGACACATTGCGTGTGACTGTTTTGGGTCCTCGTTGAGCTGTCACCATGGTGCCGGTACGGCGCAGGACAGTCCATGGTCGGGGTTCAAAAGGGAGTCGGAATTTGCTTCCTGGATATCTGTCCTTCACATACACTTGGTCCCTTTCCTGGATATCTGGTTCCTTGGCCCGGTGCTGGAAACTGGCATAGTTGTTGGACCGGGTCCTGTTGGAGAGGGTCTTTTGCGGGTCCACGCGGTTCGGAGCCCAGTCAGGGTGACTGGGGATGGTATCCCTGACCACTCGCCCCAGGGCGGAGGGACCTGGTGCCGCTTCCGTGGTTTGATGTGGCGTTAGTCGGTACTCTCTCAGGAAACTGTAGATTGCCCTTTCCAAGGGTGCCTCCTCTGCATGGGCTATCCTTATGACCTTGTTTAGTGTGCGCATGAATCTCTCTACCTCCCCGTTGGCTTGGGACCAGCGGGGGGGTTATTTTCCGGTGATGGATTCCCCAGCTTTTGAGGTATTCAGCAAACTCTTGCCCTTGAAATGGCGGTCCATTGTCAGTTTTAACGCTTTCAAAGATGCCATGAGTAGCTATGGTCTTCTCAAACTGTGCAATGACTTCTTTGGCTGTTTGAGTTTCTACGACTTCAACTTCCGGATTCTTGGTGAAGTCGTCAATGATGACGAGTACATATCTTCTATCCGGTAGGTGTCAGAAGTCTGCACTGACACACTCCTATGGTCTCTGTGGATTGTCTTCTGTGAGGACCGGGGGTGGTCGCTCGGGTTGTCCCACAGCTTGGCACCATCGGCATGTCCTGACAACTTGTTCCACCATGGTGTCCATTTCTGGGAACCAAACTTTGGCTCAGAGTCTGCTCTTGGTCTTCATCATGCCATGGTGCCCTCGGTGAGCTAGCTCCACAGCTTGCTGGGTCAGGCTCGCCGGCATCACTATCCTTGGGCTTCTCATTAGGCATCCCGGTTGTCAATTGATAGTTCTTCTTTCACTCTCAGAACTGTTTCCAGCGATGCATTGGCTTGTGGTGTTCTTTTGTTTAGTGAGGCTTGAATCGGCCGGCAGTCGTTGGACTGTAGGGCACTCGCTACCTGCTGTAGTACTTCATCATTTTGTGTGGCCTCAATGATCATCTCTAGGCTCATGGGCAGGGGTCTCGACCTTTCCAGCACAACTTCCACATACTCCTCAGTCTCCTCAGCGTCTTCTTTCTCCACTTCGGTGGCCGCGCGGGGGTGCCTGGAGAGGTAGTCTGCTGGGTTTGTCGCTCCCAGTCTGTACTCTACTTGGTAGTCGTATTCTTGCAGTTGGAGAATCCATTTTTCGATCCTGGGAGGCGGCTTTGACACTGACCCTCTGAATAGTGGGATCATCAGAGGCTTGTGGTCCATTGACACTGTGAATGGGTGCCCGTATACATAGACGTGGAAGTGTCTGCATGCCCAGTGAAACGCTATCGCCTCCCGCTCTATTTGGGAGTACCTTTGCTCGGTGTCCGTTAAGGAGCGACTGACATAGGCGATGGGGCCCACATGTCTTCGCTTTGGCGTTGGGTCAGCACGGCCCCCAGGCCGTATTGGCTGGCATCAACAGCTATGTTGGTGTGCTTAGCAGGATCGAAGTATGATAGGGTCTTGTCCGCGGACAGGTCCGCTTTTGTTTCTCGGAATGCCATTTCCTGTTCTTCGCCCCACAGCCAGGGGGTTGCAGATTTGGTTAGCTTTCGTAGAGGCCGGGTGAGGTTTGATAGATCTGGCACGAATCTCTGGCAGAAATTCACCATGCCCAGGAAGCTCCTTACTTCGGATATGTTGGAGTGGGCAGGCGCCTCTTGCACGTCTTTTACCTTGTCCGGATCCGGGGCTACCCCTTGGTCGGAAAAGGTATAGCCGGAAAAGCTAATCTTGTTCTGGAGGAATTGGCATTTCTCACGGTGCAGCGTCAGGCCTGCATCCTTGATTCTCCGTAGCATGCCTCTCAGTCTCTGGTGATGTTCCTCGATGGAGTTGGCATAGATCAGTAGGTCGTCACTGATGTTTAAGACACCTGGGAGTCCACTTAGAACCTCCCTGATAGTGTTCTGAAAAACTTCTGCAGCACTTGAGATGCCGAAGTTGAGACGTCGGTAGCGTCTGAGGCCTACGTGGGTGGAGAACGTAGTTATATAGCGGGAGTCCGGGTGGAGGGGCAGCTGGTGATAGCCCGAGCAGAGGTCCATTTTGAGAACCACCGGGCTCCGATTAGTTCTCCCAAGATGTCGTCGATTGTGGGGGTCAGATGCCTCTCTCTCTTGACCACTGCGTTAGGTAAACGCATGTCCACGCATATGCGGACTTGTCCAGGCTGCTTCAGTTTACGCGCTACCACAATTGGAGATACCCACGGGGTGGGTCCGCTGACCTTCTCAATGATGCCCTGTCGTTCAAGGGCTTCCAGTTCTTCCTTGACTTTCTTCCTGAGGTGGAAGGCTATTCTTCTGTGCCTGAATGCGACTGGTTGGATCGACCGATCGATGTGGAGGGACACCTCCTTTCCTTTCAGGCACCCGATGCCTCGGAACGTATCCTCGAAATTCTCCAGTATGGTGTCTAACTCTTCCGTCAGCACGGCAATGGCAAATGATATTAGTCTGAGCTCCTCTGCTGCCTGCCCGCTGATGAGCATGCCACTGCGCTCTTTGGTGACATAGATGGTCGTTGGGACTTTCAAGTCTTGATGCTGGAGTTCAGTCTGGAAACATCCTATTAGTGGAATCGGTGTCTTCTGTCCATACGCGAACACTCTAATCTTCGCTGTCCGCAATGGTGGTTTGGTGCTTAGCTGATTGTACACATTCGCCGCCATTAGTTCGATGGAGGCTCCTGTGTCAATTGTGGCCCTCACCTCTTGCTGGTGGATCTTAATGCAACACTTCGGGAGACGCCGCTTCTTCCGCTGTGGTTGGTCAATGGCGAATATGTAATGGACGGGATTGTCATTGCTGTCGTCGTCCATGTCTTCGCTGTCCCGATCTTCTCTTATGGAATGGGCTGCCTCCTTCTTGGACTTGGTTGACCTCCATACGGCCGCGAAGTGGTTCATCCAACCGTATGAACTGCCTCTGCAGTACCCACATTCTCTGCGCTTGTCTTGCGGCTTCTTCCCTCTATATTGGTGCACTTTCGGTTTGACGACATTGACTTGTTCTGCCGTATTAACCTGCTCTGTCTTGACGGGCCGGTGGAGAGCAGCCTCCATGTGTGAAGCTCTTGCCTGTGACAGTTCTTTGGAGCGTCCCAATTTAATGAATGTCTGTTAAAGACTTTCCATCTTCTTGTAGGATCGTTACTCTCAGTTTCGAGGAGTAGCACCCCTGTATTATCTGCCCACGTATCTCCTCTTGCTCGTCGCAGAAACCACACGTGCTGGCTAGTTCTTTCAGCCTGCTGTGGAATGCCTCTAGCGACTCTTCTGCTTCTTGTCTTGCTTGGCGAAAAATGAATCTCTCATAGTCTTTGCTGGCCATTTGCTTGAAGTGTGCATTAAGAGCATTGAGGAGCGTGAGGTACGTCTTTGGGGTGGCCTCTACGATAGTTTTATAGATCCTGTGAATGTCTTTCCCACCCAGGTGCAACAGCAAGGCTCTTCGCAGTTCTCTGGCGGTGCCGGCGCCCTCAAAGTATATTTGCGGACGGTCCATCCAGTCCTTCCATCGTGGTGCGAGGGATGCTGGTGCCCCGTCCACCAAGAATGGTTCAATTGCTGGTATGGATGCCATGAAATAGCGATAAAGGGCCTGGTTCCTAGCCCGTGGCCTACTTTAGTGGTGTATTCCAACGGCCGTGGACCAGTTCTGGGTGGCGTTGTGTGCAGGGGTGTGGTCTGGCCCAGGCAATGCTATGCCTGCTTGCTGGGGCTCTGGCCGTGTTAATACTAGGCCCAGGTGATGTTATGCCTGCTTGCTGGGGCTCTGGCTGTGTTAGCACTGACCTCTTCCTTTCGGGACGCGTCTTCTGGAACCCCTGACCAGGCTTGTGGCGTGTGCTCTGTTGCGCCTCTGCGTGTGCTTTGTTGCGCCTCTATCGTGCCGCCGGGTCTCCTCCGGGGCATGAGGAGGTGCTGGCTCCTGGCCATTACCGTGGTGCCTCCGCCGAACTGGAGGTCGTTCCCCTAGGCTTAGAGATCATTGGCGGTGCGTCGCGTGATGCTGCCGACTCGCGGGCCCTTGGCGCAGCATGCGCCCTCAATTCAAAGCTCTCCGGCCAGTGTGAGGGGCGCTATTCATCATGCTTGGCATGCGCAACGTGCGCCGGGGATGCAGCATGGGTTCACGACCCCTCATCGCCAGTGTAGTGCTGTGAGGCCGCAGGCATGTGGTGACTCTAGCGCTGCGGCATCAACGACACACGGGACACGATATTCAGTTTACCGCGTGGTCCGGACTAACTCTGCCGGCCACGCCCTCTTTATTTTATACCCGAGCGTGTTACGTCATGCGCTCGTGTGTGCGCACCTTCTGGTGCGCGGTTGACTAGCCGCTGACTTGCGGTCTCGAACATTACATAGTCCAGTAGCCCAAGTCACACCGGTAACATTGTCCTCTTTGAGCTCCCCTCCTTCTTTCACTGTGAGACATAGATCAGTTTTCTAGCCCAGCCTACACTACCACGCACATTCAGAATCATTCTATCCCACTCACAAATCCATCATTAGGGATGGCAATGGGCCGTGTATTAATCGAGGGGTGCATGCTATGTAAACCCCTCCCAGCGACCCCTAGAGCAACAAGCAACGACCTCCATTTCTGACAGATGATTACCATACTGTTGATTTAGGGCATTTTGTACTCCCCAGAAGATGCAAAATTAATCATTCATCCTATCTTTTATTTAGGTACAGTAGCCACCAATCATGGCTATGAGCGTTTGCTTTGCCCTTGTGATCCTTATTTCAACCGACTGTGCATTGCATTTTGCATGGCTGTTTCATATAGCAGCACAGTCACTTATTCCACTTGACATTATCTCAAGGGAATATTTTTAATTAGATTGTTGATTATAAATGTAGGTTCACAGACAAGACTTTGAAGTAGTAGTTTTCAAGTTGCAGTGGACCCACATTTAATGATCCGCAAATGTATTTCAGTACCATGCACATAATTAATTTAGTCTTTACTGGTTTTTCAATCGCATGATATCATTCTATGGCGTCCATTGGTTTACTGATAACGTCGCCACCTTCCCTGCTTTGAATTCGAGGCATATTTAAAAATGACAAAGATAGAATATTTTCTGTACAGAGTTGATATAAAATATATTTTTTCCACGAACTCAGAAGATAGTTTGGGCCTCCCTCAGCAAAAAATACAATTCCGTGAGATAGCTCAATCTTCTTCAATTGCTGCACATTTCTGCTGACACCTGAATAAATATTTCAAAATTACAAATTGCAGAAACAGTAGCAGTGGTAGAGTGCCATGATTCCCATCTATATAACATTGAGGCTTCGAAGCAAAAGCAGCCCTGTGGAAAGAAAAAAATGACAGTTCTAGCAACGATTTCTAAAACAAGCCTTGCTTGGTATTCCTTAAGTGACTTACTAAATTATAAAATCCTGAAAATATGGATGTGGAATATGGATGCTGCAAATTGACATAAGAGTACTGACATTGTTAGATATAGAATAACATGTTTTTAGAAACCCACAAAAGGGGGTGGAAGGGGTAAAGGTGGAGTCATTAGGGATGGTATTATGACGAATAAAGCCAAAGGCGGTCAGACTTGTAACCCTAGCTATGATTTTTTTTGTGTAAACTCTGCCCCCAGAGAAAGTAACGATATGTCAAAATATATTTGTAAAATGTTCTTGGTTACTTTAGAAGACAACAAGCACGCAATTTTGGATAACCCGGGGCTTCAAGAAACCTCGATTTCCCCTAGGCGTCTACAATGTTGGTGAGCTGGCAGTATAAGTTAATTCCCTTTCTGCAGAGACCTACTTGTAATATTTTGTCTCTGCACGAGTATGAGCATCACTGCACGGCCGTAATACACAGTCAGGATAATCAGTAAGAGCCAGTCGGGACCCTGGTCCTAGCATTAAAATAGCTGCCTGAACTCAGACGTTTGCCACTTCCTGTAAAATGTTGGTATTTGCCACTAATCTGTTTGAACAGTAACATCAACAAGGGAGGAGCTGAACCTTTCGGTGGCTAAACCAATCGTCTCTACTTGCCACTCAGAGATTTGTTATAGAAATATTTGGTGGATGATTATTAGTCACAGGAATCCTATTCCCATGCTATCACAATCGTTGTGGATGTGTACTCACTTTAGCATAGCATGCCTAGTAGTGACGACTCTAAAACAGATCAAGGAATGGAGCACCATTACATTCAATGGGGTAACCCTGTGTCCCTTAGAATCTGGGTATAAGCGATATAGTCTGCAGTGTGTTCTGTTTGGTAAAACAATTGCTTAATAAAACTGACAACGAAATGGCAAAAGGGAATTCTTTTTTAGTACAAATGTAAGTCTAGACACATCAAAAGGGAAATGTAATCCATATGCTCATATACGTATTTCATTTGTTATATAGGGCTGTCACAAAGTCCACAAACAAAATGACAAATATCAGTGACTAATGTGACATACATTGCAACATTGTTTTGTACAAATTACAATTACAAATTACATCAAAACATACATACATGTACAGAGATCTCCGTCCTCTTTTAGTCAGCAGAGTTCAACAAAGGCCCTTTTAAACATTGTCATTTGTTCTCGGGACAAGATGACTCAGGACGTGAACTGGTTAATCGTCAACGTTTCGACCCGGGTGTGTGTATTAATGGATGAACATCATGTTGGGTCTTCCCCAAGATAGGTTAAAAAACACAAAGACAGCCAAGTCGATAGAGTTACGAAAAGGTACTCCCGGATGTCGACGATTACCCAGTTCACTTCCTCAGACACCCTGGGGCATATTATCAAGGACAGGCGATACATTATTGCCGCTTTTATCAGCAGGAAACTGCCGGTAAAACGGCGATAATGGCCTTGATAATATGCTCTATGAATTCCAATCGAAGCCCATGTTAGGATCGAATTTGAAATCACAGTGTTTTTCAACTGTCAAGTTAATTGAATACGAATTGTATAATGAAGATCCTAACTAGTAGGAACTGCCGCAGCTTGTTTTTTTGGATACATGTGACAAAACAAAAAGAAAGGACTTTTTATATAACATTGAAAGGTTTGGAAACTGTTAACATTGTGTTACAGAATACAGTAACCCACAGCATATATATTTTACCATGAATGCTGCACCCGGGATGTAAGGGGTGAGCATGTACATTGGGCACCATGCACACTTGCAGGAACGCAGCACACCCTGCACTCAGCCCACACTCATGCCACTGACTCTGCTGTCGCTCAGTTACCACACCAATCACCTAGCACCTACACGAGTGAAGCTGTCCATCCCAACCACCGGAGCCTAAAAACGTGCATCAGACTTCTGCCACTTTCTTAACATGCAGTGTGGTTTTCGGTAAGTGATACATTGTCTGTGCAAAGGTTGAGCATAGAAGTGACTCAAGAATTATCCCGCGGGTCAGATAGTGGGGGTGTTGTTTATGTATGTACAGAAGTTCTGTTACTCCCTTTACTGTGATGGTATAAGCTTAATGTGAAAACACGTAGGGATGTGCACCAGGTTACCCGTCCTTCAGAGGGAAGCAGGATCTTTGGTACAGTCCTAGTCCTTAGAAGTAGCCCATATCAATGTTCCAAAGTGGGCTCTATGGACACTGCTGTGACTTCTGTGAGCAAAGATCCCTTGAGTTGCAACACAACAATACAGTGATAAACAGTGACAAATGGTGTTCCCAAGGACGTAGGGACGACTTTGTAGTCCACAAAAGGGGTTGGAAGAGCTATGCCAATGCAGGCAATGCTTGAATGCTGTGTATACACAACTATGGCTAACAAATGAGAACAGCATGTCCAATGCGAGAAGAGTCAAAAGGAGCTTAAGGGAGTGGGTATAAGCAATAGAAATTGTCTTAGTTATGTGATGTTGACAAAAGTGAATCTTCAGTTAAATAGATCATTGAAGAAGATTGTGTAGAGAACATCTCATTCTGAATGTAGGAACTATAATATTCAGACATTAACCTTGGAATGTACTTTAATCTAGTGGGCTACACTTTTCATTGGGTTCCTAGCTGCTTTTGAAAAAGCAAAGAAAAGGGAATCACCCAGAAAAAGGAAGAAAAAGCCATCACCCAGATCTGTTTACATTAGTCGCTCATTGTGTTGTGCTTAATGTGTTGAGGATATTGATTATGCTCTGGGTCACTGATATTAATTTTTGTTGGGCAAAGTGATTTATCCTGAGGGCAAGGGGAATTACTGCTCGAGTTTCGATATGGGACTTCACATCTGTGTCTTGTGGAATGATGGTCACATTGGAGTTTAGAGGCATGTCCACTTGGGTGATTCTGCTGTGAATTTCACCTGCATCCATCTACGTAATGAGCTGTTCCAGTTTGGCAGGATCTGTAAATTCCTTAGTTATTCCAACTATGGTGATTATGATGGTTGCAAGGTAGAGAAGGTCATATTGTGTATTGAGTTTCCATAGCTGCGGATGGAGGGCCAAGAATTATTTCCTGACCAACTTGGTTTAATTGGACAAGCCTGCCACGATAGAAAAGGAGTTGCTGTTGTGCTTCAATACACTATTTCTTTTCCAAGCTTGAAGAGCAGTCGGGTAATTTCGTGTCGCAACAAGCATGCTATGACAGGTTTAGGGGCGGTATCTAAGACAGCAAAGGTATTATATTTTTGTCTCTGCGCCTAACAAAATTCTAAGATCTGTAGGGAGCTCAATCATGGTTTCCTCTTTTTCAGTTTCTAGTAGTCTAAAAATGATGCAGACGATGTTGCGTCTGTTATAGTCTTCAAGGTCATGACTTTCCATTGCAGATTCCAGAGCTAATATCCCCAGTCTGGTAAATTGTAAAATGCAAGGTCTATGTGCATGATCTGACTTTTAGAGGTCTCTATTTGTGATTTGTAAGTAGATATTCCTTGTGAATAGCTTTGAGGTCTCTAGTAACAGTCGCCCTGCAATCATACAATGTGTCTACGGATACATTTATCCTCTTTAGTTTAGCCACTGTTTAATCTAATCTCACAGTGTACATATTGGTGTCCTGGAATGGGAGAGGAGATGCTCTAGAATTCCAGGATACTGCTGCTGGGAATAGTCATTTATTGGTTGGATGTTTTAGAAATTTTACAGGTATCTTTTCCCTACTTTTAACTTTTAATGAAGATTGTCACCATGTCTTAGCTGATAAGGCAGCTAACTGAAGGGTAGGCAGGCAGAGCTCGTAGTGTGCTGTATTAAGTAAGCCCTGCTGGAAAGGAGGCAGAAGGAAGCCTGATGAACTTTAGTCCGCGGGTAGTGGTTAACTGTAATGGGTGCAGTACCTAGAAACAGTAGACAGTGCAGTGGTGCCAGGAATTGCACGGAATTCAAGAAAAATGGCATGCACCACAGCCATGTGCAAGTACATGCATCAATGTAGGTTTTTGCGATTCCTTAAATGCGATTATTAAGGAATCTCAATTAAAGAATTGCAAAAGCCTATGCATGTAGGAATCGCTATAAAATGAGCGATTCCCAAACATTCCTTCATTTCAACTCGCAAATTGCGAGTCGCAATCTAGAAATGCCTTCCCATTCATTCCTATGGGCCTACTGGCCCATAAATATGAAGGAGAGATTGCATGCCCAATGAGAGATTGCATGTGCCAATAGGTACTCGCAAATTGCACATGCCATTTCAAGGGTCCAAGGGTGTCAAAAGGACCCCCTGTTACACACACACATGTCCTTGGGACATGTGTGTGTGTAAACTACAACTTTAAAAAATGCATTTCAAAGTTTTTTTAAATTACCATCAAGTTCAACTTGATGGTAATTTGTGCCCCCTAGTAGCAAAATCGCTATTCTAAAGTGGTTCTTGCAAATTGCAAATCCTTAAATGCAATCGCAATTTGAAAAATCACAGTTAATTGCGAATTCTCACATTGTGAGTGCCTTGAACCTTGATGCATCACAAATGCCCTTTTTGCGAGCGCAGACGTGGCTTTGACAGACTACAGTGAGAACTTGAGAGCGATGACGGAGCACTAACAACTGCAGGCTGACCATTCATGACCAGTCACTCTCAGGACCCAGTTCTTGCAGGACACGGAATGCTCCCAGCCCCTTGCAGGCTTAAGTGATGGCGTGCCAGTGTGTAAAGTGAAGCAGACCACAGGAGCACCAGCACCTCACTGGAACACCAAGGATCCTGTCTGATGCCTGCTGTGACTGCCCGGCTTCCTCCAAGTATTTGTGAAGCACTCATAGTAAGTTCTGTGGGCGAAGACCCTTCTTTTAGCGTAAGGTTTGTATGTTGCACACTATCTTTGTTTTGACATTCCCAGGCAAGCTATCTATGGTATGTTTCCTCACTGTACTTACAGACCGAGGAATACTTATATTGTTCTAATTAATGGTATCACATGAAACAAGAAAAGAAGCGGATAGTAGGGCATTATTTTGTGTGCTCCTTCCCATTTTCCTGAAATTAGTTGCTGCCTGCCTTTGCTCCCTTACAGCCTGTGCAATCAGCAGGTCGAATTCCCTTTCTGCCTTCTTGACCTCCATGCTAAGCAAACCGAAACGTCAATATTATCTCATAGGGCAAGGTTTACTAACCCTCAGCACCACTGGTGGCTGATGAACTTTGAAAGTGGTGCTGCTAAATGCTTGCCTTGAATTGAAGAGAGGAAGCAAAGCTAGCAAACCCTACTTTCATGGTGTGACAGGGAACTCTACCATCCCTAACCCCTTCGCTGTGGGGGTAATTCCCACGCGGCACAGTGGAGGGGGCACTGCGGCGCCACTGTGCTCGTAATGAGCCCAGCTCATCATGAGGCACAGTGGACCTGTGCTCGTGACAAATTGGGCTCTTCATGACTCTTCCCACTGATTGATTCTCTAGCACAGGCGGGGAATCAATTACGCGTGGGTGGACCGCGACCGTTATGACGAGCCCAGCTCGTCATGAGCACAGCTCCATTGTGCCTTATGACGAGCTGGGCTCGTCATAAGCATGGCTGGGGTTAAGACTATTAGTGGATAACTATCCCTATGAAAAGTTCAAGAAATTGTGGCAAGGCAATGTGTTTTTAGCACGTTTTCCCCATGCATTACATGTTTTAGCTTAGCCTGGTTAGAAATGTCCATGCTCTCCTTCTCCCCACCGATGATGATGAACAAAGAGGCAGGTCAGTTGTCATGTGCACCATAAATGTGCTTAAGTTGTTAATATAGATGGGGCAACATTAGGTCTGTCAAAGACTCAAAAACTTTTTTTTACAGCACACGTCCTGAGATCATGTTTAAAAATATTCTCATATGTGATAATGAAGAAAAAGGAGGCATGTCGAAATAAAATAACTGCCTAGGATCACATATTTTGGTCAAGCATGAGGCCAGAATTGGTAACAGTTTTACGGTTTGATACCTCCATTTAGGCACTAGATTGTTATCTCATTCCCTCCCATTTTACATCAAAGATTAATGCACTTTAATATTGGGACATAGGATTAGAGAGTAGGTGGAAGCGGAAGCCACCCACTGCTTACCCAGGCTGTGTCTAAAGGGTTTTCAATTTGTCTTTTTCCTCACAATTACACAGCAAAAGTATTTAGGGATGGTGAATACACAGAGGCGTAGCTAGAGCCTGTGGCGCCGGGGCCATCCCACAGACTGCCGCCCATGGCATCCGCAGCCCTATGATCGCGCGAGGCCAAGTCTCGCCTCGAATTTCGAATCTCACCCCACTGTCAAACCTTGGGCACAAATATTTTTCACATGTATCATTGGAATGACAGCTCTACACCGGTGAACCAACCAGTGCAAGCAAGTGCCAACCATCTGTACTCGCAGCCGCAGAGGGCCGCACACAGAACCCCAGGGCCACTCACCCAACCATATCGGTGTGATTCTTCCTAATACCTTCAAACATATCCATCAGCATGACTGACTGTGATCGGCACGCGCATCCCAC
This sequence comes from Lissotriton vulgaris, assembly GCF_964263255.1. Classification (NCBI taxonomy): domain Eukaryota; kingdom Metazoa; phylum Chordata; class Amphibia; order Caudata; family Salamandridae; genus Lissotriton; species Lissotriton vulgaris. The sequence goes on along the minus strand of NC_141693.1, from coordinate 1,114,429,412 downwards.
AGGCTCTCCCGAGGCCCGCCCAGCAACCATGCCATCATGCACATGCTCACCGCAGCGGCCGGAGTCTGCAAGTCAGCTGACTCCAATAAATTCACGGTATAGGCCCGAGGCAATCGAGATACATGCCAGGGTCTCCCACACCCCGCCACAGTCTGGGCCCATCTCTCACCGCCCGACCCATGTGCCGAACGGCCAATGTCCCACTCCACTACCCACACAAAACAATCCCACAGGTGGGTGCAGCCACCCTCAAATCCTGCTCACCAAAGCATTCAACAAACCCAATGCAATGGGTGCCCTTCGCACACATTGGTCCGAGTCTCAACTGCTCCCCTATCCCAGCAAGTATGTCACTGTGTGCAGCCACGTCGTTATAGCTGCCAAGGTTTCAGATTGCTATGTGAGACATTTTTTTAATTGCAGTGCAATTATGAGTGACATTTCAACCACTATGAGTGACAATTTCTCGCGAACAAAACCAAGCGTTGGAGGCCGTGGAAATGGATAAACATTACAAATTATACACTTTTGAGCTGTGAGAAACTCGAAAAATATCTTTAAACTGCTGCAGAGCACTTCCTATTGATCACAACACATCTTCTTTTCATAACTAGGTACTTTTTGTAATTTGGATATTGTATGTGCATTTATTCTGATAGGAAAAGAGAAAACTATTAATCTCAACATGCACAGTGTTTAGGATTAACAAGTCAGGTTTCACAGTGTCACAATTCAAATGAAACACAAAACAGAAAGCAGCTATGGATGGGCCACAATATCGTACTTGGTGTTAAGTGACACTTAGAGCCACCCTCTGACAAAAATGTCATTTAAAGCCTTCTCCCAACGCAATAATAAGAAGCTCCAACCAGGCTTGGACTGGTCCGGGAGCAGCAGCAAATGCTGCTTGGTGTGTACATTCACCCTCCTGCCATTAAGAAGAACCTGAGCCTGACCAGGGTTGGACTGGCCTGTTTGAATAATTTTTCACAAAAGAGATGGTTACAAAGAAAACCAAAAAGGACTGGGTGATATAAACAGTAAACAAAGGGATTTCCTTTCTGTGTTGCTCAATTAATTCTCATACTAGTAAAACGACCATCTATTAACTGTCATGACACAAGTAAGGGATTGTTCAAATACAAAATATGTTTCATTTGTTCATTTTATTAAAAACACTGTTTCTTTTTTCATCAATAAAAATTGATCAGTACATCAGGTGATTTAGACAGCAACACAGTTTTGAATCTGGCTCACTCAGAGCGTATTCGTTCAGGCTGTAGTCTCTATCATCTAACACGTTGCATCTATAACCTAGTATACATCAATATTCACAAAAAAAAGTATACATTGAATTATACAAACAATTTAAAACAATACTCATAAAGGTCCTTTTGTCGACACGTTTCGGTGTCTTTAAAGTTCTTAATACACCTTCTTCAGGACAGATTAGTTAAAAACAAGTCCTCTTCAATCTAAAAATAAATATATACAGTTAAAATCAAGAATTCCAGTGTACATTTTATAGAAACACCTATTTAAACAGTTTTTTCCCTTAGATTTTACTAGTAAATTTGTGTCAACTAGAATGGTCAAAAAGATATAGGTTTATTTTCCTTACATAAATTGCCAAACCATTGGCTTTCACTTATGCAGTGGTGAACCTTCACTCTTCCTTCTTACGGTCTCTATTATTTGGAGTGTTTTTATCAATTTATCCTCCGTTGCCTACAATATCGGAGCAAAAAGAGTCTCACTATTAGTTTTTAAATTTTACTTTTTCCTAATCTGTATCAATTACTTCTGCATGCGTATAAACCTACGTGTGCAAAGGATATGTATTCTTTATCCTTTTGTTTGTATGACAGACACTTTTCTCATGATGGTCTCATTGGATACTCATGTGTAGATCGAAGGGTCTCAAGGGATAGGACTACCTTAATTGATATATCACCACCTCTTCTCTTTAGTGGCGTCGGGTTTTAGCACCTGAGGGGGCGGGAAAATATTGTAATATTTCTTCATTTGAAATTACTTAAGTTCACTATTTAGTCATATAGTGCTTTTATAGACCGCTATTTACATTGCTGTTATAGTGGGAGGTAATATAGTACACACTCACAACATAATACATGGTACTAGCTGTTTATTCTTACAGTGCTAACAACTTATAACTCAGACTATTTCCAACCATTACAATACTGGTCCTTATAGTATACATATAGCCGCTGACTAACTTTACAAATGAGAAGTTTGCTTCAGTAAGGTGTCAGCTATATTCCATACATTAATATGGAGACATATTTGCATATAGTTATCTTAGCATAGAAACAATAGGTTTTTTAATCTATAGGGTTTCTGCTTAGAATGATTATTTTAGCATTTTTTTCTTTACAACTACCTACTGTGAGCGGCCAACTTCTGTATCTAGCGGGTGCTGTCTCATACTTTGCATTCCTAGATAGCCTCCCCTAATTTTAGACTATTGCCAAAGCGTGTCCCACATACCTTCAAATACACGGTCTCCCGTCTTCACTGCAGTCAGTTCCTGAATGAACTGACTCAATTTAATAGGAGTTTATATACACATGCGCCGCTAGCATAATTGCCTTAATTGTCGTCAATTAACCAAATGCGTGACAGTCGTTCCGTATTTATTCACTGGCGCCATTTTGGTAGTTTGTATCAGTGGTTACCAGGGTAACTTGCTCGTATTATGTTCATATCCATTTATCCCAATACAAAATTATATTTAGTTAAACCTGTGGTCTCTCCACTTGTTATTAAAGTTAGCAAGTTTAAATATACGGGTTGCATCTAAAAAAACGTTCGGATTGTAGCCTGATTCATGGTTGGTATCCATTCATATTAACACAGTAGTTCTATACACGCCATGATTGAAGTTCTTATATACTTTAATTTCTAATTGGGTGGAATGTCACTGCAAATTTCAATATAATGCTTACATCAATACAGCCGTTCGGTTTTTAATCCATTTCCTGGTTGTTTTCTATTCCTGTTAGCGCAGCGATTATATGGGCGCCATGTTTGTAGTTCTTTTAACCTATTATATGTAGGTAGATATAGCGTAAATAGTAACTCATCTTAATCTACAAGTTTAATGACGGTAAATAACTCCCTATTGGGCTGAAAAATGTACCTGTATTGAAATGGTCTGGTCGGAGTAGGGAAATAAATTAATTTAATATTATCGTTATTTTGTAAAAGGCGATATTATTTACTAAATTCATCTAACCTAGATGTATTACGGCCGCCATTTTTGTAGTTTACTCCGTATATGTATTTGTTTATGAACCTAGTTTACTGCTTCATAGGATGTCTAGAAAACCAACACATACGGAACCATATATCACGCTTTAGAGAAGAATATATGTATGTGTCAGCACTGTAATAGCAGTAAACTATGTCCATAAACAAATATATATACGGAGTAAACTACAAAAATGGCGGCCGTAATACATCTAGGTTAGATGAATTTAGTAAATAATATTGCCTTTTACAAAATAACGATAATATTAAATTCATTTATTTCCCTACTCCGACCGGACCATTGCAATACGGTTCGTTTTTTCAGAACAATGGGGAGTTATTTACTGTCATTAAACTTATAGAAAAGGTGAGTTAGTAGTTACGCTATATCTATCTACAAATAATAGGTTAAAAGAACTACAACCATGGCGCTTATATAATCGCCGCGCTAACAGGAATAGAAAACAACTAGGAAATGGGTTAAAAAATTAACGGCTGTGTTGATGTAAGCATTATATTGAAATTTGCAGTGACATTCCACCCAATTACAAATGAAAGTAAATAAGAACTTCAAACATGGTGTGTATAGAACCACTGTGTTAATATGAATGGATACCAACCATGAATCAGGCTACAATCCGAACAGTTTTTTAGATGCAACCTGTATATTTAAACTTGCTAACTTTAATAACAAGTGGAGAGACCACAGGTTTAACTAAATATAATCTCGTATTAGGATAAATGGATATGAACATAATACGAGCAAGTTACCCTGGTAACCACTGATACAAACTACCAAAATGGCGCCAGTGAATAAATACGGAACGACTGTCACACATTTGGTTCATTGACGCCAATTAAGCCAATTATGCTAGCGGCGCATGTGTATATAAACTCCCATTAAATTGAGTCAGTTCATTCAGGAGCTGACTGCAGTGAAGACGGGAGATCGTGTATTTGAATGTATGTGGGAAATGCTTTGGCAATAGTCTAAAAGTAGGGGAGGCTATCTAGAAATGCGAAGTATGAGACAGCACCCGCTAGATACAGAAGTTGGGCGCTCACAGTAGGAAGTTGTAAAGAAAAAATGCTAAAATAATCTTTCTAAGCAGAAACCCCATGGATTAAAAGACCTATTGTTTCTATGCTAAGATAACCTCAGTAATTAAATATGTAAATATGTCTCCATATTCATGTATGGAATATAGCTGACACCTTACTGAAGCAAACTTCTCATTTGTGAAGTTAGTCAGCGGCTATATGTATACTATAAGGACCAGTATTGTAATGGTTCGAAATAGTCTGAGTTATAAGTTGTCAGTATTAGCACTGTGAGAATAAACAGCTAGTACCATGTATTATGTTGTGAGTGTGTACTATATTACCTCCCACTATAACAGCAATTTAAATAGCGGTCTATAAAAGCACTATATGACTAAATAGTGAACTTAAGTAATTTCAAATGAAGAAATATTACAATATTTTCCCGCCCCCTTAGGTGCTAAAACCTGACGCCACTAAAGAGAAGAGGTGGTGATATATCGATTAAGGTAGTCCTATCCCTTGAAACCCTTCGATCTACACATGAGTATCCAATGAGACCATCATGGGAAAAGTGGTTGTCATACAAACAAAAGGATAAAGAATACATATCCTTTGCACAAGTAAGTGTATACGTATGCAGAAGTAATTGATACAGATTAGGAAAAAGTAAAATTTAAAAACAAATTTTGAGTCTCTTTTTGCTCCGATATTGGAGGCAACGGAGGATAAATTGATAAAAACACTCCAAATAATAGAGACCGTAAGAAGGAAGAGTGAAGGTTCACCACTGCATGAATGAAAGCCAATGGTTTGGCAAATTATGTAGGGAAAATAAACCTATATCTTTTTGACCATTCTAGTTGACACAAATTTACTAGTAAAATTGGAAAATACTGTTTAAATAGATGTTTCTATAAAATGTACACAGGAATTCTTGATTTTAACTGTATATTTTTATTTTTAGATTGAAGATGACTTGTTTTTAACTAATCTGTCCTGAAGAAAGTGTATTAAGAACTTTAAAGACACCACAACGCGTCGACAAAAGGACCTTTATGAGTATTGTTTTAAATTGTTTGTATAATTCAATGTATACTGTTTTTTTGTGAATATTGATGTATACTAGGTTATAGATGCAACGTGTTAGATGATAGAGACTACAGCCTGAAAGAATACGCTCTGAGTGAGCCAGATTCAAAACTGTGTTGCTGTCTAAATCACCTGATGTACTGATCAATTTTTATTGATGAAAAAAGAAACAGTGTTTTTAATTAAAATGAACAAATTAAACCTATTTTGTATTTGAACAATCCCTTAGTTGTGTCATGACAGTTAATAGATGGTTGTTTTACTAGTATGAGAATTAATTGAGCAACACAGATAGGAAATCCCTTTGTTTACTGTTTGTATCACCCAGTCCTTTCTGGTTTTCTGGGTAACTCTCTCTTTTGTGAGAAATAATTCAAACAGGCCAGTCTAACCCTGGTCAGGGTCAGGTTCTTCTTAATGGCAGAAGGGTGAATGTACACACCGAGCAGATTTTGCTGCTGCTTTTGGACCAGTCCAAGCCTGGTTGGAGCTTCTTATTATTGTGGTGGGAGAAGGCTTTAAATGACATTTTGGGTGGCTCTAAGTGTCACTTAACACCAAGTACGATAATGTGGCCCATCCATAGCTGCTTTCTGTTTTGTGTTTCATTTGAATTGTAACACTGTGAAAACTGACTTCTTAATCCTAAACACTCTGCATGTTGAGATTAATAGTTTTCTCTTTTCCTATCAGAATGAATGCACATACAATATCTAAATTACAAAAAGTAACTAGTTATGAAAAGAAGATGTGTTGTGATCAATAGGAAGTGCTCTGCAGCAGTTTAAAGATAATTTTCGAGTTTCTCACAGCTCAAAAGTGTATAATTTGTAATGTTTATCCATTTCCATGGACTTCTTTGCTTGGTTTTGCTCGCGAGAAATTGTCACTCATAGTGGTTGAAATGTCACTCATAATTGCACTGCAATTAAAAAAATGTCATACATAGCAGTCTGAAACCTTGGCAGCTATCACGAAGTGGCTGCCACACAGTGACACACTCGCTGGGATAGGGGAGCAGTTGAGACTCGTACCAATGTGTGGGAAAGGGACCCATTGCATTGGGTGTGTTGAATGCTGTGGTGATCAGGATTTGCGGGTGGCTGCACCCACCTGTGGGATTGTTCTGTGCGGGTAGTGGAGTGGGACATTTGCCATTCGGCACATGGGTCGGGCAGTTAGAGATGGGCCCAGACTGTGGCGGGGTGTGGGAAACCCTGGCATGTATCTCGATTGCCTCGGGCCTATACCGTGAATTTATTGGAGTCAGCTGACTTGCGGACTCCTGCCGCCGCGGTGAGCATGTGCATGATGGCATGGTTGCTGGGCGGGTCTCAGGAGAGCCTGTGGGACGCGTGTGCCGATCACAGTCAGTCATGCTGATGGATATGTTTGGAGGTATTAGGAAGAATCACACCGGTATGGTTTGGGTGAGTGGCCCTGGGGTACTGTGCGCGGCCCTCTGCGGCTGCGAGTTCAGATGGTTGGCACTTGCTTGCACTGGTTGGTGGACCTGTGTGGAGCTGGCATTCCGATGATACATGTGAAAAATATTTGTGCCCAAGGTTTGACAGTGGGGTGAGATTCGAAATTCGAGGCGAGACTTGGCCTCGCGCGATCATAGGGCTGCGGATGCCATGGGAGGCAGTCTGTGGGATGGACCCTGGCGCCACAGGTTTTAGCTACGCCTCTGTGACTAGGCTTGGGTGTAGTTCATGAAGTTCCTCTCGAGGAATTCCGCAAAGTGACCCAAAAACTGCCACACTGGCGCATTTCCAAGATGGACGCGTGAGCACATGGCTCCTGAAACCCTCTTCGCCTCCCGCATCTATCCTGCCACACATCCTGATTTGGACGACGGGTACCTATTGCCGATGCCCTGCTGATTCCAAGAACTTTTTTCGGAAATCAATTTGGCCACCGGGAACCGGACTTATTGCACCTTGAAGTTTGCGGCCTACATCGTAGACCATCCCCGGACTTGAGTCCCCGAGGTACCCAGGTGGCAATTGAACAACAACAGCTGGTTCGACACGCCACAGCCCCTGTGGTACTTTCGGTTTCGCTCTTGGCCATTGTTGACGGCGTTCTACGGCCGCTTTACACGACTGTCCTGATCTTGCTGCAGGTCCTCCATTTGCTTTGGGCCTTAGCCCTCTCGCCTTTGCGGGCTACCGTGAACGGGACCATTTTGACCAGATCCCACCGGTTCCGTCGGAGTTCATCGCTCATCATGACAGGCAAAGCGGATGCTGAGAAACGGAACACCAAGGGCTCACATCGCGGTGGAGTTCTTCAATCCCAGACCATAGAGCGTTATACTCGCCCTAAAGGGTCCCCAGGCGGAGCGAGCAAGGCTCTGGAGGGGACCGGAGATGGTCCTCCTACAACTGAAGAGCCGACATTGAAAGATGTCATGGGCGCCATCGCCAGTGTTCGAGCGACTATGGGTCAACAGTACGAAACCCTTGCTGCTAAGATCGACACGGTGGCGATCCAGGTCAATCTTATTAGGGCGGACCTGGGCAAAACGAATGAGTGGGCCAAGTCCCTGGATATCAAGACTGCGAGCTTGACCACTGATGTCTCGGACCTCCAGGCTGAAGTTCGCCCTCTCCGGACCTCCAATGACTTGTTTGCCTGCCGGCTGGAGGATTTCGAGAGCCGGGCCAGGCGCAATAACGTCTGCATCGTGGGGGTTCCAGAGAACTCCGCTGATGTGTCTACGGACCTTCTGGTGGAAGATCTTGTCCTGAAACATCTTATGCCTAAGGGCCTCAGCAACTTTTTTACGGTGGAGCGCGCACACAGAGTCCCCGGTGGAAAGCCCAAGCTGGGGGCAGCTCAAAGGCCTATCATAGCCAGAATTTTTAATTTCCGGGAAAGGGATGCTATCCTGCAAGCTTCACGTACTACAGGTCCCACTAAGTTTGACAATGCGTCAATCAGTTTCTATCCGGACTTCACGCAGGCGGTGCAGAAACAACGCATGGGTTTCACCGGGGTGAAGAGGCGGCTTAGAGATATGGGACTGAAATATGCCATGCTTTTTCCGGCCCGCCTGAGGATTGAATATGAGGAACGAGCACTTTTTTTTGACCGCCCCGAGGTGGCCAGTGACTGGTTGGACACATTGCCGGCAAACTGCACAAGCAGCGAGAGTTCGAGGGGTGCCGAAGGTGGCTTGGCAGAACAGGAGTAGTGAGTCTGCGCCAGAATGATTTCTTTGGACTTATGGCAGTGGCTTTGTGATCGTTCTGTTTTACAGTGTGGATACCCGGGGTGGGGGGAATCGGGACTCTTCCTCCTCTGGGGACTTTCTCTCTCTTCTTGTAGGTTAGTTTAATGGGGCGACAGGCACACTGCAAGTTGGGGTGGCTTTCTGGTCTACCGCAGGGGTGCAGGGTGGGGGTGTGTGTTTATAGGGGTTCATTGGGGGTGGTGGGGGGTCTTTTTCTTTATGTTTTTCTCGAGGCTGCGCTTTGTTCTGGCTTTTATCCTGTGTGCTTGTTCCGGGGCAGGGGGGTGGAGTGCTCAATGCTGGGATGGGGGGTAGGGGGCTTAGGGTGCTGAGCTGGAACGTCAACGGTCTCGGTGATAGGATAAAGCGGGGGATAGTTTTGCAATATTTGAAACAATGTTCCCCAGATGTGATTTTACTCCAGGAGACGCATTTAGTTGGCAATACGTTTCATGCACTGAATAGAAGGGGCTACCGTTTGGTGGCCCACTCTGGATTTACCACTGGATCGAGAGGGGTGGGGGTCCTGGTTAGAACTTCCCTCCCCCTGGAGATAGATGACGTAGTGTTGGACGACAGGGGCCGCTATGTGGCTATCACGGGTCGGTGGGAGGGAAAGACGATCTCCATTTTGTCTGTGTATGTTCCCCCTGGCCTGCAATCCACCACATTTGCGGATTTGGGTAATGTGATCCTGGGGCTTCCTGACGGCATACTGGTAGTGGGTGGCAATTTTAATTTTGTAGTCAGTTGGGGAAGAAGACCGTAGCCCCCCAGAACTCTGCCCGCTGCACAGCTATGGCTGGGGAGTCTCTTGGACACGTTTGGTCTAGTTGATTGTTTGAGGCAACTACACCCTGGACAGCTCCAGTATACTTTCTACTCGGGAGCTCACGGGAGTCTCTCAAGACTGGATTATATCCTCGTACCAGCGGTGCAGATGGTCTCTCTCAGGGAAATCAGGCATTTGGCCAGGGGGATCTCCGACCACTCTCCGCTTTGGCTTACAGTTGACATACAGTTGGGGGCCGAGGGCCGGATTGCTCCGATCAACCCCTGGCACCTTCGTAATCCCAAGATTAGGTCGGAGGTGGTTAAGTGTATGGATTACTACTTCGCTGAGAATGAGGGATAGGTATCCTCCCCTGTCTTATTGTGGGAGGCGTATAAAACTGTGATTCGTGGCCAAACCCTATCCCTCATTGCTAGCGAGAGAAAGCGTAAGAATGCGGTGGTGGTGGGCCTGGAGAATGAAATCACCGAGTTGGAGGAACAGATGGAGTCTGGAGTCACCCCCGAGGGGTTACATTCTTTGGCCCTTAAACAGTCTGAATACAGGGTGCTGGTCACTGACGTGGCCAAGGTGATGAACCGTGAGCAGCAGGGGCGTTTGTATGATGTTGGGGATAAGGCGGGAAAGTTGATTGCTTGGTTGGATAAAAGGGATAGATTGAATCGGGTGGTGCCTGTGGTTGAAAGGATGGATGGTACACGAGTTGTGGACCCGCTTGATATAGTCCAGGTCTTTACCCAGCATTTTCAGGCGGTTTATGCGCCGGTCTCGGATAGGCCGGAAGAGGACTCACATTTGTTTCTTCGAGATATCGCACTGCCTAGCTTGTCGGATTCAGACAAGGAGCTTATGGAGGCGGAATTTTCCACCGATGAAGTTGCGCTCGCTATCCGTTCACTTCGTTCTGGGAAGGCCTCAGGCCCAAATGGCATACCAGTGGAATTGTACAAACTGTGCCCTGACAAAATGGCGCCGTATCTTCGTCGGATGTTCTCGTCATCGCGAGATCTCGGATCTCTTCCCCCGGATCAGAGATTCGCGTCCATAGTGGTCATCCACAAAGATGGCAAGCCTCGTGATCATTGCTCATCGTATCGGCCGATTTCGCTTTTGAACGTAGAACCCAAAATCCTGGCAAAACTTTTGGCAAATCGGCTGATTACGGTGATTACTGATTTGATCCATCCGGACCAATCTGGCTTCATTCCCCATCGCAATACCGCGCTCAATCTTCGTCGTATCCATGGCGTCGTGGCAAGGGCGGAGTCTCTTGAGGAGCCGGCCATCTTGGTCTCGCTTGATGCCTCGATGGCCTTCGATACGGTGGAGTGGCCATATTTATGGGCAGCCCTTGCTAAGTTTGGTTCCAGCCCTAAATTCATTGGGTGGATCAAGCTTCTGTATGAGCAGCCACTGGCGCAGGTGGTGGTTAATGGCAGGGCTTCGGAACCCTTTGCTCTCGCGCTTGCCCTTGAACCCCTGGCCGCATGGCTTCACTGCGAACCTTCGCTTAAGGGCTTCCAATGGTCACCCGACTTCCAGGACCGAATATCGCTATATGCTGACGACATATTGCTGTATCTTACCTCTCCCCGTAAGTCACTGGGTGTCCTGTTTGATGTGCTGAGTTCCTTTGGGAAGAACTCCGGTTTGGTCATTAACTGGGCCAAGTCCTGTATCTACCCGCTCACAGGCGATTTACCCTCTCTTCCCCGCGTTTGCCCGATACCTGTTTCTAGAGTCGGCTTTAAGTATTTGGGGATCTACATCTCACTGGACCCCACGGTCCGCTATGAACGGAATTTGTTGCCTCTGCTTTCCCGGCTTCGGTCGGATGTTGTGGCGTGGTGTGGCTTGCCTCTCTCCCCTTTGGGAAGGGCGGCCCTGTTTAAAATTATGTCTCTCCCCCGCTTCTTGTATGCCATCCAAAACACACTTGATTTGGTACCGGCCAGCTATTTTTGTGAGATTGAGGGCCTGCAGAGGAAGTTGATGTGGGGCGGGCGACCGCGCATCGCATTGGCCAAATTGACTTTGACCTGGTACGACGGTGGTATCGCGTTACCTGACATTAAACGTTACTACTGGGCGTCCCAGTTGAGTGCTGTAAATCACGCCATGTACGGTCCTGTCCCAAATCCTGCATTCGAGATAGACAGATGGCAGCTGCCCAGAGGTGACTACAATAGAGCGCTCTATTCTAGAGCTGATAGGAAGCACCTAACGGGCCCCACTGCGGTCGCTGTGCGAATTCGGGGAAGTGCGACCGCTGCCACGGGATGGACGGATAAGTTGACTAAATTGACCCCCTTATACGCTGCAGAGAAACTGGGTGGCCTATGGACCTTATAGGTATTAGTAAAGTAGGCGACCTCTGGGCTAAGGGCAGAGTCAAGACCTTTGAGGACCTCCAGCAGGAGTATAAATTGAGTGACAGGGAATATTTTCGTTACCTCCAAATCCAACACGCACTCAACTCGGTTTTCCCGGCTGGTACTACGATCCCGGAGTCCTCCCCTCTTGAGGATAGAGTGCTAGACGGGTACGTCCTCGACAGCACCATCTCTCTTATTTACAAAAAACTGATTAACGATCGCTCGGACCTTCTTTTGCAACTTCGGAGTGCCTGGACTAGCGACGGGCTTGAATTGGACGATGAAGACTGGCAGACGGCGATATCCTCCCCCAAAGAGGTCGCGATTCCGGCACGTCTCAGACTGGTGCAACTTAAGATACTACACCGGGTATATGTCATGGGCCCACGATTGGTACATATGGGTTACTCTGTGGATGGGTTGTGTAGGCGTAGTTGTGGTATGCTGGCTACATTCCTTCACATTCTGTGGGAATGTCCGGAAGTGGCAGTTTTCTGGCGTCGAGTGCATGCGGTTATGGGTGAGGTGACGGGTGTTGAGTTATTGCCTGAGGCCAGATGCTGCCTATTGAATGTTTGGGAGCCGAATGACTGCACTGTTGCTCAGACTGAATGGGTTACACTAGGTAACATGGTTGCGAAACGAAACATAGCCCAACTGTGGGGTTCTCAGAGGCCACCATCACTTCTAACATGGAAAGAAAACATGGACTGGTCCATGTTTAGGGAAAAAACTGTGTATGTCTCCCGTGGCAGGCCTAAGAAATGGGGTAGGGTCTGGGGTCAATGGAATTCGTACCGTGGAGAGATTTGCACCCCCTCCATTCACTGACGCTCCTGATCCGCTTCACCTCCCTTGACTGTGCGTTTCAGACTCTTAGCTTTTGCTGACTGTGTTGTATCGTTTTGCCCCTGGCCCCCTCCCCTCTCCAGGATTTCTCCTCTTTCATAGTGTTGCACATCCATCACCCGTCTCCCCCTGCCATAAGGGACAACCAATCTATTGCACAGTAATGCCTCGATCTTCTTTGTGTTTTGTTTGTTAGTTATTATTTATAAAATATAAAACGTGAAACCTTTCACTCATCCTCTTTATACCACATGCTTTTCACATCATTGTGACTTCTCGCTGCCGGACCCATGGGTTGTCAGCTGATGAGCTGTGTATTACTGTGCTATTACTGATTTGTGTAACTGACCAGCCTCCGTGGTTATAGGTCTGTAACTGTATCTTCTTTTACAAAATAAAGGTTTTCAAAAAAAATTTAAAAAATAAAAATAAAAACTGCCACACTACTTTGAAGGTCCGCCAGCGGCAGAATGCGTTGCGTTGTGTCATTTCCGCAGATTTTTAGTGCTGGGTTTTTTACACCATGTGCAGCGTATGCCATTTTTATCCTGTGCTCTAGCCAGCAGTTTGAGAATGTCTAAGCCTAGTCCTGGCAGAATTGTCACAAAAAACAGAACCCCCTTTTGCAGGACTCCTCTTTCGTTTTCCTGTAAACATTCCAGAGTTACTCATTCAAGATAAAAATAACCATGCTCACCTCTCAGGGGCTCTGTGTCCCATCCCAGCACAGCCCTTCTGAAAATAAAGAACAGCCTTTGTATACGATCTGGAAGCAGGTTCTCCTTCTTCTATGGACAGGAAAAAATGACTCAGAGACCTTCCTGGCTGAATAGGTTTCTGTCACTTGGATCCCTATTTGTTGTAATCACATGAAAGTAGAGATTGTTGCTTTGTATTACAATCTGTTCCACTTCCTGCTCCTCTCAGATAGCTTATTGCATGCAGTTAAGCAGTCAGTGCTTGCATCTAAGCAGTCTTCCTTGTGTTAGGAGCAGATGTCTTATTCTATAGCAGTCCAGAACTTCACACCTAATGGGATTCTTTAAATTACTTTAAAAATAAAAATACTAATTTCCCCATTGAATTCGATTTTTTTCAAAGTGGAAGATACCTTTCAAGAAGGTTTGTATCATATTCCGAGGTGAAACAGTAAAAACTGACTTCTATTAAAAATGTTCATTCGGAGGGGGTGGGGGAGACTGGGGGGGTTGGGGAGGGGGGCGAAGCCCTACCCTCCCATAAATGTTGGCCGGTTGGTAGGGTCCAAGAGCGTAGGGCATAGAGAGTGGCTAGAGTGTGAGCAGCAGTGCTTAGTTAGGGTTCTTGGGTGATGGTAAAGGGGGTTTAGGTGCCATTTTTGAATTAGCATGCCACCATTGGTAGGCATAGAGTTAGGTTTGTAGGAAGTCTGGCTTGGGGAAGTATCATGGCTGTTATGGTCGATGTGCAGCAGGCACTGCTTATGTTGCAGCAGGCAGACAGAGCTGACCTGCTGGCAGATGGGGCGCTGGCTCGGGCGGGCATTGCCCCTGAAGAGCGCCCGAAGTGAAGATTAATGGGCGCAGGTGCGGCAGCCATTTTAGCTTATGCTTCGCTCGCCTGCAAGGTTCATAAAGGTGGGTTGAGTGCGGGCAGTGGGAAACAGCCTGGCCATCTGTTGCGGCCCGTGGTTTCGCAAGGTGGTGGGCGAGGGGGGCCAAGCTGCTGAGTCGGGCCGGGGCATGGCCAGGGTTTCTCCAGTAGTAGGCTGGTGCGGGTGGGGAGTCTCATTGAAGGCGTTTTGCGCCACGCTCGATGATGTGGGAGGGGGAGAGGTAGGGTTTGCGGTGTGCGGCCCAAGTTCTGGCTCCTACCTTTTATAGATTGGTGGAAGAAGGTGGTTACCGCAGGTGAGTCCTCGTGGCTTGAGCCTGCACACTGTTGTGCAGCCTGAGGATGTGGTGACACTATTGGGCCTCAATGGGGGTGGGAGGCATGATGCATAAGGGGGCGGGGTTGGCACTGATCTGGGTCTGCTACTGGACCTCTCCAGTCGGCGAAGGCAGGCCCAGACTGTGAGGAGTGATGAGGAGGCAGAATTGGGGAGAGGGGAGGGGCAGCACAAGCAGCTGGTAAGTTTTTGCCACAGGGGGAAGTGGGGCTCCTGAAGTGGACCCATTGGTACTTGGGGGTCAGGAGGAGGCCATTGCACTGTGGGTTGGGTGTTTGTCCCCGGGGCTTGAGGGCAGGCAGGGAGGGAGAGAAGCATGGGTATTATCAGTTAGGGTGGAAGAGGATGGTGCTCTAGTTTTGAGAGAGCAGAGGAGTGGGGGTCCTGGGATAGTGGTCATGCCTACCCACCCTGCCTCAATTCACAGTTTTGATGGGGGCGGAGACTTTCCAGGATGGGGGTCTGGGTCAGTGGGTGTGGAGCCATTTTCCCCCTTCTGTTTTTGCGCTGCTGGCAGGGCAGGGACAGACTACTTCCAAACAGGGGATGGAGGTAGGTGTGGGGGATTGATCAAAGGCGGGTCAGTTGAGACTGTCTAGTGCAGCCTGTCCACTCCGGCCCAAAGACAGGGCATGCGTCGCTACAGCTGCCCTGGACAGTGGGGGACCTGAGTCAAGCGAGCCAAGGTCAGGAGGGTGCGTCTGACTGGGGAGAATATGACCCTTCCCAGGAGTTATTCTAGGAGCGATTTGGTGATGAGTGGATAGGTGTTGGGGAAGTGCCGGGCATGAGTGAGAAGTGTGCAGATAGTGGAGTTGGGGCCTGGGAGCGGGATTATGATGAAGAGGAGTTGAAGGAGGGTGAGATTGTGGATGATGTGGAGCTGTTGGACGGGGGTGACTGTGAGGATGAGTGATGGGCATAACCACCGACAAGTAGAGGGGGGGTGCCTAAGCGGAAGGGTAGTGTAGGTGTCTTGCAGGACATGGTGATGAACACACCGTCAAACCAAGGACAGAGGACAGAAGCGGCAAGACAGATGGCTTAGGCGCAGGCCCGAGCTTGAAGCCAGGTAAGTTGGGGGTGACATGAAAGGGGAGAAAATGTGGTTTTATGGTGGAGGAGGTTCAAGCGCAGGATGTGAGGTGGAAGCTCAAAGGGAGGGTGGTCCGCGGCTGCAGAAGTGTAAGTATGTGCATTATTAGGGTATATGTATGGGCAGAAGGGTGGATGTAGAGCAAGCCGGAGAGCAATAAAGAGGGACGAGGAAAAGGACGGCAAAAAGAAAGAGAACAAAGACGTGAGAAAGAAAAAGATGCCATATATGGAGATCACCAAACGTTTGGAGGAAAATGTGATGGCCCCTACTAAAGAGCGGGTTTGGAAAGGGGAGTTTGTGGAGCTATTTAAGTTGCTGCATTTTGGAGATTTGGGCAAAAAAAGGATCAAAGGAGAGGAGAATGAGCTATCACATAGGCCCAGGGTGCCCCTTAACATTGAAAATTGGACAGCGGCTTTTCTCATATATGCAAGCGTATATTGTGAGAAATATCCAGAGCGGTATGTTGATTAGGCCTGTTCCGCTGGTGGAATTTGGGTAATTTCGCGTTTCGCAGATTACGAGAAATTGCCCAAAATTCTGCGTTCCGCGACTTCACAAATTTTTTTGCTTGTTCGCGTTCTCAAATGTGTGTTCGCAAGATATTCCCCCCTCGAGCACTCAAACAGCGTTTGAGAAGAGTAAAAAAGCATCGCAAACAAGCAATTCCGTGTGTTTGCGGAATTTCTGCGTGTTCGCAGAGATTTTTTACCGTTTCCGTCTAACGTGTTTACGCAAATTCCGCCCACCCCTAATGTTGATCTGTTTAAATATTTCGACGTAGTGCGGAATGTGCAGGTGACTTTTGGAGGGTGGGAGTGGGAGCTTTATGAATAATTTTGGGCACGACAGGTGGAGGAGGAGCATGGGTTGTGGGGGCAAAGGAATTATAAGTTGTTCTTTCTAACCATGATACAGGAGAGGCCTGCTCCATCGACTTATACAGCTAGCGGCTGGCCAGACTTCTACAGGTCCTTTTGAGGATGTCCTACCCAGACAGGGGTAGGTACAACAGGTCGGGCACAGTCAGCGACGGCTGGAGCATGCTAGGCATTTAATAGGTATAGTGTTTGCGGGAATATTGTAAATACACCACAAGTGTTCAAAATGTGTGGCAAGCACATGCTTGCCCAGTGCGGTGTCCAGAGAGGGTTTGTGAAGTCACAAGGGGGTGTTGTGGGAATGTGGACTGGTTACAGTGACTGGGGATGGGGTAGGGGAGGTCAGGGATCTATGAGAAAAGCACACACGCCAGTTAAGTTGGACTGCTTGGACAGGTGGCTGGCCATGCTGGGGTCTGAACTGGAAAGGGAATTGTTGTTGACAGGTTTCCAGTTTCGTTTGTGTTATGAGGGTCCCAGGGTTTGACAGTGGGTGGAGAATTTAAGATCAGTCAGGGGCCACGAGGCGCTTGTTTGGAGAACTATAATGAAGGAGGTGTCGGAAGGCAGAATGGAAGGGACGTTTTTGGACTGACCCCAGGTCAATTTGAGGATTTCACCTATTGGGGTGGTGCCCAAGAAAGTAGGCGGGTTAGAATTGCCTCATCCATCACCTTTCCAGGCTTGGCGGGTTGTCAGTTAATGATTGCATGAAGAGTGTAGTAAGGTGCTATATTCCTCAGTTGACAGAGCGGTTCAGTTGGTCAACAAGGTTGGGAGGGGTGCCCTTATTGCAAAATGTGACATCAAATCAGCATTTTGCTTGCTCCCAGTTCACCTGCGGACCTGGAGTTGTTGGGTATTCAGTTTAGTGGGCAGTTTTCTGTGGACAAAGCTTTGTCAGTGGCAGTTGTTGAGAGTGTTTGTGTTAAAATGTTTGTGGCACAATGTTACTTTCAAGACGAGTCACATTCCATGTATACACAATGAAATTGCTGATGCTTTCTCTTGATATCAGTGGATGAGGTTCCGTGTGTTGGCCCCAGGGGCAGACAAGAGGAAGTCTGTGATGCCGGACCACTTGTGGGACGTAGGTAAAGGTGCATGATGCAACTGACCCTGGGTTTGCTATCGGACTAGATGCAGAAAGCTTATGGGCTGGCGTAGGAGGAGTTTCCGTGGCGGAGGCGATCTCCTGGGGAATTTCGGATGGAGGTCGAGCCCAATGAGATAATGTGGTAAATTTGATCATGCCCTTGATTGACAAGGGTTTGTTGGCGGCCACAATAGCGTGTAAGTGAGAGGGCACAGCCTTTTTTGGAAAACTGCAGTGGGGATACGAGCCATCGGCAGGTGACATGGGTAAGCGCATCTTGGAGGGGTGATCAGTTGAGAGTAGGATGGGTGACCATTTGAGACAGCCCATTACATTGCACATTCTGAAGCTAGTGATTGCTGCACTTCCGAGGGTGTGTCGGAATGCATGGGAGAAGCTCTGTTTTTCGGTTATTATGGTGTGACTGTTTTTTGGAACTTTCCGGGTTACGGAATTGGTTGGCTCTGCGACACGTGGAAGAATGCTGTGGTGTGAGGTCCATATGCATGGGGGGACTGTGCAGGTTTGTATTCCCAAGTCCAAGACGGATAAGTCAGGCAAGGGCCTTATTGTGACATTGCGGGCGTACCCTGATCTGTCGATTTGCCCATGTGCTTAGTGCAAAAGGTTGAGGGAATTATAGAGATTTTTCGGCATTAGAATGGAGAGAGGTTTCTGGCTTCGCAGGTATTGGGGTTCCTGAGGAAACCTTTGGGTTTGTTGGGCTATGTGGCAATAGATTTTGATACACATTTTTTGCGGATTGGGATGTTGACAGAGGCCGAGGGCAGGTGTTGGACGGCAGGGATATTAAGCAGGTTGGGCATTGGTGATCGAGCTGCGATTGGCACTATGTGCATTTGGGGTGGCGGCTGCACGATGACCAATAACATGAGTTTGTTTTCTCCTAGGTTGCATTGCAGGCCCACTTCGAAGCCATATAGAAGTTTGGATCTGCGGGCATTCATTTGTGAAGTGGGCAGCGAGGCATGCTGAGTCCTGGCGAGAAGAAAGACAGCTGGGTTTGCCTTATATGGTAGTACAGTTGAATTGGTTTGGGAAAGGAGGCATGCAGTCGCACAAGCCATTGCCCAAATTGGGGGACTTAATAAAAGAAGCCCATTGCCCCGACATTTTAATTGATGCACCTAGGGGAACATGACCTAGTCAAGATGAAAGGTTTGTCTTTAGTAATAACTGTGAAACAGGACTTGCTAGAAATTAAAACAGTGTGGGTGGGCACAACAGTGGTATTTCCTGAGGTGCTGCCAAGGAGAGTAAGGAGGGGGCCAAACAGGTCAGGGGCAATTGACAAAGCGAGGCGAAAAGGGAACAGGGAGATGTGAAAGTTTTGCAAGGTGCAGGGGTATTTCTTTTTGGAGCACAGCGACATCACATATGAGGCATCCAGGTTTTATTTAGATGATGGGGTGCATCTGTCTATTTATGAGGTGGAATCATACTTGATGCAAATCAGAAGTATGTGAGCGGGGATGCTGCATTTGCCAACAGAAATGTAGAGTTTGTTTCTACACGTGGGGACAGGAGAGCTCTGGGGGAGTTTCTGGTGGCAGGTTTTTTCCATCAGTTTAAAAGGTTCATAATAGAAAGCACGGGTCAATGTTCAAACCCAGTTCAGTTCTGGGGGTAGGGGAAGGGGATTTGTCAAATGAGAGGACAGCAGTGGTGGATGCTTTTTCCAGACTATGACAGTAGTCTGTAGTATTTGGAGACAACATCCCACCCGATGATGGTTCTGGGAGGGTGGGCGAAGCCCTACCCTCCCGCAAATTCTGGCCAGGTGGTAGGGTCCAAGATGGTAGGGCTTAGAGATTGGACCAGGGGTGAGGGGAGAAGCTTACTTAGGGTTCTTGAGGTATGGTTAACGGGGTTTAGGTGCCATTTTTGAATTAGCACGCCTCGGTTGGCAGGGTTAGAGTTAGGTTTGTCCCTCCCACCTAGCCCCATTTTTTGTTTTTTGTTTTTCAGTAGTCTTTGATGAGGTTGGTGCACGAGACAGGGAGGTAGGTTGAGGTTTTTTGTTGCTTTATGAGCAGATTCATGGTGTGGTTTTCTATCAGATTAAAAAGGTTCATAAAAGAAAGCATGTGTCAATGTTCAGACCCAGTACAATTTTGGGGCAGAGGGGAAGGGCATTTGTGGAATCAGAGGACAGTAATGGTGGATGCAAGATGGATGGATGCGGGGAGTTATGAGTGATGGGTGTGAGTGGAGTTTGATTGGTTTGGTTTTAAAAGGGGATTGATTAGGGGAGAGGAAGGGGTTTTTGGTTAGTTAATGAATTGTATAGTGACAAATCTATCCGATGACCTCCTCATTTGTGATTTTACGAAACTATTAGAAGCAGTAAAAAAGGTCCTGTTTTGAAATAAATACCCAAACAAGGCTCCGGTTGGGCGGTAGTTTGGTTGTGCCTCTTAAAAACTCTCCATGAAGCCCTGAAAGAAGCCCCTAGAGACCAAGGGAGGATAAAGCTACTCCGATATGTTTACAAAAAATCCGGGCAACAGAGAGAAAAAGTCCTGAAAGAAGAGACCTGGGAACAATTAGAAAGGCCAGCTCTAACCAATAATAGCCGATATTTATGGAGGGTGGTAAACAAGCCCTATTTTAAGGATGTTAGCGATGGAACTCTGGAATCCCATGTGGGGGAGGACGCCTGAGTGGCTCACTTTGAGACATACTTTGGGTCAGGGGAAACTCGGATGGCTTCAGCGCCTCTGGTCCATTTAGACCTCCTTGTGTTTACTGTTGAGGAAATAATAAAGGGTCTGGAAAGGTGCAGCAGGGCGAAGGACCGAAGCCCATTTTGGGGTCCCAATCGACTTTTTCTCGAAGATCATGTTTTATGGGCCCCTTTATTGCAGAACATATATAATGCTATAGTTCAAGCTAGCCCCCTGACATTGTGGAGCACAAGTGTCACTGTCCCGTTCTATAAAAAGGAAGCCAGAGGTGATCCAGGCAATTATAGGCCCATATCTGTCCTTGATACCACCTCAAAACGAATGGAACAGTTACTATTACATCAGCTGGAAGACTGGGACTGTGTTAAAAATATATTGATCAGGCCCAATGTGGCTTCCAGCGGGGAGGGAGCAAAATCAATCAGTGTTTGAACCTGAGCCTGGTCATTGAGAAATACCCCAGGGCTAAAGGGGAAATAATCTACATGGCCTTTATGGATCTCTCAGCCGCATTTGATTGTATAAACCACAGCAAGCTATGGGAGCTAATGGAGGTCATGGGGGTGGATCCCCAAGTTCCTACATTTATCAGACAGGTCTATTCCCAGAGCATCGCTTCTGTGCGGTATGGAAAGGACGGGGTTTTGCACCCATTCATTACGGATCCTACGGGGGCTTAGGCAAGGATTTGTCCTTGCTCCATTCCTGTTTTCATTATACACGAATGGGGTTGAGGCAGCATTGGCAGGCATGACTCCAGATATCCAGAAGTTTGGGTCTTTAACTCTGACTTTACTTGCCTATGCAGATGACTCTGTCATAGTGGCCAGAACAGGCAGGGCCTTGCATCTAATGATAATGGCTTATGCCTCCTTTACGACTTCACATGACTTAAGGGTTAACAAATAAAAATTGATTATTTTAATAGCAAAACCCACAGGGAGTGGGAAAGTTTGATCTTTCCCCTTAGGGACTCGCAAATTAGTGGTAGTAGATTCCTTACCTGGGAGTCATGTTTGATAAAGGACACACCTTGGCCCATATGGTCAAAAATAGGGTATTAGTGATGGAGAGTAGTATGGTAGCCATTATTAAATTTGTCAAGAAACTGTGAACCAAAACCTATAAAAGCCATAAAGAGCATCTATAAGGCTAAGACAGTTTTGGCAAATACCTATTGAGCAAGGGTGTGGGGCATGTCACAAATTGAACAGTTGCAGACTATAGAGGATACATTTCAAAAGATGCTAATTTCCCTCCCCGCATCATGCTCCAACTTCAATGGCCATGTGCAATTGGACTTCCATTATATTAGCGACTTGATGAAGCTAGCCACTTTAGCTTTACGTCATTCCATTTGGAGGAAGAACAAGCTATTCTTAGCACAAAATATTATAAAGGATTGCTTGAGCAAGATAATGCCCATAAAATAGGATGGCTACATTATGTAAGGTCGACCCTAAGCACTTTGGATTTGGAGGATTTGTACAGAAACCCTAGTGAATGCCTCCAAATATCTAAAAAGTTTTTAAAATATTTTTTTGGGGCTAACTTGGTTCGAAAAAACAAGGAGATAAACAAAGTCAAACCAACAGTGAGGATATATCGAAACCTCCCGATTCTAGCAGTGAATGACTACCACTACCTAGAGGAAATTTAGAACCTACAGAAAAGACTCATCCTAGTACGATTTCGTATGAATCTTTTTTCCACTGATGTTGGGTTATCTAGCGGTGAGAACATAGGTTTGGTGACCTGACCATTTGCCCATGTGATTGAGTCTCGGAACAATGAGATCTCCATTTAATCCATATCTGTGAATTGTATCAAATGGAAAGAGCTAGATACATATTAACGGCTATTGGACTTGGCCCTTTTTGGCTAAAGTTCCCTAAACTTTTTGGTTCCCCCTAGACCTTTTTACTGACATGGTGTCGCCAATTTAGATGCTTTGGGAACTTTGCCACTACTGATCAGTGTCAAAGTGCAAGTGCTCCCTGTGTAAAGGGTAATGGTAATTGGTTGTCCATGATTGGTATGTTGGCCTTACTAGTGAAGTCCCTAGTAAAGTGCACTTTGTGTGCCAGGGCTGGTAATGCAAATGCTACCAGTGGGCCTGCAGCACTAATTGTGCCACCCACATAAGTATCCTTAAAGAGAGAGCTCAGGCCTGCCACTGCAGTACCTGTGCACAGTTTGTTAAATGGCCATGTTGCCCTGACAAATGCACCCACTTGCCAGGCCTTACCATTCCCTTTCTATGACATCAGACACCCCTATGGCAGGTCCAAGGTACCCCCTGGGCAGGGTGCAGTGCATGTGAAAGGTAGGACATGTATTAAGGTGTGTACCAAGTCCTGACAGTGAAATACTCTCCATTTCGTTTTTCACTGTTGAAAGGCCATCTTGCCCACAGGACCAAATTGGGAGGCTGTGTAATATGTTTCCAGCCTATCTTCCCAAAGGCTTAAGATGGATAGGTGAAGTTTAGTGTGCCTGAACTCACAATGTAATAACACATCTTTTTATGAAGGTTGTGTTTGCATTGTGTGTTTAGAAAGCACTCTTTTAAAAGTGGCTGGGTTTTTGTGCTCTACCATTTCTATGTGTCTCTGCCTGGTTGTGGATTGACAGTATGGATTTGAAAGTGATAGGATCTGGAGAATGTCTTGAGTTTAGGGGGGAAGAATAGCCCCTAGAGGTGAAGAGGCCTGGGTTGCTATCATAAAGCAATGGTCCCATCTCCTGCTGAGTGTTTGAGAATCCAGACCTCCCAACTAAGCAATCAATCAAACATTTGTAGAGCGCACTACTCACCCAGGAGGGTCTCAAGGCACTGAGGGGGGTGGGGGTGAGGTTCTTCTACTGCTCAAACAGCCAAGTCTTGAGAAGTCTCATGAAGGTCAGCAGGTCCTAGGTCTGTCGCAGGTCGATGGGGAGGGTGTTCCATGTATTTGCGGTGAGGTGGGAGAAAGATCTGCCGCCGGTGGTCGTTCGGTGTATGCGTGGAACGGCGGTGAGAGTGAGGTCAGCGGAGCAAAGCTGGCGGTTTTGGGTATAGAAGGTGAGTCGTTTGTTGAGGTATGTTGGTCCAGCGTTGAGGAGTGCTTTGTGAACATAGGTGAGGAGCTTTAAGGTGATCCTCTTGTTGACGGGGAGCCAGTGCAGGTCTCTCAGGTGGAAAGTGATGTGGCGGGGGAAGTCAAGGATGAGGCGTGCAGAGGCGTTCTGTATTTATTGAAGTCTTTTCTGTAGTGTGGCCGTGGTTCCAGCATAGAGGGCATTGCAGTAGTCCAGCCTGCTGCCGACGAGGGCCTGGGTGACCGTCCTTCTGGTTCTGGTGGGGATCCATCTGTAGATCTTGCGAAGCATGCGGAGGGTGCGGAAGCAGGAGGTGGAGACGGAGTTGACTTGCTGGGTCATTGATAGTAAATAATCAAGGGAAGAAGGTGTCACTGGCAGAACTGGTTTGAACAGGGATCAGTGCCCCTCTGAACACAAAGACTTGAAAGACATTTAGGGGTATAACTATGAGAGCTATAGCTCCTGAACTTTGGAATGGAGAAATGGATTGATCAAGACTGAAAGGATTGAAACTACTTTGTGGTCAAGAGAAACCACTGCCAAGGACGAAACAGCTGAAGAGACTGATGGAAAGAACTGACCCTTATTGTGTGTTCTGAGGCAGGCCTGCAGATTGCTGCTTTAACCAAGGAGAGGCAAATAGGACTTTGCTGTGTGCTGTGTCCCCCTGCTTGAAAGGACTTTGCTGTGTGCTGTGTCTGGAAGTAACTTATCCCCAAGAGCCCGATGTAAGCTGTCTCCCTGTTGCGGAAACTCAGGAACACAAAAGCTTCCAGGAGAGTCTCAGCGACGCCGTCTGCATGTGCTTTGTGCAGCCTGAGACTCTTATAAGAATTGCCCTGTGATAGTGGCCTCCTGGAGTACAAGCGAGTCTCAGGGACACTGTGTGTGTGTGCTTTTTGCAGCCTGAGCCCTTCATGAGGATTGTCCTGTGATCGTGTGCACCAAAGTCCAAGTGAGTCCCAGTGATGCTGTGTGCGTGTGCTTTGTGCAGCTGAGACCTTTGTGAGGATTGCCTTGTTATCATACACACCCGGAGTTTAAGTGAGTGTCAGCGACGTTGTGTGCGAGGGCTTCATGCAGCCTGAGACCTTCGTGAGGAGTGCCCTGTGATTGTACACAACCAAAGCTCAAGGGAGTCTCAGCAACACTGTGTGCGTGTGCCCGGTTGCAGCCTGAGATCTTCGTAGCAACAGCAGGCCAGACCGGCAGCCCCAGAGCAGCTGAGCCGCCGGCCCCAGCCCGCCGTTTCCAGAGAGGGACCTTGAACCAACTCCGTCGAGGGAGGGCCCGAGTTCCGGTGCCCGGAATCCACAAACTTGCTACGGCTGCCCAAGACGCGGGAAGAGAAGAAGAGAGCGAGGTTGCACCCCCCAGGTAACATGTGTCACCACATGGGGTGGGGTGCGGGCTCGGAGAGAGAAGCTCTCTGACTCTCCCATTCCTGCAGCGCGAGCCTCTGCATCGGCTCGTATTGCGGCCCATACTTGGCAGTACCGGAGCCGGAGTGCGGAGTTGCACTTTTCTTTATACCATACCCGTCTGGGGGCATCTGTTGACAGAAGCTGACCGCGAGTCAGTACGAGTGGCAGAGAGACCACCTAAGGCACCGTGATCGGTGCTGGTGTGTATTACGCATTGCATTATTTCTGCATTACAAACTACCTGATTGTCGTATTACGCATTGCATTTGTTTCTGCATTACGAACTACCTGATTAGTGTATTACGCATTGCACTATTTCTGCATTATGAACTACCCGATTGTTGCATTACGCATTGCATTATTTATGCTTTACGAACTGCCTGATTGTTGCATTATGCATTGCACTATTTTTGCATAACGAACTACCTGATTGTCGCATTATGCATTGTCTTAGGTTGCATAACAAACTACCTGATTGTTGCTTTACGCATTGCATTATTTTGGCATTACGAACTGCTTGATTGTTGCACAACGAACTGCGTTATTTTTGCATTGCAAAGTGCCTGATTTTTACATTACGAACTGCATAGTTTTGTATTAGGACTTCAGTGAATCATTTAGAATTGCTCATTAATATCACCGGAACTTACAAGGGCTGGCTGGCCTAACAACCAGCCCGGAGGAATATTACCAATACGCATATGTTTGATTTATATTGTGTGGTTTCATCATATATCTTTTTATATAAATGTATACTTGTTTTTATGAAACTCGTGTGGAATCCATTTGTGGTACCATCATTGGGTTACTGAGAGCGTGGTTGCACATACTTAACACACTTGCCTTGAAGATAAGACTGGCTGCTCGTGCCAAGCTACCGATGGGGTGAGCGGGAGCTATCTAAGAAGGTGTCCTTCCTATCCCTGATGTGGAAGCAAGGGTCCCTATTTGGCCTAAGGTGCCTCCCTCAGTCAACTAGAGACCTCCAGGTCTAATACCGGCCCTGAGACAATACAACTTCAGACAATGTACAGTAGCTCTCAGATTTCTTAAAACACTCAGTAACTCTTTTATTTGCTTTGTAGTAGCCATGTTCCTTTTGGCTTGTATAAAGAAAAGGAACATCTTTAGCCATATAAAGTAATATTGAGATGTACTTTGAATTATATGTTTTTTAAACGGTACTTTTTGATGATTTTTATGTTTTTATTATGGTTGTATTGTGCGTTTATGATCTTTGTTTTGCTTAAGATCGAATAAAGCTTTATGATGATGGAATTGTATAGTGAGTCCAAGGCAATGAGTAGCCTGTACTTTGTAGAGCCAGGTTAATTGGGTTTTTATTGTCGTTTTGTGCACCTTTTTCATTAAAGCAACCTTTTTCCATACCATGACAGTAGTCTAGTTATTGGAGAAGCCATCCCGCCCGATTAAGACTGATATGCTTTTGGCACTTTTTCACTGCGAGGACATGCTTTTGTTAATATATGGTAAGGTATACTTTAAGCACAAGGCCTCAAGAGAATCAGGGCACACTTAGGAGTAACTTACATTGTGAACAAAACTATGCTTGCTACATGGCAAAGTAACTTTATCTGCCAGGTGTTATAGCACTGATTTTAAATTGCAGTTCGTCGTGACACAGTATTGTCCTCTGGACCAACATATTTTAGGAATACATGTGGGTTTTATTACTATATACAGCTACCAATACATGATACTTTACTTCAACACTACTGGTTAATTTACTAAGCCAACGTACCATAGTGGAAAGTTAATTAGCCGATTGGGTATAACACATTTTATAATACATGTTTAGGGGAAAATCGTCCAAGCTGTGACACTGAATGGCAGTGTAATAGCACAACGAGTTCTAATAACAGCAAAAAAAAGCCCATAAAAAGGTGAAAAATCTGGGGAGACAACGCAGAGACGAAAAGAGTACTGCCATATTTGCCTTCTAGTCATACTCTATTTTATATCAACCATTATCTATTCAGATTGTAAATGTAATTCGGTGCTCCTCTATGACAATTAGTAGGTACAATATTAATAATTTATAGTTGCAAGTCATACATACATAATTGAGCAGTTTATTATAATAGCAAACCAGATTCTAAAAAAATGAAGCCCCACAATAATGTAAACAATGCCATAAAATTGAAGATAATTGCATCTTAATTAAACTCCAGCAGAGCCGACGCAACAATACTCCAGAAACATATTTGAAATACTGAGAAAAATCTGACGTGAATGAGGATAGGACTACATATTTCATATACTGCAAATTTCAGAGCAGGTGCTGCAAACATTCCGAATTCGCAAAACTCTTCTGGAAGTTCCAGCATTACGTACACTAGCACCTACGAGGGCTAACAAACCTGTGAATGCCAATTTACGAACCGTTTTGTGAATCAAATTCTTAAGTGGTAGAATTTCTTACAAACAACAAAATACATTGTACAAAGGAGAATGTATGACCGGAGTAAAGAATATCCTCTTTTTGGATGCAGTTTTGCGTGGTATGCTTCTTAAAGGAAAAAGCATTAGCAAAGCAAACAGTTCTAACTTTAACATGCTAACAAATGCAAACACACTGGCATACACAAAAGAGCACAAGCTATTTGCGCCATCTCTCTCTGAATCCTGCCTCTTTCCGTACCTCCTTATGCTTGTGGCGCGGTATTATTATCCCAAGCAAACATGGCATGTGGCTGTAACATTCTAACCTCAGAGAATACAAAAACAGCATGGGTGGTCTGCATTTGACATCGTGACTGCAAAGTTTCAGCACATGAGATGCACCTCCCAATTAGCAATGCCATTGGCTTATTACCTGTGCCTGCAAGTATTTAGGACAAGGATGGCTACACAAATTGGCATTTCGTTAATAATAATAATAATAATACTGAGGTTTATAAAGCACAACAGCTACCTCAACAACAGAGTTGTCCCAGCGCTCAAGTAGCCAGCATGCAGGGTAGTTTCGGAATCTGGGGGCAGAATAAGCAGGACTCTGTATTTGCATGGCAGAGGAACCCAGGCAAGGCATTCCACATTTAAGCTGTTCTAGCGGAGAATGCCCTACCACCCAGCCGGGCTTTCGCAAAGCGGGGGACACAGAGCAGGTTCTGAGTGTTTGATCGCAGAGACCGATCTTGCTTTTAACAGCAGAGTCTTAGTTTAAGATAGCTAGGACATTTTCCCTTCAGTGCGCGGTAGGCCAGGGTCAAGACCTTGAATTCTATTCTTTTTCTACTGGGAGCCAATGTAGATCCTGTAGGTGTGGCGAGACATGATGCCGAAAGAAAATACGTTTAATCAGTCTCACCACCGCATTCTTCACCACCTGCAAACATCTAATTGCATATTTGGGCAGGCCGAAATATAAGGCATTCACGTAGTCCAGTGTGGATGTTACAGTGGCATGGACTACAGATTTACGGCAATCTTCTGGAAGCAAGTGTAAGAATTTACAAAGGTTTTTTAATTTGCTAAAGTAACCAGCGGACACCTGTTGAATTTGGGCCGAGAAGGAAAGGTCGGCATCCAATCTCACACCCAGATTTTTGTTGCTAGAGCTGGGGGAGGGCGGAGGTCCCATTTCTGAAGGCCACCACAGATCTGGCGCAGGCACTGGCCCTTTCCCAAAAAACAACACCTCTGTTTTTCCCGCATTAAGTTTTAGTTTATTTACGTTCATCCAGAGGGTGATGTTACACAAACATCCTTTAAAATTCTTAAAATTCTCTGCCATCTGCTCCTGATAAGAAAAATCCAACTGGGTGTCGTCAGTGTAAGAAATTGCCTTAACACCCCAGTTGTCAATTAAAGAGAATAGAGGAGCTAAGTACATATTGAAAAGTAGAGGGCTCAGCGCAGAGCCCTGAGGGACGCCACACCAAAGAGGTTTAGATGTAAATGGTCGTAGGGCGACTTTTTGAGGGCAGCCGTAGAGGTAAGATTGCAACCAGTTCAGCGCCATCCCCCCAAAGCCTATATCTTTTAATCTCTGAACCAGCCGAGCATGATCGACAGTATTGAATGTTGCAGGCAGATCCAGCAGCACCAGTTTTGCTGATGCCCCTGAATTTAACGCCCATCTCACTGATTCTGCCACCTCAAGGAGGGCAGTCTCCATGTCAAAACCCGACCAGAAGCCAGATTGTGTTTCATGCAGAATGGCATTACACTCAATGAAGTTGGTCAGTTGACGCTGAACCAGCTTCTCCAGCATTTTACCCTGAGTGGGCAGTAGAGAGATAGGCCTAAGATTGTTAAGGTCTCCTGGGTCTCCCGTGGGTTTCTTTCTCAAGGAGAGTAGGGTAGCATACTTCCACTTATCGAGAAAGACACCAGTATCAAGGGATGTATTCCAGACATGAGTTAGTGTATCAGTAAGGGAATGGGATATTATTTTCTGGAGTTTAGAGAAGCATGGATCATCTGGGGGCCCTGACGTCCATTTTTGAATTCCCGCCCTTGCATCCTGATGCGAGATTGGTAGGAAATATGAAAACAGAGGAACCTCCACCCGTCTCACATGTGAGTCTGCTTTTTCTGTAGCCTTGGTAATGAAAAGGAATCATATACCTTTAGGATTTTATTTTTTTTAAACTAGAAATGTCTTCACACAGAGCTGGAGAAGGTTGCACTTCGGTCTCTATTGCTTTGGACTTGAAGAAGGTCTGAACTACCTTAAACACTTCTTTACTGGAATGATCTGCCTTGTGGATACAAGAAACAATGTGATTTCTCCTGGCCGTTTTTAATGACATAATCAATCAATCAATCAGTGACACTTATAGAGCGCGCTACATACCCGTAGGGTCTCAAGGCGCTGGGGAGGGGTGGTGCCGCTACTGCTCGAACAGCCAGGTCTTCAGCTTCTTCCTGAAGGAGAGGTGGTCTTGGGTCAGGCGCAGGTCGGACGGGAGGGAGTTCCAGGTCTTGGCGGCCAGGTAGGAGAAGGATCTTCCTCCTGTAGTCGCTCTTCGGATGCGGGGGACAGCGGCGAGGGCGTGGTTAGCTGATCGGAGGTGGCGTTTGGGAGCGTAGAAGTTGACTCGGCTGTTGAGGTAGCTCGGGCCTTGGTCGTGTAGGGCTTTGTGTGCGTGGGTGAGGAGGCGGAAGGTGATTCTCTTGTTGATGGGGAGCCAGTGAAGGCCTCTCAGATGTCCGGAGATGTGGCTGGATCGTGGGATGTCGAGGATGAGTCTGGCTGAGGCGTTTTGGATCCGCTGGAGTCTCTTCTGGAGCTTGGCGGTGGTCCCGGCGTAGAGGGCGTTGCCGTAGTCCAGTCGGCTGGTGACGAGGGCCTGGGTGACGGTCTTCCTGGTCTCTGTGGGGATCCACCAGAAGATCTTCCGTAGCATGCGTAGGATGTTGAAGCACGCCGAGGAGACGCTGTTGACTTGTCTGGTCATGGAGAGGGAGGAGTCCAGGATGAAGCCCAGGTTTCGTGCATGGTCAGTTGGTTTGGGTGCGGTGCCCAGGGCGGGGGGCCACCAGGAGTCGTCCCAGGCGGAGGGTGAAGGGCCCAGGATGAGGACTTCCGTCTTGTCCGAGTTCAGTTTCAGGCGGCTGGTCGTCATCCACTCGGCTACCTCTTTCATCCCTTCGTGCAGGTTGGCTCTGGCGGCGGCGGGGTCGTTGGTCAGGGAGAGGATCAGCTGTGTGTCGTCGGCGTAGGAGATGATGCTGAGGTGGTGTTTGCGTACGATGGCCGCGAGGGGGCTCATGTAGACGTTGAAGAGGGTGGGGCTCAGGGATGATCCTTGGGGGACGCCGCAGATGACTTCGGAGGCCTCTGACTTGTACGGTGGTAGGCGGACTCGCATATGTAAGTTTTTCAAAACATTTTTATAAATTGCGTTAGCCAGGTCACAATAGTCTATCCTCCACAGGCGTTCTAATCTCTTACAATTCCTTTTTTCTTCTTTGAGTGCCTCCGAGAACCATGGGGCCGATGGAGATAGTCTACGAGATAACATCATTTTGGCTGGGGCAATGACCTCTACCGCCGAGGAGATCCATTGATTAATTGCCCACAATCTATATTAGGGTCTGAAGAAAGAGAGGGGAGATTTTTCTGTAAAATTGGACTCAGCGCCGCTGCAGTCAAATTTTTCCAATTTCTCGTCCCAGTCCTGGCTAGCATCTGCAGTTGACTAAACATGACCGAAATGTGTCAATGTGTTTCGGCACCTAGCCCTGTGGGCTAGTTGTCCCAGAGTAGGTCTTTGTATGCAACCTTGCCATACCGCTTAACACTTGACCACAGGAGTGACAACTGTCTGGTAGTCAAGTCATAGCAGGATCCATCTGGTGTAGCTCAGGGCGAATTACATTTTTACAAGACAGCAGCTCATCCCGAGACCGGCAGCACGGCTGGCGCGGCTGTGTCCTCATCTGTTTTTAACAAGCCTGAGGCAGGAAGTGGGGTAGTTGGGGGCGGAGTCGCGTCCCTACGTACAAGTGGCACTAGAGCTATGACGGACCGGGGAGAGTGACGGCAGGTAATTAAAACCCCAAGCAATGTGCAAAAGTGCAAGTTACATCAAAATTATCACACAAGCATTTTAAAAAACAACACGTGGCAAGCGCTACTGGTAAGGTGAAGGAGCTGAACTCTGTTATTAGATGCAAAGGCTGTGTCACAGGCATATATCATAAAGGTCTCAAATGTACTTAATAAATGTGATAGAGCAAACACTTGGGTATTGCATTGAATGAGCAGTGTAAAAGGAAAGCATGAACTGAGAGCTATTAGTTATTACTGAACTACTTAGCACAATTGCTAAATTGATAAAGAACCCTAAATATATGCAGTATAGCTAGAGTTGGATGTTCTAATTTTGTTGATTCCTGTACAACTGCTGACTAAAATGACAACATCCCACATTTCTGCCATTACTCTTTTCTTCTCACTTTAAAATCTTGATTATAAGTGGTGTGTATTTAGATGTGTATGTGTTACAGAGGAGGATTATATAACTCAAAACAGCATCCTGTATTATCCAAATATACACATTTCATTTCCTAGGATGTCACATATTTCACTATCACTCAACTGCTATACATACTGAAGTAAGGGAGAAAAGAGTGAAGGAGGGCAGAAAGGGAGACTGGGGACAGTCCTACATTGCTCTGTTTCATACATTAGTCATTCTTGTAAAACCATCACCCAATACTTGCTTCATTTCACATTCAGCTACTTTCAAGTTTAATCACTAATTCTATTTGAGAAATGTACCTCATCTTAAATCTCCACTCTGTAATCATGGGGACATAAAGTTGAATTTGGTATGTTTTCTGTGAATATTCGTTAATACAATATTCATTGTCCAAGGAACTACAAACTAAAACATTTAACTGTTTATCCCACCTCTCCATACCTGAGTAGGTTTCCCTATAATAATAATCTCACAGTACATGATCCCCTCATTTCTCTATGTTGGCTACTTTTTGAACACTTATGTATGTCATATTGAAAACCTTCTATTGTTTAGAAATATTTTCTCTGTTAGGTGCCTGTTCCCAGGTTGACACGTAAGCCCAACGGGGGTCTTGAGTTGCTTACATTAGGAATTAATACTGACAGAAATCTTAGGTCTGTTCTTTAGGACCCAATTATGTATTTATTAGTATAGGCTACTCTAAGTCAGATTTCTAGTACCACCAGTTTACATGTAAAATGTATTGAAATGTGAGCCCTGTTCTCCACTTCCGCCTCCCACAATTCTTCAAATTTTTCTATTCTAGAGAACTTACTCTTCTTTAAGGGGTTCCAAAAGATACACCCACATCCCAACTTGGAAGGCGTCACATTGTGTTGCCGTGAATACATCGACATTTCTGCATCATCTGTGTCTAGCTTCCAATCTACTATAAATTTCATCTGGGATTTGATGAATACCTATCAATTTAAGTTAATCCCAGACAAAACTGAGCTGATCCTTACTGGCGGGCGGGCTAACCCCTGGAATTCCAACTTCTTGCCACCACCACTAGGGAGCCCCCCCCCCTCCCAGCCAGCTCGGTAAAAAGTCTGGGAATCGTTATCAGCCATGATTTAACCATGAAGGCTCAGATTTGCTCAGTGGTTGCTGCGTGTTTTTTCCATCTCCGCAGAATTCAGAAAATCAGCAGATTTCTTTCCACCTCAGCTCTGACCCTAGTGGTTCTTGCCCTGGTCTTTTCGCGCATTGACTACTCTAACTCTATGTATACTGGCATACCGGCCTACTAGTTACATCGGCTGCAACTGTTGTATAGCATTTTAGGACCCTAGTGAAATTTCTCGATTCATGCCCTTATATAGGTATAATTCACCTTGTCCTTGTCCTTATATAGGCATAGAAATCATAACCATATTTAGACATAGCCCATGCAGTCCAATTAAAAGGCATGAATACTTCCACTAGTTCCGAAAAACCACAACGATTTCTTGGAAAACTCGCCTTCAGCAGTTAGGGACTTTCCCTTGCTTGAATATTGATTTGTCAAAGAACTCATGATGACGTTATTATGCCCAACTTTACGTCAAACTCGGCACCGTCAAGGTATAAATATGCCCACACTTGCCCCAGCAAACACACTGTGGTTTGGAGCAGTTTGACTATCTACTTGCCCGACGCAGCTTGCTACAGCAAGTGCCGAAGGAAGCCGACCCACCAGCTGACGCACTGAGAGAGACGCTGGCTTTTCTCTTGCAGAGAAATCCGATTCCAGTGTTTCCAAGCTCCCCTTTCGGGGTGTTGGGAAATCGAGTCCTGAGACAGAGAGATACCAGACCTCCTTCATTCTAAACCAAGGTACAGAGCTGATTAGACCCTAAGAGAAATCTAGGATAGATTCTTGGCAAAGTATACTAAACTTATACTACACCTCACTTACTTCTTCCCTCGTACTAGACTTAGGTTAGGTACATCGGGGTAGGCGTATTTTAGAAGCACCAGTTGAGTACGTTTTAGTATTTTTTTATTAATGTATGTATTTTATGGCTTAGAAACCATACCATGATTTTACAGTATTATTTTATAATACTCTTCTTGCTGTACGCATTATACTTTATAGCCAGTATTACAACTGTAGCAGTTCATTTCTTCTGCATGAGGAAGAAGGTTGTTCAATACATACTTTTATTAAAAAAAACGCCCATCTCTCTATTTCTCTGTACTTTGATGAAACGAAGCATGCACGATTGACTGAGTAAAATATCTGTCTATTGTTTCCCCGACTCTGAAGATAAGTTTTTTATCTTGGGGAAACAAAGTTGTCATGTTTATGCGGTTGTCAGAAACTAATCCCTTCTTGTTTATTCAAGAAAGTTTCTAGTGACCTCTGAGCTAGCTGGCACTCACAATTAAGTCTAATATATTCGATAGAAACCTAGTAGACTAAGTCCTACGTCAAATCTATAGGATATATTATTCCAATGCGCAGAGCCTATTGGGAATATAGGAACTACACTACATGGCGCCCAGCATTTGGTAAGGCCCTAATTTAATGCTAGATACTAGAGTAACTCAGTCGTGCTTTTCACAGAAACCCCTTTTCCTGTAAAAATACTCCAATAGACATCTGGAGTGGGTAAAAGGATAAAATATCCGCCAATACTGAGTAGGACGAAAATCCTATGTATTTGTTTTTGGTTTGTTCAACTTTGAAGGATACAGTGTTCCAAAATATTGTGCACCTTAACTTTGTTTCCTTGAAACTTGCTCTGCAAACTTTCAGTCAACAAAATGTCAGATAGCGACACCGAGAACTGTGGCAATAACGCAACCGGTAGAGCTGCAGCTTGACCGGGTTTAAACATTACAGTTTTCCAAGAAACCGATGCAGATGCTATAATCATCCTGGAAAACTTAAGGAAAACCATCGCTATAAAGCTTATACAAAATGGCCTATCATCCAGAGGTGGTAGGGTGATATTTGTTATGGAGGCACATGAATATGGGCAGACAGAGGTATTCTATTCATGGATTATCTTCCCAGAAGCAAATCCAACAACACATGTGTTCCACTTCTACAAGATAGAGGAACCTCCAGCGGAATACACTCCTTTCGAGGACATTGAAATTCCATTAACATACCAAGAGCATGCGCTCTGGTTTAAAGGTGCCCTACAACATCAAAATCACATTACCAGGCTCAGCCCACCAGGTAGACTAGGAGCAACTTGGCCGGTACTAGCCAGCTATACACCACAGCCTGACATTGAAAGAATGACAGATGTAGAACTATTAGCTCAGCTAAAACAATTATTTAAAATACATAGACAAATGGTTCAATATGTCATGCAGACTCTAACAGTCCAACCTGCTATAAGGATTCCACAGCACAACCCTCATCAGGGGAACACAAAGAAAATTACACCACAGACTATACAATCGATCATTGATAAATTACCAGAAAAAAGGGAACAAATTCCATTCTAGGTAGCTCAAAAAATTACTCAAATCGAGGCAGCCTTTCCTGATAGTACACCTCATGAGAAACAAAGGATTCCAACAATCTGTCTACCAATGGGGATCGCACCACACCTGGAGGACTGTGACCCTCGGGGTACAGTCTTTGCTGCAATCTACACAAAAACACATGGTGTTCCATCTATGGCAGTAATACCAGACGTCCTGAAACAGATTCAAAATGAATACGGGGCAGAGCCTGCTTTAAATCTCGGTATGAAGTTACTGAAGGATTTCAGTCTCAGCTATAATATTAGCTAATATTAAAGGTGAAGCAGCATCCGTGGCGATCCACCAAAATCTAAAAGAACTTGATGTAACTAAGCAACAGTATGAACTGGCCAGAATAATAGAAAAATCTAATGAAGAACTAGGTAGAGATAGTTTGGGTGGGAAACCAGTAAAACCCCAATTAACAGAAAATCCTGACAAGGTTTTTATTAAAAACACTCTCACTACTCTTAAAAAGAAGTGGGAAAACACTAAACAGACACTTCCTAAAGAGAAGCGTTCTCAATCCAGAGGTAGGTCTCCTCAAAAGGAGCCTTCTGAAAAGAGTTATAACCTCAGAAACAGGGATAATTTGAGGAAACCTGATAGATATCAAGATAGTGATACACGTTCCTCTCATACCTTTCAGACTTCCTCACAGAAATCGGAAAGAAGAGGACGATCAGAACACAAGGAAGAACGCGTGAAGTCCAGAGACAATCAACACGTTCCAAAAAATAAGAAAACTCAATTCACCAAAAAGAAGGTAGCAGGTCTAAAAATCAGACATGCCGAGGATCTTGAGGACACACTCAAGAACAGGGAGTGGGCCCAGACAATGCTGGACAGAGCAGCAGAAGTTACCATAGCTCGCAAGACCCTGAAGGATCATCTGGAGACAGTGGACTTAAATGAATATATTCAAGTTGAAACTGCCGATACCAGGGTTAGTGAACCCCATATATTTTATGAAGTAACGCTCAGGATAGAGGGGGCATAACTAAAAAATAAGAGCACTCTTTTGGGAGAAACTCTCAAAGGGTTATGACATTCTTCTAGCTGAACAAGACTGGCCACCTGAATTTGTCAGGGAGGGGCCCACATGGCGAAGACATCATTATCCCAGCCTTCTCAA
This sequence comes from Lissotriton vulgaris, assembly GCF_964263255.1. Classification (NCBI taxonomy): domain Eukaryota; kingdom Metazoa; phylum Chordata; class Amphibia; order Caudata; family Salamandridae; genus Lissotriton; species Lissotriton vulgaris. The sequence goes on along the minus strand of NC_141693.1, from coordinate 1,114,392,928 downwards.
ATCATATTCCTATACATAAAAAATACACCTATGCCCGAAAATGGGCAGTAGCCCAGGCACCAGCATTATATAAAAATAATGTGGGATGGGATGAGGATTCTCCTCACCAAAAGATCCAGTTAAAAAATCAACCAACTGCTCAGAGGCAGTATCCATTAAGCAAGAAGCTAAAAAACAGGTCAGGGAGATCTTAGATCAACTTGAATACCAAGGGGTGATTGAAACATGCACCTCCTCCATGAACAATCCTTTGTTTCCTGTCTCCAAACCAGACAATACATTTTGTCTAGTTTAGGACTTCAGACATTTAAATTCTTGTTGCAAAACCTTTGCAGTACAAAATGCACACAGTGCAGCACTGATGAATAACATTGTGCGAAACAACAACTACATTACATATTTCTAATGGTTTCTTCTGTCAAAACATTGCACCTGAAAGCAGGTACTTGACTGCTTTCTCAATTATGGGGCCACAGGGTCACTTCTGTTGTCTCCCCCAGGGATTCAGGAATAAGCATGGGCGAAATTTGCGAATTCGCGTTCCGCGAATTTGCGGATTTCCCCGCAAAATCGCAAATTAAATCCCAAATTCGCAAATTTTCCCACGAAATTGCGGATTGTTTTGTGATTTGCCCTGGAGTACTTTCTACTGTCTAATCCAGTAAGTGCTCCCTCATTGGATAAATCTATAGTGCTTTTACTACACTGCAGCTGCGTAAAGGGCCAGAAGACGTGTCTCCAGTGACCATGTGTGCCTGTAACACAGGCACAGGCACACATGGTGGCTGGAGACACATCTTCTGGCCCTTTACACAGCTACAGTGTAGTGAAAGCACTATGGGTCAGATTTACAAGCCGCTTGCGCCTCTTTTGTGCTGCAGTTGCGTCACTTTTTTGACGCAGCAGCAACACAAAAGATGCACCATGGTGCTGGGTATTAACAATGTGACGCATCTGAGAGATGCATCACGCTGTAAAGCCCTGCGCCATCAGGAGGCGTTCTGGCGCAAAGGAGGGCGTTGCTGTGCAGGAATGCCTCCTGAAAGTGGCTGAGTGAAATCAACAAGATTTCACTCAGTCACTTTTAGGCCAATGCTGCGTCAAAATCCTGCGCTTGCTTGAAGCAGGTGCAAGGCTTGACGCAGCATTGGGGAGATAGGGCTCCCCAGAGCATTGCTGGAGCTGCATCCCACTTGCGACGCAGCTCCAGCAATGCGCTGCTTTTACGGCACAGATGCATGACGCATTTGTGCCGTTTTTGCCACATGGTGCGCCGCATTTTAAATTCAGCGGGCCATGGGTGGCGGAGAAACGGCGAAAATAACTGGCGCATCCCTGGGGATGCGCCAGTTATTGTAAATCTGCCCCTATACATTTAGCCAACGAGGGAGCACTTACTGATTAGACAGTAGAAAGTACTCCAGTTGAGTAGAGGTATTGCACAAAATGGTGGCATCTTCGTGGACAAACACGCAGAGCGGGATTCATTCTGCCCACTGTTAAACTCGTTTTTTGTGCCCTTCTGCCCTCTGTTAGACTCGTTTTTCCCTTGTTTTTCTGCCCTTCTGCCCTCTTTTAGACTCGTTTTCCCTTGTTTTTCTGCCCTTCTGCCTCCTGTTAGACTTGTTTTTTGTGCCCTTCTGCCCTCTGTTATTCCCTTATTTTTCTGCCCTTCTGCCTTCTTTTAGACTCGTTTTTTGTGCCCTTCTGCCCTCTGTTAGACTTGTTTTTGTGCCTTTCTGCCGCCTGTTAGACTCGTTTTATGTGCCCTTCTGCCCTCTGTTAGACTCGTTTTTCCCTTGTTTTTCTGCCCTTCTGTCCGCTGTTAGACTCGTTTTTGTGCCTTTCTGCCCACTGTTAGGACTCGTTTTTTGTGCCCTTCTGCCCTCTGGTAGACTCAGTTTCCCTTGTTTTTCAGCCCTTCTGTCCTCTGTTAGACTGTTTTTTGTGCCCTTCTGCCCTCTGTTAGACTCGTTTTTCCCTTGTTTTTCTGCCCTTCTGCCCTTTGTTAGACTGCTTTTTGTGCCTTTCTGCCCTCTGCATCACCACATCATCACTCAGCGATACCCCAGCAACACTCAGCACCACCAAATTATCACTCAGCACCACCACAGCACCACTCAGCACCACCACAGCATCACTCAGCACCACCACAGCATCACTCAGCACCACCACAGCACCACTCATCACCACCACAGCATCACTCCGCACCACCACAGCACCACTCAGCACCACCACAGCATCACTCAGCGCCACCACAGAATCACTCAGCGCCACCACATTATCACTCAGCACCACCACAGCACCACTCAGCACCACCACAGCATCACTCAGCACCACCACAGCACCACTCAGCACCACCACACCACCACAGCATCACTCAGCACCACCACATTATCACTCAGCACCACCACAGCACCACTCAGCACCACCACAGCATCACTCAGCACCACCACAGCATCACTCAGCACCATCCCAGTATCACTCAGCACCACCACAGCACCACCCAGCACCACCACAGCATCACTCAGCACCACCACAGCACCACTCAGGACCACCACAGCATCACTCAGCACCACCACAGAATCACTCAGCGCCACCACATTATCACTCAGCACCACCACAGCACCACTCAGCACCACCACAGCATCACTCAGCACCACCACAGCACCACTCAGCACCACCACAGCATCACTCAGCAGCATCACATTATCACTCAGCACCACCACAGCACCACTCAGCACCACCATAGCATCACTCAGCACCACCACAGCATCACTCAGCACCACCACAGCACCACTCAGCACCACCCCAGCATCACTCAGCACCATCCCAGTATCACTCAGCACCACCACAGCACCACTCAGCATCACCACAGCACCATTCAGCACCACCACAGCACCACTCAGCGCCACCCCAGCATCAATCTGCACAACCATTCAACAACAACTGGTTCATGTTTCAAGCTTTATTACAAATGTCACAAAAAGATGTTAATATTTCACTTCTTTTCTTGGGTTTTCATCACAATAAAATACACTGAACATAATCTTCACAAAAGTTATTTACCAAAAGTTTAAGCTATTGCCATTATAAATTAAAATCACTTTTATTTAAGTATTAATTATTTAAAAAAATTAAAAGCCATTGTAATTTGTAATATCAATACATCTAAGTCACGTAAATACAAAACATGTTGCATTACAAATGCTATAGGTGTCACATTTGTGAAAGTTATAACTATTGGCATTGTAAATGACAAAGCTATTAATTTAGCTATTTTCAAAACCAACACATAAATAAAAAAAATTGTCATTTAGAAGACCAATAGCTCAAACTTTCCTAATGCGAGACCTATTACATTGCAAATGCTTGTTTTTATAACTGTCAGTGCTTCCTGTTGAGGTTTAATTTTCGTGACGGGCGCCTCATTGCCTACTTTAAACTATTCTCTGACCCTGCTTCAAGGGTCAGAGCAGGGTCAGAGAATAGTTGCAAGTAGGCAACGAGGCCTACTTTGTAACCCTTTTGTAAAAGGTTACAAAAAAATTAGCTTCAACGTTTGCACCTGCTGCTGTAACACTGTAAGTGCTTGGCTGAAAATCCGTCCCCGCTGATTCGCAGATTTTACCGCGATTTCGCGAGATTCGGGGATCGCAAAAATCCGCAAAATCCGCGAGCGGAACGAATTTTCAGCCCATACAAACGTATGATGATAAGGCATTATCTTATGTTGATGACATCTATCTAACAGATGATGACTTGGATAGGCACTTGAACAGAGTGAACACCATAATACTTGGCTTCGCATCTGAAGGGAATAAATTTAACTTAAAAAAATCAAGAATTGCCCACCTCAACGTCCTTTTTGTAGGATATGAATTATCAAGTGAAGGCAAAAGCCTGGCAGCAAACTTTTTATAAAATGTGCGTTGCTCTAACATCCAAAAACGCTGAAAAACTTACAGTCAATTCTAGGTTTCCTGAATTGTGGACAAACTTACATTCTAAATTACGCAGAAAGGGTTAAACCTCTCTACGAACTAATCAAACCTGACTTCAAATCAACTAATTGGACTCAAAAACACACAGAAATTTTGCGTTCAGTGCAAACAGACAAGTTAGCAACAACCCATTTACAGACACGCGTAAACGTACACAACCTTGTAATCCGAATCATCCCAGGAAGATGCGGATTCACGTACTTAACATTTAATGAAGGTTAAAAGGTACCAATAGCTTATAAGTTACACTTATACACACAAGCTGAAATGAAATTCACTTCAACAGAAAAAATTCTGACAGCGGTTCAAACTGCAGTAGCAAAAGAGGCTGTGCCTGCCTGCCACAATGCTGGCTCCCCCTCCTGCTGGGTGGCTGACGACTCTGCCCCTCACTCTAAAAGGAAGGAAGAAGCCAGGAAACCAAAGTACTCCAGCAACACCCAGAACTGGTTTAGACCGGGCTCAGGGCCCACTTGCACAAAGACTTCACAGACTTTTAAGAGTATAAGAGAAGGACCCTGACAATAGATTTTTAGATTCTACCATCAAGAGGAACCTCTGCCAGAAGAAGAACCACTGAAGAAACTAAGGAAGACTACCCTTGCTGTGTGCTCTGGGGCTGACCTGTTTTGCTGCTCAACTGAAGGAGAGAAGAAGGGGACTTTGCTGTGTGCTGTGACCCCTGCCTGCTTGACCACAAGACTTTGCTATGTGCTATGTCTGCCAAAGAATCTCCAAGGGCCTGAGTAGAGCTAGCCTCCTGTCCTGGAACCCAGGGTCAAAAGGTTCCCCAGAAACTACCAAACGCTGTGAAGATCGTGCTGTGTTTACTCTCAGTGCGTGCTACTAACTGCTGGCCGTGTGTGGAGATCGCTGTGCTCATCGGCACAGATCTGCAAGGGACCGAAGGATCGTGGTGCCTTCTTGCGTGAGAAATCAACCCCAAGATCGTGTGGCCTCGTGGGTGATCTACCGACCACTTGCACCCCAGAGCGGACCTTGCAGCTAATCACCGTCGCTGCCCGGGCTCAAGATCATCCCAAGAACACCGACCCCGGTGCGGAGCAGCGGCCGAGGAAACGAAGGGGCGGCGCTCTGATTGGCTGGCCTAGAGAGAAGCTTCCTGAGACACCGTGCTGTTATCGGCGGGCTGCAGGAGGCTCGTCCAGTTCGCCACAAGGTGATTGGGCCGCAGAAGGAAGCCGCGACGTCACGAGGGGCTCATCCCGGAAGCCGCACTGCCATTGGCTGACTCCACGGAATCTGTGCCATCACGAGGGGCTCATCCCGAGAGCCGCGAGAGGAAGGACAACGCCAGGAGCCGTCGCCCGTTCATCCCCGAAGGAGCCGTGTGTATCAACCACCCCCGGCCCGCTGTCCTTGCAACCCCCAAGGTAATCAGGCTCCCTGCCGCTCGTAGGATTGTCGAGAGCGGGCGGAGAGCTAGCGGGACTGGCAGGGGCCGCGGGAAGGTCTTTCCTCCGTGGAGAGACCACCGAGTGCGCACGTTACCGGCGCCCCATTGGAATAGCGCTAGAGGTGGTGTTGAGTTATATTTTTAGCATTCACAGCCGCAATTGAAATTCTTCCCCTACCAAATACTTTTAAAGACTGAGACTGAACTGCGATATTCCAAGTACCGTCCTACACCAAGTGTCAATATAAAGAAGAGATAAGCGATTTGTGTGTATTACATTACCTTTCGTGAACTGCCTAAAACTAGATAAAGTTATATTTTTTTATATACTTACCTGTGTGGTGTCAGTTTGTGGTGTATACTGAAGTTATTGTGTGTGTTAAGTGCAACTACCTTACACATTGCCTTGGGGATAAGCCTGTCTGCTCGTGCCAAGCTACCTAGGGGGTGAGCAGGGGTTATCTACAGTGTGCATCTCTCTACCCTGACTAGAAGAAGGGGTCCCTATTTGGTCAATGGTACTTACCTCTGCCAACTAGAGACCCCCGGTTCTAACAGGATGTATAACTTATACAGACGGATCAGCACAGCCCGCAATTGGGGGTACACAAGCTTATATTGCTGTGTGTGCGATTGTTAAAGGTGGCTGGCACGATGGTAAATTCCGACCTAAAGTCACAAAAACTCAATCTCTAGGAGATTGTACAGCTCAGCGAGCTGAACTATAGGCTTTAAAGATGGCGCTTGAAAAAACCGATCGCAAATTCCCCACACTCATAGTGTGCGATTCGTATTACTGTGTCCAATCTTGCAATGAATACTTGCAGAACTGGGTTCAAAACGGTTTCAAAGATGCAAAAGGTGGCACAATCAAGCATAAGTTGCTTTGGGAACAAGTAGTTCTATTACAGAAAGAACTACAAAAGACTCACGGGATTCATACACTGACTCATCAGTGTAATGGCGTTCACGTTGCAGGGAATTCATTGGCTGATTAAGTCGCGAAGGCAGCTGTGCAAACGGCTTCCGTAGCTCTAAGCACTCGTTCAAAAACAAAAATAGATGGCGAAACAATGCCAGTTGTCAATGCCACAAGCAAAGGCAGAGGTGCAGCGTTACCTCTAAACTATCCACTCGAATATGCATACATAATTGATGCAAACTCTATTCCTTTTGCTCGAATCCCTGGGGAGGGGGATAGGGTGATTACAAACAGGAAATGTAGAGGTGCTTTGATACAAGAAGCACATATGGGAGAGGGTCTGATACATCAAGGGATCTCAAAATCTCTACTAGAATTAAAAGAGACGTACTGGTGGCCAGGGATGAATGCCCACGAATTTGCAATTAATTGCGATGTCTGCTACAGAGATCACAGCATATAATACCGCCAGATACCTGACTACCGTATAGCCAGCCCAGTACAGACACCATTGTTAGACAGCACTAGACTTTCTACATGCAGACGTCAATATGGACGAATGCGTTCCCAACATCTATTAGGACAAGATTCATTTGGATGTGGGCGCAGCACTCGGCTGACGCCCGAACTGTTATAAAAGATTTGCACATCTTTTTCGGCACATACGCAATCGGCATGCTACATTCTGATCAGGGTCCTGCGTTTAGCTCTCGAGATTACAAGGAGGCCATGGCAATCTGGGCGTTGCATTGCGGTCCATTCCATCCTGAGGGTAATTCGGTAGTGGAAAGAAAAAACCGGGACATACAGCAATCTATAACAGCGAGGGTATTAGGCTCAGGTGACGGGTGGGTCAAATATCTAATAGGTGCTCAACGTAGTTTAAATAATCTGCCAAGAAATTCTCTGGGTGGAATCACTCCATATGAAATCCTTTTTGGTACTAGAATGATTGTTGAAGACCTTGTTCGTCATACTTCAGTGGTAGAACAAAAACCCTTTAATATCAAAGCCCGTTTGGCTGTTTTGCAGGACTTAAATGAAACATGAAGAAGTCTAAGCAACACATTACAGAAGCCAAAATACCACTGAAGAAAAAACACCTGTCCCAGCAACACCTGTCTGGATTCCAAAGATTGGGGATCTAGCGAGAGAAAAGATTGTGGATAAGAAGGAATTTGGGCCTTCTTACAGAAAACCAGTACCTGTGCTAGCAATTCACGGATCAAGAACAGTGTTACTGCCGCCCCTTGCTAGAAAAAAGGAGAACCAGGTTGTGTCCATCGATCTGGTAAAACCACATCATGTGGCCGATAATAAGTAGTAGGCCCAGTGGACTCCAAAGATGTAGCAGACGACCACATCTTGCTACTATCCAAGAGGTTCAAACTGAGAGACTCATCACCTTTGCAGTGCGAAAAGAAGGACTATGTAACAAAGCCATGGAACTTGTGCCTCTTGAGACCCAAATACCAGTTTGTCAAGACACTCCTGTCTACAATGATATAGCATATGACTATTCTAATATGACAAGGGATCAAGTAGCTCCAGTGATTTCAAGTAATCCTGATGCAATACCAACAATTGACATAACAGCCTCTGACTATTTCATCAACTTTGATACATTTTTTGAGGATCCCAGTGAACCTAAAACAACACCATCAAATAAAACTTTCAAGGAACAAGTAACAGAACTTTTTCACCAATTTGAAAATACATATCTGGTTTCATCATGGGTTGAATTTTGAATTGTGTTAGGTGCACTTTTTCTCCTACTTTTGCTCATTCTTGTTTTAAGTTTGGGAAAGCTAATGGGTGAAAAATATAGTAAAATGGACACAGCAAGTAAGAACATCAACTTGCTCCTGAAGCCACACAATTCATTTCATGGTGAACAAAGAGACCTGTCATCAGTAAACATCACAGCCGTTCCTCTACCTGGTGGTATAGCATGGGACAGAACTGATTATTACATTCATGGTCCTGTAGAGCTGTTGAAGATTCCACACCAATTTAAGGTTTCCTTGAGCGACTTTGTTTCACCCAGCACATTTTCTGATGAATGGGACTTTGAGACTATTAATAACATGATGGCAGACTTAGGAATGTCAGCAAAATTTACAAAACATGAATACTTAGGAGGTTCCTTAGATAATAAACAAATGTATTGTTTTATTCATTTTGGTCATCATTATTTGCACAAATCTGCAAACCCTAGAAATGTTTTTACTTATAATCAATAGGAACATTGTCCAGCATCACCAAAGGGTAGCTCAAAAACATTCTAAGAAAAATGTACATACTTCTCAGGTTCTAATGTCACAAATCCAGAAACATTTTACTTTAAAAATGTTAGTAAGACAGGAATGAAAAGTATGTTGACTAATACTCAGCAAATTTATTCTGCGGCCTTTTATGCTCAATTGTCCACATTAGGTTTTGACTTTTGGGAAGACAACATTGAGAAAAAAACTGTCTGGGGCACAAAAGACTGGCAGGTGCAAGGTTTAGAAGCCTTATACAGAGCCTGCATCATCCCAGAACAAATAATGTTTTTAAATGACACTGTTCAACAGACATCTTGTCTTGGCTTAGCTAAGATAAAAGACTTAAACAAACTGTCCATGCCTAAACCAACACCTGATAGTAATGGAACTACAGATGAGGAGGTAGACATGAAATATATTTTACAACAAAACAGAACGAATCCTGATTGGAAAAAATGGTTAATCTGGCCCACAGACACAAATAACTGTCAAGATAGACTCCTGAACAAGACACAAGGGTTTACAGTAACTAGGCCAGACCCAAGATATGTCCAGAGACAACATCGAGGGATAATAACACCATACAGTCTAGGAAAACTGTGCCTTAAGTGGCTACAAAAATCCACACTACCAGATATTAAACAACACTTAACTTTACTTAAAGATGGCGTTGATTTGAGAGGCTTCTTACAAGGGCCTCGTAAACCAAGTCATAAACGTTTCCTATACACCGGTATATATGCTGCTTATAATGAAGCATGGAAAATAAGGCAAATGGAAACTGCAGAACGAATACGAGAAATTGATCATGTTAATTTAGAGAAAGCTCTCTCTGTGGTTGACAATGGGTTAACGACTCTGTCATCCAGAATTTATTCTTTGGACAGCATTGTATGATCTGCCATAGACATAATGGAGCAGGGCTTGCTCATGTTACAACTTATTTCAATTATGTTCTATAATGCTGCTAGGTTGGGCGTTACAAAACCTTTGTTCAGGCTATGGGCCTTGGCATCTAATCAACATCACGTCATTGTTTACTGGGTTTAACCTTACAGATAAACAAATCTCTTTGGCACAAAGGGGAGCAGACTATATGGTGCTGAGCATAGGAAAACTGGAAAGATTACCATTGACTGTTTCTGAGAAACCAGACGTAGAATGGATAATACATGGCACCATCACGACGCCAGTGACGATTTTCCAGTTTCAGTATTGCTTGAAACACATACCAGCAGGCCTGTATGAAAGGTTGGGTAAAGAATACATAAAATAGACCTGGGATTTACCGTACACACACAAATGTTGGAGTGGGGAAAAGGAGCTATTTCTTAGTGGTAAAAATTGCAAAAGCACACTGAGCGGTACCCTTTTATGTCAGGGTATTAATTTGCATGGAGCTTGCAATGGCCCTTCGACCAATGTATCCTGCCACCTGCAAGGTTCTCCGGCAGTAGTGATAGATCCAATTTTTAGGCAGCTTTCCAGTGGGAGCTACATAATGTTGAATGATCACAGCTGTTGTGGAATGATGCCATGAATAGCCTATCTCGTTAGTGTGTCAGCCAGGGTCACTTGTTGTATGCAAGTATTGTTTCCTAAAACTAAGACAGACGGGGCCTTCACTGAACATCTATTCTATACGAATTGATACTTTAAGCAGAATGAAAGCCATTCTTTTACAAAAGACTGTGCCACTGACGTCGTCCAGAGAGACGTATGATCTGCAAGTTGCAAGGTCCTCTGCGGAGATACATGCCCTATTATCAACAAACTACCCCATACATTTCACAGAAATGTTAGGTCGTATCTTAAACATGTCTGATACCAGTGGTATTGTGCATGTATTTAAGACGATTTGTTCGGGACTGTTGGCACGCTTTGAAGCAGTCCTAGGCATTTTTCCAAACTTTGTGCACTCTGTGTTCGACGGCCTGCTTCTGATTTTGGGACTTATAGCAGGGATACTATTCTTGTTCCTTCTGCTCTGATATGGCAAGTCCAGACACCAGCAATACCCAGATTACCATGGAGAACAGTCTTCTGGCAATGCAGTATCGTGAGTGCATAATACAGATTCTTGGCTTGGCTTTTTTGAGAGATCTGAATACCACGTGGTTCCTGTTATTCAAACCAATCTGGCAAGAATGCATCTTACCTGTTCTATGATGCCTGCTTTGTGGAGAGGAATGCATGTTGGATATTTGTCTGACACTTCCATCAGCACTGCCAACGGATGTTGACGCTTTGATTGGTTCGGTAACGGCTCCTGCATTGTGTTGTCCTCAACGGCTAACAATCCTGATGACGGTATTCATTGAGGTCTCACCAGCAATTCCAGATGAGTGTGAGATAAGTGGACCAACATGCACACAGGTACCATCTACTGCGAACATGGCTAATGCGACTGACGCTGATGGCAATGCTTCTCATCTGTGTACAATTGACCTACTTAATGAAGTGGTACAACTTTCACCTACTGTGGTAGACGATTTCTTTGCCAGCTTAGAAGATTTATTGTTTTCTCCTGACACCGCGAATAACTTATGAAATTAACACACAGCGTTCTATCAACTTTAAATTCGGCCTTCATTTTTCAAAACATAGAAAAAAAGAAAAAAAACTTCTAACTTTGGAACTCTATTTTTCTACGATTTGATTAGGTTTTTCCAAATTTGAACTTTGGCACTAAGTAATCTTCTTAAAGTAGAACTATTCTTAGAGAACAAGAATTCTTTAAATACTTCTTAGAAATAATATTGACCTTCCCCACAAACCAAACCAGTTTATATATTCTGCTATGGGATGGTCTCGACTTTTTTTCTGTATTTAAGAGCCATTTCATAAATGACATTTTCATGATTCATTTAGTTAGCATTGCCAAAGTCATACTATATGCTTAAAATGAGATCATTGCTAAGCGTGGGCGTAAAATCTGTTTCGCGGGCGAATTTGCGGATTTTTGACGATTTCTCGATCCGCGAATCGTGCAAATTTACCCAATAATCCGCAAATTCGCAAGCTACGAATTTTGCTTGGTTGCACTTGAAAAATACAATATCGTGCGTGCGGCGTTGACTCTGAGCTTGCAGAGTTATTTTTCTCCCGGTTTTGCGTGTGCTGCACCATTTTCGATCTTGTTGCGTGATCGCGCCAGAGTTTTTCAAACGCAATTACATCATCACAGCTTGCCATCTTGCACGGCGAACTCGAGTACGTCATAAATGCCAGCGACGCCGCGCAGCTGATTTCTGGCGGGAGGTTCGAACAGCTTGCGGTCCCGAAATTGCAAAAATTGCAATTCTGCACCAGAAATCCACCGCAGGAAGCATAAACCTTGTGAAAATGATGATTTTGATCAGAATAACTCCTCAGATTGACATTTGACTGCACTTTTTGGTGCAGGAGTTCATTTTTTGGGGTGGGGTGAGAGGAAGGAAGTGCCTCAGAGTCTCCAACTTCCTGTTCCTGTCCAGCTGGCTCCTCCCAGTGCTTTCTGCATGTACTGGTCACTTTTCATTTGGCTGTTGAGCTGGAAGGATTACTTTCTGTGACTGCTGCTGGATTTGTATTTGAGGACTTTTTGGACTTTGGAGTTTGGATCACTTTTGGACTTGAGATTTTACAAGTAAGTTGGTGTTGTTTGTTTGGAGCATTGCAGTTGAGGCAACAACAGTTCTAAAACTTTTTTCACAACTTTAACAAAATATATATTGTGGTGGGTAGCCACAGCATCCAATAGGCCCAGGGTTAGTCATGGGTGCATGATACAACTGTTTTTGTGATTTTTTTTAACTTAATTCTCATTTATGTCATGGAATTTTAGCTCCCTGTTAAATGTTGATTTTTTTTTAAATTTTGGGTTGCCTGTAAAGCCTCACTAGCCAGTAGGCCCAGGTGTAGTGAGTGGTGCATGGGCCTAGTCTTTCTGTGGGGTGTCTTGAATTTAAACATCATTGAGGGCATAGATGGCATGGGATTGTGGTGATTTTTTTAGTGTTTTTCGACTTTTTGGGGTGTTATTGGGGACTGTCCATGTGGGTGGGGGCCATTTTTGAGGGCCGGTACAGGCAGGGCCTGGCTATGTGCTGGGGGTCAAGGGGCCATTTTGAAGGCAGGCAGTGTGCTCAGGCCTGCACCCAGTTTGCCATGCTTTCAACCATTATGCCCAGGGCTACTCAGTGATGCATGGGCCTAGTCTTTCTCTGGGGTGTCTTGAATTTAAACATCATTGAGGGCATGGATGGCATGGGATTGTGGTGACGTTTATGTGTTTTTCAATTTTTTGGGGTGTTGTTGTGGACTGGCCATGTGGGTGGGGGCCATTTTGAGGGCTGGTACTGGCAGGGCCTGGCCATGTGCTGGGGGTCAAGGGGCCATTTTGAAGGCAGGCAGTGTGCTCAGGCCTGCACCCAGTTTGCCTAGCTTTCATCCATTATGCCAGGGGTACTCAGTGGTGCATGGGCTTAGTCTTTCTCTGGGGTGTCTTGAATTTAAACATTATTGAGGGAATGGATGGCATGGGATTGTGATGATTTTTATGTTTATTTATTTATTTATTTAGAGAGTTTAAATAGCGCGAACATGACCCTTGGGTATCAGAGCGCTTCACATACAGTATACATTCAGTAGAGCTGTTTCAACATAACATATCCTTACACAATAACATATGAATGAGGTAGATAAGTGTAGAATAATAAATGAGTGAGGTAGATAAGTGTAGAGTGGCTTAATTCTATAAAATAGCATTATCTAGAATATATTGAGTGAGGTAGATAAGTGTTGTATAACAACATTTTCAAAATATTATATTCAGTAAGATAGATAAGTGTCGAGCTATATAATAAACATTTTCCGCTGAGATGAGGTACGATCGGCATAAGTCAACAGGAAACTCCTGGCATCTGTGCCGAGATTTATATGGTATAGTCAATATTCCCGTACATCATGTTCAGCATCGGCCACTATTTAAGTATTCTTCATCCCGATTCAAGGAAGTCAATCTCCTCCAGTTTTCGTGGTGACGGCAAGATCATATCTTTCTTAAGTCAGGAACTTACTCATTAGGAAGATCTTAGTTTCCCTTTTGAATGTTATAGTATTTGTAATTTTTCTGATAGTTGGAGGGAGCGAGTTCCATATTCTGGGGGCTGCCCCTGTGAAAGCTCTGTCGTATGTTTTCTTTTTCCTGAATATGGGTGGTTTTAGCATCAGCAGATTGGCGTTCCTTACTGGTCTGCCTCCTCCTGACAGCTCAATCTTCTGGGCCAGGTATCTCGGAGTTTTGTAATGAATAGCTTTGTGGGGGCCATTTTGAAGGCAGGCAGTGTGCTCAGGCCTGCACCCAGTTTGCCTAGCTTTCATCCATTATGCCCAGGTGTACTCAGTGGTGCATGGGCCTAGTCTTTCTCTGGGGTGTCTTGAAATTAAACATCATTGAGGGCATGGGTGGCATGGGATTGTGGTGATTTTTATGTGTTTTTCGATTTTTTTGGGGTGTTGTTGGGGACTGGCCATGTGGGTCGGGCCATTTTGAGGGCTGGTACAGGCAGGGCCTGGTCATGTGCTGGGGGTCAAGGGGCCATTTTGAAGGCAGGCAGTGTGCTCAGGCCTGCACCCAGTTTGCCTAGCTTTCATCCATTATGCCCAGGGGTACTCAGTGGTGCTTGGGCCTAGTCTTTCTCTGGGGTGTCTTAAATTTAAACATCATTGAGGGCATGGATGGCATGGGATTGTGGTGATTTTTATGTGTTTTTCGATTTTTTGGGGTGTTGTTGGGGACTGGCCATGTGGATGGGGGCCATTTTGAGGGCTGGTACAGGCAGGGCCTGGCCTTGTGCTGGGGGTCAAGGGGCCATTTTGAAGAAAGGCAGTGTGCTCAGGCCTGCACCCAGTTTGCCTAGCTTCCATCCATTATGCCAAGGGGTACTCAGTGGTGCATGAGCCTAGACTTTCTCTGGGTGTCTTGAATTTAAACATTATTGAGGGCATGGATGGCATGGGATCGTGGTGATTTTTGAGTGTTTTTTAACTTTTTGGGGTGTATAACTGATGTTCCTCTGGCTTCCATTGTTTTTAGGTGCACAAGAGAACCTCCAGTGCCAGGAAAAAGTCCTGCAGTGGTTGTGCAGCACAACGTCACGTGACGTCACTTGTGGCTACAGACAAGACAACTCTGCAACACGTGCAACTGCGGCCTACTGTTCTGACATCTCAAGAAGATGGCCCCAAAGAAAGTTGGCCATAGAGCCGCAGCGAAATAACTTGCCAGTGCCACTGCCAGTAAGAAGGAGCAGAAGAAGCAAGTGGCACCACCTACCAAGGAGACCGGTGTGCCCACCGACACCTTTTTTGGGAGAAAAAAAAACTACGCCTGCAGCAGCAGCAGTGCCTGCCGGGGACCAAGCTGGAAGCAGCACCTCCTCTTCATTGGGCTCTGTGCCACCACCCCAACTTAGGTCCAAGACCATGAGTGCTGCTGAGGCAGCCACTTTACGTTCTCAATCACAATCGACCAGTGATTTTGGCTCATCACAAGAAAGTACCAACCAATCAACGTCGGGTGTAACTCAGCTGGCAAGTGTTCAACAACCACAGCCGCAATGACAACCACAAGTGCAACTAGTACAAGTGCAAGTACATGGGCAAGGAGAGGCGCAAGTACATGGGCAAGGAGAGGCGCAAGTACATGCACATGGGGAGGCGCAAGTAGAGGTGCATGAAGAGGTGCAAGTAGAGGTTCATGGACTGGCACAACTGCCTACAACGCTTGTTCCTCCAGAAGTAGGGGCACATCAGGAAATTGATATTGAAGCGGAGGTATCATCCGAGAAAGGAACTCCTCCTGATAACGATCCACCATTGGCTACTGGATCCCCAGCAAGAAAAAGGTTAAGGAGGGCTACTACTACTACTACAAGTTCTTCTTCAAGCCCCCTTCATTCTGATGACCTTGATCTTGATTGGAACCCACAAATGCAGTCTGAGAGTGAGTCACACCATGATCCGACAAAGGTAGCTAAGCCTTAAAGGAAGGTGTCCGCAAGGCTTCGACTTATGGGTGATGACGACGAACAAGAAGTGGTGTCTTGTGCTGCTGATGAACAGTCTAATGATGACCCAGTCATCACAGACATCACTGCAGCCCCAGCGGGCATGCAGCAGACTAACATTTTCACCCTATCCTGAATGGCTGCTGAGTGGGATGATCATGTGGGAGTCAGGCACTGGTACCACCACCAACGCAGTTAACTACAACACCAAAATGACCTACAGCTTCCATATTTTCTCGTCAGAAGGGCCGGCATGGACCTCCATCCAGCTCGACCTCCATTACCTCAAGTAGTGGTGCTTTAAGTCGACTACAGAAACAAATTCAGCCACGCCCATCCTCCACTTCATCTGGCATTGAAAGTCAAAGTAGCTCCTCCACCACCAGCAGACATCTCCAGTCCCCAGTTTGGGACTTCTTTACTGTTAGGAAAAAGGCAGAAAACATGGTCGTTTGTTCCATTTGTAAAGTATTAGTTAGTCGGGGTAAGCTTGGTACCAACTATGGTACCGGAGGCCAGAGAGGTCATCTCAAACAACAACACCCTATCCAGTGGTATAAGCACCTAAGAAAGCCAAAACAAATCCAAATGTATCCCTTGATATTGCATCTTATGATGATGAGAGGCTGATCGTGCAGGGGGGAAGTGAAGAAGCGAAAGCCATTTTTTCTGGCATGCCCACTACCACTGGCAGCAGCACTGCAGTGGTAGCGCCCACACCCTCTACCCCTGCAACATGTATGAGGCACACTAAGAGTCTGGGACAGACACCAATGCCAAAAACTAAATCACTGAGCGAAACTGGTTTGAAGTCTGCATCATCATCATCATCATCATCACATAAAATGGTCCAGCCCACCATTACCAGCATGTTTTGGTTGGAACCGCCATTTGAACGCAACCACCCAACTGTGCGTCTGTATAACGCCAAGCTGGCTAAAATGCTAGCGCTGGAACTTCTCCCTTTCTCTTTCGTGAAAGGGGTGGGTTTTCGTGAATTGGTGGCAACAGTGTGCCCTAAATGGAAGGTTCCTAGCAGGTCCTATTTTACAAGGGTTGCTGTTCCAGCACTACATCAAGATGTGCTGGAGGTGGTTCGCGCAGCTATTCTGAAGAGTGCTGTTCACACTATCCACATGACAACAGACATGTGGACCAGTTGCCAAGCCCTTGATTACATGTGCATCACTGCACATTGGGTCTCTTTTGCAGGTGTCGAAACAGTTAAAACAGAAAGATGTTGACACGGAGGAAGTTTTTCAAGCTACTCACAAACATGCAACAGTAGGCATGTTTGGCATGGAGAAATCTCACACTGCACCTAACCTTTTGGAGGAGTTTAACAGGAAGGTCAATGAATGGCTGCATCCAAGAAATCGCACAGTTGGTTATGTTTCCACGGATAATGGCAGTAATATAGTTAAGCTATGTGGGTAAACAATCCTAGGCCGTCAGCCAAGTAAATGACCAATTATTCCAGAACCAGTGGCTTGAAGAAGGAACGAAAATGAACTGTTTACAAATATATATTTAATAGGTATAAATAAAAATCATATAGAATTCAAACTATATGATACGGTAAAAGTATAATTCATAAAAAAACATCAACAGGTTTTATAAATCAATACATATCGTATAAATCATACAAGTTACAAAAAACAATACATTCACAAAGGTTAATGACATGAAAAGTACTAAAAGATTAATCATTTAAAAACTCGACGCGCGTTTCGGCAGAAAAAACCCCTTCTTCAGGAGTCTCTGCTGATACTCTGGAAATACATATACAAAAAAGATATATATCAGGTCATGGTTTTGTTTTTATACAACTAGCACAATGTTTTAACTGTACATGAAGAGATTAAAAAAGGACACATAAAAAACAAGTTCATATTATATCAATCAGATTCGTCATTCTTCGCTGCCTCACAGGTTTAGACACTAAATTTGGTCATTTTTTGTCATATCATAGACAAACAAAAGTTTTCAACGGAATTGTACACTATTTAACTTGCAAAAATCTGATTATACTATATATAAGGTATGTTGCTCTTTGCATTTCTCATGTTAAGCTATGTAAACATGAACCTCATATCGAGAAGATGGAAACAATAAATTTCTCTTAATCTAAAACTAACATTCCATGGAATATAGACATAAACTTACATTAGACATAATGTTTTCCTGTATGGTATATTTTGAAAGCTGGTGATATCTTCATACATTCGAATAGTCAGAGCCACTTGATAAAGGCTAATACCTGATCAAAATAACAAAATACAAAATTGTTCAAATGGAAGGGCTGAGTAATTTAGGAAAAAGTAGTGTACTAGGTCACTTAATATAGTTAAGGCCATGGAGCACGGCGGCTATTTCAAAGTGCCGTGTTTGGCGCACAGTATTAACATCGAAGTGCAAGCCTTCTTGAAAACAGAAGCGCCAGTCGTCAAATTACTGACCATCTGCCAAAGAATCTGCACACATTTCAGCCATTCTTTTAAGGACCAGAAGCAGCTGAGGAGCCTTCAATATGAACATAAACTGCCAGTCAAAGGACTAATCCAGGAGTGTCTGTCTGAGCAGTGGGAGGTAATACATGAGTTTGTCTTTAAACTGGGTTCTACTCATAAAGACATGAGGCTAGAGTTGGAGGAATGGAAGCTAATTGCAAGCCTGACAGACATGCTTTGTCCTTTTGAGATCTTCACACGTGAAGTCAGTAGGGAGGACTGTTCTTTGAGCAAAGCTATCCCAATGTTGCGCATGCTAGAGCACCAACTGAAGGAGGTGTGTTCAACGTTCCGAGATGATGGTAAAAAGCAAGAAGCATTTGATTTGGCGGAGAAGTTATTAAGGCGCCTACTTGACAATGAAAGGCTTAAAAAGATACATACAGAACAACATTACATTTGTACCACTATTCTTGATCCATGGTACAAAAAGGCAGTGGCTAGCAAAGCATTCATTCCTTTTGATGAAGCAGATGTTTCAAAGTACAAACATTGGCTAGCTGTGTCAGCCACTTGATTCGAAAGAGAGCAGCAGAACCTTCAAGGAGGCAGCAGAAGTACAACTGAATCAGCATTCTATCCGGCATCAAGTTCCACTTCTCAATCTGTGGCCGAAGGGAGTCACTTTCCCTCACAGCCGTTAACGACACCAGCAACCATATCATCATCCTCACCTGCACCAGGCTGCAAACAAATATTGTCGGAAGGGGATTGGCTAACTCAGCAAGGGTTAGCTCGGTCCACTGATGAAAAGGTTGCAGATGGTATGCAAAGTGGATCAACCCTGGAGAACCTTGAGTCGGTGGTGCAGGCCTATCTGAATGACCCAAAAGAGGTCTTTCATAATGAGAACCCATTTGGATATTGGTATACGAAAAGCTCTGTATAGCGACTGATCACCAACCTGGCTATAAATTATTTGTCTTGCCCACTCGCAAGCGTGTCTTCTGAACGTGTTTTCAGTGCTGCTGGTGCCATTGTTACTTCAAAAAGGACCCGCCTTTTGCCCAAGAAGGTGGAGAGGTTAACAATAAACAAGATGAACCAGCACTTCATACCACCCGATTACAAAATACGTGAATGCACGCAGGAAGAAGAGGACACCGACTTAGGTGACGCCGACGGAAGTTCTTCTCGGTCACCAGACCTACTCCCGTCTCAATTCGTAAACTTGAAGGACGAGCTCTGCTTCCCCGACACCGAGGCCTGAAAATTACTTCCTTTTTTTCTGTACTTATTCACTTTTATTCCTGTGTGTCTTTCTTTGTTTTGCTGCTTTTACCACAACAAAACTCTAATCACCTAATCACAATAAGTCCATCATCAGCACTGTCTTCATCTTATTTTCCTTATTGATTTGAAGGTGCCGCAGTCTGCATTCAGATGTTCACAAGTTCACAACTCAATCATGCTCCTCTATCCTCCTCCTCCAGACTCCCCCTATCCATTTCCCTCAAGGCAGTTGGATGGATTATGGAGAAGAAACAAACTTTGTTTCGTAGACGAGTCCCCTCAAGTGGGACTGAAATAACTGACTGACTACATGCTTGCTGATTGTTGAGAGACCTCCTTCTGAAATTTAAAGGAGAGGCTGCCCTGTGGGCCCTCACTTTCCGAAGAAGATGCGGACAAAAAGTAGAACAGGTAATGAATAATGAGAAGATGGCATGCAGTGGACAGCAATGGCTGTCTGTCTCTGTTGAAACCAATTGCTGTTTGTTTTTTGTGAACAGCGCAATTTGCCATGTTATGAATATACCAGTATTGCAGGTTTTTGGGGGGTTCTTTGGGGGTGTTCTAGATTCGCGGTGCTGGGTCGGGGGGTCTGGGATCACTGCTGGCACAGTCTAATGTTGATTGCATTTGTTTTTCAGGAAATCCATGGTGGAAAAGGGGAGTTAGGGCCTAGCTGCACAGCGTATTTGGACTGAATTGAAAGTAGTAGGCCCATTTTTTCTTTTTGCCTGTTTGGGGGTGTTCTGCTTTTTTGCGGGTGGTTGCAGGGGTCTGGGGGCATAGCTCAGAAGGTCTAATATCGGAATCAAGTGTTTTGGACCAAATCAATGGTGAAATGTTTTTTGCGTTTTTGCTCACTTGCCTGTGTTTGGGGTGCTGTTTGGGGGGCTTCCAGGTTTTTGTGGGTGGGTTTTGGGGTCTGGGAGCACTGCTGGGTATGAATACTTTTGATTGCAAGAGGGTTGAAGCAAATCCATGGTGGCAAAGGGGAGTTAGGGCTTAGCTGCAGGGCTCGGCGGAGTGATTTTGGAAATTTGCCTGAAAATTTCAAAGTCCCCATTTTTGTAGTTTTGCATTTTGGCTGTTTGGGGGTCTTCTACTTGTTTCTGCCTGGGTTGTCGGATCTGGGGCCATTGCTGGGAATGTCTAATACCGGATAAAAGTGGTTTGGACAAAATCGGAGGTGAAACTTATTTTGCGTTTTTGCTCACTTGCTTGTCTTTGGGGTGCTGTTTGCGGGGGTTCTGGGTGTTTGGGGGTGGGTTTTGGGCTCTGGGAGCACTGCTGGCACAGAATAATGTTGATTGCATTTGATTTTCAGGAAATCAATGGTGGAGAAAGGGAGTTAGGGCATAGCTGCACAGCGTATTTGGACTGAATTGAAGGTAGTAGGCCCATTTTTGCTTTTTGCCTGTTTGGGGGTGTTCTGCTTTTTTGTGGGTAGCTTCATGGGTCTGGGGTAATAGCTCGGAAGGTCTAATATCGGAATCAAGTGTTTTGGACCAAATCCATGGTGAAATGTGTTTTGCGTTTTTGCTCACTTGCCTGTGTTTGGAGTGCTGTTTGGGGGCTTCCAGGTTTTTGTGGGTGGGTTTTGGGGTCCAGGAGCACTGCTGGCACAGTCTAACGTTGATTGCATTTGTTTAACAGGAAATCCATGGTGGAAAAGGGGAGTTAGGGCCTAGCTGCACAGCGTATTTGGACTGAATTGAAGGTAGTAGGCCCACTTTTGCTTTTTGCCTGTTTGGGGGTGTTCTGCTTTTTTGCGGGTGGTCGAGGGGTCTGGGGGCATAGCTCAGAAGGTCTAATATCGGAATCAAATGTTTTGGACCAAATCCATGGTGAAATGTTTTTTGCGTTTTTGCTCACTTGCCTGTGTTTGGGGTGCTGTTTGGGGGGCTTCCAGGTTTTTGTGGGTGGGTTTTGGGGTCTGGAAGCACTGCTGGGTATGGATACCTTTGATTGCAAGAGGTTTGAAGGAAATCCATGGTGGCAAAGGGGAGTTAGGGCCTAGCTCTAGAGCGCGCGCGAAGTGATTTTTGAAATTTGCCTCACATTTTCTGAGTCCCCATTTTTGTAGCTTTGCTTTTTGGCTGTTTGGGGGTCTTCTACTTGTTTCCGCCTGGGTTGACAGGTCTGGGTCCATTGCTGGGAATGTCTAATACCGGATAAATGTGGTTTTCACAAAATCGGAGGTGAAATTCTTTTTGCGTTTTTGCTCACTTGCTTGTCTTTGGGGTGCTGTTTCGGGGGTTTCGGGTATTTGGGGGTTGAGTTTTGGTCTCTGGAAGCACTGCTGGCACAATCTAATGTTGATTGCATTTGTTTTTCAGGAAATCCATGGTGGAAAAAGGGAGTTAGGGCCTAGCTGCACATCGTATTTGGACTGAATTGAAGGTAGTAGGCCCATTTTTCCTTTTTGCCTGTTTGGGGGTGTTCTGCTTTTTTGCGGGTGGCTGCAGCGGTCTGGGGGCATAGCTCAGAAGGTCTAATATCCGAATCAAGTGTTTTGGACCAAATCCATGGTGAAATGTTTTTTCCACTTTAGCTCACTTGCCTGTGTTTGGGGTGCTGTTTGGGGGCTTCCAGGTTTTTGTGGGTGGGTTTTGGGGTCTGGGAGCACTGCTGGGTATAGATACTTTTGATTGCAAGAGGTTTGAAGCAAATCCATGGTGGCAAAGGTGAGTTAGGGCTTAGCTGCAGTGCGCGCGCGGAGTGATTTTGGAAATTTGCCTGAAAATTTCTGTCCCCATTTTTATAGTTTTGCTATTTGGCTGTTTGGGGGTCTTCTACTTGTTTCTGCCTGGGTTGAGGGGTCTGAGGCCATTGCTGGGAATGTCTAATACCGGATAAATGTGTTTTGGATTAAATACGTGGTGAAAAAGTTTTTCACTTTTTAGAGTTTTTGCTCACTTTCGTGTTCTTGAGGGCCTATTTGGAAGGGTTCCTGGTGTTTGGGGGTGTGTTTTGGGGTCTTGGAGCAATGCTGGGTATGGGTAGTTTTGATTGCAAGTGGTTTGAAGAAAATCCATGGTGGCAAAGGGGAGTTAGGGCCTAGCTGCAGAGCGCGCGCGGAGTGATTTTGGAAATTTGCCTGAAAATTTCGAAGTCCCCATTTTTATAGTTTTGCTTTTTGGCTGTTTGGGGGTCTTCTACTTGTTTCCGCCTGGGTTGACGGGTCTGGCGCCATTGCTGGGAATGTCTAATACCGGATAAAAGTGGTTTGGACAAAATCAGAGGTGTAATTTTTCTTTGCGTTTTTGCTCACTTGCTTGTCTTTGGGGTGCAGTTTGGGGGGGTTCCAGGTGTTTGGGGGTGGGTTTTGGGGTCTGGGAGCACTGCTGGCACAGTCTAATGTTGACTGCATTTGTTTTTCAGGAAATCCATGGTGGAAAAGTGGAGTTATGACCTAGTTGCACAGCCCATTTGGACAGAATTGAAAGAAAGCCGAAAATATTCTAAGTATGAGATTTTCCATTTTTGCTTTTTGCCTGTTTGGTGGTGTTCTGCTTTTTTGTGGGTGGGTTGGCAGCTCTTGAGGCATTGCTGGGAAGGTCTAATATCCGATAAAAGTGGGTTGGAGAAAATCCATGATGAAAAGCGTTTTGGCACTTTTTTTAACTTAGGGTTAGGGTTAGCACTTTCAGCAGGATTGCATGTGTTTGGGGTGTTCTAGATTTTTGCAACTGAGTTCTGGGGTCTTAGAGCACTTGTGGGAATGTGCAATTTTTGTTGCAAGTGGTTTGAAAAAAAATCCATGGTGGGAAAGGGGGGATTTGGCCTAGTTAAATAAAGCGTTTGCCACTATTCTTAACTTAGGGCTCGTTAGGGTTAGCAGTATTGTATTGCATGTGTTTGGGTGGAGGTTCTATATTTTTACGACTGGGTGGTGTCTTGGAACACTTGTTGGAATGTCTAATTTTTATTGCAAGTGGTTTGAAGATAATCCATGGTGGGAAAGGGGGGTTTTGGGCATACTTTCTGAGTGCGTTTTGGCACGATTTGAAATTAGGCCTCTGCGAGTTAGCAGCAGTATTCTGCACGTTTTTGAGAGCGTAATGTGGGGTGTTCTAGATTTTGGGGATTGTCATCTCTGAAAGTGACAGTATAATTTTTGCACTACACAGCGTGCCTTATATATTTTTTTCTCCAAGGTGTCTTTAAGACTTACTGTTGTGTTTTTCCATCATCAAATACAGGCAGGCTTTTACCCTGTGCCATCGATGTACTACTCAGGCTTACAATTACTGATCCACAAATCCGCATCAGGCAGGCAGTGGACAGTGTGTCTGGTCACCAAGATTGATCGACGGAGCATCTGATGGAATGAAGGATTACCGCGAATAAGAAGAATGGCTGGATGCATCAACTTCACAAATTCAACGGGACAACTACAAAAAACAGTAACAGTATCCAAAATTCTCCTTATCTTTTAAATGATATTCTTGTGAACTTAAACTTACTTTTACGAGTGTGACTCTGTGCGTTTGTTTGATCTCTGCTTCAAATTCATCCCTCAAGCTATTTGATACGTCTTTGCTATGTTTAACACTAATTTAATGCTCTAAGTGTTTATTCTCTCTGAGGGCAGAGAGGCAAGTGAAATTGCGTAATGACTGCAGCCCTGTACTGTCAACTTGTTTCTTCGTAGTTACTAGTAAGTTGCAGTAAGTAGTAGTACTACTTTTCGGTAAGCTAACCATCCATTTAGTAAACAACTTCTGGTATGCAGTAGTGCACTTCCTTTATGTACCTTTAAAGATTTATCAATTTCTTCAAATCCAAAGATTTGTTTCTCTTCATTTGTTGTTTGACTGTCCATGCTGTGTTTTTTTCTCTCTACCGAACTTTCCCCAAAACCCCCATTCCCATCCAATTTTCAAACCCTAACCCTCTTCCCCCGGGCTGTGTGATATTTCATTGAGGTGTGACTGACAACAACAATAAATTCCACGCACTTGCTGGGGAGGATAAGGTCAAAGCAACCAGAAGTTCATGTGCGCCATTGTGGATTGATAAGAACATCCTCCTCCTACACGACATGAACAATCAAATGCTTAATGCTTACCTTACATTGGCACTGCTTAGGCTACAATTTAGGGCACTGTTCTGTACCGTAAGATCTATTGTACTGTTTCTAATGCTACGCTCAGGCCACTCAATGTTTAATTTCCTCTTTTTTTCATATGGTGATACTGCCAGTGTGTACACCTACTGCTACCAGCACAACAATGATATTGCATCCGTCGAGGATTCAAGTCAACAACCAACCTTAATCACCATGTGCAATGCAGCCAGCCCTGGGGCTACCCTGCTTCTGAAACGCAAATCACAGGTAAGATAAGCATATTGGAGAGGTAGTAGAATAATGGGCTAGGAGGACTAATTTGGGAGGAGAGCAGAGACTGACAGTACAACTAGTAAAGTACATAAAGTACAGTAGTAGGGCTACTAAATTTACTAACTAGGTTACTTGCATTTTGGTAGATTTCAGGACTAGATGTTTCATTCATGCTGGTAAGTTTAAAGAAAACAAATGTCCAGTAACCACCGCCAACCCCCACACAAAATAATATATGAACGCGTTTACTGTGTTTTTGAAAGAAAAGTAATTATTAAAAAATATATATTCATGTTGTTTTCAGCACAACAATAATAAAATAAATTACCCGAACTCACCCCCCTCCCGAACCCAACCAATGTCAAAAAGTCCAAAAGTCCCCTTTCTCAAACACCCAATACCCTCCCCCCCCAACAGTCTTTAATAAAGGGGCAAGGGACAGTCACTTCCTCCGGTGGCGTAGTTTGGCAAGCTGTTGCTGCATGTCCCACTGCTCTTTGCGGAGGTCCTGGAGCTGGTGCTGATGTTTTTCGGCCAACCGCTCCAGGTAGTCCACTCTTCTGCGTAGCCGGCGCACCCGAACCATCCAGGATCTGGGGGGGGACGCTGATGTTGTTGCTGCTGTGCGGCAGCGGCGAGAGGCTGTCGGGCCACGGCTCCGTTTCGATGGAGGCTTCTGGCTGGTGAACCCGGGGGCAGTGGAGGAGGATGTAGATGTTGATGTCTCCTCATGCTCCCGAGCCCACAACCGCCGATACTCGGCACAAATAACCTCCAGCTTACAGGCCCTGGCCCAGACAGCCATCTCCTTACTGGTGAGCTTTTTGGGAGTAGCATCTATGAATTAAGAAAGAAAAATACTGTAGCCTTTACCTGTGTACTTTAACATAAAGTCAAAATAATTCAACGGAAGGTTGACACTCAGTAACACCAGCAAGTAGCAAACACAGTATAACATTTTGGCATTTATCTTTCCGCCGTCTTTGTAAGCCTGTGACACTGTGAGTTTCAGGAATTCCACTAGCAGCACTATAGGTGGACTCACTACTACATACATAGTCAGAGAGTACTAAAAAAAGGCCTTTTTTACTTTTTTTCTCTTGTTTTGCAAAATAAATTACTGGTACGTGAACTTGTGGTAGCCGCCATAATGGCAGCTCACTCAGCTTTCACCCAAGAAATACAGACACAGGCCAAGATGATGCAGACTCGCAGTACTTTAAGCAGTACATGCAGGTGGGGATAGGAATGTCTTACTTTTCTATAGGGGTGGCACTGCCACTGGCCATACTTCATCCACTCAGTGTCTGCTCTACTACATCATACACCTCTGCTATCGACGAGGAGGATAAGAAGATAACATCCAAGCTTCCAAAGTACGTCTCTGATTCTTCTTAATGTCTCAAATGTACCAACATTTCTTTTTGTCAACAACCAACTAACACCCTTTTCATTATATTTTGGAAACCGCCGTCTTCTTTCTTATGTTGAATTGCATTCAACAAAACCATTCTTTACAGTCATAAATATTAAGACTCCCTCGTCCTTCGTTTCACCCTTCTTTAACTTTTCGTTCTTCACATCCCTAAACTACATCTTAAATGACTTGGCTTCACAATAAAAATTTGCCGGCTGAGTTGAAGTGAAATAGAGTGGGCCATTGGTTACCAGAGAAGTACTGCCGCTAATGCTATTAGAAGTCAAGGTTGACTGTCTTCTCCGTGATAGCCCAAAAAGTAGTTCTAAATTAGTAAATGTTCTTGACAGTTCAGTGTACTTATACTAGTGTACTGTAAACTACTGTACAGTACATCATACACTCCTTTGCGAGCCTACTCAAAAGAATTTCAATAAGTAAGGAGTATAATAACTTACCACAGTCCGCCGCCGCTGAGTCTTCCCCCCCAGATCCTCCTGTTGGCGCCGCCGCATCCAGAGTGGACCCCTCCGCACTGCTGGCCCCGGCACTGGTGGTCATCTGTGCCGCATCAGATGTTGTGACGTCTAGGAAAAACATGTCATATTTTCAGATGCCATACACAACCCCCTATTTTTACTCGTAATGGAAGAAAATGTTACATAACACATTTTTTATTACTGGGATTGAAAAAAAGTAATGGTTTTGGGGAGGGTATTAACCTTTTATATGCGTATTCCATTAAATGTTACACTTCTTCTTATGGCAACTGATGAATGCTTGCTTAACGTGCACCATTTTTCTCATTACAGAAAGAAGATTACATTGCCTTTCTGCCAGACGATTCACCAACTACTACTAAGTCATCACCAGCAGTTCTTTAAGTACTTTAAAGAAGGTGGGGGCTCCCGCACAGTTATTCTAACAATTTCATGTGTCTGTTAACTATTATTAAGTTTGAGTCATGCTAATTTCATTAATGGGAATGTTGTTTATACTTTAACGTCATTTTCATCCATCAGAATACTACGCTATTAAAAATAAAGAAATAATGTTTTCATTTCTTAATTGAAAATAAAACTTTAAAACTAACAAACACGGTGTGGTTTGTGTTTACGAGTGAGTGAGTGAGCGGAAAGGGTTGAACTACTGCACTTGGCAGTCATGTTTCAGTGACTCAGATAGGCCAGGACTCGGAGGTAGTCTTCTTCTGTTCTTCTGGGTCGTAAAATCATTGGTCAGACATTCTAGATAGTCGGTCAGGGGATTGGGGGTTCAACTTCTGTTCGGACTGAGGTATGTCGAAAGTCGAACTGCACCTATCATCAACAATGTCCTATATATCTTGTCCATACTTCTTTGTGTGCAGAATAGTCCCTGAAACACTAGCGGTATGGGATGTGCTCCTCTCAAATCAAAAAGGCAACTGTTACCTTTTACTTGGTGTAAACAATGACATTTTGTTGTTGGAAATTGTCAAAGCACTTACATTAAGAAGACTGGAATAGACAGCAAGGGCAACCCAGAGGACTGCACTCAGTGCCTAGAGCTATTCCTGTATCAGAGTTTTGTTTCACACCGTTTGTCGAATGGGCAAGCTTAGCTACCTACACAGACCGACTCAATTGTAAATAGTAGTAGCACAGAGAGTGATTGTAGAGGCAGGATAAGAATATAAAAAGTAGTCTACATTAGAAGAAGATCAAAGACTATTTTGTAAAACATCGAATTATTAGGAACCAGTTTGTAATGAATAGGAGCTGTAAAGGTTAGGGAAGTATAAGTATTAATATAACAATAGAACAACTTACTGGGGCCAGCAGAAGAGCCTGCAAGGGACTGCTCCTGTCCACCTTCTGCCAACGGAGTCTCTGTCGCCCCTGGGAGTTGCTGGTGATAATGAAATAAAGAAACACAACATGGATGATTGTTTTTTGGGAATTATTTGATTTCTTTGTACTCAATCTAAAATTATGTCGGGGAAACAAATTAACATCAATTGCATCTGATCTGGTCAACTAGGAAGATAGTAGTACAGTATTGCAGGATTCGCAGACCGTCTAATAGGAAAGTTATGTAATTCACTAACTACATCAACAACAAAAAGGTTCTACTACGACTGCCATCACTCAGCAGCACGAGATGTCGCGTGACAGACACAGTCCGTCATCGTGATTGCAGACCACTAACAAATGCCCTATAACAAATAATAAATAATATACTCAACGTATCAATCCACCACTATCTCTTCAAAGTGGCAGCAGCAGGAGTACAAAGGAGAACTATCCTTGAGTCTACTGTCTCTAGCATTACGTAGTAATGCTCTCAAATGACTAAAAAGTTGCAAACAAGTTGCAAACAAGTGAGCATAGTAGTAACGCCAATAACCAGGGGAGCACCTGCAATGACAGAAGCTATTTAAACATTAATTTACCTGCAGTGTAATCTAATCAGCAGCATTCATACTCTTCAGGAAAAAAATAGATTGGCAATATAACAGAGCAGAAGGAAAAAAAGTAGTTATTAAATAGCTACTTACCAAGGCCAGGGATCTCCACACCGAGCAGATCGAGCATGTCATGCTCCCGGTCCAAGATGTTACTCCACCAGTGCGTCACTTGGTGGTAGGTGCACCGGACCCCAGACTCCTTATTCATGCGCCGGCACACCTTCTCCCACAGCTGGCGACGCTGCCGGAGGATGTAACCGGAAGCAATCCAACCACCTGCTGCCACAGTTTTAGGGAGGTGGACTTGGACAAAAACCATCAGGGCGGCCACCTCCACCGCAGAGAAGATCACCCTGGGCTGCACTTCCACCCCCCTCAAAAGCCCATAAGGGAGCCGGGTACGAGGTCCTGGGCACAAGAAGAAGGAAAGAAGAATAGGTGTGAAAAACAATAAGAGAGGGAGTGAAAGAAATAAAGTAGGTAATAAAGTAACAAAAAGTTTAAAAAAACACAAAATATAGATGTAGGAAATTGAAGAGAGAGATAATAAGCAAAAAAAAAAGAAAAAAAAATCAAAAAAACATAGGATTACAAAGATGTAAGGTGGATAGAAAGGTAGCATGCCCAAAACCATAGCAGCGAATGAAAAACAAGATGGCTGCGCCCATAGAGGACGGCGTGGGTAATTTTGTGCGATATTTCTCCCGCGAGCACGCAAAAACGCCCACAAATACGTATTCACGCTCCGCATATGACGCGAGCAAGCAACGAGCGCCCGGAAACGGAAACAAGTCACGCAAACAAGATGGCCGCGCCCATACATGACCGCACGGGCAACCTCGGGGTCGTTGCGCTGCAAGCGGTCCGCAAATAAGCAAAAAAAAAGAAATCAGCAAATTCGCACAAATTTGCGGATTGCAAGTTCGATTTCGCACGATTTCGCGTCCCGCGAATCTCACAAAATGGCAGAAAAACACACTTTGGAAAACTGAAAGCACTTAGCAGGTGCAAAAGTTCAAGCTAATTTGTAACCATTCCCTGTAGTGCTTCCTGAGGGGCCCCTCCAGAGTTCAGTTGCCTACTTGCAACTATTCTCTGACCCTGCTCTGACCCTCAAAGCAGGGTCAGAGAATAGTTACTAGTATGACACAATGCTCCTGTAAAAAAAATAACTGCAACAGGAAGGTCTTACAGCTAAGGAAGCAGGTGCCAGACTTGAAGCACAAATTCAGTGACACATTAACCAGCCCCAAATTAATTCATCTCAGTTGAGGCTGGGACGGTGTGCTTTGCTTTCCCCCCATAATCTACAGTGGTGAACAAGAGGGTGGTAGTGGTGAACCAGAGGGTGCTGTGATAAACCAGAGGGGGACAGTGATGATCCAGAGGGTGGCAGTGGCAAACCAGAGGGTGGCAGTGATGAACAAGAGGGTGGCAGGGATGAACCAGAGGATGGCAGTGATCAACCAGAGGGTGGCAGTGATGATCCAGAGTGTGGCAGTGGCGAACCAGAGAATGGCAGTAATGAACCAGAGGGTGGCAGTGATGAACCAGAGGGTGGCAGTGATCAACCAGAGGGTGGCAGTGATGAACCAGAGGGTGCTGTGATAAACCTGAGGGGGACAGTGATGAACCAGAGGGTGGCAGGGATGAACCAGAAGGTGGCAGTAATGAACCAGAGGGGCAGTGATGAACCAGAGGGTGCTGTGATAAACCAGAGGGGGACAGTGATGATCCAGAGGGTGGCAGTGGCAAACCCAAGGGTGGCAGTGATGAACCAGAGGGTGGCAGTGATCAACCAGAGGGTGGCAGTGATGATACAGTGGGTGGCAGTGGCAAACCAGAGGGTGGCAGTAATGAACCAGAGGGTGGCAGTGATGAACCAGAGGGTGCTGTGATAAACCAGAGGGGGACGGTGATGATCCAAAGGGTGGCAGTGGCAAACCCGAGGGTGGTAGTGATGAACCAGAGGGTGGCAGTAATGATCCAGAGGGTGGCAGTGGCAAACCAGAGGATGCTGTGTGTGAGAAGTTGGCCTGGTATATGATGATCACTATTCTAGTGAGCACCTTGCACCAGTCCAAACGACCCTTATGGTGATTGGTTGTAAGTCAACCTTATAGACCAGCTATCTTAGTGGTAGCATGGACAAAAGCAGTCCTAGGTTAAACTCAAGAGGGCATGTGAAGCCTGCTGTTTTACCATATGCAATCCTTTAAATACCAAATGAAAGGACACTACACCAATTATATATTATAAAATGTATGTATTTATTTCTAGAATAATCCCCTTGACTCTTTATGAGCACAGGAGCACAAGCGTTAAACAAAGAACACAGTATAACATACAATAAGATGCACAATTATGGATAGGCAGGGTGGCCACTCAAACCATATATTAAGAACGTGGTATAAGTACCACATCACAAACAATGAACAGGCCTAGGGCCTAGGGAATTGCTGGGCCTACACTGGACTAACAAAGGTTTGGACATAGGAGGCCCACAGGATGCGGGTGCAGTGTCCATAGGCAACCGCGTTTACCATACAAGTCAATGGAACGTAAAAATCAGAAAGTTATAGGTTTAGGAGTCTTCCGACTGGACTAGAACTTAGCCACTAAAAAGTGGACACTAGAGCCGTAAACCATTATAGGAGCACCGGTGTAATCTCGTTACCTCGCCCACAGGAAGCGGGTGCATAGGTGCCAAAGTGCGTCGGGTTTCTTCGTGGAGTTCTATGGAGCCTGGAGGTAAAGATGCTGCAGGCGGCCAGGAGAGAAGAGTCCGGTTGGATCCAAGGGTGGATCAAAGATGTAGAGTACCTGAAAGCAGAGGGGACAGAGTCTAGGTCACTAGCCAGTGACCAGGATGGAACCAGGAGGGAACCAGGTAGTGTCAGGTTGCGTTTAGGTGCTGTTGAGTAGTTTGTCTCCGCTGCCACGTGGACCAGGAAGGATCGAAGATGACCAGCTGGTGAACACGACCTATCCCACAAAGGTTCTTGCTGTCGGCAGTGTCGGTTCTTGAATTGGAGTCACCAAACCTTGGCAAATGCAAGATAATGTAAACTTCATGGCAATCCCTGTCACAGAAGCTACCCAGCCCGCAAATAGTTATCCAATTAAAACATCTTTTCATAACGGTTTGTCCCCAATGATTCTAGACGAAGCCCTTTGCCAACGGTATCTAGAATCTGATCCTACAATTGTTGAGTTACCCCAGAACACCCCGTTAATGTTAAACCATGCTGGTCTACAACTTTACAGCAGTACCCCATCCAAAACCTCACACTCTCACTTTTCCTCTAGCCCAAATCTAAATTTGACTGGAATAAATTCCTTCCAATGTAAGGGGCCCGGTAAACCGCTTTCTGACTCCCTCCACATCTTAGAACACCTATTAGCCTCCATTTTACATCTATTGGAAAAATTTGTGGGGGGATCTGATTGTGTGCTGGATACAGTGACCCAAATTCTAAAAGTTCTGCTGAAGTCCCAAAAAGAGAGGGAAGTAGACAGGAAGGGACCCCCCTTCTCCCCCACGGTCCCAGACCAAACTGGTATAAACGAGCAACCCCTAGTAGCTACAACTACTTCAAAAATTGTACAAGAGAAAACGGGTGCTCCCCAGCCATTATTCAACTTAAATGGTTCAGTAAATCACGATTTGGTAATAAAACCTCAGGGGGAATCCCCGCTAAATACTGGAAATAACCTATTCCCAATATTTAAGAAACAGAAGGGGGACGGGGAAATAGCGGAGGAAGTTATCCAGGGGGAAACTGATAATAGAGGGAAAATTGTGCCATTAAAAAAGAACGGAAAGCACAAGAGGAAATTGTTAAGACGGATAGATAAAAATAGGCGGAGGAAAATTTTATTTAGGAAACATTTAAGCTCTCCCCTTCTAGAAGCGGCACCTCAAGCACAGATGGCAGTGGGAAATAATGAAAATCCTATTAATATGTCAGTCAAAGTAAATACCTCTTTAACAACCAAGGTTAAATTACCTTTCTTACCTACTCATACATCCCCCTCGTCAGCAATTACTAACATATTCACCTTTGGTCAACAAAGTAATAATACTAGGGATATAAAAGTGGCACACAAATCGACCTCTCCAGGTCAGGTTCTAAAGCCACTTACCCAAGCAACTATGCCTCTTAACCCCTTTGCACCTGCATATCAGGGTGTAACAGCTCAGGGTGTTTTTCCCCAAGGCTCTACGTATCAAGAAGCAGTTAAACCAACTCCATTAGAGCAAGAGCATAATCACCCTGTACAAAATATGTACTCTTCCAATCCTTTTGTAATTGCTCCCAAGGAAGCACCTGCAAAGGTCTCCACGGGCAAAGAAAACACAGAAAACAACATAGATACTGTATGGGTAGATTTCTTCCCCCTCTTTGAAACTGACTGCATCCTGAACAGATCCCTCTTGTTGAAATACTTCCAAGAATCTGCCAATCTGAAACTTATTCAATCAGCCGACCTAGATATAGTTCTGCAACGTAAGTCTGAAGTGGGGACGGTCACGAGGGTGAAGTTCCACTCTAAACTGGTAGCTAACCTCATCCTCCAACGGGCTGAAGACCTCCAGAGTAGGGGAATAGATGTAATCCCTGTACTATCGCCCTCCAGTCGGAATATTGCCGTTAAAATGGTACATCAACGGAATCCCTCCTCTTCCCTGCTGCTAGCTGCTGCAGGCAATATAAATAACTTGGGGGATATAAAAGAACTAAAAATAAGCAAGTCCAGTGATTCTCGAGTGGTATCATACGCCCAACCCTCCTGTTTAACTCATACTACCCTCAGAGAGGAAACGGATCACTGGAACTGGCTGCCCAAAGTATTAGCTGACAAATCCTCGCGAAAATCATTATCCAATCAGTTCCTTTAGCACGGACTTATCCATAATATCGTGGAATTCAGCAGGCATAAAAAACAATTCGGAGAAATTACAGTTTCTCCTATCCCTAGAGGCAAATATCATATGTCTCCAGGAGACATGGTGCAAGGAAAATATCCAAATAGGGAAGGACTATTGGGCACTAGAAGGCAGTGCTACTGCGAATAAAAAAGGCCACGCCAGCGGGGGCATAGCCTGCCTACTATCCAACCGTATAAACTGGGATTACAACTATTTCCTAGACCCGAGTAAACTTTTTCAGGTAGTTACCTTGTTTGGGTCAGGCATCTTCTTAGCTGGAACTCGCCTGGCCTTGATAAATGCCTATATCCCTCCTGAAGCGGGTTTTGATACAATTCTAAATAAAATCTTCCTCCATATACAGAGCATTAAGGAGAAAGAACCTGGAACGGTCACCATTTTAACCGGGGACTTGAATTGCAAAATCTCCAATTTTAGTTTAAATCTGTTTTCTGATAAAGTAAGAGAAGAAACGCTCCATATTCCTCGGGCAATATTCCCTGAGAATATATTAACAAATAAACGGGGTAAAATATTACTAAATGAGTTGGCGGAAATCGATGGGATAATCGCAAATGGGCGTCTCCCCTCGGACTCCCCGGCAAATTTTACCCATAGATCGTATCAAGGGGAATCGATCCTTGATTATGTTATAATAGGGTCTCATTCATTTAAGTTATTAAAGGACATCGTCGTAATCGATACCATTTTCAGCGATCATAAAATTATTTCCATCTCAATGAATATACATCCCCCTAAATGTGATCAATGGTCCCTGAACAGTAGCCAAATAAATTTTGGTAACAGTTCGGGAAGGTGTTATTGGAATGCAAGGGCTCACCGTTACCTGGAGGATATGCTAGATATAGCAATCTCCGAGCTCCCCTCTTGGCATGGTCGCGAAAATGAGCTTTTTTCCCTATTTTTGAATTCAATAATAGCAGGGGCTAGAAAACAGAACAAGAAAAAATCCATTAAAACAACCCATTGTCCTCTGAAATTACTCAATGTAGACCTGAATAAACTTACAAGGGCCCAATACTTACATAGAACCGAGGATAAATCCCGACAAATAACAACACTAAAAAGGAGAAGGAGGCGACTCTTATACTCTCTTCGAAAAGAAAAAGAGGATTCCATCTGGGTAAAGATAAGGGAGGCTGCAACTAATGGAGAATTGAGACAATTTTGGTCCCTTATAGGTGAAGGGTGCGGAACGAGAACTTTTCCGCTACCTATCCCTATCGAGGAACATATATGGAGGGATTTTGTCTCAAACCTCTATGCTAGCAACCTCCCAGTCTCTCCCCAAGTTCGGTTTTTAGACATTAGTCAACCGATAGAGTCTTTCTCAGAAAAAGATATAGAACTCGCCATTGGGAAAATGAGGCGCTCAGGAGCCATGGGTCCCGATGAAGTCCCAATTAACGTATTAAAGCAGAATAGGGTCAAATGGAGCAAGCTTTTATGCCCTATCTTTAATTCCTGCATATTAAGTGGAAAGGTCCTACCTTCCTGGAAGGGAAGTATCCTGGTCCCATTGTACAAAAAGGGTGATCGTCTTCTCCCCCAGAATTATCGCCAGATCGCATTGCTGGATGCAATCGGCAAAGTTTTTACTAGATGCCTGCTCAAAAGGATAAATGCTTGGGTTGAATCTGCAAATATCCTTCCACTTGAACAGACAGGCTTTAGGAAAAACCACGGGACCTTGGATAATTTAACGGCCCTCCAGGTAATAGTTGATAAGTACATAAGAGCGAGGAAGGGGAGAG
The DNA here is from genome assembly GCF_964263255.1 of Lissotriton vulgaris. Taxonomy (NCBI): domain Eukaryota; kingdom Metazoa; phylum Chordata; class Amphibia; order Caudata; family Salamandridae; genus Lissotriton; species Lissotriton vulgaris. Next base: position 1,114,357,605 of record NC_141693.1, on the reverse strand, counting down.
TCTATGTGGCTTTCATAGATTTCTCCACGGCCTTTGATAAGGTCGACCGTCAGGTATTATGGAGAAAGCTACACATCTTAGGAATGCCGCATAGCCTCTTACGCTTGGTCCAAGATCTGCATGATGATACATGGTGCAAGGTCCTGTTGGGAGGGGAAAGAGGTCTTTCTCGGCTCATTCCATCTGCAAATGGCCTCAAACAGGGCTGCCTACTAGCGCCCCTCCTATTTTCCCTTTATGTCAGTGACCTTCCCCTTACTTTATCAACATGTGTAGGAATTGCCCCACGCCTAGGTGAAAGACACATTCCTTGCTTAATGTATGCAGACGACATTTTAACATTAGACCTCTCCCCTAAGGGCCTTAATAACCGTCTGCATGCACTATACTCCTTCTCTGAAGAGCACTTTTTGAAAATAAATATTTCTAAATGTAAGATAATGTGCTTGGAGGGACGAAACAAACTAAAACTGGACCACATTAGTTGGGAATTGGGAGGTCAGAAATTAGAAAGAGTAAAGTCGTACGTCTTTCTAGGTATGGTAGTTTCTAGTAACTTAAGTAACAAACTACATATAGAAAGCAGTTCCCGAAAAGCAAAGTCACAGGGTAAAGGCCTAAGATCTTTATATAAATCAACAGGTCAGAGACACTTTGCTCATCTGTTGGAGGCCTTTCGGGCAAAAGTTCCCCCGACTCTGCTTTACGGGGTAGAATTAATTGACCTAGCAGAATGGGGCTTCTTAGACACAGTGGAGGGTTCCCTACTGAGAAATTTAATCTCGGTTAATAATAGCTGTAGCTCTGCAACCCTGCGTCTTGAACTTGGCCTTAGGAGTAGCTGGGCTCAGGGACTTGCAGGAGTGATTCGTTGGGTTTTTAGTCTGATTAAAGGAAAGCCATCTACTCTCAGATCTCTAATTACAAAAGAGTTGATGGGCCCCCTAAATGCTTACTCGATCCTAATAAAGAACTACAGGAAAGCTATCACTCTTTTAGAGTTGGAGGAAGCATCCATCTTAGAACTTTCCATGTCTCAATTGAAATCACAACTAAAACAAGCTACATGGAAGCTAAGTTATGAGAGGGATCGGAAATTAATAACACAAAAAAAGGGGGTCACACAAGTGGCTGATTCCTATTTGATCAGACAGATACAACCCTACCTGTCATGGAACATCCCGCACGGCTTACGCCGTTTTTGGCTGCTTCTCAGGCAGGACTTGCTCCCCCTGAATAAGTTGTTGGCCAAATGGTACGGAATATCCAACGTATGTAATTTCTGTAACCTAGCAACTCAAGACTCCAAACATGCCCTGCTAGTTTGTCCTGCATTATTGAATTACCGGCGCCTCTGGATAAAACCGGCTTGTATTCAGTTTGGTATTTCTTCTGCAACAGCTTTGTTGGATGCTATTCTCAGCCCTCCAAATGGAATTTTTTGTAACAACATTTTTAATTTTTTTAAATGTTTCTTGGAACTTTATTAGTAGGATGGTAAATTGTTTTTGTATAATTTCTGTCTGTATGAGTTGTTTTATATGGTTAAAATTTTATACTGTGTTTTGTAATTGTATAATATGTGGATCTCCACGGAGTTCCAAAAACATATTCAATAAAATAATTGAATTGAAAATTGGCAAATGCAACCCAAGCAGGACTCGAAGATGTCTTCTGGATCGGACCGGGAAGGTCAGATTGATGGCTCCTTTTCAGGGGAGCTAGGGCCAGTCTGGAGCAACCAGACCAGCAGGGTAGTTTTGATGGATCGTTGTCACAGAGGCCACTAGCCAAGGGCAAGCGACCGGACAACGCGGCAGGCAGGAAAAGTGCAAAAGGGCCCCACGCAGCACTCGGTGAGTGTGGAGGGGTGGTCTTTGAAGCACAGGCTGCTTGTGGCTAGGGCTTCTCAAACACCAAGGCAAAGCATCGAGGGTGCCTCAGGAGCTGCACAGGAAGCACTTTGTCGACTCTTTAAGATGGCCTGTCCCACGTCTCTCGTTGCCTCCACGGGTCTCAGCTTTGCCAGGACTGTGGATCGGGCTGTTGAATGTCTGGGAGTCTGAGTCTTGTTGATCTCTGTCATTTGAGCTCCGGCGGGAGCAACGGCAAAGAAAGTCTTGATGTGCTGATGGTGCCTGCTTGCACAGGGTGGCCACTCCTAGACCACAAAGGAGATTCTGCAGTCTTCCACGTCGAGTGGGATGTCGAAGGGTCCAGAGTTTCATTTCAAAGTTTCAGTCAGGATGATCTGGTTTGCATTGGCACAGCTCCTACTTTTATTCCAAATCTTGGGGCTGGATCTCCTGCTAGGTCCCTCTTATTGGTGGGACCCAGGAAGGGGGTGGTTACACCCCTTTCCCTTTGTCCAGTTTCGCACCAGAGCTGGGGCTGGAGAGCCCCAGCACCGGTTTGAACTGGACTTTGCATGGGACACCTTGTGTGCCCCAGGCAGTGTCTAGTTTCATTCAGCCCTCCCTGCCCCAATCCACAGCCTTGAACCAGAGGGTGGCAGTGATGAACCAGAGGGTGGCACTGGTGAAGCAGGGGGTGGCAGTGATGATCCAGAGGGTGGCAGGGATGAACCAGAGGATGGCAGCGATCAACCAGAGGGTGGCAGTGATGAACCAGAGGGTGCTGTGATAAACCAGAGGGGGACAGTGATGATCCAGAGGGTGGCAGTGGCAAACCAGAGGGTGGCAGTGATGAACCAGAGGGTGGCAGTGATGCACCAGAGGATGGCAGTGATCAACCAGAGGGTGGCAGTGATGAACCAGAGGGTGCTGTGATAAACCAGAGGGGGACAGTGATGATCCAGAGGGTGGCATTGGTGAACCAGAGGGTGGCAGTGATGAACCGGAAGGTGGCCGCGATGAACCACGGGGTCGCAAACAGGCTGGACATGTAGAAACAACATGGTCACGACCATTGCGACCACACAAGTAAGTTCGCGTTCCCGAACTTGTACAAAACCCTTGCGAACTGGCAAAAACAGCAAATTCGCAAATTTGCATGAATTCGCAAATTTTGTGAATTGCGAGTTCGCACCAATTTGCGGATCGTGAATTCGCAAATTTCGCCCATGCTTAATCATTGCTCTCAAATGCGTTCAATACAAATACTCATTTTCATGTGCAACCATTTCAAATGCATTTTTATGTATTTTTAGGTGGGATTGAAAAACACATGCTTTAGATATGTTTTAGTGCTTAAATTTAGTAATATCGAACATAATAAAGTGGAGTGGGTGTTGTATAGCATTTTAGGACCCTAGTGTAATTTTCCCGATTCATGCCCTTATACAGGTATAAATCACCTTGTCCTTATATACGCATAGAAATCATAACCATATGTAGACATAGCCCATGCAGTCCACATACAGGCATGGATACTTTCACTAGTTCCGACACAAGAAACAACGATTTCTTGGAAAACTCGGCTTCAGCAGTTAGGGACTTCCCCTTGCTTGAATATTGATTTGTCCAAGAACTCATGGAGTTTTCAAGAACTGTGATTCTTTGATGACGTTATTATGTCTAACTTTACGTCAAACTCGGCACCTTCAAGGTATAAATATGCCCACACTTTCCCTAGCAAACACACAGTGGTTTGGAGCAGTTTGACTATCTACTTGCCCGATGCAGCTCGCTACAGCAAGTGCAGAAGGAAGCTGACCCTCCAACTGACCCACTGAGAGAGATGCTGTCTTTTCTCTTGCAGAGAAATCCAGCTCCAGTGTTTCCAAGCTCCCCTTGCGAGTGTTGTGAATTCGAGTCTTGAGACAGAGAGATACCATACCTCCTTCATTCTAAACCAAGGTACGGAGCTGATTAGACCCTAAGAAAAATCTTGGATAGATTCTTGGCAAAGAAAACTAAACTTATACTACACCTCACTTACTTCTTCCCTCGTAATAGACTTAGGTACATCTGGGTAGGCGTATTTTAGAAGCACCAGTTGAGTACATTTTAGTATTTATTTATTTATGTATGTGTTTAATGGCTTAGAAAGCATACCATGCTTTTAAAGTATTATTTTATAATACTCTTCTTGCTGTACGCATTATACTTTACAGCCAGTATTACGATTGTAGTAGTTCATTTCTTCTGCATGAGAAAGAAGACTGTTCAATAAATACTTTTATAGAAAACGCCCGTCTCTCTATTTCTCTGTATCTCTAATGAAATGAAGTATGCACCATTGACTGAGTAAAATATCTATCTATTGTTTCCACGACTCTGAAGATACGTTTTTATCTTGGGGAATTAAAGTTGTCATGTTTATGCGCTTGTAAGAAACTAATCCCTTCTTGTTTATTCAAGAAAGTTTCTAGTGACCTCTGAGCTAGCTGGCACTCACAATTAAGTCTAATATATTCAATAGAGACCTAGTAGACCCAAGTCCTACGTCAAATTTATAGGATATATTATTCCAATACGCAGAGCCTATTGGGAATATAGGAACTACACTACACAACTGGTCCAGAACCAGGCCGCTAGGCTCATCTTTGGTCAGCCTAAACACCGGCATGTGAGTCCATTGTTGAAAAGCCTTCATTGGCTGCCTTTACTCCAACGCTGTCTGTTAAAATTGGGCTGTACCATCTACAAAGCCCTTTCAGGACGCTGGCCAGCCTTTATCGCCTCCAATATACAGCGGTACATCCCCTTTCACGACTTACATTCTTCAAACAAAAACTTGCTGGTCTCCCATACATTTAAATGAAAAAAACATGGAGGTCTTAGATGCACGACCTTGGCCCCCCAGTTCGGGAACACCCCCAAATCTGCACTCCGGCGATTCTTACACCAAGTTCAGGAAACTACATAAGACCTGGCTATTCACCCAGGCGTACAACTGAAAACCCACTCTCTATTTTGCAACTGCTGCAGTCCTTCCTAGATGCAAAGGAACCGCCTGGTGAATGTGCACTCTACAAATCACCTTTAACATAACATAACATACTTCTGTAATGCCATTTTTAAGAAATCTTCTTCTATGAAGTAGTAGTAAAAAGTTTATTTTGGAAACTTGGATTCTATAAAACTTACATGAAATAAAAAACTCATGAACATGTTGTTTAAAAAAACGATTATGACCAGGTAAAAAGCTCTTCAAATCTTTTCCATTACATCATAAAATCGCTTTAAAAGATATAAAAACAGTTTTCATACCACAAGAGGGAGTCAAAACTCATGCATGTGCAAAATAGCAATCAGTTGCATGGAACCAAATTTTCCTAGTCTAAAAATAAAGACCATTAGTTTTCCTATGACACCATACCATAAATAAGAACTTGCTTGCAGTAGAGACAGTATTGATAGATGTGTCACCCTTCAAAATTCTGAATGCTTCCAGATGTCTCTGAATACCATGATACCTGTACAGTTAACTTATCCATTTCCCTCTAGGCTTTGTGTATGCTGTGCAGAAAAAATAGCACATGATGTATACTTTATAATTTTGACAGAGAACACATAGTGCATACAGATGATTGGACAATGCTCCTGACAGATCTCCATAGTGCTGTAAATGACCCCAATGCACGTGTATCAAAGCACAATTTTGAATATAAAGATTTTGGTAATTGTTTTAGCGATCAAGAAAGGATTCATATGGATGATGGTCCTTAGTAAGCATGAATTTGTTTGCAAGCCTACCAAGGGTAGAACTACAAGAAAGACTTATTTGAGTGTGCTCCCTATAATGAATTTTTAGCTGGAGCTTTAAAGTAGCCACCAGCAAAGTAGGTTCGACCAAAATGGTTAAAGGTCAAATATTTCAAACCAGTGGCGGGCATGTTTGAATCACGGAAAGGTGAGTCCCTTGCCCAGGACTAACAGTTTCTCCACTGCCCTCCGATACAGCCTCTGCTCCTCCATGGTCCAAAGCCTCACCAAATACAGACGGTGCCTCTGTCTAGCTATCTCACCCACTCTTTTCAGGTTGACATAAAAAAATTGGTATGAGAGGGGGGCTCGTAGGGAGATGCAGTAGTGAGCAAACTAACTTGTTTTCGCTTGTGGGAAGACCAGTGGCGTCACTAGGGGGGTGCGGGGGGTGCGGACCGCACCGGGTGACACCATCCCAGGGGGTGACACCAATCAGATTACGCTGTGTAACACAGCTCTGCAGCCTAGCCTCTGCTCTGCTTTATATTTAGGAGGAACCCGACTGCTGCTGTTCAGTAAAAATGGACTTTAACTGAATGTTTGTTTTTCATGTTCTTGCGTCGATGCTCCTGCACGCACACACGGTATAATCATAATAACGATTTTTTATATAAAGCATACACCGCACTCGGACTTCCAAGGGCTGCCAATAAACATGTAATTACCAAAGTAACCGGTACTTTTATTGGCCTTAAGAAGGATGAAAGGCTGAGAGTCAGCCCTGCCAGGACTCCACACTGTGACTCACAAATTACACAGTTGAGTCTCCTTACTGGTTCCTCTGGGCTCTGGGGAGGTTCTGTACCAGGCTGGGAAATCCTTCCGGAACCGGTATCATCTCAGCAAGAAAAGCTGCGAAACGTGCCCGTCCGCCGAAAGTATCGTTTTATCGACACACCCACTTCCTCGCTGAAGCGCGGAAGAGTGCTGAGGGGAAGGCTGCCTCCTGCTGAGGTGAGGGCGGGCGCGGGATTCGAGGTCGGCTTATGCGGTGGGGTGATAGCATTAGCACCAGGCTTTCTGGGTCCATATAGCCGGAGGAGCGCCCGGCAGGGCCCTGCAGATGTACGGGCAAGGAAGCAGAGGCCTAAGCGTGCGAGGAAGCAGTTTCATACAGTGCTAGGTAGGGACCATGCACGGACGAGCCTCGTGTTTTGGTGCTGCCCGTGCATAGAGGAGCACTGCAGCAAGGCGGATCCTGGAGTTTGCTGCCCCATGTCGGATACAATCCTTCCTAAGGGTCTCCTGAAGATGTCCCTCAGGCTGCCCGCCCGGGACTGGGATTTCCACCTGAAGGCCGACGCCGCGAAGATGTGTAAGTTGTAACGTTTGGTGATCTGCTTGAGCTCGTTTGTAAATGGCATTCCACTGGCAAATGGCCACAGACTACATCCTACGCAGGTTTACACTGAGGTCAGTTCGCAAGTGGTGATTTTGTAGCTCAGTGGCCCGGTGTGCCTGCTGCAATGTTCTTTGTGAAAGCTCAGAGTTGGAGTTGAAATACCACCAGTGCTGGCTCAGCCTTTCATCAGGTTGGATAAAATGAGCCCCACTGGGTCAGAGTAACAGACTACTATTTCCAAGGGCACATTTTCGTTGTTTGCAAGGGATTAGGGTTCTCTCCTCCAGCAGGTACAGAGAGGCCCTCTTGAAATTGCTAATGCTTTAATTTTGCATCCATAAGTACTAGTCCCTCAGCGCCAGTAAATCCATGTTGCGGAATAACCCTCGCACCCCGTTCCAAGTTGTTCCTACATGATGAGTTAAAATAGGAAATCTATGTTAATGCACTGATATCCAAGTGTCATTTCTGAAACATGGTCTTTTTTGTGGGGGCTGTTCTGCCAAATGTCACCTGTTTTAAGTACGTTCCTGGAGAGTCATCCACAGTAACAACGCGTGCAGTGATGCCATGTTCAACATTTCTGCATGTTCAGTGATACGAATCTCCTCTTTCCGCCAAAATCAGTATTATGAGGCCGCTTGCAGTGCAGACCAGAACGCACAAAAGGTCAGAGGTTTCTTTCATGATATCTGCAAAGCCAGTCCGCCCACCAGCAAATATCTTTCTGCGAGTCCTGCAGAAACGTTATTCCTCGCATTCTTGTTAAGTTTTAAAAGGAGGGCAGGGGCCATCTTTGTGTGACTTCAAAAAAGCAAACATTTGGTAATATTGAAGAGTGATGTATGTATAGTCTAGCAGATGTATTTGGTGTTTAGCTTTCAGGCCGAGCCAGGTTCGTTCTTGATGCAACTCTCGCAGACTTGAAGCACATTTTATTACTATGTGAAACTAGAAAAGGGTTAATTAAGAGCCATATTTTTTCAAACACTTTTGAAACTGACATCGTCATCGTTTGTTTCTTGGTTTTCTATTTTCTACTTATTTAACTAATCTGTAAAGCGCTCTGATACCCTCTAGGGTCAAGTTTGCGCTATATAAAACTTTATAAATAAAATAAAAAATAGAGCCAAAGGAATAGGGCACCCATCCCCTGGCTTGGTATAATAAAATATGTAATTGTAGTGTAGTGAGCTCCCCAGTCCCCCGATCCCCGGTGTCACTACACCTGATGCACTATCAGTAGCTACGGACTGAGAGTTTGGATTGCAATAGCCTGGTGATGTATTGTCCCAAAGAAGAAAGTGCGCCAATAAGATCTAGGCCATGTGACCCTTAGCCTCCATCCCTTCTGTGCGTCTTTCTGGCCCTAGTCAGGGGCGTAGATTCCATTGGTGCAGCAGGTGCAGTGACACTGGAGCCCAGAGGCCTGAGGAGCCAACTGAACCCCGACTATCGCTGTATTTCAGTCAGCGGTCAGAGGGCCAATCGTCTTCCTTGCCCTAGGGCCCAGGCCATACTGGCTTCCACTGTCCCTCGTCTGTGCTGCCCTGTCTTGACAACATAGGTTCCCAAGGGTTTGTGTATGTAGTACGATATGATAAAGGATGCGCTGTATTCAGACATAGTTTAGCTCAGAGAAAAACAATGCAATGGAGAGCCAACATGGATTTATTTCAAATTCTAGGGAAGACCTTGAAGTCTGTATCAAAGGGTTTCCTACAGGTAAGTGTCCTAAAATGACATAATAGTATAGGTGCAACAGGAAAACTAGCGTACAAAGTCTCAGGTAGAAAGTTTAGGGCTACTGCTGTTGTTGCACTGGTCTACAAGAGTCAAATCGAGAAAATAACCAGTCAACACTTTCACTAGTGCCTATAAGCAGGCCCACTGGAATTGTGCAATTCCATGACTGCTGGGAGTTGCCTCACTTGCTGGCTAAATCACCATATATAGTGCACAATTCCCCACCCCTCGCCCTCTCTTTGCCCTCCGTGATGTGTGTGTTTTTTCTGCACGCAAATACACTCAGACAGGGCACCCATTATCTTGCAATTTTTGCAGCACGCCATGCGATTAGAATATTAGCAGTATGATTAGAAAAGAAACAGTTTTAGATGGATATTGGTTTCCACAAACAGCGGTTGCCAAGTGTGTGTTCCGCCCGCAGGAAGGGCTGCGCTTTCAAACCCCGGACTTTTTTGCAATGGCTATTTACTGTTTTTTTGTTGCTTTCCGTGGGGCACTAAGGGCCCTAGTGCAAGCAGGAGGAATTGCGACCACAACCTCCGTGTGCGAAAGCAAAAAATAGTGACAATTGACGGCACTTTACACCCCAGATCCCCGGTGCCACTGCACCTACTGTACTAAGAACAGCTACGTACCTATTTGCTTTGTCAGTCTCGAAGTACTGTATTAGGAGCTTTCTCAGCATTTTAACGTAGTAGTTAGTTTCGCCCAGAGTGTGCCGTGTTGTCAAGCCAGACTGTGTCATCATATTGTCAAGTGTGTTGCTGCCGTGTTGTTCAGTGCAGTGTCTTTCAGTCTAGTCTCGCACCTACCTTTGCAGTGTGGTGCTGTTTTTCTTGACTAGTGCCACATAACATGGGGTGAGGTCTAGTGTTATGGTTTTTTGAGGATTCTTGAGGCCTACTGTGGTCCGTATTACTTAGTTTTGTACCACATTGTTTAGTCTGGTGCCATATTGACCAGTGTTGCGCCATCGGGGTATCCAGAGTGGTGCCATTTTGTCTAGTGTGGCCTCATGTTGCTAAGCTGGTGTTACATCATCCATTGCTGGGCCATTGCGTTTTGTGTGGTGACGTTTTGTCTATTGCGGTGTCCTTCTCTCTAGTGTGAGGCTGTGCTGTTCATTGTGATGTCATGTAAACCAAAGTTGTGCCATGTTGTTTAATATGGTGCCATCACATTTTCCACTGTGGCTTCATTCTTTCTAGTGTAATGTCCATGTTGTGTTGTGCGTTGTGGCTCCATGTTTTAAGTTGTCCAAAGCAATGCTATAATGTGGATCTCTGGTGTTGACCTTGGTGGTATGCTGCCATGTTGTCTAGTGTTGTGTTGTGTTGTCCTGTGGTCCCGTTATTTGCCAAATTTGTCCACTGGCGGACTTGGAGCGGAGGAGGTCCATGTGGTAAGTCATGAGGGGGTGACACCATGAGTTACCCGCACCGGGTGACACCAACCCTAGTGACGCCACTGGGGAAGACAATCAAGGTTGGTGTATCCCCAGATTTTGTCCCCCGTACAAGGCAACAGATTGGGCCTTTAGTTTGTATAGCTCAAGAACCGGTAGTGGGGCTCTCAAAGCTGTTCCCGGGAATCTCCTATAGATTACTGAGGCTTGATGTTGCATTACAGCCCTTCTTTTATATATATATATACTGTACCCTTGCTTCATAGAGCGTCAGGAGGACTCGTATTTGCTAGCGCTGTGGTGTAGGTGCTGTAGGCGCTCTGCGCCGTTTTTAAATTCCCGTATTTTTTATTTCAGTTGCTATTATTTCGTTCTCCCCTGTTTTTAATCTTAGCCCATCTTCTTCCCTTACCTGCATTATAATGGTGGAATCACCGCTGCTTTAGCGGGTCCGGTCCTGGGGTCTCCGATGCCTGGGGGATTTGGCCGCCATCTTGGAGGTGGTTGCGATGCTTCTGGGCGCCTTTGGGAGCGGTCTAGTGGTTTCTAGTCACTCGCTCTCCCTTCATAAGGCGGTTCTCTCGGGGGGTCAGCCAGGATACTGTACCCTTGCTTCATAGAGCGTCAGGAGGACTTGTATTTGCTAGCGCTGTGGTGTAGGTGCTGTAGGCGCTCCTCGCCGTGTTTTTAAATTCCCGTTTTTTTATTTCAGTTGCTATTATTTTGTTCTCCCCTGTTTTTAATCTTAGCCCATCTTCTCCCCTTACCTGCATTATAATGGTGGAACCACCGCTGCTTTAGCGGGTCCGGTCCTGGGGTCTCCGATGCCTGGGGGATTTGGCCGCCATCTTGGAGGTGGTTGCGACGCTTCTGGGCGCCTTTGGGAGAGGTCTAGTGGTTTTGCGCTCTCCCTTCATAAACCAGTTCTCCGCGCACAGCAGTATCGCGCAGCGGGAGCGCCCTCATCGCGCCTGAGTCAAGCCAGAGTCCTGCCCGTCTGCGCCCGTCAGCGCTAAGGCGGCGTGTGGCGTGGCGGTACTCTGCTTGGCGGTTTTGTTCCTGGTAATGCCGCCGTCGTTAGTATACTCCCGGGATGATTTGCTCGGGCTCAGGCACATTGCTCCATGCTGTACACACGGGCCTGTTAGTCCTCTCTGCGGCCCTATAGCTGTGCCTGTGGGGTCTGGTCTCTTCCAGCCCCATCTTTGATCTCTACCCTAACGGAGTCCTCTCCGGCAATGCCCCGTCGTAGTAGACCGCTGGTCCTACGAGACATTACTGTCTGGAATCTAAATATTAGATCCCTTCCGATGCATTATGCGGAGGTGTATGATCTTATAAATGATGAGCTACCAGATGTCTTTTTTATGACGGAAACATGGCTTCAAGACGCCGACTCCGCAGTTGTGAATCTTGCTGTTCCCCCGCAATATTCTATCTTCACACACAAACGGGCATCTAGGGGTGGTGGCATTGCTGTTGCCGTTAAATCTTGCTACCCATGTGAATGGAGGGTGGTGGATCTTGCGGGGTGTGAAAGTGCTTTTTTCAGAATCTCCATCAGCCATCAGTTTACGTTGTCCGGTCTTCTAATTTACCGTCCTCCTGGCTGTGACTTGGGTTTTAGAAAGGCTCTTCCGGAGTGTGTTAGTTCTCTTGCTTTGGGCTGCGCCAATTTTTGTATTGTGGGCGATCTTAATTCGCACTTTGACTGTGGCCATGTGCCCACTGTCAGCAGTACCTTGGCTGATCTTGAGGCTCTTCAGCTTAATCAATTGGTCACCTCTCCCACTCATGTAGGTGGCCATATTCTTGATCAGTTTTTCACAAATATGATGGGGTCCAAGGTCACCAGGCCCAGTCCAGTGTCTTGGACTGATCACTTCTTAGTGAAAAATTCTCTTGCGACTAAAGAACATCCATTCAAGCCGGTGGATAGACTGGTGCTTAAGCGCCATTGGCAGAAACTCAATTTGGAGGACTTTCACCATCTCCTGGAGTTTAATACTTTAGGCTCTCACCTCGACGTAGAATCTGGGTATGATGCATTCTGTGATTGGCTCTTACGCCCTAGATACTTTGATCCCTGTGTCTTGGACGAAATGCCGCTCTAGAGAACCCAGCCCTTGGTACGACAGCTCCCTGGTGCTGTTAAAAAAAGCTTGTAAACAAGCTGAAAGGGACTGGCGGAAATCCTATGATGCTGGGAAAAAATCTGTCTACTTCTCTAAAATTAAACTCTATCACGGAGCGTTATGTAGAGCTCGGACTGCCTACTACTCCCAGGAATTCCGAAACAGCTCTAATCCGTCCAAGCTTATCTTTAAAGTCCTTAAGGACCTAACCGCAAAAAAAGCTACTGTGGTAGAGATCTGCTCTGTTGAGCACTGTGAAAAGCTGGCAGTTTTTTTCATTGATAAAGTTATAACGATCTATCGTGCTTTTCCCATTGTTGAGCAGGTAGATGAGCTGTCCAGTCCTACCATAGTCTCTGATGTAGTCTTTGACTCATTCCCTAGTTTGACGATAGAGTCATTGTCTAAGCTGGCTTCTAAAATTAAATTGGGCTCGCCTGATGATCCCCTAAGGCCTACCCAGTTTAGGGAATCGGCTGCTGTCTGCCTTCCTTCAGTGTGCCATCTTATTAATCTTTCCCTCACCTCGGGTGCTGTTCCTACTAAGTGGAAACAGGCGGTTGTGACACCTATTCTTAAAAAGGCGACTTTGGACCCCTCTAAACTTGAGAACTATCGCCCGATTTCTCTCCTTCCTTGGCCATCTAAAATTGTGGAGGCTCATGTGAACGGGCTACTGTCCGAACATCTTGCAAAGGCCGGCATTCTGGACCCATCTCAGAATGGATTCCATGCTGGTCACAGTACGGAAACTGCCCTGCTCGCGATGACGGAACAACTTCGTTCTGTGCTGGACTCTGGTCAGACTGCGCCACTGGTACTACTCGATCTTAGTGTCGTGTTTGCCACGGTCTCGCACAGAATTTTACTCCAACGTCTTCGTGAAGCGGGGGTTGAGGGCATTGCCCTTGACTGGTTCCGTTCCTTCCTTGCTGACAGGATCTTCAAGGTTGTCACCCCACCATTTGCGTCCAACTCACATCCCCTGGAACTGGGTGTGCCCCAGGGTTCGTCTCTGAGCCCCACTCTATTCAATCTATATGTGAGGCCGCTGGCTGCTGTCGTCAAGCAATGGGGTATGACTATGGTCTCCTATGCCGACGACACGCAGCTGGCGGTCGCCTTGAGTGGGGACTCCGACCTTGACGCCCCTAGATTTCGGGATGGACTCTTGGCGGTGGCTAGGTGGATGAATTCCAACTGTCTCCATCCAAATGCCAAAAAAACAGATAGTAGGCAAGCAAACGGATCTTTGGGGTGACATGTGGTGGCCCCCTGAGCTAGGTACTACCCCCATTCCAGTCTCCAAGGTCAAAAATCTGGGGGTGTGGTTAGATCCAGCCCTCAGTTTCTGTGGCCATACAAAGAAGGTCGCGGCCACTTGTTTTGGCATCCTAAGAGGGTTGACCCCTATTTTGAGGTTTTTTGATGCCTCGACTAGGCAGCTGGTAATACAAGCATCCATCCTATCTCGGCTTGATTATTCCAGCTCACTATTAATGGGGGCCAACCAGGCTGAAATCGCCCGGATGCAACGAATCCAGAACGCTGCAGCCAGAGCCCTGGTGGGATTACCTAGGTTCTGTTCAGCTGAGAGTACCATCCGTTCTTTACACTGGTTGCCGATGGCTCAGAGGATTCATTTTAAGACCTTGTGCCTCTCTTTTAAGATCCTTAATATGGCCTCCCCTCAGATTCTTGACAATCTTGTGAGGCCTTATGTGCCCTCGCGACCTCTGAGATCTCTGGGCCAAAACTTGGTTATGGTTCCTCGATTTAGACTATGCAGAGCGGGAGGTCGTTCCTTTCGGGTTCTGGCTGCAAAACTGTGGAACGCGCTTCCACCTCACATCCGTGCAATGGATGAGTTGTTGAAATTCAGGAGGGCTATCAAAACGCATCTGTTCCCTCATAGCTCTTAGGCTCTTGCTTTCTACGCCTCCACCCTGTATTACTGTGTTATGTCTGGGTACTCTTCCTGAAGCGCCGGGACGCCCCTTGACTGGGGCAGCTGTGCGCTATAGAAGTGTTATTATCATACCATAACATAACATTTTCTCAATATGTGGACTCCATGATAGTCTGTTATCAAGCTTAATGCCCAGATGCTCAAAACTGGATTCATGTCCTAGTTTTTTGATTGCCAGGGACATGTCGTGCTGAAATGTCTTGTGTGGTCTGACTGTCATAAATGTAGTTTTTCACATATTAATCTCAAGGCTCTTGGTTGAACAGAAAGCATTACAATTTAACAAAAGCTGTTGAAGGCCCATCAGAGTCTTGGAAATTAAAAGTCTGTTGTCAGCAAAAAAGAGTGCAGGCACCCTGACACCATCCAGTTTAGGTGCTTCCATGTTCCCTTGTTAAAGAACCTCCACGTGGATGTTGATGTATAGGGATAAGAGGGTGTGGCCAAGATGAACCCTTGCCTCACTCACCTGCTTATCGGGATTCTATCAGTCAGATGCCCTCCAGGTCTCCAGCGGACTTGAGCAAAATTGCTCTGGTGGAGGCTAATTATCTGAGTAAGAAGAACATTCGGAACCCCTGAGTTTTTTTTAACGATTCCCAGAGCAGTCCCCAAAGAACCAAGTCAAAGGTGGCTCTGAGGTCGACAAATGCAATTTAAATATGTCCCTTTCTAAGCCTAGTGTATTTCCAGAGAATAACCAGCAGCCTTGGAACTTGACCAGTAGTGCTCACTTTTGGTTTAAATGCTGCTTGGCTTGGGTAAGGATTTCTTCACTCTCAATCCAATCGTTCAGTCTATTTAGCAGTGGTCTAACATACACTTTCTGTAGGGCATCTATGAGGCGAATTGGCCTATAATTTTCAGGGCTTCTCCAATCCCCCTTTTTAAGAATGGGAATAATTCCGCACCCTTTCCATGTGTCGGGGATTGGGGTTCCTTCAGCTATAGAATTAGTCAAACACTTGACATGCAGACAGATCGTGGCGAAACAAGTCACCAGGGATTTTGTCTGGGCCATGCCCTGTTAAATTGAAATGAAAGCTAGCCTAGGTCCTCAATGTCAAAATAAGGCTTAATGGAAAGTAGCTAGAATTTGTAGGAAATTATACTTGGGAGTCCTTAGGGCGCTGTTTATGTGATCTGGAAAAATGGTCCACCCATGCCCCAGGATTCGGATGGCCATGTATGGGATTGAGGAACTTAATGTTGGCGAGGAGCAAGGGAGGAAAAACTCTGCTCCACTACACAGAGTTTTTCGGAACTCTGCACTATACGTGGAGGGGGGAAAACACCGCAAACTCCACTAGTCGAGCGGACTTTTACACTCAGGCCTAATAATTACACAGTTGGAAAGAGATTTGCCCCCACATGCATCAATCTTGGATTTTGCATTTCTTAAATAGCGAAAATTAAGGAATCGCTATTTAGGAAATGCAAAATGCTATGCATCAAGAAATCCTAAAAGTTTTTAGGATTTCTTAATTTTCGGAAATTGCGATTCCTTAATTGCGAAGTGCAATTAAGGAATGGCATT
The DNA here is from genome assembly GCF_964263255.1 of Lissotriton vulgaris. NCBI lineage: Eukaryota > Metazoa > Chordata > Amphibia > Caudata > Salamandridae > Lissotriton > Lissotriton vulgaris. The sequence continues at coordinate 1,114,341,796 of NC_141693.1, read as the reverse complement.
ACAATGGCATTACATTGATTCCTATGGGCCTAGAATGTAGTCAATTGGAAGGCAGTAGCAAATTGCGAGTGGCACTTAGAAAATTTCATGGGTGCAGGGGGGGGTCCAAAGGACCCCCCCCTGCACCCCTGAAATGCAATTGAAAGTGCATGTTTCACACACACATGTCCTAAGGACATGTGTGTCTGTAACTGGACAGTTTAAAAAATGCATTTTCAAGCATTTTTAAACAATTTCGCAAATTACCACGAGGTTGAACCTCGTGGTAATTTGCACTTCCAATTTGAATAATCACAATTTTTTTTTTAATGATGCATTGCTTTTAAGGAATCGCAAATTTGCAATTCCTTAAAAGCAATCGCATTTTTGGAATTTGGTAAAAATACCGAATTACTCAAAAATGCTTGATGCATCCCAAACACATATTTAGGAAGTGCAAACGGCCGAATTTACCGATTCGCACCGTTTGCACTTCCTAAATAGGTTGATGCATGTGCCCCAAAGTTTCCTCCTAATCGTGGGAGCAGGTGCACACCTTAAAATTGCATAAACGACTGGAATGCTAACTTCTCTGAAATTACCATCATCAGTGTGGGTGCAGACCCCCAGCTGAATTGTGAGTGTTGAGGCTAAATGTTCTGATCGCAGAAATATAAACACAAATATAGAGTTTGTTTTCCAGGAAAATAATAACGGTGCCAAATGCTCAATGTGTCAGCTTCTCTTTGATATTCCTTGTGAACTGTCTCCAGACCAGTTTTTTGGAGAATGCTATGGCGCAATGCAATATATTAATCTAATGCAGCGCTCCAGAGGTCAGCATGTGGCTTTATGATCATATAATTATTTGTGCGCCCATATTTGATATGAATTCTGCTTTAAAAGAATTCTGCTATGGCATTGTGAATTCGACAATATGTCTGGCAATAGTGAGTGGCATAGAGTGACTGAGGGCCAGATGCATCAAGCAACCATTTTGCGATTCCTTATTAGCGAAAAATAAGGAATCGCTAATAAGGAATAGCAAAATGGAATGCATCATGCAATCACACAAAAAATAGCGATTCCTTAATTGCGACTCGCAAATTGCGAGTCGCAATTAATGAATACCTCCCCATTCATTCCTATGGGCCTAGAGGCCCATAGGAATGAATGGGAAGACAATCTCAATTTGCGAATCGCAATTAGCGATTCGCAAATTGAGATTGCGAGTTCAAGGGTGCAGGGGTGTCCAAAGGACACCCTGTTACACCCCTGAATGTGATCTGTGCACATATGTTGCGCACACACATGCCCTTAGGGCATGTGTGTGCGCAACATGAAACTTTGAAAAATGCACAAAAGTGCATTTTTCAAAGTTTTTGCAAATTACCATGAAGTTGTACTTCGTGGTAATTTGCGTGCCCTATTAGCGAATTCGCTATTTTTGATACTTTCATGCATTGCATTTAAGGAATCTCAATTTGAGATTCCTTAAATGCAAACAATCGCAATTTAGCGAATTCTCTAATTGCGATTTTTGCATTTGGGATGATGCATCCCAAATGCAAAAATTGCACTTGCAAAGGGCCAGATTCTCAGAATCTGGCCCTTTTGCGAGCGCATTTCGCTTGATGCATCTGGCCCTCTGTTTTGGAAACGGCGCCATTGTATTATATTTCATACAACAGAGGCGACAAAGACAGCATTTGCATTTCATTCAGTGTCAGCTACGAGGAGGTGAACATGCAAAACAGAATTAATTTAGCACGTATGTGTTTTTCATCAGATCATCCCGGAAAATAATTAGTTGTGGCTTTCCAAGAAATATAATTACTGTTCATTCTTTCAGTCACTTCAATTAATCTGAAGAGTCCATCAAGGATTTGCACATGTTTCTACTCAGCACTTTGCCGCCTGCTTTTTATCTCACCCATGGCTGTCATTTTCACATGGGAAGCTTTAAATCACATTTTAAAACAGATCAGTAATTTCCAACCACAAACAGCAGCATTTCAAAGCATGTCTATACTCTGGGAAATCGAATAATTCTGAGAATTGATAACAATTATCAGGACTAATCTGGTCACGCATAGATTTTCCACAGCAATGTTATGGCCACATTAATTTGCTATTAGATTCTAATTTTTAATATCGTTTTCATTTATTTTTCTCGGAATAGAAACTTGACTGAAGCTACTTTGATATCAGCCTGTAAACTTTAGGGTGCACAACTTGTGTGACTGTGACAAAGCCACTCTTTAGGCTCAGATTTACCAAAACTGTCAAAACAACACAGGCAGGAACTTTGGGGGCTTCCTGAGAGAGAGAAGGAAAGTAGATATATTTCACGACCCTGCCCTCTCACTAGTGCTGCCCCACAATCAGACTTCCGAGCACCGCTCACAAATCTTCAATCCATATTGCAAAGGTGTCTGCGTGAGTGTTATTTTTTGGTGCAAAACCATGGCTACTGTTGTTGGTAGGTAGCGTTTTGTGACAAAAAACCCTGGGTGGTTGCGTAGGAATACCCACGTGCCACCCTTTGCTTTGTGCTGCTTTGCTTTACTTTGAGGCAACTTTCCTGTGAAAAGCAAGCTTGCTCCCAAATTTAGCAGTTAGGGACAATCAGATGCATTGGTATAAACTGCCATTGAGTTATTTGCCCAGGATCATACTTTTCAGAACAGTGTGGACGCCTGTATTTCAGCCCAGGTTTTCCAGCCAGACACTCTGAAATTCAGCCACATAAAGTACCTTCCCATGTTTCCAATTTTACGAGAACGAATTTTGCTTTGTGCACAGTTGAATTTTGGGAGTTATGCTAGCACACTAAGGGCCTGGTTATCATGTTGCTTGGAAATTAATCCTCCGTCTCCTTGTCGGATACAATTACGGCCGGCTGGCAGTCGGTGATTCCGCCCGACCGATTATGATAAGAAAGGACTCCTATTTACTTCAATGGGAGACTGTGTTCCGACTGACAACACAGGCTCCTATGGGGAAAATGGTTGTCTGTGGAAAACCTTGCAGCCTATGGCGGGCACCATATCGTGCCTTCCGCACTGTAAATGGTTTTACAGGGGGGTCCATTGGGTACCCCTCAACCCCAAACTGTAGGACTCAGGATGAAAGGGGAGCTGCTAGGGTCCCCCAAAGTCAGTTTCCTGCAGCCTTTTCATGTCGGACAGGCTGTTGGAATCCATCACAATAATCGGTTGATCGGAAACGCTGGCCATTGAGCTGCACAAATCGGCTCCAACAGACTTGGATTCTCCAAATGCTGGTAGGAACCGATTCGGAATGAGCGAACAGTTCCCCTTCCGACCCCGAGCATCGTAATCGGTCAGTCAAAATTGTTTCAGACCGAGACGGGCGGATGGATTCTGACACGGTCTAGGGGAATCAGACTGCCGGTCAGAGGCTTTCCGACCGACAGCGTAATCACAGCCTGATTCATGTAGGTAAATTGCACTCGCAAAGGGCCAGATTCTCAGAATCTGGCCCTTAGCGAGTGCGATTTTTGCATTTGGTATTCATGATACCAAATGCAAAAATCGCTATGTAAGAATTCGCATATTTGCGTGGAATGGCATTTAAGGAATCTCTAATAGAGATTCCTCAAATGCTATTCATGACACACAACAAAATTGCGATTTTGGACTTTTGGGGCCGCTATTTACCGACAGGTCAGACCTGTCGGTAAATAGCAAAAACTCAGAAAAATGCTTTTAAAAGCATCATTCAAAGTTGCATGTAGCACACACACATGTCCTTTGGACATGTGTGTGCGCAACACCCGTCCAAAAGTGCATTTATGGGGTGCTACAGGGCGTCCTTTGGACACCCCTGGCACCCTTAAAATCGCTATCTCAGTTGCGAGTAGCAAATTGCTACTCGCAAATCCCCATTCATTCCAATGGGCCTCTTGGCCCATAGGAATGATTGGGGAGTATTTCGCAAATAAAGAACATGTAGGAATCGCTATTTAAGTAGCAATTCCTACATGAATGCCGTTTTGCGTGTCCTCAATAGCGATTCGCTATGATTCGCTATTAGGGACACGCAAAACGGCATGTACATGAATCAGGCTGTCAGTCCCTATGTTCAATGTAATCAATAACTTAACCTGTAGACTATCCAAACCACCCGGTAAATCTACATGTCACTGAAAAAGAAATCATTCTTGAAACAGATTGGGCAAAGGAGTGTGTGACCGAATCAGAAATATTTATCTGGTGAATCCCTATAAAGTACTCTAGCAAACAACGCAGATGATTGAGGCGCAAACGCGCTTTTCTCTATGGAATCAACACATCAATTTTATGTTGCAACGTCACTTCTTTCCCTTAATTAAGAAGAAAATTATTTCAGTAAATGCAACAAACTTTAATAGAGCTAAAAAATAGATAGTATTAGAACAAATCTGAGAACACGGCCTTTAGCTTGCTGTCAGGTCACAGGCAGGTAGTGTGATGTAAACTAGCTGTTTTAATTTTCTCGTCCAGCAGTTTCCTTAAAGTGCTTACTCGAACAATGTAGAAACATTTCTGCTGCAATTCGTTTTCCCACTGTTTTACAGCAGCTCTCCTCAGTTTTGTGGGCAACCTTTACATTTGCAATACTGCATACTGTAGGGGTGAGAGAAGGAGCACTTTTTTGTTTTTCGCTCCTGCTTCCAATAGGCCCTAGACTGGGTCCGAGCCTGGCCTCTGGCTCGATTTAGGCTTGAGATTGTCTTCACTCACCTACTTATAATGGGTGTGTGTATTTTTACTGAAAAAATACATAAATGGAAGTTATGGTATTGATTTTCACTTAAAAACCTAAAGAAAGAAATTGAGGAATGTGGCAGAAGAGAGAATGACTGGTGCCAGCTCTATACCAAAGTTCTAACAAGATGTCTGCAAACAGCCTATACCTTAACCCCATCTGAATGTTAGGATTACTACTTTTGCCATCAGACTTCAGAGAACTCCTGCTTAATCTCACCATGTCAGGCCTCTCCCATTGATGATCTAATCTGGGAGTTGAAATGGAGCTTTAAGTGTTACAGTATGGTTTAGGTGTGTTGGTCTGAAGTTGCGTGATTGATGGTGTTGAGTAATCTTTTGAGATAAGTTCTTGTCTGAAAGTGCATTTAAAGGGGAGCGGTTGTTTTAATATCTTTTTTTGCCAGACAATCATCCAATTTTATGTTGGTATAGAGTGGTTGTGCAGTGTATGGAGGGATTATACAGAATCCGAATATCAAAATGTAGCACCTTGTCTAGAGGGAGAAGTCAGTAAGTGGAACAAACCAGTAAGCTTTTGCTAGATTGCTAAAAACAAGAGTAGACAATAGTTTGCTGGAAGTGGCGAAGAAAATGTAAGGATTCATTTTAAATGTTAAATACTTGGTATCTAGCCATTTTAGGAATGATAACTATAAAGAATTTCAAACACAATATTGTATTGAAAGTACTCCAAGATTTCTGGCTGATTATGAAGTATTTAGTGTCAGATGGAAATACTATATAGGGATAAAAGGGTAAATTAAAATGTAAAAAACAAACTGTTATGGCACTATCAACACAGCATCATAGTATTTCTAGGTGGAGCCTAGGTAGCGCATGCGCTGTCTCTTCAAGACATGTGGCATTCACTCTGTCGCTTTCAGCCCTCCCATTGCCTTTTTATTTGTTCCTTCGATTGTTGTTCAAAACTGCTTGGTAGTTAATCCTCCCTCTTGGTCCCTCCTTTTTGTGTTTGGTTTCCACACACAGTGACCCTCCTGATTACTGTTAACATTACACTTCTGCTTTATGCATTTATTTGGGGCCAATTTTTTTCTTTGATTCCTGCTTGTGTACTGTTTGCCGTCTTCAGTGGTTTAGCTTTGGTGCCCATCACGTCATCTCCCTGTCCTGTGGCCCCTTTAATTTTGCCTGACTTCAAAGTGTGAGGATTTCCCCCAAGCCCCTCCCACTCTGCTGCTTGTTGGTTTGGCGAGCCTCTGTCACTAGACCTTCAGCAGCCCAACCTTGCAGCACAGTTTAGAGAAAGGCTTGGGCAACTTCTGTCAGATTTTCTGATGCTTTTTTATACAATGTGAACTCAAGGAAACCGAAGTAATTCGAGCTCTTTGCAGGAGAACTACTTACATTACACAATGTTAGACTAAACTTCTGGGGCATTTTTATAGGGCACAAACTTGACTGATCGAAAGGTATTGAAGCTCTTTACAAAAGTTCCAGTTACAAGACAAAAGGTTAGGTCATAGGTTTTGTTTTTAGGTGCGTAGAGATTAAGTTATGTTGACACCATCCCTATTTATTCATTATTTCCCCTGTACCTGACTGTAATGACCTGATAATTCTGCCAATCCCCAGGGCATACTTACCTTATTCCCTCTCGGGACCCAAAAGGTTACAACACGTCACAATACTTACCCAAGAAAGGAATAATACTAATGATTATCTATATATATATATATGGCATTTGCCGGGGAGCTTGCAAACAACAACAACAACGCAAGAATCAGTACCAGTGACGACAACAACAACCCGGGAAAACAACGCCACATGGTAAAACAACGCAAGAAACCAAGGGCCACAAGGTAACAACGTACCCCAGGGTACGAAAACACAACACCAAACCAAGGGCCACAGGGTAACAACAATGCAAAACAATGTGAAACAAAGCCCACCCTGGTGGAACTGAATAAACACTGCACGCTCCTCCTAACAATACCTCGGGGTGGATTACTTATCAGTTTTGGCTTCCCTGGATGAGATCGGGGACATTCCTTGTTCTACAATTACCTGCAGGAAGGGAAACTTACCATCCTTCCGATGCTACATATATTATATACTGAGATGGTAGTGGGCAACGGTCATAATCGAGCCGTTTCCATACAAAATGGCTCAATCACTACACTGTCAAATGGGAGCAGCGTTCATCCCTCCCACCTCTTCCCAATTCGCTGCATGCCTGCCCCGCTGCCTCTTCTTGTCATCCTTCTCCTCTCAGACCTCTAATTTCAAAGCACATTCAAGGCATCTCCACAGGGACTGTGAGATATTTTTTATATATATTGTGAAGTGAAGCAACCTGAAGATGTTTGGACACGTGGTCGCAATGGGCGCGGCCATCTTGTTTTTAATTCATTGCTATGGTTCTGGGCATGCATTGTCAATCATCCTTTAATCTTTGTAATCCTTTGTTTGAACTTTTTTTAATCTTTTTTACTCATTATCTATCTCTTTATTTTTGTACATCTATAGTTTGTATTTTTTTCAACTTTTGGTTACTTTAAAACTAATTTTTAAACTCTCTTTTCATTTACTTACTTTCCCTATTCTTTCCTATTTTATTTTCCTTTAACTGTCCAGGACCTTGGCAAAGGAAGCCGGCAAAAACCTTAAGGGGAAGGGACCCGCACCCCGTAGCCGGCTCCCTTGCGGGCTCTTAAGGGGGGAGGCAGTAACTGCCCGGGAGATCTTTAGCGCGGTGGAGGTGGCCAAACTGGTTTTGTTTGTCCAGCGCCACCTTCCCAAGTCTGTCGCGGCAGGCGGCAGGCCCGGTACTGGGTACGGACTTTGGGAGTGTCGCCAGCTATGGGGGAAGGTGTGCCGGGCCATGTATCAGGAGTCTGGGGTCCGGCACACCTACAACCAGGTGACACACCGGTGGTCTGACATCCTGGACCGGCAACACGACCTGCTGGACCTGCTTGGCGTGGAGATCCCTGGGCTTGGTGAGTACTAGTAGCTATTTAATCACTGCTTTGTTTTCTCCTGCTCTGAGTTATGATATTGCAAATATTTGTTTTTTCCGAAGAGCAAGAATGCTGCCGATTACATTGCAGGTAAATTATGTTTCAAAAGCTTCTGTGATTTCAGGTGCTCGCCTGCTCACTGGCAGTGCTACTATGCTTACTTGTTTTCAATTTTGTGCTCATTTGGCCTGGGTGATTATGTATGAGTGTACTTTACAGAACTGCATAATGCTAGACACTAGAGACTCAAGTCCAGTCCTTCCTTTGTACTACTGCCACTAAGAAGAGATAGTGGTGGTGGATTGATAGTTTGAGTATATTATGACTGGTTATTTAGTATGAAACTTTTTAGTGGTCTACAATCATGACGGACTGTGTCTGTCACTTCAAATGCTGCGGAATGCTGCCTGCCAGTCCTAGTAGAACCTTTTTGTAGTTGGTTTAGTGAGTTACATAACTTTCCAAGTAGACGGTCCGCGAATCCAGCAATACTAATATCCTAATAGACCACAGCAGATAGGTCAATAAATTTAGTGCAATTGTTGTCTATTTCTCCAAAATAATTTTTCAGTTTTTTTTAAATGTTTGATTTGGTTGACAACAATCATCCATGTTTGTGTCTTTCTTTCATGTTGTACGTCAGCTCCCACCAGGGGCAAGAGGACAGAGGAGGAGGTAGCGGCGCCGGTGGAGCAGGAACAGGAAGGCCAGGATAGGTCCGCCGAGGGCTCCTCTGCTGGCCCCAGTAAGTTTTTCTGTTAATATTATTAATTATACTTCCCTATCTTTTACAGCACCTATTTATTCCAAACGTTCCTCATAATTCTATTTTTTCCTAAATCGTCTTTGATCTTCTTGTAGACTGTTTCAAAATTCTTATTCTGCCTCTACTATGACTCTCTGTGCTACTACTAGATTATTATTAGTCTGTCTGTGTAGCTAGCTAAGTTTGCACTGTTGGCAAAAGCTGTTAAACAAAACTCCTATTCAGCAATAGCTCCAGGCACTGAGTGCAGTCCGCTGGGTTGTCCATAATGTCTATTGAAGTCTTCTAAATGTTTATGCTTTGACAATTCCCAACAGTAAAATGTCAATGGCCACCAAGAATAAGATACTAGTTTACTTTTTGATTGGATAGGAGGACATACTACTACTGTTGCAGTGACTATTCTGCACATACAGAACTATGGACAAGAAATAGGGCATTGGTGATAATAGGCGCAGTTAGACTTTCCACATACCTCAGTCATAACAGAAGTTGAACCCCCAATCTCCTTACTGACTAGCTAGTGTGTCAGAGTCATTATTTAGCTCCCGAATGCAGCGATGATCCCCAATGATTATACAACCCAGAACATTAGACTACGGAGTCAGAGTCCCGATCTCTCGGAGACACGGACTCATGCTTGCAAATTGCAAACCCTTTCGCTCACTCACTCATGACCAAAAACCACAGAGTCTATGTAAGTTTTAAAGATTAATTAAAAGTAAAACAACTAGCATTGTGTGTACTCTGTATGAAATTGTGCATTAAAAACATTTATTAAAATTAACTTCATAGAAGATAAACGGTGAAGTGATGAAAACTCAACAGTGGCTGATTTACAGAGTAATTGTGGGAGACCCCTCACCTGGTTGGAACTTAAAGTCTTGGTGGTGATGATGACGACTCCGAATAACATTCATATGATCTTGCTCTTGTTCGTAGAAGGGAAGCTTCAGTCTGTTATGAGAAAAATGGTGAGTATTAAAAAGCAAGCATTCATCAGTTGTACCAAAAAGTGTAGCATCACATGTTATGGCTAAGCATAAATAAAAAACACCCTTCCCTGAAGAAAGGGACATTTTTACTTTAGACTAGAGATTCACAACTTATTACATTTGTTTATGTAGTACTAGTAACACATTTTTTAATTCCTAGACAAAATAGGGAGTGGTGTATATGGCATCTAAAAATATTAAATGTATTTTCTAGGCGTAATACCATCAGCACAGCCCACCACCAGTGCCGGGGCCAGCGCGGAGGCGGTCACTCCAGGGGCAGATGCGGTGCCAGCAAGAACTGCTGTGGGGGACACCACGGTAGTGGCGGGCAGTGGTAAGCTATTATATTCCTTACTTATTGAGATTGCAGAGTAGGCTCGCTGCAGGGGTGTATATGTTGTACAGTACAAGTACACTTTACTGTTAAGTTGACTTACAAATTTAGAACGAAGGGGCAGATTTATGATAACTGGCGCATGCCCAGGGATGCGCCAGTTATCGTGCGCCGCACCTCCGCCACCCATTGTGCGCCGCATTTACAATGCGGCGCACCATGGGGCAAAAACGGCACAGATGCGTCGCGCATCTGTGCCGTAAAAGTGACGCATTGCTGGAGTTGCGTCGCAAGCGCGACGCAGCTCCAGCAAGGCTCGGGGGTGCCCTTTCTGACCAATGCTGCGTCAAGCCTTACGCCTGCTTCAAGCAGGCGCAGGTTTTGACGCAGCATTGGCCTAAAAGTGACTGAGTGAAATCTTATAGATTTGACTCAGCCACTTTTGCGAGGCGCACCTGCCCCGGAACGCCCACCCTGCGCCTGAATGCCCACAAGCGGCGCAGGGCTTTACAACGTGACGCATCTGCCTAGATGCGTCACGTTGTAAATCAGTCATATGGATGCGCCACGTTTACGCCGCAGTTGCGTGACGCAAACGTGGCGCAGTCACAACATAAATCTGCCCCTAAGTTTTTGTCAACCAGGTAGAAGACAATCACCCTTGACTTCGCATTAGCAATAGCATTAGTGGCGGGAGTTGACGAGTAACCAATGGCCTCCTCTAAATTTGACTTCAACTCAGCTTTTAAAGTTTTATCGAGAAGCCAAGTCAGATCAGAGATGAACTTGATGGATGGGATGAACTAAAAGGGAAAGAAGGGTGTAAGGAAGGACGAGCTAGTTAAAATTAATGACTGGCAAAGAATGATACGTGTTTTTGAATGCTGCTCGAGGTGGCTGGCAATCTGATGCATGGCCGGCTAAAGGCTGAAGCAAGGATGGGTGGAAGGAGAAAGAAAAGAGGTCTGGGTGGGTGAAACAGAAACTGTATGTGTGCGCAAAATAACCCTTGATTCAAATTCAAATGCAAGTCAAGCACTGATGCATGGCTGGCGGTTTACAAAATAAAATAAAAAGGTTGTTTTTCGGTGAGAAAAAGTAAGGTTTGTCCAGTTGAGACATTAAGAAGAATGATTGACATTTACTTTGAATAGATGGATGCCTGGATGGTATCTTCCTCATAGATAGCATAAGTGTATGTGGACAGAGTAGACGGTCACTGGATGAAGAGTGTTACTTTGAAGAGCATGTAACACCGCACATCCGTGTAAGAGTAGCAAAGCCAGGGAAAGAAGTTGTAATTTTTCAGAATACTACCATGACTAGTAACAGTAGTTTGCAAGCACAGCATATATCCGGCTATTACGGGGACCACTCACTACCTCTGTTAATAATTTTTTTACAACTCTGTCATTCATGTGTGGCCTATTGGTGTTCACTCAATCAAAAACAAAACACCTAAAGTCATCCCATATGTAAGTAATATCCTGTGAAGGGATAGATGATCATTTTATTTATCTTCTTCAATTTCCTTTTGTAGTAGTCAGGGGCAGGGCAGGGTGAAAGTTAAATTAATTGAGCAGTAGCCCTTGTAACAGAGTATGGCCAGTGCCACCCGTAATAGAAAAGTGAGAGCTCCACCACCTGCATGTACTGGACTGGTAACAGCAACGCAAGCCTGCGTCATCATGGCGTGCGTCTGTTTTTCTTATGTGCAAGCTGACTGCGCTGGCATTATGCCGACTTCCACAAGTTTACGTACTAATTTCGCTAAACAAGAATGAAGAAGACTGGTGTACTGTCTGAGTCTAATGTAGTGAGTCCATATAGGGCTAGTAGAATTCCTGAAACTCCCACTAATGTTAGAGCAGAAGCTGACGAAGTTGGAGGTTCGATGGATAAATGCCACACAAATGTTATGTACTGTGCTTGCAAGTTGCTAGTGCTACTGTGACACAACTTTCTGTTGAATTATTTTGTGGTAATCTTAAAGAGTATTTGACTTGGTTACAGTATTTTTCTTTTTCTTCATCTAGATACTCCTTCTTCTAAACTATCTCCGAAGGAGTTGGCTATCCGGGCCAGGTGCTGGAAGCTGGATGCAATTGTCGCTGAATATCGGCTGCTGGTGTCCCAGGAGGAGGAGGAATCTCAGTTGACAGAGACAACAGCTGCATCCTCCTCCGCTGCCCCTGGGTCATACGGTCAGCGCAATCCTCCAGCTGTACAGCACCATGGTCTGGCAGCCACCTGCTGCTAACAAGCAGCAACAACAACAGCTGCCCCCCACAGTGCCTGCAAGGTAAGGATGCACCATTTGTCCCTGAGAGTGGCCTACCTTGAGAGGCAGGTGGCCCAACTGTCGAGGCAGAAAGCCCTGCTCAAGGCCCTCCGTCGAGAGCTCCGCGACCACCTGGCCACAGGACACCGCCGGCGGAAGTAGATCATGTAGAGAGACTGTCCCTTGCCCCTTTTTTAAAGACTTTTGGGGGGTGGGAATTGGGCGTTCGGGTTTTTGGACTTTTAATTTCATGGACATTGGTTGAGGTTAGGGAGGGGGGTGGGTTGGGTCGTGCGGGATAGTTTATTTTTGTTAGGGACAAAACAATTATTTATTTTCTACTTAAACATAGCATAAGCATTTTATGTTTTGTGGGGGAGGCAGGGTGGGGTTAACTCAACTGTATGTTTGTTTTCCTGAAAGTTAACTGGCTGCTTGATTCTAATTGTTTAAGTAATCACCCAAATTTCCACAAAAGTGCCACTGACAGAGTTAGTGGATTCAATTGTCCTACTACTTTACTAGTACTACCGTCAGTCTCTCCTCTCCTCCTACTCCATTATTCTTCCTCCCACAAAATGCTTATCTTACCTGTCATTAGTGTTTGAGAATAGGGCTAGGCCCAGGGCTGGCTGCATGGCAAATGGCGGTTAAGGTTGGCAATGGAATCCTGGACGGATGAAATGGCATTGTTGTGGTGGTAGTAGTAGTGGTACACACTGGCAGTAGCAGCATATGAAAAAAAAGGAAATGAGACATTGAGTGGCCTGAGAGGAGCGTTAGAACAGTACGATAGTACAGAACACAAGAACAGTGCCATAAATTAAATTATAGCCTAAGTAATGCTAAAGTATTCAATCAAAAGTTTAGTTAACTAGTAGTTGCGTGGATTATGGCTACTACAAGAAGTAGTACTGAAGGACACAGCAGTGTAAACTTTGGTCACATGTAAGAGGAGGTTGTTGTTGATGAATCCACTCGATGGCGGACATGAAATTTTGAAATGATTTGCAAATACTCATGGCTGTATGTCAAGCAGAATAGGAATATATCCTCGGATTCCTTCACCTGCCTTTAAATTGATGTTCTGTTGCTTTGACCTTATCCTCCCCAGCAAGTGTGTGTAATTATTGCTGTCATTTACACCTCAATGAAAACCACACAGCCCGGGGGAAGAGGGTTAGGGTTTGAAGAATGGATGGGAATGGGGGTTTTTGGGAATGTTTTTTGGAGAGAGAAAAAGAAAACAGCATGGAGAAACAACAAATGAAGAAAAACAAATCTACGATACGACCATATCCATAAATCTTTGAAGGGACTTAAAGGAAGTCCATGCATGTACTTGTTTGCTAAGTGGACGGTTCGGTTAATGAAAAGTAGTACTACTTATACTATTACTTACTAACTAGTACTAAACAATTAGACAGTACAGGGCTGCAAGAATTACGCAATTTCACTTGCCTATCTGTCCTCAGAGAGAATAAACACTTAGTAGTACATTACACTAGTTTTACAAATAGCAAATAAACTTATCAAATAGCTGTAGAGATTAATTTGAAACAGAGAGCAAACGCACCATGTCGCACACTCATAAAGTTCACAAGCAACAATAACATTATTTAAAAGATAATGACAAGTGAAGTGGATACTGTAGCTGTATGTTGTAGTTGTCCTGGTCAAATTGGGAAGTTGCATACATCCAGCTATTTCTCTTATCCGCGGTACTCCTCAATTCCATCGGGCGCTCCGTCAATCAATCTTGGTGACCACACTGTCCACTGCCTGCCTGGCGGATGCGGAATTGCGGATTGCTATGGTAAGTAATGGGTTTCCCATCGCACAGGGTAAGTGCCGGCCAGTAATTGTCAATGGAAAAACAGAAAAGGAAGGGATATTGAGACACCCCGGAGGAAAAATATAAGGTACAGTGTGTAGTTCAAAAATAACACTTTCACTTTCAGAGGCGACAGTATTACATACATGCATCATTTCTAAAGTGCCTACTCTGAGTCTCTGTTTCCAGGATATGAATTAGCACACAGCAGGCCAGGGCCATGCAGACTGTCAAGGCAGGCACCACTGAGTGAACCAACCTCCATGTAGCATACCTCTTGACACAGACTAGACAGACATGTAGTTCTGCTGTGGTTGTTGTTGACTTGTTTACCTGTTTGCCACTCACGAAATGGCCTTAGTTCTTCCGTAAACCTACGATGATGATCCATCCATCCCAGTGAGTGACTGTAAAGATATTATGTATCTTTGATCATCAAGACTCATCCTCATGGTATTGGCAAACGCAATGTTGTTCATGCAGTCACAGTCTACACACAGTGAGTCCAAGGACATTTTCGATATTAAAAAATACAACGTAGTGGCCCCTGCATTAGAAGTACAATTTGCATTAAACAAGGTAAAAACAGAGTATACTTGAGTTACATTTAGTGTGTAAATGATTCAATAATAACAGAACACATAGGATTAATTTCATGCACAACAAACAAACAGCAATTGCTTTCATCAGAGCCAGACAGCCAGTGTTGTGCAGTGCATGCCATCTCACCATTCACATTACCTGTTCCACTTTTTGTCAGCATCTGAAGGGCCACAGGGCAGCCTCTCGTGTGTCAATTTCAGAAGTAACAGTCAGCATAGTCAGTATGTCCAGTCCCACTTCTTTTGAGGGGCTCATCTACAAAGCGACAGTTTCTTGATTCTGCGTAATCCGTCCATCTGACTTGAGGGAAATGGATAGGGGGAGTCTGGAGGAGGAGGATAGACGAGCATGACTAAGTTGTGAACTTGTGAACTTCAGGAATGCAGACAGTTGCACGTTCAATATGGAAATAAGACGAAGACAGTGCTGCTGATGGATTTGTTGTGATTAAAGTTTTGTTGTGCCAAAAGTTGCAAATCAAAGAAAGACACACAGAAATAAAAGTCAATAAGGACGGAAGAAAAAAAAAAGTAAGTATTTCAAGTCTAGTTGTCAGGGAAGTAGAGCTCGTCCTCAAACTCTGTGAATTGAACATGGAGTAGGTCAGCTAACAAAGAAGAACTTCTGTCACCTAAGTCGGTGTCCTCTTCTTCCTGCATGGATTCACGTATTTTGTAATCTGGTGGTATGAAGTGCTGATTCATCTTGATCATTGTTAACCTCTCCACATTTTTGGGAGAGAGGTGGGTCCTTTTGGAAGTGACAATGGCACCAGCTGCATTGAAAACTAAAGTAAAAAAGATCCAGAAAAACCTACAAGCAGTGTGCACTGCTTGAAGGTTTTCCTGCATCTTTTTTACTTTAGTTTTCAGTTAAAGTGTAGCCAACCATGTATGTAGTGTAGCACCCTTTGAGTCTTTTTGCTAAACTTTTTTAAAATTGCACTTTGACATTAGAAAGTTTTGAGTGTGCCTCATTCTCTTTATGATAGAAGTCACCACCAGCAGCACTGAAAACACGTTTAGAAGACACACTTGTGAGTGGGTAAGCCAAATAATTTATAGCCAGCCTGGTGATCAGTGGCCATTGAGGCCTTCTCCCATACCAATACACCAATGGGTTATGATCAATGAAGACCTCTGTTGGGTCATCCAGATAGGCCTGCACAATTCGCTCAAGGTCCTCCAGGGGTGCTTCAGTTTGCTTACCATCTGTTGCCTTTGCATCAGCACTGGAACGAGCAAACCCTTGATGAGTTATCCAATTAGCTTCCAACAATATTATGGCTGGGCCTGGTGCAGGTGATGATCCGGTTGCTGGTGTCTTTAACGACTCTGAGGGAAAGTGACTGTCTTTGGCCACAGAAGTGGACCTTGACGCCGAATGGCCTGCTACTTCAGTAGTACTTGTGGTGGTTCCTTCAATTTCCTGCCGCTCTTTTTCGAACCAAGTGGCTGACAGAGCTAGCCAATGTTTGTACTTTGAAACATCTTCTTCAGAAAAAGGAATGAATGCATTGCTGGCCAGTGCCTTTTTGTACCGTGGATCCAGAATAGTGGCACACATGTAATGTTGTGAATGTATGCCTTTAATCCTTACATAGTCAACTAGGTGGATTATTAAGCTCTCCGCCAACAGATATGCACCTTGTTTTTCAGAATCCACTTGGAACGTTGAAGACACCGCCTTCAGTTGGTGCTCTAGAATGCGCAACAATGGGATAGCTTTGCCCAAACTACAGTCCTCCCTGCGAACTTCACGGGTGAAGACCTCAAAAGGACAAAGCATGTCTGTCAGGCTTTTAACTAGGTCCCATTCCTCCAACTCTACCCTCTTCTCTTTTATAGCAGCAGCCCGTGCGTTAAAGACATACTCATTGATTACCAAGTACTGCTCAAACAGACGCTCAAGCATGTAGAAGGTTGAGTTCCAACGTGTTGCCACCTCCTGGATGAGTCCTCTGACTGGCACTCTACGGTTACGTTGAATGATCTGCAGCTGCTTCCGTGCCTTAAAAGAATGGCTGAAATGTGTGCAGATTCTTATGCAGGTGGTCAGTAAGTTGCTGACTGTGTTTTCTTTTTTCAAGAAATCTTGAACAATAATGTTAATGCTGTGCGCCAAACACGGCACTCTGAAATAGCCACAATCATTCATGGCCTTAACTATATTACTGCCATTATCTGTGGAAACATAACCAATCATGCGCCTTCTTGGCAGCAGCCATTTAAAGACCTTACTGTTAAACTCCTCCAAAATATTTACTGCAGTATGAAATTTCTCCATGGCAAACATGGCTACTGTTGCATGTTTCCGAGTAGCTTGAAAAATTGTGTCACTGTCAACACCTGCAGATATCTTATCTCTAACCCCCGCAAAAGAGACCCAGTGTGCATTGATGCACATGTAATCAATGGCTTGGCAACTGGTCCACATGTCTTTTGTCAGGTGGATAGTGTGAACAGCACTCTTTTGCAAAGCTGCCCTAATCACTTCCCGCACATCTTCATGTAGTGCTGGAACCGCAACTCTGGCAAAATAGGACCAGCTAGGAACCTTCCATTTAGGGCAGACTGTTGCCACAAATTCTTGAAAACCCACCCCTTCCACGAAAGAAAAAGGGACGAGGTCCAGCGCTAGCATTTTAGCCAGCATTGCATTATACAGACGTGCATTCAAATGGCGCCTCCGACCAAAACATGAGGTCCTACTCGACCTCTCCGCTGCCTTCGACACAGTATGTCATAGCACACTCATACAATGCCTCAACAACGTAGGAATTCAAGGGAAAGCTTTGGATTGGATCATCTTGTTCCTCGCCGGAAGAACCCAGAGAGTCCGCCTCCCCCATTCAAATCAGAGGCCACCTAAGTCATCTGTGGTGTACCACAAGGATATTCACTCAGCCCCACCCTCTTCAACGTATACATGAGTCCCCTCGCATCCATCGCGCGCCAACACAACCTCAACATCATCTCCTACGCAGATGACACCTAGATGATCCTCTCCCTCACCAAAGACCCAAACTCCGCCAAAACCAATCTACACGAAGGAATGAAAGAAGTAGCCGAATGGATGAAGAACAGCCGTTTAAAACTTAACTCGGACAAACGGAAGTCCTCATCTTAGGATCCTCCCCCTCTGCCTGGGACGACTCATGGTGGCCACCGGCCCTGGGCACAGCACCCATACCTACAGATCACGCACGTAACCTGGGCTTCATCCTAGACTCCTCCCTCTCGATGACCAGACAAGTCAACGCCGTCTCTTCTTCATGCTTCAACATCCTACGCATGCTCAAAAAAATCTTCCGCTGGATCCCCACCGAAACAAGAAAGACAGTCACCCACGCACTGGTCACCAGCCGACTAGATTATGGAAATACCCTTTACGCCGGGACCACAGCCAAACTACAGAAAAAACACCAACACATCCAAAACGCCTCAGCCAGACTCATGCTCACATTTCCGGTCACCTGAAGGATCTCTACTGGCTCCCCGTTAACAAGAGAATAACGTTCTGTCTCCTCACCCACGCACACAAGGCCCTCTACGACCTAGGACCCGAATGCCTCAACACACGACTGTCCTTCTACACTCCCACCCGCCAACTACGATCATCCAACCTAGCCCTCGCCGCAATTCTGTGCATCCACAGATCCACCATGGGAGGAAGATCCTTCTCCTACTTAGCGGCCAAAACCTGGAATTCTCTCCCCACTCACCTCCGACTTACACAGAACCACCTCTCCTTCAGAAAGCACCTAAAAAACTGGCTATTCGATAAGTAATGCACTCACCCTCCCTCAATCGCCTTGAGACCCTCTGGGTGAGTAGTGCGCTATACAAATTCCTGAACTTGAACTTAATGGTGGGCTGGACCATTTTCATATGTGATGATGATGATCCAGACTTCTTCAACTCAGTTAGGCTCATTGATGTACTTTTTCGCATTGGTATCTACCAGATTGTTACTGTGCCTAATAGATGTTGCTGGGGTAGAGGGTGTGGGCGCTACCACTGGAGTGCTGCTGCCAGGGGTACTGTGTATACCAGAAAAAATGTCTCTCGCTTCTTCACCTCCCCCTGCACGATCAGCTCCTCATCATCAGATGCAATATCATTGGCTACTTTTGGCTTTGTACTTTTGGCTTTCCGGATGTCACTTAGGTGCGCCTCCCACTGGATGCTGTGGTGTTTTTAGAGATGACTTCTCTGGCTTCCGGTACCATAGTTGGTACCAAGCTTACCCCGACTAACTACTTGTTTACAAATCGAACAAATAACTAGGTTTTCCGCCTTTTTGCTAATACTAAAGAAGTCCCAAACTGGGGAGTTGAGATTTCTGGTGGTGGTGGTGGAGGTGCTACTTTCAATGCCAGATGAAGTGGAGGATGGGCGTGGCTGAATTTGACTCTGTTGTGCACTTACAGTTACAGCACCACTACCTGAGGTAACAGAGGTCGAGCTGGATGGAGGTCCCTGCCGGCCCTTCTAAAGAGAAAATATGGCAGCTGTAGGTCGTGTTGGTGTAGTAGGTAGCTGTGTTAGTGGTGGTACCAGTGCCACGCCGCCCACATCCCGCTCAGCAGCATTTCAGGATAGGGTAAAAATGTCTGTCTGCTGTATGCCCGCTGGGGCTGGAGTGACGACTGTGATGACTGGGTCGTCATCATCAGACTTTTCATCAGCAGCAGAATACACCACTTCTACTGCTTCTTCGTCATCACCCATAAGTGGAAGCCTTGCGGGAACCTTCCTTTTACCTAGCTTTGTCGGCTCATGGCGTGCCTCCCTCTTAGACTGAATAGGTGGCTGCCAATCAAGATTTAGATCATCAGAAGGAAGGGGGCTTGAAGAAGAACTTGTACTAGCCCTCCTTTTCCTTGCTGGGGATCTGGAGGACAATGGATCATCAGGACTCAGAGTGGCTTGCTCGGCTGATACCTCTGCATGAATCTCGATTTCCTCATGTGCCGCTACTTCTAGAGGAACAAGCATTGTGGACAGTTGTGCCTCTACATGCGCCTCTCCATGTGCCTCTACGTGCGCCTCTACTTGCGCCTCTACTTGCGCCTCTACTTGCGCCTCTACTTGCGCTGCTACTTACGCCTCTACTTGCGCCTCTACTTACGCCTCTGCTTGCGCCTCTCCTTGCGCCTCTCCTTGCGCCACCTGTGCTTGTCGTTGCGGCTGTGGTTGAACACTCGTCAGATGAGTTACACCCTGCGTTGATTGGATGCTACTTTGCGATGAGTCAACGCCAACATCACTGGTTGATGGTGAAAGAGCAATTAAAGTGGCTGCCTCTGCGGCACTCATGGGCTTGGGCCTAACTTGTGTGGTGGCACTGAGACCAATGAAGCAGAGGTGGAGCTCCCAGCTTGGTCCCCGGCGGACACCTCTGCTGCAGGCGTAGTTTTTTTCTCCCCAAAAAAGTGTATATCGGCTAACCAGTCTCCTTGGTAAGTGGTGCCACTTGCTTCTTCTGCTCCTTCTTACTGGCAGTGGCACTGGCAACTTTCTTGGTAGAGGACCTACGGCCACCTTTCTTTGGGCCCATCTTCTTCAAATGTCAGAACAGCAGGAAGCAGTGCACAAGTTGCAGAGTTGTCTGTGGCCACACGTGACATAGTGCACACACCGCAGCAGGACTTCTTCCTGGCACTACAACAAGTGATGATAATGAGGATGATTCCTAGTTCTTCTCAGTCTTTGTGCACCTAAAAGCAAAGGAAGCCAGAGGAACATCGGTTAAATAAATTTTGCATATGTCCTGCTTCAATTAATATTTGCAACTAGGTATTTATTATTATTAACACAACACACCCAAAAACGGAAAGACCCAAAATAAAAATTGCAATTCTAATCCAAAATGGATGTTTAAATTAATAGAAGAGACACCACATTGAGATAGTTGTTTCATGCACCACTGAGTACCCCATGGCATAATGGATGAAAGCAAGTCAGACTGGGTGCAGGCGTATGGCACAAAGCACACTGCCTGGCTTCAAAATGGCCCCTAGCCCCCATACACATGGCTGGGGTGCAAGCACACAGGGTGGCACATGTTGTTCCCCCCTGCATGCACCCCACAGCATATAGGCACAAGGGGGCCATGTAGGGCCCCCTTTGGTTCTTCTCCACCACGTTTTTCATGGAGGAGGAACCGCCATGGAAACCACGATGGAGAGGAAACTTTTAATGTGCTTGGCGAGACTACAGCAGTCCAGCCAAACATATTGTGGCCTCTATACTGCCACACCACCGCCAGGGAACGTACGGAGGTTCCCGGGTGGCTGAGGCGGGGCAATGGCGGAAAGGTTGGACCTTCATTGCACTCTTTTCTATATTGAGTTATGAATTTGACTAGCAATGGGGCTGGATGTTATCACACATGTCAAAGGACATTCTTCTGTCTTTTCTTTGGAGATTAAGAAGGTTTTCTTTGAGGTGTGCCATGCCCTAGTTGAGGCTTGTAGCACCAGTATTTTGGGAGATCCTGTATTGATAGGTTTTAAATATAAATGTTTGACTTTATCAAAATAGTCTTGTTGTATGCAACAATTCCTCTTTATGCACAAAAATTACCCATAAGGGAGGTTCTCCTTCATTGTACATGGAAGAAAGCTATCAGATGTAAAATAGTATTGTGATCCATTGGTTTTGTTTAAAAACCTCTTATGTTTATTTCATCTTCAATGAACACTAGTAGATATAGAAAACTGATGTTCCAAAGGTTACTGCTCATGGGAAGATTTGTTGAGCTTATCAGAAAATTGTTGTACTCTAGACCAAGGACCCTTCCAAATTATAAATATGGTGTCTAAATACTGATTACAAGGTGTTGGACTTGGCTCTTTCTCCAGAATTATTTTAGCTTTTCACCCCCCTATTTGAGGATATCTCCCCTGTGGTAGAGAAATATAGAGGCCATGTGTGGTGTGAGATGCCATAATACATGCAGTACAATGGCGTGCGCAGACTGATTTTCCCTATTTCATTGAATTTCATTTCATAAATCTTTATTTCAGTAAAGTTTTTCACCATAAAAGACATTTATAACATTCATAAAATTAATAAAAAGTAAGAATATATGCTTTATAAAATCATCCATTGTCAATAAAAACAGAGTTTCTTGGTACAATATCTGTCCTTGGTACGTTAGAATCAGTGGCCAGCCTTGAGGCATTTTCTTCTCAGAAACCAAATGGCACCCAAATATTTGGCCACTGCAAAAACAATGTGGTCCAACAGATTTGATTTCAGAACTCTGAAGGCAACCAAACACCTTACGAATCCCAAGTTTCTGCATTGGGGGACTATCCATTTCTTGCGAATCTTACTGTAGGCCGGGCAAAAAAAGAGTATATGGAGTTCAGACTCATCGGACATTCTGCAGGCTGGACACAAGCTGACTGATTGTTCGCTCCACTTGCTTGTGAAAGCTCGAAGGGGGAGGGACCCATGCCTCCACTGCAAATACAATTTCCTATGCAAGGGAGAATGCAGTTTATCTAGAACTGGTGCAAAGCTGTAAGTATCCTTAATACATAGAAAAGAGTCGGTCAATGAGCCAGGTTTTTGATGGTTTAGGAGTTCCGTTAATTTACTATCGTGGTATGCCTTAGCTAATTTCTTTTTGGGAAAAAGTGGGCAGGTGGTTAGAGGATCAGACCACATCTTCTGGAGTCCCAGACCCTCCAACTCTGATTTGATGAATTTGAGCCACTTAATTTTCCCAGCATTGGGCATAGCGAGCACCTCCTGTAATCCCAATTTAAACTTGTTATGTTAATGAAAGTGAAATACAACTGTTAAATGGGATGCAGTGGTGTGCACACCTGTAATTCCCCCATTGTAAGAATGCACCTTGGTAAAATGCTACTTTTAAAATGGGTGCCATGCTGTGTGTGGTGCTGCCTGACTGAGGTGGGTTAGCAGTCTAGTTGTTGTTTCCCAGCCACCCCAGCTTTTGGAGAGAAACCTGGCACCCAGGGTGCTCTACTCCTCCCCCTAGACCAGTGAGAACCAGTTTCCCCAGATGCTTCTAGAAGCTTCTGGCACTGTCTGGTAGGTGGGTGAGGGGCGTATAAATAAGGGGGCTGTGCCACCATGTTCTCAGTCAGAGCATGGACTTGAATGTGAGGGGACCTGCTGCCAGTAGGTACCTCCACATGGGCCTGTGTGCTGGACCCTGTGCCCAACTGTAACCCCTCTGCTGTCCACAGGGCTAGTGAGAGCCCCAATGCCGGAGTCACGGCTGGTGAAGAGGTGCTGCGG
The DNA here is from genome assembly GCF_964263255.1 of Lissotriton vulgaris. Lineage (NCBI taxonomy): Eukaryota > Metazoa > Chordata > Amphibia > Caudata > Salamandridae > Lissotriton > Lissotriton vulgaris. Next base: position 1,114,318,960 of record NC_141693.1, on the reverse strand, counting down.
AGAGTTGGCAGGGCTCCCGTGGGGAAAGGGGAGCCCCGCAGTGCCAGTGGCTGCCTGGGGAGTACGGAGGGGAGCCTCGAGGCACGTTGTCAGTGCCTGCCCCCTCCGCCTTGGAGTACTTGAGACCCCCGGAGGAGATGAAGGCCGGAGCGAAGACGACCCGGGGGGTAGAGACAGGAGCAGCGCAAGAGGAGCCTGGTGAGTGGGGGCTCCTGGGAGAATCGTGGGTGCCAGAGTGGGCACCAGAAGTACTGCAGTGGTTTCCTGTACAGCTGCCCCGCCTGGCAATGGGCAGCTGCACCAAGGAGGGGGGCATTTTTTACTTCTGGGCCCCGGGGAGGGGGCTCCAATGGACCCGTGCCTCCTTGCCTGATTGACAGGACTCAGCTGCACTGCAGGTTGCGGCAGCTGCAACGTGGGCATATTTGAGTCAAGTCCCGGAGTGGGGTCCCAGGGTCCCTTCATTATTGCAACGGATTGGGCATTACTGAACTTGAGAGCCCCGGGAGAGGGGACTCCAACGAGACACCGGAACTGGTGTCACTCACGCTTTTACCCTAAAGTACAGGTTTATGCCTAAGGCTAATTGAGGTTGAAGCCCCAGGCTCCTGATGGGATCCAAGGATGCATGCATGATTGGTTTAGGCCTGCTATAATGTCATGCTCTGAGGCTTATGTGTATGCCCTATGCTAATGGGATTAGGCCTAATGCAGGATGTGATTTAGGCCACTCCGGTTTATGCTAACGCTTTTCAGGGTAGTGAGGTGCGCCTAATGCTATTGCCCATATGACTCAGGATTATGCCTAATGTTTTCCCTCTAGGCTTGCGCATAATGTGTTTATATGCTGACCTGACGTTTTATGCTAAGCTCATGGTTAATGCCTTATACCCAGAAATGTTATATACCTAGGGTGGACTCACACCTTGATTTATGTTGTTGATTTTATGCCTCATGCGAATGTTCCTGCTAATGTTTTCCCCTTAAAAGTTTCCTGCCTCAGGGGTTATAAATGTGGTTTATGCACATTGAGAGGCATAATAAGATGCTTTAGATTACGCCTGCTCTCAGAGGTTACTGCTTTTACGCTTATGGTGATGCCTTGATGGTTCCCTTGCAGGTGTTCCGGTCTAGTGCCTAATTTCACGCCTGATGTTTTTATTGCAGGATTGAGACTGATTGACTTACCTTTTTTTTCCTTTCTCCTTTTGAAATGGTTCTGACAGCGGCCCAATTGGCCCTGCCATGTATATAATCCCCCGGTAAATATTGCCTTGGTGCCGGTTGGCGCAATATAGAGATTGCTGTGCTTACTATCGTATGGTTGACACAATACAAAAGTTATTCTTACACAACCTTGTGTCGCGTCTCTTTTTGGAGTGTGCCTTGTTTCTCACCTCTGTGTACTGCGTGGATGCTTTACTCATGTCCTCTGGAGTTTAGCCCACCCGCTCTGCACCGCGCTATCCCATTTCTAACACAAGGGAATACACTCTGTGTGGAATCAAATCACTATAAATGTATCTTTATGCCATGAATAGATTGGCTAGCTCAGGAGCAAAGGCACAACCCATAGCCACCACTTTGATTTGGAAAAGTTTTCTAATCAATAATGAGAAAACATTTCAGAGGGTGATATGGCCTAACTGAATTCGGAAGTCTTTGGCAATATTGTTAATATCCTTCATTTTGTTGAGAATTCTCTTATCACTTCCAAAGATTCAGCTTGTGGAATATTATGATATAATGATCCCACGTAAAAGTTGACTAGCAACTCACTTTCGAAATTGAATGGTGTATTTTCAATCAAATTGATGAAATGCATACATTTCCTCAAATACGATTTGATGTATTTAATGAATTGTTTCAGAAGAAATTTGTGACATGGGCTCGAAAAATGATCCAGAGTTAGAACACAACTTATGACAAAATTGTATAACGTCACAGCGGGTTGTGTAGAAGTTAGTTCTGCACTGAGACTAAAGTACTTTTTTCTCATTAAACATACACACTGTGATGGACATTATGTTACTGTGTCCCTTGGTTAACTGGTGAGATCTGAGCTTCTGCCTCTCACACTATTTCTCTGAGACACCTGTCACTGTCTGCCCTAGCTACCATGAAAGGCAAATGCAGAAAGAGTGACACTTGACATATCTTTCAGGTGCATATTAGGTTGGATTCAAATTAACCATTCCAAATATTAAAAGACTTTATCCAATTTAAATGTCCTGCATCTATCAGATGTATTCCATAGGACATGCACATCATCAGAATGAACTTACATTGACACACTGCTGTCAGCCCTTTGATGAAGTGCTTAAATAATAAACCCAAGAAATCTCCAGTCCATATCCTACTTCATCCACATGTACAGTCCCCTGGCAATAAACTCAGAATCTTGTCTTTTGCTGTACAGTAGGTCATCCCACGAATAACTCTGGCAATGACAATGCATTTCTTTATTTTTCAAAATCACCTGAAAAGCTATCTACAATTTCTCGTAACAAATGTGAGGCGTCCACTGACATCATTTACTGCACAGGAGAAGGAGGAAGGAAAATAAGCCTTTATCTAGGCAGACTCTCAAGCAGAGATCATGAAAAGAACATTACATTCTTCTTTATTTACACTGTAATATTTTCACCATACTCTTACTCTCATGTTTCCTTTTCAAGATCAGAGATTGACCTTAGTGTAAATAATTGTATGGGAACGCAGTACTAGAAAACTGTATAAGAAATTAATAAGAGGCACGTATTTCACAAAACGTTTCCATCCCTCATATATCTTGCATTCATGCTGCCACAACTATTTAAAAAAACAAGCTATTGAATTATGTAGACTCGCTCAGACGTTTCCGATTTCACCGTTCTTGAGGAGTCATAAAAAAATTACCAACATGATATCCAAACTTCTTGACATGAAAACATAATGAACACAAAGACATATCATGATCATTAAATATGGAAAACAGCAGTTACTGCAAAGTGTTTCCGACTCCTGTATGAAAGCATTATGAGCCTTGTCAGTGAACTGCTTCCCATCCCGCACAGCTCCACCTATATAGCTTCTGCCCCTGATCCTTGCTGGTCTGAGTTCAAGGTCCTCCTCTACCCACCGGCACCTGCCTGTGCCACATCCAGGGTGGGCCAGTGGGGAGCTTATATGCTCTGCTGCTGCTATACTCTCTGTCTTTCGGGCAAAGGCAAGTCCTACCGCACCTGGACCATGCTCAGCCCCACAGACCTTAGTTCTCGGCCATCCAATGCTGCACCAGCACCTTCTATGCCCTTAGCAATGGATGTCACATCGCCTGCCGACAGGTATTGCTGAATGACTCCCAGGGCCATGTTTCCTGTCGGAACTGCAGCTGCACCTACACCTGGCACCGCATACCAGACATACCCACTGCACGACTGCCAAGTACCAGACTCGACCGCCAAATATAGCAAATCCTATAAGCACTTTGCTAAATTATTCAGTGTTAGGTGACCTAAATCTGTACTTGGAAGAGAGCACTGCACATGGTGTGGAAGAATTGGTTGACTCACTAGATGCACTATTGCTCACCCAGAAAGTGAAGGGAGCGACCCATATTAAGGGACACCTTCTTGACCCCATTTTTACCAATGCTGAGATAGCAGTTGATAATCCTCTCCCGGTATTGTGGAGCGACCATTATTTGATCCCTTTTTCCTGGTCTCCACCTGTAAAGGAGATGTCAGGAAACAATATGGAAACGTTTAGCCGAAATTGGTCAAAAATCCAGCTGGAAAGTTGGGCAGATATCCTCACTGATACCTGCCCGGTACTTGATGATGACCCAGAAATAGCTAATAGACAATTTAATTACTGGATCGAAGCCTCCTTGGACCAGATAGCTCCAATAAAATGCAGAGATATTAAACAAGGTCCCAAAAAAATAGCATAGTATACTCCTGAGCTAAAAGATCTGAAACATAAATGCAAACAGCTAGAGAGGCAGGGGTGGAAAGACTACACATTAGAGAAAAAGCAAGTCTACAGTGAAGCTAATAAACTCTATGAATTAGAAATCCGCATTGCGCAATCGAAATTTTACGAGGCAAAAATTGCATCAGCCTGAAACACTCCACGAGAAATTTTTACAATATTCAGATCTCTTACAACTCCCTCTACTAATAAAGTTAAATCAAGGGATTTACTGGACAGATGCAATGACCTCGTTGAGTTTTTCCATGCAAAAATTGAGGCGATCTACTCAGCTTTCCAAACATTTGATAGTTTGCATAATGAACAACAATCAGAAGCATTAAGAGACCCTTCACAATCTAGTCTCAAATCCTTCCCACCTCTGAAGACTGGAGGCTTGATATCTCTATTGAACAAATTAAAATCCGGCTCCCCAATAGATATGGCTCCTCCAACCATTTTGAATAAGGTATCTAAAGAAGTAGCCCCCTCTATTGCTGCACTTATCAACACATCATTGGGAGTTGGGAAGGTACCAGTTCAGTGGAAAAAACCATGGTAAGAGCTTTACTCAAAAAGGAAGGTTCGGATCCAGAGATATTGGCAAATTTTCGCCCTATCTCACTATTACCTGGAATAGGAAAACTAGCTGAGAAACATGTAAATTCCATCTTGTTGTCATATCTTGAGGACAATGATCGCCTTCACTCAACACAGACAGGTTTTAGACCCCATCAGGGCACGGAAACTGCTCTGGTGGTTGTAGTAGAGGAGGTGAGAAAAATTATGGATGCAGGTGGATCAGCAGCAATAATCCTCCTAGACCTCAGTGCAGCCTTTGATACTGTCAACCACCAACTTCTTATTTCCAGATGCCAAGAATTAGGGGTGACAGCAACCGCACTGAGGTGGCTAACATCTTTCCTGGAAGATTGCTCTTTTCAGGTTTTTGAAGATGATACAATTTCTAAGATCATGCAATTGAAATGTGGAGTGCCACAGGGTTCTTCTTTGAGCCCTACTCATTTTAACGTTTATATGCACCCCTTGGCAAAAATTGTGGAACCATTTGGCATACGAATAGTGACGTATGCCGATGATACACAATTAATTGTATCCCTTAATCAATTGGGAGATAGTGTGGACCATCTACCTAGGTGCCTTGAGGAAATCTCAGCCTGGATGAAAGGCTCCTTCCTACAATTGAATGGAGAAAAACGGACCTTATGATAGTGGGCAAAACTTGGCAACCTGGTCTGTCATTCAACTGGCCCAACTGTATGGGGAATTTGGCTACACCTAAAGACCATATAAAGAGTCTGGGTGTTTGGCTTGATGACAAACATGAGGTTCCAGGCAAAGAAAGGGGCAGGGTTCTGCTTTGGAATGATGAGAATGGTGAGAAAAATTCTTCCTCTCTTACCCTTCTATTCGAAGAAGCTGCTTCTCCAGTGTTGATAATGTCACGCCTGGATTACGCAAATGCGCTCTATCTTGGAGCTCCGCAGTACACGATAAACCTTCTTCAGAAGGTTCAGAATTGTGCAGCAAGAATGCTTCTGCATATCCCTCGGAGAGAATCAGTGAGGAAAGCGTTGAATCATCTTCACTGGCTCCCAGATGCTGAGAGAATTCAATTTAAATCTCTCTGCATTACACACAAGATTTTAACTTCTAAGGGTCCACCAATACTTCATCAGATGGACTCCCCCTACTGTCCTAAAGGAGCTCTATGGTCTGAAAGTAAACGAATGGCCATAGTACCAATAATTAAGAGGGCCAGAAGTGGAGGATGACGTGTCTCTTATGTTGCCTCCAAAAAATGGAATGACCTTTCGGAACATATTCGGATGACAAAAGATCATCTTTCTTTCCGAAAAATGTTGAAGACTCATCTATTCCCAGCCAGATAATCATTTCATATTTGTACGCTCTCTTCTTAGCACTGGGGGGCCTATGGGTAGCCATGCGCTTTGTAAACGTCTCTTTCATTTCATTTCATTTCATTTCAAATACCAGACCCAACCACCTCAACTGCCTCCTGTTCAACACACGTTCCCTCCACAAACATGGCATGGAGATCTGGGATCTGCTTCATTCTGTTGCACCTGACATCGCCTTCCTCCCAGAAACTTTGTTAAATGCCAGCTCTGCCCAGGACACAGACACCCCTATCCTTAACACTACATCCACAAGGACCACATCAGCAAACCGGTTTGGGGAGCATCGCCATCACACACAAAAGCACCCTCTGCCTCACCACCCACAGACAACTATTCGACCACCATGGAGCACCTCCACTTCCATTTCCAGACCAACCCGAACATCACCCTCAGTAGCACCCTCTTCTACAGTCCCCCTGGACCCCACCCACCCTTCAGCGATTCCACCATCGACCTCAACGCACTCCACACTCTCACCTCCAAAGACTATATCCTCCTGGACAACTCCAATGACAAAAGCACTTCTTTCCTCCTGGAGAAACTTGCCACTGCCAGATTCAAACAACTGGTTATCTCTTCTGCACCCTCAGCATGACACATGCTCGACCCCATCTTCTCCGTCAGTGACAACATCACCATCAGCCACACCGCGGAGCTCCTGTGGGCCAACCACAGCTACATCCACTTCTCCTACACCAAACCCACCAAACACCACCACGCCCACCGCTACCCTTGTAGCAGTTGAAACAAGTTCACTTAAGAACGGCTCACCACCTCCCTCAGCAAAACCCCTCCCCGACATCCATGGATGCTAATAACTCAGCACGCAACCTCCACCAATGGATCTCCAACTGCGCTGACACTCTGACTCTCCTGAACAAAGCCCCAAGCAAACAACGCTCCATGAAAGCAGTTGGTACTTTCTCACACTTCATGAGTCCAGATGCACCTGTAGATGGCTCAAAAAGAGATGAAGGAGCAGCGAGACCCCGGAAGACCGCTTAGCCTTCAAGACTTCTGGCACCTCTCCCCATCACCTTATTAGAATAACAAAAAAAGCGGCCCTATAAGAAAGGATCAATGCACTCAATAGTAAAGAAATTTTAACTGTGGTCAAAGAATTCAGCAGACCCAGCACACAGGCAGCAGACATTACTCCCTCCCAAGAAGCAACAAACCTGGTACCTTCTTCCACCACAAAGTTAAGGAGAGATACTATAGTTTTGACGTACTCAACACCCAAGACCCTCACGCACCATCACACCCAACTACACCTGAACCCAACAGACCCTACTCACCTGGACTCCCCTCACCACTGACAACATCCTCAATATCATGAAGAGCATCCACTCCAGGAGTACCCTCGGACCCCTTCCTGCACCACATCTTCAACAGAGCCAGCACCACCATCGCCCCTGGACTTGACCGCACCATCAACTGCTCCATCAACTCTGCCACCTTCCTGAAAGACCTGGAACACGCAGAGATCAACCCCTTGCTAGAAGAAACACGCTACCAACCCAACGGACCTCAAAAACTTCAGACCCATCTCGCTTCTCCTCTTCCCTGCTAAGGTCATTGAGACAGCCATCAGCGCCCAACTCTCCAAGTTGATCAAAGAGAACCACATTCTGGACCTCTCCCAATTCAGCTTCTGAAGCAACCACAGCATCAAGACTGGCCTTCTCACCACCACAGATGACGTCTCAGATGACGTCTGCACCCTCCTCTACTGGGGTGAAACTGCAGCCCTCATCCTCCTGGATCTCTCGGTCGCTTTCAATACACCCTATGCACAAGACTCCATGACACTGGCATCTGTGACAAAGCCGCTGAATGGATCCGCTCCTTCCTCACCGGCCGAAAACAGAGAGTCAAACTACCACCGTTACACTCTGAAGCCAGAGAGATCATCCGTGCAGTGTCTCAGGGCACTTCCCTGAGCTTCACTCTCTTCTTCATCTACATGGCCCAGATAACACCTATTGTCAGAAACCACAGACTTTACATCGTCTCCCATGCCGACGACACCCAGCAGATTCTCCTCCTCACCAATGAACCAAAGTGGCCTAGAACAACTTCCATCACAGGATGAAGGCTGTTGCCACCTGGATGAAGAACAGCTACTTCAAGTTCCACTCAGAGGAGACCAAAGTCCTCATTATGGTCTCAACCCCCTCTGCCTGAGATGACTCCTGGTAAACAACAGCACTTGGAACTCCCCCCCCCCACACCCACACACCAAGCACAAAACTTCTGCATCATCCTGGACTCCTTGCTCACCATGAGCCACCAGATCAATGATGTCTCATCATCCTTTTTTCACACACCACACATCTTCCGAAAGATCTTCAAGTGGATAACCACTGTGTCCAGAAAGACAGTCACCCACTCACTCATCAGCAGCAGTATCATCTACGTCAACACACTTTACACCGGCATCACCCAGAAACTCCTCAAGAAACTGCAGATCATTCAGAAAGCCTTGGCCAGACTTATCCTCTGCATCCCCCTTTGCAGCCACATCACCTGCCTGTTCAGAGACCTCCACTGGCTCTCAGTCAACAAGAGAATCACCTTCAAGCTCCTCACACATGCCTACAAATCCTACACAAAGCGGGATCTGAGTACCTTTGCCATCGCCTCGCATTCCACGCACCCACCAGAGACCTCCACTCTGCCCAACTGGCCCTGGCTACCACCCCACGTATCTGCAAGACCACAGCCAGAGGAAGATCTTTCTCCTACCTCACAGCAAAGACATGTAACAACCTCCCTCTCCACCTCAGGCAATCACCATTACTGCCTCAATCCAGGAAAGACCTTAAGACATGGTTCTTCGACTGAACCACTGCGCATTTGATGGACCAGCAGTTGCCCTCTGCACCTTGAGACCGTTACAGATGAGTAGTTATTCTTTACAAGCCATGTGATTGATTGATTGATTGATTGATTGATGGATTGAGTCTGTAACTAACAAACTTTAAGAACAAGCATTTGTAGCAACTTTAATTATCAAACACATTCAAAACTCAAACATGATCTGAATTTTTATGATTCACCTAAACCTAAACAAGTTCCTAGGGAACCTATTTATTGTTCTGTGGGCTGTACTCCATTTGGCCATATCATCAGAGGGATGTACTCAGCTGCCCTGACAGAGATCAACCTGTCATATTTAGAGGCAGACGGACATCACTGTGGCTTCAACAGAGCTATCCCATAGTGGCTCCACTGAAGACACCAAAGCTTTGCCATAAAGGCACCATTTTCCAACTAATTGCATATTTTTTATGTCTATGTTAATGAAAAAAGAAAAGGCCATGTAACCTTAGTAGTTTTCTCCCTGCATGAGGAGATAATTTATTTGTCCTCTTTGGGAAAAGCAGGCTCTCCGTGATAGTCCCGAAAATAAAACAATTATATTGGAAGCTCCACCTTAAATACAGCTTATAGTCTGAGTCTTTGACCAATGGCTCATTGCCAAATGGGTTGTTGGTCGAAGGTTTCTGCCTATATAGTCAGAGCACAGGAACATCAAGTTTAGTGGACAGATTACTCCGCTAAATAAGAACCTTAGAGTGATTGTGGAAGAGGAAAAAATTATTTGTGTATCTTAGCCATACGAATGATAAGAAAAAGCTAAGGATGAAATATTATCCCTAAGGTATTGTGTAGAGGGAAAACGGAAGGCCTAAGCATGATCTGTGAGGGACTCCTACTAGTAGATTTGCTAACTTGGAGAGTGATGAGAAGCACAAGACTGACAAAGACAGCTCCATAAAGAAAGGGAAGAGTTAACGTGATTGAGTCAATATATCTAGATAAGAAGGCATGGGATGCAAAAGTGAGTGATTAGCTTTGTCAAATAGTGTTGCAAATCTGAGGATTGCCATGGAAAGTAGGTATTAGATTGGTGCAACAAGGAGAAATACTTTTATTCCTTCTCGTTTTTGCTTTGTCCATTTGTGCTGCATTCTACAGCACACATAGAAAGAGCAAAATGCCATTAATGATTGTTTTTGCGCATGCCCTTACTCCTTCATGCACAAAAACAGTCATTAAATAATGACGATTTGCTACTTCTATGCATTCTGCAGACACATAGAAGTAGAAAATCACCATTATTGATTGTTTATGTGCATGAACGAACACCTTTGTGCACATAAACAATCATCCCTGCAACGCAGCCACCCTTGCCCCACTGTGCAAGGGTGTCTGTGTTGGTGCTAGGCAGCTATTTTTAATGCCAACGCAAAGGCAAACTCTGGGGTGCGCCGTATTCTTGTAAATGCGGTGCAACCCTGCACATTGGAAATGGCACGGCACTGCAAAATTTGCTGCAGGGCCGCACTGATCTATCTCATTGTACATATGCCCCTAAATTTCAAGTAATGACACAAAGCATTGTCATCTTTCAATGAATGAAGGTACACTTACAATGAAGACTGGAAGAGAGAAAAGTGGAACCTGAATCTTACAGAAATGTAGTTTTGGGCCGCCCTAACAGTTTGGGATATCAAGTTTGTACTGCAATACTTGACAACAAAGTCATGAACATTGCTAGTGAATAATATTAGCCTTTTATACAGTTCCGTTTCAACTTGAACCTTCTTTTTACAGTAACTATTCACAACTAAATTGTGCTTCTGTTATTGTCATTAAAATATATGTCCGGTTTCGCACTAACTCGATTTTACATTTCTGATCACAAGCAAACTGAGGTAAATTGCTAACACTATAAAGAGTTAGAAGTGGGTACTGGCATCCCAGTGAGTATAGCGGTGCTTATTTTATCAGGCCTGCCGTGCTGCTGCTCGTGTTGACATCGCCCTGCTCTCCTGTACCTTAACAGTCCGTGGGGGACTGCACAATTTCCAGCAACGACCGGGAGACTCCATTTCCCAGAGTCCCCTTGTGGCGCCAGTCGTGAGCGTCATCAGCTAGCGCCATGAGGCATGTTAAAACCGGCTCAGGGCTCCCGCAGCGTGGGTCCCAAGCCTGCCGTGCTGCTGCTCGTGTTGACATCACCCTGTCCTCCTGTACCTTAACAGATTGTAGGGGACTGCACCGTTTCCAGCAACGACCGGGGGACTCCATTTCCCAGAGTTCCCCTATGGAGCCAGTTGTGAACGTCACCAGCTAGCGCCAGGAGGCGAGTTAAAACCGGCTCAGGGCTCGACCAGCACGGGACACACGCGGGCGTGCCCGGGCAAGGCCCAGGCAAAGGGCGGGCCCGTCCGCGCCCGTCAAAGCCCAGAAAAGGCCGGGCTTGGCCATATCCTTTGGTTTTTTGGCCTACATTACCTCTTCGGTTTCATTTAATACTTGCGATAAGACTGAACAGATTTATTTTATTGATCTAACAAAGACATATTAGACTTCTGTAATCCTTGGTAAAGCGAACTGTAAATTAGACATTGCATTTTCTTTAAGCATCTATGATTCACATCCTTGTTTTTAAATTTTATGTTATACTGACATTATTATCTGATTGTTTTTAATTGTTGATTCTTACAGGTCATAATTAGATAACGGTAATACTGTATAACAAGTGCTTGTTATAATTGTTAGAATAGGATAAAACTGGATTAGGAGTATTATACCTAGGGAATTTATTGTGATTCCATCCCAAATTGTATTCGCTTTTCTTGATTAAACACCTGACGCAGATAACCCCATTTTACTACCAAAGGGAAAATGCGGAAGAGGAAAGCAGCTGACATGATCACTGAGAGGAAAAAAATAGCAAAAACGCAAAAGTTAGCTAAATCAGCAGCTGATAATTGCACCCTTGCCGCTATTGGTGAGCTAATTGCGGAGGTTGAAAGTATGTTATCAACCGAGAAAGAGAGCACCAATAAAGGGAAAAACAAAATCTCCTCCTATTATAACAGGAAGGAAAAATCTGGTATGGTACAGGTAAATTGCCCAACTGTTACTGTGCACCAACCCTATAATAAAGACCCAGCTTTACTACCAAGTGTGTCTCCATCTAAATCTGGTTGGGCTACAGGTACGACTCCCTCCCCCGCCATAAGCAACTGCAGTAATTTAGGTAGGGATCGACATAGCCTTTCACACAATGAGGTAGTGAACATAGAGTGTTCAAATAGATATCTGCCCCTAGAGGATAGCGAGGTGGAAACTCAGGTAGTTTGTGCAGCAAATTAAGTTCAAACTGGACCAATTCGCCTGGGTTCAACAGAGGAAGCTTCGCAGAGCAAAACCAATCTGACTCACAAATTGGTACAAGACCTCTATGAAAAGCTTAATATTGTCCAAGGAGAGGTCATAACTATTAAAAAAAATGATTGAGGCATTAACAAATCGATTACCATCAGACCTGGGAACAGTAACTACTGACCTAAAGGACAAAATCAATCCAGGTAAGAAATCTGAACCCCCTATAATAAGAAAGTGGGTACCTAAAATATCGAAAATAACCACTTTATTTATTTATTTTAATTATTTAAAGAGTTTTATATATCGCTGGCTAGACCCGAAGTTATCAGAGCACTTTACATAAGAATCAACAATGTAACAGAAAAAGTTCAACAAATTGCACAATACATCAAAAAATAAGCAATACAATTAGGAGGGGAGAGAAAGGAGAGAGAGAAGTAGTGGAGGGGCAGGGGAGGTGAGAAAGGGAGGATAAGGGAAGATACAATAAGGAGAGACGAAAAGAAGTCTGTCTAAAGACGGACTGTATAGGTGAAGACCAAGGAGGGAATCCACGGCCCATCACCTCTATAGCTAAATCAGGTAGCTCCATCGGGCGTCAGACAAAATAGTTCAGTCTCAATACATTGAGAGAGGAGAGAAGGAGAGACATAAAATAGAGGGAGAATGCAGGAGGAGAAGACAGGAGAGACGAAAGGAAGTGGAACAATGTGGTTCAACAATATAACAGAAAAAGATCAACAATTATACATTACATCAAACAATCAGCAATAGATTAGGAGAAGAGAGGAAGGAGAGAGAAAAGTAGTGGGGGTAGGGTAGGTGAGAAAGTGACGATAAGGGAAGGGACAATAAGGAGAGACAAAAAGAAGTCTGTCTAATGACCAACTGGATAGGTGACGAACAAGGAGGAAATCCATGGCCCATATCCCCTATAGCTAAACCAGGTAGCTCCATCGGGCATCAGACAAAATAGTCCAGTCTCAATACATTGAGAGAGGAGAGAAGGAGAGACATAACTAGAGGGAAGATGTGGGAGGAGACGACAGGAGAGACGAAGGGAAGTGCAACAACGTGGTTTAACAATATACCAGAAAACGATCTACAATTACAAATTACATCAATAAGGAACCTCTGCCAAGGAGAAAGCTGAATCTGAAGAAGGAAGACTGTCCTGCTGTTGCTCTGCTGGATTGACCTGTTGCTTTGCTGCAAAGGAGAGGGGAAGGACTTTGCTGTTGTGCTGTGTCCCCTGTCTTGAAGGAATCTCCAAGGGCCTGACAAGAGCTGGCTCCCTGTTCTGAAGTCCCAGGCACAAAAGGACTTCACCCCCAACTTCCCTGAACTCTGCTGAGAGAGTTCTGTCCATCCTAGAGTGCTTGATCCAGTTGTGGGGCTTCTGGAAGTTGTACCTGTGCTGGGAAGCTTGAAACTAAGCTTGAGAGACTTTTTGCAATTGAAAAGTTATCGCATCGCTCGCTGCGGAGCGCATCCCTGACAGTGCGAGAAGTTTCCCGCCGCTATGAAGGTCGAGATCATAGCAGCGCCAGTTGCCGCTGTCAGAGCCATCGCATCCTTCGTTTGTGAAATGAACCCGATCGGTGCGGGAATCCTAACATCGCTGCGAGTGTCGTCGCTGAGCCTGTCGTCGCTGGGTGAGATTGCCGCACTGCTTGCTTGCGGACCGCATCAGGTCGCTGTGAGTGTCGTCGCAGAAGCCATTGCATCGAAGAGCTGCGAGAGAGAAGATCACCGCTGGTTCGCGCACCGTCACCCCGGAGATCATCGCAACTCCAGAGATCGCCGCATCGTACCTTTGCGAGAACAAAATTCCAACGGAACCTATGCACCGGAATCCATACAAGTGGCCTTCCTCCCCATACAGACGGGATTTGTCGCAACACGCCCGCTGCTGCAGCGGGGCTGTCGCATCGCCTTCCCAGGGTCTCAGGAGCAACGCATCGCTTGTTTTCCACCACACCAGCTTCTGCTTTTGGAAATTTGTCGCAACTAAAGGTACTGTGTCTGAAACGTGATGCAACTGTGAACTTTTCATGCGACTGTGGCACCTTTTATTACAACCTTAAGAACTCTTTTGAAACCATATTTTTGAACTGTGTATGTTGGGTTTTTGTCGTTTTGGTCTTGTGTAGTTTAGAATAACTACCTTTATTTTTCTAAACTGTTGTGGAGTCAGTTTGTGGTGTTTTCACTGTGTTACTGTGAGTGTTGGTACAAATACTTTACACATTGCCTCCTGAATAGCCTTGACTGCTTGTGCCAAGCTACCTAGAGGGTGAGCAGGGGTTATCTCAGAGGGGTTCCTCCTTACACTGACTAGAATCAAGGGTCCCTATTTGGACATTGGTACCTACCTCTACCAACTAGAGACCACCAGTTCTAACATTGTTGGTCAGCGGTGGGATTTGAACTTGTATTTGTACTAGACCCACAGTGATTGGTGTACATCACTTGTGAGTGCAGACCACTATGCCACCGCATACTGCTGGTTTTTGATTTTTGATTCTATTTTTGAGTAACTCTTCAAAGCATCATGTCTGCGAAAGGAAAGGCACTCAGTGAGGGGGCAGGAGTAGACACGGAGTTTGCCATTGGAGATTTGTATTCATACAAAGCTGAGCAACTTAGGAAATTCTGCCTTGAGTTTGAGTGCCCCATAAAGAGCGCCTACAGAAAGGAGGTGCTGCAGAGAATCTTGAAGGCCCATTGGGAGGCACAAGAGGGAAATGATGAAGTGAATGGAGAGAATGGTTTTCAAGTCACAGATCTGCCAGTGGGCAGAGTAGGCTCAGGAGCTGGCAGCAACCATTCCGGTAGGGGCCTCACCCAGGAAGAGTTACAAGAAAATCAGAGAATAACAGAATATGACTTGGAAGTCATGAAAATGAAAATGAAGCAATTGGAAATGGATAAAGAGAGAGAAAAGGTGGCGGAGGAGAGCAAAAGTGCCCGCGCCTTGGAGGAAAAGAAATTGCTTTTGGCTCATGAGTTGAGCATGAGAGAACTGGATCTTACAACCAAGGAGGTGGATGCCAGTTCAAATGGTGGCAGCGCACAGCCAGTGCATGGGGGTAAAGTATATATTCCCAAGTATCTGGTACAGAATTATAATAGGAGTGAGGATATTTATGCATGGTTTACATCCTATGAGATTGCTTTGAAAATGAATGGTGTGCCTGAAGAGCATTGCGGGGCGGTCCTGTGGAAACATTTTGAGTCTTCTGGGAGGAGTGCTCTAGAGCCCTTAGAGATGGCAGGTGCCATGACCTATCCCAATATGAAGGAGGCCTTATGTCTCAGGTATGGCCTTACTCCAGGGCAGTATAGACTGCAGTTTAGAAACTCTAAGAAGAGAGAGTCTGAGACTTGGATGGAGTGTGTGAATTTGTACTCGTGTGCACTAGAAGGTTGGATGAAGGGCAGTAAAGTAACTGATTTTAAGGGGTTGTTGCATTTAATCAGTTGGGAGCACTTGAGTATTCTTTGTGTTCCAGAGCTGCACCAGCATATTTTAGACAGCAAGCTAACAGAACCCATTGAGCTTGCTAAGGAGGCGGACAGCTGGACCAGTACCAGAGTCCACAGAGGAATTGTGGGTACCACAGCCAAAGGTGGGCAGGGTCCCCAACAGAAGAGTGGGGGGGACAAGGGTAACCAAAAGGAGTTCTCACAAGGGCCCCAAATTAGTTCCCAGGGAAAGGAATCCCAACCCCCCCAGACCTAGACAGCCATGGCCCCCGAAGGGCAAGCGGGACAATAGAGATAACAGAAACAACAGGGTCCACCTACCTGCTATCACTGCAACGAGGTGGCCACATTGCCCCCAACTGTCCCAAAAAGAACACAGCACCCACTGGTGCTCAAGCCCCAGGGTTAGCGAGTATAGCTATGGGCGGGGATTTGATTTCCAGTGGGGAAGAGGGCTTAGCAGTTATGTCCCTTGTCTCTCTAGGACACCAAGAGATGGTCCAGGAAACCTTACTGCCCCCAAACACTAAGAAATATGGGCAGAAGGTGACCATCAATGGGAGAGAGGTAGAGGCTCTGTGAGACACCGGCGCCAGTGTGACATCTGTGAGGTGTCATTGGGTGTCTGAAGAGGAAATCATCCCTGATGTACTCCTCCCTATAGTGGCAGCTGACAGCTCAGTGCGCCTCTGCAAGTTGGCGCGTGTTCCCTTTGAATGGGGGGAGTCCCTGGTATTTTGGAAGTTGTTGTCAGTGATGCCATGCCTGTAGACTGTCTGCTACGTAATGACCTGGAGAGTTCTCCATGGAAGGATGTAGAACACAGAACTCACTTGGAGATGTTGGGGTTGCCTGCGTGGATCTGTGTGACCATGCGTGCTATGGCAGCCAGTAAGGGTGACTCAGCAGAGCTGGAGCCTGAAACAGTGGCCCAGAGACCTGCCAGGAGAGGAAGAGGCAGGGGGCGTGGGAAACCCGCCCCAGCAGTTCCCACAGTCCAGGAAGGAGCAGAATCTGAGGGGGATGCCCTGGAACCTACAGGGAACAGGTGGCCGAACTGTGGGACCTCCCCAAGCTGACCCATTGGTAGCAGGAAGGTGGTCCCTCCACGGAGGAGTTCTGCCAGGTGCAGAAGGAATGCCCTTCCCTCATTGGTCTGCGGCAACAGGCTGCAGATCAGGCAGCAGGTGGAGCAGCCAGAGATCACTTTATCTACTGGGAAGACGACTCATTGTATAGTGAGCCTACATTTGCTGAGCCCGGTGCAGCCCGTGTGCTGGTGGTACCCGAGCGCTTCTGAAACTTACTAATGGGTCTGGCTCATGACTTGCCTCTTGCAGGACATCTGGGGCAAGACAAGACCCTAGACAGGCTTGTCACCCACTTCTACTGGCCCCAGATGAGGAAGCACGTTGGTTCCTTTTGTAGGTTTTGCCAAACCTGTCAAGCCAGTGGCAAGACTGGAATGAAGTTGAAGGCACCCCTCCAACCCATCCCAGTGGTGAGCACCCCTTTTGAGGGGGTTTGCATAGGCATTGTAGGGCCCATGGACCCCAAGACAGCCTTAGGCAACAGGTTCATCCTGGTCTTGGTGGACCATGCCACCCGGTACTCGGAAGCTGTCCCTCTCAGGACAATCACAGCCCCCGTGGTGGGCCATGCATTGATAGGGATCTTTTCCCGTGTGGGGTTCCCCAGAGAGGTGGTCTCCGACCGGGGTACCAACTTCATCTCTAGGTACATGAAGTCTCTGTGGGAGGAGTGTGGGGTAACTTATAAGTTCACCACTCCTTACCACCCTCAAGGAAATGGGTTGGTTGAAAGATTCAACCGGACCCTAAAAGCTATGATTATGGGCCTAGCGGAGCCCATGAGATGGAAGTGGGACGTCTTGTTACCATGCCTGTTGTTTGCCTACAGAGAGGTGCCTCAGAAGTCCTTAGGGTTCAGTCCCTATGAGCTCCTGTATGGCCACCCTGTTAGAAGACCTCTCACACTGGTGAAGGAGGGGTGGGAGAAATCCCGTGGGAAAACCCCCCAGGATGTGTTCAGCTATGTGCTAGCCATTCGCAACAAGACCCAGCGCTTCAGGAAGCTCGCTCAGGAGAACCTGGAAGCTCGCCAGGAAGAAATGAAAAGATGGTACGACCAGAATACCACTCTAGTCGAATTTCAACCTGGCCAAAAAGTGTGGGTGATGGCGCCAGTAGAGCCTTGTGCGCTCCAGGACAATTTGACTGGGCCATATGAGGTGGTGGAAAGGAAAAGTGAGGTAACCTACCTGGTTAACCTGCATGTGAACAGTCTCAAACCACACTTTGAGAGGTCTGAAGTGACAATACTCCTGACTACAGATGCAGGAGGGAAGGAGGATAGTGATCCTCTCCTGACCTCCTGGCAGCTAAGGAGTAAGACGGGTCAGTGGATGGTGTGGTCCTCTTGCCCACCATGACCCCAGAACAGCAAAGAGACTGTCGCCAAGTGTTGGGTCAGTTCTACTGTCTGTTCTCCCTGACCCCAGGTGTCACCAACTGGTGTATCCATGAGGTGGACACTGGAGATAGTCTGCCTGTGAAACAGAAATTTTACACGGTAGCTGACAAGGTCAGGGCCAGCATCAAGGAAGAAGTTTCCAAGATGTTGGTGCTAGGGGTGATTGGGCCCTCCAGCAGCCCCTGGGCTAGCCCAGTGGTCTTGGTACCCAAAGCTGCTGCGCCCGGTGCCACTCCAGAACTGCGGTTTTGTGTGGACTACCGTGGGCTAAATGCGGTCACGAAGACTGACGCACCCCCCATCCCCAGAGCTGAAGAGCTTGTGGATCGGTTGGGAGCTGCCCAGTACCTCAGTACCTTTGATTTGACCTCTGGGTACGGGCAGATTGCCTTAACTGATGGGGCCAAAGAGAGGTCTGCATTCTCAACGCCAGAGGGGCACTTCCAGTTCCGAGTCATGCCCTTTGGGTTGAAGAATGCCCCTGCCACCTTCCAGAGACAGGTTAACCAGGTACTGACCGGGCTGGGAGGAACACTTGCAACACCTCTGTGAAGTGTTGAATGCTCTGCAAAGGGCAGGCCTCACTATCAAGGCCAGCAAGTGCCAGATAGGGCAGGGATCTGTGATGTATTTGGGACACCAGGTGGGGAGCGACCAGGTGGCGCCCCTACAGGTAAAGATTGATACCATTCTGGCTTGGGAGCCCCCCAAAACCCAGACAGAGGTGAGAGCCTTTTTAGGACTCACCGGGTATTACAGACGATTTGTCAAGGGATATGGCACCATTGTCGCCCCCTTGATAGAACTCACTTCTAGGAAGTTGCCCAAGAGAGTGGACTGGACTGAAGCCTGCCAGACTGCTTTTGAAACCCTGCAAACTGCCATGTGCACAGCACCGGTGCTCAAGGCACCTGAGTTTTCCAGTGAGTTCATAGTGCAGACAGACGCTTCAGAGCATGCTGTGGGAGCAGTACTCTCAAAGTCACTGAGGAAAATGGAGACCAGCCCGTAGCTTTCATTAGTAGGAGGCTACTCCCCAGGGAACGGAGGTGGAGTGCGATTGAAAGGGAAGCTTTTGCTGTGGTCTGGGCTCTGAAGAAGTTGAGGCCCTACCTGTTTGGCACTCACTTCCATGTTCAGACCGACCACAGGCCCCTCAGGTGGTTAATGCAAATGAGGGGTGAGAACCCAAAATTGTTGAGGTGGTCCATCTCCCTACAGGGAATGGACTTTACGGTGGAACACCGCCTTGGTACAGAGCACGCCAACGCTGATAGTCTGTCCAGGTTTTTCCACCTTAGTGAAGAGAACCCCCAAGAGGGTGGGTAGTTCTCCCCACTTTCAGCTGGAGGGGACACGTGTTAGCCCTGGCATCTTTGGCGTGGTTTCCCCCTGTCTTTTTTACCTCTACCTCCTGTTTTTTTGATGCTGTGCTGGATTTCGTTTTGCTGGTTTAGATGATTTGGACACTCTGCCACTGCTGATCAGTGCCAGAGTGTAAGTGCTCCCTATGTGAATTGTTATCATGATTGGATATACACGATTGGTATGTTTGTATCACCACGAAGTCCCTAGTAAAGTGCACGGGGTGTGCCAGGGCTGGTGATGACAAATGCTACTAGTGGGCCTGCAGCACTGATTGTGCCCCCCACATGAGTAGCTCTAAAATGGTGTCTCAGGCCTGCCACTGCAGTGCCTGTGTGCAGTCTAAGAACTGCTGTGTCCTCCTGGTCAGTGTCCCCACTGATCAGGCCTAACCCTTCCCTTTTTGTGCACATTAGTCACCCCTATGGAAGGCCCAAGGCACCCCCCTGGGCAGGGTGCAGTGTATGTGAAAGGTAGAGCATGTACTGGTGCCGGTGACATGCTCTGGTAGTGAAAGGCAGCCATTTTCGTTTTTCACTATTGTAAGGCTATCTTGCTCCATAGGTTAACATGGGGGATGCCGGCTACAGTGGCTACCAGCATTTCTTCCCATAGGAACAAGATAGGACATAATAGTCTAGTATCCCTGAACTCAGAATTTAATAACACATCTTTTAGGAAAGGTTGTTTTTAAATCCTGTGTTTGAGAAAAGCACTTTTAGAAAGTTGCTGTTCTCTTGTCTGACCCTTCTGTGTGCCTTGGCCTGTTTGTGTATTGACTGTCTGGTTTGAGAGTGACAGAGGCTGGGAATACCCCGGGAGGCTGGCAGAGTCAGTCCTAGGCTGAATGACTGTATTTGCAACCTGAGTGGTGGGAGGAGTTAGCACCTGGGCCTGAATAGGGCAGTGCCTGCCTGCCACAATGCTGGCTCCGCCTCCTGCTGGGCGTCTGACGACCCTGCCCCTCACTCTGAAAGGAAAGGAGAAGCCAGGAAAACAAAGTACTCAAGAAACACCCAGAACTGGTTCAGACCAGGCTCAGGGCCCACATGCACAAAGAGAACAAAGACTTTATGGGGTATAAGTACAGGACCCCTGACAACAGAAAATTAGATCATCCTGGAATCAAGAAGGAACCTCTGCCAAGGAGAAAGCTGAATATGAAGTAGGAAGACTGTCCTGCTGTTGCTCTGCTGGACTGACCTGTTGCTTTGCTGCCAAAGAGAGGGGAAGGACTTTGCTGTTATGCTGTGTCTCCTGTATTGAAGGAATCTCCAAGGGCCTGAGAAGAGCTGGCTCCCTGTTCTGAAGTCCCAGGGACAAAAGGACTTCACCCCCAACTTCCCTGAACTCTGCTAAGAGAGTTCTGTCCTTCATAGAGTGCTTGATCCAGTTGTGGGGCCTCTAGAAGTTGTACCTGTCCTGGGAAGCTTGAAACTAAGCTTGAGAGACTTTTTGCAATTGAAAAGTTATCGCATCGCTCGCTGCGGAGCGCATCCCCGACAGTGGGGGAAGTTTCCCGCCGCTACGAAGGCAGCGCCTTTTGCCGCTGTCAGAGCCGTCGCATCCTTTGTTTGCCGGAAGCACCCGATCGGTGTGGGAAGCCTAACATCGCTGCGAGTGTCGTCGCAGAGCCTGTCGTCGCTGGGTGAGATCGCCGCACAGCTTGCTTGCGGGCCGCATCACGTCGCTGCAAGTGTCGTTGCAGAAGCCATCGCATCGAAGAGCCTTGAGAGAGAAGATCATCGCTGGTTCGCGCATCATCTCCCCGGAGATCGTTGCAACTCCAGAGATCGCCGCATCGTGCCTTTGCGAGAACAAACTTCCTACGGAACCCAACGCACCGGAATCCATACAAGTGGCCTTCCTCCCCATACAGACCGAATTCGTCGCAACACGCCTGTTGCTGCAGCGGGGCTGTCGCATCGCCTCCCCAGGGTCTCAGGAGCAATGCATCACTTGTTTTCCACCGCACCAGCTTCTGCTTTTGGAACTTTGTCGCAACTAAAGTTACTGTGTCTGAAACATGACTCAACTGTGAACTTTTCACGCGACTGTGGCACCTTTTATTACAATCTTAAGAACTCTTCTGAAACCATATTCCTGAACTGTGTATGTTGGATTTTTGTCGTTTTGGTCTTTTGTAGTTTAGAATAAATACTTTATTTTTCTAAACTGTTGTGGAGTCAGTTTGTGGTGTTTTCACTGCGTTACTGTGAGTGTTGGTACAAATACTTTACACATTGCTTTGACTGCTCGTGCCAAGCTACCGAGAGGGTGAGCAGGGGTTATCTCAGAGGATTTTCTCCTTACGCTGACTAGAATCAAGGGTCCCTATTTGGACAGTGGTACCTACCTCTGCCAACTAGAGACCACCAGTTCTAACAGCCCCCAATATCAATCTCCTCTGCAATGAAATTGCTAGAGGCCAACCCATCCCTGTCTCATGAAATGGAGCGGAGATCGTCCCGATTTATAAGAAAGGCTGTAGGGACGTTCCCGCTAACTATAGACCCATTAGCCTGTTAGATGTATTACAAAAGGTCTATGCAAAACAGATCATGGACAGGCTAAATGAGTGGATCATAGATAACAACGTGCTATTCCCATGTCAAGCTGGTTTTAGAAAGAAAATCAGCACCATAGATCAGGTCTTTAGATTAATAATTATATCATGGAAATACACATGGTTAAGATGTGGAAATCTATGTAGCCTTTATCGATTTAAAGGCTGCATTTGATTCCATTCCTAGAGACCAACTATGGATAAATCTACTTCAGCAAGGGGTTCCGAGCAACATTGTAGTCCAGCTAGTTAGGCTCCATGAGAACACATATGCGAAAGTGCGGTGGGGGAAAGGGGGAGAATTGACAGAAGAGATTCCAGTAAACAGGGGTGTGCGCCAGGGCTGTTTCCAGGTGCCAACCCTATTTCTCTTGTACGTCAATGATATGATAGAGGCCATCAAAAATGCAAATCATGATTCCCCGAAATTGGGAGGTGAACATATATGTGTGTTAACTTTTGCTGATGACACCATCCTGTTATCTCAGATATCTAAGGGTCTTAACTTATTGGATGTGTACTGCAGGCAAAAGGGGCTGGAAATAAATCCACTGAAAACTAAATATATGACTGTCAGACCCCATAAATGCTTCAAAAACAAACTGCAGTTAAATGGAGTAATTTTGGAGCGTGTTCCAAATTTTGTATATCTTGAGGTAACTGTTGACTTGAAATTATCATGGAATCCTCTGATTAGGAAATCCAAATCGATCTTCATACAAAATGTAGCTCCGATTATAAAAAAGCTTTTCTCCACCACCTCTAAAGCTATTACTCCTGCTCTCCAAATTTACAAATCTAGGGTACAAGCAGCCGCTCTTTATGGCTCGGAGTTTTGGGGGGCGGCCCTCTTACCACTCACAATAGGGGAAAATAAAATTATGAGGAAGTTTACTGCCCTACCACAGAATACACCTGTGATCGCCCTTATGCTGGATTTGGGCACAAGGCGGATCGGGCATAGGGCTGTTTGATTGACCCTCTCGTACTGGATCAGAATATGGAACACGGAGGAATTGTTAACATATAGAAAGGCTTTAAGAGAATTGATCACCCTTGACACTTTTGTTACATTTCCATGGTTGGCCATTTTTGGAACTGGGCTTGACTAGGTTTTGGCAACACCCTCAACTGCTCACCCCCGAATCCAAGAAGGAATGTAAAACCATTTTTTTGAGTTACATTGAGCAGAGTGCCACATTAAATTGTAATCATGGCCCACTCATAAACCAGTTTCTTAGTTTTAAAACAAGCCCCTGTTTTGAACTCTTCATAGATGAAGATTGAGCCCTTACTTGCTAAAGTGATGTATCTAAAATTCAGATTCGGTACGTTGCAAGTCAAGGCGTTCACATCTAGATGGGGGAAAAGGGATGGTGAGAATAATGATTCTATATGCACCCTCTGCTCTCTAGGAAGTGTAGAGGATCTTGCCCATGTACTTTTTTTTGTCCGTTATATGATATACCAAGGAAAAAATGGATAAAACCCTTGGGTAGGAATTTGTGCATCAGGAAATACATTCAAATATTATGCATTTTAAAGACAGACACCTCTAAGTGGATTGTCTTTGGAACGAGTAGATTCTTATTGGCAGAAAACTTATTAGATCAAAGCGAGGTTTGAAGTTTTAATATAAACAATGGTAAAAGGATAATACTCTATGACTCTGCATAAAGATTGTCACTTCTTATTTTAGTATTTGTTTATAATGCTAATGAAATATTCTTGTAGTCGATTGTTAAATTCATTATTAATGGCATATTTGTGTGTGGCATTCGCACTTTATATAATCAAAATGTCGTTATTGTTTCTCAATTTATTATTTACGTTTGACTTGGAGTAGTAATTGCTGAGTATAATGCGCTTCAAAAAGTTTTGCACATCCTGCTAAAACTATAAAATTGCACCTTAGACATTGTAATGATAGGCACTATGCACTTTAACAAATCTAATGTATATGCTGCTAAAAATTGTAAAATTGCACTTTAGATATTGCTTGTCAACTGAAATGAGGATGGATTATTGCTTTTTATATATTTTTTAAATGGAAATGTATTGTTTTAAATTCGTTGATAATTCTGTGAATCAAATAAAGATGCTTCTATAAATATATATATATTTACTGAAAAAAACATAGGTTTCACACCAGTTATAGTTAGCTAGAAATGTTACTGACATAAAACCATTGAAATTCCACGTTATAGTTAGTTGGACTCACTATAACTTGCGCGCCTGCAATGCACTGCTGATGACGTCACATATTACTTCACTCATGACATGGTCAGTGACATCACTCATGACATCACTGATGACACCATCCTTGTGACAGAGTGACAGACCTCCTTTCAGTGTAATGTAACCCTTGAAACACATATTCAAAAATAGAAACTAGCATTTTAAAAAAAATGGACATACCCATACCAGTTACAACAACCAATTCAGTAATACCACCATCTATATACACATCCACTCATTCACCAACAGTTCTATATAGTCACTCATACATATATTCACTCATCATATGTAGTGAAAAACCTAAACATCCTGTTACACACCGACAGTCATCCAAAAATTACTGACACACATACTCACACATGCAAAAAACTATTGAATATCCATTTATTTGCATATACAGCTATACACACACTACCACCTTACTTCTAAGGAAACTTACACATACTTACTCTCTTAAACAACACTTATAGAAACACATATATAGTTAAAAAGGAACTCTTACAATCTCTCACTCTCACATATACTCACTTATATACATCAATATTCACATACACTAGATTAAAACATATGTAGTTATTGACAAAGACACTAGTGAGACAGTCATTCACTCACTAACACATACATATACAGACTCATCCACCCATACAGTCCTGCACATATGCTGTCTTCAAAACACATACAAACAGTGAGTCAGTCATTGATGCATCTATGTGCTAAGTAATACCCCCACCAAACCATACAGACACTCATACTGATACTAAAAAAAATCGAATTTATTAGGATTTTTAAATGCTAATTCCTAACTATAACTGGTGTGAAACATATGTTTTTTTCAGTGAATTTAATAGGTTTTTTAAATGCTAATTCCTAACTATAACTGGTGTGAAACCTATGTTTTTTTCAGTGAATTTCATAGGTTTTCTAATAGCAAATTTCTATAGCTATGAAATGTAATATTTTGTAAAATGAATCCTATATTGTATATTTATGTAATACTATTTTTTTTATATATATTGTTCATGGTTTTTATTTTTTTAATTTTTTTGCCTTTGAGCGCTCCCGGTACGCGTACCGGTGTGCGCACCATTAGCGCACCCAAAAAAAAAGAAAAAAATTATAATGAAGGAGTGAGCATAAGGAGAGGGACAGAGAGAGTGGTGTAAAGAGAAAAAAGCTAGAGGTAGGAACACACAGGGACTGTGTAATAGATAGTAAGACAGAGAAAAGGTGTAAGAGGAAGTAACTGAGAAAAGGAAAATGAATAAGGGAGCAAAAGAAGAGAAAAAAGAGGAAGAAGACTAAAGCAGAGGTTCTGGGAGAATGTGAATGGGTAATGAAAGTAAAAGGAAGGAAAGTAAAGGATGGAGAATGACAGGTAGTGACGGAACTAGGGAAAAGGAACAGCGATGACAGAGTGAAAGAAAAGAGCAGTGAGTGAAAGTAAAGAGGGGTGAAAGAGGGTGGAAACAAGTGTAAGACATGGAGAGTGACAGAGAAAAAGAACAGAGAGAGTAAAGGAAGGAGTGACAGAAAGGCACTAAGTGAACCAGAAAAAAAAGGTAAGTGAGGGAGTGTGGGTGAGTAGTGGCACTAAAAGAAGTTGAATGTGGTAGGAAAATAAGGAAAAGAGTTACTGAGGGAAGCAGACTAAGGAAACAAGGGTGAGGTAGGGTGAGAGAAAAGTAGTGAGGTTAAAACAAAAGGTGATGAGAAATAGTCACACTTACCATTGAATGAATGTAAACTTACTTTTATGTTTAATCTACACTTGAAATCTGTGAAAGACAAAAGAAAAAAAAGTTATAATTAGTAAAATATATATTTTAAAATAGAAGGAATGGGTCAAGAGGTTAAAAATCTAAAGAAATGTACTAAGAAATAAAGCAAGAGTGAAGGATACAGAAACCAAAATAAAGTAATGTACAAGGACAAAAAAAGGGAAAAAGAAATAGAAGGAGAGCAAATTACTAAAGGTAAATAAGATACCAAAACGAAATCAGGAAAGAGAAGTAAGTAAAAGGAGAATGAGTGAAAAGGAAAGGAGTCTAAATGAGGATCTATTTACAAGAAAGAGGAATGGAAGATGACTGGGAGTGACTAAAAGGGAGTCACAGAGTGAAGGGATGAAGGGAATGAGGTTAATATAGAATGATAGTGGGAAAAGGAGTGAGAAAGTAACTACACAGAAAGATTAAGGGAAGGACTGAATGAACTGCAGTACAATGAGTGAAGAAAGGAAAAAGAGTAAAGGAGCAAAACAAGGATAGAGAGGGGAAGAGAATTAAAGCAGTGGTACTGAGAGAATGTGAGAAAGCTGAAAAGTGGTGCAAGAACCAGAAGAAATGCAGACAGTTGAAATTGGATTGAGGGGTTCTGAAAGAAGTGGAGTAAAGAAACAGCGATGAAACAAAGTGAAAAAAATGCAGTGTAAGTGAGTAAAGAGAGCTGAAAGTAGGTGGAGAAATGGAAAATGAGTGTGAGACACTGGGAATACAATAAAAATTACACAATGCAAACTATTGAATTATTTATAGAACATGTTAGATAGTTTAGTTTTGCTGTTCTCAGAATATATTGAATTTCACTAAAAACAGTGAGTTCAAATTCTTCATCATATAACAGCGGGAAAAAAACACAATCTAAAAGATTGTGTTTTAAAAAACACATATAAACTTAGAAATTATATATGTACACTAATCTTTGATTCACTTACTTTTCCATGAGGCCAAATAGAAGATAATGAAGGTCCTTTTCGTAGGAAAATTTTTCTGCTGTTCTCTTAAACTTCCATTTCATTGACTTTCTATAAAAAAAGCTCTAAGAACATCTGAAATAATTGTCAACGTTTTCATTTTCCTCCTTGTGTTAACTAAAAACTTATTGCTCATACCTTCAACTATCCTTACGGCCAAATAGTGTCAGATATCTGAGTATATTTTGAAATTTCTCTAATTAAACTCTGAAATTACCGTTTACCCGAAGTTTTCAAAGAAAAGCACATATAACATTTTCACAATCTTTTAAAATTCATATTCCCTTTTTTGAACACTCATGTTTAACATTTCCTATAATACTGATATCACTTACTATGAGATCCACTTACAGTACCTATTTGACATAAATAATTTTAAACATTAGACTAACTAAGTAACTAACTTTTATTAACTGCACCCGTCTTCATAGACCAATTACCTTTGCTAAAACTTTGGTTCTAAAAACACTAGGTAAGAATTTTTTAAGTCAAAAGGCAAACGTTGTTTATAAGTCAAATGAGAATCATAGCAGTAACTCCAACCTTTTTGACATTTTAAGTAGCATGTATAATGTCCTGATGTTGTTGAAGGACCATCATGATAAATATTAGCTACAGTTGTAAAAGTTCTTCCTGCAATTGATAACTGAGAAACCACAACATTTTTGATACAAGCTGTCAATTTAGTTCCATCTGGTCTACATCGTAGGAAAACTAAAATCGCATACTGACCATAACTTTGTATAAATAATGTGGACAGCATTGGACACTTACATTGGGTACACACCATATTATGATCAGCTGCTTTAACTAGATTATTAAATGGCACTGATTTGCAGTCTGGTAAAGTTAAATATATAAATCTTTCAGTGTCTATTCTAGTAGTACTTGATAAACTACAATTCTCGCAGTCATGCTGCCATTGATAAGAAAGGCTAAAAAGATTTTCTACATCTACACCTTCATCTTCCAAAACACCAAACATATACATTAAAAATTCCTGACAATCCTGCTGAATGTTCTGTGAAAAATGTTCTTGACCAGAACACATATCTAAAATATTTTGAATTTCTGTTACACTTTCTATTTTTGCTCCATCACTGATACATTTCTCAAACACAGAATTTAATAAACCACACAATCTTTGATCCCGATTTTCAACAATCTGTTCTTGTAAAGTTTTAAGAAAAAAAACAACATTAACCACTACATTAGCATAGCAGTCGACACCAGAACTGTTTTCAAATTGAAATCCAACCACATCTTGAACAGAACCCTTTTTCTTTCTGCTTACAATTACATTTTCATCTACTTTTTGTCTTTTTGCTACTACCTCACTACAATTACTCTCATTTCTTCTTTTTCGGCCTACCACACGTTTTTCAATCAGAGGATATTGTGGCAAATGTGGAGCATACTCTCTTCTTAATCTATTGTATTCTTTAACACAATCTAGATCTGCACAAATCTTTGTGTCATCACACTTAATCAAATACAATCCAGATAAAGTTCTGACTCGTGATAATGCCACATATGCCATACCCTCTTTAAACACAGAACTTCCAATGTTCATCAAAGCACTATCTACACTTAAACCTTGAGATTTATGAATTGTCACTGCATATGCCAAACAAACAGGAAACTGTTTTCGGTGAACATGTAAGTCTTTTACAAGCAAAAACCTAGCAGAACAACGACTGATTTGTTGAACTTGCTCAATGCCATCAAATTTAATTTTTAAAACTTCAATTCCATCTCTATCATTCATAAAATCAACAACATGACCCATTGCTCCATTTATCAGACCTCTTTCAACATTTAAATTCCTTCTCAAAATGATACGACAATTAAAACACAAATTCAGAGTCTTTTCAAAACCAGCTGTTTTAGATATATTCTTCTCTAATGAATCCAATTTTGTTTTCAAATTTTCAGACAAAATAATTGTTGCTCCCATATGCTCAATTTTATCTATTGCTTCTAGTTTTACAATCTCTTCATTTTCTAACTCTAACATTTTGTTGTTGAAGATGTTACATTCTTACAGAGTTGGCATCAAACATATTCCAGATTTGTTCGCAGTAATTTTCTTAAAAATATTCTCTGGAAGAATGTTTTCATTAGGATACAAATTTGAAATTAATTGTGCATGTAAAGCTTCTTTTGCATGCTCGCTTACTTTTCCGATTCTTACATCTTGTAGAATTTTTTTATAATCTTCATCCTTTGCCTGTCGCATATTTTGAAACAGTTCTGCAAATTTGAAATTTAGCCATATATTAACGTTTCCAATGCTTCCAAGGGATTTCCTGGTATCTTTATGCGTGAGCATTTTAAACACTGGTTGTCCTTTTACTGGAGTCAACTGCAATAGATCTCCAAAAACAATAATGTTTTTTCCTCCAAATAACACATCATACTCTGTTGTAAGAATTTCTTGCATTCTCAAATGCACAAAAGCAAGCATTAGATTTGAGACCATGCTTACTTCATCAATGATAAGAAGTTTCATTTTCTTCAGGACTCTTGAAACTTCAGAACACGCATCTCCAGATAACTTGTTGTAATGTAACTTATTATCATGCTCAACTGGCAGCATCAGTAAATGATGTAGAGTAATCCCTTTAATGTTATGTGCTGCCAGTCCAGTTGGAGCAGTTACAACAACAGACAGCGGTGAATCAGTCCTTTTCTGCAGATACGTTGAAATTGCTTTAATTAGAAAACTTTTTCCTGTCCCCGCTTCTCCACTTACGTACAGTCTGACAGGCTCAAATGATGTACATGAGCACTCTTTTTTTCTCATGTCTGAATCCATGTTCAATCTGTTCTGTGACTTCATCATATATCTTTTTCTGCTCAACGTTTAGTTGCTTTACCAAATATTCTAAGTTAACTACATCCTCTTGAGCTTGTTCCATAGCTCTATCCACCTCATCCATGGCAGTGGCAGGTTCATTTTGGATAATTGGTCCTCCTAGTGGGTCCTGACTCAATGAAGTAGAACTCTGACTATATTGAGAACTGTTTCTGGCAATCTCTTCAGCAATTGTGGCTTCTTGCTTTATTTCTTCATTCAACATTTGCAGATAATTTGGAAAAACAGGACATTCTATGGTATCTTTCGTTGCATTAAAAGAATCTTCGTAACAGAGAAAATCTCCAAGTAGTTCCTCTTCTATACGCCATGGCTTAAAGAGTTGCAAAAGAGCTAAAGAGTAAAATTCTCTTTTGTCCGGAGATTCACAACTCAATTTTCGATGATTAATCAAATGGCCTTTATTCTGCTTCACTAGACATCCTTCATTTCCAAAGACAAGCATATTTTCCATTATTGATATCTTCTCTGATGTTCCTTTTATAACTATAGTTTTGCAGAACTTCATACAAACAAGCGTTTTCAAGGTGACTACTTCTATTTGGATAGTATGTATCCAAAATGTTTGTCTTCAAAATATCTGTACTATTTGGTTCTTTCTCCGCCTAATACTCAATTTCTTGTACAGATTTCAAAACTCGGTTTCGTGTTGCAGCAAGACCTAGACTCACCCAAATGATTGGATCACCTAAGGTTAGGTGATCCATTCATCCTGAAGCATAGACTGAAGTCTATATTCCTGCCACCGCATCGGTAATGTACCCAATACCTAAACTATACCACACATGCAAATTAGTTGTATTCAGTCACTAAAACCAATCTCATTAATGTACCCTAGGTGTTCTATCCAGACGATAACGGCCCAGCAAATCCACTGCTCAAACCACCCCCCCCTCCTGTGTCCTGAAGAAGACCCGCAGCTGAGGTCCCCAATACCCCAAGAGCATCAGGGTTGAAACGTTGACGCCCACCCATTGACCTGCCTGTATCCCTCCCAGTGTCCATTTCCACATATCCCCCAACTAACAACTATAGGGGACAGGCATATAAGACAGCGGAGGCTATCCCGCTTTGTTTTGTGTAAATAATACAACTGTGTATCTACTTTGTTTCTTACCCTTCAAATTTCCTTTTCACTTGAGCACCCCTTTTCTTTCCTCACTGACTATATACTTGATAGTCATTACGCCGTTTAGATACCTGTTTTTTATATAACTGTAAATAAATCTTTGAATTTTTTGATATAACGAATATACATTGTGTGGTTACACTTTGATTGCAATAACAATTGTTTTGGGCTTTTCATCAATCTTGTGTATCAATCTTTCTGCATTGATTTATTACTGAATATATCTCTCCCATTGTTTTTGATTGAATCAATATATGCAAATTGAATTGCATAAATTATTTACTCTTCCCTTAGGAATCACTGCTCGTGGAAAAGCAAAACGACATTTTATGTAGAACTTTTCCTTGTTTTTGAATTTTCGACGACAGTACTTCCCACAACGATGGGATTGGAAGCGTAAAACTTGTTGCCTTAAATTGTTTTCTACTTAGGAACAGCACATGTTGCATACTCTTCAATGAAACTCATCACTGTTTCTTCCAAATCTGATCCAAATTTGGGTGCATCTTTAATCCACAACAACATATGTATATGAGGAGTACCTCTCGCTTGATACTCCTTTCTCCAAAAGAAATCCAAGAC
Organism: Lissotriton vulgaris; assembly: GCF_964263255.1. Classification (NCBI taxonomy): domain Eukaryota; kingdom Metazoa; phylum Chordata; class Amphibia; order Caudata; family Salamandridae; genus Lissotriton; species Lissotriton vulgaris. Next base: position 1,114,287,385 of record NC_141693.1, on the reverse strand, counting down.
CTCTCCAAGAGGAGGATTTTTTTATTGGTAATAAAAGACATCATAGCTTCAAATCTATGATTGAAATATCTGCATACATTCACTGGATCCAAAGAACACAGTTCTCCTGGTGTTTTCAATTCTATATTTTGTATATTAGCATTTGCCTCGCGTAGAAATTCAAGTAAGTCGTCCCATGCATACTCAGCACAGCTAAGAGTGAGGAACCATGTAGGAGTTCCTAAGTTTCTTAGCATACATTTCAATTCCCCATGACGATGGTACCAATACTCGTTTGAACCACGCTGACATGCCATGAGGTTGATTAGATGAGATTCCAAAATATTATCTTGCAGATTGACTTTTTCCATAAAGTCCCTTGCCGAAACATTTTGCAGATGTGCTCCACTTTTCAGTATATAATTTACTGCATATGAAAGTCCAGACAAGTCACTTTCATACAGTAGATGAAACAAATATGGAATGCATTGACGAAACCTTGAATCTTCAGCATATAATCTTAAAGTCCGGTATTCAGAAGCAGGAATTTGAACTGGTCGATTGTCATATCGTCCACCTCGACCTGTTGGAAATAGCTGTGGAAAATAACGAGCTTCCAAACTTTCTTCCCATACACTAATGGGACTTCCTTTTGCTGCTTTCATTTGAAACAAGTCAATTATATTCCACATTACTTCTTTGGAATGCAAAGGATGAACAGTATAATGTTCATATATTTCTTCACCTCTAGACACTTCAACTTTTTCAATTTGGCCGAGTGAACAATCACTGTCTTCTTCGGCAGCCATTTCCTCTGCTTCAACACATACATGTTTGTAGTACTCATTGTTTTTGACCAAATACAACGTTGCCTTTTTGACTTTCTTAACATCCACTAAATCTTGCCAGATTTTCTTTCTCTTTGTTGGAACACCATTAACTAGAATAACTAAAGGTTCCTCTTCCACTTTTTCTACACCAATAATATCAATATTTTTCTTGAAATCTAGAGGCAAATAAACAACTCTTCCCTTTAATCCTCTCTGTAAATCTGAAGGAGGCAATTTCCCTGTCTTAGGCTCCATGCGAACAATTGCCTGAAAAGGATGGACACCGTGAATCAAAATAGATTCATATGTATTTAAATCCATCAATTCAGAAGGAATGTCTACCAACTCCAGATTATTATAAACAGCTCTAGCAGGCATTCTGTTTTCATTTAATTTATTATAACAATATTTACAAATACGCTGATCAAAACTCAAATCAAAACAATTCTCCACCAACAAATAAGTTGCAAAATTCCTCCATTCAGTATTATTTTCCATTTCACTTTTTGCATATAAATCAACTAACCTAGTCTGAATCTTATAATGAGTCCATCGACAACACACACAAGTAAAATTAGGCCTTTCACTTGATTTCAACTAAAACTTGCTAATTTCCTGGTCAAACTTTTCTGTACTTGAAATCTGTACATTGTCTTCCACATTATCTTGTATTACTGTGTCAATTTCTACACTGTCCTCTTGTTCACAAAAAATAGCAAATCTCAATTTCTTCACAAATCTTCTTCACATCTAATTCAGTTCCATGCAAAAGAGCACTGTCTAACTGTTTAAGCTTAAGTGCTGGACTTTTTGCAAAATACAACCTTCTCACTAATTTCCTCATTTTGTTATGATGCACTGCTAACATCCTAAAATGATGAAAAACAATCTGACATACTTTTCTAGAAAGACAAGCCAATGAATTCCCATGCAAACCTGTGTTTTCTCTCACTCTGCAAGGATTTAAGTCTTGCAATACCTTCAGTTTTTGTTTTAGACTTTTCTTACTATATGTACAAAAGAAATTACGAAGCACATCGATAGAATCCTGTCGCACACTACAAATACTACTACATTTCCAATTGTACACTGGACCCTTAGTACGTCTTCCTAAAACTTCATCACTTAATACCTCTTCTACATCTCTAGACACAAGTTTCTCTTTTTCAATCGGACCAACATCTTTCACCTCATATGCTCGACCACTGGTGTCAACTGCATGCACTAAATCATTCTCCTGGAAATAACTCTCCTCATTAAAAAATGGCTCACAACTTGAACTATGCATCCGTTCTCCATAAAAAACTTTACAAAAATTAGTTCGATTAATTACTCTTTTGAATCTACTGTTTGATTTGAAAACATCAATTGTCTTGTTAAGTGTCCTAATTCTATTGATTACTAAAATAAATCATTTGTTCTTAACTTCAAAAGCTTGATCAACAATCTTCTCTATATTTTAATTTTTCTTATAAAAAGCAGCTCTTTGTGTACCTTTCTTAATGTTTTTTAATAAATTTAAAACTACCCTATTGCGAAACATTCGTTTACGTATGTCCCTAATTTCATTTTGTCTTCTATTCCTATAAATATAATTTTCTCCTGCCGCAGTAGTAAGATTTTGGGGAGACCTCTCCTCTCTCTTCAAATTTCCTGTCTTCTTCTGTAAACTTACATGTATATTTACATTTTTTTTTATCTATAAATATTCAGAAGAAAGGACTTCGTTGTCTTACCAGAAGCTTTTTTTGCATTTTTTGTAGTATTTGTTGTAGGACACTGTTTTAATTGTGTTGCTGTTTTTGGTTTTTTTCGCATAGCATCTTTCCTTTTCCTCTGGCTTGTGGGCATTTTGCTTTAATATTGAAATGTTGATTTTAATCTGTGGTAAAAAAACAAACAAAACACATTATAGACCACTATTATCAAACAACAAAGCAATGACAATAAGTAAACAATATAAACACTATAATGCTTATACATATAACATTATCTCTGTTTTTTAAATATTATTCTAAAAAAATATTTTGAGCACATTATTTGGTTTTACATTATTGCCAAGGATTAGACAGTACCCATGATTTGCCCCCAAAATCGTTTTTTGAATAACATTTTACCAACACAGCGCAGGTCCTATGTACAAGCATTCAATTTCACTAGTGAAACTTCAGTGTTTCCCAAAATACAAATCCTCTATCTTGCAAATGTTGATTGCAAGCATTATCAAAAAGCAAGACACAAACCAACAGCAAAGAAACTCAGGGCCATATTTACGAAGGCCTTGCGCCACTGGTGCATCATTCTTTTCCCATGTTAAAAGTGACGCACCTGCGACACAAGGCAATCAAAAATAAGGCCAAAATGTAATTATCATTGATTTGCCCCCAAAATCGTTTTTGGAATAACATTTTACCAACACAGCGCAGATCCTATGTACAAGCATTCAATTTCACTAGTGAAACCTCACTGTTTCACAAAATACAAATCCTCTATCTTGCAAATGTTAATAGCAACAATTATCAAAAAGCAACACACAAAGCAACACCAAAGAAATTCAGGGCCTTATTTATAAAGGCCTTGCGCCACCAGTGCGTCATTTTTTTCCCATGTTAAAAGTGACGCACCTGCAAAACAAGGCAATCAAAAATAAGGCCCAAATGTAAATACCATTGATTTGCTCCCAAAATCGTTTTTTGAATAACATTTTACCAGCACAGCACAGGTCCTATGTACAAGCAATCAATTTCACACCTGAAACCTCACTGTTTCACAAATGACAAATCCTCTATCTTGCAAAAGTTGATAGCAAACATTATCAAAAAGCAAGACACAAACCAACAAGAAAGAAACTCAGAGCCTTATTTAGGAAGGCCTTGCGCCACCGGTGCGTCTTTTTTTTCCCATGATAAAAGTGACGCACCTGCGGCACAAGCCAATCATAAATATGACCTAAATGTAAATACTATTGATTTGCCACCAAAATCGTTTTTGGAATAACATTTTACAAACACAGCGCAGATCCTATGTACAAGCATTCAATTTCACTCCTGAAACCTCACTGTTTCAAAAAAGACAATTCCTCTATATTGCATATTTTAATATCAAGCATTTCCAAAATACATACCACAAACCAACAGAAAAAAAACTCAGGGCCTTATTTTTGAAAGCCTTGCGCCACCGGTGCGTCATTTTTTTCCCATGCTAAAAGTGACGCACCTGCGGCACAAGCCAATCATAAATATGACCCAAATGTAAATACCATTGATTTGCCACCAAAATCGTTTTTGGAATAACATTTTACCAACACAGCGCAGGTCCTATGTACAAGCATTCAATTTTACTCCTGAAACCTCACTGTTTCACAAAAGACAATTCCTCTATGTTACATATTTTAATATCAAGCATTTCCAAAAAACATACCACAAACCAACAGCAAAAAAACTCAGGGCCTTATTTTTGAAAGCCTTGCGCCACCAGTGTGTCATTTTTTTCACATGTTAAAAGTGACGCACCTGCGGCACAAGCCAATCAAAAATAAGGTCCAAATGTAAATACCATTGATTTGCCCCCAAAATCGTTTTTGGAATAACATTTTGCAAACACAGCGCAGATCCTATGTACAAGCTTTCAATTTCACTCCTGAAACCTCACTGTTTCACAAAAGACAATTCCTCTATCTTGCATATTTTAATATCAAGCATTTCCAAAAAACATACCACAAACCAACAGCAAAAAAACTCAGGGCCTTATTTTTGAAAGACTTGCGCCACCGGTGCGTCATTTTTTTCCCACGTTAAAAGTGACGCACCTGCGGCACAAGCCAATCATAAATATGACCCAAATGTAAATACCATTGATTTGCCACCAAAATCGTTTTTGGAATAACATTTTACCAACACAGCGCAGGTCCTATGTACAAGCATTCAATTTTACTCCTGAAACCTCACTGTTTCACAAAAGACAATTCCTCTATCTTACATATTTTAATATCAAGCATTTCCAAAAAACAAACCACAAACCAACAGCAAAAAAACTCAGTGCCTTATTTTTGAAAGCCTTGCGCCACCAGTGCGTTATGTTTTTCCCATGTTAAAAGTGACGCACCTGCGGCACAAGCCAATCAAAAATAAGGCCCAAATGTAAATACCATTGATTTGCCACCAAAATCGTTTTCGGAATAACATTTTACCAACACAGCGCAGGTCCTATGAACAAGCATTCAATTTCACTCCTGAAACCTCACTGTTTCACAAAAGACAATTTCTCTATCTTGCATATTTTAATATCAAGCATTTCCAAAAAACAAGCCACAAATCAACAGAAAATTAACTCAGGGCCTTATTTTTGAAAGCCTTGCACCACCGGTGAGTCATTTTTTTTCCATGTTAAAAGTGACGCACCTTCGGCACAAGCCAATGATAAATATGACCCAAATGTAAATACCATTGATTTGCTACCAAAATCGTTTTTGGAATAACATTTTACCAACACAGCACAGGTCCTATGTACAAGCAATTAATTTCACACCTGAAACCTCACTGTTTCACAAAAGACAATTCCTCTATCTTGCATATTTTAATATCAAACATTTCAAAAAAACATACCACAAACCAACAAGAAAGAATCTCAATCTGCTTTCTAATTTGAATTAATGCAGGTAACTTAATTCTAAAACATTCAAATATATTTCTTTATAGAGGCAGACACTATTAATTGCTTCTCAAAAAAATAAAAGCCATTCTTTTACCCCAAAATCGTTTTTTAAATAACTTTTTACAAACCCAGCACAAGTCCTATGTACAAGCATTCAATTTTACTACTGAAACTTCACTATCTGCTTCCAAATCTTCTCCATAGAGCAAATAAGTCTCTATCTAAATTAAACGAATCATTACTTACCTTTACAAATGCTTTGGGAGATTAAGAACAGTGTCAGATACACACACCAATATTTCTTTAGCAGAGCAAAAGGTATGTTCTCCAGGCACTGCAACCATTAATGGGACTGATAACCTCTAATTCTACACACATATGCCTCATTTCAACCAATCAAAACTCTTCCCTCACTATTTTCAAACCAACACCCATCCCCCTCTCAGACCTTTCTACCTGTTACCATAGCAACTCCCTCCTAACTGAACTCTTAGGTTCAAAAGTTTATTCTACAATGTTGCAAATTAACTCAGCAAGGATGTATGAGCTCTCAAAACACCAGCTTATCCAGAACATTATTGCTTTAGTTGACTTTTTTTAACCATTCAAATTGCTTCTTTCACACAACACAACCATGCACCCTAACTTTCAGTTTTCAACTATCTGAATCCACCAATCATTGCTTGTGATTCAAGAGCAGGAAAACTCCACAATTATTTTTATGTAAACTCCTACTGTTCCAACTGCCATTTCATTCCCACTCTTCATCTGACTGCACCAGAACCATCTCTCAGCATGTATTTTGTCTGGATTATTGGACATAGCTACTTCCACTGGGCTCAAAGGTATGCAGCTACCAGAAATTTCCACAACCTTGATTTATCAAATGTGGAAATCAAGTGGATTGGTCAGGGAGGATTGAAATGTCACCAATTGATACCATTGGTGAAAACTTTTATGCATCTGCCAGAACCTGGCCTTATAATTGTGCACTGTGGTGGGAACGATCTAGGCACATTGACTGGGGTAGGTCTGGAAATGCTTTTAAAGGACACCTTTGATCAATTGATGACACTTTTTCCACAAACTGCCTTGGTATATTCCAATATATGCCAAAGACATAAATGGAACTGGTCCAACCAATTTTGTCCACAATTTGAGAAAGCACGGAAACATGTGAATAAATCTGTTTCTGCTTACATGAAAGACTATGGAATGGGTTCAATATACAACAATAACTTGCGTTACAACATGCAAGACATCTACAGAGGAGATGGTGTGCACTTCTCAGATGAGGGGAATAGAATATTCCTCCTGAATTTAAGACTGTGCATTGGAACCTACTTGTAGGTACCTAAATCAGCCACAGAACCCAAAAGCTCTTTTCAGAGCTACCCTACCTCTGATCATTCAAAATGTTTATCTTTTTCTAACTTTTTTCACTATTTTTCACCAAAGTACACTCCCCAGTACGCTCCCCAGTGCGCGTACCGGGCGCGCCCCCGCGAAATTAATTAAAATTTTTTATTTTTATTTTGTCATATATGCCCCTCCTAAACTCCCCTCAGAAAACCTAGAGGGTCAGGAAGTGTCTACCATGTCCCCTTCTACCCATTCCCAACGTTGTTTGTCCTCCATCTTGTGTCTCAATTCTACAGAAACACAAAATGGCGGACTCCCGTAGCGCTTACCGGTACGCGTACCGGGGCGCGCACCGGGAAGCGCTCCCCAAAAACATGTGGGAAATGAAATTACATAAAAACACTTAACAGACTTTCACCAAATATAGAATAGACCCTACTACATACCAGTCCCTACCATTTTCCCAAATTTGGTTAAATTCCATTGACGCATTTAGGCTGTAGCTCTGTCTAAATATCCTGAGGTAAATTACATGACAAAACACATATGAAAGTGTAGGAATTTACAACCAATTAAAATGGTCCTTACATTTTTTACTTTTATGTGCTGACATTTGATTGGTTATGTACATGAATATATATGAAAAATGAGAGGGAAACACAGCCATTTTGACTAATAGTACCTGAGAGACATTTCAAAAGAATTTTCACAGAAAACTTCAACTGCTTTTAAAAAGGTAACTTACTATTTTTGAAGGGGAACTATGTTGTGCACTATAAGTTAATTTGACAAAACGTTTTCAGATAGTTATATACTGTCCCTCTGTAAGAGTTAGAGATTGAGATAGGCTTCACTGTTATAATTATGGATTGAGTTAGGCTTCTCTGATATAATTATGAATTTACTTAGGCTTCATCACAGGCACTTTTTAATAGTTCTACTTCCTGCCTGAAACCATACACTGCCCAAAGATAACTTCACTGTTAAAAACTCACAAGTACCTGTCTGATCTTAAACCCAACAGTGCTCTATATCTACTGATACATTTATTTTTTATGCAATTTACAGCAAGAAAATGGAAGAACAACAAAATAAAATTAATATTTCATTTGAAATTAATATGGAAAACAATCCTAAGGAAGACAAAGATGAAATAGACTTTTTGGATCACTCTCTGGACCAAGACTTAATTAATTGTGTAGAAGAAATTGAATCATGGAATGAAAATGAGGACATACCTGATGAATTAATGTTGCAAATTCTTTTAGATTTTGAAAAATCACAACAATAACTTTTTATTTAATAATTAAAAATTGTTTGAGACATTATTCTTTTTTATATGTAAATTATGAAATAGTACCAAAATAGATATAATATAAAGTGAGACTTAAAATATACTGTGCAACTTTTTTATGTTACAAAGTAATTTTGTTCAAAGTTACTTCCATTCTCCCACTATATTATCTCCAATGTGTATTTAACATCTCTTTATCATCTCATGCCTCCATGTTGTTTCTGCTTTCCAGACAGACTATGGTATGAATTCCATATACCACAATAACTTCTGTAACAACATGCAAGATATCTACAGAGGAGACAGTGTATATTAAATTTTAGACTCTGCATTGGTACCTACATGTTGGTACTGAATAAAAAAACAACAACAAATAGAACAATTAATAAACATACAGTTTTTAAAGAGTCTGTCATTCTTTTTTCCCCATGGTACGCTCCCTGGTGCGCTCCCCGGTGCGCGAACCGGGCGCTACCCCCGCGAAAATCGTTTTGTTTTTTTTACCCCACGGGGCCCTTTTATGGCCCCCACATCAAACTTAAGGGGTCAGGGGGGGTGTACCCTGCCCCCTTATGGTCAATTCCCCCCTTTGTTTTTGCCACCTCTTGTGTCTCGATTTTACAGAGAGACAAGATGGCGACCGCTCCGGACTGTTTCGAATGTTTACAGACACCCGAGAACCAATCAGCTTTCCCCACACAAGTCGCGTTGCGCGCCCGGTCCGCCACCGGGGCGCGTACCGGGGCGCTGCCATAGATATATATATTTTTTTGAACCTAAATTACTCAAAATCCACTAGAGCACATATCTTGAGACATAGCAAAGGCACATCACCAACCGCCCTATGTAAATTAACATGGGGAAAACATGTTTTGGGACCCCCCTTTTATCTCGGCCCCCACTTGACGAATCCACCCCAAACTTTCAGGGAAGGAGCGGAGCGGGCCATTTTCTTGGAGAAATTCGTGAAGATATTCCCAGTTGCAGATTTCCTATGGAAAGTTGATCCTAACTATAACTACCTACTGGCGACCGCCAGTAGGTAATATATATATATATATATATATTCAATGAAAAAACCATTGGTTTTAGGCCATATATAGTTAGGGATTTGCATTTACAAAACCTTATTTTACTCACATAAAACCATTGAAATTCCATATATAGTTAGATGCGCTAACTATATATCGCACACCCGCAATCCACTGCTGATGATGTCACATATTACATCATTCATGACATGGTCAGTGACATCACTGATGGCATCACTGATGACAACTCAAATGACATCACTGATGACAACATCCAGTGACTGGAAGTTTCTGTAAAGTTAAAATATGTCTTACATATTGAAGAATGAGTGGATGTATAAATGTCTGGATGAAGGATTTAGTAGGTGCATGACTGACTGTATGAGGGAGTGATTAAATGTGTCTCACTGAGTGCATGGGTTAGTGATTAAACTGTATTAATTTGTGTATCATTATATCTGTTGTTCTGTAAACTGCTGCATGTGTTGATCAGTAGCTATATAAATAACTATATGGGTTATTGATTGGTTGCTCAAGTATTTGTATGGGAGACTGAGTATGTGTGTGGGTGGCTGGGAGGTGTGTGACTCTGTGCATAGATGTGTAAGCAGTTGATTCACTAGGTGTATGAGTTCAAGAGTGCATGTGGAAACAGCTATATGGGTGGTTGACTGTGTGCATGAGTGTATTGGTGAGTGAATGGATATCTCAGTGCTACATGTCAAAGTAAGTACATATGTAAAACACAGTACATGTGAGAGTTAACATATATAAATAACTGTGCATAACAGCCAGTGAATGTGTGAGTGGCTGTATGGATCATTGTGAACATGTATCAAGGATTGTATAAGAGAGTAAATATGTATTAGAATATGTTTCAATAAGTAAGGTGTGTATAACTGTATAGTTGAGGAATTGGAGGTGTGTTTGATTCTTTGCATGACTGTCTAGGTGTATGAGTAACTCCATGGATGAGTGACAGTCTGTGAGTGTCTGTTTTCACTGAGTGTATCTAAGGATATATCAGAGTCTGTAGAGGTTCATCGTATTAACACATGAATGATGTCATCTGTGATGTTGTCAATGATGTCATTTGAGTTGTCATCAGTGATGTCATTTGAGATGTCATCAGTGATGTCATTTGAGTTGTCATCAGTGATGTCATCAGTGATGTCACTGACCATGTCATGAATGATGTAATATGTGACATCATCAGCAGTGGATTGCGGGTGCGCGATATATAGTTAGCGCATCTAACTATATATGGAATTTCAATGGTTTTATGCGAGTAAAATAAGGTTTTGTAAATGCAAATCCCTAACTATGTATGGCCTAAAACCAATGGTTTTTTCATTGAATTTTCAAGGTTTTGTAAATGCAAATTCCTAACTATATATCGACTATAACCTATGGTTTTTTCAGTGAATTTCAATGGTTTTTTAATAGCAAATATGAAAAGCTTTAAAATGTCAAGTACGTGATAGATAAAAACATTTTCGTATTTATGCACGCTGATGTGCTTTGAACGCTGCACCCCCCCCTCCCCTCTTTTCTCTTAGTAGTACTCTCTCTTTGCAGATAGTGAACGGTAGTTAACGCAGACCTTTACCCCTATTGTAATCCGTCGTACCTGCTTGTCTCTCCATTTGATTGATTGTTATCCAAGCATTTATTGTTTTACAATTGATTCTCTTTGGTTCATTATCTATTTACAAACAAGCACAAAGTTGCAATACTCTGTTTAGTCTTTGCAGATAGTGAAAAATCGTGTAAAAAAATAAAAGTAATCGAGCAAAATCAGTAGGCCACTAATTGGATCTCTTTTTGACCTCGCTAAAATAGAAATATTAGGAACAACCCTTCATGAGAAATACGAAAATAGTGAGATGAACTTAGCTCCACACCATGAGGGCTGCAAGACAGCTCGACTCCGTCACCCACCCCGCCCAAAATAACGACAAACCCTATGCAAATATTAAAAATATAGACAACACACCAGCAAAGAAACAGGGTAAAACATTTTATTAAATAACTATTTACATAACTATTTTATACTTTTTATTGCCCGATCCGGCTAGCTCAATCGATCGAGCATGAAACTCATGCACTCTGATAGCAAGCGTTGCTACTGATGCTATGCAGACCAAAACTGGTTTTCAGTTTGTACATTTTTCTAGATTTTTCAATCCAAAGTTGGTTGACTTTGTAGAACGATGGCTTCAGATTTACAACATACGGTGTGGTGGCGCGGACTGGGAGGGGGCGCTTCGCTCCTGCCCCCTCCCCAAGTAAGATTTTCATACGTGAAAGTACGTTAATGGTTTTGGTCCCTGAGTTGCTTCAATGTCACTGCCATTCTCAAATGGCATAAGTTCTGGATGTTGGGTGCCATAGTTCAGAGTTCTGAGCAGCGCTTGTAACACTGTCTGAAGCTTATTTCCACCTACTGCAGCTTCACTATTCTCAAAGTAAGTGAGTGTCGTTTGTGGACCTGACTGCATTAGAAAACAATGTCATATGAAACCTTCCTAAACAGCTTGACGGAGGCCCCCGAGGGGCGGTGTGATGGCCATGGACTCGGAGAAGACACTTGGCTCCGACCCCATACCCCAAGTCTTATAGCACCGGTGTAGCCTGAGATCGCCCCCGACATAGGCGGCCGGCTCTCGGGGTCCGGCGGAACTTTTTGCCTTTTGATGACTCTTCTATTCTGGACCTTGTCCCACAATCCGTTTGACCTGAAGACACGCTGTAGTGGGACGCCCCTTTACCGTTTCAGTTGCCATTCCGCCCGCTTTTGCTACACTGTGCCTCTTCCGCCATTCAGCTGTTTACCGCCCGCTCTTGCGACTACAGCGTCTCGCTCACCATGTAGTTGAGTTGCTCCCGCTCTTGCGGTGCAGCGATAGGCGGCTGCCACAGGACTCTCAAAATGGCGGCCGGCTCTTCGGATTTGGGCCTGGTCCACTAAAATGGCCCTGGGACTCCTTGGAACTCGGACGCTTCCCTGATAGGGCTTGGGTCCCATTCTCGAAAACGTCCCCTCAGCCATGAAGATTCTACAAAAGTCTTGGGGGCCCCCGACTCCCGCAGGCTTCTGGTGGGGAGCGGCTGCCATGTCTGCTCGTGAAATGGCCACGACGGAGCTACGAGATGGTAGTGCTCTCATGCTGACGCCAGCTTTAGTCTGAAACATCCACAAACACTGTAGACTACCAATTCGATCAGTTCCGGTAGCGCCCCAACATGACCCGGAAGAGAAGAACTTGCCCTCCCCTCTTTGACTGATGGTTCTTGTTGCCTGTCCCCTCTGTTGTCATTTAACAGAACTTTTTGGACTGCTGAAAGGGGTTGTGTTCCGAACGCTGGTTGGTGGAGACATTTTGACTATATTCTTGACCTACGTTGTCGCGTAATGCGTTATATGACACGCCGCGTTAGCGCACCCGGAAGTGATCCGAGGCGCGGCGCGCAGCGCGTAACATAAGCATAACAGGTCATGTGACTTGTTAATAAAACTTTTCATTGGTTCATTTTACTTTTGTTATTTTAATGATGAAAAGCTTGGTCATATGACCTAAAAATTACGCTTTTTATTGTTTTCGAACATTATTTTTTTTTAAACATATGTTATAATATTCCAGGCTAATGTACTTTCCCGGAAAATTTACAACTGTCCTGCAAGTAAAATATATTCCTTTTTCGAGAAAAAGGGCGTTTCTTCGTTCCATGACGGAGCCGTTGAGTAAAAGAGACTCGGCCTGCTGTCTTAGTCGCCGATACGCCTGATTATCAGATTCTTATTGATCACTTTATGTTGCAGAAATAAAAAAAAAAAACTGCCCTTGACCATTTATCTTTACTGTGTTCCTACATATTATACCTTTTATCCGTCATGTAATTGGACTGCTTTATTTCACTTGCCTTTTACTGATTCGAAAACAGTGACTAAAAGTAAAAACTTTACCAATGTAAATACTACTACCGTGTTTTGTTTTAAAAACCTTTATTGTGAAAATGTCAGTATACAAATACGGGCCTATAACCACGTGGGCCGGCCACGGAGCAAACTGAAATCGTATATGATGAGGAGACATTTACACTGTAGAGGAACTTAACGAGCGGGCCATTAGGTTGGAAGAACTAAGGTGTCTAACAGTTGCGGAATCGGTAGACGTACATTTTGTAATTAAAATAAGACAGGGCCACTTACAATAAAATTTTCTAGATATACATTTGCGGGCAAGGAGTTACGAGTCTCATTTATACCGGCGCCATTTTGGGCGAGCCCGGGCAGGTCCAAGATATAGTCAAAATGTCTCCACCAACCATCGGCCAGACCAGAACCCCTTTCGGCCCTGTATGCTACAAGATGGTGTCTTCCATTCAGAAAATATTGTTGGCAGCATTTTGAAAGGAAACAGAAACAGCCGTTCTCCTAGTGAGTTTCACATTGTTACATTTAGGAAGAATGTTGAAGAGTAGTATGTGGAAAATCTGAAGCCATTTTTCTACAAACTCTCAATCAGCCTTGGATGGAAAAAAAAATCCTGAAGAATGTACAAACTGAAAACCAATTTTTGTCTGTATAGCATCAACAGCAACGCTTGAGTCAGCTTTGTGTCAAGCCGCCATTTTCATTCAATCAATAGCGTCCCCCTGCAAACATTCAGGGACCTGGTCGTGTCTTCAGATGAAACGGATTGTAGGAAAAGAAACAGAAAGGAAAAGGAAAAAAGTTCCGCCGGACCTCGGGAGCCGGCCGCCTATGTCATGTGCGACCTTTGGCCACACCAGGGCAATAGTGAAGCTGCAGCAGGTGCAAATAAGCTTCAGACAGTCTTACAAGCACTGCTCAGAACTCTCAACTGAGGCACTCAACATCCAGGACTTGCCATTCGGATCTTGGCGCCTTGTGCTGGTTCCGACCTATTCACACATCGGTCCACTACTGACATCACCTCATAAGCCAACGGGGCACCCCACGCCGACTTTCGGCACAGCATTGTAGGATGGCCACACCAGTGCGGCAACTTGCTGGACACAACCTCGGTGCCATCCGGATCTCGGTGCGTTCGAGTCACTGTACCGCAAAACTGACCGGAACTCAGCTGGACACGCCGTCTTTCGGCGCAGCATTGTAGGATGGCCACACCAGTGCGGCAACTTGCTGGACACCACCTCGGTGCCATCCGGATCTCGGCACGTTCGATTCACTGTACCGCAAGAGTGACCGCAACTCAGCTGGACACGCCGTCTTTCGGCGCAGCATTGTAGGATGGCCACACCAGTGCGGCAACTTGCTAGATACCACCTCGGTGCCATCCGGATCTCGGCGCGTTCAATTCACTGTACCGCAAGAGTGACCGCAACTCAGCTGGACACGCCGTCTTTCGGCGCAGCATTGTAGGATGGCCACACCAGTGCGGCAATTTGCTGGACACCACCTCGGTGCCATCGGGATCTCGACGCGTTGTGCTGCCTTCGGCCTATTCGCACATCGGTCCGCTACTGACGCCGCCTCACGTGCCAACGGATTTTCTACGCTTTTTGTAGCCCTATGCCGCATAACAGGTCATGTGACTTGTTTATAAAACTTTTCATTGGTTCATTTTACTTTTGGTTTCCTAAAGATGGAAGGCTTGGTCATATGACCTTAAAATAACACTTTTCATTGGTTTAGAACATTTTTTTTTCCCAAACGATGAAAGCCCCACCTTGTTTCTGGATCATTCAGACTGAAGCTGGCGTCAGCATGAGAGCACCACCATCTCGTGGCTCCGCCGTGGTCATTCCGCGAGCAATCATGGCAGCCGCTCCCCACCGGAAGCCTGCGGGAGTCGGGGGACCCCAAGACTTTTGTAGAATCTTCACGGCTGAGGGGACGCTTTTCGAGAATGGAGCCCAAGCCCTAGCAGGCAAGCGTCCGAGTTCCAAGGTGTCCCAGGGCCATTTCAGTGGACCAGGCCCAAAACCGAAGAGCCGTCCGCCATTTTAAGAGTCATGTGGCAGCCGCCTATCGCTGCACTGCAAGAGTGGGAGCAACTCAACAACATGGTGAGCGAGACGCTGTAGCCGCAAGAGCGGGCGCAACTCAGCTGGATGGCCGCCACCTGGGGAGGCCCGTTCACGCCGCCTCCCCCACACCCCCCCCCCCCCCGGGCCGCCCCACGCCAATTTTCGGAGCAGCATTGTAGGATACCAAAACCAGTGCGGCAGTTTACTGGACATCACCTGGGTGCCATCAACATCTCAGCGCGTTCTGCTGCCTTGGGACTATTCGCACAACAGACCGCTACTGACGAGGCCTCCCCCCGCACCACCCGGGACGCCCCACGCCAATTTTCGGAGCAGCATTGTAGGATCCCAAAACCAGTGCGGCACCCAGGCGACATCACCTGGGTGCCGTCCAGAACTCTGCACGTTGTGCTGCCTTGGGACTATTCGCACAAAAGACAGCTTCTGACCATTGTTGCTTTTTTGGGTGAAAAATGTTTAAATGTTTTTACAGTTTTTGTTCCGTTCATTATATTTAAAAGTTAATAAAGTTTTATAATGTTACTTTGTTGGAGTGTTATAATTTTTTTTAAAAACGGGTGAATGGGGCCTTGAATCGGGTTATTGTCATGTGTGGGCTTTGCAAGTGTACTGCTACAGGATCGGACATTTCAAACTCAAATGCACGTTCTTTTTCTTACCTTTCCGAAGCATGGAGCGCAATAGCAGGCAGAGAAAGGGTGATGCACGTGTTGAACACTACCTGACCTGGCAAGTTGCTGGCAGTGCCCCCCCGCCCGCTCCTGAAAGAGGGCACACACACACCGCCGCCCCGAGTACTTCACAAATCTTTAAAAGACCATGCGCTTGTTCATGAGGCTTAAATGGTTTATCACCTCTTCTAGAACACCTGCATCGACCCTCTGACGTTTCCTGGAAAAATTACCACGTAACACAATACCAAGCCCTGTCAGCTGAAACCCCCGAGGAATCGTGGGGCATATTATCAAGGGGGTTTATCTCCGCTTTTTTGACTTTAAAAGCCATGAAAGCGGAGATAAAATTATCTCCCTATTACCAAGCTGTCGCTAACACCAGTTAGTGACAGCTAAAAGGAGATAGCGACCATCTTGGGCCCCGCTTTGCATGTCAGTGATACTTATCACTAATGACATGCAAAGTGGGCGTGCCAAGATGTTAGCGACTGGAAACAGTCCCTAACATCGCTATCTCCTATTACCAACTTTTGGAGATATTCGCGCTAAACGCAAATATCTCCAAAAGCTAACACCTGCCCTGAGCAGTTCTTAGCCATGTTATCCAATGGGAGGTGGATAACATGGCTAAGAGCATTTGCTCGATAATACATGAATATCGCTGACTTTTCTGCGATAATAGCAAGGTTTATCTGCGATAAAAATCGCCGATGTGCGGCGAAAATTTTTGTCTCTAAACAAGTTAGAGACAAAAATTATCGCTAGTTGTTCGTAATATGCCCCCGGGTTTTTGCTTGCAGAAATCGGGAGGCGGGAGACTAGCACTGAAATCAGTAGTCTCACGCCTGAATCGGGAGGGTTGGCATGTCTGGATTCTCTTTAGCTGGGGCCATAAACTACATCCGCAGGGGTAGGTGATAGCCTGGGACCAGCCTGGCATCTAAAATGGCTGCCGTGCACGACAAAATTGTGGCATTGGAAAAAAGGCAAGATGGCGCAGACAATGTTTATCAATAAGGATTCATTTATAACAAAATATTTTATCGCAGTGACAAATTGGCGGTCCACATTTCCTGATTTCCATCGAATCGAACGTTATCAGACGTCACGCAGCAAAAAAAATAAAAAGCTCACGCACAGCCGCTGGAAGACATGTATCAACATATATGAGCCTCCTCAGCCACCCTCATGAAACATAGGGGATTAGGATACGTCTCCCGCACCCCCTTATACCTAGTAATTTAATTATAACGAAGCACAAAATGGCGAATTCCCGTTTCACTACCAGTTTGCGGCCCAGTTCGCGGCCCGTGAAGCGCTTCTACCGTGAAAAATCATTTTTTTTTTATTTTCCCCACGGGACCCTTTAATAACCCCAACAACATTCCTAGGAGGTCAAGAGGGGTATACCTTGCCCCCTTTCATTAAATTCCCCCTTCGTTTTTCACCTCTTCTTCTCTCTCGATCCTACCGAGAGATAAGATGGCGGCCGCTCCGGACTGTCACGCAGCAAAAAAAAAAAAAGCTCACGCACAGAGCAGTTTTTAGACATGTTATCCAATGGAAGGTGGATAACATGGCTAAGAGCATTTGCTGGATAATGCATGAATATCGCTGACTTTTCAGCGATATTCATGCATTGTGGCCGATGTGCGGCGATAATTTGTATCTCTAAACAATTAAAACGAAGCACAAAATGGCGAATTCCCGTTTCGCTACCAGTTTGCGGCCCAGTTCGCGGCCCGTGAAGCGCTTCTACCGTGAAAAATCATTTTTTTTTTATTTTCCCCACGGGACCCTTTAATAACCCCAACAACATTCCTAGGGGGTCAAGAGGGGTATACCTTGCCCCCTTTCAATAAATTCCCCCTTCGTTTTTCACCTCTTCTTCTCTCTCGATCCTACCGAGAGATAAGATGGCGGCCGCTCCGGACTGTTTAGAATGTTGACAGACACCGGAGAGCCAATCAGCTTTCTGCGCGCAAAGTTCCGTTTCGCGAAAAGTAAGCGGACCGGAGCGCAGCCCGGAGCGCTGTTACAGATATATATCTTGTTTTGAACGTTAATTTCTCAAAAACTACTGGAGCACATATATTGAGACCTAGCAAAGGCACATCGGGCTAACAGTCCCTACAATTTTGCCAAGTTTCGTGCAAATCCATTCAGCCGTTCGAGCTAAAAGTGAGTCCAACCGCCCTATGGAAAACTCAATGTTAAAAACGCGTTTTGGGACCCCCCTTTTTTCTCAGCCCCCCTTGACAAAACCCCCCCAAATTTTCAGGGGCTGCTCAGACACAAAATGTGCCATTTTCCTGAAAATTTCAGCCGATTCCGTCCACAAACGCCAAAGTTATTAGACATAGAATTTTCAAAAATCCCATAGGGAATTAATCCTAACTATATATACCTACTGGCGATAGCCAGTAGGTAATATATATATATATATATATATATATATATATATATATATATATATATATATATATATATATATATATATATATATATATATATATGAATATATATATATTACCTACTGGCGGTCGCCAGTAGGTACATATAGTTAGGATTTTTTTCCTATGGGATTTCTGAAAATTCTATGTCGAATAACTTTAGCGTTTGTGGACGGAATTGGCTGAAATGTACAGGAAAATGGCACATTTTGTTTCTGAGCAGCCCTTGAAAATTTGGGGGGGTTTCGTCAAGGGGGGGCCGAGAAAAAAGGGGGATCCCAAAACGCGTTTTTCCCATTCATTTTTCCATAGGGCGGTTGGAATCACTTTTAGCTCCAACGGCTGAATGGATTTACACGAAACTTGGCAAAATTGTAGATATGGTTTGCCCGACGTGCCTTTGCTATGTCTTAAAATATGTGCTCCAGTGGATTTTGAGAAATTAATGTTTTAAAAAACAGATATATCTGTGACAGCGTCCCGGTTAGCGCCCCGGTTCGCGTACCTGACGCGTAACGGAACTTCGCGAGGAGAAGCGGATTGGCTCCCCGGTGACTGTGAACATTCTAAACAGTCCGGAGCGGCCGCCATGTTGTGTCTCGGTAGGATCGAGACACAAGATGTGGCAAAAACAAAGGGAATTGACCATAAGGGGGCAGAGTAGACCCTCCCTGACCCCCTAGGTTTGATGTGGGTTCTTTAAAAGGGCCCCGCGGGGCAAAAAAAAATGTAATTATTTTTCTATTTTTGCGGGGGAAGCGCCCGGTACACGCACCGGGGAGCGGACCGGGGAGCGTACTATGGGGAAAAAAGAATGACAGACTTTTAAAAATTATGTGTTTATTAATTGTTTTTTGTTGTGTTTATTTTATTTTTTTATTTAAGTACCAACATGTAGGTACCAATGCAGAGTCTAAAATGTAATATACACCGTCTCCTTTGTAGATATCTTGTATGTTGTTACATAAGTTATTGTGGTATATGGAATTCATACCATAGTCTGTCAGGAAATCAGAAACAACATGGAGTCAGGAGATGACAAAGAGATGTTAAATACACATTGGAGATAATATCGTGGGAGAAAGGAAGTAACTATGAGCAAACTTACTATGTAACACAAAAAAGTTGCATAGTATATTTTAAGTCTCAGTTTATATTATATCTATTTTGGTACTATTTCATAATTTACATATAAAAAAGAATAATGTCTCAAAATTTTTTAATTTTTAAATAACAATTCATTGTTGTGATTTTTCAAAATCTAAAGGAATGTGCAACATTAATTCATCAGGTATGTCCTCATTTTCATTCCATGATTCAATTTCTTCTACACAATTAATTAAGTCTTGGTCCAGAGAGTGATCCAAAAAGTCTATTTCATCTTTGTCTTCCTTAGGATTGTTTTCCATATTAATTTCAAATGAAATATTAATTTCATTTTGTTGTCCTTCCATTTTCTTGCTGTAAATTGTATAAAAAATAAATATATCAGTAGAGATAGGGCACTGTTGGGTTTAAGTTCAGACAGGTACTTGTGAGTTTTTAACAGTGAAGTTATCTTTGGGCAGTGTATGGTTTCAGGCAGGAAGTAGAACTATTAAAAAGTGCCTGTGATGAAGCCTAAGTAAATTCATAATTATACAAGAGAAGTCTCAATCCATAATTATAATAGACAAGCCTATCTCAATGTCTAACTGTTACAGAAGGACAGTATATAACTATCTGAATTGAAAACGTTTTCCCAAATTAACTTAAAGTGCATAACATAGTTCTCCTTTCAAATTAACAATTTACCTTTTTCAAATTATTTGAAGATTTCTGTCAAAATGTTTTCCAAATGTACCTTAGGTAGTGTTAGTCAAAATGGCTGTGTTTCCCTCTCATTTTTCATATATATTCATGTACTTAACCAATCAAATGTCAGCACATAAAAGTACAAAATGTAAGTAACATTTTAATTGGTTGAAAATTCAAACAGTTTCATATGTGTTTTTGTCTTGTAATTTACCTCAGGATATTTAGACAGGGCTACAGCCCAAATAGCTCAATGGAATACCACCAAATTTGGGTAAATGGTAGGGACTGCTATGTAGTAGGGCGTATTCTATGTTTTTCTGTAAATTACTTTCCCACCTTTTTTTTGGGAGCGCTTACCGGTGCGTGCCCCGGTACGCGCACCGCAGCGTTACGGGAGTCCTGCATTTTGTGTTTCGGTACAATCGAGACACAAGATGGAGGACAAACAACGTTGGGAATGGGTAGAAGGGGGCACGGTAGACAGTTCCTGACCCTCTAGCTGACCCTCTAGGTTTTCTGAGGGGGGTTTAGAAGGCTCATTTATGTCCCCCCCAAAAAAACATTTTTACATTTTTCGCGGGGGAAGCACTCGGTACGCGCACCGGGAAGCGTACTTTGGTGAAAAATAGTGAAAAAAGTTTGAAAAAGAAAATCATTATGAGTGATCAGAGGTAGGGTAGCCCTGAAAACAGCTTTTGGGTTCTGTGGCTGATTTAAGTACCTACAAGTAGGTTCCAATGCACAGTCTTAAATTCAGTAGGAATATTCTATTCCCCTCATCTGAGAAGTGCACACCATCTCCTCTATAGATGTCTTGCATGTTGTAACGCAAGTTGTTGTTGTATATTGAACCCATTCCAAAGTCTCTAATGTAAGCAGAAACAGATTTATTCACATGTTTCCGTGCTTTCTCAAATTGTGGACAGGCAGTTTGTGGAAAAAGTGTCATCAATTGATTAAAGGTGTCCTTTAAAAGCATTTCCAACCTCAATCAACATAGGTTGTTGTAACTCATCTGACGAGTGTTGAACAACCACAGCCGCAACAACAACCACATGTGCAAGTACAAGCCCAAGTACTTGTGGAAGGAGAGGCAGCGCAAGGAGATGCGCAAGCAGAGGTGCATGGAGGGTCACAAGTGCCCACAATTGTTGTTCCTCCCGAAGTAGGGGCACATCAGGAAATTGACAATCAAGCCGAGGTATCATTTGAGGAAGCCACTCCTCCTGATGATTCATTGTCTTCCAGGTCCCCAGCAATGAAAAGATCAAGGGTGGTGTCTACATCTTCTTCAAGCCCACCTCCTTCTGATGATATGGATCAAACTTGGGAACCACCACTGCTGTCTGAGAGTGAGGCACACCCTGATCTGACAAAGGTAGTTAAGTGTAAAAGGAAGGTCGTCGAAAGTCTCATAGTTATGGAGTGTGATGAGGCTCAACAAGAAGTGGCGTATACTCCTGCTGATGTAGACTCTCACGACGACGGCCCAGTCATCATAAAGGTCACTGCAGCCCCAGCGGGCATGCAGCAAACAGACATTTTGACCCTAGCCCGAGAAGCTGCTGAGCGTGATGATGATGTTGTTGACGAGGAGGCAATGGAAACACCACAATCATTGGAGTTAACTAGTACACCAACATCTACCGCTTCCATATTTCTTCCTCGCCAGAAGGGACCTCCATCCACCTCGACCTCAATTAGTGGTGGTGAAAGTGCACAACGTAGTAAAGTTTGGCAATCCACATCCTCCACTTCATCTGTCATTAGCAGCATGACCACCACCACCAGTATCGCCGCCTCCTCCGGCCCCCACAGACATTTCAAGTCCGCAGTTTGGGACTTCTTTAGTGTTTGCCGAAAAAAGGAAAACTTCGCCATTTGTAGCATTTTAAGCATGCAGTTAGTCGTGGTAAGTTTGTTACCAACTATGGTACCGGAGGCCAGAGAGGTCATCTTAAGAGACAGCACGCTGTCCAATGGTTTGTGCACCTAAAGGAGATCAAGGAAGCCCGAATTGCAAGTCAAGAAAACGTTGATGTTTCATCTGATGATGACGAGGAGGAAGAAGTGTCAAACACTTCACTTACACCCAGTACCCCTGTCAGCAGCACACCCCCTGTGAGCCACACTAAGAGTGTGGGAGAGAGTGAGACACCAATGCGAAAAAGTTCATCAGCGAGCGTAACTGGGTCAAAGAAGTCATCATCATCATCATCCCGTAAAAGCATGGTCCAGGCCAATATTAGAACCATGTTGTTTTCAGCAGCGCCATATGATCGCAACCACCCACTGACGCGTCTGTATAACTCTAAGCTGGCTAAAATGCTAGCTCTGGACCTTCTCCCTTTTTCTTTTGTAGAAAGGATTGGTTTTCTAGAATTAGTGGCAGCGCTCTACCTTAAATGAAAGGTACCTAGCCGGTTCTATTTTGCCAGAGTTGCGGTTCCAGCACTACATGAAGATGTGCTGGTGGTGATTGGGGCAGCTTTGCAGTAGAGTGCTGTTCACACTATACATCTGACAACAGACATGTGGACCAGTGGCGCAGGCGCTGATTACATGTGCATCACTGCACACTGGGTCTCTTTTTCAGGGGTTAAAGCAAAGCTAAACGCAGGTGTTGACCCGGACCAAGTTTTTAAAGCTGCTCGGAAACATGCAACACTAGCCATGTTTGGCTTGGAGAAACGTCATACAGCAGAAAACATTTTGAATGAGTTTAACACAAAGGTCTTTCACTGGCTGTCCCCAAAAAAACACCAGATTGGTTATGTTTCCACGGATAATGGCGCCAATGTAGTTAAAGGCCATGAATCTGGGTCACTATTTCAGAGTGCCGTGTTTGGCACACTGTATAAACCTGGTTGTTAAAAAATTCTTGAGTGATGAAGACAGTCCAGCGTGCGAGGAAGTGGCCACCTGCCGAAGAATGTGCAACCATTTAAGCCATTCTTTTAAGGCCCGGAAGCATCTGAGGAGCCTGCTACATGAACGTCGAATGCCAGTGAAAGCACTCATCCAGGAGGTGCCAACACGTTGGAACTCAACCTTCTACATGCTTGAGCATCCGTATGAGCAGTATACGGTACTCGATCACTATTTCTTAACACTGGGTAAAGCTCAGAAGAACCTGAGGCTAGATGCGGCGCAATGGAACCTAGTTAAAAGCCTGACAGACATGCTTTGTCCTTTTGAGGTCTTCACACGTGCAGTCAGCAAGAAGGACTGTAATTTGGGAAAAGCTATCCCATTGTTCCGCATGCTGGAGCACCAAATGAAGGCGGTGTCTTCTATGTTTCAAAAAGATAAAAAAAAGCAAGAAGCTTTTGTTTTGGCGGAGAAATTATTAGAGCGCCTACTTGGCGATGAACGTCTTAAAGTGATCCACTCAGAACAGCATTACATTTGTGCTACTATTCTGGATCCACGCTACAAAAAGGCGCTGGCAGGCCGAGCATACTTTCCTTTTGATGATGAAGATGTTACAAAGTACAAACATTGGCTAGCCTTGTCAGCCATGAGGTTTGAAAGAGAACGGCAGCAAATTCAAGGACAAGGCAGTACATCAGCATCAGTCAAAAGAATCCACTTCTGCACCTGTGGCTGTGGCACAAGTGACCTCTCAGCCGTTAAAGACACCGGCAACCTGATCATCTGCACCAGACACAACAGTAACATTGGGTGAAGAAGAGGATTGGCTAACTTGGCTTGGGTTTGGTTCTCAAAAGGTCCCAGCAAAGAGTAAGCAAAGTGGAGGACCCTTGGAGAACCTTGAGTCGATGGTGCAGGACTATCTGAATGACTCAACAGAGGTCTATGTTAATTCGGACCCATTGGCGTATTGGCATGGGAAAAAAGAATTGTGGGCACAGCTCTCCAACTTGGCTATTAACTTCTTGTCTTTCCCACGCGCAAGCATGTCTTCTGAACGTGTTTTCAGTGCTGCTGGTGGCATTGTAACTTCCAAACGGTCCCGCCTCTCTCCCAAAAATGTGGAGAGGTTAACAATGATCAAGATGAATCAGCACCTCATACCACCAGATTACAAAGTACGAGAACACACGCCGAATGAAGACGAGGAGGACAGCAACTTAGATGAGGGAATTTCTTCTCTGTTAGGTGACACTGACCTACTCCTGCCTGAATTCGCAGAGTATGAGGACGAACCCTTACTCTTATTCCCTGACACCGAGCCCTTTCTTTTTCGTCCTTATTCACTTTTATTCCTGTGTGTCTGTTTTCTTTGTTTTGCACAGTTAATATAATTAAAACTTTAATCATCTAATCACAAAAACAAGCCCATCAGCAGAACTGTCTTCGCTTGTTTGCTTATTGATTTGAAGGTGCGGCAGTCTGCATTCCTCAGGTTCACAAGTTCACAAGAACATGCTCCTCTATCCTCCTCCTCCAGACTCCTATTTCTCTCAAAGCAGAGGGCTGGATTACGCCCAATGAAGAAATACTCTGCACTTGTGGGGGTGTTCTACTTCTTTGCAGGTGAGTTGGTGGGTCTTGGGGCATTGCTGGGGAGCTCTAATACCGGATAAAAGTGGTATGGACCAAATCGGAGGCACATTTTTTTGGGGGTTTTTGCTGACTTGCTTGCCTCTGAGGTGCTCTTTGGGGGGGGTTCCAGGTGTTTGTGGGTGGGTTTGGGGTCTGGGAGCACTGCTGGGACAGTCTAATTTTGATTGCATTTGCTTTTCAGGAAATCCGTGGTGGAAAACGGGAGTTATGACCTAGCTGCACAGCGCGTTTGGACCGAAGGCCGATAAATATTGTAAGTATGAGATTTTCCTTTTTGGCTGTTTGGGGGTGTTGTGCTTTTTTGCGAGTGGGTTGGCGGGTCTTGGGGCATTGCTGGGAAGGTCTAATACCGGATAAAACTGGTTTGGACCAAATCAGAGGCGATTTTTTTTTGCGTTTTTGCTGACTTGCTTGCCTTTGAGGTGCTCTTTGGGGGGGTTCCGGGTGTTTGTGGGTGGGTTTTGGGGTCTGGGAGCACTGCTGGGACAGTCTAATTTTGATTGCATTTGCTTTTCAGGAAATCCGTGGTGGAAAACAGGAGTTATGACCTAGCTGTACAGCGCGTTTGGACCGAAGGCCGATAAATATTGTAAGTATGAGATTTTCCTTTTTGGCTGTTTGGGGGTGTTGTGTTTTTTTGCGAGTGGGTTGGCGGGTCTTGGTGCATTGCTGGGAAGGTCTAATACCGGATAGAACTGGTTTGGAGAAAATCCATGCGGAAAAGCCTTTTGGCACTTTTTGTAACTTAGGGTTCGTTAGGGTTAGCCCTAGCAGCAGGATTGCATGTGTTTCGGGGTGTTCTAGATTTTTGCAACTGAGTTCTGGGGTCTTAGAACACTCGTGGGAGTGTGTCATTTTGGTTGCAAGTGATTTGAAGAAAATCCATGGTGGGAAAGGGGGGATTTGGCATAGTTAAAGAAAGCGTTTGACACTATTCTTAACTTAGGGCTCGTTAGGGTTAGCAGTATTTGGGTGGGGGGCTGTTTGTGGGGGGGTTTGCGAGTCTTGGAGCGATGCTGGGTATGGATACTTTTGCTTGCTTGCAAGTGGTTTGAGTACAATCCACGGTGGGTAAGGGGGTATTTGGGCCACTTTTACTTTCAAAGTACGTTTTGTCACCAGTTTTCTACTAGGCCTCGTTTATTGAGATCTGATTGGGGGTCTTCTACATTTTTGCGACTGGCTTTAGTAAGGGTCTGGGTGGGAGCACTGCTGGGAAGGTCTAATTTTGTTCGAAAACACAGTTTACAGTACACCTAGCTTGAGGGGAAAGATCCGCTAAATTAATTTGCTCATACTTGTTTATCCTTCAAAAGGAGACTCAGACAGAGTACGCACTTTCAAAAATATTGTACTGTCTATTAGGAATCTCAAAGTGTGACTTTTTGCACTACACAGCGTACATACCTTATATTTATTTGTCAGTGGTGTTCTAATATCACTTCCTGTTTTTCCATCAATAATTACAGGCCGGGTTTCAGTCTGTGCAATGGGAAAAAAGGATGAAGTCAGGCTTCACATTAGCGAGCCGCAATTCAGCATCCGCCAGGCAGG
The DNA here is from genome assembly GCF_964263255.1 of Lissotriton vulgaris. Lineage (NCBI taxonomy): Eukaryota > Metazoa > Chordata > Amphibia > Caudata > Salamandridae > Lissotriton > Lissotriton vulgaris. Next base: position 1,114,261,189 of record NC_141693.1, on the reverse strand, counting down.
CAGTGGACAGGGTGTCTTCTGGTCACCAACATTGATGGACGGAGCGTCAGCTGGAATGGAGGAGTGCCGCTAATAAGAGGAATGGTTTGATGCGTGACAAGTTACTCACCAAATTCAACAGGACAACTACAACAACATACAGATACAGTATCCATTCTTTTCTGATGTTTTTTTAAGTAATGTTATTGCTGTGAACTTCTATGAGTGTGACTCTGCATTTCTTGGATCTCTCTCTGCTTCTAAATTGATCCCTACAGTCATTCTGTAGGTTTTACTTCGGCTATTTTTTAAACCTAATTTAATGTAAGAAGTGTTTCTCTGAGTGCAGAGATAGGCAAGTGAAAACGCTGCAGCCCTGTACTGTCACATTCTGTCATTCACGGTTGTCGAAAGTACTACTTACTTTTCAGTAACAATGCATGCAGTAGTGCATGCACTTCTTTTATGTCACTTACCCAAAAAGAAACCCCCATTCCCATCCATTTTCCAAACCCTAACCCTCTTCCCCCTGGCTGTGTGGTTTTGATTGATGTGTGACTAAATGACAGCAATAATTCCACATACTGCTGGGGAGGATAAGGTCATAGCAACAGGCTGGTGAAGGAATCCGAGGATATATTCTAGACTTACTCAGCTTCAGTACTATTTCTTGTAGTAGTAGCCAATGTCAAAGAAATTCAACGCAAGTACTAGTTATACTTTCAATACTTTACCATTTGTTAGGCTACATTGTGGCACTGTTCTAGTGTACTGTCACCTGCTATATTCTCTATCGTAAGTTTCAAAAAGTATATTTGTGTAGCCCTAACAAAATAATCTCCCGCAAGACCCTCCCTAACCCCAACGATTGTCCTTCAAAAGTCCCAAAAACAACCCAACTCCCAATTCCCACCCCCCAAAAGTCTCTAAAAAAAGGGCAAGGGACACTACGGCAGGATGCTGTTCACTTTAGCGGCCAGGGCATCATACTCCTTGCGGAGGGTGGCATGGTCGGAGTGGAGGCCCTCCACCAAGGTCTAATATGTTAGGACCTCCTGCTTCAGGTAGGACACTCTGAGGCATAAGCAGTGCTTGCGTGCCTTGCAACTCCTGTGGGGGGCAGCTGCTGTCTTTGCTGCTCGGCGGTGGCGGTTGGCTTTGGGAGCCCGGCTCTGTACCGCTGAAGCACTGCGCTGGCTGGCAGCCCGTGGGGGCACGGAGGAGGGTGCAGCTGCCTCAGTGGATGTACCAGTAGACTGCGTGTCCTCCTCCTCCAGTGCCACCAGCCGCCGATATTCAGCAACAGTGGCATCCAGCCTCCGTTGCCGGGCCATTCGAGCCAGCTCCTTCCTTGTTGGTTTTGTTGATTTGGAAGGAGCAACTATATGAAGAAAGAAAGACATAGTCTGTAACCAATGCTCCTTAAGATTAACACAAAATGATTGAGCAGAAGGTTTTGTCACAGTACAACTAGCAACTTGAAAGCACAGTACATAACTATTGAGGCCAATATCTATCTAACCTCCCACTTCTTCATCCTTGCTCTAACATTAGTGGGAGTTTAAGGAACAAATTCTACGAGCACTATGGACTTCCATTACAGTCGACTATGATAGTACACCAGTCTTATTCTTCTTCTTCTCTCTTGTTTAAGAAAATTGGTACATTATCTTATGCAAGCCGGCATAATGCCAGCGCAGTGAACTTGCACCCGAGAAAAATAGACGCACACCATGATGAGTGAGACAGACTTGCGTTACTGTACCGGTCCAGTACATGCAGGTGGTGAAGCTCTTACTTTTCTATTACGGGTGGCACTGAGAATACTCTGTTAAAAGGGCTACTGCTTAATTAATTTAACTTTCACCCTACAGTGCAAATGAGTACTAGAAAAGGAAAATGAAGAAGCTAAATAATATGATTATCTATCACTTCACATGGGATGTATTTGATTACATATGGGATGACTTTAGGTGCTTTGCTTTTTATTGAGTGAACAGTGATACAACCACACATGAATGACGTACTACTACTAAACTAAACTTATTAAGAGAGGTAGGGAGTGTCCACCGTAATAACCGGATATATGCTGTGCTTGCAGTTGCAATACAAACTACTGCTACTATTCATGGTAGTATTAGGACAAAATTACAACTTCTTTTCCTTGCCTTTCCTACACTGGAACGGACCTGCGGGTGCGGTGTTACATGCTCTTCAAAGTAACACTTAGTTCATCCAGTGACCGTCTACTCTCTCTAGATACACATATGCACACATACAGTTTCTGTTTCACCCACCCAGGCTGTTCTCCTTCCACCCATCCTTGCTTCATCATTCGCTCAGCCATGCACCATACCATATGGCTGAGATACCCGCCACCCCCTCTCAACACAATCCCCAAAAGGAGGGAAACCGGAAACAGTTCTTGAAGTTTTTGGAAGAGGGAGGGAGTGACCCTCCCCGGCCGTATTTATTAAAACAAAAAATTAAACGTTAAACAGTTCATATTAATGTACAATTTCATAACCACATTGCGATGTTTGGCTAACCTTAACAGATTCTCTAATACAGAGGTTCTCCTAGCCGAACTACCAACCTGCAAAACATTTTCTTGAAATAATGAAATTGTACATCCTAACGTTTAAGGGCCAACGGCAAGGTCGTAACCGGTGTCAAGATCCCTAACCAGAAATACCCCCCCCACTTGGGAGGGGCGACAGCAACTACCAATTTCCCTTTGACTTGTCGGGGGCCCCAATAAACTCGACGCCACTTAAAGGTCGTTCGAGGACTCGTGTGAGTATCTAGAAGGTAGCGTAGACCTCCCCCCATACCCCACACAACTTACCACATCTGCCGTCGCAGACGTCACTGGCCCCGGGAAATTCCCCAGGAGGGGGCTGTAACCCCTCCTACACAGGAAGGGGCCTTGACCGCCTTTCCTTTCCTTCCGGCGGCCTCTCCTTAGACAGGACCGCCTCCCCGTTGAGGGGCCAATGGCCACCTCTCCTGAGCGCTCCCATCCGTGTTGGGTGACGCCCACTCATAGGGATCTTCCAATTACTGCTCACCGATCATGACCTTACCGCCTACCAAATAAATACGACAATGCTACCTAAACCAACAATCCATTGGCCACTATGACCCGAATAAGCATGCTTATAACGGACACAAAAACAGAATATCTTTAATCACAGAACATACAAAATTCGTCCAACTTTATTACACACTCAATATCAACATGATAATACCAACGGACACAAAAACAGAATATCTTTAATCACAGAACATACATAAACGGCCAACTTTATTACACACTCAATACCAACATGATAATACCACAACCTGTAAACGAAAAATTAGAAGTATCGAACCATCTTAAAACAACTAGCTGTCCTCAGGGGCTGGTGGGTGGGTCAAAATTGGCTCTTCGTTCCGTCTCGAGCTCACGTGCAGCGAGGAGGTGCAGCTTCAGAGCACAGGAACAAGAGGATGTCTTCCGGTCTTGCGTCCCTTTTTATCCGTCTTCAGGGCGGGCGTAAACCCGCCCCTGCCTGCCCCGAGGGCGTGGCCAGCTGCGTCAGTGTCTAGGCCAGCCCACTCCAGGGCGGGAAAGAGCGCGCCCCGGCTACGCCGCTTCGGGCATACCAGCCGAGACGCGCCTCCCGCCCAAAATGGCTTCCCGGGGGGATCGAGGTACTCTGCCATAAGTTCGGGGGGACCGAGTGGTCGCCCCTTTCCATATGGCTGAGATACCCGCCACCCCCTCTCAACACAATCCCCAAAAGGAGGGAAACCGGAAACAGTTCTTGAAGTTTTTGGAAGAGGGAGGGAGTGACCCTCCCCGGCCGTATTTATTAAAACAAAAAATTAAACGTTAAACAGTTCATATTAATGTACAATTTCATAACCACATTGCGATGTTTGGCTAACCTTAACAGATTCTCTAATACAGAGGTTCTCCTAGCCGAACTACCAACCTGCAAAACATTTTCTTGAAATAATGAAATTGTACATCCTAACGTTTAAGGGCCAACGGCAAGGTCGTAACCGGTGTCAAGATCCCTAACCAGAAATACCCCCCCCCCACTTGGGAGGGGCGACAGCACTGAGGCGTACCCCACGTGCAACTACCAATTTCCCTTTGACTTGTCGGGGGCCCCAATAAACTCGACGCCACTTAAAGGTCGTTCGAGGACTCGTGTGAGTATCTAGAAGGTAGCGTAGACCTCCCCCCAAACCCCACACAACTTACCACATCTGCCGTCGCAGACGTCACTGGCCCCGGGAAATTCCCCAGGAGGGGGCTGTAACCCCTCCTACACAGGAAGGGGCCTTGACCGCCTTTCCTTTCTTTCCGGCGGCCTCTCCTTAGACAGGACCGCCTCCCCGTTGAGGGGCCAATGGCCACCTCTCCCGAGCGCTCCCATCCGTGCTGGGTGACGCCCACTCATAGGGATCTTCCAATTACTGCTCACCGATCATGACCTTACCGCCACAGGTCCGGATAGTTGACCGGCTATCCGGACCCCCCACAAAGCTCCTACCTAAAGGTCATGCTTCAACGTTTTTAACCATGCTAAGAAGTCTCCTATGAGTAACTCATTTCCCACCCGAGACAAATGCACACCATCCCCCGAATACACACTGTCATCATTAATACATCCATGCGAAATAGAATGCAATGTCCCGGAACGGAACAACCTACTCACTTTGTTATTAAGCTTCCTAACAGAGTGATTCAAAGCAGGAATAGAAATAGCCCCCTGCCATACCTTTCGTGGGATCATATGGGACCAGGCAATTGTGCACCCCGGAACTCTCCTCGCCAACCAACTTACGGTGGAAAGCATTGCCTCCAGGAGAAGTCGTCTACCGGTGGTGACCAAATCATTGCCCCCTAGATGCACTATGACTATAGACGGCGGTGACCTCGTCCGCCCTAACAAATCTTCAAAATATGCTTGAAACTGGTCAATACAGAGACCGCCTCTTCCGTAGAAGGACACCCTGTACCCGTATTCCCCAGCTACGTGAATCATGTCACCTGCTTTGAATACGTCCGCGGCACGCCTCACGTATGAGTGGCCCACGACCCACACCTCCTTTTTCACAGCCGGTGATGTCTGACCGCTGTCCCGGTGTTGGGTCGACTGCAAAGTCCGCCCCGCCTCGTAGGCTTGCGCAACTGAAAACCAAACAAAAACAAGAGGCGTAAGCACATCATTACAGCTTTACAACATGTGTAACCGCACATACCTCTTATAACAATTGGAGGACCAACGCCCCACTCGTTTCACTTGTTCAACATTAAGACCCCTGGCTGTAGCTTCTGTAGCAGCCCCTATCCGAAAGGAATGGGTCCCAAACTCGCCCGGGTTCAAGCCCGCAGCGGCAATTGACATCGCAAGCACCCGCTGAAACTGAAACCTTGTCAGTGGGGTGGCGTCCGCGTGTCTCAACAAGGTCCCCCCCCATACTGCCACCCTTCGTGCTAGGTAATCTTCTAAACACTTTACCGGGCATATGGAGGACCCGGGAATCCTGCGTATGATTATGCAGTCACCCATCCCATCTTGATCGGTCTTGGACTTGACAAAGGAGACCGTCATTGCCTCTCTTCTGATCTGAACGTGTTCTTGGCACAAACCCCCCGCCACATCCTGTTTGTTCCTTGCCACCAGTTCGCTTACTCGCATCGCCCCGTGAAATGCTAGCGTAAAAGCGGCTCGGAACAACACCGCCTCAAACGGAGATGAACATGTGGCAGGGAGTGTAGCCAACAACTGGGCCAACCTATCCAAACCTATCGGGCGCCTCTCATCTACTCTGCGACCCTCAAGGCGTTGCCACCCACGCAGCGCTTTCTGTACAACGAAAGACGCTGTCGGGTCCTGGATACTATGAGCCCTGGCAACAAAGGAAATAGCAGCACGATGCCTCTGAGCCGTAGCCACAGATTTCCCAGCCCTACGTAAGGACATCAGGAAATTCACCACCCATTCCTCATGGTCCCAAAGCTTCTCTCTATCAGTCCCCAAGAAGGCTAAATAGGACCTAAACGCCCCTTCATATGCCTTCCTCGTCCGTGGTGCTAGACTCTCTCCCACGAGGTGACGAAGTTCGGGGCACCGAGAGACCAGAGAGCTTCGGGGAAGGGTGCCGGCTCTGGGTCCGCTGAGGGAAGGAAGCCCGAGAAAGCCTGCATATGAAAACGAGACAGTGCATCAGCCGCCTGATTCTGTACCCCTGGGACATGTTTTGCTCTGAACAGCACATTCAGTTGCATGCACAACAAAACAATCTCTTTGAGTAGCCTTAAAATCAGCTTACATCGTGCTGCCTGACTATTGATGCACTCAACCACAGTCATATTATCGGACCAAAATATCACAGAGTGATCCTTGAACCCTTCTGGCCAGGTTCTCAAGGCCACCAAAATGGGAAAAAGTTCCAAGAAAGCAATATTACTTGTCAGACCATTGTCGTGCCACCACGTCGGCCACCTTTGTGCTGACCATTTTGTGCCGAAGATGGCACCAAAACCTATGCTACCTGCAGAATCTGTCCATAGCCCCAGCTCTTCAGAGGATACGGCTGGTTTGTTCCATATGACTCGACCATTAAAGTCTGCCAGAAATGCTAACCAAATACGCACGTCCTGGCGGACCTCAGCCGATAGTCTCGTGCGGTGGTGGCCCTCCTTTAGGCCGACCATAGCTTGTGCAATTGAACGAGAAAAGGGACGGGCCATTGGTATAACTCTCAGGGCAAAATTCAACTGTCCCACCAACTGCTGTAACTGATGCAGCGGAATTTTTGACCCATTTAGACACTCTTGCAGGGTTGCCCTGAACTTTAACACTTTGTCAGTTGGCAAACGAAAACAACCTTCTCTGGAGTCTAACTCGATCCCCAGAAACTCGAGGCGAGTCGCAGGACCCACCGTCTTACCTGGTGCCAATGGCACATCAAACTGTTTCATTAATAAACAAAATTCGGCCAAGGCCCGGCCACATTCGAGATCCCCGGCTGCCCCAAGGAACAGAAAATCATCAAGGTAATGCATTACATGTTGGAAACCCGTCTTCTTTGTGAAGACCCATTAAAGAAAACTACTGAATTTCTCGAAATAGGCACAAGATATAGAGCACCCCATCGGCATACACTTATCCATGTAAAAACAACCCTGAAAATTAAATCCTAGGAGACGCTGATCGTCCGGGTGTACCGGGAGCAACCGGAACGCTGACTCGATATCTGACTTCGCCATCAGCGCCCCGGGCCCCAGGCGATTCAAAATGGCTACGGCCTCATCGAAGGATGCGTACCGCACCGAACACACTTCTGGGTCTATTGCATCGTTTACAGAAAGACCACGTGGAGCTGACAAATTATGAATCAATCGAAACTCACCCGGGTCCTTCTTGGGGACCACCCCTAAAGGAGAACAAACAAAATACTGTACCGGGGGTGCAGTAAACGGGCCGGCGACACGACCTCGGATAACCTCTTTCCGGATCTTCTCCTGTACCACAGTCGTATGCTGCAGGACGGAAAGTTGATTTTTGCATATCCCGACACCCTGAAAGTCCCCCACCGGAATGCGGAAACCATATGAAAAACCGTTTCGCAGCAATCCAGCAGAAGTACGATCTGGGTATTCACTGAGCCAGGGAATCATCGCCAAGGTATCAATCGGGGTTGGTAAAGGCGCCCCTCGGACTATGTTAGACCTGTTTGGCGCCTCCCCCACCCCCATTCTCACCCGTTCTGGCTCTGCACGAGGACTCAGGATGGGACGAACCGCAACCACTACATTCGTGCTTGAATTTACACGATCCCTGTGGCCTAGTACATTTACCTTTGTTGAAATTGAAGCAGAAACCCTTTTTCCCTGCATTACTGGCAGATCTCGAGTAATCGTCGGTACTCGTACCTGACCGAAAGGGCGTCCCCGCATATTGGTGGGAGGACTCGCCAACATTGCTCCCCACCAACGGCATTTTCAACATTCCTGACTCTTTCATTTTATCCCATGTCAAAGAATCATAACAGTCCCAGGTTAAACTTTTGTTATGCTCCTTCGCCTTCCTAAAGAGATTATCATAACAGAACCAGTGGTTACCCTGGTGAGACGTCGAGTACCCCATAATTCGTGACTGATAGATTGGTAACTCAGAAAGCAATTCAGGCCTACGTTCCCCTAAGATCGACGTAAAAATCCCCCAAGCATTGCCCCAATTGCCAATATTCTCATTTACTTTAAAGGCGGCCATTTTTGCGCGCCAAACACTCGGATGCATCAGATCCTTCTGACCTTTAACATGCTCCACCTCATAATGGTCGACAAGCAAGGAGAAAATGTTCACATATTCCCCTGCCCAAATCTTTTCCTTTATTGCCAAAGGAACATGTTGCCCCAACTTTTCTCTACGAGAGGGTGCTGACTCGTCCGTCGCGATCGGCAATGGCCGCTTACCTGCACCGGACGTTGCTTCTGTGGTCGCAACCGGGGCCTGCGGCTTGTCTATCACTGCCGCCGGCGCGGGCACCTTGGCTGCATCTCGCTTCTCGCGCAACTGTTTCATCAGCGCTTGTGCCTCGGCAGCCGTGGCGCCCTCGCTACTGTCGCCCAACCACGCTGCTAGCTGTGCCGCCAGCTCGGGGGGCATATCCTCAGTGGATGTCGGGGTGACCACGACGGGAATCGGATTCCCCTCCACCGGTACCGGGGTTGGCGCCTCGAGCGGGGTACAGGGAACAGGGACGTCTCCCCCGGCTGGTCCCCTTCTAGGCCTCTTGGCTCTCCCTCCAGGGGTTGCTCCAGCCGATGGACGCTCCGATCCCCCCTCCCCATCTCGCTTCGCCACCTGCTTTCTCAGTTCGGACATCTCCTTCATGAGGACCCGAACCATCTGATCCGTCGTCATTCTCTTCGCGCCTTTTTTGGGCATTGTTTCCGACCAAGTATCTAGAAGACAAAAAGAAAGATTAAAACGCTCAAAATTGGCTCTTCGTTCCGTCTCGAGCTCACGTGCAGCGAGGAGGTGCAGCTTCAGAGCACAGGAACAAGAGGATGTCTTCCGGTCTTGCGTCCCTTTTTATCCGTCTTCAGGGCGGGCGTAAACCCGCCCCTGCCTGCCCCGAGGGCGTGGCCAGCTGCGTCAGTGTCTAGGCCAGCCCACTCCAGGGCGGGAAAGAGCGCGCCCCGGCTACGCCGCTTCGGGCATACCAGCCGAGACGCGCCTCCCGCCCAAAATGGCTTCCCGGGGGGATCGAGGTACTCTGCCATAAGTTCGGGGGGACCGAGTGGTCGCCCCTTTCCATATTCTTTCCTTCCCAGCCACCTCGGGGACCAAGTAAACACATATCATTCTTCTTTGCCAGTCATCATTAAATTTCTCGTCCTTCCACACTTACTTACTCCCTTCTTTTGCTTTTCGTTCATCCCATCCATCAAGTTCATCTCAGATCTGATTGAGATTCTTCTTGCCAAAAACTTCACAGTTGAAGTACGTTTAGAGGAGGCTACTACCTGGTTGATTTATAATACACCCGTGCAGAAAGCACACTCTGCAGTCTTCAATCTCAATAAGTAAGGAATATATAGCTTACCTCTGCCCGCCACCACCGTTTGAACCCTCACAGGCACATTGGTGTCGTCCAGCACTTGCACCGCCTCCTCCCCAGAACTTTCCTCCTCCACCTCCGCGCTGGGCCCAGCACCAGATGTTCCACCTACAAAGTACATTTAAGAATGTTAGAATACACCACTCACTACTATATAATGTTTGGTCTAGGAATATAGAAATGTGAAAAAAACAGAAAACAATGTAATAATTTGTGACTGTCTACTCTAAAGTAAAAATGTCCCTTTTCCAGGGAAGGCTGGTGTCTTGCTTCACTTTTTGGCACAACTGATGAATGCTTGCTTTTTATTTTTAACACGCACCACTTTTTCTCCTAACAGGCAGAAGCTTGACTTCTAAGAACACAAGCAAGATCAAGTTCAAACCAGGTGAGAGCTCGGCTCGACCACAAGAAATGTGTTCAATTAATCGTCAGCACTAAGCACTTTTCCATTTTCCGTTAAACGTTTAGTTTTATGACAAACTTGATTTTAATAAATGTGTTTACTTTTAATAAAGCTTTTAAGCTTAAATAGACTCTGTGGTTTTTGGTCCTCCCGACTAGAGTGGCTGAGCTAAAGGTTTTGCAATTTTTGCAAGCATGAGTCCGTGCCTCTGACACTTCTTGACTCTGACTCTTACTCTTGTGCTGCGTTGGATAATCATCATTGGGGATCAATCATCAGTGACTTTTGGAGCTAAATGACTCTGCCACACTATCTAGTCAGTAAGGAGATTGGGGGTTCAACTACAAAGTCTGTTATCACTGAGGTATGTGGAAAGTCTAACAGCGCCTATTATAATTGATAAGCTAAGCAATGCATTATTTAGTGTCCATAGTCCTGTTTGTGCAGATTTGTCCCTGCAACAGTAGTAGAATGGATTGTCCTGCTATCCAAACCAAAAGTAAAGTAGTATCCTATTCTTTCTTGGTGGTCATTCACCTTTTTATTGTTGGCAATTGTCAAAGCATAAACATTTAGAAGACTTGAAAAGACATTATGGACAATCCCAGAGAACTGCACTCAGTGCATAGAGCTATTGCTGACTAGAATGGGAGTCCAATGGAATTGCCAAATGTGCAATCTTAGTTAGCTACACAGACAGACTAATAAGAATAATCTAGTAATACCACAGGGAGTCATAGTCGAGGCAGGATAAGAATTTAGATACAGTCTACAAGAAGATCAAAGACGATTTAGAAAAAATCGAATGAGGAACGCTAGGAAAAAATAGGTACTCTATATTAAAATTAAAACTTACCGGGGCCAGGAAAGGAGCCCTCGCCTGCCCGATCCTGGCCTGCATCCTGTTGAACAGCAGCCTCCTCCTCCTGTGTCCTCTTGCCCCTGGGGGGAGCTGATGTACAACATGAAAGAAAGAAAGACCAGAAAACAAGGATGATATTTGTCAACCAAATCAAACATTTCAAAAGAACAATAACAAAATATTTTGGCGAAATAGCAAATAGACAACTATTCCACGGGATATATTGACCGATCTCATGTGGTCTACTTCGTTATTAGCATTTCTTGATTTGCGGACCGTCGACTTGGAAAGTTCTTATGTAACTCACTAGACAAACTACTAAAAAGGTTCGCCTAGGACTGGCAGGCAGCAGTCCGCAGCACGCGAAGTGACAGACAAAGTCCATCGTGATTGCAGATCAGCGACAACACTAAAATGTTTCCTACTACATTAACCAGTCATTAAAATACTCAAGCTATCAATCCACCACCACTATTTCTTCTTATCGCCATGTGTACAAAGGAAGGACTGGACTTGAGTCTGTAGGGGCTGATTTAGAAGCCCCTTGCGGCTCTGTTGCTCCATTGTTGTGTGACTTTTGTGACGCAGCGGCAGAACAAAAGAGGCGCCATGGTATATTAACAACGTGACGCATATGGAAGATGCATCACGTTGTAAAGCCCTGCGCCCTCAGGGGACGCTCCGGCACAAGGGAGGGCGTTCCTGCGCAGGAATGCATCCTAAAAGTGGCTGAGGGAAATCTACAAGATTTCAATCAGTCACTTAGAGGACAATGATTCGTGACTCAAACCATGCGCCTGCTTGAAGCAGACATACGGCTTGACGCAGCATTGGGGAGATAGAGCACCCCAGAGCATTGCTGGAGCTGCCCCATCGTTGCTACGCAACTCCAGCAATGCGCCGCCTTTACGGCACAGATGCGTAACGCTTTGGTGATGTTTTGGGCCCATGGTGCGCCACATTGTAAATACGGCGCACCATGGGTGGTGGTGACGTGGCGCACAATTACTGGCGCATCCCTGCTACTTTGCAGGGATGCGCCGGTAATTAAAAATCTGACCCTTAGTGTCCAGCATTACGCAGTTCTTTAAACTACACTCATACCAAATTTCACAGGCCAATGAAATGAACACAAAATCGAAAACAAATAAGCATAGTAGCAACGCTACTGAGAAGGAGAGCAGTGCACCTGAAATGCACAGAACAGTTTGAAATATAATTTACCTACAATGTAATCAGCAGCATTAATGCTCTTGGTAAAAAACACAAATTTGCAATATAATAACACACAGAGCAGGAGAAAACAGAGTAGTAAAGAAATAGCTACTACTACTCACCAAGCCCGGGGATCTCAAGGCCAAGCAGGTCGAGCATATCGCGTTCCTGGTCCAGGACATCCGTCCAACGGTGGGTGGCCTGGTTGTAGGTGCGCCGGACCCGAGAGTGTTGGTACATGGCCCGGCACACCTTCTCTCACCGCTTCCGGCGCTCCTGGATCCCGTACCCGCTAGCGATCTTGCCGCCTGCCATGATGGTCCTGGGGAGGCGGCGCTGAACATAAAAAAATAGTGCGGTCACCTCCTCCGGGCTGAAGATCTCCCGGGGTGCGACCTGCTCCCCCCTCAAATGCCCGCACGGGAGCGGGGCACGGGGTGCTGGACCCTTCCCCTTCTCGGGATGCTTCCCGGCTCCCTTTATCATGGTCTGGGCAGAAAGGAAGCTAAAGAATAAAGAAGAAATAGAATAGGGAAGAAGAAAATAAAAGAGTTTAAAAAAGTAGTTTAAAATTAACCAAAAGTAGCAGAAAACACAAAAATATAGAGCTAGAAAAATAGAGGGATAGATAATAAGTAAAATAGATTAAAAAAAACTTCAAACAAGCAAAGGATCGCAGAGATTCAGAGAGGATACAAAAAGCATGCCCAGAACCATAGCAATGAATGAGAAACAAGATGGCCGCGCCCGTTCACGACCGCGTGGGTAAGTTCGTGCGAGATTTTCCTCGCGAACACACGAGAAATTGTACTAGCGAGCCGGACACTTTGCGAGATTACACATTGCGCCCGGAAACGGAAATACGTCATGCAAACAAGATGGCCACGCCCGTGAACGACCGTGAGGGTAACTTCGCGCCGTTGCGCTACAAGCGGCTCGCTAAAACGCACAAAACCTTGCGAACTAACACACCGCAAAAAAACAAATCGCATATTCGCACGAATTCGCGGCTTCCGAATTCGATCTCGCGCAAGTTCGCGCCCTGCAAATCCCGCAAAATTGCAAAAAAACGAGTTTTGCTAAACTGAAAGCACTCAGCAGGTGCAAAAGTTCAAACTCATCATTAGTAACCATTCCCTGTAGTGCTTCCTGACTGGGGCTCCTCCAGAGTTCAGTTGCTAGTTGCAACAATTGTATGACCCTGATCTGACCCTCACAGCAGTCTCATAGAATAGCTACAAGTAGGCCACAAAGGTCCTGGAAAAAAGAATTGCACTGCAACAGAAAGCAAATTACAGATAAGGAAGCAGATGCCAGACTGGAATTTTAAAACAGTGACACATTATTAAATCAACCCCAAGTTAATTCATGTCAGTTGAAGCAGGGCAGGTGTGCTTGCTTTTCCCCCCCATAATCTACAGTGATGAACCAGAGGGTGGCATTGATGTACCAGAGGGTGGCAGTGTTGAAACAGAGGGTGCTGTGAACCTGTGATGATGAACCAGACGTAGAAACAACATAGTCGTGACCGTTGAGAGCCGACAAGTAAGTTCGCAATTGCGAACTGGTACAAAACCCTCGCGAACTGGCAGAAACCCTTGCGAACACAAAAAAAAATCTGCAAATTCGCGAGAATTCGCGGATTTTGCGGATAGCGAGTTCACAAATACGCAAATTTGCGAACGCCATATTCGCAAAATTCGCCCATGCTTAATGAGGATTTAAGTGGGGTTGATGGACAAACATTATAGAATTGGGCTGCAAAACAAGGTTTCGATTAGCATTTTTTTAAGCTACTTGCTAGTACGACAGTTAAGCCTGGGGGTTTTTGAAAAAATATTGGTTAAACCAGAGCAGGTTTTTGTTGATACACTGATATTAATATAGGGGCCTGTTCAGATCCTTAAGAATGAGACTGCTGTTACCTAGATTGGTTATGGTTCACAATTCTTGGCTGCATTTTCCTTTGGTGTTCTAAGCCTGGTCCTATGTCTCGGGTCCCCATGTTATTACAGAGCTTTATATCCTTTGTGATTCCTAAATTGTATTATTCTAGTTCCCTGGCAGTATAAAATTGGGCTACTGGCTGACTGGGTGTGGACCTGGTCAAAAAGCAACCACAATCCTAGTCAGGCTAAATACACAATGCAAACCCCAAATTAACCTGTGCACAACACTTCTAGCAGCTTGACACAGAGCAGTGAGGCTTAACTTGGAGGCAATGTGTAAAGTATTTGTGCAGCATTCAAACAGTAAAACTATGAAAACATCACACAGAAAAGATCCCACATCATGCTACAAACATAAATATTGATTTAATAAAGAAAACAAGACCGAAATTACAAAAATCCATTCAGTAGAACTGAAGAAATTGGATTTTTAGCATTTTTAGAGAAAATAGCGCAAAAAGGCATAAAGTGCTATGTAAAATAACAATTGCATTACACACAATCTATGTTTTTGAAGCACTGTTTTATCGTAAAACTATTTGCACATTTTGTAGCAGTCTATCTTATACTGTGTGTATTGCAAATATGAAATAATGACTTACATATTCACAGTGCTTTCTGTCAAAGGATGTGACCTCGTAGCACTAAAAAAACACAAGTCACTATCTAATCTCCACTGCACCAACCAAGGTTTAATTTTGTGGCTCTCTGGTTACACACAGACTTCTGCAGTGCATTAACTAATCGAGGTTTCATAATGTATTATAGTGCATTTCCCACTGAGTAACAACTTTTTAATGTATTTTTAATTTAAGCTGCTCATTATTTTGTATGTAGCTACCTGATGGTGTAACACCTAAAAAACATACTGAATAATCTGGGGCTTACTTATGAGAGGCCTGCGCTGCTGTTGCATCACTTTTTTTCAGTAGCGGCCCGTGGTGGGAGTGCAGCCTGTCCAAATGCGATGCAGAGCGCGAGACGAAATATGTTTTATTTATGTGTTTTTGTACTTACCTCTGTGCAGCTGTATTCCGCAGTTTACTACCCCCCACCCTAGCCCTCCCCCGCCCCATGTCAGTGCCCGGCAGCACAGCCACCACGGGCCTCTACTGTTTTTTTTTATGCTTCCATAGTGCAAGTGTCTCAACCATACCTATGAGGTGACGCAAAGTCACCTTGAATGGCCTCATAGATATCAACATGGATTTTGATGCTGCCCCAGATTTACTTAATCACGTAAAACTGGGGCAGCCCTACAACCTTACACCTCCCCAGAGCAGGCGTATCAAGAAGACATTTTTTTATTTCTCCTCATGTTTTCCTTTTTCCGTGTGTGGTTCATTCTGCAGCTCACCTAAAAAGATGAAAATGCCTCTCTGGACTGTTTTTGTGAAGGAAGGTGCCCCTTCCTACACAAAAGGAATACTGCCTACGTTGGTGATAGGCAGAAATTTGTGCGCCAATGCAAGGGGAAAGGACAGGAATGCACTGTATTTCACAAATACAGTGCATTCCTGCCCTTTCATATTGGAGTAGGGCAGCACTGCAAGAAGACTTGCTTCGCTGCCCTGTGCCAATTCTTCATAATGAGGCTTTTCGTTTTTAGCTACACCTTCACCCACACCCCCACACTCACTGACCTTTGGTTTGATAAACTGTTTAATATTATTTCCCCACCTTCAAAATGATTTGCTGTGGGAATTGGGGGCTTTTATGGTTATCGATAATTGTCAGTGATTAGGAGTACCAGGCACACAAAGGTTTTGTCAGGAGGGGGTCCTTAAGCCTCGTGAATTTTGACAAGGGGGTCTCAGCATGCCCGTTATCTCACATATTCACACTTAAAGAAGCACAAACATAAACCCAAATTCAGAAGAGATTACTCTTTGCATGGTCTAGCAAATTTACTGATATATTCGATTTTGTGATGGAATTCTACTCTGTCTGGTAAAACTGCATCACAGCATCTAAAAACTACTTCTACCAGCAAACAACTTGGACTAAATGTACAGATCAAAATCTGAACAAACATTCAGTAACAATTTTACTGCATGCTGTGCCTATTTTGTAAGCAGTAATACTAAATAAAGAGGATAGCACAAAGAGGAAAATCAATCTCCTCTGTTTAGCTTTATCTCCATAGTTATCACTTGTTATAAAAGAGCACCATTAAGTTTTAGTTTTTACTTAGAGGTTCAAACTATTTGTTTGTTTTATCAATGTTCACCTTGAGTTTTTTTTTGCCTTTCCATTTCTTTGCCAGGTTGATTGTTGTTCGCAGCACGTGCATTCAATCATTAACCACTGGACCGTTAATTTGTTCTCAACATCTGGATGAGAGAGAACTGTTGCTCAAGTAATTCTATCTTTGGAAGGTGTGACTATTTTGTTATATGTATGGTGTCAGGCATACAGTGCTTATAAAATTCAGTCATTGCCAACTGATTAAAAGAAATGAAAAAGTTAGAAAATCACACAACAATTATAGACGTTATACATATGCACTAAATAATTGATATAACTGCCTCGTAACTCACTTGAGAAGGAGATGGCTCAGTGTTGTTTGTTTAGTGGCTGAATGTGCTAAGCTTACCTCCCAAATGCAGGAGCCTAAATTATTCTTTTCACTCACCATAACGTGACAATATTACCCAGAACTAGAGTGCTCTGTGCCGCAAGAAATCTGCTGAGCGATAAAGTTATCTTTTGTTTGTGGTGGTAGGGATGGGGTTTTGAGTTTAATTTGTTGGTTTAAATAGTGCGGCTTATCACCCGAAAGGGTGGCATGGGGAGATTAAGTCATTTGCCCCAAATCACTGGATGCTGCGTCAATGCCGAGTCTCAGTCCCAGATTCCCAGCTCCCGAGTCGAAAGCTGTGGCCGCTGGACCACATCCTCTCCACCAGATTGTCAGTTCACTTCATGTAAGCATCACACGATTGTTTCATGTCCTATATTTAACTCAAAATTATTCTGTCAGCAGTATACCTCATTTTCTTCCAAGGTAAACAAAGAACCATACATTTTTTTAAAGCTAGTGGAATCATGTTATCCTGCCAACATGGTGCACTTTGGCAGCATTAGAGGTCATAACATAGGCATGACAAAGATGACAAAACTGCCTGCATCTGCCACATTATTTTGTTTGCTTTTCCCACTATTAAAAGCACAATTCTGTGGTACCGTTCTAAGGGTTTATTTTCATTTTGGAGATGCACTTTGTCACCTTGTTACCCCAGGGTGCACAGTACTTCTGGTGAAAGAATGTGTTTGGCTGAATACGGCTTCTTCTGCTTTAACATTTCACAAAATAACTATATTCCTGAAGTTTTAAGCCTCCTGGCAAAGTTCTTACAATGGTCAGTATTTCTGTAGATGGAGCTCAATATTTCAGAATTTGCCAGTTTGTAAAATGGCACAATCTAAGCTCAAAACGCATCTTATGCCATGGCATGTTTAGGAAAGGTATTTGAAAACTTAGGGCCTGATTACAACTTTGGCAGTCTGGGAATGGCCCGCCGCTCCAGAGCCCCACTCCCAGACCGCTAAAGTCGACTGCTCCCCGCCTTCAAGATTACGAGTTTCCTTGCTGTCTGGCGGGCGGGCTGCATGTCGGTCCCACTGAGGTGCTTATTGATAAGACACCGCAATGGGAGCGCCTAAGGCTGTTCATGCTGTGCAGAAAAGGTGGTTCATGTAAGCAAGGGGGCACAACATATGCCCCCCAGCATGCCTTCCTGTGCACAGGTGCGTGAGGCCCCCTTTGTTTCCCCACTGCCAGCCTTTTCATGGCAGACTCACTGCCATTAAACGTCTGAGGGGGAATCTATATATATATTTGGTGGTGAGCAGTGGCACCACCAAGCATATTGCTTCCCTAGACTACTGCAAGACCACCAGGGAATGCAGGGGCATATTACCAAGCAATAGCGATAATTATCGCTATTGCTTGGTTAGAGACAAAAATTTACCGCAGCGCTGCGGCGATTTTTACCGCAAATAAACCTTGGTATTACCAAGGTTTAACGCAAATGCGGTAAAAATCGCCGCAAAGCATGAATATCGCTGAAAAGTCAGCGATATTCATGCATTAGCGAGCTAATGCTCTTAGCCATGTTATCCACCTCCCATTGAATAACATGGCTAAGAACTGCTCAGGGCAGGTGTTAGCTTTTGGAGATATTCCCGCTTAGCGTGAATATCTCCAAAAGTTGGTAATAGGAGATAGCGATGTTAGCGACTGTTTTCAGTCGCTAACATCTTGGCACGCCCACTTTGCATCTCATTAGTGATAAATATCACTGACATGCAAAGTGGGGCCCAAGATGGTCGCTATCTCCTACTAGCTGTCACTAACTGGTGTTAGCGGCAGCTAGGTAATAGGGAGATAATTTTATCTCCGCTTTCTTGGCTTTTAAAGCCAAAAAAGCGGAGATAAATCCCCTTGATAATATGCCCCGCAGATCCCTAGTTGTTCCATGGTCCCCTGAGGGTCTGACCGTCGTAATACGGCAGTCAGACCACTGGTGTGGCAGTCCCCGACCACCAAAGCACCTCCACTGTGAGTTTTGGCACTCCTATTTACCGTCATAATCGGGCCCATCGTTTTAATCAAGATCATTTAAGGCCTGACTTTTTTACTTTGTCAGGAGAGTTTGCATGCAAACTGAAGAGGGACCTATTGGTATGATTGAAAATTGTTACAACACCATCAACAAGATTATTCATATTTTTTCACTTTGCCTGTGCCAATAGCACATAGAGAGAAAGAATGTGTGAGAGAGAGAGGGAGAGAGAGAGAGAGAGAGAGAGAGAGAGAGAGACAGAAAGAGAAATAGAGAGAGAGAGAGATTGAAAGATAGTTTCTCCTCTGAGACACTATCAACTTTCTGTTATTCCAAAATATTTAGGAGGATTTTGCAAAGGGCCACTCTAATTGTAAGAAAAAGGCAACAGTAACTTGAAGTCTAGCTGAAACAATTTCTCATTTAGCGTATTTGCAAGGGCCAACAACTTACTGAAGACAGAAAGGAAGCTCTGAACCTTGAGACAGAATGCTTGAAGCACAATGCCATTTCATGTGCAGACACCATAGCTCCCCAGTTCGCCAGCTCTGTCATTTATGATTACCACAATAGATTGTGAAAAATGATTAGGATCTCGCTTTTCCCCATTCAGAAATGAACTGGCAGTCAGGATTGTTTTCAAGGAATGTGCTCTTTATAAATCACAGTACCTTACCATGCAATCCTTTAGCAAAATAAGATGGAAATCTGCTCCTACATTTACCGCTGGACACTGTTACTCCCCCAGAGTAGCCTGCTGCTACACTTTGAATTATTGGCTACACTTACTCTTAGAGTCACAATTGGACAATTCACAATATTAATGACTTTAGAGAAATTACGTTGATGGGCTGCACCCAATTCTGAAACATGTTCCAGCTCCATTGTTCACATCTTGTGAATCCTGCAAGTTGTTGTGAGAACAGGTGGATGTGTTGTTTGCGCACAATGTATAATCCCTGCCTTGTTGGTCAAAACTTCTTCGCAGTCAGATATTGACAACAGATTGGTGTGAGTCTTGTTGTGAGGTAGTGCTAAAAAGGTTCTTGAACTTTTGCTGTCCAACAGCCTGATGGCTTTCGAGTAAGTGACATAATGTTTATGCTGATTTATATTGCTGTTTTAGGAGCACATTACATTAGAATACTTGCTGCTGCCTCAAACATTTGGAATGTGGCCTTTTGTGCTCCGAATGGACATCAAACTAGATTAACAGACAGGCATGAACAAAGTAGAGAAAAAACTGTCAGGAAAATACACACTAAATTGAGCAAAATGGTAGAAATCTGAACTCTTTCAACTCAGAAACTCATATTAACAAGCATTAGAAATGCAATAGGTCTAGGATCTATTTGAGTTGGCATTGTAAATGGCAATGTCTTTTTGCCATGTGTTATGGAGTGTATGTATGTAGTGTGTAATGGAATTATGTGGTTTGGATTCGAATTGGAGCAATGGTAGCATGCTGAGCTTTAGATGATTATCTTTAAAAGTAAAGTTTGCAATACTGCTATTTGTACAATAGTTAATTGCGGATTCGTTGACAATTGATGTGTGTAGTGATGGCTGTTGGTGTGCACTGATGGGTGGTGGTGTGTGCCTGGTGAAAGTGTGCACTGATGGTTGGTGGTGTGTGTTTGCGCCTGATGAAAGTGTGCACTGCCGGATGGTGGTGTGTGTGAGCTTGTTGAAAAGCTGATTACACTGCATACTCACATAATGATTACCCTGCATATTGAAACACTGCTCACCCTGCACACTCACACACTGCTGGCCCTGGACACCTACGTACTGCTCACCCTGCCTACTCAAACACTGCTCACCCTGCACACTCACACAATGCTCACCCTGCACATTCACACACTGCTGGCCCTGGACACCCACATACTGCTCATCCTGCATATGCACACACTGCTTCGCCTGCGCACTCCCATACTGCTGGCCGTGGACACCCACATACTGATCACCCTGCATACTCACACACTGCTCACCCTGCATACTCACACGCTGCTCACCCTGCATACTCACACACTGCTCACCCTGCACACTCACACACTGCATGCTTCTGTACTGTGGGTTCTGTGTTCCTGCACTGCTGGGACCAGTGTTCCTGTACTGCTAGGACCAGTGCTCCTGCACTGCTAGGACCAGTGCTCCTGTACTGCTGGGACCAGTGTTCCTGTACTGTGGGTTCCATGCTTCTGTACTGCGGGGACCAGTGTTCCTGTACTGCTGGGACCAGTGTTCCTGTACTGCTGGGACCAGTGTTCCTGTACTTCTGGGACCAGTGTTCCTGTACTGCTGGGACCAGTGTTCCTGTACTTCTGGGACCAGTGTTCCTGTACTGGTGGGACCAGTGTTCCTGTACTGCTGGGACCAGTGCTCCTGTAATGCTGGGACCAGTGCTCCTGTACTGTGATTTCCGTGCTTCTGTACTGCTAAGACCAGTGTTCCTGTACTGCTGGGACCAATGCTCCTGTACTGCTGGAACCAGTGCTCATGTACTGCTGGAACCAGTGCTCCTGTACTGTTCCATGTTCTGTACTGCTGGGACCAGTGTTCCTGTACTGCTGGGACCAGTGTTTCTGTACTGTGGGTTCCGTGCTTCTGTACTGCTGGGACCAGTGTTCCTGTACTGTGTGTTCCGTGCTTCTGCACTGCTGGGACCAGTGCCTTTTGTACTGCTGTCACTCGCTCTGCTGTCACTCTCACTCTGCACTCACTCTGCACTCACTGTGGACTCACTCTGCGCTCACATTCACTCACACTCACTCTGCACTTGCACTCACACTCACTCTGCACTTGCTCTGCACTCACTCACTCTGCACTCAGTCTGCACTCACACTCACTCAGCACTCACACTCACTCTGCACTCACACTCACTCTCCACACACTCTGCACTCACACTCTGCACTCACACTGTGCACTCACACTCTGCACTCACTCTGCATGCTCAATCTCCACTCACTCTGCATTCACACTCACTCTGCACTCACACTCTCTCTGCACTCACACTCACTCTGCACTCACACTCACTCTGCACTCAAACTCACTCTGCACTCACACTCACACTCACTCTACACTCACACTCTCTCTGCACTTGCACTCACACTCACCACTCACACTCTGCACTCACACTCTGCACTCACACTCTGCACTCACTCTGCACTCACTATGCACGCACTCACACTCACTCTGCACTTGCACTCACACTCACTCTGCACTTGCACTCACACTCACTCTGAGCTTGCACTCACTCTGCACTTGCACTCACACTCATTCTGCACTCACTCTGCACACACTCACTCTGCACACACTCACTCTGCACTCACTCTGCACTCACCCTGCACACACTCACTCTGCACTCACACTCACTCTGCACTCACACTCACTCTGCACTCACACTCACTCTGCACTCACACTCTGCACTCACACTCAGCACTCTCACTCTGCACTCACTCTCACTCTGCACTCACTCTGCACTCTCACTCACTCTGCACTCACTCTGCACTGACTCTGCACTCACACTCACTCTGCACTCACACTCCCTCTGCACTCACTCACTCTGCACTCACTCTGCCCTCACTCACTCTGCACTCACTCTGCACTCACTCACTCTGCACTCACTCTGCACTCACTCACTCTGCACTCACTCTTCACTCACTCTGCACTCACACTCACTCTGCACTCACTCACTCTGCTCACACTCTGCACTCACTCTGCTCACACTCTGCTCACACTCTGCACTCACACTCACTCTGCACTCACACTCACTCTGCACTCACACTCACTCTGTACTCACACTCACTCTGCACACTTGCACTCACACTCACTCTGCACTTGCACTCACACTCACTCTGCACTTGCACTCACATTTACTCTGAACTTGCACTCACTCTGCACTCTGCACTTGCACTCACACTCATTCTGAACTCACTCTGCACTCACTCACTCTGCACTCACTCTGCACTCACTCTGCACACACTCACTTTGAACTCACTCTACACACACTCACTCTGCACTCACACTCACTCTGCACTCACACTCACTCTGCACTCACACTCTGGACTCACACTCTGCACTGAAACTCTGCACTCACACTCGTACTCACTCTCACTCTGCACTCACTCTGCACTCTCACTCACTCACTCTGCACTCACACTCACTCTGCACTCACACTCACTCTGCACTCACTCTGCACTCACACTCACTCTGCACTCACTCACTCTGCACTCTCACTCTGCACTCATTCACTCTGCACTCACTCTGCACTCACTCTGCACTCACTCTCCTCACACTCTGCTCTCACTCTCCTCACACTGCTCACACTCTACACTCACACTCTGCACTCACACTATGCACTCACACTCTGAATTAACACTCTGCACTCACACTCTGCACTCACTCTGCATGCTCACTCTGCACTCACTCTGCACTCACTCTGCATTCATGCTCAGTCTGCACTCACACTCACTCTGCACTCACACTCACTCTGCACTCACACTCACACTCACTCTGCACTCACACTCACTCTGCACTTGCACTCACACTCACCACTCACACTCTGCACTCACACTCTGCACTCAAACTCTGCACTCACACTCTGCACTCACACTCTGCACTCACTCTGCACTCACTCTGCACTCACTATGCACTCACTATGCACACACTCACACTCACTCTGCACTTGCACTCACACTCACACTGCACTTGCACTCACACTCACTCTGAACTTGCACTCACGCTGCACTTGCACTCATTCTGCACTCACTCAGCACTCACTCCCTCTGCACTCACTCTGCCCTCACTCTGCACACACTCACTCTGCACACACTCACTCTGCACTCACTCTGCACACACTCACTCTGCACTCACACTCACTCTGCACTCACACTCACTCTGCACTCACACTCTGCACTCACACTCAGCACTCACACTCTGCACTCACACTAGCACTCACTCTCACTCTGCACTCACTCTCACTCTGCACTCACTCTGCACTCTCACTCACTCTGCACTCACTCTGAACTGACTCTGCACTCACACTCACTCTGCACTCACACTCCTTCTGCACTCACTCACTCTGCACTCACTCTGCCCTCACTCAATCTGCACTCACTCTGCACTCACTCACTCTGCACTCACTCTGCACTCACTCTCTCTGCACTCACTCTTCACTCACTCACTCTGCACTCACACTCACTCTGTACTCACTCACTCTGCACTCACTCTGCACTCACTCTGCACTCACTCTGCTTACACTCTGCACTCACTCTGCTTACACTCTGCTCAAACTCTGCACTCACACTCTGCACTCACACTCTACACTCACACTCACTCTGCACTCACACTCACTCTGCACTCACACTCACTCTGTACTCACACTCACACTCACTCTGCACACTTGCACTCACACTCACTCTTCACTTGCACTCACACTCACTCTGCACTTGCACTCACACTCACTCTGCACACTTGCACTCACACTCACTCTTCACTTGCACTCACACTCACTCTGCACTTGCACTCACACTCACTCTGAACTTGCACTCACTCTGCACTTGCACTCACACTCATTCTGAACTCACTCTACACTCACTCACTCTGCACTCACTCTGCACTCACTCTGCACACACTCACTCTGCACTCACTCTGGACACCCACATACTGCTCATCCTGCATATGCACACACTGCTTAGCCTGCACACTCACATACTGCTGGCCCTGGACACCCACATACTGATCACCCTGCATACTCACACACTGCTCACCCTGCATACTCACACGCTGCTCACCCTGCATACTCACACACTGCTCACCCTGCACACTCACACACTGCATGCTTCTGTACTGTGGGTTCTGTGTTCCTGCACTGCTGGGACCAGTGTTCCTGTACTGCTAGGACCAGTGCTCCTGCACTGCTAGGACCAGTGCTCCTGTACTGCTGGGACCAGTGTTCCTGTACTGTGGGTTCCATGCTTCTGTACTGCGGTAAGCATGAGCGGATTTTGCGGATTGGCAATCCGCGAATTTTGCGGATTTGCGGATTCGCAATCCGCAAAATCCGCGAATTCCCGCGAATTTGCGGATTTTTTTTTTTTTGGTGTTCGCCCGTGTTTCTGCCAGTTCGCGAAGGTTTTTACAATTTCGCAATTTGCGAACTTACCTGTCGGGTCGCAAGTTTTGCGAACTTGTTGTTTCTACGTGTCCAGCCTGTTTGGGACACTCTTCTTCATCACTGCCACTCTCTGTCACCACTGCCACTCTCTGACTACTCATGCCACCCTCTGGCCCACCCATGCCACCCTCTGTTTCATCACTACACCCTCTGGTTGTCCAGTGTACATTATTTTCGGCAAAGCAAAGCACACCTTCCCTGCCTCAAGTGACCTGAATTAATTTGGGGCTGATTAATGTGTCACAGAATATTTTTTTAGCTGGCACCTGCTTCCTTAGTGCGCCCTGATTAGTGATCTTTTGCACTTGCTAAGTGCTTTCATTGTTGCAAAATTAGTTACAACACCTGCCCTGCCCCAACTGACAATAATGAATTAGGGGCTGATTAATGGATTTTAACTTCCAGCCTGGCTCCTGCTTGTCTCCCTTAGCTGTAATTCAGGACCTTTGTGGCATATGTGTAACTATTCTGAGGTTCAGAGCAGGGTCACATAATAGTTTCAACTGGCAACTGAACTCTGGAGGGGCCCCTCAGGAAGCACTACAGGAAATGGCTACTAATGATGTGCCTGAACTTTTGAACCTGGTAAGTAGTTACTTTCAGTTTTGCCAAGATCGTATTTCTGCAATTTTGCACTTATTCGCGGGGCGCGAACTCACGCGAACAGTGCGAGCAGTGCGAGCAAAATCCGCTGCTCGCGGATTTGCGGATTTTGCGGGAAATTCGCAAATCTCGCGGATTGCGGATTTCCCGAAAATCCGCAAAATCCGCGAGCGGAACGGATTTTCCGCCCACGCCTATACTGCGGGGACCAGTGTTCCTGTACTGCTGGGACCAGTGTTCCTGTACTGCTGGGACCAGTGTTCCTGTACTTCTGGGATCAGTGTTCCTGTACTGCTGGGACCAGTGTTCCTGTACTTCTGGGACCAGTGTTCCTGTACTGGTGGGACCAGTGTTCCTGTACTGCTGGGACCAGTGCTCCTGTAATGCTGGGACCAGTGCTCCTGTACTGTGATTTCCGTGCTTCTGTACTGCTAAGACCAGTGTTCCTGTACTGCTGGGACCAATGCTCCTGTACTGCTGGAACCAGTGCTCATGTACTGCTGGAACCAGTGCTCCTGACCTCACCCAATCTGCACTCACTCTGCACTCACTCACTCTGCACTCACTCTGCACTCACTCTCTCTGCACTCACTCTTCACTCACTCACTCTGCACTCACACTCACTCTGTACTCACTCACTCTGCACTCGCTCTGCACTCACTCTGCACTCACTCTGCTCACACTCTGCACTCACTCTGCTCACACTCTGCACTCACTCTGCTTACACTCTGCTCAAACTCTGCACTCACACTCTGCACTCACACTCTGCACTCACACTCACTCTGCACTCACACTCACTCTGCACTCACACTCACTCTGTACTCACACTCACACTCACTCTGCACACTTGCACTCACACTCACTCTTCACTTGCACTCACACTCACTCTGCACTTGCACTCCCACTCACTCTGCACACTTGCACTCACACTCACTCTTCACTTGCACTCACACTCACTCTGCACTTGCACTCACACTCACTCTGAACTTGCACTCACTCTGCACTTGCACTCACACTCATTCTGAACTCACTCTACACTCACTCACTCTGCACTCACTCTGCACTCACTCTGCACACACTCACTCTGCACTCACTCTGCGCTCACTCTGCACTCACTCTGCACTCACTCTACAAACACTCACTCTGCACTCACACTCACTCTGCACTCACACTCTGGACTCACACTCTGCACTCACACTCTGCACTCAAACTCTGCACTCACACTCACACTCACTCTCACTCTCACTCTGCACTCACTCTGCACTCTCACTCACTCTGCACTCACTCTGCACTCACACTCACTCTGCACTCACACTCACTCTACACTCACTCACTCTGCACTCACTCACTCTGCACTCACTCTGCACTCCCTCTGCACTCAATCACTCTGCACTCACTCTGCACTCATTCACTCTGCGCTCACTCTTCACTCACTCACTCTGTACTCACACTCACTCTGCACTCACACTCACACTGCAATTACACTCACTCTGCACTTGCACTCCCACTCACTCTGCACACTTGCACTCACACTCACTCTTCACTTGCACTCACACTCACTCTGCACTTGCACTCACACTCACTCTGAACTTGCACTCACTCTGCACTTGCACTCACACTCATTCTGAACTCACTCTACACTCACTCACTCTGCACTCACTCTGCACTCACTCTGCACACACTCACTCTGCACTCACTCTGCGCTCACTCTGCACTCACTCTGCACTCACTCTACAAACACTCACTCTGCACTCACACTCACTCTGCACTCACACTCTGGACTCACACTCTGCACTCACACTCTGCACTCAAACTCTGCACTCACACTCACACTCACTCTCACTCTCACTCTGCACTCACTCTGCACTCTCACTCACTCTGCACTCACTCTGCACTCACACTCACTCTGCACTCACACTCACTCTGCACTCACACTCACTCTACACTCACTCACTCTGCACTCACTCACTCTGCACTCACTCTGCACTCCCTCTGCACTCAATCACTCTGCACTCACTCTGCACTCATTCACTCTGCGCTCACTCTTCACTCACTCACTCTGTACTCACACTCACTCTGCACTCACACTCACACTGCAATTACACTCACTCTGCACACACTCTGCACACACTCTGCACTCACACTCTGCACTCACACCCTGCACTCACACTCTGCACTCACACTCTGCACTCACATTCTGCACACTCACTCTGCACTCACTCTGCACTCACTCCGCACTCACTCTGCACTCACACTCACTCTGCACTCACTCTGCACTCAGACTCACTCTGCACACACTCACTCTGCACTCACTCACTCTGCACTCACTCACTCTGCACTCACTCACTCTGCGCTCACTCTGCATTCACTCTGCACTCACTCTGCTCACACTCTGCACTCACTCTGCTCACACTCTGCTCACACTCTGCACTCACACTCTGCACTCACACTATGCACTCACACTCTGCACTCACACACTGAATTAACACTCTGCACTCACACTCTGCACTCACACTCACTCTGCACTCACACTCACTTTGCACTCATTCTGCTCTCACTCTGCACTCTCTCACTGGACACTCACTCACACTCTGAACTCATTCTGCACTCACTCTGCACTCTGCACTCACTCACTGCCTGCACTCACTCACACTCTGCACTCATTCTGCACTCACTTTCACTCTGCACTCACTCACACTCTGCACTCACTCACACTCTGCACTCACACTCTGCACTCACACTCTGCACTCACTCTGCACTCACTCTGCACTCACTCAGACTCACTCTGCACTTGCACTCACACTCACTCTGCACTTGCACTCACACTCACTCTGCACTTGCACTCACTCTGCACTTGCACTCACACTCACTCTGCACTCACTCTGCACTCACTCACTCTGCACACACTCACTCTGCACACACTCACTCTGCACTCACTCTGCACTCACTCTGCACACACTCACTCTGCACTCACACTCACACTCACTCTGCACTCACACTTCATCTCACAGCGCCTGGAGACCCGCACGAGTCTTTAGCAGTATACAAATCCGAGTAATATGATTCTATTGCACACCGCGACTTTTCTGAATAAAGAGTCAGCAATAAATGTCAAGTTTCTGAGTGGTCGCCAGTGACTGCTGTGGGTATTTCGGTGTTGTGGCGTGCATGTGGTCACGCGAGCTTGAGAGTGGCATGTGCATGGTCACTTATGCTTGGCAGAGGCATGCACTTTTTGCAGTCTGGCAACAAGGCAGCTGGCCCTTGGCCCGAGAGGGAGCTGGTGTTGTGAAGCCCAGGAATGCCCGGGCAAGGGCTGAGCTGGAGACTCCAGGGCCTATGTGTGGTATAGTGTCGGACTATAGGAATGGGGGGTCCTGTCACTGCTTCCTGTTTCTGAGAGCTCGAGGGGTGCATGGGTGCTGTAATGAGGACCCGCTTATCCAATCCATATTTTATTGCATCGAGCGGCCCCGCTGCGTCTGTGTAATGGACATTGACACTCTCGCCGGACAAATAACATAATTGGCCGACAGTGTGTTTGATTGGAGGCATGACGTGTGTGTATGATGGTGTGTTTGATTGGAGGCAATCACTCTCACTCTGCACTCACTCTCTCACTCACACTCTGCACTCACTCACACTCTGCACTCACTCACACTCTGCGCTCACTCACACTCTTCACTCACTCTCACTCTGCACTCACTCACACTCTGCACTCACTCACACTCTGCACTGAAAAGTAAATTTCTTTAACATGTAGAAGCTGTGACATTAATATGTCACATTATATCAATGC
Source organism: Lissotriton vulgaris (assembly GCF_964263255.1). Classification (NCBI taxonomy): domain Eukaryota; kingdom Metazoa; phylum Chordata; class Amphibia; order Caudata; family Salamandridae; genus Lissotriton; species Lissotriton vulgaris. The sequence continues at coordinate 1,114,231,997 of NC_141693.1, read as the reverse complement.
ACTGGGAAGTACTTATTTATGGGACTGTTTTTAAACATGAACCATTAGTGAAATCAGAAACAAGACAGTTGTCGTATAAACCTGAACGTTGCCCAGAGTATCACAGAGCAGCATTGCACCGTATTCACCTCAGGACGGATTCTGAACACTTGCTCCAGACATCGGAGCACCTTCTATCCCTCTCAACTCAACATCAGGAGCAGGAACACCGGAGGGGAGGGGCTGCGGCGTCTTGAGGAAGAAGCAAAACGAAGTGTGTCAGGAGGCAGCGCGGTCTGTCTGTCTGTCAGCATCACCCAAAGAGACAAACACATAAAATAGCGAGAACCACACAAGGGGCAGGAAACCACAGCAGCCTGAGGTGCCTGGAAGGGGCGGGTCTGCAGTGCACTCCAAGCGCATGATGACGTGTCATGCCCAAACTGTCTTTAAGCGGTGTGGCGTAACTGCCAGAGCAGCCGACTTTGGAGCTGGGGGGTCCAGGGTCGAGTTTCGGCATCGGCTGAACTCCTGTGATTCTGGCAAATCATTTCATCTCACAGCGCCAGGAGACCCGCACGAGTCTTTAGCACTATACAAATCGGAGCATTATCATTCTATTGCACACCATGACTTTCTGAATAAAGAGTCAGCAATAAATGTCAAGTTTCTGAGTGGTCGCCAGTGACTGCTGTGGGTATTTCGGTGTTGTAGCCTGCATGTGGTCACGCGAGCTTGAGAGTGGCATGTGCGTGGTCATTTATTCTTGGCAGTGGCATGCACTTTTTGCAGTTAGCTAGTCAGTTAGCTGGTCAGTTAGCAGGCAGCTAGCATTGGTGGCAGCATAGGTGAATAGACAACAGGGAGGGAGGTGCGAAATCAGTGGATTTATTTATGCTATTTTATATAGCGCGGACTTTACCCGAAGGTGACAGAGCGCTCGACAAAAGCAACAGAGCTGATATGAGAACATTACAAGTGAACAAATTACAAAAGCAAAAGTTACAATACCTGAGGCAATAATGACAATTGTGTGTGTACAACGTACAAGAAGTAGCAAAGACAGTGGGGAGGTTCATTCTGTGAGGGTCAGAATGTCAGACTGAAGTCAAGCTTTGACCGGGAGGCGGCATGCGCACACACACAGCAGAGAAAACGAGGCTTCGTAGAGCAGACAGTAAAGAATGGTGCACGCGCGCCCAGCATCTGCTTCAATTACCGCAAGCCATGACAGCTGGTAATTGAAGAAATATGGCCTTCTGCTGCTCATGTCCGGACGGAATAGGCACGAGGCGGAGCAACTCTACCAACTATAGCCTATTGCGTGCTGTCTTCTAAAAAGACAGGCATGCAAGGCCCAATTGCCATGCAGCTGCCAAAAAAACATGGCAAAAATCACGAGCATTCAGGAATCTGTTAGGTACGATTTTCGCAGCCCTCAGAAAAGGACTCTTAAGCCACGCCCACTTCGTGGGACGTAGGCCGAGCTCTAAAAATACTAGTGCAGATAGAAGCAAACTCTTAAATGTCCTTTTTAAGAATGGATTACTCAAAAAAAAGACAGAGACCCTGATCACAACTGATATGGGACTCTTGCATAGAAAATTACCCATACCATGGTATCTGTCCTTCTGGTGTGGTAAATAAAGATTTACCGTATACTTAATTTCTATGCGGTATAAGTTCAATAAAATAGCTCAATCAAAAGGAGAGGCAGAGTCCGTGGAGTCTGAGTTTATAAGGGTTTTATTCCATGTAATGGAATGGTTCGAACCATGGTATCATGTTCCATCACCTCGAAGGTTCAGGAAGGGATAGACAATGCTTTATTAACAGTGCACATTATATATAGTAAAAGCATACAATGGTGATGGATACAGAAGGCGTAACAGCTGAAAGAAATGAGATAAGAACACATGTGCGTTACAGAAGGCGTGCACGAGAGCGTACACGGAGGTGTGTGCTAGAGACGTCACATGAAAGTGTCACAAGTGGGTGGAGTCATAGAGGAATCCTGCAGTGTCAGCAGAAATATATGGCTGGATGCGCGCACAGGCAACATGACGTGTGATTGACGTGGAACTGGAGGGTGAAGGGGACTTGACATTTAGCACCAAAAGGGGAGACAGAAGTCTGGCGTGTCAGAACAACCTAAACCCAATCATATCTGATATCTTGTGTTTGAGGAACCGTTTTATCTAGAAGGAAAGTCTTTCGGGTAAAGGCTATTCTATACTAACTGCTAGTGCGCGCATATGTGTCTACGTGTCTACGTGTAATGCATGGGCCTACCATGGTAACTGGAGCAATGAATTACTTACACAGAGACAGAAAGGCCGGGCCCTTTGCTCTGCAGCTGGGGAGATGTTTACCTAAATCACTAGACAGGAATGTATTTTCGAGGAGCGGAGCAGATAACTTGAAGGCCAATTTGTCTTTGGCAGGCAAGCAGGCCGAGCCGGGCACCGCTCGCCGCGCAGGGAGTAAGGCAAGGGTCACGGATGCAGGTCCAGGCTGTAGCTTTCTGAGGCAGAAGACAGAAAGGGCTCGATGGCAGAAATCAGGGCCTAACTCAACAGAGCCAGGAAAACGTGAAAGTGCACCATGTAAAGACGGTGGCACGGCATACTTAGGAACGGAATTATCGACCCATCCATGGTGGATCTGATAGAGGACATGTTAACGTTGGACGCAAATGTATTTGCGTCTTCATATCTAGTCATGGAGGGAAATTACATGTACTTGAAGCACGTACATGGAGCCGTTGGGGTCTACGTTAGGGGACACAATTGACCATAAAAATTCCAATTACCTCATTCCCTCCTTGTCCCCTACGGACCCTTCATGATATATCAATCTTCATTAGTCCATCTATTTGTTCATATAACATCATTTGCTCTTCCTTTTTCAGGCGGGATTTAGAACGTGGACTTGGATGAGGAATACATGATGTGGCGCACAAGCCGCAAATCGCTGGCCCACACTGTAGACATAGGCAACAACTGAATACTATGAGAAGGGCTATTCCGAGGAAAGATAGGACTTTCCATCCCCAGGCTGATAACACGCTCCAGAGCCAACCGGACCAAGTCCAGGTGCCTGGGTTCTGGTGTATCTGACTTGCAATCTTGTGGAGACGGGTAATGGCTCTATATACTGATGGTGCATTTTCTGGAATGAAAACACAGCAACTCGATCCGATGACTCTACAAGCTCCGCCCCTATTGGCCAGGATGACGTCAAGAACAAGACGATTCTGAAGAACGACAAGTCTCATAGCAGACTGTTCCTCTGTTAAGTTGCCTAGGGCGGAAGTAGTTTCATTCACTACTGCTTCAAGTGTTCTTGTTAATTTACGTATCAGTTTACTATTCGAGACAGTGCCTAAATAGGGAAAGAAACCTTTATTAAAGTCTGTATATTGCTCCCATGCTGTTTCAGTATAGTCGACAATCGGGAGATCTCTCTTGGGTCTATTGTGTACTAGATGGGAGTCCCTATGATAATCAGGTGGGGCTAGGAAAACAGGTGGCAGAAGGAAGGCAATGTAACAAGTATCATCCCAATCTAGAGGTAAGCGAACATAAGCCGTATGTCCACAAATGAAATAGGAATGACGGGAAGCTTTGAATGTAGACTTGCCTTTATCACTGAATTCAATCACAGTAGTACACTTACTATGACCTAGGTGTACTGAACCATTCTTTCTGACACATAATTCACCTTTAACTGGTAACACTGACATAGCAGGTAAGTCTGGTTTTGTATCGGACTGTACATTCAGAATCATGAGGTTAAGTGTAAAATTACCTAATCCATACACTTCGTTTTCTAGATCGGTCCCTGTCCTTTGTGGAAGACCCTCCTTGTCGGGGAAACATACTTTATGCATAACTGTGTTCAGATTTCCCCATACCCAATTGCCCTGATAAACTATGGAATCGGAATTTAAAGAATTTATTAAACTAAACCATGCGCCACAGGAACCATTGTGTGTAAACGGGTACGGAAAGAGGGGCAGAACTCCCTTGTATTTCTGATAGGGAGGGAGTCGGCCACATATCCAACAATTTGTAGCGTTGCTGGTCTGATGAGAATGATGTAACATACTGATGAAAGTGTTGTTGCGCAGCGCACGTCGGTAAGATAACTCGTGAGGGGGCAGTTCACTGAAAGTATGCTCGACAGTGTCATTTGGGAAAGAATGTGCACGTATGAAGATAGGAAAGTACATGTGTAATAATATGCTTGCAGCAATTATCGTAAGACTCAGAAAAAACATAATCAATAATGTAATAATGCAATGGCTACGGAGAGATTTACAATATTTCTCTTTTTTGATCTGTTTCTGTCTATCTCTCTCTCTATTGGGGTCTAACTGATACATGTCAGGAACCTGTCTAACCGCTTCACCTAGGGGAGGACTTAAACAATTAAACTGTCTGACTTGCTAGACCTCAATTTCAGTTTATACTCCTGCTGAGGAGTTTTCTCTACCAGGGGGAGTTTAGTATCAGTCTCTGGAATGGGGCAAGGCTGAGAGTCAGTATTTGGCGGCAGTCCATAGTATTTCTTGATGTGGCTGGAGTGGAGCCAGCCTTTGCGGCCCTCCACCTTCACTGCCGTCCTTGTGGTCAGTAGAACAAGCTTCGGCTCCTGCCAGCGGGGCTCCAGCGGACTCCTCCTGTCGAAATTACGGATAAACACGTGGTCTCCAGGGACGATCTTGTGTGGCTTCACCTCGGTGTTGTCGGGAAAGGCTGCAGCTACCTGTGAACGACATGATTGTAGTGCAGACATCAAGGAGGCAAGGTAATCCGTCAGCATATTACAGTCAACATCTGTGATCTTACGAGGAGAGGCGTCCCTCACATATTCGGTGGCCTACCAAAGACCACCTCGTACGGGGATAGCCCTGTTCTAGAATGAGCTACCATTCTCATGTAGAAAAGTGCAACTGGTAATGCTACAATCCAATCAACGCCTTTCTCTTTACATACTTTTGCAAGGCGTGTTTTCAGAGTCTGATTGTGTCTCTCTACGAGACCTGCTGCCTCGGGATGTCGGACACAATGGAACTTCCACTGATATCCTAGCAGGAGTGATACCTGCTTCATAAGCTCGGACGAAAATGGCTGACCATTATCTGAGTACACGATACGGGGTAAACCATACCTGGGGAAAAATTCACGTACCAGCTGCTTGGCAGTGGTCGGAGCAGTGTAATCTGGGACTGGATATGCTTCTGTCCATCGGGAGAGTGCACATACAACTACGAGGACATATTTGAATCCTCGACAACGTTCCATCTGGATATAATCCATCTGAAGGACTTCAAAAGGGTGTTCGGGAGGATGAAATCCACCTTGCTCTACGGGAATGCCTTTACCTGGGTTGAACTGACAACAGATCATGCAAGTACGCACTTTCTGTTTTGCTGCTGCTCGTAAATGCTTATTGAACCAAAGGTTTTGAATACTGTCTAACATGGCTTTTTCTCCTAAATGTGCTGGACTATGTGCTGTGTTGATGATAACTTGAACCATAGAGTCGGGGAGAAACCATGTGGCTTTTCCCTTCGTCATCCATCCCTGTTCTGTCTGTATCCCTCCTAGTTCAGTCCATTTCTTAATTTCATCTGGTGTAGCATGTGTCTGTATGTCAATTACATCTAGGGCGGGATCCCTAACTGTCATGCAATGTGTCGGTATCGGGACTATTGTCTTTGTCATATCAGTTGTGTGAGTATGAGTCTGAGCTGTATGTTTGGCTGTTCGATCTGCCAGGTCATTACCCTGGGAAATGGTATCTGTAACTGTCGTATGTGCTTTGCACTTCATAATGGCTATGGCTGTAGGCAAATGTATTGCTTCTAACAGAGCTTGAATGAGGGGTCCGTGCTGGATCTTGGCACCGTGAGAGGTTAAGAAACCTCTCTCTTGCCAGAGGACTCCGAAGTAGTGTACAACTCCGAAGGCATATCGGGAATCTGTGTATATGTTAACTTTCTTATTCTTGGCTCGAATGCAGGCTTAAGTCAGAGCGATGAGCTCTGCTGCTTGAGCTGACAGGGTGTCAATACGATGTGTTTCTATGACTTCAGTTTCCGTCGTGACTGCGTAGGCGGCCACTAACTCTCCTGTACTTGTTCTCATACATGAACCATCCACATAAAGTGTCAGGTCTGGATCTGGTAATGCGATATCTGTCAAGTCTTGTCTGGGTTTCGTCGTAATGGTAATGACTTCAACACAATCATGTGCTAAAGGGTCTGTCTCACTTAATGGCAAAAGTGTAGCAGGATTCAATGTATTGCAGCATCTGATTTCTATGTGTGGCTGAAACAATGTCAATTCATAACCTGTCAGTCGTGCTATAGTCAAATGCTGAGTCTGTGTTCTGTTCAAAAGGACTTCCACGGAATGTGGAACTTGTACTATCAATTGATGTCCCAATACTATGGAATCACTTTGTCTGATCGCTAGAGCTGTTGCTGCAACTGATTTCAAGCACGCAGGCAGAGCCTGGGCTACTGGATCCAATGTACTAGAAAAATAAGCACACGGTTTGTGTGAACCTGCTTGATCCTGGGTGAGTACTGACAATGCAGTACCTTCGCGTTCTGTGACAAAAAGTGTAAAAGGCTTGTTGTAACATGGTGTTGCTAACACTGGTGCTTGGCATAAGGCTTTCTTTAATTCGTCAAAGGCTTGTGTATGTTCCTGAGTCCAAGGGAGGACAGTCGAAGATGCTGCCTCCTGTGTTGTCAACTGCATGAGTGGTTTAGCTAGGAATGCGTATTGTGGAATCCATTGTCTGCAATAGGAAGTGAGTCCAATAAAGGCTCGTACTTCTTTCTGTGTCTTGGGTTGCGGAAGATGTACAATTAACTGTATTCGTTCAGGTGTAAGCTGCCTACCCCACTTGGTCAGCAAGTGCCCAAGGTACACCACTTGCTGAGCACAGAATTGTAGCTTCGAAGGAGACACCTTGTGTCCCTTGTCCGCCAGGAAATGCAAAACTGTCAGTGACGCTTGTTCACACTCTTGTTCACTACGGGCGGTGATCAGTAAATCATCGACGTACTGGAGTAGGGCAGTGTTGTCAGGCATGTGGATACTGTCAAGTTGTCTTTTCAATGCTTGGCTGTAAATACTGGGGCTTTCTGTGAATCCTTGAGGTGCGCGTGCAAATTTGAAGCTTCGGCCATTTAAACAGAATCCGAAAAGGTATTGGCTTTCCGGGTCAATAGGAACACTAAAGAAGGCGTTCTTGAGATCGATTACAGTGAAGAACGTTTCTTCGGAATCAATGGCAGTCAAAAGGGACGAAATGTCGGGGACCACGGGATATTGTGGTACAATACATTTATTCAGTTCTCGTAAATCGATAACTAATCGATAAACTGGAGGTGCATTTGGATCTGTACGTTTAAGAATTGGGATGATAGGGGAATTACATAGATTGGAGTCGGTTTCGACAACCACTCCTTGTGCAATGAGCTCGTCAATTATTTTCAGTAAAGCCACTACAGCATCTGGTGGTAACTTGTATTGTCGAATGCGTGGTAGTACTACTCCTGGCTTGAGTGTGACACAATGTGGAGTAATGTGCATGCAACCTACATCAGCGGGGCCTTGTGCCCATAAATGTGCAGGAACATTCTGTAACCTGGGATCAATATCTCTCAACACGTAGTGACCCTTAAAGTCGCGCAAAAACAATCTTACTCCTTCCGGAGAACAACAAATTACAGCTCCTAGAGCTTTCAGAGTCTTAATTCCAAGTAAGTTTTCTTGACATGATTTCGTGAGCAATAAATCTGTAGTGCGGGACAATGGACCAACTGCAAGGGGGACTGGTTTTGATACTTCATTAACAATAGGTTTTCCTGAAAATCCAAGGGAAACATTGTGTGAGCCTGAGAGGGGTGCCCCTGGAACTTCGTCGTGACTGATTGTTGTCCTGCTTGCCCCTGTGTCAATCAAAAACTTTCTATCTTTCCCTAATACCTGACTATGTACATAAGGACCCTCTTGATCTACAGGAACCTCAATAAGAGGCAAGCCAACCTCCCTCTCTAGGCTGTTTCATGTGTATCGTTGATAATCGGGATAGTCGGTTTGTGCATACTGGTACATCTGTTGTGTTGTATGTTGGGTTGCGGCAATGGGCTGTGGCTGTGATACCGCTACGGTCTGTTGTGCAGCCTGAATAGGCATAGGCTGTGTATTCTGTGGAACATGTTGTTGGACCTGGTCCTGTCTAGGAGGACGCGGTCTCTCTTTAGTTTTACCTGTGGCTATGTTGTGTTTCAAAACTGTACAATCGTTTACATAGTGACCTGGCTGTTTACAATAGTTGCATGTCCCCTTAACAGGAGCTGCTGAATTATTTGACTGTTGTTGTGTCGTGCCCTTTTTATGACCGTCTGCTGGAATTGACTGAGCAACTAGTATTTTCATTTTTGTGTCTTTCATACGTCTCTGTTTGTGATCATGTTCCTCCCTGATTCTGTTCTGGTGGTACTGTAACATCTGTAACATTTGTGAAGGCGAATTAGCTTGCCATGTGCTCTCGACTTTCAATACACGGTTCTTAACCTGGGGCAGGGAATTCGCTACTAATTTCGATACAAAAAGGTGTGGGTATGACTCGCTGCTTGCTTTCAGGCCACTATTAATAATAAAACATTTCTCAAATCGGGAATAAAAATCACTAGTGTCTTCATCGAGTTTCTGTTTGCAGGCTGAGATTGCATCCCAGTCCTCCTTTTTAGTTGCTAACAATCGTGGCAAAACCTGTACTAACAATCCTGGTAACGCTTTAGTTTTATCCCCAAGACCCAAACCTGGTGTTCGAGTCGTTTCTTCATTTTCTAATGCAGCCCAATCTATCTTTTGGTCTCCCACCTCCCATTCTTTTTCTTTGAGTTTTTCGTAAATACCGGCAGGCAATAATACTTTCAATATTTTCATAATGTCTGGATAGGTGTAATCTCCCATGAGTAACATGTCTTTTATTTCGCGATGAAAACCTGCAGGGTCTTTATCATGACTGGGCACTATTTTCTTCATTTCCAATAATTCCATTATAGTGATGGGCGTGTATACATACACACGTGAAAGGGTATCATCAGCATTCCTGACTGGATGTACTTCTCGTAAAGGATTCTGTTTGTCAAAGTCAAAGTGGAATGGTTTCCTGACTGGGGGTGGAACAGAAACAAGATGTGGAGCCAAGAAGGTTCTATATTTGTGGCGTTGTTCTAGAATCGTTTCAATTAGTTCAGTACCTAGACCTCTCCATCTTCTCAGGAGTAAGTCCTGTAGTAAGTTATATAACGGACCTGGGTCAGATGCTCTATTTTCATACTGTATAATGAGGTGTTGTGTCATGTATATACCAGCTAATCGCTGTTCTTCTGGAATAAGACTTAAAAATGTTTGCACTACCGAATCATCCTTATATATGCTGTCATCTCCGGCCCACTGTACTGCGGACCGAGCTAGTTCCTGATCACGTAGGGTATTGAGTTCTTGATAACCTACCCTTTCTTTTAGTACTTTGTCTGTCATTTGGAACACATGTTCAAGGGTACATCGCTCTGGTATCGGACAGAGGTAACGTTTCTTGTTTTCAAACGTTTCTTGTTTGCGAATGGGTATGTCGAAGGGCCTATCAAAAGAATGCGGTCTAGGGAGTTTCTCTCTGCCTGCATATCCTATCATCTTTTTATCTGACTGTTGCGAGGTTTCTGCTAGATCCTCTGTATCATCCTCCTCTTGCGAGGAAGTTGGATCGTCTAATTCAAGTTGTTCTTCAGGTGCTCGCTGGGCATGTATTTCTATTATTTCTTTACGGATCTTTCTAACCATAGTATGTACATTGTTCTCCTTATCATGTTTACCATCCGCAACATTCTGGCTCCATCTATTCAGTCTATTCATCTCACTTTGTGGAAAACCTGCCTGATCTTGTTCTCTTATTAAACAATTAACCAAAAATCGCATTATTAAACCTTTGTTCTCAACTTTCTGACGTGACATGGCTTCAGCAACACACTCCGGTCCTTCTCCTGTTCTTATAAAATAATACAATTTGTCTAGATGTTCTGGCATTTCTGGTAGTAACATCAAATAATCTGTAACACGTCTCAAACGTAGGGACGCTAACAACATGGGTCCTGTCGTACCAGGCACTGTGTCATATCTGCAGTCTGTAAGTTCTCTTCTAAGTTGTTCGGCCGGTGCACCTTTAGGCGTCCGAGCCTTTGCTAACTCTTTCATTGTCACTCGGTGTAACGGTGGGGGTGTTTGATAACCTCCTGTAGCACCTCCTGAAGCGGAGGCTTGAGCATAACCTGGCTGTAGGGTCGGTACCTGCTGTAGCTGGGTTGGATCCTGGACCGTGCCAGTCCCAAAAGGATTAGATGGATGCAGTTGTTGAATACCAGGGGGAACAACGGGAGCGGGTGCGGGTAGCGAACCTGGAGGGGTCTGCTGTTGCGGACCTGGGGGCTGATGATCAGGGGGCGGGTTACCGTCAGCAGGTGGTACACGGGCAGGTACATTGGCATATGCGGGAGCTACATCATCCAAGTAGGACGAAATAAAAATGTCTGCTGCGGTCTTGTGACGTAATTTAGTCGGAACCAATGGAGGGGGCAGATTTTTCGGTGTTTCCGGGGTCGCCTTGGGCAGGCCCTCGGCCAGGACTGGATACAATCCTGTCAAAATGGCATTACTCTGTCTGTCGTGTTGTTCCATTCTAACTCGTTCTCCTTCTTCTAGTAGCTCTTTTTCTTTGGCTTTTTCAGAATCCTCTCTACTTTTCTCTGTTTTTCTGAGTGCTTTTTCTGTCCGTCTGTGTGATTCTTTACGCCATAGTTCAATGGCATCTTTCTGCGACTGTCTGGCTTTCTTTTTCCACAACGCTTCTTCTACTCTCATGATGCACTCGGCATCCCATGTCCCTGTAGCGGGCCATTTCTGATTCTCTGCTAAGTCCTTAGTGTAATCCACCCACAAGTCGAGATATAATACGGCATCTAAGCCGTGCTTGTGGTACATAAAATAACTGGGAGTGTCCCTGGGTGGGATGGGAACAGCTTCCTCAAGTATCCCTTTTCTAGTTCCTATCTGTCTCAGTTTAGAGAACAGAGGCATCTTGTAACTCGATACCTGATACTTACTCGAACTTGAACACAACTAATACAATAAACACAGGAATGAAGATCAAACAATCACTCATACCACGACATTAAAACACATTTAAACATTTCAGAACGAACAATAACTAGATAATCAGGTACTAGATATACTGCTAAACAGTACAGATACACTGCTAAAACAGTGCAGACCGGGTCTGTGTACCCAAACCCGTCTTGACCGGACACAAATTAATGCACCCGTCTGGATACGTCCCCAGCAACGGTACTCACCGGGAAGCACGGAACGGAAGGCCTCAGAAACTCGACTGGACAGGACCGGACTGGACTCGACTCGACACGTGACGTAGGTACTTCGGAACTGGTGGGCCTCTAGACACCTCGGACCTTGCTCTCTCGGCTGGGCTCTGGTCGGGATCCTCCGCACTCCTCACCGCCTCGTCTGGATGTCGATCGCAGTCTCTGTCACCTCCGTAGGCCTGAGGGAGATACAGGAAATCCTGCGGGTACGCGTAATTGTCCGTCACGGCTGTGGCAGGGGGCAAGGCCTGCAACGCATCGCCAGCGTGTAAGGTGGGGGAGGGGTCCCTATTCGGGCGCCAAATTATGTGGTAAATAAAGATTTACCGTATACTTAATTTCTATGCGGTATAAGTTCAATAAAATAGCTCAATCAAAAGGAGAGGCAGAGTCCGTGGAGTCTGAGTTCATAAGGGTTTTATTCCATGTAATGGAATGGTTCGACCATGGTATCATGTTCCATCACCTCGAAGGTTCAGGAAGGGATAGACAATGCTTTATTAACAGTGCACATTATATATAGTAAAAGCATACAATGGTGATGGATACAGAAGGCGTAACAGCTGAAAGAAACGAGATAAGAACACATGTGCGTAACAGAAGGCGTGCACGAGGGCGTACACGGAGGTGTGTGCTAGAGACGTCACATGAAAATGTCACAAGTGGGTGGAGTCATAGAGGAATCCTGCAGTGTCAGCAGAAATATATGGCTGGATGCGCGCGCAGGCAACATGACGTGTGATTGACGTGGAACTGGAGGGTGAAGGGGACTTGACATTTAGCACCAAAAGGGGAGACAGAAGTCTGGCGTGTCAGAACAACCTAAACCCAATCATATCTGATATCTTGTGTTTGAGGAACTGTTTTATCTAGCAGGAAAGTCTTTCGGGTAAAGGCTATTCTATACTAACTGCTAGTGCGCGCATATGTGTCTACGTGTCTAGGTGTAATGCATGGGCCTACCATGGTAACTGGAGCAATGAATTACTTACACAGAGACAGAAAGGCCGGGCACTAGACAGGAATGTATTTTCGAGGAGCGGAGCAGATAACTTGAAGGCTAATTTGTCTTTGGCAGGCAAGCAGGCCGAGCCGGGCACCGCTCGCCGCGCAGGGAGTAAGGCAAGGGTCACGGATGCAGGTCCAGGCTGTAGCTTTCTGAGGCAGAAGACAGAAAGGGCTCGATGGCAGAAATCAGGGCCTAACTCAACAGAGCCAGGAAAACGTGAAAGTGCACCATGTAAAGACGGTGGCACGGCATACTTAGGAACGGAATTATCGACCCATCCATGGTGGTTCTGATAGAGGACATGTTAACGTTGGACGCAAATGTATTTGCGTCTTCATATCTAGTCATGGAGGGAAATTACATGTACTTGAAGCACGTACATGGAGCCGTTGGGGGTCTACGTTAGGGGACACAATTGACCATAGAAATTCCAATTACCTCACTGGGATGGAGAAATAACAGTCCATTAAAAGTTGTTCCCTGAGAAATGGGGAATAACATGCAGGAATTGGTACTTCAGCAACTACTTACACATTTGCTCCATATTAGGTAACTCTTTTCATCCAGATATTCAACTTGGTTTAGCAAGTGAAACATCTGGTTAAATACACATGGGAGCTGAAAGAGCACTGGGCCATGAAATGTAACCTCTTAGTCAAGTCGTCAAAGAATTTCCCCCATTGGTCAAGTGGGACTTTATTAGCCGACAAGATGCATTGCAAAGGAGTTCTCATCAACAATACATTTCTTACTTGTGAAGCCAGGGAGACTCAACAATAAAGGCTCTGAATATCTAACTATGGTTAAAAGTGTTTACTTTGGATTGCCAATCAATTCAGTATATACAGACACCAGAAATAAGATCAGTAAATGCAGAAATACAAAAGGTAAACTGAACTTTCTCTGTAGGATAAGGTGCAACAGGATGATATATCCAATTGCAATAATCACGATTACATAAACAAAGATGAAAGCAAACAGGTGTTCCATATAGAAACTTTGAAAAGGAAGTTGTCCTCTCCCAACATGGACTAGATAAAGGTTCATCTAATAAAAATCTCTAAATCTGGAGCTTAGGACAAAAGGAAGGAAAGGTGTCAGCAAGATCAGGCTTCAATAGAAGTCTAAAGAAAAGGAAATCAGTGTTTTGTATAAAACTTCACACTTTCAAGAATAGGAAAAACAAAAAAGGTCTTTTCCCCTCCAAGTCTAAATGGGATCTGCTCTTCTCTACCTACAACTGTGAGAACACCAATTTAAAACTAACAGGAGATTCGAAATATTCTTCTCTCTCTCTCACACCACCAAGGACCAATAAGGTAACTCCTGGAATGCATCTGCAACATCAGTTCAGGTTGACACCTTATTGAAATGCAGCTTTGGTTCTCAGCATTGAACATTTTACCATCCTGGTACATGATAAACAGAAGGCTTCTTTCGGACAATGTTTCTCCACGTTCACAGCCACGTTTCCTCTCAGGCCTCCCTTCTCTATCAGTCATCTAATGCAGACAATAAGCCTTTTTCTAGATGAAGACTATCATGACAAAAAACCTGCAATGGAAGAAAAAAACCTTCTGGCAAAGAAAAATGCATTTCAACTAAGGCCTATAGTGAGGCTAATTTTAGTTAGGCACTTTAATGCGTACTTCGAATACATGCTTCTACATGCATTTGTACTATAGGAACAAATGCAAAATATGAGTAAATGAGCAGGGGAGCAGAGGTAACAGTAGGTTAACCGCAGGGAAGGGACCCTTGACGAAGTAAGTGTTTTCCTCCGTACTAGAGGATTCAGTAGGAGACTTAATCTATCACCCTTTACGTTAATGGACTTATGGTATATGTGTTCTCTTTGTTTAATTTCTCCACTACCTGAACATAGTGTTTGACTACAGGGCCTCCCTCTCATGCCCCTGTGGGAGCAGATACCCCATTTAATATTGGGTGAGTGAGTATCAGCCTGAAATACAATATACTGTCATTTTCTTACAATACATTTTATGAACGTGAAAAAGAATGGTGCACGCGCGCCCAGCATCTGGGCATTGGTATGAATGTGAGGAGCCCTACACCAAGGGCCTGTGTGTGCGAATGAGTTCACATATAAAGACATCAACGTGAAATCCACGGTTATTTTCCATATAACTTCTATAATATAGGCCTCTACAGTTCCCTCCTTGGTAAGAGGAGATTCTAGTGGCACTGTGAGCTTGTTGGTACAAGAAGGCCAACATACCCGGTGGGAGTGATCAGAGTTTATCTGACACCAATCCTACAGTGTATGTTGTCTAAACGTGCAGATCCTGTATACTTTTTATAGGAACTACACAACACTACAGGTTGTGGTGTTAAATGGAAATAACGCATTTTTGAGTACATTTATCTGTTTTTTTCACTGGGATCACTGCACACTGTGCTCTCCTAGTGAGAATACCTGGACATCTATAACAGCACTAATAACTAAGGGACTGTACTGTGAAATGTCACAACTGTGTGTCAACCTTTGGGTTTACAGCAATAACTATAGCATGTACTTTGTACCTTTTATTTTACAGGTATTTCTCTGAAAATGCTGCGACTAGGATATGACCTCCTATAAAAGAATTTTTTCACATGCAAATTGCATGCACACATCATTCAAGTCTTTGGGTGAAGTGACTTCTTCGCTACCCACCTTAATGAAAGCCCAGGACCTTAAATAGCCCATTGGCTAATGGCTGAAACATTTTGGTGTTTTAGGGTCATAGGACCATCACATCCTCATAGCCCTGTGTATATATTTTGTAATCTTCCCTCCCACCCTACGAATAAAGGATACTTTTGGAGTGGGAGAAGAATTGTATCTTTAAGGTTATGCCCCAATACACCTAGTCTTCATAAGTGCTCCCTCAAATATGGTTGAGCCCACCCCGACCATTAGGATTTGGGGTGAACCCGATGATGAAGCATGTCGCTATTAGAGTGAGTGGGTTTATATAAAGAAAAGGATCCCTTTTCCTTCCCACCCACAATAGGGAGTGTATTGCCATCCGGCGTACCATCCATTCCATAGTCCCTGTCTCTGCTGCAGGAACCATCTAAGTTCCTGAGGGGGTATTATTTTGTTTGCTGAGCCTACGACAGGGAGGATGTATCACTTCCATCCTCCCCATTTGAGGACCTCTCTACCCTTCTAGGGTTCCCATTTGGGACCCCTAGCCTTGTGTATAAGGGTATCCTCGGAAACTACACTACAAGTCTGTCCTTTTTATAGTTTTCTCTTTCTACTACTTCTCCACAACTTTCTTTCTGACCATGTTCATCGAAATCGTTCTTTTCGTGGTTCCTTATCACTTCCCCCTTTGTCACTCAATGTGGATGGCCACAAACATCCTGAGTTGTGGCAAGCTCAGTTGTTTCATGGTTGGAAGAGCAGAAGTCTTCTTTTCTGCTTAACTGTGCCTCAGTCTCTCTCAGGTCCTGGTCCTGGAGTGACATCTCAAGAAGATGGGTTTACAGATCCACTTGTTCCCTTGTTTCGGTCTGTTGTCCCTCTTGGTCTCGGGAGATAGTTAACTGTGTTCTTTCCTTCCGCCTCCTCCTCCTATCAATATCATCGTCATCCAGGGGAACAAAACACCAAGTCTGTCCTTTCTTTTTTATAAGTTTCTTTTTCCACTCCTTCCTTATGTCTTTTTTTTCTTTTCTCAGTTTCTCAGTTTCTGGTCTCTTGTCCCTTTTTACTGCCTATCTTGCATAATATGATCTACAGGTTTTTGGCAAATGCTGATTTCAGAAGCAAAGAAAATATGCAGCCCTTCCACTTAAAAAGGGCTAATTATTTTTTTGTCTTGAATCTAATTTCCTAAAGTTCTGCAAATACCAGGAAAGTTTTCAAATAACGTATAGCTTATGTCTCTTTCTTTCGAGTGTTGGGATACTTTCATATCTGTCTTTCCTTGTTTTTCTTCTCCCAGCTCAGCATTTATGTGAGAGCCCTAATGCACTATTCTTTCACAACACTGAGCGCTAGGTAAAAATAATAAATATTTTGTATAAACTATATAACTATAATTCATTGATCTCCCAACTGCCTTATCAGAGAGCACACCATAATTGTATCCACGAGATGGAGCCTAAACACTCCACTGTGAAGAGAGTTTAGGTCAATGTGTGAGGTTTTTAAAAAGCATTATCCTCATGATCAATATAATTACCCAATACTTTTTTTAAAGTTGCTAGTAAAAAGATATGTGTTGTTTAGTAAGTGGCTTTTTTTTTTAAAAAAAAAAAGTAAATTGTGGATGGGCAGTCCCAAAAATATTTTCACAAAAGTGCTAATTTTTGCTTTTGTTTTTTTCAAAACTCAAACTCAACACACCCTGGAGGGTCTGAAGTAGAAGCAGCTAGCAGTTCACAGTTGAATCCTGACTTCCATGGTGGACCTCATCGGAAATCCAAGGAGGCTGATAACCACACACCTTCTAAAGCCACAGAAGTACTGAAAAACTTCTTTTTTTTCTTGAATAACAAAAACTTATGCTTGAGACTCAAATAATAGTCTATTTATTGATTTTTTAATCAACATTATTATTAGTTTTTTATGTGTAATTTAGTTAATCTTCCATGCCAATGATGCATGATTTTATGCTGATATTTTTTCAGTTTTTTTCATAGATGCAGTCAGTCTTAATGCAAGCTACGGTCTAGAAGTTGACATTTACCGGTCAATCTACATCATACTAATTAATTTAGACTTATAGCCTGTTGCTCAAGGCTGTACCAGTTGTTTAAGACTCTGACCCAACTTATAGGTCTAAGCCGCAGGCGAGCGCCTATCTGCATTGGCCGGTGCAGGTAAGCGTGGAGGAGCAGTGGGGCAGGAGAGGGGGAAGCCGACAGATGATGGAATAGGGAACATAAAATAAATAAACAAATCCTATTCCGTTGTCTGTCGACATCCCAACTCACCTCGCCCCACTGTGCTTACCTGAACCGGATGCTGCTGGAGCCTTTTAGGAGGGGAGGGCCCTCTAACAACTGGTATAGCCCGAAGCAGAAGAACTGTACAGCTATTGGAACATTCCACCCACTGAGGGTAATATGTTAAATTGAAAAAAGGAAAAAAAAACATCAGGATAAACATTGGAATTTTGGAACAGAAAGCGCATACCAACCCTTACTAGCCCTGAGCATCCTCGTTGTCTTCATTGGAACTCCCAACCTTTCAATATACTAATAAAAAATATGGTTAATTGGAGAAGTTAAACTACACCAAAAACAGGCAACATGTGTGTTAGCTTTATGCTAACTTGAACACAACCAGACCCTCTTTTAGAGTTATGCAGAAATGTGTTAAATATATGGTTATCGAGTTTCCACAATTGTTTACACCCTCAGCTTTTTTACAGTAATGCTGTTTCATCAGTGCTGGAATAGGTTAATGCCATGTTGCATGGCACAAAAACCATTACAGTTTTACATAATAAAAACTGGTAGTAATAGCTTACTGCCAATTGTTCCCTACTGATGTGCACCCCTAAATTAGGGTCAGTAACACTGAACCTAAATATGATAACGTGGCAATACCTTGACTGTATTACTCCTGAATTAACCCTAACTTATACATTTGAAACCTAATCTTATTTAGGGGTAAAATATTTTCCTTTAAGACTTTGTTTCATATGCAGTCTAATAAATATTTTTGCTGTCTTCCTTGGCATCAGAATAATCTTGTTTTTCTTAAATTATTTGATAAAAATGAAAGATTAGCTGGAGGCTGGAGAGAAATGAAAATTCACCTAAGGTATTCAAATAGCATATGAAAGCATACTGAAATATTATTTTCTCTCCACGTTCCGAATGTTATTTTTCTTACGATGCTGCAAGAGCTCCTCGGTAATTTCATCAGACCAAATCCTGCATGGAATTGTAATGATGACCTTTAACCTATGAAGTGATTATATGACAGGTTTTCTTTGAAAAATAAATTATATGACAGGTGTCAGAAAAATGCTACTTTTCTCATTTAAGTATTGAAAGTGCAAAAAATGTGTGGTGTTCTCTATCCTAAATGACATCGTATAACACATTAGGCACTACAGGCAGTGTTATGATAATACACTGGTATTGAATATTGCTCGCATAAAGCCAAGACGCGCCATTTGCTGCAGGCCTTTTACTTTCTTGTGTAAAATGACAATACTAATTTTCTATTTGCAAGTCTTACCTACCGAGGTACACGTCCTGAATGCTGAGATATCTGACTTCGAATTGAAACACCACCTCGAAGAAGCCCAACATATTTCATGAAATACTGGCTTAATTTTTCAAATACCAGCTACCTAAATTGGTGATTTCAGTGTAATCTTTCTCTCTTTCTTCCTAGTCGGAAATCAATATTTTGGTGATCCTCGTTATATTGTCACGCCCGGCTCGTTGGAACTGACTCATGTTGTTGTCTCCCACAAACAAGACTTCAGAAGAGCCTGGATGAACAAACATTTTGGCTGGTTCTATATGTTCTTGGTGGCAAATCAGGTAATGCGTTAAGGAAACATTTTTTTAACCATCGTATTACGAAAGCATATTTGTGGAGCTAGAGATGAGCAGTGGCAAGAATATTTGAGCATATTTGTTGTATTGCAATCTGTTGCTGTTGTGATGTGTTGCGCTGTTTGTAATTTGGTGCTATTGTGCTTTTGTGCTGCTTTATTCATTGCTCTGTTGTACTGCTGTTGTGTTGCATTCTGTCTGTTTTGTTGTTTTGTGCATGGTTATGTAACATTTTTGCTGTAATTTTGCTTTTGTGGTAAGCTAGGGGCAGATTTATGTTAACTGGCGCATCCCCAGGGATGCGCCAGTTAACATGCGCCACAGTGCGCCACAGCTCCGCCAGCCATGGTGCGCCGCATTTATAATGCGGCGCACCATGGTGCAAAAACGGCACAGATGCGTGACGCATCTGTGCCGGAAATGTGGCGCATTGCTGGAGTTGCGTCGCAAGCGCGACGCAGCTCCAGCAAGGCTCGGGGGTGCCCCATTTTAACAATGCTGCGTCAAGACCTACGCCTGCTTCAAGCAGGCGCAGGCTTTTGACGCAGCATTGGCTTAAAAGTGACTGAGTGAAATCTCATAGATTTCACTCAGCCACTTTTGCGAGGCGCACCTGCCCCGGAACGCCCACCCTGCGCCGGAACGCCCACAAGCGGCGCAGGGCTTTACAACGTGACGCATCTGCCTAGATGCGTCACGTTGTAAATGGTTCGTAGGGATGCGCCACGTTTACGCCGCCTTGCGTGACGCAACAGCAGCGTAAACGTGGCGCAAGGGCCTCATAAATCTGCCCCTAGTGTGTTGCTTTCTGTTGTTTACTTTGAAAATGGCAACAAATGCTGCTCCATTTTAGTGAAAAGTTGTATATTCAGTTAAATTCAAGTGACAAATAACAATTGACCTATATCAAATGAGGTTGAAATGCTGCTGCTCCAGCTCTTCCACTCAGTCAGTCCAAAACTGTGGCAGAGGCTGTGGGCCTGAATATGAGTCGGGGAGCGGTATCCCCAGGTGGGATACCAATGTGGCTAATAATGAGTGGCATGGTATTGCCGGTTTTTCCAGGCGCTGGAACACCAGATCTTATTTTACCAGATGGAAATTTTACTTGGTATAATCGCTTGAAGCGTTGGCTACAAAGCCTCATCCCTAAAATATTTTTCCTTTTCCCTCCCACACTGTCTCAGCCCCCTCCCTCTACTGCTGTCCTGTAGGTAAGCCTCTGCTCCCATTTAACACCTGCTCCGAGAAAGTGGTAAATGGGAGCCTCAACCCCTCCCAATTGCTGAGTTCCGCAAAGTAATTCCATATCTGCACAGTTGTCATCCATTCTAGGTGACATTTATTGGAGGAATTCCACGCGGAGACAACAATCACTGGGATTCTCCACATGTAATTTCAGCCACTGGGAATCCCCACATGGAATTCCATCTACCTTGTAATCAGGGCCCGAGGGGTTACTAAACGCTCACTTTATGTGATATGACCCCAGTGCTTCTTACCTTAGGTAAGGACTGTCTTTTTGCTCTCACTTTACATATCTGCATTTTCTCATCCTGTCTGGGTTACTTACATCCTCATTATGGAAGCCCTCAGAAGTGTGTGTGCTGCTGTGTTAAGCACAAAAAATTATAATTATGTTTTTTTGGCTTCATTATTTTTTGGCTTCATATTTTTTAATTGCACTATTATTTATGCACGTTGATGCTTGAGGGATCTCCAACTGTTCCTGGACAATCCAGATCAAATACAGAGGGGCAGATTTACAATTACTGGTGCATCCCTGCAAATTAGCAGAGATGCGCCAGTAATTGTGCGCCGCAGCTCCGCCACCCATGATGCGCCGCATTTACAATGCAGCGCACCATGGGGCCAAAACGGCACAAATGTTTCACACATCTGTGCCGTAAAAGCGGCGCATTGCTGGAGTTGCGTCGCGACACAGCTCCAGCAATGCTCTGGTGGGGCCTATTCTTTCAATGCTGCCTCAAGCCTTACATCTGCTTCAAACAGGCGCAGGGTTTTGACGCAGCATTGGCCTAAAAGTGACTGGGTGCAATCTTGTAGATTTCACTCAGCCACTTTTAGGGGTCGTTCCTGCGCAGGAACGCCCCCCCCCCCTGCGCAGGAACGCCTCCTTATGGCGCAGGGCTTTACAACATGACGCATCTCCCAGATACGTCACGTTGTTAATACCCCGCACCATGGCGCATCTTTTGCGCCGACGCTGTGACACAAAAGTGACTCAACAGTGGCGCAAAAGAGGCGCAAGGGGCTTGTAATTCTGCCCCAGAGTTTGTAAACTGCTGTTTTAAGGTGAGGCCTGTGTCTATATTGTTGTCATATAGAGTGGTAGTAGAGCTGTGGCAGCTGTAGGTCACTCACTGCCTTTGGCATCGACTACCAAAGTGATGGCCTGCTACCTGGTAAAACGTTGCTAAGAGAGGGAACAAACTAAAATTCGTTTAACAGCTATTTGCCGTGAAAATGTTGATTAGCTATGTGAAGACTGTAACTGAAACTGGCCCCTGACGTGACTAGAATGCTGATTTTTGTTAGGGTTTGTGAAATTTGCGTTATTTGCTTTTGCATAATTAAACAAAATTATAGTAAAGGTACATGTAGTTACGTGAAATCACATACGTCATTTGGCGCTATATTTTTGCGCAAAATACGTTCTTGCATTACTTTTTCATGCGAGGACACATTTAAACAAAATCACAGTGAACAACCACCACTCACTCCGGCAAAATTATTCAAGGCGCATATTGGCGCAATTTGGGAGATTTCACATAGCAAGAGTAACTCGAAATTTTCAATATTACATGCATTATGACAGAGTAATGTACATTTTACTCGGGTATAGTATACTAAAGAGATAGGGTTTATGTTTTATGTGTTCTAACTATTTCCATTAGATTCGTTTTAGGAATTTTGGGGCATATTACCAAGCAATAGCGATAATTATCGCTATTGCTTGGTTAGAGACAAAAATTTACCGCAGAGCTGCAGCGATTTTTACCGCAAATAAACCTTGGTATTACCAAGGTTTATCGCAAATGCGATAAAAATCGCCGCAATGCATGAATATCGCTGAAAAGTCAGCGATATTCATGCATTACCGAGCTAATGCTCTTAG
Source organism: Lissotriton vulgaris (assembly GCF_964263255.1). NCBI lineage: Eukaryota > Metazoa > Chordata > Amphibia > Caudata > Salamandridae > Lissotriton > Lissotriton vulgaris. Next base: position 1,114,209,863 of record NC_141693.1, on the reverse strand, counting down.
CCATGTTATCCACCTCCCATTGGATAACATGGCTAAGAACTGCTCAGGGCAGGTGTTAGCTTTTGGTGATATTCGCGCTTAGCGCGAATATCTCCAAAAGTTGGTAATAGGAGATAGCGATGTTAGCGACTGTTTTCAGTCGCTAACATCTTGGCACGCCCACTTTGCATGTCATTAGTGATAAATATCACTGACATGCAAAGTGGGGCCCAAGATGGTCGCTATCTCCTACTAGCTGTCGCTAACTGGTGTTAGCGACAGCTAGGTAATAGGGAGATAATTTTATCTCCGCTTTCTTGGCTTTTAAAGTAAAAAAAGCGGAGATAAACCCCCTTGATAATATGCCCCTTTGACTTGAAGCCCTGAGCTTCTCATAGAGCGCTAAATATCGTTTTAAATAAGCTCAAATCAAACTCTATGGTGATGGCCGGTTGAGTATGTCACATATTTGTCAGACTCTTTGGTTTAAGGTGCATTTGATAGGAATGGTCATTTAATGCAGCAGCTCAAGTTGAGGAACCTTTATCATGAACTCAATAGCCTATCCGGTTAGTCAATTTAACCCTGATAAGGACAAAAGTGATCCCCACACTTAACTGTGGCTCACCGTCATGAGGGGCTAAGCGAAATTTAGATTTTGAAAAAAGAATTTCTGTAGTAATTTGCTCGATTTTTCAGTCTTCTGAAAAGTACACCCCCAATATGATGCTTTCAAACCATCAGCAGAACAGCAGCTATTGTGGACTCCCCTAACAGAAATATGATTGACCTTAGCAAGCTGTTCTGTGGCTCACCATTCCAGCAAACTATATGTCCCCTGATGTCTAGCCTTATCTGAAGATACATTTGAAACTTAAGGTTAGAAAGAACTTAGGGGCATATAATCAAGGGGGTTTATCTCCGCTTTTTTGGCTTTAAAAGCCAAGAAAGCGGAGATAAAATGATCTCCCTATTACCTAGCTGTCGCTAACACCAGTTAGCGACAGCTAGTAGGAGATAGCGACCATCTTGGGCCCCACTTTGCATGCCAGTGATATTTTTCACTAATGACATGCAAAGTGGGCGTGCCAAGATGTTAGCGACTGGAAACAGTCGCTAACATCGCCATCTCCTATTACCAACTTTTGGAGATATTTGCGCTAAGCGCGAATATCTCCAAAAGCTAACACCTGCCCTGAGCAGTTCTTAGCCATGTTATCCAATGGGAGGTGGATAACATGGCTAAGAGCATTAGCTCGCTAATGCATGAATATCGCTGACTTTTCAGCGATATTCATGCATTGCGGCCGATTTTTATCGCATTTGCGATAAACCTTGATAATAGCAAGGTTTATCTGCGATAAAAATCGCCGCAGCTGAGCGATAATTTTTTCACGCTAACCAAGCAATAACGATAATTATCGATATTGCTTGGTAATATGCCCCTCAGGGGCATATTATCAAGGGGGTTTATCTCCGCTTTTTTGGCTTTAAAAGCCAAGAAAGCGGAGATAAAATGATCTCCCTATTACCTAGCTGTCGCTAACACCCGGAAGCTTGTTTCCTTCCCAGTATAAGAATTGGCTTGGTAGTTTGGTTTGCCCTGTTCCTATCATGCACTGGGACAGGAACAGACTAATTTGCATGTAGCCAGGTTCTGAGCTGGGATGGTGCAGTGAGCTAAAAAACGGTAATGGATCAAGCCCTGATCTCTTGACTGGGTAAGAGTATTCTGCATCATTCAGAAACTCTGTCCATCACCACCCCCTTTTCCAAAATCGATTTTGTCCACACTAAGTGTGGGAGGGTATACTCAGACGTGAGCCCCTTGCTCATTGCACCATCAGGATTCAAGCAAGCCGGGCCGACGACGGCTGAAATGCCAGAAACCGGTAAAAACCCGGAAGCTTGTTTCCTTCCCAGTATAAGAATTGGCTTGGTAGTTTGGTTTGCCCTGTTCCCATCATGCACTGGGACAGGATCAGACTAATTTGCATGTAGCCAGGTTCTGAGCTGGGATGGTGCAGTGAACCAAAAAACGGTGATGGATCAAGCCCTGATCTCTTGACTGGGTAAGAGTATTCTGCATCTTTCAGAAACTCTGTCCATCACCACCCCCTTTTCCAAAATCGATAACACCAGTTAGCGACAGCTAGTAGGAGATAGCGACCATCTTGGGCCTCGCTTTGCATGTCAGTGAAATTTATCCCTAATGACATGCAAAGTGGGCGTGCCAAGATGTTAGCGACTGGAAACAGTTGCTAACATCGCTATCTCCTATTACCAACTTTTGGAGATATTAGCGCTAATATCTCCAAAAGCTAACACCTGCCTGTGAGCAGTTTTTAGCCATGTTATCCAATGGTAGGTCGATAACATGGCTAAGAGCATTAGCTTGGTAATGCATCAATATCGCAGACTTTTCAGCGATATTCATGCATCTCTGCCGATTTTTATCGCTTAGGAGATAATTCTTGATAATAGCAAGGTCCCTAAGCGATAAAAATCGCCGCAGCTCGGCGATAAAAATATTGCCGCCAAGCCAACATAGCGATAATTATCGCTAGTTGTTGGTAATATACCCCTCAACGAGGCTCAGATATCTCTTAGTTACCTAAAATATTGCCTGAGTGCCTCCCAGCTTATAAAGCGCAGGTGTTGCAGAGGATGCGGTTTTCATAAAGAGACGGCAGTGCACATCATTCGCAGACATCCTCTCTTGGTACACCTGCGTTGAAAACTTCTACATCCCTGTTTCCACAGGCAGCACATTTACAGTGAATCTGCCTTTTCGATGTGCCTGCTGGGCATTGATATTCAGTTAACCTGCCGGGTTTTAAAATATATGGACTTGGCAATCACAAAGCTCTATCACCAAGATAACGTGTGACACTGTGTCACCTGCAGAGAAAGATAATGCTGCTTGAGTGCCTGTACACCCTCGGGCAGACTATGAGTTGGACCGACATTTACAAATTTTGCCGTCCTTTTTCTACGATTATAAGTCAGTTTGCATTGTTTGCATTTGGCTTAAAGTGTATCAAAGTGTAGCTGATTGTTGTCTTTTAAATGTACTAGATTACTAGACTTGTATTATAAGTTATTAAAAGGATTTTAAAACCTAACATGGAGGTGAGTTGGGTAAATTTGGGAACCTCATGCTAAGTTCCATTAATTTTTAGATGATATATTATGTTGTTGACATTGCGGTTCTTACTGTTCTCAATTAAATTTGTAATGATTTTTTAATGAAATTTGGAATGGTTTTTTATTAATCAAGCAAATAAACATGAGCATGCAATAGTGGGTATCAATCCCTAACCAAAAGGTAATCCCAGTTCACAATAAGAACAATTAAGTACACGAACTACAGCTACATGCAGAAAACTCACTGTTAGTCTCACTACTTTGATTTTTGTTTCTCATCCCAGTCCTTAACATCCTTAGCGTTAATCAGGAATGTGTGTATATAGTGTGTGTGAGTATGTGGAGACAGAGAGCTATTGCCTATTTAAAAAAACAACAAAAACCACTTACCTTGGAATCGCCACATCGGTGATGCAGCGTGTGCAAAGTAAGTGGTTTTCATTTTTTTTAAATTTAAGTTTACCTTTTCATAGTCTGTCGGCTCCCCCGCCCACCCTACCACTCGTACCTGCGCGGGCCGTGCCTGCCACCAGTGTAGGGAAAGATAACGACATGGATCGTGGATAGTTTGATTATGGAAGACAGACCTTGAGGTCCTTGGAGAAATGCTGTTGATGCCATGCTATTAGTGTCCTCTTGCTGATGTGATGCTTGAAGGTAAGTTGCATATCATTATTGAATTTCGAGAATTTGCTACTATGTTGAGAGTTAGAACAACAACATCAGGGCGGCAGCTACGAGCAAACGGTTGTTTGTGAGAATGGTTGAAGAGCTGTCTGTGAGGAGTAAACAAGTAAAAAAATTGCATTGGGACAGTATTGGGATTACCTCACTGGGGGATGTCTGGGAAGGGGACCAACTGCATTCCTTTTAGGGACTGCAAAATCATTTCTTGCTATCACATACACAGTCTCACAAATGTATGCAACTTCACCATGCTCTATCCTACCACATAAGAGCCAATCCGCACTGCCGGATTATAGCTAACTTGAGACAAAAAGTCTGATGGGCCATATTGTGGATATACTGTATGTTGGTTAACAATGCTCCTGGCACACTGGTATTTATCTCTTCAGTGGCGATGAGAGGGGTGGCTGGGCCTGCTGGAGGATGACGATTGGCAAAATGCCCAGATAGTCTCCCACAAATTAGCTATCTCCTACAAGACACGATTGATCCCACTTCACTATCTCCACATGACCTATTACACACTACAACGTTTGTGGAAGACAGGAAAGCTGTCACCACCAAATTGCTCTTGCTGTCCCCAAACCAGTGCAGACTTTAACCATATGGTACGGGCCTGTCCCCGAATATTGGGTTTCTGGCAGGGTATAGCTAAGAGGCTGTCCCAGATCCTGCGTAGGATGGTAGTTTTACCTCTGAAGATTGGATTGCTTGGTATTTTGGAGGATATGGAGGTGCCCTGAGGTGAGTATATACTGGTAGGAATAGCTTCAATGGTTGCCAAGTGTGACATTGCCCAAAGGTGGAGATCGTCTCTCCCCTCCGCCCTAACTGAATGGCAAATGGGAACGGATATGTGAGCTCAGATGGAAAAGCCAATATACTTTGCCTGGGGCTGCCTGCAGAAGTATGGCAGGATTTTGGGCAAATGGTGGTCCTATAATAGACTGGACTCTAGTGACTGATAGGTGCGGGTTTAGGGGGATATGTGATTGGTACATGAAGGCTTTCAGTTTAATATGTCCACTGTGGAATGTGTTTTTGTTGTCGGTTTCCAAGAAAATGATAAAGTTGGTACATCAAAAAAATACTTCATTGAGGAAATCAATCAAGAGTGTCGGGCTGACCTTATAATGACATTGGACATGGAGGCATTATTAACAAACATACCGCGGAATGTATCGCTGGGGGTTGTTGAATCCTTACCCCAATCAATGGAATGGCACTCCCCTAGACCAGTCAACTTCAAAATGAAGTGTGCTGCCCTGGCTCCGAAAGATAATTTTTCCCAACATGAGGCCACTTTATATTTACAGGTCCAGGGCACATCAATGGGGAAGTACCCTGGCCTGTTTATATTGGTACCATTTTGAAAAAACAGAGGTCGTTCTTGAGTCTAACACGTTTAATAAGAACATTCAGCTGTAGCATCACTTCATAGATGACATTTTGTTAATTTGGAAGGGAGATTGGGCCTATTCAGAAGCATTTTATCATTGGATTAACACTATAAATTACTATTTGAGATTTACTTAGACAATCTTAGAATCAGAATGATCATTTTTAGATTCATCCATCTGCATAAAAAATGGTTTCTTGGAAACACAAACATACAAAAAAGAAACCGAACGGGAATTGCATCCAGTTACAGTATTAAGATGGACAAGCAGAAGAACTGTCAATCAAATTACATTCCTGAGTTACCTAGAGAAGATCATCCAAAAAGCAAAGGAGCCAGGACTAACAATAGAGATGCATTGCTAGATTCAAAACCAAAAAAGACCAACCCACATTGACATGCGTAGCCACTTTCACCCCATTATCAAATGAAACCAAGTAAATTATATATGATAGATGGAATATCCTCAATATACGGGAACTACAACTGGAAAAACCAATGTTCGCATTTAAAAGATCAGAAAACTGACGGAACCTCTTAGTATACATGAGATAAAAAAAATAATAATAAAGTTAATAGTATCACTTACAGGTGGGGCATCACACCTGTTGAAGTACATTATCCTTGTGACCATTGTAATGTGTGTGACCTATCAATACGGACAAAGGAGTTGGAAATTGAACACAACACTGTCTGGCACACAAAAACACATGACAACTGCAACACTGTGTTTGTCCCGGTAATCTGAAATATGCTAAGCTTGACCACAAGGACGGGTCCACACTCGGATAAATGAGCAAAGAAGCACTATCCAAAGTCAGACGGTGATGATAAAAATGACCACCCACTTTCTAGAACACACACATAGCCCAAATTAACTCAAATGGGTAGTACTAGAAGTAGTGAAGACAAGGCAGATTTACAGAAAATATTTTTTGAGAGAGAACAAAGATGGATATTCAAATTAGAGACCCATATATCAGGGCTGAATGAAAATTATCTGTTGACCACACTTATGAGACATTAGTCTACTGAATTGCCCGACTGAGATCCCATTACACAATGGTATGGGGACAAAGATAGTAGTGTAACACCCCGGCACAGTGTTTAAAAAAAAAAAATTACAGTGACTGGCACAACCATACCTCTAGCAGAAGAATCACATGCATAGATGAAATCTTCATCCTGGTAGTGGAAGAGAGATGTGTTCAGTAAATAACAAGTGTATGCAACTTATCGTGCAACAGTTGGTAGAATACAACTTCACTACTCTACTATGGAACAATACCCACACTACAATCATCAAGATCGACAACCCTATGGAGGAAGATATACAGGAAATTTGATGTGGGTGCTTTATTATTATAAAACAAAGGCTAGTTGAGCATCATAATCATGATTTTACTGAAAGGGAGTGACATATACTCTTAGCAGAATGTAATTATAGCGACCTGAAAACATATGTTATTTTCCAAAAATGTATACACTGAATTAGACAGTTTAATTGAATAACTGGTGTAAGCCCTATCCATTGCTTATGATAGATGCCTACTCCTAAGATGGCACCAAACGTATGAAAGAGTACATGCCCCTGACATGCTTAAACACGTACAAACAGGAAGTCCAACCAGGGTATACTTCTTGGCGTCTCAGTCAAACAATACACTTGGAATGGTGGTGAATGGGTAGGCAGCTGGCAGAGATAACTTGATGGAAAAGTAAATGCCCTGACAATGTTAAATTGAGGGATGTGGGTCTCTATTCTTGAGACTGGACTGATTCTTTTTCCTAGGGCTAGACTTTACATGTAACCCTAAGTTAGTCTAAAATCCAGCCATTTCCAAGGGGCCCTTCTAAGTTATGATTAGGGTAAGTGTACTCATGGTTGAATTCACATGGTTGAATTCACTTATGGACAATATTTTAATAACTTCTTCTCACCAGCATTTTTGTTATATTTGAACGAATACAGTTGCATCTAAAGTCAAACTGCATTATGTAACTGGTAATGCCATGCAGATTTAATACTAATGATACTATATAGAAGTTGTGATTGTATAATATGAAGTGATATATGATTGAGGGGGATTAATCAAATTTTTCTTCACCCTGCATTTTATGTCTATGCGCAAGCTCCTACTATGACAGTTCTTCTGTCCAGCTTGCCCGCAGTCCACAACCTTCTCCTGCCTTAGGTTTGTGCCTCCTCTGCTCATTTCTGCCTTCTTTTCTGCTCTCTTTCCTGCTTACTTTCAGCTCATTTTTCTGCCATTTTCTGCCCTCTATTTTTACCTCCCTCTGCTCATTCTGCCAATTATTTTGCTTCTTTCTGCTCATTTCTGTCCTTTATTTTGGCTCTTTTTGCTCTTTGCTGCCCCTTATTATTTTTCTTTCTGCTCATTTCTGACCTTTATTTTTTTTCTTTTTGCTCATTTCTGCCCATTATTCTTTCTCTTTCTGCTCATTTCTGACCTTTATTTCTCCTCTTTTTGCTAGTTTCTGACCTTATTTTTCCTCTTTCTATTCGTTTCTGCCCTTTACGTTTCTTCTTTCTGCTTATTTCTTCCCTCCATATCCCTCCTCCCACTGTTTCCCTGCTCCCACCACCTAGCGCCCTGCCCTCCCCCCAGGACCTACCTAATGGTGCTGTAGCATGGCCCCATTGAGCAGGTCCTAGTACCAGCTCCCCTGTGACAGTTTTCTTGTCCAGCTTGCCCGCAGTCTGCTACCCTCTGCTGCCTTAGGTGTGTGCCTCCTCTGCTCATTTTCTGCCTTTTGCTGCCCACTCCTGCCCTCTATGTTTGCCTCTCTCTGCTCGTTCTCCCAAATATTTTGAGCATTCAGCTAATTTCTGACCTTTCCTTTTCTGCTTTCTGCTTGTTTATTCCCTCTTCCAGCTGTGTCCCTCCTCCTGCCATGTCCCTCCTCATGCCACACAGAGCCTCGTCCTGCCCCCAGGACCTACTTAATTTAGGCCACAGCGGAACCCCATTTAGCAGGTGCCCGTGCCAGTTCCCTTTACAACACTTCTCCTTTCCAGCTTGCCCTCAGTCCTCTACCCTCTACTGTCTTAGGTTAGTGCCTCCTCTGCTCATTTTCTGCCTTTTTTCTACCCACTCCTGCCCTCTGTTTTTGCCTCTGTTTGCTCGTTATCCTGAATATTTTGAGCCTGTTTGCTCACTTCTGACCTTTATTTTCCTCTTTCTGCTAATTTCTGCCTGTTATTTTTACTCTTTCAGCTCACTTCTGACCTTTACTTCTCCTCTTTCGGCTTATTTCTGCCCATTATTTTTTCTCTTTCTGCTCGTTTCTGACCTTCATTTTTCCTCTTTCTGCTAGTTTCAGGCCTTTGTTTGTCCTATTTTTGCCCATTTCTGACCTTCATTTTTCCTATTTCTGACCTTAATTCTTTCTCTTTCTGCCTGTTATGTCCCCTTTCTTGCCATTTCCCTCCTCCCACCACCAAGCCTCCCCACAGGACCTACTTATTGGAGGCCACAGCGTGACCCCTTTTAGCAGGTCTTCATTCCAGCTCCTCTTTCAACAGTTCTCCTTCCAGCTTCCTGGAAGTCTGGTACCTTCTGCTGCCTTAAGTTTGTACCTCCTATGCTTGCTGTCTGCCTTTTTTCTGCTCTTTTTTCTGCCTACTTCTGCCCTCTTTTTTGCCTCTTACTGCATGTTCTGCCCATTATTTTCCCTCTTTCTGCTCGTTTCTGACCCTTATTTTCCTCTATGTCCCCATTTCTGCCAATTATTTTTCCTCTTTCTGTGCATTTCTGATCTTTAATTTTCTCTTTCTGCTTATTTTCATACCTTTCTTTGTCCTCTTTCATCTCATTTCTGACTTTTATTTTTACTCTTACTGCTAGTTTCTGACCTGGTTCTTCAACGGAGACAACACATCCATAGCGCCCAGATACCAGTCAGCTAGGGGGGCAGTGCTGAGCTATGCAAATGCTGATTGGAATGATTGATTGATGTGCTTGAGTGAGGAGAATGATTGAAGAATCTATGTGTGAAACGCGCGTGTGACGCACTAGGTGCTGGTGAGCTACATTGGAAAATCTAATGATAAAGAATACACTAGAAAAATAATGGAAAAGCGCTTGAATAAGATATCAAACATCTGACCAATTATCAATAGATATAAGGTAACTGCTTTCAGACGAGCCAAAGTGCACTTACCATATGATCATCTAGAGACACGACCAGATGGTTTTTCAAATAGTTGTGATGTGCGTAGTATATATATATATATATATACATACGCTCTCCTTGTCATTTTCCACTTAGAGCTTATCAAAGCAGAAATATGAAACATATCCAGAATGTGGGTGGAATTCCAGGTGCCCATACCTTATCACACATAATGCTGTGCTAATGGTAAATCACCTTCACATTGAGATATCATTTACTACCACAGTAAATAAGGTTACTGGCATATCCTGAAGAAGTGCAGTTGATCTATTTGGGGCAGTGAAGCACAAAACATGTTAACCAAATAGAGGGATTTAAAAATCACAATACATTCCAAAGATCATTGATTATTTTTATCCTTTTAACAGAGACTCGGCCAATAAAATAGGTTGAGAGGGGACCCCTAGTTAGTTGTAAAATTGCGTTTTTAGACCAATCTACACAACTCATAACCCTTCTTGAATAGTTTTCAGAAGGACTTATTGGCTGTAAGCCCTTGTCCAGCAAGCAATACAAAAAGATCACTGGCAAAATATCCACCGTGGGGCCCCTCGGGCATTGCAGCTCCAGCCAAACAAGGAGCACAGACCGATGAAGAAGCATCCCACCACTGGTGGGTCAGGGCTTGTGTTCCTAAAAGGATCTGCTCATCGGTGATCTATTGGGTCCTGACCATCACAGATGGTTCTGGGACCTTTCTCAGACAGAAATTCACACTTGAGAAAATTAACTAGGCAGGACGTGTGCTGGACTGACAAATTTCCCTGCCCCCATTATGTGTTGAAATTTTTTATTAAAGATTTTTAAATGAAAATACAGAAATACATACATAAGTAAATAGATAATTAAATACAATATGAAGATTATATAATTGATCATAGGATATTTTAAATGTGGAAAAGCAAAAATAGCAATTATTCTATAAGTTATAAAGCGAAAAATAGCAGAAAAGAAGAAAGCAAAAGAATGAAAGGAAAAGAGAAAAGAAAAGAAAAGAGAAAGGAACAAAGAATCCCAGAGTAACAAGAGAAAGAAGAGGAGAAGAGGAGACCGAGACAAAAGAAAATGATTAAGGAGCAGGATAAAACCAGGAAGAGTACACAGACGTAAAATAAAAATGAAAATGATTAAGAAGGAATAGCAGACGCTGGAGAGGAAGGAATGGAAACAGAGTCACTATTCACTGTGGCTTCTATGAATGGGGACCATGTTTGAAGGAAAACAGAAGCCTGATCTTGCAAATTATAAATTACACGTTCATAAGAGGCTGTTTGTACTATGGCCACCAGCCACTCTTCCTGAGAAGGAGATGAGGAAGACTTCCAATGGCGTAATATACAGATTTTGGCCGTAGCCAAAGCAGTATAAAGAAGACGAGTCTGGGGTTTTGACAATGTCGGGAGACCTCGAAAATCATGTAAAATAATATTTGCAGAAGTAAAGGGTAAAGGTAATGACATGATAGAAGCCAGAGTCTTTCTAATAAAAAGCCAAAATGATCTAGTATGGGGGCATTCACAAATAATGTGTGTAATATCACAGCCAGAAGCAGAACATCTCCAGCAAAAAGAGTGTGTTAGCAATTTAGCATGATGTAGTTTAGATGGAGACCAGTGCCATTCATGGATGATTTTGAAAATGCAAAATTTGAGACGAGCCTCTCGGACACCTTTATGCAAACCTTCCAGAATTTGATCCCATTGAGTAATGGAATATGTAACTGATAAGCGAGATTGCCACTTTAATTGAAGATCTTTCGAGAGGGGTTGCGAAAAGAGAGGATACAGGAAAGTTTTGTAAAGACCAGAAGTCACACCTTTAAGATTTCCCCACAAATGTAAATAAGAGAAAATAGGAGATACAGCCAACAAATCGGGTGGAGAGCCTAAATGTTTTGTGATGGTTTGTTGAAGTTGAGTATATTGACGGGAATGTGTGGATGGTAAATGGAATTCCTCACTGATTTGAGAAAAAGATTTAAAGTTATTGTCATGGAACAATTGTTCCAAAAAGTGAACACCAGCCTCCTGCCACAGAGGCCATGATATCATGCGACCATGAACACGAATAGCCGAATTGGACCATAAAGGAGCTTTAACATGAAGCCGCGGGTTAGATTTAAGTAAGCGATGGCTTCTTTGCCAAGATTTATGCATTGCAGATAAGATAGGATTTTTAGGGTCGGAAGAACTGGAACCTTTACCATATAAAAGGGACAAGCCAAGACTAGAAGATAATAAGTGACGTTCAAGCGGGACCCATTGAGGTATGTCTTTAGACTTGGGCAAAAAGAAGGAAAGCTGTGAAAGATGGAGGGCGAGTGAGTAATGATCAATAGAAGGAAGACCCAAGCCACCATGTAATTGGTGGGATTTGAGTTTGGCCAAGGTAATACGCGGCTTAGCCGTGTCCCAGATACAAGATTTTATTTTGGAGTCAATGGACCTTAGAATAGTCAGGGGAATGTTTAAAGGGAGCATACCTAAAACATAAAGAAATCGCGGTAGGGTGACCATCTTAACCGCCTGAACCCGACCCCAAAGAGATAAGCCGAGGACTTTCCATTTATCGAAATCTCGTTGCATTTGTGCAATCAGCGGTGTTAAATTGTCCATAACTATATTATCCAATCCTCTGTTAATGAATATTCCTAAATATTTAGGGCTGGAAGATTGCCAATGAAATGGAAAACCGGAAATTGCAGCTTTTATAGTACCAATGGACATAGGCAATGCTTCACTCTTATCCCAGTTAATCTTATAACCGGAAAAAGAAGAGAAATTATTTATGATACGAAGAAGAGCAGGGAGAGAGCGGGGAAGATCGGTAAGTGTGAGAAGAATATCATCCGCGTATAAATACATTTTTGAATAACCAATTGGAAGAGGAACTCCAACCACTGCAGGTGATTGACGGATTGCAGCAGCCAAAGGATCCATTGCTAGAAGGAAAAGAAGAGGGGAAAGAGGGCAACCTTGACGAGTACCCCGTCTGATTGGAAATGGAGTGGAAAGGAAACCGCCGCAGTTAACTTGAGCTGAAGGACTATCATATAGCAGACGCACTTTAGCTATAAATTGGTCGCCTTAACCAAATCGTTGCATTATGGTAAAAAGATACTCCCATTCAATATGATCGAATGCTTTTTCGGCATCTAAAGGAAGGAGTATGGTATCACTAGCAAGATTTTTAGCTGACCATAAGGCATGCGAGAGAGTACGTAAATGATTTCGAGATGAACGACCAGGAACAAAGCCTACCTGTGAATTGTGGATTAAAGAAGGTAAAACCTTACGAAGACGTGATGCGAGGATACTTGCAAGAATCTTAACATCAGAGTTTAAAAGAGAGATAGGGCAGTAACTACCACAAAGCAGAGGATCCTTTCCAGGTTTTGGTAAAATAGCTATGATGGCCTTGTTGGAAATAGAACCAAGAGAGGAGTCCTCTGTGGCTTCTGCAAATGCGGCATGTAGAGTATCAACCATACTCTGACCAGTCCACTTGAAAAATTCAGGGGGGAAACCATCCTCACCTGGTGCTTTATGGTACGGTAAAGTAGCAATAGCTGAGGAAATTGGTCCATCAAGTAAAGCGCTACCATCATCAGAGAGTAGTGGAAGATGTACTGTATCCCAAAAATTGGACATCTCTGACGTGTCAATGTGAGTGTTTGGGGAATAGAGAGATCTGTAAAATGAAGCAAATTCATACAACGATTTCTTGCGGTCGAGTAAGCATATCGCCAGAACTTGATGTAATAGCGGGAATTGCCATAGCAGCCTCCCTCTGACGCAATTGCGCAGCCAGCAGCCGGCCAGCTTTTTCACCTTGCTCGTAGTGACGCCCTTTCATCCTTTGTAAGGCATATTCGGCTTTAGAAGTAAAAAGACTGTTGAGAGACATGCGTGCCTGTTCCAACAATTTACGATTTTGAAGGGTTGGTTTTGAAACATATAATTGGGAAAGTCGGCCAATGTCTTTTTCCAAATCAGCCTGTTTGGAAACATTCATCTTGTCATATAGAGCAGCGTCCCGCAGGAGTTGGCCTCTGATAGTTGCCTTAGCCGCTGCCCATACCGTTCTTTTAGAGGGGATTGAGTCCCCATTATTCAAAAGGTAGTCCCGTAGGTGCGACTGCAAGAGATGTTTACCAGATGGTGTCTAATATTTATTAATGTTTAAACGCCATGATTTGCGCCCCGGACTGGAAAGACCCAAATCAAGAGACAAGAAAACAGGGGAGTGATCAGAAATGGCTGCTTCTAGGATTTTCGATTCTGTAACTAGCCGGACTGTATGTTGCGAAAGAAGAAAGTAGTCGAGACGGGAGAATGTACCATGAGTGGAAGAAAAGAATGTGTATTCTTTATCCTGAGGGTGACTGAGTCCCCAGTGATCAACCAGACCAGTATTAGTAAGGATGTCACGCAAAATGGCTCTATCGGATGCATTGACGGTATCAAGGCAACCTGTTCTGTCAAGGGCAGGATCTGGAGCCAAGTTCCAATCCCCTCCAATGAGAAACTGGGCAGCATTTATTTCTGTGAGGAGGCGATTGAGTCAAAGGAAAAATTGCTTTTTGGAACCTAATGGAGCGTAGACAGAACCAAGACAAAGGAAAGAATTTCCAAGCTTCAACTTAACAAATACATACCGACCATCCGGGTCAGTCCATGTCTTGATAATCGTAAAAGGAAGTGACTTTCGAAAAAGAATGGCAACGCCACATTTACAAACGGGGTTGGGATTAGTGGGGTCCGGTTTGGAAACACTGCTATGAATGACTTTACCCACCCAATCCCTGCTAGATTCAATATCGTCCAAATGGGTTTCCTGCAGTAAGGCAACGTCTACATGTCTAGAATGCAAGTAAGAAAGAACCTTCTTTCGTTTAATATAGTGGGTGAGGCCATGAACATTCCAAGAAATCACTGACAACGGATGAGTAGAAGACATGACAGTAAAGTTGAACAAGAAGATGAAAGAGGAAAGAGAAAATAAATAAAGAGAAGAGGTGTGTTACTCTGGGCAAGGAAGAAGAAGAAAGAAAAAAAAAGGGAAAGTAGTTTATAAAGGCAGAGTGAAGAGTGGAACAGATAGATCAAATATGAATAGAGAAAGAGAAAGTATTAAAGATGCAAAGAAGAAAATGAAATGAAAAAGAAAGAAAAAAAGAAAGAGAAGAAAAAAGAAACCTAGACTGTTAACCACGGGTCTGGGTGCACCTACAGCAGCACCAAGGGAGGCTGGACCCCCTCCGAGCAAAGAAGAATGGGGATTCGGGGAACAATTAATAGAACTGAATATGTAAAACGCAGTTAGAATATGATTACAACAAGAAAAATATGGAAAACCATATACCATTATCATGAAATATAGGCAGTAAAATGGAAGAAATCATGATATAAGAACCATACAATAAGAGAATAACAGGAGGAGGAAAAATAAAAGCAAGGGCAATGGAGTAAAATGAGACATATTACATAATAAAGGAGGTGCGAAAGATAGAATGAAAGAAATATGAAAGTTAAATGAGAGAAATAGAGAAATCCAGCACCATCATAAAGAGGGGAAGAAAAGGGAATAGAAAATACAGATAATAAAGCAGGGGAATAAAAGCATAGGAAAATACCAGAACCTATTTTAAGAAATATATGAAAATATCCAAAGCGAAGTGAGCATTGAAGGAAATGTATAATGTCACGTTAAGTAACGAGTACAATATCATAAGGAAGGAGTACATTGGAAAAAGGACCACCATAGCAAAGATAACAATTTTGAGGCAAGCCTACAAACAGAAATATACCTTGAGGAGGTCAAACGCATAGTATAAAACCAAGAAAGAACATGGAGGTAAAAAAAAATATATATATGAAACAGAGAACAAAAGTTATCATACCCCTAAAAGAAAGACAGCGTCAGAATAGTACCAAGACGAGGATACAAACCAATAATGGCACCTAAAAAGTGGGAAAGAGATAACATGTAAAGACAAGGAAGGAAAACCATAAAATCATGCAATGGAAGGGAAACAGAAAGAAAATGATCAGAAACAGTCTAAAGATAGAAAACAGTGAAACAAATAGACAACATTCAGAAGCGAGATAATCAATAAATGGAATATTGAGTGATTACCCGGACAACAATAACATCACTATAACAGGGAGAATGGATATGAAGAAAGAACACTACCTGTGGAAAGGTGACAGCCTTATAGTATATAAGAAGCAAAACCTGAAAAAATGATTGAATGACTGTAAAACTGAAAATCACAAGTTAATAGTAAATATAGAATAACAGTAAGTCATAAGGCATTATATAGAACACTAAGTATAAGGAGCCATGTTATACCATGCATGAAAAGCTCAATAGACTAAACAAACAGCAAAAGCATTATAAACAACAAATACTGCTTATAAACTTATAGAATTAGAAAACTAGAACATGAAAGAAAATTCAGTCAGCATCAGAAGGCATCGTAAGAGGTGACCTAGACTTGTCTCTCTGCTGTGTGTTAGTGAGAGAGGAGACAGAATGTAGAGCTGAATCTCTGTCCTCCTGAGTACGAGGCAGACAGGTGAGATCCCTGCCACGTTGTCTAGATTCAGGAGAGGTGTAGAATTGAGATGTTGGTAGATTTATAGAGGAGGACGTGGACTGAGGAGGTTGGGCAGAGGAAGAAGACTGGGTGTCCATATCATTGGATTTTATATCTTCCAGGAACTGTTGAAGAAGTGCAGGATCATAAAAGTCTTTGATTTCTCCAGGTTCAATTAAACCATATTTGATGTCCATTTGATGTAACCGCATAGAAAGAAATGCGTTCCGCCGCTCATTCGTTTCTTTAGAAAAATCTGCAGCCATATGGATGGTATGACCTTGAAATAGGAAGGAGCCATGAGTGCGAGCCAATGATAAAATCTGTCTGGTCTGCTCATGCCGAAGAAAACAAGCAATAACTGGCCTGGGCCTTGCCGAAGGATCAGAACGCGGTGGGCCTAGCCTATGAGCACGTTGGAGCTCAAGAGGAGGGGCAAAAGAAATTCCAGTCAAAGTGGGAAGGGCATTACAAAGAAAGGACTTCATATCTTGTTTTTTGATATTTTCTGGAAAACCAAAAAAGCGGATATTGTCTCTGCGACTGCGATCTTCCAAATCAATGATCTTACTATGTAGAAAAAGTAGATCTTGATCTGAACCCTGAACAGAATCCAGTCGGCTTTCTATATCCACTACTTTAGAGTCAATGACGTCAATCCTTGTGTGGAAAGTAGTGAGTTCTGCCCTGATAGACTTAGTCTCTGCAGTTAATGAAGTCATGGCAATATCCAGACCTTCTAGTCGTCGGTTACCACAGAATGTTCTTTCAGAATGCGTTGCATAGTATCAGATAAGGATTTGTCGCTCTGAGGTAAAGCAGCTTGTGGTGTAGGAGGTGACGCAGATCCAGTACCTTTAGCTGTCAAAGTAGAGGATTGTTTAACCACATCAGTAAAAAGTGTTTGTTTAGGCCCGCGACCACCATTCCTATTATTAGACATTTCCGTGCACCGTTGTAGTGGTGGTCTACAATAGCGAATAGAGGAAATATTGGAATATGAGGCAATGATGAAATATGTCAAAGAACAGGAAAATAGTAAAATATGAGCAGCAAGTGAATGACCAAAACAAGCAGCATACAATCAATGCCTGAAATTTGAAAAAATCATTACAACATTGCCACAAAATAACAAATAGTATGCCACTAAACCAAGGCAATGCTGAAGTGACAAGTCACGCATACCAAAAGTACTTCAGAAACAAAGCATGAAAATACAGTTTGATAATCCTATCTGTGAAATTTCAGTAGCATAAGCGTAGCAATAGCGCATGTATCCGTGTCATCAACACATTAATGTATGCAAAATACAGTTGAAAGGGTTCGAAAAGTATCAAATGCAAAGAGGCAGGACAGAAAATACAGGAGAAAGTATTTTAAACAGGCTCCAGTTGGTGAAATTCGTCGTGAGGAAACATTTCTGAGAGGATTCTCTTACTAAACTTCAAAGAAATCCATTGAAAAGTACTTTGAAATGAAGGCGCCGTGTATTAAGAAGCTACACAATGTAGGCATAAGATAGTACATGAAAGAGCAGAGTCATGGAGAGGAACAAAAATAATGTGACAGAATCCGATGGAATGAATTGTCATTAACTGTCAAGTAGAGGTAGCATAGTGAGGTATGCAAATCATCCTTGAAAGTTCAGAAGCAAGTTGAGGTAAAATAGAAATTCCTGTGAAAGGTATTGCAGAGTCTCAAAAACATAAAGGGCTCCGTGAAGAATCAGTTCTTAAAGTGTAACATCACAAAACATCGACGAAATCCTCTCATAAGTGCATTGAGAGAGGGCGCTGTGTGTTAAGAACCCACACAATGTGAGTCGCAGCATGTGAAGAGTTAAAGGAGCGCGGCCTTGTCTGAGGGGGTGCGGCCTATGGCAGGAGAAAGCCCGGCCCTGGAGTTGTGGGAGGTGCGGCTTACCCTGACAGGAAGCGCGGCGTCATCAGCACACAAGTCTCGGTGTGCGCACCGGAGCATACAGTCACGTCATGGGCTCACCGGAGATCAAAGGAGACCAGCGCTGCCTCATAAAAAGATCACTGCTGTGTTCCTCGCAGAGTCCGCCGGCAGATACACATGAATAGCAGGATCCCAGCTGTCAGGTATGAGAGGGAAGCTCGTTAGGGGTCCGTCCCTCGGCGGAGCTGTACCCTCAGGCGGCCATCATCCTGCGTGGCCAGACCACGCCCCCCCCTGCCCCCATTATGGCTGTTATTATTTTAGAGTACCTTAAGGCACACTTCCAAGTGGCCTTCACTGGGGTGGCACCACTTGGCAGGACTTACATATGGCAGGGTCCAGGTGCTGGGTTCAATGTTGTTGGAGCCTTTTGTTCCTGAGGCTCTAGTCAGGAGGCCAGCCAACTAGCCATTGTAGTCACTCTGGGGGCCTGGGTTCAACAGATGCAGGTACAGTCCTTCTCACATAGGCAAGAGGGCAGCAGATAGCAGGTCAGCACATTAGGGTAACAGTCCTTGAGAGCAGTAGTCCAGCATATTGGCAGTCCTTTGAACAGCATAGCAGTCCTTCTCCCTGGCAGGGTCTCCACATGTCAAGAAGTGTACTGAAATCAGGGTCTGAGGTCCAATATTGATACCTAGTGCCCCTTTGAAATGGAAGATGCTTCTAGAAGTTTCCCTAAGACATTCACAGTCTTCCTGCCTTCCCTGTCTTGGCTCCAGACTCACTACAGTGGATATGCAGCCCCTTGTGTTGAGACAGGACACAGCCTTTTCAAGTGTAAGTAGGGTTATGCCAGCTCTACCCTCCCATCTTGCCAGTGATTGGCCACCCAGGAACGCCTACGTTTTCTATTGTGCGTGGCTGTCTAGGAGGAATACTCAAAGCCCAGCTGTAATTAGGGGTGAATGTTTGCATTTTTCATCATTCTGTACATTATCTGCTCTTTATTCAATTTTTACCCGAGTTGGAAGGGTATGCCTTGTTCTACATGCACCACTGGATCCAAGCTAGCCCGGCTGATGAGAGGTGATACCTCAAAACCGGTCCCAGGATGCTCATTTCTGGTCCAGGGAGGACCTTGCTTGGTCATTCGGGCTCGACTGTCCCCATGAGGCTCAGGGCTAAAAGTGATCTGCATATGCTGTGTCCAAAGTAGGGTGGGGTAGTGTGGTGGGCAAAAAAAACGATGGATTAAGCCCAGATCATTGTGTCTGGGGTGAATGTTTGGATTGTTCAGCATTCCATCCATCATTTATTCTTTTTGTTTTCGTCAGCTATACCGAGTCATGTGACTCAGAGACAGGCTGCAAGCACTAAATAGCTGATGAAGGAAAATGCCAACTTTTTCAAAGTTAATTACAACAAGGGGTGGTGAGGGACAGAGTCTCTGAATTAAGCAGAAAGCTCTCACCCAGTCAAGAGATCAGGGCTAGATCCAACACCGTTTTTTAGCTCACTGCACCATCCCAGTTTCAGAACCTGGCTGTATGCAAATTAGTCTGTTCCTGTCCCAGTGCATGATGGGAACAGGACAAACCAAACTACAGAAGCCAATTCTTACACTGGGAAGGAAACAAGCTCCCGGGGACCGGTTTCTGGCATTACAGCCGTCTTCGGCCCGGTTTGCTTGAATCCTGATGGTGCAATGAGCAAGGGTCTCACATCTGAGAATACCCTTCCACGCTTAGGGTGGACAAAATTAATTACAACAAGGGGTGGTGAGGGACAGAGTCTCTGAATTAAGCAGAAAGCTCTCACCCAGTCAAGAGATCAGGGCTAGATCCAACACCGTTTTTTAGCTCACTGCACCATCCCAGTTTCAGAACCTGGCTGTATGCAAATTAGTCTGTTCCTGTCCCAGTGCATGATGGGAACAGGACAAACCAAACTACAGAAGCCAATTCTTACACTGGGAAGGAAACAAGCTCCCGGGGACCGGTTTCTGGCATTACAGCCGTCTTCGGCCCGGTTTGCTTGAATCCTGATGGTGCAATGAGCAAGGGTCTCACATCTGAGAATACCCTTCCACGCTTAGGGTGGACAAAATTAATTACAACAAGGGGTGGTGAGGGACAGAGAGGTGTGGCAGGGTATACTCAGACATGAGTCCCTTTCTCACTGCTCCATCAGGATTCAAGCAAGCCGGGCCGAAGAGGCTGAAATGCCAGAAACCGGTCCCCGGTAGCTTGTCTCCTTTCTGGTAAAGAATTGGCTTGGTAGTTTAGTCTGCCCTGTTCCCATGATGCACTGGGCCAGGGACAGACTGATTTGCATATAGCCAGGTTCTGAGCTGGGATGGGGCAGTGAGATAAATAACGGTGATGGATCAAGCCCTGATCTTTGGACTGGGTAAGAGTGGTCTGCTCAATTCAGACACTCTGTTCATCACCACCCCCTTTTGTAAATCGATTTTGGCCACTATAGGTGTGGCAGGGTATACTCAGACATGAGTCCCTTTCTCACTGCTCCATCAGGATTCAAGCAAGCCGGGCCGAAGAGGCTGAAATGCCAGAAACCGGTCCCCGGTAGCTTGTCTCCTTTCTGGTAAAGAATTGGCTTGGTAGTTTAGTCTGCCCTGTTCCCATGATGCACTGGGCCAGGGACAGACTGATTTGCATATAGCCAGGTTCTGAGCTGGGATGGGGCAGTGAGATAAATAACGGTGATGGATCAAGCCCTGATCTTTGGACTGGGTAAGAGTGGTCTGCTCAATTCAGACACTCTGTTCATCACCACCCCCTTTTGTAAATCGATTTTGGCCACTATAGGTGTGGCAGGGTATACTCAGACATGAGTCCCTTTCTCACTCCTCCATCAGGATTCAAGCAAGCCGGGCCGAAGAGGCTGAAATGCCAGAAACCGGTCCCCGGTAGCTTGTCTCCTTTCTGGTAAAGAATTGGCTTGGTAGTTTAGTCTGCCCTGTTCCCATGATGCACTGGGCCAGGGACAGACTGATTTGCATATAGCCAGGTTCTGAGCTGGGATGGGGCAGTGAGATAAATAACGGTGATGGATCAAGCCCTGATCTTTGGACTGGGTAAGAGTGGTCTGCTCAATTCAGACACTCTGTTCATCACCACCCCCTTTTGTAAATCGATTTTGGCCACTATAGGTGTGGCAGGGTATACTCAGACATGAGTCCCTTTCTCACTGCTCCATCAGGATTCAAGCAAGCCGGGCCGAAGAGGCTGAAATGCCAGAAACCGGTCCCCGGTAGCTTGTCTCCTTTCTGGTAAAGAATTGGCTTGGTAGTTTAGTCTGCCCTGTTCCCATGATGCACTGGGCCAGGGACAGACTGATTTGCATATAGCCAGGTTCTGAGCTGGGATGGGGCAGTGAGATAAATAACGGTGATGGATCAAGCCCTGATCTTTGGACTGGGTAAGAGTGGTCTGCTCAATTCAGACACTCTGTTCATCACCACCCCCTTTTGTAAATCGATTTTGGCCACTATAGGTGTGGCAGGGTATACTCAGACATGAGTCCCTTTCTCACTGCTCCATCAGGATTCAAGCAAGCCGGGCCGAAGAGGCTGAAATGCCAGAAACCGGTCCCCGGTAGCTTGTCTCCTTTCTGGTAAAGAATTGGCTTGGTAGTTTAGTCTGCCCTGTTCCCATGATGCACTGGGCCAGGGACAGACTGATTTGCATATAGCCAGGTTCTGAGCTGGGATGGGGCAGTGAGATAAATAACGGTGATGGATCAAGCCCTGATCTTTGGACTGGGTAAGAGTGGTCTGCTCAATTCAGACACTCTGTTCATCACCACCCCCTTTTGTAAATCGATTTTGGCCACTATAGGTGTGGCAGGGTATACTCAGACATGAGTCCCTTTCTCACTGCTCCATCAGGATTCAAGCAAGCCGGGCCGAAGAGGCTGAAATGCCAGAAACCGGTCCCCGGTAGCTTGTCTCCTTTCTGGTAAAGAATTGGCTTGGTAGTTTAGTCTGCCCTGTTCCCATGATGCACTGGGCCAGGGACAGACTGATTTGCATATAGCCAGGTTCTGAGCTGGGATGGGGCAGTGAGATAAATAACGGTGATGGATCAAGCCCTGATCTTTGGACTGGGTAAGAGTGGTCTGCTCAATTCAGACACTCTGTTCATCACCACCCCCTTTTGTAAATCAACTTTTTCAAAGTGACATTTTCAAAATTGTAATTTGATATCTGACTTAACTATGAGAGAGGATTGTTCATTTCAGTTCCAAATACACCAAACATTGACTGGTTACCTGCTCCCATTTGGAAATGATCACCTAATAAATGTTTTAAGGTATCTCTAATGAAATTCTAGTGGAGAGATAAGCCTAGCAGTATTGAAAAGTGATTTTAAGAGTTTTTCACTACCAGGACACATAAAACTTAAAAGTACATGTCAAACGTTTTAAATACACTGCACCCTGCCCTATGTCGATATTGAAGGCAAAGGTTTGAACATTACCCTGCAGAAATGGGCAAGTCCAACAATGTATACATAGATTTTTTTTTTCACAGTGGAGCGGAGGTTACTGCTTTGTTGTTTTAATTAGTTGAGAGTTTCCATAGGCAGATCCATTTTTGTTTTGCTAATAACCTTGGTCTTCGTGCTGTTTGACGAATCTGCATGAAACTTTCCAAAAATCTTACAGCCTTTAGAAAGTTTCACGGTTATCCATCAAGTGGGGGGTCAAGAAACAGAAGGGTCACTAAATGTTAATTCCTAATTGTAATTCCAGACAGAAACTTTGATCTCCGATAGAGAAAAAACAACTAAACGAAATTACACCAAACATGGTAAAAAGTTAGGACTTTCCTCAGAAAGTGAACTTTTTGTGATTTGTTGTAAATTCATTCAGCCATTTTCGAGAAATTTGTGTTTAAACAGGGTCAATGGTGTTAAAAAGTTAAGTATCTCAAACAGTTGGTCCAGTGGGAGTCCAATGCAGGGGCGGCTGGTGCTCAGGGGCGAGATGGGCGTCGCCCTGCCACCCTGGGGGATTAAAAATATTCAAGATGGAACACCGAGCAGCTAACAATAAATTGTGCTAGCTGCTCGGTGAATAAACATGTGTAAATCCGGGTATTTTCTTTGAGGGGGTGGGGGAGGATGGCCCTTGTCTCTGCTGCGCCTGCTTTTCTGGCTGGGCGAAGATTTCTTCGACCTGCAGCCAGAAAACATGGCAGTGACGAAACACAGGTGGGCACTGTCTATTTTTCACGGCCAGAATAGGGTTTGATTTTGGGCGTCATTCACAAGTCCCAGGGAGGAGTCAGAAGCCCTCCATTTATTTCAACGGACGGGGGCAGGGCAGTATGGCTAAAACAATGTAGACATGGGGGAGTGTCAGTCACTTCTGTCTCTTCCTTCCGGCTTATTTTTTAAATGATTGTTGGGCTGGAGTCTAGGGGAGGAGTGCAAATCCAACATTTTCCAGTTCCGGCTTCCAACATTGCCTCACTGTTTCCAGACACGAGGAGCCCCGGCGCGAGAATGTTCCATAGGTGAGTTATTTATAATACGATATAACGATTTTGAATAAAAGCCCTGAAGAGTAATGACGGAGGTGAAGGTAATTTCGAGTTTGTTAACCCCTTCCACACTCATGACGAGCTGGGCTCGTCATGGTGTAGCCTCCTCAAACACTGATGACGAGCCCAGCTCGTCATAAAACAATAAAGAATAGCAATTCCCAGCACAGAGGGGGAAAACGCATAGCAGCCATGGAGTTAAGAGGATTGTGCGTGTATGTATGTTGTATGCGCGGCCTTTTTTTTCTACCATGTGACCTTTGGCTAACTGCAGTCACCCTCAAATGTCGGAACAACTTGTTCCAACATTTGAGGTGATGAAAACGGGCTCGTTGTAGCGTGAGCTCTCTCACTGCTGCTTATCCGTCAACCAAACTGGTGTCTTTTGGGGGCCCGATTCAATCTCGGGCCTCTGTTGCATTTCTGTCACCACACGAGGCACAGTGAGGGTCCGGGACCTCTGCAGCCATTTGAGATAGACCGGGCCACGCTTGTCAGTGCCAACCAGAAGGTTACACTGCTAGCTACTTCTAAACCTGCAGTACTCATTGCATCGACCTCGGCAGGAGGAAAGGCAGATTGGTCCTTCCTGTCAGTGTTTGAACCTGTGACCACAAGCTGCTCATATTTCAGCAGTAAGAGCTGCCTTCTCAGCTTGAATACAGCAATAAGAATCGAGGGAGGTAGAGAATGTTGTCATTTTGAAAAAAATCCGCTACTGGTTGATTGACTGTTGAAGGTGTTTTATTAGGTTTATTTATTTCTTGCTGCATTGTAGCCGAGCTCACATTTTAAGTATGCTTGTAGAATGGAGTGAGGAAGAAAACAAGCAGTGACAAGTATTCCGATTGTTAGAAGATCCTCACATGTAGAATTGTGTGAGCTACATGCAGCTATTAATGTCATTTTGAGAGCAGCGGATTGCCCGACACTGCAATGATTTCCATGCAGGGTGAAGTATAGAAAGTAGAGGTGGTTGTAAAGCTGAGCTGAGCAGATTGTGAAAAGGGGTGTCGGTGGGATAGAATAAGACAAAAGAGAGGGGAGCTGAAAGGCAAAAGAGACAGTGAATGTGTGTGGGAGCTAGTAAGTAGGAGGTTGAAAGAAAAAGAGAATCGGGGAAATGTGGGGGGTGGGGTGCCGAGACGGAGCATAGGAATAGCAGGGGATGTGGTTTAGTGACTCAGTGGCAGACTCTTAATTTAAGAGACCTCGACTATAATGCTGATTTTCTCTTTTAACTTCACCCTTTCTTCTCACCTTCCACCACCCTTCCAACGTTCCCCCAGACTAAGCTGCCTGTTTTCTAAAACAGCCAGCAGTTACAGAGATGAGGGTTGGTTCGAAGGAGGAACCGAGGAAGAGTGAGAAATGGAGATAGGAGAGGAGATGTGGCATGGTGGCTCAGTTGCAGACTATGGAATCACCAGCTATAAAAGACCCCGAATTTTACTCTTAACCAGATTGTATAATACTAGATCTTAGGGGTGGTTACACCGACCCGCGTCCCACTCATTGAGACCATGTTTGCATGTATGAAGATAAAACCCACAGTCAGTTTAAAGGCTGCTTTCACTTATTTTCACAAGATCTGACTTGGGCTCTACATTCAAAGTGATAGTTTTATATTTTCTCCACTGGTGAAAATTCACTGCCAAAGACTTTTGTTTGTACCAGGTGACCAGAGAATCCACCAATACATCCAGTCAGGCATACCGGGCAGCCATGCAGTTGAATTTGTACCTCATTCATGGACAATCCAGTAATCTCAGCACAGCCAAGCATCATTCACTTTCATTCAATTTGGCATCCTGGAGGACTGCCCACTTCTGTTAGCTATGGCTTATCCACCTGTCAAATGTATATAGCCTGGTGATGAACCAGGACACCAGTACGCACTACTCAATTCAGTTGAAGCGTTAGTATATTCTTTTAATTTTTACAAGAAATCAACAAAAATATATCACCACATTCGTATTCAAATTTCATTTGTTAAGACACAAATTCTTTGTCAACATGTAAATTGCTGTCTGCATACATAATTCATGCAACTCAATAACAAATGCATTTCATCCACACCCAATGCATTTCGGGGCGTGAGCCCCTTCGTCAGGGGTCTGTGTGTAAAGGAAAGAAAAGAAAGGAATCTCATTACTAATGATGCATGAGTATTTTAGGTGATAAGATCTCTATATTTTATACACTCCTTACCGCTGGTAGAACAGAATGAGTGAGTTGCAATGACCCGAGTAGAAATGAAGTAGCCTAAATGGAAAGAGTGGGGATCCGATTTTAGGTACATGTGGTTATTTAATTGAGCGTGTCATATTAAAGGTTCTCTATGTAGAGTGTCGTGTTACCTGTAAAATGTCTGTAATGGGTCTGCAATGAAAAGAAGATATCAAGGGAAGTTTATATGTTACCACCCGAGAAACATGGAAAAATTCAACTTCTAATCTAAGTGAAGAATGACGCTCACCTTATTGATGCAGTAATTTTACCAAGAGCCTATGTGGAAAAAGAAGACTACCGTCAGACTCGCAGAATGCGGATATATGCGTTTACTATCGTTTTCAGGGCATGCAATATAGGATTTACCTGTGAGTCTTACACAATGCGCGTCAGTCTCGCCATATGCTCAAATAATTAGATGGGCCTGTGAAAAAACGAGACTTCGTCAGACGCTGGCCAGCGTATCATGAATTATAATAAAAAGAGATCCGAAATAGCCCTTTGCAATCCTTACCGGAGCGAAGTGCTGTTATAACCCGTCACGGCGTCTTTCTAAGTATCAAGTGTACAAGCGCTTGGTCCTACGTTTATGTTTATCTCGTCTACGTCAGTGGCTATCAAAGACGGACTGCCGTCGTACTCGGAGTGTGTTAGCTATTAAGGAATCCCTTTATATATCTATTATGGGTACGAACCTTTAGCACCTAATGCAAATATTAAAGAACGATATAATATTTCGGTATCTGTTTGCATTTTTTTAAAAACGCGATCGATCATTTCTGACAACGTGATGATAGTCGCCATCTTTAAATGGTGAAGAAGATGGTATAGCCTGGTGCACAGTCAATAGATGAGCGGGTACACTCGCCTATGATTTAAGTGAACGATGAGATACTTCAATTCATTGTATGTCCTAAACCAAATAAATTGTTTACAAAATGATAATAGAAGAATTTGGGAGACCATTATTGGATGTTTCTTACGTTAGTGCCCATGAATGTATGTGCAGCAGGTAACTGAACTGCGAATCGAGGGGTTAATGGCCTGTGACCTTTTCATGTATTTATATTATGGAGATTTCAATTCATGATGACTCCTGCTTATTTACATTATAAGTTTAGATTGTAGGTTACTCCTGCCTATTTCCATTCTATTCTGTGTAATATTTTTACAAAACATTGAACTGTGGTATCCATTTGTTAATGCTATTTCAAGCGACTTGAAGACTTAATGTGTTGTATAATATGTTACTAGTGTTAAGATTTGTTTGAGCATCCTAGTCATTGAGTAGACTATGAAGACTGATTATCATGGTCTTGAGACATGTACCAATACGCAGTGAGAATGTATGGATTAGTGACAACTCCTGTTAGTGTTCATTATGTGACATGTATCTTTTATGAAGCATTCGTTCTTACTCTTAGTTAATGCATGTGCAAATTCTTGAGTGTTAGTATCATATATGCTTCAACTCACCAGCGGAATCAAGAGGTGCGTGTTTTTACAAAAAACAAATGAGATCCAGTTTGTCATTTAGTCCATTTGGAATGAGGGTTTGAAGCCTACGAATCCAGAATGTCTCTCTTTGAAGCAGAATTCTTTCGTTGTCCATTCCCAACCTTTGCGGAACCATTTCTATTATTTCTATTAAAAACACGCACCTCTTGATTCCGCTGGTGATTTGAAGCATATATGATACTAACACTCAAGAATTTGCACATGCATTAACTAAGAGTAAGAACGAATGCTTCATAAAAGATACATGTCACATAATGAACACTAACAGGAGTTGTCACTAATCCATACATTCTCACTGCGTATTGGTACATGTCTCAAGACCATGATAATCAGTCTTCATAGTCTACTCAATGACTAGGATGCTCAAACAAATCTTAACACTAGTAACATATTATACAACACATTAAGTCTTCAAGTCGCTTGAAATAGCATTAACAAATGGATACCACAGTTCAATGTTTTGTAAAAATATTACACAGAATAGAATGGAAATAGGCAGGAGTAACCTACAATCTAAACTTATAATGTAAATAAGCAGGAGTCATCATGAATTGAAATCTCCATACTATAAATACATGAAAAGGTCACAGGCCATTAACCCCTCGATTCGCAGTTCAGTTACCTGCTGCACATACATTCATGGGCACTAACGTAAGAAACATCCAATAATGGTCTCCCAAATTCTTCTATTATCATTTTGTAAACAATTTATTTGGTTTAGGACATACAATGAATTGAAGTATCTCATCGTTCACTTAAATCATAGGCGAGTGTACCCGCTCATCTATTGACTGTGCACCAGGCTATACCATCTTCTTCAACATTTAAAGATGGTGACTATCATCACGTTGCCGGAAATGATCGATCTCGTTTTAAAAAAAATGCAAACAGATACCGAAATATTATATCGTTCTTTAATATTTGCATTAGGTGCTAAAGGTTCGTACCCATAATAGATATATAAAGGGATTCCTTAATAGCTAACACACTCCGAGTACGACGGCAGTCCGTCTTTGATAGCCACTGACGCAGACGAGATAAACATAAACGTAGGACCAAGCGCTTGTACACTTGATACTTAGAAAGACGCCGTGACGGGTTATAACAGCACTTCGCTCCGGTAAGGATTGCAAAGGGCTATTTCGGATCTCTTTTTATTATAATTCATGATACGCTGGCCAGCGTCTGACGAAGTCTCGTTTTTTCACAGGCCCATCTAATTTTTTGAGCATATGGCAAGACTGACGCGCATTGTGTAAGACTCACAGGTAAATCCTATATTGCATGCCCTGAAAACGATAGTAAATGCATATATCCGCATTCTGCGAGTCTGACGGTAGTCTTCTTTTTCCACATAGGCTCTTGGTAAAATTACTGCATCAATGAGGTGAGCGTCATTCTTCACTTAGATTATAAGTTGAATTTTTCCATGTTTCTCGGGTGGTAACATATAAACTTCCCTTGATATCTTCTTTTCATTGCAGACCCATTACAGACATTTTACAGGTAACACGACACTCTACATAGAGAACCTTTAATATGACACGCTCAATTAAATAACCACATGTACCTAAAATCGGATCCCCACTCTTTCCATTTAGGCTACTTCATTTCTACTCAGGTCATTGCAACTCACTCATTCTGTTCTACCAGCGGTAAGGAGTGTATAAAATATAGAGATCTTATCACCTAAAATACTCATGCATCATTAGTAATGAGATTCCTTTCTTTTCTTTCCTTTACACACAGACCCCTGACGAAGGGGCTCACGCCCTGAAATGCATTGGGTGTGGATGAAATGCATTTGTTATTGAGTTGCATGAATTATGTATGCAGACAGCAATTTACATGTTGACAAAGAATTTGTGTCTTAACAAATGAAATTTGAATACGAATGTGATGATATATTTTTGTTGATTTCTTGTAAAAATTAAAAGAATGTACTAACGCTTCAACTGAATTGAGTAGTGCGTACTGGTGTCCTGGTTCATCACCAGGCTATATACATTTGACATTTCATAGTTTGCAGGCTACATACCAGTACAGCACACATACCGAACAAACGCTCTAAGCTTCATTCAAACTGAGTGCAGTAACCCCCCCTATATTCATTATCCACCTGTCAGCCAGCTACACTGAAAGAGCTTGATCAAAT
This sequence comes from Lissotriton vulgaris, assembly GCF_964263255.1. NCBI lineage: Eukaryota > Metazoa > Chordata > Amphibia > Caudata > Salamandridae > Lissotriton > Lissotriton vulgaris. The sequence goes on along the minus strand of NC_141693.1, from coordinate 1,114,180,474 downwards.
ACTCCTGTGAGAAATGACATAGGCAGTGGTCCTGCCTGGCATGTAAGCTAGCATGCTGGAGCTGATTATAGTGGTACCGGTAATGCTGCTGAGAGAGATGACCACTGGGGAGTTACTGGCAGTGATGGTGTTGGCAGCGACAGTAGTAGAAGGGAAGTGTGCACTGCTGGCAGTGGTACTTCTGTGAGAGAGCATAAGGGCAGTGGTAAAGGCACTGATGTTTTTCGCAGCGATAGTCATTGCACGGATGTGTGCATGTTGGTGCCAGTGGCAGTCTTACTGCTGAGAGAGATGTCAATCGCAGCGGTACTGCCAGTGAGGCTTGCATGCTGGAGGCAGTAGAAGTGGTACTGATAATTCTTCTGTGAGAGTTCGTACTGTTAGTAGTAGCAGCGATGCTTGCATGCTGGCTGCAGTACTGCTGAGAGAGATCATAAGGGCAGTGGTACTGGCAGTGACGCTGTTGGCAGCAATAATAGTAGTAGAGATGCTTGCATGCTGGTTGCAGTAGCACTGCTGAGACAGATCGTAAGGGCAACGGTATGGCCAGTGATGCTTTTAGCAGCAAGAGTAGTGACAGCGATGCTGCTGACAATGTTGGGGATGACTATGTGTAGAGAACAAGGACCCCCTGATATGGATAAAGCTCCTGGGTCAGGGTTAACAATGTATGTAAAGTAACATACCTAGGCAAACAATATGACCCAGGCAGACTTTATATAACATTTATCCAGATAGGGAGCACAAACACAAACACAAACGTTATATAAAGTCTTTGCATCTAATATAAATGAAAGTAAATGTAAGCATGTCTATTTCTCTTGTCCAAACGTTTCAACTGTGGAAAAGATTGGCTGAAATTTCAACTGCTCAGTTTTGTTTTTTAATAATGCAATTGTAAGCATGTCTCTACGATATTCATCAGCATGTCGAACCAAATATTAGGCGATGTATCATGAATTTTGAACGAACTTACTGGCCTTTAGAATTTAGTAAACTTTATTTAGTGTTACCAACTGTTTAGCTTAAAGACAACATTTTAAAAATTGTTCATTTATTTACAGCATTATGATGGTAAAGTCCCGAGGAAGACACCTTCAACGTGTCGAAATGCGTAGACAGGAAACCATCCCTCACTTATATCATATTCTCTACAAAATTTATGTATATGTGATAATGAACTCAATAATCTTTTTATCATGTTTTATCATTAAGTCAATGATTTTATTCATGACGTTTTTTTATGAAAGATATTAAAATGTACTTTATATGCTAATTCAGTTGTGAAGGACTGGGTTTTTCTAAGACCCAGCGGTGCCAGGGGACAACACCTAAAACCTTCGTGGGTAACCTGTTCCGGCGTACAAGTGACAGAGACACGGGACACTTCCTTCGGCGTCAAAGATTCGAGGTTTATTTACTGCAGGGAACACAGAAATCACAGGAAGTACAGCGTGTGTATGTTCGAGGAGACTGCTTCAAATTGCTACTGTAGGTCGCTCCTTTTATACACATTTCTGTCATACGTTAACATGGTACACAAAGGTTTACAACTTGGTTCCCAACATTATCCCCGAGAGGGGTCGCTTTGATGCATTCAGGGTCCGGAACATAAGTGCGGAAACATTTCGTAGTTCCCAACTGTAAAAGCCCATCTTCCCACCATTAGCGCATTCCAATCAGCAATAAACAGATTGAAGAAGGAACAAGGACAGGTGCAGAGGAAGACAGGACAGTGGGGAGATCGGAAAGGGTGTAAAAGGGGTGGTCTTGAGAAACACGAGCTACAGGCATCAAAGGGACGTGCCTAATGAGATGCACGACTAAGACAATAGACCGGCACGGCAAGATGAGCCTCGAGCGGAGCCTTCTGCCTTACAGTATCATCCCCCTCATCATAAAGACACTGTCAAAAGGAACATGTGTCTTCCGCAAACGTCTTGGGAATCCCAGGGTCGCGAGGCGGACACCGTCCGTTCGCTGGCTACTTGAGGGCAAGAGACAAAATGGATGCCGTATCTAAGATGGAACCCGTGGGCTCGGATGAAGAAACCCACGAAACAAACGAACATTTTAGGTTAGCACAGCAAACTGCGCACACTTACTAAACTCGTCATTTGCGGTTCATAGATACCAGACTCGACCATATTCGTACGAGTCGAAAACACCACTTACAATTGTCACGGAACCTCAGACGCTCCTTTTGCCCTCATGTAGGCAAGCACTAGTCGGAATCATATTCGATATTCATCAGATCGTCTAGATGTTGCTGCAACATAATTCTATCCAACTGAGCAGCTTTGGTAACAGGTGGCTGTCTTATACACGTCGTAGCACAGAGGCCACATAAGGCAGGACCACACTGCACACAAAGGCAACACGTGAACAGAAACGCTGCAACAACTCCGATGATCATCAGAATCTTCCAACCCCAGGTTGACATCAGGCCCCAAAACCACCCAAGTAGCGTCCAATCCCCTACGTCCACATGTATGGACTCAGAGATCTTATGCAACTTTGAGATGGCTTGATAGACAGTCGGAGCATTATCTGGAATGAAAATACAACAGCTCGAATGGATCACCTTACATACTCCACCTCGATCTGCTAAAACAACGTCTAAAACCATACGGTTTTGTAACGTCATGAGCCTATCCGCCTGAAGTTCTGTGGTGATATTACCAAGGGCACTGGCGGTGTTGTTAGCTGTCGATTCCACCACTCGAGTCAATTGTCTCAGGTTCCTACTATTAACCATAGGTCCCCAAAACGGAAAGAAACCCTTGAAAAAGTCTCCTGCCTCTTGACCGGCAGTGTCTTCTTCGCTAATCACGCCTCTCACAACTCTAGTCTTGTGATAGTCTGCATCAACAGTGAACGTCGGAGGCAACAAATTTGCAATATAACATGAGCCCACAAAGACAGAAGGCAACCATGTATATGCACGATCATGGCAGACAAAATATAAACCCTTGGCAGCCAGAAACACAGGGGAAGAGGACATCGGCAGAATATAAAACTCGGAGCCAGCACTCTCTCCGAGTCGAGCTCTCGCTCTTCGGCCACGACCCATTAAGCAAAGATTACCAAGGTGGGGTACGACCCATATCGGGGGCGAGCTTCTAAGCTGTTTTTCACTCACGAGCGCACTATACTCAACCTTACTCAGGACCCTATAGGCTTGTACCTCTTCCTCTGTGATAAGAGACGGGTCATAGATATCCCTATCTAAATCCTCTATCGCTGTAGCCAAAGGCTTGTGATACGAGCCAGGACCAAGATAGGAAGAACGTGGCTCTCGATTGGGGTAGGAATCTAGTGCACTTCGAAACATTGTTTGAAATGCTCGAGCTGAACCCTGGGAACTATAAGGAAGGACCAGATACGGAATTCCCTTATCCGTTGTATGTGGCATTAACCCACACACCCAACAATTAGTAGTGTTAACCACTAACTGGTGCTGATGAAGGAGCTGAATAAAGGAATTATTTCGGAATTCTGCACATCTAGCCTGTTCGTGTTCGGGTAAGATATGGAAGGAATGAGGGGATACAGTGGAGGTAGGTTTAGGTTCAAAAGTAGGAGTAGGTATGGCAGAAGGTAAGAAGTACGACATCATGTAGTACACCCCACCTGCCAATAACAAAGAAACAATTAGAAACAGGAGGAACACCTGAAGCATAAAGCATTTGGTACGGGTAAATTGTTGCAGTTTGAATCTTTGCGCCTGAGCTTTTTCCGGATCCACAACTTTTGATAACGCCATCCCCTAAACCGTCCGCAACGTTTCTTGACGCACTTCGTTCTGTGTAGCAGTAGTCAATCCCTAGGAGTTCCTAGGAACCGACGGCCTTTAACCTAGTGTCAAGACCCACTAACCAGAAGGAAGTACACGCGCGGCCCTACGGTTCACCTGGATGTAAGGTATTTTATATACAAGTATGTACAAAAGTCTCTCAGCTGTGGAAGCAAAAACACATGTGGAAAAACTCAATATTTACAAAAATCACAATAGTATGTATGTTTGGACTGATCGTGGCAAGGGGGTTACGTAGATATCAAAAGGATAGAAACGAATCTTTTTATTAGTCTTTAGGATTGGATCGCAAAAAGTATCGCCTCTTTCCAGGACGTGTCTGTTCATCAAACAAGGGATCCGATGAGGAAACAGAGTTCTGCTGATCAGTCGATTGTTCCGATCTTGAGTCGTGTGATGATGAATGCTCAACAATGTCTTTCTGCTGCACTGAGGATTCTCCAACAGGCTGTGCGTCGCTAAAAGGTACAAAGGTTTGCAGTCCTTCGGTTTCAGATGAAGCAATGCCCTTCCTCACCCACGAGTCCGCCGGTAAAGGTATAGGTACCTTCTTAGTGTGGGTGGCATGCACCCAGTGTTTGCGTCCCTCCAAGCGGACAGCAGTTCTCGTGGCAAGGAGGACCTGGAAGGGTCCAGTGAAGCGAGGTTCCAGATTCTTCTTGCGAGCGAAGTTTCTGGTAACCACCCAGTCTCCCGGTTGGAGCTGGTGGCCTGGACCCTCTGTCTGCGTCGGCAATGCTTCAAAGACCTGTTGATGAATTAACCTCAGTTGGCAGTCAGATCATGTAGATAATCAATCAACATTGGGTACTCAAGATTAGAAAACACACTTGGTCTAGGGACCCCCCAAACATTCGCAGGACGGCCGAACACTATTTCATAGGGACTAAGCCCTACTCGGGAGTGTACAGTCGCCCTTGTTGACAACAAAGCTAAAGGCAAAGCATCAGGCCAAGAAAGACCAGTCGTGGCCTGAATCTTCGCTAGTTTGAGTTTAAGGGTGCCATTATACCCTTCAACCAAACCTGCTGACTGGGGATGATTGGCACTATGGAACTTCTGAGTAATTCCAAGGCCCTTACACACACTTTTCATTACACTTCCTACAAACTCACTTCCGTTATCTGACCATACAATCCACGGCATTCCATACCGAGGAAAGTATTCCTTCAGTAGGATTTTCGCAGTGGACATAGCAGTGTTGTCTTTAAGAGGGTAGGCTTCAATCCATCGGGAGAATGCGCAAACCACAACTAAAACATACTTCAAGTTATTGCATCGCTCCATATGGATGAAGTCTAGCTGGATCACTTCAAAGGGACATGAAGGGGGTGCAAAATGACCAGCAGGTGTAGGGGTTCCCTTACCAGGGTTGTACATCATACATATCATACAATTCTTCACCAATCTTTCAGCACACTTCGTAATACCATCATTCTTCCACACGGGGGACAACAACTTACAAATACCTTTCGCACTAATATGTGCTAACCCATGTGCCATTGTCACGACAGCTAGCACATATGCGTCTGGCAGCATCCACCTCTTGTGCTCTGACAAATCAATCCAACAACCATTCGCATCCAGCTTTCCCGTACTTTCTTTCCACTTCGCCTTTTCAGTCTCGGTGGCCTCATTCTGTATCGCTTTCACACTCTCGATGGTATCCTCACACATACTCGTTTCTGTAGGCCACCTTACCGAACTCGTCACATACATTCTAGTGCTAAGGTCCCGGGCAGTCTCCTTAGCAGTCTCATCCGCAAACGCATTACCACGACCAACGTCATCCGTTACCTTACGATGCGCACTGCATTTAACAATCGCTACCTGCTTAGGCAAAGTAAGTGCATCCAAAAGATCATTCACAAGTTGTCCATGCTGAATCTTCGTACCATGCGACGTCATAAAACCTCTCTCTCGCCACAGTCGTCCAAAGCTATGCGCAACGCCAAATGCGTATTGACTATCAGTAAACACATTCACCCGTTTCCCTTTTGACAACACACACGCTCTAGTCAGAGCTATCAGCTCCGCAGCCTGAGCAGAATTCTGATTCAATCTCGCAGCTTCCACAACAGTATTCAAAGTTACCACAGCATACGCAGTCGTGACATCACCATTCGGTAATTTAAAACATGAACCATCCACATACAAAGTCCCATCGGGATCATCCAAAGGAGTGTTTTTAAGGTCCACGCGACCTTTTGTTTCTTCCTCAGTCCTTAAATAACAGTCATGAGCTGTTACTTCATCTGACTCTGTACTGATTGGCAATAAAGTCGCCGGGTTTAGGACATTACAGCGTTTTATCTGGATGTGACTTGCCAAAAGCGTCAATTCGTACCCAGACAATCTTGCACTCGTCAAGTGCTGAGTTTTCGTACGATTTAGGAGAGTGTCAACTGCATGCGGAACCATCACCGTAAGCATATTATCCATGACCAATCCTGCTGATTGTCGGATGGACACCGCAGCTGCCGCTGTTGCTCTCAAACAACTCGGCAATGCTCTAGCTACTGGGTCCAAGGTCGAGGAAAAATATGCACATGGACGTTGCTTATCACCAAAAGGTTGCGTCAAGACACTCAACGCACAACCTTCTCTCTCGTGCACGTATAATGTGAACGGTTTACTGTAGTCAGGAGTACCTAACACAGGGGCCGAACACAACGCGTCACGTAATTCAGAAAAACTTTTCTGACATTCTTCCGTCCATGGTAAAGGAGTTGGAACGTCCTTACACGTAAGAGCCACTAATGGTTTCGCTAACAGTGAAAAATTCGGGATTCACTGTCTGCAGTATGACGTGATGCCCAAAAAGGCACGCACATCTCTCTGAGTTGTTAGCACAGTCATCCGAGCAATCGCAGCAATTCTCTCTGGGGTCAATCTTCTTCCCTCCTTTGACAATAAGTGACCTAAATAGGTTACTTCTTGACAACAATATTGAAGTTTAGAAGGAGACACCTTATGATGTAAGTCACAGAGATGTTGCAATAATGACACCGTAGCAATTCTACAAATGTCCTGAGTGTCTGCAGCAACCAATAAGTCGTCAACATATTGGATCAAGGCTGCACCAGCCGGCAACATAAACGCATCTAGCTGGCCTTTCAAGGCTTGACTGTATATCAATGGACTTTCACAGTAGCCTTGAGGAGCACGCTTGAACCGGAAGCTGCGTCCACCAAGAGAGAAACCGAAAAGGTCTCTGCTTTCTTCAGCAATCGGAATGCTGAAGAACACATTCTTCAGATCGATCACCGAAAACCAAGATGCCGATGCTGGAATCAGAGTCAGTAGTGCCGTGATATCGGGCACAACGGGGAACTGAGGAATCACAATTTTATTTACCTCCCGTAAATCGATAACAAAACGATACACAGGTGGTTTCGAAGGATCAGTACGTTTCAGAATAGGTAACACAGGACTGTTACACACGTTTCCCCGCGTCTCCTCAATAACGTCTTTCTCGATCAAATCATAGATGATCGCCAACAATGCTCGCTCACCATCAAGAGAGATACGATACTGGGGAATACGCGGCAACCGCACATTAGATTTCAAATGGACAACATAAGGGGAGATGTGAAGCAGGCCCACGTCATTGGGACCTGTTGCCCACAAAGATGCAGGAAGAGAACTCAATTCCGGTGGAAGCTTATCGAGAGACAAGTACATTGGAGAGATGACTCTCTCACCCAAAGTAAGCTTCACTCCCGCAGGAGAACAATACAAAGTCGCATACAAACGTTTTAGCAAATCCAGGCCCAAAAGATTTTCACCACAACCAGTGGTTAAAATCAACGGAGCTTCGAGCTCACGTGGCCCAATTGTAAGAGGCAAAGGACGTGAAACTGGATTGCTAACAGGGGCGCCAGAAAATCCAACAGAAACATTTGTTAAGCCAGACAAAGGTGCGCCAGGGAGTTTCGAATGCATGATAGAACTTTTCGCTGCACCAGTGTCCAACAGAAAAGGCTCAACGACGCCCGAGGTGGCAACTGCGACGTAAGGCCCTCTCTGATCAACCGGAACTGATACCACTCCCTCTCCTTGTCTAAGGCTGTCCTAGTAGTTACCGTCGTCAGTTCCCTGATCGATGTAATAATCATCCACATTGTACTGAGCAGATCGCCCTTGCGACGATCCACGCTGATCAAAACAATTATTGGAGTCAGAAGTGTTAGTGGAACGATCGTTCTGAGCACCGCGACCCCTACCACGTGATGTCTGTTGAGAACCACCACGGCCTCCTCTAGATGTATTACCACCATAACGCTCATTAAGAACGGGACAGTTGAATTTTATATGACCCTCTTGTCTACAATAGGCGCACTGATTGTACCCTAACGACGATCTTTGTGAGGAGGAATCATTTCGTGGTTGTGACCTATTTGATTGAGACTGCGATCTATTACGTTGCTGTGAATCATTCTGATTCGAACGCGGAGGATACGCCTGTTGCAACAACACTTTAGTTTTGAGTTCTTTCGTCTTTTTGTCAGCACAATCGTTTTCCTCTTTCTCCCTATTCTCATAATATTGAGCCGTAGCCAATATCTGAGCAGAAGTAGAAACAGCCCACGCACTTTTGGAATTTTTTAATTTGTTGCTCAAATCAGGCAATAAATTGGAAACAAATTTGTCCACAAACAACCTCTGACCACCTTCGGTACCCATATCTTGACCGCTGTGGTCGATGAAAGCCTCCTCGAACCTCGTGAAGAAATCCGAGACACTCTCATCCTTCTTTTGCTTGCAAGCGGACAGTTTGTCCCAATTTACTCTCATAGCTGGCATAAGCGTTTTCATTAGGGTAATGATTCTCTGAGGAAGAGCAGCAATAATCTGTTCAGGTTTAGCCCCACCAATTTGTCGTGCATCCGCCGCAGTGAGAGTAGCCCAATCACCACCTAATTTGTTTGCATGATCTTCCTGACGAATCTTAGCCCATACCGGTTGCGGCACGATATTGCCAAACAGCATATCGATATCGGCAAGATTCATTATCGTAGCATCTACGAGCTGCGACAATTCCTTATAATACCCTGCAGGATTTTTGCGAGGGTCAGGCAAAGATTGCTTAACCTGTAACACTTCCGATCGTTTCCATGGGAGATGTATCCATACTCTCTGGAAATACGGTAGAATAATGGGGTTAGCATTAGGATCGCCAGGCATATACACTGGTGGAACTTCGCGCATGGGGTACTGACCGGATGCTCCTAGCGGCCCTTCAATGTCTTCTACAAACAACGCTCGAGGCATCATAGTAGGACGAAGGGACAGTAATTGCTCGACTGCACGTCGAACATTGGTACCTATGATCATTTCGCTTGAGAACTGAAGCTGTAGATTAGTCAAGGCAGTCATCACATCATCGGATGCGTCAGCCGATATTAGGTCACGTAAAGCTTTGCACATTTCTTCAAAGACAAATCTTTGTGTCGGTATATTGAATTGCTCAAACGTTTTCAATACCGCACGTGTAGCATTCCTAGCAGGACATCTCACCCAACCCATAGCCATATTACACAATGAGTCGCGCTCCCTACCACCAGGAAGCTGACTACGTCTTTGAGGACCGTCCGAACCAGCGGACTCAAGAATAGGACCAAGAGAAGTAAAGAAGTTAGCAGCTACAGAAGGAGTACGACGCCGAACAGACGGAGACAAAGAATAGCCCAGAGGGGTAACAAGAGAAGTACCAGGAACGGAAGGAACGGCAGGAGAAACCAGAACAGTAGAAACAGCGGGAGCAGGAGTATGAGGAAGTACAAGTGGAGGAGCAGTAGGGACAGAAGCAGGTAGAGGAGCAGGAGCAGCGGGAAGTACAGGGACAGAAGCTGGTTGAGGAACAGGTACAGGAGGAACCACAGGAACTGCGGTACCCTGTACATACGGAGGTGGTGATTTCATGAGATAAGACATTAAGGGGTCCTCGGTACCATCCTCCTTTTTGTCCGTATCCGCCGGTAAAGCAGGATAGCACTTGTCGACAGACATACGTTGTAATCTATCAAAGACTTCCTTTTCCTTTTCCTCCTTATCTCGCTGAAACTGCTCTGCTTTCTTTACAATGGTAGCAACACCGTCTCTCTGACTACATTTTAACAGTCTGATTTCTCTCTGTTTGGCTTCTTTACGCCACAACCGAAAGGCATCAAACATGGCCGGCCTTGATTTATTCTTAAATAATTTAGTCTCGAGATTATCTAAGATCGGGGTCTCGAAACTGCCATGAGGTGGCCAACTAAGGACACCATCTTTTTTGGTATAGCGGATCCAATATTCATTAAAAGTAATCGGACCTAGTGCGTGCTTGCTGTAGAGCTCATATGTTGGAGTTCCAACCGGAGGTATCGGACATGAGTCCTCCAGTCGGGAATCCGTACCACAACGGCGAAAACAACTGAACAAAGTACTACAACTAGGCATCTTGCACACTAGCTGAGTTTCACAAACTTCAAGGGTTACGGGATTTACCAAGTCCCAGCAATTAACAAAACCCTCGGTTTTTGGCGTCTGCAGGCGTCAAATATTACAACAAAGAACCAAGTACTAAGAACCACAAATGCAATGGAACCATGCAACAACTAAGCAACCACAACTAAGGACTCTGGGAGCGACCCACAAATACTTAACTCAAAGATCGATGGCGTCACCAGGAAGGCCCGTCAATCGTCTCGCAGTACCAAGGTCTACGCCAGGCGCCAAAACAGGTCTACAGTCAGGGCAGCAGTCCGTCGCAGCCGTCAGGAGGCGGGAATCTTCGCGGGAAAAGTCGTCGGGCCACTTATTTCGACAACAGGATCGATGAAGCGGGGTGCACCTTCCCTTGGAGATTTCACACGAAGTTCCTCATGATCGTCGGGCTTGGACCGGTACCACTGATGCAGCCCTACGTTGGGCGCCAACTGAAGGACTGGGTTTTTCTAAGACCCAGCGGTGCCAGGGGACAACACCTAAAACCTTCGTGGGTAACCTGTTCCGGCGTACAAGTGACAGAGACACGGGACACTTCCTTCGGCGTCAAAGATTCGAGGTTTATTTACTGCAGGGAACACAGAAATCACAGGAAGTACAGCGTGTGTATGTTCGAGGAGACTGCTTCAAATTGCTACTGTAGGTCGCTCCTTTTATACACATTTCTGTCATACGTTAACATGGTACACAAAGGTTTACAACTTGGTTCCCAACATTATCCCCGAGAGGGGTCGCTTTGATGCATTCAGGGTCCGGAACATAAGTGCGGAAACATTTGGTAGTTCCCAACTGTAAAAGCCCATCTTCCCACCATTAGCGCATTCCAATCAGCAATAAACAGATTGAAGAAAGAACAAGGACAGGTGCAGAGGAAGACAGGACAGTGGGGAGATCGGAAAGGGTGTAAAAGGGGTGGTCTCGAGAAACACGAGCTACAGGCATCAAAGGGACGTGCCTAATGAGATGCACGACTAAGACAATAGACCGGCACGGCAAGATGAGCCTCGAGCGGAGCCATCTGCCTTACAGTATCATCCCCCTCATCATAAAGACACTGTCAAAAGGAACATGTGTCTTCCGCCAACGTCTTGGGAATCCCAGGGTCGCGAGGCGGACACCGTCCGTTCGCTGGCTACTTGAGGGCAAGAGACAAAATGGATGCCGTATCTAAGATGGAACCCGTGGGCTCGGATGAAGAAACCCACGAAACAAACGAACAGTTTAGGTTAGCACAGCAAAACTGCGCACACTTACTAAACTCGTCATTTGCGGTTCATAGATACCAGACTCGACCATATTCGTACGAGTCGAAAACACCACTTACAATTGTCACGGAACCTCAGTTGTGAATCATCGATTTTGTTTTGTTTGCCATCTAATCTGTGCCAGTAGTCATATTGTTTGCCTGGGTGCGTTACTTTACATACAATGTTGGGGATGACTCCGGTCCCAATAATGATACTGACGTCCATTCCAATATTGAAAACACATGTCCTCACTATCCATGAATATTACAGATGTAAAAACATTTAGAATGTTGCACTGTCAGTGACCTGGTCAAAGAGGGCATGAAACAGCTAAAACTGGACCATGTATTCAAAGTTGTTCCTAACAGGGGCCCCCTAAAAATGTTTGGCCCAGGGCCCCCAAAATCCTTAAGATGTCCCAGTTTGCCCACTCTTTTTAATAAAAATTCTCTGGGGAGAACCCCCCGGAATCTCCCTTAGGTCATTCAGGCTCGCTCACTTCGCTCGCCGCGGTGCACTCCCACACACATTTTACGCCCTACCACTTTCAAATGTCACCAGCCGCCACTGCCAATAAGAGTCTCATTGTAGCGTAAATTAAAAAAAAATAAGTCCTTCTGATTGCCCTTTTTCTCATGTTGACCATTTTAGTACCTCAGGATTTCGACCATTCCCACAATACTGAGCGATCTGATGGGCTGGCCAAGGCTAGGATAAAAATGTAGCAGGTGCTATTACAGAACTCGGGGACTTGGCCACAGTGTACTGCAAATATTGAAAAAATTATGAATAAAGGGACAGAGTAGGGACACCTTGACCCCCGTGACACTTCTGGGGAAGTGTAAAGTAACCCCCCTCCCCTTGCCAGAATGTTTAAAATAAAGTAATTATTGCCGTGTACTGTGGAAGCCATAGCGGACAGTCTATCAGGTACTACGGTACTTACACAAGAGCCGCCACCGAAGCTTCATCTTATGTTACCACAGCACCGTGCAAGCTTGCACAATACTGCAGTATCATGGTGGTTAAGCTCCAAAATAGGGATTGGTTACGCACAGCGGGTTTGGATGCTGAGCCTTTCAAAAAGTCAAGTCCTTCACCCATTCCCCCTGCTGTCTACGGCAGAATATCAAGTACATTGGGGGAGTTGATATTATCAAAAAAACAAAAAAACAAATATTCACTTAAAAAAAAGGTTAAAGTGACAATATAGCTACTTATGGCAATAATTGATGACATCTCAAATTGCATCATTGATGACATCACCGATGACACCATAATCGTATATGGAATGGAGTTCCAGTGTGTCCTCATTTGGCTACTTTCTGTATGTATGTACCTCATCCATGTGAAGCAAAAAGGGTGTTGCAGACCACTAAGTTTGAAAAAAGCCTCACTACCTAATTTCGTGACTGTAGAGCAATGCATCGATCATTCCTAGCATGTGACCTATTTAAAAGTAAAACAAACACGCTATTAATTAATTCCCACAGTAATTTAAACAGTTGTGTACGTGTGCAGATGTTTTCCACTCCTGTACATAGTTGTCTAAAAAATGTCATGATTATGCCGACAATATCGAACAGTGCAGTCATTGGTTATTAATTTTTTTCTCTGTTTGGCACGCTATGTTTGGATTAAGAGAACATTTTTCTGTACGCATTTCATTTTTAATGCCTTGGGACAAACAATCAACTCTTATAGAACTTCAGCTTGCTGTCTGGCACGGTTGTCTAACTGTCAAAGACTCTGTCTGCATTCATTTTCTTTAAAATAGTAAATACTGTGATTTTCTCATGATCCTGTACTTTTATAGGCTGCAATTGGGGTGTTATTATTTTGAGAGTCAAATATGAGTTTTTGATGTGCCATTTGCTTTAAAATGTTAATTTCTTTCTATGTAGCTGACATCAGATGATGGGTTCATTTGTCTGGCCCCTTTCCCACAAAGCATGCAGTTGTAGGGGAACCCAAGCCCTATCAGATGTGAGACAAACAATAACCGCACAAAGCGGGACTTCGTGGGCCTCATTTATAGGTTTTTTGCCATAGGGCAGTGCAGCAGGCCTTGCTGCTGCGCTGCCCCATGGCAAAAGAAATAGACAGGAATACACTATATCTGTTAGATACAGCTCATTCCTGTCCTTGTCCCCTGGCCCTCCACCCATTGGGCTGCTGTGCACCAACGCAGGCACCTTTGCACCCACTGGGGTGCCTGTGTTGCGAGGATGATCATTTTTGTGCAGGAAGGTTTCCATTCCTGCACAAAAACAATCACAAGAGACTTTTTCCTCTTTCTATGTGTGCTGCTGCAGAATGCAGCACACATAGAAAGAGGAAAAATGGGTAGAAATAAAGATATTTCTCTTCGTTGTTCCTCCCTTACGCCTCCAGTTTTTGTGCTGCCTCAGACTTACGATTTCTTGTAAGTCTGGGGCAGTGTCAAAAACCATGTATGTTGCTGGGAACACTCAAAGCAAAAACCCATGGAATTCCCCTTTCATGCAGATTTCTGTGCGAAAGGGACACATATTGATAAGGCCATGAATAGCCATGTAACCTGGATTTACATAGCCTTCTAAATATGCCAGTGGCACATTGCGACACTCTAACATCAAAAAAGTGACGATCCGGCAGCACATTAGAGGCCCCATGTAATCAACCTGGAACGTGACGCTAAACTTTGCGTTAGCTCTTCAAGTAGTCAAGACTTAGCTCAAAGGAAGTGTTACAAAGTTTAGGTGAGATACACTACAACAGTTTTCAGAGCTGTAACACATACGTAAGAGTCGGAGTTACAATTTTTTAATAAATAACAGTTCAATTATATTTTAATATAGAAATGTGTGTTAAAAAACTGAAGTGTAATCGCTAAAAGAAAATAAACACAATATACATTGAAAAATGCAAGAGAGTGAAATCTAGGATCACCTGTTAGAAAAATTGCATAGCGGTTATGATCTTTTGATGCCTGGATATCACCATTTAACATAAGGCTGGGACTTGTCATGGGAATAAAGACATAAAGATGAGGAAGGATTACCCATCCCCTTCTTGCTTCTTTTGACTCAAGGACGTGTCTCTGGACAATACAATACTTCCTACCACAATAGAGTTGTCAGTGTTGTACATGGCTAGCTGCACTTATGCAGTGGCACCCACAGTGCATTCTGGAAGAAGTGCAAGGGTTACCTTTGCCAGAAGCCTCATTTGCTCTAATCTGTTTATCTAGAGTTTCAAACTGCATAGGATGCGATGGCTCTGATAGGGAGTGGGCAAATGCCAAACTGTTCAGATCTAGACTTCAGTGGTGGCCTGCACAGGTATGCGCGGTGGTTAGTGGGTTAGGGTAGGGCAGGGCAGGGCAGGGCGCGGAAGGGAAGGAAGCCCATAGACGACGGAATAGGTATTATTTAGGTATTTAATTATACCTATTCCGTTGTCTATCGACTCACCCCTCCAAACCAGACCCGCCTCCGCTCCACTCCCCCACTATGTTTACCTGTGCCAGCTGCTGGACTTGTGATTTGAAGCTCAACCCCAGCTTGAGGAATCTCTCATCTACAATTTCAGACTGTAGATTTGAACTGCTGTTAGACATCAGCCCTGATTACACAGCAGCTTTTCGAGTACTTTACAAAGCATGTACTTTCTTGGCCAAGAAATACTTGGGACTGCAACAAGGTGGAGTGGTTTGAATCCCAATTTTCACACGTTTTCCAGACAGGCAACAACTTAATCACTGTGGAATTATTCTTATTAAAATGGCATTACAAGGCTGCTTTCCAGACAAAGCATGAAGCAATAGCTCACACGACAAGTAGCAATAAGGTGGGCTCCAAGCAGAAATTACTACAACACAGCCACAATGAAGTGTGAGATCTTTTCACATGGCTGCCATCATCCTTCCTGAAGTAGTACTAAGAGACAGACAAAAGGGATGGAAGTGCCTAGAAACCTTTTTTTCACCTTAGACAGAAACTGTACTCCCACCCCTACAATGTATCAAATGACAGAATTCAGGAAAAACTGTTCAGCAGCAGAATGCTAACAACAACTTCATGGAATTTCTAAAAGTAGAACTGCCTCCACCATCCTCACTTCAGTGTCTTGGCCTCCAGCTAGAGGAAAGCAAGCAATACACTTCCACTGTCTGAGGAAGCTATCCCCATACTCCATCTTGTGCCATGCTACAATATGGAAATCAAAAGTGGAGAGATGCACACCTTTTGTACTCCGTTTTAACTGTACTCCATCTTTAGTGTACTCAATAGTTTCAACCCTCAATTGGCATGCACGCTTACTCCGCGTTCTGCCCATTTGCGCTGCAATGTAGAAGGTACACAAAGGAGCCTCATTTAAGCCCCATTCAAGAGGCACAGCCACGACCATCGTGAATGTATCCAAGAAATCAAATTCATGTTTAACTCCTCAATTATTCCATATTTTTTCTCCATTATTGTTCACCTTTTCTCCTTATTATTTTTCTTCAATTTGTGGTATTCATTCTCATATTTATTCGTGGTTGTTCACAAAAACACAGGAGAGTTACATGCTTCCTCATGTCACGATTTTATTTAAAATCACCCAATGCATTTTGGAATGTTCCCTTCGTCAGGGGTATCTGGGGTACACAGAATAAAAAAAATACATCAATTCCGTTCTGGATGTTGTAATATAATACATAAACTGCAAACACCCATTTAATTCTGAAATAGTTGAACTTTGAAACGCTGCACCATCATGCCCTTTCTGCTAAACTATTCCTGCAATCTTTAACTTAAGCAATGAAAGTTATACAACATCCCAACTAGCTAAACCCTTTGCATGTCTGAAATCCAAGCATCCCATAGTTCAGTACAGTTCATGACCTCGTGTTCACCAATGGCACCTTGATTTTATTACATGCCCTGTCTTGCATTTTATCACCCACACCTCCCCCCAGGTGATCTGTCATGTGTCATGGTGCATGGACTAAGCTCTGCACCGGACTTCAGGTGCTGCGTGCTCGCTCTCGCTCATGCTGTTAATCTAAAGATACTCACTGTCCCAGAATGCCTCAACAATTAAGTCACACAATCTTTAACTCCCCACCCAAACAGCTACACTTTCCTAATGCTGTAGCAAATTGATATGAGCAATATTTTAAACATGAACAGAACAGCAGGTGTTAATATTCCGACAATGATTTCACGAGCAGACCGTGTTTGCCTCAAAAATTGCACTAAAGAAGTGCAAAATTTAATCAGTTATGTATCTTAATGATGGTAGTCTTGTGCATGCTGTGGATGCATGACTCCTGTTTTCTCCACAATCTATTAATATTCTAATGTTTGTCACATTTAAACACTTGAATTTTATCCTGGGTGCAATATCGCCATATGTTGGACGGAAAGTTAATTCAAATGCAAATCAAAAGTGGTGAGATGCACACTGTTGTACTCCGTTTTAACTGTACTCCATACTTAGTATACTCAATAGTTTTAACCCTCTATTGGCGTGCACGCTTGCTCCATGCTCTGCCCAGTTCCGCTGCAATGTAGGAGGAACAGGAAGGAGCCACATTTAAGCCCCAAGGAGCCCATCAGCCAGTCAGAACCGGCACGTAATCCCTTAACCGCATCGCTGCTGCAGTGATTTTTGCGCTGTGCGGCTGTTTTCGCAAAACCGCGTTACATGACGAGCTCAGCTCGTCATCCGCACACGCCACCCGTGGCTGATGACGAGCTGAGCTCGCCATCAGCATTGAAGGGGTTAAAGACAGTGTTTCCGCCAGCAGGATTTTTATGTTGGTTTCCCATATTCTTTGCATGTCGAGCTTTCTGACGTGAAAACCCCTTGGAAAGTGTCTTTTGGGCCCTCTTCAACCAACAGCCTCCGTTTTTTTGGACCGATGAGGCACCTATTGTGCCCTCAGTAAATCCCTGCACAATGTGGCAGGCACCTTGTGGTTGGTGCCTGACATGTGGTGCAGGGATTATCAAAAACTCCCTTTTCTCTATGGGAAATTATGCTGCAGATGGTTTCTGACTGCAGCACAAGCTCGCATAGAGAAATGGGTGTGTGCGACCGCACCAAGTGCAATCGCATCCTCATACTAAGGTCGGGACCGCCGACCGGAGGTCCCGGTTCCTCAATGGTCCACCAGAGATCGTAATGAGGCCCTAGAAGTCGACAGAGAAGAGGCAATCACTGGTATTGGAACAATAACAAAAGGCAAGGGATGGACCTGTTGGGCACGTGGAAGGACAAGACATATCTCAGGACTTATGGAACATCAATTGAGTTGGCTTGTATGCATAGACAGATAGTTTGGGTGGCTTAGGGAAAATATGTTTTTGCCACAAGCGAACCAACATGAGCTAAGTATGGCTTTGGTATCAAACAAGGGGAATAAAAGTGGACGATTTTTAATGGGGTCCAATGTACTCGTCCTAGGAAGCAGTAAACAAAGAGTATTGTACAGAGTTCCCCAGTGGGAGCCAGTGGTTTAGCTCAGTTTATCTTCTCTCTCACTAGTTATAAAAGGGATAAGTGCATGGTGTAGACCCTTTTCAGAATATAAGGATACCTCACACAGGTTACCGGCAGGACAACAACTGTTGCCCCAGCCGATGACCGTCCAGCGTCATCATCGGTATCCTGCTCCTACGGCAGGCTGGCGGTGCAATGCCCGTCGGGCAGCAGGGGGAGCTGCACTTTGGCGGAGATCTTCTATTCCGAGCCAACGGGTGTGTGTGTGTGAGGGGCCTAAAAAAGTGCAATAGTGAGCGTGAGGGTGTGTGTGTCTAAAAAAAGTCAGTAGAGTCCCTTGGGAATTATTTTAATAGTAAGGCTCACTGCTTTATTAAAAATAAAGGGGTATTAAGGAGTGATGAGCAATGGGACCAATCCTTATTCAACCCTTGATGTGAATGCGGTCGACATGTTTCTTGCCATAAGGGCAATTCGTCAGGACCTTAGTGCTCATATGATTGCTGGAATCCTCTCAAATAAGAGAACTCCGGTATACGACCTGTATAGTATCGTACAGAAATGGTTCCTTGCGAGGGACCTCCTGGGAACTAGAGAGAAATAAGCAGACATTAAATGATGTTAAAGTTTATTATATCCGGAATACATCATATCATGCCTGTGTTCATAGTGACAGTAATGCGTGCCCAGTGGATAAAATCTGCCTGTTTCATGACAGAGTTTGGTGGTACTGTGAGAGAAAAGAATTAAAAAATACAGCGCGCGTGAGGGACACGTACTGTATTGGGCTGCCATGCTGTATAGTTATAGCATGCATCATGGTGAAGAGGCTGGGCTCACGGCTGTGCAACATGCTGAGTAGGGTGGGCAATCACAATTCAAGGCCAGTGGTAATGTTACACCCTAACACAATCAGGTGGCGTGAGGAGCCTGTGTTTAAAAATATAAATATAAATGTAGACTAAGGAGTTTAGCCACACTTAACAAAAAACCGCACAGATAGAACGATCGTGTATAATTTGACACTCTGTCTCTAAGTGAGGTAGTCGCTGGCGTGGTGGTCGTGATCACCAGCGAGGTTACAAATAAACAACGTGCCCTGCTCGACGAGTGCGCGTGAGCGAGGACAATGTCAAGATCAATGATGCGCTTACCCTTTGTGGTTCCTCCTGAAGGCCTCACGAGCTGTCCAGGTGGGGCCAGCAGCGAGTGAGGAGATCCTACAGGGAGAGTAAGGCATCCCGCGGGATCGTTAGGAAAATACAAGCCGTCCGGTAACCCGCGTGAAGGAGTACAGCTGAGTAGTGAATTGCCGTGCGTCTAGCAGAGAGCACGCGGGGTTTCAGGGATTAGCTCAACACCTTACCTCAAAGGTCGCTGATGGCAGGCATCTCAGCACCTACCCCTCCCACGGAAACACCGAAGTCAGGACAGCCGGCAAGGTAGTTGGGCACTGTCCGGTGTAGATAAGGGAGAGTTGAGCGCGCACCAAGGGGGCGTGTCCCTCCGGTTGCTAGGTGACGGCACGCGGGAGTAGAGAGCAAAGAGGGATTTGCTAAAAACAGCGAGGCCAGTACACTGCAATGCGGGGGCCATCTTGGAAAGGGCAGAGTTATCTGGTGAGGCATGTTGGTAATCGTCTGGGAATGGACAAAGTAGTCCAGATTGATAACTATCTGGCGAGTGTTGTCCAGGGCACCCCATCGTTCAATCCCAGTTCATCGCACTGTAGTCGATGTATCCATCTTTGTTCGAGTCTGAAGAGGGCTTGTTGATTGAAGTTTGGTAAACATTCAATGACAGTCCACTGAATGTTTTCTGGGAAATGATTGTTTTCTTTGCAGTGTTCATAAAGCTTGGTGTGTGTCTTGTGACACCGAATGTTGCTGTTGTGCTCCATTATCCGATGTTTAACAGGGCGCATGGTCATCCCAATGTACAGCATTTCACACGGGCAGATCAAAACATAAATGCATCTAGAGCTGTTGCAGTTGGTATGTTTGTTCATTGTCCAAGTGTAGTTGCTTTGGAGTACAATGGTCTTGCCCTGGATGGTCTGGGGGCATACAACGCAGGAACCACAGCGATAGTGCCCAGTTACTGGAGGGAGGTCCCAGAGAGTATTGACAGATTGGGTGTTGGTTTTCTTAGGACGGGTGTGAATTAGAGTGTCCTTAAGGTTTGCCGTCCTCTTAAATGCAAAGCGTGGGCGCGGTAGCTCCATCCCTGCAGAGTTGAGAATGCCCCAATGTGAATTGACGGTTTTTTTAATGAATGAAGAGTATTTCGTGAACGAGGTCACGCAGGTAATCGTGTCGTCTTGCTCCTTGGGATGCACCTCGAGCAGGGCCTCTCTATTGTTGTTAAGGGCTCTTTTGGTTGAAGTTTTCAGAAGACGCGTGGGGTAGCCCCGGTCCAGAAGCTTGGTTTGTAGGGAATGCGCTTGCTGTTTGAAATCAGTGATTGAACTACAATTTCTCCGTAGGCGGAGAAATTGTCCGAAAGGTAAATTGTCCCTCAGGGATCTCGTGTGGTGGCTAGTATAAGGCAATAGACTGTTCCTGTCAGTGTCCTTCTTGTATAGAGTGGTACTGATAGTGGTTGGTTCCAGGGATATAGTAAGGTCCAAATAAGGTATGGATTTATTGGAGATCGTGCCCGTGAACTTTAGAAATGGGTCTTGTTGGTTTATCCACGTACAGAAGGCCTCACATGTCATACGGTCACCCTTCCAGAACACCAGGATGTCGTCGATGTATCGACGCCAACACGTGAGATTTTCACGGTATGGATTGTGTTCCGGGGGGTAGATGCATTTCTTCTCAAATGATGCCATATAGATACATGCCAGGCTCGGCGCAAAGGTCGAGCCCATCGATGTTCCACGGACTTGGTGGTACAAATTGGATTCATATTTGAAAAAATTCTCAGTAAGTGCAATGTGTGCCAACTCCATTATGAATGATATCGGGGTGGGGGACAACCACTCCTCTTGTCGAAGAAGGGAGTCCACTGCTTCCAGCGTTGCTTGTTGAGGAATGTTTGTGTACAACGCTTCCACGTCGAGGGTAAGGAGGAGATCGATGTCTTCTCTGCCATCCATGTCGTCAATGAGACGTAGCACATCTCTGGTATCTTGAAGATAAGACGGGATAAGTTTGACCAGAGGCTGAAGAAATGCATCGCAAAATTGGGACAGGGGTTTTAAAATAGAACCGATGCCGGACACGATCGGTCTCCCTGGGACTGGGGTGGTGCCCTTGTGTATTTTGGGCAGAGTGTAAAAATACGGTATGACCGGGTCCGTTGTCACCAGGAATTCTGCCTCTTTTTTGCTGATCCACTCATTTGTTTCTGCTTCAATGACAAGAGACATCACGGTGGTAGTCAGTCGATTAGTGGGATCCTCTGTCAGCAGTCTGTAGTGGGTTGTATTGGCTAGTTGGCGTCTGCACTCCCGATCATAATCGTCATAGTTTTGTGTGACTGTAGCTCCCCCTTTGTCAGCTTGCTTGATGACAATTGAGGTGTCCCTACCGAGGGAGGTAGCTGCCTGTCTTTCAGCATTGGACAGATTGTTAAAGGGTTTGATTGAAGGTTTGTTCTGCATGGTTCTCAGGACTGCTTTTTCAAAAGTCAAGACTTTCGGTGGTACCATCCCATCAGAGGGGGTGAAGGTGGAAGGTTTCCTTAGACCTGTGTCTTCACTGGGGATTTCTGTCCGATTATCAAAAAAGGCCCGGAGACGTATCTTCCTGAAGAACTGCTTAAGCTCAATCATTTCCTGAAACGAGTCAGGGATCGGGGTGGGGACAAATCCAAGGCCTTTTTCCAGAACGCTCTTCTCTGTAGTGGAGAGGGTTCTTTTTGATAGGTTCACGATCAAACTCGTCTCCCTCTGGTTGTCGCGCTCCTGGTTTCCATCCCAGTCGGCTCTGGCGTCTGGTCCTGCCACTGTACTCCCTTGTGCCCGCCTCGCTTTCGCCCTCTTCCTCTGCCCCAACCTCTGCCTTGAAAAGGAGGCGGATTAAGGGGGTAGAATTGCGGGGGGCCTTGTGGGTAGAAGGGATATTGCCACGGTGGTGGTAAATGGGGTGGGCCATGGAACACTGGTCCTTGGTGATATCCCTGTTGCCAGGGACGCGTGGGTCGTGCATTTCTCGCCGGGTAACCACCACTGGAGTCACTGCTTGTGGAACCACGTCTGGTGTCCGTGCTCGAATTCTCGTCCGAAGAGTAGTTGTTCTTCTTCCCTTTAAAATCGTCTTTAAGGTAGAGGTATACCTTCTCCTTTGCGAATTTGGCTATGTCCTTCTCCAATTTGGTGGTTTTCTGTTTGAGTAAGAAGTCGTGGTGGTCAGCCATCTCTTGGTTAATCTCAGAGAGTTTTGTAGTGAATGCTGTTTTATTGTTTTTTGAGATGGCGTTCTTCATGGTCGCTTCAACGGCAGAAATTTTCTCCTGGAGCGCTTCAGACAATCGTTTCGCAGTTTGGCTAATCAGAAAAAGCAGGTCCTTGGTGCATTTCCAGGAAACCTGGCACCAGTCTACTTTAAAGCGTTTGTCATCCAGAAACAATCTAGGGATGATGTTTACAATTAGGCCCTGTAGTGCTATGTTGCTCCTCAGGTACTCTGTCATCATAATCCCATGGATCGTTATTCTAATCAGTTCTTTCTTCATTTCACTTAGTATGGACCACTCATCAGAGGAGGCTCCAGATGTGGCAGCAGGGGGATTGTTGAGTAGTGATGGCGTGTTCCTTAGTGTTTCAGCTATGGTGTCTTCATTAAAGCTAAGACCTGGGACATCCTCCATGTTGGAGTGCGGTGTGGGTAGGGTGCCCTGTACTACGTAAGCCAGAACAGAGTGTCAAAACAAGGTGATCTTAGCGCAAGGTATACTGTGCGGTTTGGTCCAGTGGAACGAGAGCTCCTCGCCCCTGGTAACCTGAGGCTGAAGATTCCCGTGCGAAAAGCACGCTGAAAATGGTATCAAACAAGGGGAATAAAAGTGGATGATTTTTAATGGGGTCCAATGTACTCGTCCTAGGAAGCAGTAAACAAAGAGTATTGTACAGAGTTCCCCAGTGGGAGCCAGTGGTTTAGCTCAGTTTATCTTCTCTCTCACTAGTTATAAAAGGGATAAGTGCATGGTGTAGACCCTTTTCAGAATATAAGGATACCTCACACAGGTTACCGGCAGGACAACAACTGTTGCCCCAGCCGATGACCGTCCAGCGTCATCATCGGTATCCTGCTCCTACGGCAGGCTGGCGGTGCAATGCCCGTCGGGCAGCAGGGGGAGCTGCACTTTGGCGGAGATCTTCTATTCCGAGCCAACGGGTGTGTGTGTGTGAGGGGCCTAAAAAAGTGCAATAGTGAGCGTGAGGGTGTGTGTGTCTAAAAAAAGTCAGTAGAGTCCCTTGGGAATTATTTTAATAGTAAGGCTCACTGCTTTATTAAAAATAAAGGGGTATTAAGGAGTGATGAGCAATGGGACCAATCCTTATTCAACCCTTGATGTGAATGCGGTCGACATGTTTCTTGCCATAAGGGCAATTCGTCAGGACCTTAGTGCTCATATGATTGCTGGAATCCTCTCAAATAAGAGAACTCCGGTATACGACCTGTATAGTATCGTACAGAAATGGTTCCTTGCGAGGGACCTCCTGGGAACTAGAGAGAAATAAGCAGACATTAAATGATGTTAAAGTTTATTATATCCGGAATACATCATATCGTGCCTGTGTTCATAGTGACAGTAATGCGTGCCCAGTGCCCAGAGAGCACGCGGGGTTTCAGGGATTAGCTCAACACCTTACCTCAAAGGTCGCTGATGGCAGGCATCTCAGCACCTACCCCTCCCACGGAAACACCGAAGTCAGGACAGCCGGCAAGGTAGTTGGGCACTGTCCGGTGTAGATACGGGAGAGTTGAGCGCGCACCAAGGGGGCGTGTCCCTCCGGTTGCTAGGTGACGGCACGCGGGAGTAGAGAGCAAAGAGGGATTTGCTAAAAACAGCGAGGCCAGTACACTGCAATTCCCAAGGGACTCTACTGACTTTTTTTAGACACACACACCCTCACGCTCACTATTGCACTTTTTTAGGCCCCTCACACACACACACCCGTTGGCTCGGAATAGAAGATCTCCGCCAAAGTGCAGCTCCCCCTGCTGCCCGACGGGCATTGCACCGCCAGCCTGCCGTAGGAGCAGGATACCGATGATGACGCTGGACGGTCATCGGCTGGGGCAACAGTTGTTGTCCTGCCGGTAACCTGTGTGAGGTATCCTTATATTCTGAAAAGGGTCTACACCATGCACTTATCCCTTTTATAACTAGTGAGAGAGAAGATAAACTGAGCTAAACCACTGGCTCCCACTGGGGAACTCTGTACAATACTCTTTGTTTACTAAGTATGGCTTTACCTGGATTGAGTTGCAGAAAATCTTGAGATAATATTGACATGTGAGCTGGATGCAGTCCTTTGCCTAGAACTGACCACACGTTGTTGATATAGCTTATTCATAAAAAGAACCACATGAACTGTGCATTTGATGTGAACAAAAAAACAATGAATTACTGCTGTGATTGTGTACTTATTTCACCTTGAAAAATAGACTGCCTTGATACGTTTTTGCATTTGATCATATATTGGGAGCAAGCAAACTGCTCAGTTAAGGTCAACTATGGTTCAGTTCAGATCCGAGTCACGAAAAAGTATTTGCTACTGATGGAACAGTAATTTCACAGTAATTTGTCAATGCAAAACACCATTACCTCTTGTTTCCTGCTCAAGGCGGTGGACCTTTATCAAGTCATGACCAAAATAGACTTTACATAAATATGAGCAATTCAAATGCAAATAAATATTTAAGGCAATAATGAGAGTTGCGAGTAGTTTTAAAAGGATTTATTTTCTAATCAAACTTAAGGTTAAGGGTCTCTGACTCTTTATTCATTAGCCAAATATCAATCAGTTACTAAATAAAAAATAGGAAAACATAGAATTAATACAGAGCATATTATAAATTGCATACAGAGCGCTCCATAAAGGAATATATCCCTATTTCTATGGAAAATGAGTCATATATGTCAGTCAGAACTCTTACAGAGTTTTAGGATATATAATACAAGAGTGAGTTTTGAAAAACTAAATAAATAATTAATAATTGCAAAATCTCCCATAAAGAGAAATAAATGAATAGGTCAAGTCTTGAAAGTCTACATCTAAATCTTCCCTCATTCCCTTAGAGCTGATCTCCTCTCTTCGGTTTGTTCATCTCTGTCGGCCTCTCTGTATACAGAAGCTACCCAATGGGCCCCTCCTCCCTTTGCAGAACTCAAAAAAAGCTGTGTGACTCTGCAAGCAACCTGCTAAAAAATAAGGAAAACCCTCACACCTCTCAGCTAGCAACCAGTATTTCTAACATGAACATGTGACTTGATCTTCGTACTTTGTCCAATTGGAGTTTCAGAACACATCAACACCCAATGGGCTGACTGGACACGTCATCAATATGGGTAGCTCTTGTAACATATTTGAATCTTGGGCTAAATGATTTCATCTCCTAACAACCTGAAACAATTACATTATTAATTCTGTGG
The DNA here is from genome assembly GCF_964263255.1 of Lissotriton vulgaris. Lineage (NCBI taxonomy): Eukaryota > Metazoa > Chordata > Amphibia > Caudata > Salamandridae > Lissotriton > Lissotriton vulgaris. The sequence continues at coordinate 1,114,154,833 of NC_141693.1, read as the reverse complement.
AAACAGAGAATACATATCATAGCAAAAAATGTGTGCTTTGCAGTTTTCACTCTGTGTTATGAAGTGAATAAAGCTTTGCCTAAACAACTGCATACTAATAAGAGTAAGCCATAGTTAATTATAAGAAAGGTCTTTTCATGAAGAGACAGAAACGGGGAGGACATTCCATTCTTATCTCAAGGCTGGACAGTGAGCCTTCCAAAGCAAACTAACCTGCACCCGGACCTGCCTCGCACCAGCACCCGCCAAGTCGAACGCCAGCAGCACCCACCTCAAGTGCATCCTGCTCAACACCCGCTCCGTCCACAGACACGCCATCGAACTCTGGAACCTCCTCGACACCACAGCCCCTGACGTTGCCTTCCTCACAGAGACCTGGATGAACGCCTCTTCAGCTCCAGACATCGCCATCGCTATCCCAGAGGGCTACAAGATCGTCCGGAGGGACCGCAACGCCAACCAGATGGGAGGAGGCATCGCCATCATCCACAGGAGCACCATCCGTCTCACGACCAGCACCGACAACACCCTGACCAGCGCCGAACACCTGCACTTCCAGATCCACACCAACCCGAACACCACCCTCAGAGGCACCCTGATCTACCGACCTCCGGGACCACGCACCCAATTCTGCGAGGACATCGCCGACTTCGTCAGCCCGCATGCCCTCCCCTCCGCTGACTACATCCTCCTGGGGGACCTCAACTTCCACCTGGAGAACAACAACGACCACAACACCAGCACCCTGCTCGACAACCTCGCCAATCTTGGACTCAAGCAGCTGGTGTCCACCCCCACCCACCTCGCCGGACACACACTCGACGCAGTCTTCTCCGCCAGCACAGACATCAACTTCAGCCACGCCACAGAGCTTCAATGGACGGACCACAGCTGCGTCCACTTCTCCTTCAAGAGAACGACGACCCACCACCACCAGAATCAGACCGCCCGCAGAAGCTGGAACAAGATCACAGCAGACCAGCTCGCCGCTTCCCTGAGCCAGCACCCTCCCGCCAGCTCAGCGAACCCCAGCCAGGCCGCCGACAACCTCACGAGGTGGATCAGCAACTGCGCGGACGAAGTCGCCCCGCTGAGAACCCCACCCAGCAGATCCGGCAGCAAGAAAGCCCCGTGGTTCACCGACGAACTCAAGAGCTCCAAAAAGAACTGCCGAGCCCTCGAGAAAGTCTGGAAAAGGGATCCTACACCAGACAACAGGACCACCTTCAAGCTGGCCACCCGGAAGCACCACCAGCTGATCCGCGCCGCCAAGAAAACTGCGTTCAAGGACAGGTTGGACAACAACGCACACAACTGCAAGGAACTCTTCAACATCGTGAAAGAGCTCTCCAACCCCAGCGCAGGAAACAACGACATCACCCCATCGCAAGACCTCTGCAACTCCCTCGCTTCATACTTCCACAACAAGATCGCAGACATACACAACAGCTTCAACAACCAACCAACGAACACCAAGACCCAACAACCACCCCCCACCACCACCCTCCACGCCTGGACCCCGATCAGCACCGAAGACACCATCCGCACGATGAACTCCATCCACTCCGGATCACCGACTGACCCCTGCCCTCACCACATCTTCAACAAGGCCGACGCTGTCATCGCACCCCACCTGCGAGACATCATCAACACATCCTTCGACACCGCCACCTTCCCTGAGAGCTGGAAGCACGCCGAACTCAGCGCTCTTCTCAAGAAACCCACAGCGGACCCCACCGAACTCAAGAACTACCGCCCCATCTCGCTCCTCCCGTTTCCAGCCAAAGTCATCGAGAAGACCGTCAACAAGCAGATGGCCGCCTTCCTCGAGACGAATGGATCCCTCGACCCCTCGCAGTCCGGCTTCCGAGCCAATCACAGCACCGAGACCGCCCTCATCGCCGCCACCGATGACATCCGAGCCCTGATGGACAACGGAGAAACAGCGGCCCTCATCCTCCTAGACCTCTCCGCGGCTTTCGACACTGTCTGCCACCGCACCCTAGCACAGCGCCTCAGCAATGTCGGATTCCAGGACAAGGCGCTGGAATGGATCATCTCCTTCCTCGACGGAAGAACACAGAGAGTCCGTCTATCACCGTACAAGTCAGAGGCCACCGAAGTCATCTGCGGCGTCCCTCAAGGATCCTCTCTGAGCCCCACCCTCTTCAACGTCTACATGAGCCCCCTCGCGGCCATCGCACGCCAGCACAACCTCAACATAATCTCCTACGCCGACGACACCCAGCTGATCCTCTCCCTGACCAACGACCCCGCCGCCGCCAGGGCCAACCTGCACGAAGGGATGAAAGAGGTAGCCGAATGGATGACGACCAGCCGCCTGAAACTGAACTCGGACAAGACGGAGGTCCTCATCCTGGGCTCCTCACCCTCCGCCTGGGACGACTCCTGGTGGCCTCCCGCCCTGGGCACCGCACCCAAACCGACAGACCATGCACGCAACCTGGGCTTCATCCTGGACTCCTCCCTCTCCATGACCAGGCAAGTCAACAACGTCTCATCGGCATGCTTCAACATCCTCCGCATGCTACGAAAGATCTTCTGGTGGATCCCCACCGAGACCAGGAAGACCGTCACCCAGGCCCTCGTCACCAGCCGACTGGACTACGGCAACGCCCTCTACGCCGGTACCACCGCCAAGCTCCAGAAGAGACTCCAGCGGATCCAGAACGCCTCAGCCAGACTCATCCTCGACATCCCACGAACCAGCCACATCTCCGGACATCTGAGAGACCTTCACTGGCTCCCCGTCAACAAAAGAATCACCTTCCGCCTCCTCACCCACGCGCACAAAGCCCTACACGACCAAGGCCCGAGCTACCTCAACAGCCGAGTCAACTTCTACGCTCCCAAACGCCACCTCCGATCAGCCAACCACGCCCTCGCCGACGTCCCCCGCATTCGAAGAGCGACTACAGGAGGAAGGTCCTTCTCCTACCTGGCCGCCAAGACCTGGAACTCCCTCCCTCCCGACCTGCGCCTGACCCAAGACCACCTCTCCTTCAGGAAGAAGCTGAAGACCTGGCTGTTCGAGCAGTAGCGGCACCCCCCCCCCCCCCCCCCCCAGCGCCTTGAGACCCCACGGGTATGTAGCGCGCTCTATAAATGTCTGTGATTGATTGATTGATTGATAAATCAAGAGCTGCATATTTCAGCTTTTTTTCTACACTTTAAAATGTGTGTTAATTCAGATGCTACTTTAAAAGTTCAAAACACATTTTACAAATTAACTGTAAATTCTATAGTGAGGTCAAATCTAAATGAAACACATTTAAATCAACCATGAATAGCATGGTTTTGCTTGATTCATTAGACTGAAAGCATCTGACCAGGCCCTATTCATTGTTTTCACTTTTTATGCACCGAATGTCTGTGTGCCACTTTTTAAAATGCAGTTTATGTCAGAAACTCAAAGCAGCGTTTGTCATTTAGTAATGCCTAAATATACAGCTGACATTTAAGGGCCATCACTACTTACTACCGAAGCCTTGTTGTATTGCAGAAGCTAGTTCAGGAGGTCACCACAAGAACGGCAGCAGTTGAATTAGGTGATAACAAGCATTGTGGTGTCTGCATTGAATCCAAGTGGGGCGTTGTCAAACTTCTAAGTTTTGCAACTACTCTACAGGCTGACCAAGGACCATTCAATTATTTGAAAGGTAAGGAGGAGGATTCAGTGGTTGATAGGGTAACTTCTCGTTCTTCTCATGGCTCAAATCAAGTCACCCCAGTTTCCTGCAGTCTTGAACGTTTCAAGATGTTGCCACAGTGCGAGGGTTAGGATTTTTTTCTGATTTGTGGAAGGTCTGTGTGTCGTTTAGGTACATGTACGTGTTGGCCAAAGCAGTAAGCTTCAAGGATGAAGATTGATTGGTTTTTAATTATGCTTAATTTGGAAAAGAGTAAGTGCCTGTGCCCAGAGCTCTGCTCAGAAACGTGTGCTATTAAATGTCAGCAGGCTGAACAGCCAAGGCTGCATAGTCTTCAATACTTCACAGTCCTCTTTAATTCACTTCCAGACACTCCCTGCCCATTTATCTCCCTCTTGTGGGTTCCTACTTTCTCCCTTTGTGGCGATTTTTTCTGTCTTTTTCCCCTTGCTTTCTATTTTGTGTGTTTATACCTCTGGTGCTCTTAAAAAATGTGTGAAGAAAAATATAAAGTCCGGGTGCCCACAAATGAGTACTGGTGGCTCCCACTGGTAACCACTGGCTCAAATTAACCACTGCCTTTAAAATTAGCGCTGCACTAATGGGGGCCTAACTTCGCACGTGAGTGGAATTAGTCATGAAAGAAGTGAAGAAGGAAATGACATGCATGGCCCAGTAGTGACCAATACCTTGTGCCAACTGGTCAAAGGACACTGTTGGGTGTAAGAGAAAAAGAACACATGCACTGCAATGGGCACGAGTGAAAAGAAACATATTTCCTAGATGCTTTTGTGATGGCTGACGGATGTTTGTCTCCTGGTTTTCATATGGTAATTCTGCAGATGCAGGATTTGAAGCATATACGATCCTCTTTGAGATTGTGCATGGTATTTCAAATTGTTTCAATATACCTTTTGTCACGAAGTAACGCCAGAATAAACAGCAACAACATCATGATGGCTTGTCCTCTTGCCCTCATTTTCCAGGAGCTGTACAGAACTCTTGTCGTTTGTTTTGTTCAAGAGCACCTGATTGCGCGGGCTGGTACAATATCGTAAAGGTTAAGAAGCACAGTGAGCCAGCCGGGATGTTTGCCGCCATCAATGAGCAGAATCCGAGGCAGATAGGGGCATATTATCAAGCCTGTGCGCTAAAATTATCGCCGCTTTATCGGCCGAAAACGGCCGATAAAGCGGCGATAATGGGCTTGATAATATGCTCTGTGGAATTCCAATCGAAGCACATGTTAGATGTGAAGACATCTAACATGGGCTTCGATTGGAATTCCACAGAGCATATTATCAAGCCCATTATCGCCGCTTTATCGGCCGTTTTCGGCCGATAAAGCGGCGATAATTTTAGCGCACAGGCTTGATAATATGCCCCAAAGTGTCTTGTTTATTGAACACTGTGAGCTCTCGGGTGGTATTATAAACAAAATGTTTATCAGAGGAGGGATATTTTACAGAATTATGATGAACTAACTTGTAGTGTCATGTTTTAAAGTTTAACGTAAACCTTGTGAATAATTGTTAAACAGTGTTGTGATGTTTTTCATAAATAGACCTGCCCGGGACCGATAATTATTGAGTTAAGGAGAGCAGACATCTATGATTGCAATCAGTGTTATATTAACTAAATACAGATTAAAATCATGTTTTCGGGAAAAAGATGCTGTGAAATGGATTTGCGCAGTGTAGATATATAAGTGGATTGCGAGCGGCAGAGGGATACATCTCATTCTAGTGTGTTTAATGGTATTGCACCTTATATAGAACTTCTCAGGCAGTGCTTTGTTTAAAAAGGAATACAAATGATTGTTTGTATTCCGATTAGGAGCGCGCTTGGTGTCATGCTTTCCTCTTCAGCACTATATATATATGTATTTTGAGTGTGGACACCTCGCCGGGAACATTAAAGTTACCTTAACTTTAAATGGCCTAAAATTTACCAGTTAAAGCTGGATAAATCATGAAAGGTAATTTCAGAAAACGTTTTTGACTTGAAAACATCAAGAAATCTTCGCCGACCTATTTGCGGACCTCATTGAGTGTCCCGTTTTTAAATGAGGTTGCCTAAAATGTCATTGTATGACCTTGCAATGATAATCTATAAAGTGTGGACATGCATGAATTCATTCCTCATTTCTGGGAAAAGGAGGAGTAGGCTTGCCACAATACTGCAGGCCCCTTGGAAATGGTCTACTCTACGTCATTCAAATCAAATTTTGGGGAGAATGCCAAACTAATGATTGATCCAAAAAAGAAGGCTTATTGCCTGACTCCTTGTGCCCCAGCCCTTAACTAGCAGCAGTCATTACAAATTGCAAATATGAAACGAGCAGTTGATTTTAGTATTTCTTTGACTGGCCTGACTTACTACCATAATGTAATGTTTTGCCCCACCCAGGTCTAAAGCATGTACCTCCCTGATCTTCTTTAAGCCTTTTCCAAAAATAAATGCCACACTCCACAATATTCACTGTTTAACATGGACCGAAGAGCAAGCGCATTCCTGTTCTAGTTTCTCGGGTTACCCTTCGGGAATGCCTTGGGTCGTTTTACATGCTATATTATCTTGTGAAATAGATTCAGATAATCACATATATATCTGAAAGCCTGTCAGTGAAGAGTCACTAAAAAATCTTTTCAAATCCTTGCAATGATCGAATCATTTTTCATAACCCTATGCAGCCCTTAAGTGAACTTTAACGTACAAGTCTAAGAGTTCCACGTTCAAATACCCTGAAACATGTGGTAGTGGTAGGGCAATAATGTTGCTATCTGCACACCAATCAAAACATGTTGAAAGACATGTGTTCATTAATATTTCTTGTTCCATACTTCTTTGGTGTAATTGAGGAAGAACACCACCACTACATCAGGAAAGCACTGAGGGGCATATTTAAGACAAAGTAAAGCAGCACAGCATAGCAAGTAACGGTGCTGCCCTTCATTACAGAAAAAGGGCAGGAATGTGCTGGATTTATCTCAATATGGTATATTCTTGTTCTTTTCTAAGCACTGGCACACAATGGGCTGCCTAGCACCAACGCAGACACCCATGCAAGGGTGGGTCCATTTTATTCAGGTTTGTTTTTGTGCAGGAAGGAGCACTTTCCACCACAAAAACAATCCCATGAGGCTGAGGTTCCGTGACAATTGTAAGTGGTGTTTTCGACTCGCACGAATATGGTCGAGTCTGGTATCTATGAACCGCAAATGACGAGTTTAGTGGGTGTACGCAGTTTCGCTGTGTTAACCTAAACCGTTCGGTTGTTACGTGGGTTTCTCTATCTGTACCCATGGGTTCCATCTTAGATACGGCATCCATTTTGTCTCTTGCCCTCAAGTAGCCAGCGAACGGACGTTGTCCGCTTCGCGACCCTGGGATTCCCAAGATATCTGCGGAAGACACATGTCCTTTGTAAGTGTCTTTATGATGAGGGGGATGACACTGTAAGGCAGATGGCCCCGCTCGAGGCTCATCTCGCCGTGCCGGTTTATTGTCTCAGCCGTGCATCTCATTAGGCACGTCCCTTTGATGCCTGTAGCTCGTGTTTCCCGATACCTCCCCTTTTACACCCTTCCCAATCTCCCCACTGTTTCCATCTTCCTCTGTACCTGTTCTTGTTCCTTCTTCGATCTGTTTTACTGCTGATTGGAATGTACTAATGGTGGGAAGACGGGTTTTTACAGTTGGGAACCGCCAAATGTTTCCGCACTTATGTTCCGGACCTTGAATGTATCAAAGTGACCAAAGCGACCCCTCTTGGGGATAATTATGGGAACCGAGTCGTAAACCTCTGTGTACCATGTAAACCTATGGGAGAATTATGTATAAAAGGAGCGATCCACAGAACCAATTTGAAGCAGTCTCCCCGAACTACACTCGTTGTACTTCCTGTGACTTCTGTGTTTCCCTGCAGTAAATAAAACTTGAATCTTTGACGCCGAAGGAAGTGTCCCGTGTCTCTGTCATTCGTACGCCGAAGCAGGTTACCCACGAAGGTTCCAGGTGTTGTCCCCTGGCACCGCTGGGTCTTAAATAACCCAGTCCTTCAGTTGGCGCCCAACGTAGGGCTGCATCAGTGGTACCGGTCCAAGCCCGACGGTCGTGAGGAACTTCGTGTGAAATCTCCGAGGGAAGGTGCACTCCGCTTCATCGATCCTGTTGTCGAAACAAGTGGCCCGAAGTCTTTTCCCGCGAAGATTCCCGCCTCCTGACGGCTTCGACGGACTGCTGCCCTGACTGTAGACCTGTTTTGGCGCCTGGCGTAGACCTTGGTATAGCGAGACGATTGACGGGCCTTCCTGGTGATGCCATCGATCTATGAGTTAAGTATTTGTGGGTCGCTCCCAGAGTTCTTGGTTGTGGTTGCTTAGTTGTTGCATGGTTCCATCGCATTTGTGGTTCTTGGTACTTTGTTGTGATATTTGACGACTGCAGCCGCCAAAAACCGAGGGTTTTCGCTCTTTGCAGGGACTTGGTAAATCCCGTAACCCTTGAAGTTTGTGAAACTCGGCTAGTGTGCAAGATGCCTGGTCGTAGTACTTTGTTTAGTTGTTTCAGACGTTGTGGTACGGATTCCCGACTGGAGGACTCGTGTCCGATACCTCCGGTTGGAACTCCAACTTATGAGCTGTACAGCAAACACGGGCTAGGGCCGATTACTTTTAATGACTATTGGATTCGTTACACTAAAAAGGACGGTGTCCTTAGTTGGCCACCTCATGGTAGCTTTGAGACCCCGATCTTAGATAATCTAGAGGTTAAATTATTTGAGAAAAAGTCAAGGCCGGCCATGTTTGATGCCTTTCGGTTGTGGCGTAAAGAAGCCCGACAGAAAGAGATCAGACAGACTAAACGTAATCAGAGAGATGGTGTTGCTGCCATTGTAAAGAAAGCAGAGCAGTTTCAGCGTGATAAGGAGGATAAGGAAAAGGAAGTGTTTGATAGGCTACAGCGTATGTCCATAGATAAATGCTATCCTGCTTTGCCTACGGAGTCGGATAAAAAGGAAGAATCAGTTGAGGATCCTTTAATGTCTTATCTTATGAAGTCGCCACCTCCGTATGTACAGGGTACCATAGTTCCTGTGGTTCCCCCTGTACCTGTTCCTCCACCTATTCCTCAGCCTGTTCCTCAACCTGCACCCGTTCTTCCGACTGTTCCTGCTCCCTTGCCTACTGCTATTACTACTGCCCCTCCACTTCCACATACTCCTGCTCCCGCTACTGCTCCTGCTCTGTTAACTCCTGTTGTTACTTCTGTCTCTACTCCTTCTCTTGTTAGTCCCTTGTGCTATACTTCTCCATCTACTCGTAGTCGTACTTCTCCTGTTGCGGCTAGCTTCTTTCATTCGCTCGGACCTGTTCTTGGGTCCGCTGGTTCAGATGGTCCTCAGAGACGTAGTCAGCTTCCCGGTAACAGGGAACGTGCTTCGCTATATAACATGGCGATGGGTTGGATGACGCATCCTCTTAGAAACCCTCCACGTGCTGTACTTGACACGTTCTGTCAATTCAATGTACCGACACAAAGATATGTGTTCGAAGAAATGTGTAAGGTTCTGCGCGATCAGATATCGGCCGATGCACCTGACGAGGTGTTGACCGCGTTGTCTGATCTACAGCTTCAGTTCTCGAACGGACTGATAGTGGATACCAACGTTCGACGCGCTGTTGAGCGGTTGCTATCCTTCCGTCCCACTCCTATACCTCAAGCCTTGTTTGTTGAGGATGTTGAGAGGCAGTTAGATGCGTCTGGTCAGTTTCCCATGCGAGAGGTTCCACCAGTGTGGATGCCAGGCGATCCTAATGCTAACCCCATTATTCCACCATACTTTCAGAGAGTGTGGATACATCTCCCTTGGAAACGCTCAGAAGTGTTGCAGGTGAAGCAATCTTTGCCTGACCCTCGCAAAAATCCTACCGGATACTATAAAGAATTGTCGCAGCTTGTAGACGCTACGGTAATGAATCTTGCCGATATTGATATGTTATTCGGTAATGTCGTGCCGCAACCGGTATGGGCTAAGATTCGTCAGGAAAACCACGCAAACGAATTAGGTGGTGATTGGGCTGCCATTATAGCGGCGGATGGGTTGCAAACTGGTGGTGCTAAACCCGAACAGTTGATTGCTGCTCTTCCGCAAAGAATAATTACACTAATGAAAACACTTATGCCAGCTATGAGGGTGAATTGGGACAAGTTGTCAGCTTGTAAACAGAAGAAGGACGAGAGTGTCTCCGACTTCTTTACGAGATTTGAGGAGGCATTCATCGATCATAGTGGTCAGGATAATGGCACTGAGGGTGGTCAACGGTTGTTCGTGGACAAATTTGTCTCTAACTTGCTGCCCGATTTGAGCAATAAATTGAAAAACTCTGAGAGTGCGTGGGCCGTTTCTACCTCGGCTCAAATATTGGCTACAGCACAGTATTATGAGAACAGAGAGAAAGAGGAGAACGACCGCGCTGATAAAAAGACGAAAGAACTTAAGACTAAAGTGTTGCTACAGCAAGCGTATCCTCCGCGTTCGAATCAGAATACTTCGCAGCAAAATAGATCGCAGTCGCAATCTAATCGATCCCAATCTCGAAATGACTCCTCTTCCCAAAGATCTTCGTTAGGGTACAATCAATGTGCTTATTGTAGACAGGAGGGTCATTTAAAATTCAATTGTCCTGTTCTAAACGATCGTAATAGTGGTAACTCATCTAGAGGGGGTCGTGGTGGTTCTCAGCAGACATCACGCGGTAGGGGTCGTGGTGCTCAAAATGACCGTTCAGATAACTCATCAAATTCCAATAATTGTTTTGATCAACGTGGATCATCGCAAGGACGATCTGCACAATACAATGTAGACGACTATTACGTCGATCAGGGAACTGACGACAGTAATTACTAGGACAGCCATAGACAAGGAGAGGGAGTGGTATCAGGTCCGGTTGATCAGAGAGGGCCTCACGTCGCAGTTGCTACATCGGGCGTTGTTGAGCCTTTTCTGTTGGACACTGGTGCAGCGAAAAGTTCCATCATGCATTCGAAACTCCCTGGCGCACCATTGTCTGGCTTAACAAATGTTTCCGTTGGATTCTCTGGCGCCCCTGTTAGCAATCCAGTTTCGCGCCCTTTGCCCCTTACAATTGGGCCCCGTGAGCTTCAAGCTCCACTGATTTTGACTACTGGTTGTGGTGAAAATCTTTTGGGCCTGGATTTGCTAAAGCGTTTGTATGCAACTTTGTATTGTTCTCCTGCGGGTGTAAAGCTTACGCTAGGAGAGAGGGTTATCTCTCCTATGCACTTGTCTCACGATAAGCTTCCACCGGAATTGAATTCTCTTCCTGCATCTTTGTGGGCAACAGGTCCCAATGATGTGGGCCTGCTTGACATCTCCCCTTATGTTGTTCAGCTGAAATCTAATGTGCGATTGCCACGTATTCCCCAGTATCGTATTTCTCTTGATGGTGAACGAGCACTGTTAGCGATCATCTATGATCTGATCGAGAAAGACGTTATTGAAGAAACACGGGGAAACGTGTGCAACAGCCCTGTACTGCCCATTCTAAAACGTACTGATCCTTCAAAACCACCTGTTTATCGTTTTGTTATCGATTTACGGGAGGTAAATAAAATTGTGATTCCTCAGTTCCCCGTTGTGCCTGACATCACGGCGCTACTGACTCTGATTCCAGCTTCTGCATCTTGGTTTTCGGTGATTGATTTGAAGAATGCGTTCTTCAGCATCCCGATCGCAGAAGAGAGCAGAGACCTTTTCGATTTACAGTCAAGCCTTGAAGGGTCAACTGGATGCGTTTATGTTGCCGGCTGGTGCGGCCTTAATCCAGTATGTCGATGACTTATTGGTAGCTGCAGATACTCAGGACATTTGCAAAATTGCTACGGTGTCGTTGCTGCAACATCTCTGTGACTTACATCACAAGGTGTCACCTTCTAAACTCCAATATTGTTGTCAAGAAGTAACCTATCTAGGTCACTTGTTGTCAAAGGAGGGAAGGCGGTTGACCCCAGAGAGAATTGCAGCAATTGCGCGAATGACTGTGCCAACAACCCAAAGAGATGTGCGTGCCTTTCTAGGTATCACGTCGTACTGCAGGCAATGGATTCCAAATTTTTCATTGCTAGCGAAACCATTGGTGGCTCTTACGTGCAAGGATGTTTCAACTCCTTTACCATGGACGGACGAATGTCAGAAGAGTTTTTCCGAATTGCGTGATTCATTGTGTTCGGCTCCTGTGTTAGGTACTCCTGACTACAGTAAGCCGTTTACATTATATGTTCACGAGAGGGAAGGTTGTGCTTTGAGTGTCTTAACGCAACCTTTTGGTGGTAAGCAACGTCCATGTGCATATTTTTCCTCGACCTTGGACCCGGTAGCTAGAGCATTGCCGAGTTGTTTGAGAGCAACAGCGGCAGCTGCGGTGTCCATCCGACAATCAGCAGGATTGGTCATGGATAATATGCTTACGGTGATGGTTCCGCATGCAGTCGACACTCTTTTAAATCGTACGAAAACTCAGCACTTGACGAGTGCGAGGTTGTCTGGGTACGAGTTGACGCTGCTGGCAAGTCATATTCAGATAAAACGTTGCAATGTTCTGAACCCGGCGACTTTGTTACCAATCAGCACAGAGTCAGATGAAATAACAGAACACGACTGCTATTTGAGGACCGAAGAGGAAACAAAAGGTCGAGTGGACCTTAAAAACACTCCTTTGGAAGATCCAGATGGAACGCTGTACGTGGATGGTTCATGTTTTAAATTGCCGAATGGCGATGTGACTACTGCGTATGCTGTTGTGACGTTGAATACTGTTGTTGAAGCTGCAAGATTAAATCAGAATTCTGCCCAGGCTGCAGAACTGATCGCTCTCACTAGAGCATGTGTGTTAGCAAAAGGGAAACGTGTGAATGTGTTTACCGACAGCCAATTTGCATTTGGTGTCGCCCATAGTTTTGGACGGTTGTGGAGAGAGAGAGATTTTATGACATCGCATGGTACGAAAATTCAGCATGGTCAGCTTGTGAATGATCTCTTGGATGCACTTACGTTGCCTAAGCAGGTAGCGATTGTTAAGTGTAGTGCGCACCGTAAGGTGACGGATGATGTTGGTCGTGGTAATGCGTTTGCGGATGAGACTGCTAAGGAGACTGCCCGGAACCTTAGCACTCGAATGTATGTGACGAGTTCGGTTAGGTGGCCTACAGAATCGAGTATGTGTGAAGATACTATCGAGAGTGTGAAAGCAATTCAGAATGAGGCCACCGAGACTGAAAAGACGAAGTGGAAAGAAAGTACGGGAAAGTTGGACGCGAATGGTTGTTGGGTAGATTTGTCGGAACATAAGAGATGGATGTTGCCGGATGCGTATGTGCTGGCTGTTGTGACAATGGCACATGGGTTAGCACATATTAGCGTGAAAGGTATTTGTAAGTTGTTGTCCCCTGTGTGGAAGAATGATGGTATTACGAAATGTGCTGAACGATTGGTTAAGAATTGTATGGTATGTATGTTGTACAATCCTGGTAAGGGAACCCCAACTCCTCTTGGTAGTTTTGCTCCCTTTTCATGTCCCTTTGAGGTGATTCAATTAGACTTCATCCATATGGAGCGATGCAATAACCTGAAATACGTTTTAGTTGTGGTTTGTGCGTTCTCCCGATGGATTAAAGCCTACCCCCTCAAAGACAACACTGCTTTGTCAACTGCGAAAATCCTACTGAAGGAATACTTTCCTCGGTACGGAATGCCTCGGATTGTATGGTCTGATAACGGAAGTGAGTTTGTGGGAAGTGTGATGAAGAGTGTGTGTAAGGGCCTTGGAATTAATCAGAAATTCCATAGCGCCAATCATCCCCAGTCAGCTGGTTTGGTTGAAGGGTATAATGGTACCCTTAAACTAAAGCTAGCGAAGATTCAGGCTACGACTGGTCTTTCATGGCCTGACGCTTTACCCTTAGCTTTACTGTCAACAAGGGCAACCGTACACTCCCGAGTAGGGCTCAGTCCCTATGAAATAGTGTTCGGTCGTCCTGCGAATATTTGGGGGGTCCCTAGACCGGGTGTGTTCTGTAATCTTGAGTACCCAATGTTGATTGATTATCTTCATGATCTGACTGCTAAGGTTAATTCACCAACAGGTTTACGAAGCATTGCCGACGCAGACGGAGGGTCCAGGCCACCAGCTCCAGCCCAGAGACTGGGTGGTGACGCGTAATTTTGCGCGTAAGAAGAATTTGGAGCCCAGGTTCACTGGACCCTACCAGGTCCTCCTTGCCACGAGAACTGCTGTTCGTCTAGAGGGCCGGAAAAATTGGGTGCATGCCACCCATACGAAGAAAGTTCCTATACCATTACCGGCAGACTCGTGGGTGAGGAGAGGCATTGCTTCAACTGAATCCGAAGGATTGCCGGCGTTTGTACCTTTTAGTGACGCACAACCTGTCGGAGAATCCTCAGTGCAGCAGAAAGACACTGTTGAACATTTGTCATCAAAAGACTCAAGACCAGAACATTCGACTGAACAACAGAACTCTGTTTCTTCAACGGATCCTTTGTTTGACGAACAGACACGTCCTGGGAAACCCCGATACTTTTTGCGATCCAGCACTAAGGACAAATAAAAGATTCCGTTCTGTCCCTTGACAATTGCATTATCCCGTTTTCCACGATCAGTCTGAACACCCGTATCATTGTAATTATTCTTGTATATATATATATATATTGAGTTTCGTTCCACATGTATTTTTGCTTCCACAGCTGAGAGACATTTTGCATATATAATTGTAAATAAAGGCCGTAGGGCCGCGTGTGTACTTCCTTCTGGTTAGTAGGTCTTGACACTAGGTTAAAGACCGTCGGTTCCTGGGAACTCCTAGGGATTGACTACTGCTACACAGAACGAAGTGCGTCAAGAAACGTTGCGGACGGTCGTAGGGGATGGCGTTTTCAAAGCTGATGGACTTGGAAGAAGCTCAGGCGCAAAGGTTCAAGTTACAACAACTTAGTCGTACCAAATGTTTTATGTTTCAAATATTCGTATTGCTTTTGACTGTTTCTGCATTATTGGCGGGTGGGGTGTATTACACGATGTCTTACTTCTTACCTTCTGCCATACCTACTCCTACTTCTGACCCTAAACTTACCTCCACTGCATCTCCTCATTCTTTCCATATCTTACCCGAACACGAGCAGGCTAGACGTGCAGAATTCGGCAATAATTCCTTTATTCAGCTCCTTCACCAGCACCAGTTAGTGGTTAACACTACTAATTGTTGGGTGTGTGGGTTGATGCCACATACCACGGATAAGGGAATTCCATATCTGGTTTTACCGTATAGTTCCCAGGGGTCCGCTCGAGCATTTCAAACAATGTTTCGGAGCGCACTAGATTCTTACCCCAGTCGAGACCACGTTCTCCCTACTTTGGCCCTGGCTCGTATCACAAGCCTTTGTCTATAGCGATAGAAGACTTAGATAGAGATATCTATGAGCCGTCGCTCATCCCGGAGGAAGAGGTACAAGCCTATAGGGTCCTGAGTAAGGTCGAGTATAGTGTGCTCACGAGTGATAAACAGCTTAAAAGCTCGCCTCCGATATGGGTCGTACCCCACATTGGTAATTTTTGTCTAATGGGTCGTGGCCGAAGATCGAAAGCCCGACTTGGAGAGAGTGCTTGCACTGAAAATTACATTCTACCGATGGTCTCGTCCCCTGTGTTTCTGGCTGCCAAGGGTACATACTTTGTCTGCCATGATCGTGCGTATGCATGGTTGTCCTCCGACTTTGTGGGCTCATGTTTTATCGCAAATTTGTTGCCTCCGACCTATGGTTAATAGTAGGAACCTGAGACAGTTGACTCGAGTGGTGGAATCGACAGCTAATATTACTGCCAGTGCCCTTGGTAATATCACCACAGAACTTCAGGCGGATAGACTTATGACGTTACAAAACCGTATGGTTTTAGACGTGATCTTAGCAGATCGAGGTGGGGTATGTAAGGTGATCCATTCGAGCTGCTGTATTTTCATTCCAGATAATGCTCCGACTGTCTATCAAGCCATCTCAAAGTTGCATAAAATCTCTGAATCCATACACGTGAATGTAGGGGATTGGACGCTACTTGGGTGGTTTTGGGGCCTGATGTCGACTTGGGGTTGGAAGATTCTGATGATCATCGGAGTTGTTGTGGCGTTCCTGTTCACGTGTTGCCTTTGTGTGCAGTGTGGTCCTGCCTTATGTGGCCTCTGTGCTACAACATGTATAAGACAGCCGCCTGTTACCAGAAGAGCTCGGTTGGACAGAGCTATGTTACAGCAACATCTAGATGGTCTGATGAATATCGAGTATGATTCCGACTGTTGCTTGCCTTAATGAGGGCAAAAGGAGCGTCTGAGGTTCCGTGACAATTGTAAGTGGTGTTTTCGACTCGCACGAATATGGTCGAGTCTGGTATCTATGAACCGCAAATGATGAGTTTAGTGGGTGTACGCAGTTTCGCTGTGTTAACCTAAACCGTTCGGTTGTTACGTGGGTTTCTCTATCTGTACCCATGGGTTCCATCTTAGATACGGCATCCATTTTGTCTCTTGCCCTCAAGTAGCCAGCGAACGGACGTTGTCCGCTTCGCGACCCTGGGATTCCCAAGATATCTGCGGAAGACACATGTCCTTTGTAAGTGTCTTTATGATGAGGGGGATGATACTGCAAGGCAGATGGCCCCGCTCGAGGCTCATCTCGCCGTGCCGGTTTATTGTCTCAGCCGTGCATCTCATTAGGCACGTCCCTTTGATGCCTGTAGCTCGTGTTTCCCGATACCTCCCCTTTTACACCCTTCCCAATCTCCCCACTGTTTCCATCTTCCTCTGTACCTGTTCTTGTTCCTTCTTCGATCTGTTTTACTGCTGATTGGAATGTACTAATGGTGGGAAGACGGGTTTTTACAGTTGGGAACCGCCAAATGTTTCCGCACTTATGTTCCGGACCTTGAATGTATCAAAGTGACCAAAGCGACCCCTCTTGGGGATAATTATGGGAACCGAGTCGTAAACCTCTGTGTACCGTGTAAACCTATGGGAGAATTATGTATAAAAGGAGCGATCCACAGAACCAATTTGAAGCAGTCTCCCCGAACTACACTCGTTGTACTTCCTGTGACTTCTGTGTTTCCCTGCAGTAAATAAAACTTGAATCTTTGACGCCGAAGGAAGTGTCCTGTGTCTCTGTCATTCGTACGCCGAAGCAGGTTACCCACAAAGGTTCCAGGTGTTGTCCCCTGGCACCGCTGGGTCTTAAATAACCCAGTCCTTCAAGGCATATTCCCCTATCTATATGTGTCGCAGAATGCAGCAAACATAAAACGAGGAAGTAACGAGGGGAAATAAAAAATATTTCTCCTCGTTATGCCTCCCCTGAGAAAGCATTTTATTTTGTTGCATTCCCAGGTCTACCTGTAATGGTAAATCTGTGAATGCATCGATATCCATGGGAGTTGCATGGGAAAACCCACGTAATACCCATGGAATACCTTCCCAGGTCACAGTACTTCAACACAGCGATTTGCGCTGCATTGCATTACTCCTGATTTATCAAGCCACTCAGTGTCACTTAAAGTGGCCTTGCATTGCTCATTTAAGGGGTCCTGAGGGACTAGGGTTTTCACAAACTCTGCTAAAAAGCAGAAATCCTGGAGAACACCCAGGACAATGGATTACTGTTGGAAAATCTACCATAATTGTTTTAGATTTTTGCTCCTACTAGGAATGTCTGTATTTCCTTTCAGAAATGAAGGAAATATGTAATTTGATACCTGTGTGTTAACATTATGTAAAAAAACCTATAAACCTTGTCATGGTCCCAGAGCAATGATGTGAGAAAGCGAGTTCAAGAGGTCCTACCATTAAAAAATGAATGGGCTCCAATTATATCAATGGGGCCATTTACCTCTGATTGCCTCCATACTGCAAGTCCCCAAACTGAAAACCAAGTATCATTTTTAGCATCTGCATCTCAGGATAGTGAGGCAGTGAATTTCAAAGCTGACTCTGAGCAACATAGTGTCAAGAATCAATAACATGTGGTTGAAGAAGCATTGTCATGTGTATCAAAGTATGATTCATGGACAGAGAAGAGGCTTATTGATCCCATTTACAGATTTGTGATGCCCCTGTAAGTTTAAAGAGCCAAATGAATGTAATTTACTTGCAAAGCTTCTTTGCGTCTACATTTGCAATGAATCCCATTGTTGGCTGTATCATAGTGTGTCACTTATGCAAGATCCCAGTGACACGCCAAAATGGTTCAATCTTAATACGCACCCACATATAAATCTCGCCTTGGAGAATCCTTGGGGCTCCGTAGAGGTCGGCGGACCTGTTCCATCGTAGGTGAATTAGAGCTCTTTCAAAATAATCAAAACATCAATGACATTTAGTTTTGGTGATTAGTCAGTGATGAGAGGTTGGTGAAGGTTTCAAAAACCTTTATACATTATAAAGTTAGAATCTCAAATTATCTTTATTCATTTTAGTAAGTTTACAGAAATATAAAATAGATTAGGTTAGAAGTCAGAATTTAGAAAAAACACACAGTGTTTCATAAAGACACCCCATAACTAACCGAAGGACCAATTCTAAAAAGAACCCATGAAAAAATCCTCTGAAGAAGGGCAAGTAAAAATGAACTTCTCATATAGGAGTAGTTCTGGAAACTCAGCCAAATTCCCTACAGCTGCAGTACCAACTGTAAATATAAATACGACCCTTACAGTAGCATTGATCACTAATAATCCAAAGATCATCACTTCAGGGAAATAGCTAGAGAAAATCACCTCTCCATAAAGAAGAGTCTCAGGGCACAGAAAGATCCAGCAGCAGAACCACCGGAAAAGTCAATGAAAAGCTAGATACGGGTAGTAAGTGTTAGAGGAGGTGGATATGGAAAAGTGTGCCTCTCGTAACTAGCCAGGAACACTCTTCAATATGGGTTCATAGTTTTGTAACAATTTTTTAGGCTTCTTCCGATATCCAATGAGAGTAGTTCACAAGGTGGACTGATTCCCACGGTCTGCACTCTTGTCGCGATGATCGATATAATTGTTACCACATTTGTTAGAGAAGGGAAGGTTCTCATGAGAACCGTTTTACCTAAGCTAAAGTATGCACTATGAGCTTGATGTGTGAACAATGGCTAGTCAGCAATATGGAAGAAACTACAAATGTTATCCAGAAGCAGCATTCATAACAGTCTCTAAGTCATCTTTTAACATAAGCAGTTTTATTAAGTTCCTTGTATTCTAATAAATGATCTAGCATGGGGTGAGGATCTGGATGAACACGATGTTATAGTCAGCATATTTCTAAAAGATGTCAATAATGCTAAGCAGTTCTACAAATTGGTATATTCATATAACTGTGAGCAAGATTCAAGTGAAAAGACTTTTAAGCCTTGTTAATATACATGTTAAGAAATGGTTGCCTGGTGCAAAACCTTTGAAACATGCATTAATTTATGGACATTGTAAGAAGATTTTTAATCCTACATGTGGTTTAATTAATATTTTTCACATGTTGGTACTAGAATTCTAAATATTGTGTGTATATACTTTTTCCTGCTAGTTATTTTCTAACGTAAATATTTCTGCAGCATTTTAAAGCATTCTAAAGTGCAATTCTAGCAAAATGAGTCGTGGATTTTCTACATTTGTGCTCATTTCTTCAACTTACATTACAATCCAAAGTGTTAACTATCTTTTAGGAGTCTTCCTTGGCTTAATAAGAGTAATAATAACACTTTTCCTGATGGTAAGGGATGTTGAGTGTGGAAGCTCCCATGAGAGCTGAAATTCATGGCTGCCATCTTGGGAGCCTGTTAGACCTGCCATTCATGGAGAGGTTTCCGCTATCTTGTTGCCTCTGCCTCCTGTATTTTTGCTGTGTACTGTATTTCCTTTATTGCTGGTCTAGATGCTTTGGGTCCTTTGCCACTGCTGATCAGTGCCAAAGAGCAAGTTCTCCCTATGTGAATTGTGTTTATGAATTGGTGCTTCCATGATTGGCTTAATTAATTTACTGGTAATTCCCTAGTACAGTGCACTGTGTGTGCCCAGGGCCGGTAAATCAAATGCTGCTAGCGGGCTTGCTGCACTGATTGTGCCACCCAGACATGCAGCTTTACAGATGGTTCTCAGACCAGCCACTGCAGTGTCTGTGTGCAGTTTTAAACTGCAATGTCAGCCTGGCAAGTACACTCACTTGCCAAGCCCTATCCCTCCCTTTTCTTACATGTATGACACTGCTCAATTAGGCCCAAGGTGCCCCCGTGGGCAGGGTACTGTGTATGTGAAAGGTAGGATATGTCCTGATAGTGAAATATAGTGTATTTTGTTTTTCACTATTGAAAGGCTATCTATACCATACAATTGGATGGGTAACATTGTGTAACAGCTTACAAATATAACTTCCCATTGGGACAAGATAGAGAAATGGAGTTTGGGTTCTCTGAACTCAGACTTTAATCACACATATTTTAATAAAGATGGTTTTTAAATTATACAATACAACCAAAAGACCAAAGGCAGCAGACCGGTTAAGCACGACAGGTCTTAACCGCATCGCTGCGGCTGTTATTTTTGCGCTACGCTGCTTTTTTCCAAAAGCCGCGTTACATGACGAGCTCAGCTCGTCATCCGCACACGACCACCGTGGCTGATGACGAGCTGAGCTCGTCATCAGCATCGAAGGGGTTAAAGTTATTGATTTAAGGTGGTGCAATCTCTTCCAACATCCGCTGCTGTAGGATGTACAAATTATCGCAATGCAAAGAAACAGAATGGAAGGTGCACTCAAATGAAGTCAATAGAGAAAGTAATTTTAAATATTTTCTTCTTTATTCAAAAAAGTGTTCATGAAGCAAAGGCACAGCCAACGCGTTTTGTTCCCATTTTTTGCCTTTTAGGAACTTCGTCAGGGCAAGTTAGTATTAAGGGGGGCTGAACTCATAAGCCAGACAGAATTAAGCTGGAAGTAGTAGCAAGTTCGGTGGATCAGGTTTAGTTGCCTTGAATCGTGAGAAATGCACCCTGGTGGGGATGACCTCGAGTAGTCCCAGTCGCTGCAGTACAATCAAGTGTGTTCCAGATGCTAATGGCAGCCCCAAGAAAGAGTAACATTCAATTTAGTAGGGTCGTGGTGTGGTATTGGGTTCCCAAGGCCTACATGCTCCGCAGAATACCCACTTACACCTAAAGAACTGTTGGCACGGAAACTGAAAAGTACAAAAGACAAGTTTATTAAGACCCCATGGGGTGGTGGTACATTCCTACAGCACCCTTCGGCAATGCAAGAAGTATCACACCGAACGTTGGTGCAAGTCCTTCTTTTATACAATTTACAGACAATAAAAAGGTAGGCGGTACATGGTAACAAAGTTTAGGTACATATATGGTCATTTTTGGCGCACAGCCAACTCATGGGAGGGGTTACAACTCCACTGGTCAGTTTAACGGAACATTCCTGAGGGGTGACTGGTCAGTTGGAACTGCACATATACAGGCTTGACCGTTACTAAAAATAGCCTGTTGCTGGGCAAAGTCGAGCGGTCAGCGGCACGGACAAAGGACTAAAGGGCATGCTGACCACGAGGCCGCTCATTCCCTAAAATGGCCGCCATAACATACAAAATGGCGTTTTTCGAATAAGGCCAAGTTAAGGGAAATAACGTGTAGCAAAGCTAAGCGCTAACCCAGTCATTGTCAAATTACGACAGACGACCCTTTTAGCATTTAGCTGAAGCTACCTCATAGTGGACGTAGTCGGGATACTCATCTTCAATATCAATTGACATAATTTGAGCCACTTCTTTATGAAGCATCAATTCATTTTGGGCAAGAGCTCGTCTAGATGGAATACAAGCCGATAAACACATAGAACATAATGCAGGGCCACATTGTATACATAAACACAAGAAGAAGAATATCCCAACTATGATACATAAGATTGTCAGTAGCTTCCAGCCCCATGTACTAAGCATTGACCAAAACCACCCCGAAAGGGTCCATGTACCATTGTCCGGATGTATCTCAGCAGCAATTTTATGCAGTTTTGATATAGCATCATATACAGATGGTGAGTTGTCAGGAACGTACACACAGCAGCTACTTCCGATAATTCTACATGCCCCCCCTCGATCGGCTAGAACCACATCAAGAACCATCCGGTTCTGGAGCGTAACAATTCTAGATATTTGGAGCTCTTCAGTTATATTCCCCAATGCAAAAGCGGTATCATTAGCTACAGCCTCAACAACACGGGTCAGTCGTCGTATTTTCCGACTGTTCAGAGCAGCCCCCACAAAGGAAAACAAACCCAAATTAAAATCTACATATTGTTGTAATGCAGTATCGGTCTGGTCAATGTCTTCCAGGACTACATTACGTTTAACTCTATTTAACACAAAATCATGGTACAATACATAGTCATTATGGTACATAGGTGGGGCAATGAATACAGGGGGTAATACAAAGGAGATATAACATGTACCTAACCATCCTAACGCGAGTTGATAATAACCTTTATTACCACAGATGAAATATGTATTTCGGGATGCCACAAATGATATGCCATTCGGACTGTCAAATGTAAGTGTGGTGTTACATTCACTTTTTCCAACCGGGATTAACCTTTATTTTGTATGCAAAGATCCGCCTTAGTATCAATGACATTAATAACATGAGAACTGGACATATTAATGTTCCTTTGGTTACTGTAAACCCGGGGTGCAGATACATTATCGGGGCAGTACTCCTCCCATTCGAACCGAGTACCTTCAGCTTGTGGATAGCCGTCCCGATCATGGTAGCATATCTTATTTAAACGGAAAAGCACCCCCCCTTTTGTTGGCCAGCGCAAAGTCAATAGAAGAGTATACCAAGCATTGCAGGAACCATTATGGGAAAACGGGAGTGGGATGAGTGGTGTGCCCCCTTTCTTCTGATGCCCAGGCAACATTTCACACACCCAACTGTTAGAAGTGTTCGTCATATTGTGAGTATGATGCAAGATTTGAATGAAGCTATTGTTCAAATAAGTCTATCGGTGCCGTTCTTCGTGATAGGGTAAAGTGAAATGAAAATGTTCAGATGGAGCAGGGGTAGTCGGCAGCAAATGTTCTCGTACAGGCACCACAAGTTCTACTACCCAGGCTATCACTGCTATCACCACAATTGTCAGTACGAACAAAATAGCACCAAGAATTCTCTTGTCTCGTGATGCAGAAGACGCCATAGTTCAAAAAGTTCACAATGTCTTAAATACACACCTAAAAAATAAAAACGTGAGTGCTGAGCTCCGAGGTAGCCGTTGTTTTCTTCTCCGGGGTCAAGACGGGTGTCGCTACTCTTGGCAGAACTGATCCCCCCCCCTTGAGATTCCCGGCTTCCGTTTCACAAACCCCAGAGCGGTAACCAACCAGTCTCGCACCAAAAAGAAAATCTTCTTCCTATCGTGGCCGCAGATTGTAGCGCTGTTGTCCAGAAACGGTGTGGTCCAGGAAGGCTCCCTCGGATTCGGCCGACGTCACAGCTGGGCTCTTTTCCTCATCCAAGATGTCTCTGTAGTCGGACAACACAGTGGGATTCACCAGATCCGGAGAGACGCGACGGCAGTGAGTTGAATGCACCCACCGCTTCCTGTTGGTCACTCGCACAGCCGTTCGAATTGCAAGCAGGACTTGCTCGGGGGCACGCCACCTCGGTTCCAAGCTGTTCGCTCTCTCAAACGACTTGGTCATAACGAAGTCGCCAGGACGAAGATTGTGAGCCTCTCCAATAGAATTGTCGGGGAGCGCTTCTCGAACCTGTTGGTGAATAGAAAGTAAATCATTTGTTAATCGTGCCAAATAATCGTTCATCATTATGCAAGGCACATCATGTAACAATCGCGGCTTAGGAACTCCCCATATATTCATAGGCCTACCAAACACCACTTCATAAGGTGTGAGGCCAGTTCGAGAGTGGGGCACTGATCTAATAGAGAGTAATGCTAGCGGCAAGGCGTCCGGCCACTTCAAAGACGTGGACGCCACAATCTTAGCCAGTTTTAGTTTCAACGTGGCATTGTACCGCTCGACAAGACCTGCTGACTGAGGATGGAACACAGCATGGAACTTTTGCTGGATCCCCAATCCCTTTAGCACATACTCCACAATGTTCCCAACAAAATGAGGACCATTATCGCTCCACAAAAATTTGCAAACTCCAAATCGAGGGAAGTACTCTTTGAGCAGAACCTTAGCTGTTGTCAAGCTGTATTATCTTTTGTGGGGAAGGCCTCAACCCATTTGCTAAAAGCACACACCACCACTAAGACATACTTAAGGTTATTGCAACGCTCAAGCTGGATGTAGTCCATTTGAAGTACCTCGAATGGTGCAGAAGGTGGAACGAACCCTCCTTTCGGAGTATGCGTCCCTTTTGCAGGATTGTGCTGTAAACATATCAAACAGGTCTGCACTACTCTCTTAGCAGTGTTGGCAATCTCAGGATGCTCCCAAACTCGTGTTAACAATCGAGTGATCGCAAGAGCTCCAACATGTGCCAATCCATGTGTCATCTAGACCATCGCTTGCAAGTAAGCTGCAGGCAATTTCCATTGTTCCATGTCCTTGCTCCTCCAACAACCCTCGTCATCCAGTACCCCTTCTGCTGCCCATGTTACAAGTTCTGCTTCAGTCGCTGATTTTTGGATGTCTAGTATCTCCTCTCTAGCATCATGCCATCGCTCGGCCTGCGACTTCACTACATACATGGGGGAATCGTTTCGTGACATAGCTGTTTGTCTTGCTATACCGTCTGCAAAGGCATTGCCTTGTCCCACTTTGTCAGTGACCTTTTTGTGTGCACTGCATTTGATTATCGCTACTTTCTTTGGACAAAGCAATGCGTTTAGGAGATCACGCACTAGTTCTCCGTGCATAATGTGTACTCCATGAGAAGTCAAAAACCCACGCTCTCTCCAGAGTAGGCCAAAGTCATGCGCTACTCCGAAGGCGTACCGGCTGTCTGTGTAGATGTTCACACATAAGCCAGCACTCAATTCGCAGGCTCTTGTCAAAGCTATCAGCTCCGCTGCTTGGGCTGATTTCTGGGGTATTCGTGCTGTTTCTACCACCGTCTTAAGCGTCGTGATCGCATATGCTGCAGAAGTCGTGCCATCTGGCAGCCTCAAACACGATCCATCAACCTACAGTTCCCCATCCACATCTGGAAGTGGCATATCCTGTAAGTCGACACGACCCTTTGTTTGTTCCTCGGTCAGGAAAACACAATCATGGTGTTTTTCCTCCTGGCCCTCTTCAACCGGATAAGGCAATAAAGTGGCAGGGTTCAGGGTAGCGCATCTTTTCAGTGTGATATGTGGCGCCAGGAGTGTAAGCTCATATCCTGTTAAGCGTGCGCTCGTAAGATACTGCGTCTTTGTTTGATTTAACAGGGCATCTACTTCATGGGGAACTAGCACCAACAGTTTGTGCGACAAAACTATTCCCTCACTTTGCCGTATAGCTACTACTGTTGCTGCAACTGCTCGGAAACACCCAGGTAACCCTCGTGCTACAGGATCAAGAATAGCGGAGAAATACGCACATGGCCTCTGCTTATCCCTGTGTGCCTGCACTAACACTGATAGCGCGCACCCATCTTTCTCGTGCACGTACAACGTGAAAATCTTTGTGTAATCTGGTGTACCTAGCACGGGTGCAGAGCAAAGGGCCTGTCTCAATTGTTCAAAAGTGTTTTGACATTCATCTGTCCATTCAAGGGGCATTGGTGTAGTTTTGGACAGTAACGCTAACAATGGTTTTATAATGTGCGAAAACCCCATTATCCACTGTCTACAAAAGGACGTTAATCCTATGAAGGCACATACATCTCTCTGAGTGCGGGGGACTGGCGTATCTAAAATCGCTTGAATTCGATCTGATGTTAATGCACGCCCCTCCTTAGACAAAAGATGACCGAGGTAGGTCACCTTGGGTCTACAGTATTGTAGCTTTTTCTTATAGACTTTATGATTGTTCTGAGCCAAAAAGGAAAGCAAAGCAAGTGTACTCTCCTCACATTGTGCATAGGTGTCTGCAGCCAACAGGAGATCATCAACATACTGTATAAGAGCCACTTCGGATTGTAATTCAAAAGAGTCAAGCTGTCTTTTTAAAGCCTGGCTATAGATGCTGGGACTCTCAGTGTAACCTTGGGGAACACGACAAAATCTATACGATTTATTATTTAACGTGAAGCCAAATAGGTATCTGCTGTCGGGATGAATGGGAATGGAAAAGAATGCGTTCTTAAGGTCAATAACAGTAAAGGTCGTTGCAGTTGGGGGTACCAATGTAAGCAATGTCGTGATGTCAGACACCACCGGGTATTGGGGAATGACAATTTTGTTAATTTCTCTCAAATCAATAATACATCGATAGACTTTGTCGTCAGTGTCTTTCTTAAGGATCGGAAGAATAGGGCTGTTACAAACATTGTAAGGAACTTCCTCCACTACTCCTGCCATGATCAAATCCTGAACGATATGCGTCAGGGCAATTTCACCTTCCCTAGAAATCTTGTACTCCGGTACACGAGGCAAAAGTACTCCCGCCTTGACAGTAATTCGAATAGGCGGGATAAGCATCTGTCCCACATCGTATCTAAGGTCGCCCATAACGTGTGCGGGGGAGAGGCTAATGCTTCAACTTCCTTCATTGTACAAAATCTGTCTGAATCTGGGTAATTATCATTCAAAATAACCCGCACTCCTTCAGGAGCGCAGCGTATCGTTGCTCGAAAATATTTGAGCAAATCAATGCCCATAATGTTATCTGGAGTGTGAGGTGACAACAAAAATGGGAAAAAGCTGAAAAATGTGTCAATACAAAGTGCAAGAGGTTGTGATAATGGGCTAGGAGAGGGTGTGCCATCAAACCCTATACATGTTATCGTTTCGCCAGACAGGGGAGCCCTTGGAACCAAGTTTTTGGACAAAGCACTACGAGTAGCTCCTGTGTCAACTAAAAACTGATCAGTAGAACCCAAAATGCCCGCTGATACATATGGACCTCTTTGATCTACTGGCACTTCAACTGATTCCGCACCCCATCCTACGCAATCCTATGCATGCACATAATCCTGATGCTCCACATTCTCACCCTCCGATATCTGATACTGATTCCGTCTATCAAAAGTATTTCGTTCATCCTGACCACGACCCCTCGCTTCAAACCTACCACGAACAATTCCGCCACCTCTCGCTCCCGAATAACTATTCCTTGACCTTCCACCTCCTCGACCACGCTGGCTACGTTGCTCCCGAAGCACCGGACAATCTTCAGCCCAATGCCCAAACTCTTTACAATATGCACATTGGTCCTCAGCAATATCGGTACGACCGTACGACGCATTACCCCCTCCTCGCCTGCCTCTATCATTCCCTCTAGATAGCGCACCACGAACCTGTGCCAACATCACCTTCGTTTTCAATTCCTTCGTTTTCTTATCAACACTTTCTTTAGCCTCTAATTCCTGCCGCTCGTAATACTGAGCCATAGTTAACAAAGACGCAGGGGTCGCCGTGGTCCAGGAACTTTCACTTGTTTTCAACCGTTTTGCAATCTCCGGTAGGAGATTAGCCACGTACTTATCAACAAACAGATGCCTACCCGTATCATCTGTTAATGATTGACCACTGTAGTCATGAAACGCTTCTTCGAAACGTGTAAAGAAATCAGATACCGATTCGTCTGGCTTCTGTTTGCACGAAGCTAACATAGTCCAATCGATATTTTTAGGAGGAACAAGCGTTTTTAGTTTATTCAAAATAGCCGCTGGGAGCTCTAAAATTAAATCACATGGTTTGCATGCAGGTTCCCTGTCTAAGTCAGCCTGGCTTATCTCCTTCCAAGTTGCCCCAAACATCGTTTGATCATTAGTCTTACGAATCGACCTCCACATATCGGGCGGAAGAATTAAGCCAAAGAAAAGATCTATATCAACAAGAGTCATAACACAAGAGGAAATGGCCCCCTCCACCCCTTCATAGAATGCGGCCGGATTCTTACGGAGGTCAGGTAAAGCGTTTTTCAATGCCATAACATCTGCTCTATTCCAAGGCGTATACACCCAATTATATATAAAATACCCCTTTGAATTTGCTGACATTTTATCTTCATCTGTACCGTCCCCTTTAGGGGGAACATACAGAGGTGCAGCTTCACGCATAGGCATAACATGCACTTTAGAATTCTTATCTGAACCCAGGATAGAACACTGTTTGGACTGCTCCGTCGACCCCGGCACAGACTCTTTTTCTGTTTTTCGTGCTTCCCGCAATCTGGACGCCTCATCCCGTAGCTGGAGCAATCGTGAGAAAAACCCATCTGCATCTGCAAGAACAAATAAACCTTTACGCATATTCTCATGATGGACTGACATATCCTTGGGTTCTAAGTCCACTGAATTTTTACAGAATCGGGCAATAACTTCATCTGCAAAAGTAGTTAAAAAACACATCAATTCTCGTTCCGACCACTTATCCTTTCCAGCTGTAACTTCTGACACAGTTATGTGATTAAAATTCAGTTTCCTAGCAAAACTACGCAATTCCGCGGCTCTCTCAGCAGTTAACCTGGTACTCGACTTATCTCGACCTTCATCACCAGAATCCTCAGTCGGGGCCGTAGGCTGAACATACGGAGGCGGAGATCGATCTAATAACGAAAAATCATCAACTTCATTATTAAGGACAGGATAAAGCGGACGACGAATAGGAAATTGACCGGTCGTTTGCAAATTACGTTCCCGTGCCTCCCTCTCTTTCTTCTCCTGCGCCTCCTTCTCCTCAAGCTGTAAAGCTTTATCTCGAGCAGCCTTGCGCTGCTCCTTGTCCGCCAAGGCAACCTCACGCTTCATACGTTCACGCACTGCTTTCTCCCACATTCGCACACAATCAAACATGTCCTGTCTAGACCTGCGCTGAAACAAACATTGCTCCACAAACTGAACCTTTCGTAAATCAAACGACCCATGTAGTGGCCATTGCAATTCGGGATCGGTTCTAGTATATTTATGCCATAATTTACTGTACAGTATAGGGGGAAGGCCGAATTTTACATACATCTCACGATCAGGTGTTCCCTCTGGGGGAGCCGGCTGAGATTCAGTTAACCTATATGTGGTACCATTTCCAAGACAGCACATCCCTCGGAGTGTGCTTAAAACAGGCATGTTCAAGAAGTACCACGAAAAACGTGATACCGTAAAAATGGCACTTACAGTACTTCACACAAATGTGCCGCTCAAAGTACGAACAAAGTTAGAGAAACATCTCTACATGCCTGCCTATGTGAAGTGCACTACACATATATATTCGAAGTTCACAAAGTCAAAATGTTAGCTAACTCAAATCATAATCACAGTCATAGAACTTCAGTAAGCGTCCGTAGACTACCTTACCGATTACAAATCTTACCCAATCTCAAATATCCAGATTCCAACTGCCAAGGTCTTTGATCAAATCAGCCAAACGGGCACTGTACAGCAACGCAGACGATCAGGATCTCAGTCGGAGACCGGCGCCACCTGGAAGGTCAGATCAGAAGGAAGGGAAGAAAACACCGTGGGTGCCAAGACTCGGGTCACTCAGTGGCAGCGTTCGCGTCCATGGCGAGTTTCCAAAACTTCGTCACGACCTCTCCTTCGGGCATCCAAGTCGCCGATGAGTCCCTTCGTGGTCGCCAATTTGTGGTATTGGGTTCCCAAGGCCTACATGCTCCGCAGAATACCCACTTACACCTAAAGAACTGCTGGCACGGAAACTGAAAAGTACAAAAGACAAGTTTATTAAGTCCCCATGGGGTGGTGGTACATTCCTACAGCTCCCTTCGGCAATGCAAGAAGTATCACACCGAACGTTGGTGCGAGTCCTTCTTTTATACAATTTACAGACAATAAAAAGGTAGGCGGTACATGGTAACAAAGTTTAGGTACATATATGGTCATTTTTGGAGCACAGCCAACTCATGGGAGGGGTTACAACTCCACTGGTCAGTTTAACGGAACATTCCTGAGGGGTGACTGGTCAGTTGGAACTGCACATATACAGGCTTGACCGTTACTAAAAATAGCCTGTTGCTGGGCAAAGTCGAGCGGTCAGCGGCACGGACAAAGGACTAAAGGGCATGCTGACCACGAGGCCGCTCATTCCCTAAAATGGCCGCCGTAACATACAAAATGGCGTTTTTCGAATAAGGCCAAGTTAAGGGAAATAACGTGTAGCAAAGCTAAGCGCTAACCCAGTCATTGTCAAATTACGACAGAGGCGTCTTCGACAGAGGTTCTCATATTAGGGCTGCAGCGCGTGTAATTGGTCCAAAGTTTTAAAATTCCAAAGTGTAATAGCCGCTAGCGTAGCCTAACCGCCAGGCGTCCAGTAGTGACCCGTGTCAAGAGCCAAAAAAGCGAAGCCGCACATGTGATAAGGTCCTGTCTCCTGAAACGTCAGCGAAAGAGGCGGACGCCCCGACTGGGACGATTCAAGGCAACTAAACCTGATCCACCGAACTTGCTACTACTTTCGGCTTAATTCTGTCTGGCTTATGAGTTCAGCCCCCCTGAATACTAACTTGCCCTGACGAAGTTCCTAAAAGGCAAAAAATGGGAACGAAACGCGTTGGCTGTGCCTTTGCTTCATGAACACTTTTTTGAATAAAGAAGAAAATATTTAAAATGCCTTTCTCTATTGACTTCATTTGAGTGCACCTTCCATTCTGTTTCTTGGCTTTTAAATTATGTGTGAATAGACCTGGGCTGCATTTAGAGTAGTGGGAGGAGATTTTGTTGCATCTGAATAGGCCCTGTCAGACTTTCACAATGCTGTCTTCAACTCCTGCCAGGAAGCTGGACCAGAGGGGACAAAACTGGTTTGGACTGAACTAAGAGACTCTCCGCCCCAAGAGAACAATGTAAAATGTGGTATAAATATTGGGGCCCAGACACCAGAACTTTAGGTTACTTCTGCCATAGCCATAGTTAAACCATTGCCTAAGAAAGCTTTCTCTGAACCCGCCGATGTAGTCAATTTTAGACCTATTTCCCTTCTCACTTTTCCAATAAAAATCTTAGACCGCCATATAAGCTCACTATTGTCGCACCATCTAGAGAATTCTGCATAGCTTGAGGAAGAGCAATTTGGATTCCGTTCTGGTCACTGAACCAAGACTGCCCTTATCTGCGCTACTGATAAACTACAGAGGACTATTGACAATGGACAATCGGTTGTTCTTGTCTTCTTAGATTTATCGGCTGTGTTTCACATAGTGGACCACCACACTCTCATGTCCAGACTTATGGCAGTGGATGTGGGGGGACAAGTGTTAAACTGGCTAAAATCATATCTATCCAATCAATACCAGGCTATATCTCTTCCCCTCTTTCTATCCAAATTTGGAAAGACAACACATTTGTCCCCCAGGGCTCTTCCCTCAGCCTTATCCTATTTAACAGTTACATTAAACCACTGATCTCACTTATAAAAACTTAAAATATTAGGTTAATCAACTATGCAGATGATACTCAATTAATTATGTCACTGAACAATAATCAGGAGGATACCACTGGTAATTTCCAAGCATGCATTCTTGACATCTTTGATTGGATGAATGCAAATTCTCTCAAAATGAATGGAAATAAAACAGAACTCCTCTGCTGCCCCTCCAACAAAATTCTGGTATCCTTATCATCGAACTTCTGCCCCTACCCATGGAAAAGCCACTGGGCAACCCTGTGGCTGTACGAAACTTAGGATCATTGACCAAGGGTTCAGGAAGGCACTGAAGGCCTGGTTATTTCCTCACTAGTGACCCGCTTCTTAGCTTTTCAATCTACTGTTTTCCTACATAGTGGTTTTAGCGCCAGGATACCATCTTTGGTCACAGTGCACTCTATAAATAACCCCTTACATTCTGGACTCAAGAGGAACCTCTGCCAAGGAGAAAATCTGGGAAAGCTGAAAGAAAATTACTGCCATTGTGCTGTGTCCTGTGTGAAGTTAGACTGCAGTGGCTGTTTCTGCCAAGGAGAGGACAAAGACTGAACTGTGCTGTATATGTTACTTGAAGAAGATCTCCAAAGGCTTGGTGTACAGCTTGTTCTGAAGTCTCAGGAACACAAAGACTTCATTTCCTCAGACATTCTGCAAATGGAACTGCTGTTTCATCTGCCACAAAGAGAAATAGCAACACCGACGCTGGCGAGCGATGCTGCGATGTGCATAGAAGCCGTGGGCACCGCTCATGACGTGCACAATGCATTGCCCCAACTAACACTGTAGCCCCGTCGCCTGCTGATGCCACACTGTAACGACTCTACCACCTTCAAAGAGGTCGCTGCCAGCACTGGAGCCTAAGTCACTGCTCGTGATGCTCACGGCACACTGCCCTGACTCAAACCACAGCACCTACCTCACATATGCCGGTGCTTCATCATTGCGGAGCTGATACCTGATGTGGGTGACCTCCCGAATTCAACGACCCTGCATAGTCATAAGGAACCGACACCTCGTCGCCACAACAATGCGACCTTGCTGGCGACCTTAAGGAATCTATGCCTCACCTCCCCAGTGACTGCAAGGAACGGACGCCACTTGGCATCAACAAAGCATCACCTCCCCCGACGTCGTGCACCGTCTTTCTTTTCCTCGTTAGCCAAGGTACTGTTCTTTGGAGTCTGAGTGATTCTGAGCGACCTTTGACCCTGCTTGCAGGCAGGTAGCCCCATTACCGCCACTCGTCACCTGTTGCCGGATTGCCTGCTTCCTGTGCCCCGTGCTGCGTGCCTCCTGGTTCCTGGGCTTTCCCTTGCCCTGCCCGCCAGTTTCCCCCCCACTGTTCAATGTCTATGTGAGGCCGCTGGCCACTCTAGCAAGGAAGCATGGTTGTACTCTTGTGTCAGATGCTGATGACTCACAGCTGGTGATTTCCGTCTCAGATAAGCCTGAGCTAACAGCGAAAGGATTCCATGCTTGTTTGACGGACGTCATGGAGTGGATGAGTCGGAGCTTTTTAAAAATTAATACGGACAAAACAGAAGTGATTGAATTTGGCATTGGACCGCTGATGTGGGGCAATCATTGGTGGCCGCCGGAAGCCGGGGAATGTCCCTTACCCATAAAGAAAGTGAGGAATTTGAGAGTCATCCTCGATGACAAACTTAACATGTCAGCTCAGGTGAACAGCTTAACATCAGCTTGTTTTTACCTACTTAAGACCCTGAGGAAAATCTTCCCTTTCATCCCCCTGGCACTTCAGAAAAAACTTATGGCTGCCCTGTTTATGTCCAGAGTGGACTATTGCAAGGCGATGCTCTTGGGCATCGATAGGTACCATATTAGCAAACTTCAATCACTGCATAATGCTGCTGTTCGATTGATTCTAAAGCTTCCGAACTGCCATCCTACGACTCAGGGCAGGAGAACATTACACTGGCTCCCTGTCCATCAGAGAATTGAGTTCAAAGCACTCTACTTGGTGCGTAAAGCACGGTACGGGGGAGGCTCAGATGACTGTCAGAACAGGCTCAGGCTTTACACACCTTCGCATGACCTACGCTCGACCAATCACGGCCTGATCTGTGTACCCAGGTACAGGCGAGCCAGGTGGGGGTGGGGGCCGTCTATTTTCCTGTTGCGCGGCCCAACTGTGGAACAAACTACCAGTTGCCCTGAGACTGAAGCCGAACCTTCTATCGTTCAGGAAAATCCTAATATCTTGGTTGTTTAATGCCGGTTAGTGGCTAGTCCTTCCCCACTCCCTGCCTCATTTACACACCCCAGCGCCAAGACTCCTCAGCATTTGAGCATTTTATAAGCATTTCTATAACATTTCTATAACATAAATACAGGCCAAGTGACGGTAACAGGAGTGACCTTTGACCCTGCTTGCAGGCTGGTAGAACCCACACTGCCACTCGTCACCTGTTAGCCGGATTGCCTGGTTCCTGTGCCCCTTGCTGCCTGCCTCCTGGTTCCCGGGCTTTCCCTCACCCTGCGTGCCAGTTTCCCCACCACACCCCACTGCTCCCGACCCGGCCTTCCCGCCGCTGCCTCCCTGAGTCCCCGCCCCCAGCACACCCATTGGCCTCCCCGCTCCCGCCTCCAAGCTGCTCCTCCCTCCCAAGCCATGCCTCCTCATATGCAGTCTGAGAAGCGGCCGCGCAGCGGGCGCGCCAAAGGCAAGCCCATCTGCGCCCGTCCGCGCCTGGACCGCTCCCAGTGCCAGAACCCCTGGACCCTGCGAACGCCACGGCACCAGAATCCACTACTACGCCAACAACATCCACGCACTCAACACCGGCGAAACCACACCTGCTTCCAGGCCGCCCCAAAATGGACCCACGGACCCTTTTTCTGCCGCACCTGCGGCTTCACCTTTGACAGAAACACCAAACCTCCAAGGACTGGACCCAACCACCTCCGCTGCATACTCCTCAACACCGCTAGCCATGCAAACACGCTGTTGAGATCTTGGATCTGCTTGACACCTCCGCCCCAGACGTGGCCTTCCTGACCGAGACCTGGTGGAACGACTCCTCAGCGCCCGACATTGCCATAGCCATCCCGGACGGCTACAAGATCACCCGCAGGGATCGCACCAACGGAATCGGAGGAGGAATAGCCATCATCCACAAGTCAACCCTCAAAGTCGCCACCCATGCAGATGACACCCTTAACACCGCCAAACACCTGCACTTCCGGATACACACAAACCCCAACACCACCCTCAGAGGAACACTCATCTATAGACCACCCGGACCCCGGGCTCAGTTCAGCTACTCCATCGTCGACATCGTTAGCACCCACGCACTCGCCTCCATGGACTACATCGTCCTCGGGGACCTGAACTTTCACCTTGAGAACAACAACGATGCCAACTCTGCCATCCTGATTGACAACCTCGCCAACCTCCGCCTCAGACAACTCGTCACCACACCCACCCATGCCGCTGGCCACACGCTGGCCACACGCTTGACCCCTTCTTCTCCACAGTCTCCCACGTAGCCTTCGATCACACCACCGAACTCCACTGGACCGACCACGGCTGCATCCACTTCACCTTCAAGAAACCAACCACGCACCATCGCACTCAACAGCTGCCTCGCTGCTGCTAGAGCAAAGTCACCGAAGACCAGCTGCTCACCTCCCTCGCCAAGAACCCACCCACCGACCCCGCCAACTCTGACGCCACAGCCCGCAACCTCAGACAGTGGATCGATGACTGTGCCAACACCCTCGCCCGCTCAAGAAACCCTCCAACATCCACACCAGCAATAGAGCCACATGGTTCACCAACGACCTCCAGGCCTCCAAACGTGCATGCCGAAAACTGGAGAAGACATGGCTACACAAACCCACACCGGACAACCACGCAGGCCACAAGGACACCACCCGCAGACACCAACACCTCATCAGACTAGCTAAGAGATCCTCATTCAAAAACCGCTTGGACAACAACGCGCACAACAACAAAGAGCTCTTCAGCATTGTAAGGGAACTCTCCAACCCCAGGGCCAACGCCAACGACATGCCGCCCTCACAAGAACAGTGCGACTAACTAGCCATCATCTTCCACCGCAAGATAGCTGACATCCACAACAGCTTCAACACCACGACCGCCCCGACCTCGCCAGACTCCACCTCCCCTGTGAACACCACCATCGCCAACTGCCTGACCTCCTGATCCAACGTCAATGACAACGAGACACGCAAGGGTATGAACTCCATCCACTCAGGATCGCCGTCTGACCCGTGCCCACACCACATATTCAACAAAGAAGACGCAGCCATCGTACCCCAACTACGGAAGGTCATCATCATCTCATTTGAAACAGCAACACTCCC
The DNA here is from genome assembly GCF_964263255.1 of Lissotriton vulgaris. Taxonomy (NCBI): domain Eukaryota; kingdom Metazoa; phylum Chordata; class Amphibia; order Caudata; family Salamandridae; genus Lissotriton; species Lissotriton vulgaris. The sequence continues at coordinate 1,114,119,200 of NC_141693.1, read as the reverse complement.
AGAAAGCTGGAAGCACGCCGAAAACAACGCCCAAAGCAGACCCCAAGGAACTCAAAATCTTCCGGTCCATCACCCTGCTCCCGCCCCCGGCAAAGGTCATTGAGAAAATTGTCAGCATGCAAGTGACCTGCCACCTGGAAGACAACAACATCTTGGACTCGTCCCAGTCTGGATTCAGACGAAATCACAGCACCGAGACAGCCCTCATCGCCGCCACAGACGACATCAGACGCCAACTAGACAACGGCGAAACATCAGCCCTCATCCTCCTGGAATAGTCAGCCGCCTTCGGCGTGGTCTGCCATCGCACTCTAAAGACACGCCTCCTAGAAGCAGGAATCCAAGAGAAGGCCCTTAACTGAACCACGTCCTTCCTCACCAGCAAAACCCAGAGCATTCGCCTCCCACCCTCCCAATCTGAAGCCACTGACATCATCTGCAGCATCCCCCAGTGCTCACCCCTCAGCCTGAAGCTGTTCAATGCCAACATGGCCCCCCTCGCACTAGTGGCCCGCCATCACGACCTCAACCTCAACATCATCTCCTACGCTGACGACACCCAGCTCATCTTCTCCCTCGCTAAAGGACCCACACACCATCAAAACCAACCTCCACGAGGGAATGAAGGCCATAGCTGATGAGGAGTAGCCGTCTGAAGCTGAACTGAAGCTGAACTCAGACAAGACGGATGTCCTCATCCTCGGATCCACCTCCTCAGCCTGGGACGACTCCTGGTGACAAACCACACTGGGAACAGCACCAACACCCACCGACCATGAACGCAATCTAGGATTCATCCTCGACTCCTCCCTCTCCATGTCTAAGCAGGTCAACGCTGTCTCCTCCTCCTGCTACAACACACTCTGCATGCTTTGCAGGATCTACATGTGGATCCTGACCCAAACAAAAAGAACGGCGACACAGGCCCTCGTCAGCAGCAGACTGGACTACGGCAACGCACTCTACGCAGGAATCCCAGCCAAACACCTACGACGATTACAACGCATCCAAAACGCCTCCGCCCAACAGATCGTCAACATTCCCCCGCATCAGCCACATCAACCCCCACCTGAGAGACCTACACTGGCTCCCCGTAGACAGGAGGATTACCTTAAAGCTCCTCACCCGCGCACACAAAGAAATCCAGAACATCGGACCAGCCTACCTGAGCAGCAGACTCAACTTCCACACCCCCACCCACCAGCTCCGCTACGCCAGCCTCACCCTCGCCGCTGTGCCTTGCATCCAACGAACGACCTCCGGTGGCAGATCCTTCTCCTACCTCGCCGCCAAAACCTGGAACACCCTCCCTACCCACATACGGCAGACCCAAGATCTACTCACCTTCAGAAGACTCCTCAAGACCTGGCTCTTCGATCTTTAGCAGCACCCACCCTCCCCTCAGCGCATTGAGACCCTCACGGGTAATTAGCGCGCTCTACAAGTAGTCTGATTGATTGTGCCCGATGCCACACACCTCGCGGTCAGCGCTGTACTTTTGGATTTTCATCTATCACGATGTCGTAATAGCCCCAGGTGGTGCTATTTGTTGCTACATGCTTAATTTTTGTAAATTATCTTTTTTCTGGTGATATCTCAATATATGTATGGTGGAATTTTGGTGTTTTGGTCTTGTTGCGTTAAGATAACGATTTCCTATTTTTCTAAACTGGGGTGGTGTCTATTTGTAGTGGTTTTACTGTATTACTGTATGTGTGCACGAATGCTTTACATACTGCCTCTGAGATAAGCCTGCCTGTATATGCCAAGCTACCTTGGGGGTGAGCATGGGTTGTCTAAGGGCGTAACACCCTTAGCCTGTCTAGAAGCAAGGGTCCCTACTTGGACAAATGTGCAAACCATTACCAACTAGAGACCCCCATTTCTAACAGAGTTGTAAATAAAAAATGTGCCCTTCTCTGCTCTTTCTTGGTTCTTCACCTTGAGACAACGAGAGGAGAGGATTGCAGTTTCGGGTTTTCACTTCCAGCCTTTGAAATGTCCAGTCTCTAGATGGCAGACCCCAGAGAGAAGTCTGCAAGTTTAGCTACATGTTTTCCGACTTTTTTCAATGGGCACCTAGGCTTCAGGAAATTTTCTTAAATTCATTTTCTTTAACCCCTTCCATGCTGATGACGGAACCGCTCCGTCATCAGCTACAGTTGAACTGTGCTGATGACGGAGCGGTTCCGTCATGGCCCGGCCGCCGCGCCTGCGCGGCGCTGATTTTGCGCCTGCGCGGGCGTTCTAATGAGCGGGGCGGGTCATGACGGAACCGCTCCGTCACCAGCACAGCTCAACTGTAGCTGGTGACGGAGCGGTTCTGCCACCAGCATGCGGCGGCCGCGCGGCCGCCCCGCCCCTTTAGCGCTGCGGCGGAATAGCCGCCGCAGCGAAGGGGTTAAGAGCGAAAAACACACAATATGAGCAGACATTACATTATTACTTTCATTTTCAGTAGGAACCGACATTATTTTTTGGAGGAAACTAAGCAAGTAACAAAGATTTAAAACCCTTGAATTTTAAGTGAAAATGTAACTCACAAAAAATACATAACGCCTAGGAAATATTGCATAACTGGAAGAATAAGCAAGGCATTTTAGTTAATATTGCATGCATAGATCTTTTCTCTAGTATTGGACAAAAGCATCTCAATCAAAATTGAGTGGACAACATCATTGACAACCATCCTTGTTAGGTAATTCCGTAAGTATAATATTCCTGAATAAGTAAAATAGATATTTTATTTACTTACAGGAAAAGTGCTCATCTCATTTATTGCCATCTTGTCACCTGTGAGGGTATCCAGAAGCTAGGTAACAGGGCTCAGTCAAAAAGCTGTGTCTTGAGACTTCCTCCTGAAGGTGATGTCCTGATGTCCTGGGGTCCTGAGGTGGAGGTAAAGGTCGTTCCAGGACTTGGCTGCAAGGTAGGAGAAGGAACAGTCTCCGCTGTGGCTTTGGTGGACGTGTGGTGTCTGTGCGAGGGCAGGGGAGCGAAGGTCTCCGAACGGTTAATGGAAGGTCAGGCGGTGATTGATGTATGCTGATCCAAGTTCATGGAGAGCTTTATAGACGGGTGCCAGTATCTTGAATTGACATCTTTTCAGGATGGGGGCCAGTGGAGGTTCCTAAGCTGTGGGGTTCAGGTCTATTTCCGGGGCAGGTTGAGGATGAGTCTGGCCACTGTGTTCTGTATCGTCTGTAGTCTCTTCATGAGTTCGGTGGTGGTCCCTGCACTTTAGGTACTCTGCAATAAATCCAACAAAGAGGTTATCACTATATAAGTCCCATGCATTGTCTCTACAGGTGGGTAAAGGTGAATTGGGAAGGGAATCGAGACAACATGTGATTCTTTAATCTCTGTAAGCAAAGGTGCAATTCCTCCTTTAACTATTTTACCTGTGCTATTTTAGTTTACTGGTGTACTAGGTCACCAGCGAGTGCACTGTTTCTCCTCCATTGTCAGCTGGTCAGGGATTATAGGGTCAATGCTACATTTAAGGCTGTACAGAGAGAAGATCATGTTCCTACCTTAAATTAAAATATACACTAATATTTTAAATAGAAATGGAAAGCAATACTGTAACACATTTAAAGCTGAATAATGCACCCACAGATACAAATATAATACTGGCCTAGTAGTCACAGGGGAAAAAATTAAAGTGAACAACAACCATGAAACTGGTAAATGCACTTATGACTTTCATGAAGCACCACATGCAAAAGCATCTTCTCAATACAAAGAGGAAATATTTAAACTGCAATACTGTAAATGCTCAAATCCATAAAGTGCCTGATCCCACTTGATGCTTTCTCATGCTCATGGCCTCTGGATATCTGGGCAGGCTGAACCGAGCTACTCTCAAGCAGTAAATATCCCATTGGGTATCTCAAAAACATCTACATCTTTTTCACAAAAGTTAAGAACATTTAGCTCAAGTTAGCTCCCTCTTCCAGAAGGGGCAATTCGAGGACCTCTGAGCAAAGTAGACTCGCCACAGTTGCAGCTATGTTCTCCTCCTTTCCCCGGGCAAGACTGGTTGATGATGCTTTTTCTTTTACACATTTTCAGGACAGCTGTTTCTTCTTCTAGTCCAGATGACCCTCAGCTGAGGCACTCAATGGCAGTCTATACTCCAGGGACAGGATGTGCTCCTTTTCCAAGTCAAACAGCAACTATTCTGCCACAATCCATGACTAGCCCTCCCGCAAAGCCTGGTAGTCTACTGACCTGTGGTGAAGTAAGCTCCATAGCACTGCTGCCCCCGGTGTTGAGCCAAAACCTTTATGTCAGCTATCTCCACATGAACCCAGAATCACAGTATTACTGTAGGTGGCAGTGAGTGCCTTATGACAGTAGCCCAAGGTACATGCTTTTTTAGTCCAACAGGGCTACAGAAGGCATAACAGTTCCACTCACAATTGTTCTGAAGGGTGAGTATTGGACTGGCACTACCACTCTTGCAGAGAGACTGAAGTTGTCCATCACAGAAATAAGACAAGAGTCACTAGATCACCTAGTAGGTGCCAAAACTCAAAAGATGGTCCTCTATCGTTTTACAAAAACATTGTGAGTCTTGTGTCTCCTTCTGAAGTTATTCCTTCCTCATGAGAGGCTTTAAATGGAGATGGAGAATTTCGTCATTGGTGGACCCCTTCCAATGCTTTATCATTCCTCCTCGTGCATCTTACTGCATCTGTAAACAATTGCAGCTCCTTCAATACACATACATGACAGGGGCATTCTGTTTGTATTCAAATGAATAACATCACTATGGATCAACCCTCGTGTATATTTATAAAGGGTCTCATCTACCAATAGGTATGTATGTGCATAGATGTCAGGGTGAATCAGACCATCTTTTTTGCTCAGCTTTCACACATACACCGACTTTATACATGTTGCACTCAACCCAGCCAGTGCCCCTTTACCTAATTGTCTATAGGAAGCTGACTGTATACTACACGTCAGGAGTTGGCACTGGCAGTTGCATTTACAAATCAGATTCCAGGGGGGCATTAAAGTGGGCACGACTCCATGTAGAAGCCACACTCCACAGATGTCAAAATCCAGATGTCCAAAAAGTAAAACATCTGAGGGTTTTGACATGTAATATCCACATCCATGCACATATGCTTTCTTTATCAATGCCTATGTTGATATGCTTACAGAGCTAACACTGTGAGTAACTCCATACTTTCTAAGATGTCTAATATGCTTTGGGCCTTCCAGGTTTGGGTGGTTTTAAAGTTGTACGTTTCTATTACTTTTTTACACTGATGTATTGGTTGTGAATTATAAAGTCATGTTTTGCAAATCACTTTTTGTTGATGTTATTATTTTTCATTATGTGAAGTAAACAATAGGAATCCAAAGTTAAGACACTTTTCTCCATTCAGTAGCTCAAATAAAATGAGAATATGTCTGAAAATGGTATGAACAAGTGGCTTAATGCCAGTCTATGTTATTATAAGATGCAGCCGTTCCCCAGTGCACCCTCCATGCGCCAAGTGCACTTGGCAACAAATGAGGGGTTTCTGAAAAAAGAACCTGGAACATGCACACTGCGGTGCTGGAACCATTTTCTGTGTTGGGGTGCTGCCATCCATCTACAGCAGTGAAATCATAGGGACTTTGAAAAATCAAAGCATCACACAAAAAATAAGTGTGTCAAATGAGCCATAACTATTCAGAATGGCATTGAAAAGGTTGTAGTATGTAGTGTGTAGTGCATTTTAGAGCACATCATAACAAATGAACTGCTAAAGCATGGTGTAGACAGTACACTTTTCATTAAATTGACCACTAAATGTGCACCGCCATGCAGTTTTACTGAAAAAACTATACAGCACAAAGGATAATATGTGGATATTGGGTTTAAGCAAATATTTAACATTTCTGCATCACAAGGTAAAGTATCTTTGCTTTGTTTTGATCCCATTAAAATCGTTGTTTGTATCACACTTAAGAATGATAAAAGAAACCGCGTGTATGTGTGCCTTCTTAACTGCTGATATTTTAAAATGTGTACAGCAAATTTACTGATATTAAAGTTGTTTTGGGAGCTGAAAAAACTGATAACCTACAGCCTTTCCTTTCGTCACTTCCTGTACCTCAGTAAGATTGCCACTCTACAGACAGAAAAATGAAAGTCAACATCAATTCTATGTTAAAGAATAAACAGCAACCTTTCAGAAGTTATCACTTGACAATTGACCTCTGTGACAAGTTTAAAAATAAAAAAATGTAAAGGAAATCTGCTGCTCTTTCACTTTCTGAACTCCAGCATGTTTATTTTGCTGGTGGTGCAGCAGACCCAGCACCCCTGCTTCCAGCTGCGATTCATGCACAGTAATTTCCTTAACAGTAGTGATTGGGCGTTGTTGAATACACAATATGCCTGTTAAACAAGTATCCACAAATAGATGATAGTCACATTTCAGTATCTTTGACTTTGGTTTTAAGAATGGAGTCCAGCCAGTTGATGTTAATGACATCAATATTACATTGTTTTCTATATACCTTTTTTTTTTATTTCAGTAAAATTTTTATTGAAAATTATATTTACATGGTGCGTAACATATACATGGGAGGCGATCCACAGGGGAAAAAGAAGAAAACGCCCATAGGGTTACCCGCACAAAAGAAAAAGAACGGGGTCATCACAATAGTGAGCAAGAAATCCAAGCTCGTACTGACAAGCTCACAGGCAGATACAGAGGGTAGAATGCTACTGACAAGTCTCGCAAGAGGGGAGGAAAACATACATGTAGCGAACATCTATGGTCCCAACACGAACGACAGGTCCTTCTGGGACAAGGTCGGAGAGCAGCTATACACCCTACCGCTGGGGGAACTACTCATGGTGGCTGGTGACATGAATCAGGTCCTAGACCCAGCCATGGACAGACACCCACAAAGACCAAGTCAGACAGCACATAGAGGGAACATTCTGAAGAATCTATGCGCAAAACTCAACCTCAAAGACCCATGGCGACTTCAAAATCCGACGGTAGAGAGTACATGTTCTACTCAACCCCACACAACTCATACAGCAGAATAGACTATATACTGATCTCAGACGCGCACACTCACCTAATTGACCAAACAGAAATAGGCCCGCGAACAATCTCGGACCACTCACACATCAGCCTTGTGCTGACGGGTAAACATGACCTGCTTAAATCACAACAGCCAAGGCGGAAATAGAGATGGCAATAAAAGAATATCTTGCAATCAACGATACCCCCGACATAGACAGGAACACGCTATGGGACGCCCTAAAGGCCACAATCAGGGTATAATATTTGATATTTGTGGGGTATTTCTAGAGCGCGACGTTCGCTCCGGAGGGAGCATCTTGGCGCTAGGAAACCTGTTTGAACCAGTCCAATAGGATTAGATGGAAGCTTTGGAGTAATCGTAATACTCACCATTAAAGGGAGGCTAAACAGGGAGAGGAATAAAAAGATCTCAGATCTAGAACAGGAGATAAAAAACTTGGAAACAGGACATATAGCCAACTAAGAGGACAGGAACACACTCACTACCTTAACAAAAAAGAAATACAAACTAAACAGAATTCTCAGCGAAAGGGCGGGAAACTGGATAAACAAATACAAGGCCATAAATCTGTGTACCGCCAACAGAGCAGGGAAGGCGCTAGCGTCCTACCTCAAGGGCAAGCAGAAACAACACTCAATAGCCACAGTCAGAGACAGTAAAGACAAATCCCAGACAGCAAACAAGGAGATACTCAACGCGTTTAGAGATTTCTATGCGCAACTCTACAAAAGAGACACCACCCTATGCGCCGACGGAGGCAAGGAACTCCTGGAACTCATCACAACTCCGATACTCAACGATACCCAGCGAGAAATGCTAGAGTCAAACATCACAGGTGACGAGATAGAAAGAGCAGTAGCCAGCCTCTATATACCTTTTGCTGCCAATGATTAATGTTGGGTTTTGGCTAAATGCTAGGTATTACAATGATATAACCGGATGCAAAAAAATCTATTAATTTTATATGAAGTCATCCTGCTGAGAGCGAGATCAGACCTAGTAGTTAAAGCACACTCCTTCCTGGTATACATGCCGAAGTTCTGTGGAACACTTGCAAAGTCTGCATGGCGTAATGCCACATGGAGAACAGTTCTGCATTTCAGAAGTATGTGATGCTCATAGTACAATATCTCTCTTCCCCTTATAATTGGTTGTGAGGCAGGATGCAATGTAGCAGCTGATCTAGCACTGTGTTGTACACTATCAATACAATAAATAAATAAAATTTACAAAGTCTGTGCTTGGAATGTGGTGTTATGCTTTTGTAGCTCAGGTCAGGAATTATGGCATAATGGCTTTGTGATGACCTCTACTACCTTCTACTTCATCTAGTTCAGCTGGCAATAGAGAAAGAAGACAATTGGAGGAAACTAAGCCTGGGCATAGCAAAACTCTGTGAAGTGCAAAAAAACTCAGCTGCATTACTTGGAGCTTCGCGAGCAGTGGAGTGAGTTAGATAAATTCTGTGATTTTCAGTGCTTGTCTGCAATAATCACGAACAGCACCATGCACAGCGGACGCTGCTTCCATTCTGCCGCACAAGTCGATTTTTACTCGAGCTACGCTTTCTCAATGCGAACGGACGGTTTCTCAATGTGAGAGGTCATGAGAATACGCAACCACTCCCAATGAGAAATCTGATCGCCTGCATTGAGAAAACCTCACCGGGAAGTTGATTTTTCATGCTTGCACTCTACAACTTGATGTTGGCGATTGCAAACAAGGAAAAATTTCGCAGGGAGGTGGAATTTCCTTGCTCGCACTCGCCAATTTGACATTGACAAATGCAAACAAGGAAAAAAACTCGGCTCCGCTACACAAAGCAGAGTTTTTCGGATTGGAACTCTGCGAGCTCTGTGGAACGCGAAGGGCGGAAACCTCTGCAAACTCTGCAAGCGGAGCGGAGTTCACTGTCCAAACAATATTGATCTTGTTTCAGGAGTCTTTGCAGAGCTGGAGAGTCAACTATGTATTTAGGGGAAAACATAGGACGTCTAGCTCTAAGTCAGGCAATACATTGCCTTAAAATGTAGAACACATGAGGAATGACCTTTACAGAGGTATTTCTAGGACTACTGTGAACCTTAGCAGGTATTGTTTTGTATTTCGTTATTGAAAATAGCCTTCTAGAGGAAGATGACGAGCATTTCATATGATGGCCTCTTTTGGCCAATTCAAAATTGGCATGATTTTCTTTTTTCTCCCAATTTTTTTTAACTGACCCTTTTGTTCTGGGTTTAGATTAGTGGAAATGTCCTTTGAAGAATGTCTTGTGTGTGTGAGCACTATGAGATTTATCGAGCTCTTCCTAATACATACTAGTTTGATCTCGCTATTCTGAAGGCTATAATCGGGATGCTCATGAGAACAAATTAATTTTTTTCTTTTAGGAATTTGGCGTTTACACTTCAAATGCATTTTGCAATTTACAAAGTGAATAACTTTGAACACACCATGATTCTACATATTTCTCATAGAAAAGATCCAAGACAATACCAAATGGCAGCTCTGTATGTTTCTCTTGGCAGTAGGGCTTGCCTTACCGTGAACTTTGCGCACGGTCTAAAGATGTCGTTCAAGGAAAAACTTGAAGCTGCTTTCAATTTTCTCGAGAACTTCTTCCGTTCTGGTTTCAATCATTTTTTTTCTTCCAATTAATCGTGCTGTTTAATATATGAAGTCTTATGTTCCCAGAAGGCTTAACAAAATAAGTCTTGTTCAAAGAAATTTACATTTATAGAGCTTCACTGCCGTCACTGTGGGAGAAATGTTTAATCTTGCTTATCACTTCATGTCAAAATGCAAGCCCTTACCCACGTACGCAGAGAACTGGACCTTAGCAAGGAATCATTTACTTTAGGGATGGGCGAGAACAACTTGAATTTATATTAAATGCCCATGAAAATTAACTTTCGGCAGGGGGGTCCTCGGACATGATCAGAGGCTCTGATTTATTCAAGATCACACAGGCTCATTACGAAAAGGCCTTCCATTTATGGGTATGCAATTTGGGAATCAGTGCGGTGTGCGCGCATAATGAACTGAACTGAACGCTTTGTGACAAACAAGACGTAGGTCTGAATCGCCACCAGTGTTTGCTCCGTACCCTGACAGACAACTGATTCATCCACTCCTCCAGGATTGTGAGACGCGCACTAATTTACCATGTCTCTCTTTTAATAAAGTTAATAATTGGAAGTAATGTCCTAGTGTAAGAATAGTGGAGGAAGGTGTTTTTTTTCAGTTTTCAGTTTGTTAAACGTTCTTGGTATTTTCACATTCTTGGCTGTGTTTAAAAGTATCGAATCCATTTGTGAGTGACCCATCTCTATACTGTTCTGTGTGGTAGAATGAACAAAGTAAGATATCATCCATTTCTTGTGGATATAATGTTGGATATAATGCGTATGTTTGTTTATTTGTATTATGCAGATTGCAAAAGCGTTTTCAAGTGCACAGGCATAGGGCGAAATATCTTGCAATTGTATCTATAGACATTATAAATATAGGTACAATAATTTGAACAGGACCGGTCAGAACTGGCTGCAAAGATGGAGACAGGAAGGTTAGTAGCTGGCACAACTGTAAGTGGGTCTGGCAAGGTGACATACATCAGGATTCTCTTTATATGGTACATTACTGGGTGGTCATGGCTACATGGGTCAAGTGCAGGATGGAAACAGTAAACATAGCATATGAACACGTGACATGTAGGTAGAAATACATCATGGACAAGAAGGTAGGACATATTGGAAATAAAAAAACTAGAGGGGAAAAGAGGAGAGTTGATTGAATTATGGTTACAGGAACTGCACCAGTGATTTGGCACGGTGGATTCGCCTGGACTGGTTGTTTCAGAGTACAGGGTCACCACAATGAATCATTATTTGCCTAGCGCTTTTACATTAGATTTTGCAAATTAGCTGGAAATGATTGTTTGCTGAGCATAGTTGTGTGTTGGGGTTATATGCTTTTTGGTGCTTCACCTTTAGCGCATTTAGAAGCTACTCAGTGTTTGGGGGCTGACCTGACTGGGCGCTGCCTTGCTGGAATCTGTACGCCGTTGGATTTGGAACTCTTGCTCCCTGGTCGCGGCTCCCGCTACTGGGTTGCTGCTGGACCCCGGACCCGCCCACACCGCTGCGGGACTGCGAGGCGATTTTCCACACCTGCAGCCTCTTCCCGCAGCGGCAACGCCCCCTCGCCAGGGAGGATATATCCAGTACAATCGTCTCGCGCAGCGGGACGCGCGCGGGACGAAGCTCGGGGCGAAGACCGGGCAAAGAGCGGGCCGTTTGAGGCCGTTCGAGTACGGTAGAGTCCGGGCCGGGCCCACCCTTTCTGCCCGCTCTCACTCTTTATTGAAGGAACGAAGTGAATGAAACCCCTGGCACACTGTGTATAGGTAGAAGATTTATCATTTATATCGTGTGGGTTTTATAGAGTTACAAGTACCTCCTCTATTAGTGTGGGAGATATAATATTGTCACAGCTGGCTCAAGTAGATGGTAACATGCCTTTAAGATCAGGCAAAGATCGTACAGTCCAAATACAAACAACCAAGGGAGTTGTTTCGGGCCCACTAGATGCCTTCATCTCCAGAGCAACAGGGATATTGGAAAAGGAAATAGCGATGGTGGAAAAAAGACTCTCCCTAGATCTTGTTAGCGGTAAGCGTTCCTCGTTGGGCGGGATGGCAACAATTACCAGTCCTGCTGCCCATGCAGCATCAAATTGTGTACACTCTGTTACTACTGAGGCAATAGTTCATATAGATGGTGAGGGGATGGGCCCTTCAGCTCTTCTGGTTAACGTTGACCAGAATCTGGATGATACTCAGTCAAGCGGGGGGGATGAAACTCAGAATAGCGGGGAAAATGACCTTAGTTTAGAAATTCTACATTCATCTATCAATGCTGTCTCAAATCTCCCAGTAGAGGTTGACCCCTCGGGATCAGGAACAACATCCCGAAAGAGAAAGCAAGATTTGAGTCACCAGGGGGGGAGAGACCATAAGATGCCCAAACTAAATAATCCATCTAGTAATGAGGCTTCTGCCCTTGAGCATCCCCCAGATCCACAAATACCTCCTGTATTTCCTAACGTGCTATGCCCCTCCTTTATTCCCTTGGGGTCATCAAATCCCTGCCCAACGTGCTTTAACAGTGATGAAGTCCTATTGGTAAAAATGGAGGCTATGATTAAAACCCTCCTGCTCCCTGTTTTGGAGCGTACAAGGTTGATGACCTCCAAAATAGATGCTCTGGAGTCAGTAGTGAGCACAAATCTGGGCTTGCTACAAAAGTTAACTATTCCCAGTCCAGCGGGAGGGGCTCTAACACAGCAAGTAATTAAGACAAAAGGCACAAACAATGCTTCCACTAGTAAAGCCACTAACCCAGTACCAACAGGGCTAGTTAATAACAAACCGACAGCGGGGGGAGGCCTAGAGATAATCTCAGCACTGTAGCTGTGGGCACTTTGCCACAGGCTCTTAAGAAGAAGGTCGCTGACAAACCTAACTCTGATAGGTCCCAAGCAGCCCGGTCGGATGAACGGGCAAAACCTAACCCTAGTACTCTTCTACAGCCACCACCAGGGCAAACAGCTAATCACCAGAGAATAAAAACCCCAATTGTGGGGAAACAAATTAGGTATACTATTCCCCGCGCAGACTTACACCCGGAGGCAACCCAATACACAATAGTCCTAACAGGTGTTGCCCCGTTAAAAGCTGGTACTAAGGAGTCATATGGGGATCTACGCAATAAGGTGATATTCTGGTTGAATAAAAACCGTCCCCTGCCACCATCATCTCCCACTGAAATTCTCTTTGTAAGGAGAGTTGATTGGGTGGGATATGACACCAAAGACTTGGAGGGTGACTGTATATTAATATCGTTCAAGAATCCCTGGGTGGTGGACACTATTCGAATGGAAGCCAGGTTTGCTAGACAGGGGGACGTACAAACACTGGGGCTTGCATATTTCTACCCCCAAAGACAGAGCAACTTTCCATTAGGCCCCACTCACAGGAGACCGCCAGTTAGGAGGTACCCCACAGCAAGAACGCCACACCCCCAGCAATATCCCCTACTATTTAACCATTTTGGGCCCCTTTCCGACCTTGAGGCTATAGACTGACTTCATATATCGACTAGGAAGATTGAGTCTGTTGAGGACTGTGGGTATGTGGCAGCGATGCCAAGTCGGGGGGTCCCACCTCTTGTAAATAATGTAGAGGCAAGTCTGGGGGCATTAGCAACCGAGGAAGATGCTGCAACAGCTGTTGAGGACCCAATAGAGGTTATGCTGGTGGGGGAAACTTTGGATAATGTTGACAGCAATGAGAGTAGGGTAGGAATAGGGAGCGAATTGGCGACCCCGGCCGTATCAGCATCAATGGTTCCCCCCGCAGCTCCCCCATCTGAAACATTTAACATAGTATCCTGGATTGTTGCAGGGGTAAAGGGACGTATGTACTCTGAAGACTGGTTGGAGTTTGTTGACAAATTTGATGTTATTCTATTACAGGAAACTTGGGCACCAGATCCAATTCATAGGGCAGGTTTTGTAAACTTTTTCAAACCAGCTATTAGGGGTGGTAAAGGGCGAGCTTCGGGGGGCTTGTTGATCTGGGTGAAGCAGTCATTGGGATATCACCCAACTGAGATGTTTGTAGAGAATCCGGACCTTCTGGCAATCAAATTGAGCAAGGATGGCCATCGGGACCTGATTGTTATTAACATATATGCACAAGGCCTACCTGGTGGCCGCTGCCCTGTTATGTTGGATGTATTGGACCATTTCCTTGCTGGACTGGGCACAGAAAATGTTATCCTCCTGGCAGGAGACTTAAATTGCACTTTTGAGCCGCTTTATGTTGCCGGGGACAGCTGGGGGTCCACAGAGGACGCAGCTTGGAACATTCCGGATTTGATGACTAATAAAACTGTTAAAGCGACTGAGGCAGCCTTGAACTGGATGGCTCTATGTCTAACCCGGGGGCTAAGGGCTATAAATGGTCGCACAAGATCAGATCTAGGTGCCAACTACACCTTTGACAATGGACTAAGGAAAAGTCGGATAGACTATTTCTTGTTAAAGTTGGAATATTGGCCTCTGTTGGTAGATATGGAAGTGGTACCCCGCCCAGAAAGTGATCACAACCCCTTGACACTCAAACTAAGGCTGCCGGGAATGAGGGGATTGAAGGAACCAGACAACTCCTGGACAGGGGATGTCGTTCTGACTAATGACCGAAGGAGGCTAAAATGGTCCAGGTTAGCGGGGGATGAGACCTTACAGGAGAGCGTTGAGTCTGTGGTTTCCAACATGCTCAATGAAATTTTGCCTGATGATTCTCTGGGAGGTAGCTTTGAAAACACTATTATCGACCTCCATGAGTGTTGTTTTGATCAGCTTAAGCTTCTCCTTTCTCTACCATGTCAGAAGGGAACCACTAAATTAAACGCCCCTGTCAGAAATGGTACAATAAAAAATGCAGGGAGGCTCACAGTCACCTTGTCAAAGCGGTTAAGTCCCGGAACACGTGCGCTGTTAAGGCAGCTAGGGCGCAATATAAGAAAATTCAGTGGGAAGCCAAACGGGAGTGGGAGGATATGTACTGGTCCGATCTTTTGGATGACTCCACTTCGAATAATCAGACTAAGCTTTGGGATTTAGTAAAATGGGGCAAGGACTCAGACTCACGTACTCCTACAAACCATGTGCCCCCTGAAGCTTGGGTGACCCATTTTTCGGCCCAATTCAGTGTTGTGAACTCTGAACCCCTTTTTACATTGGGTGAGGTGCTCTTGTCACCTATTTGTGGGGAGAAACTTACTTTCTCAAAAACCGAGGTAGAGGTAGCACTTGGCTTGACCCAGCGGGGTAAAGCACCAGGGATGGATTTAATCCCTGCTGACTTGTTCAAAGCCAACCCCGCCCTTTGGGTGCCCTACATAACAAAGATCGCAAATGCAATAGCTAAAGGGGCTAGAATCCCCAAGTCGTGGAAGGGGGCGGAGATACTCCCAATCTACAAAAAAGGCGACAGGTCTAATCCGGGCAATTATCGCCCGATTAGTCTCATTGACTCCCTCCAAAAAATCATTGCACGTATGGTTTTGGGCAGAGTTCAAGGTTGGATTGAACTAGAGGATATTCTATCTCCCATGCAAGCGGGCTTCAGATCGGGTACGAGCACCATCGACCAGGTGTTCAGATTCTGTCTGATCTACTGGAAGGTGGTCTTGCTCGGCGTTGGAACCATCTTTGCTGCGTTTATTGATCTGAAGTCCGCTTTTGATCTGGTGCCGAGGGATAAACTGTGGTGTGTCTTGAGGGATCTAGGATTACCAATGGAACTACTTGATCTAATAGTTAAAATGCATGAGAACAACTATGCAAGGGTGAGGTGGGGAGGCCAGGGACAAGTGACGGAACCCTTCCCTGTGACTCGAGGTGTCCGTCAGGGGTGTGTCCTGGCGCCAACACTCTTCCTGTTATTTATCGATCAAGTAGTTAAATTCTTCACAGACACTCCCACTGACGCCCCTTTGCTGGCAGGGACAAGGTTCCCAATGCTCATCTTTGCCGACGACACCCTACTCCTCTCAAAAACACGTAGTGGTCTACAGCTGGCGTTGGACCGCTTCGAGGAGTTCTGTGTCATCAATGACCTTAAGGTAAACGTGGGTAAAACCAAGTTTATGGTCCTCACCAGGAGCAATCCTGTCCGGAGCTCTGTAAGTATGAGCCGAGTCAACTTGGAACAAGTTGAGACCATGACGTACTTGGGGGTTACCCTGGACCGTCGCTTGGGATGGAAAGACCAAGTTGGTGCTCAACAGCTTAAATTTGCCGGACTCACTGGCTGTCTTTTGAACGAGCAAAAGAGATCAATTACAAAACGGGTTACCCCAGCGCTAAAGATTTATGATACTAAGATTAACACTGCAATCCTATATGGTGCAGATCTCTGGGGATACATGGATCTCTCAAGCCTATTCAAAATTCAGTGTAAGTTCCTACGGAGCTTGATAGGGTTACCCCAATCATCCCCTTCTATACCCCTCTGCCTGGATCTGGGGTGCTACCCAATTAATGAGATGGCAAGATTTAGATTGGTGGCCTTTTGGAGGCGTATATGGACCTCCCCTGACCTTACCCTTTTTGCGAAGGAATTGGCTGAAGTTAGGTCAATTGGGGGTTCTGGGAGAATTCCATGGCTACAAACGGTAAAAACTATTCTGGTCGAAATGGGACTGGAACAGCTGTGGATATCCCCGAGTACCAATGCCTTTCCCTCTAAACAGGAATTCAAGGCATTGTATTGGGCCTCGGTCCGTCAATCGCTAGTGACTACTTCCAGCTCTGCCAGTCTAACGGGAAGGTTTCCGACCATTAAGTTGGATCCCTCCCGTGAGACCTACTGGGATATTATCACCAAACCGCTGGATAAGAAACTTTACCACCAGTTTCGGGTAGGAGCTCTGCCACTGAATTCTTTCACAAAACATTGGGTTATTGGAGCAACAGAATTTTGCAGATGGTGTCCAGGTCATAAGGAAACCGAGGGTCATTTTTTGTTTGCCTGTCCGATCTACTTAGCGCCATGATTAAAATGGCTAAAAGCTCTGTTTCAGCGCCTCCCTTTCAGAAGGTCCTCTGAGGCTATTTGGGTTTTAAAAACTAATACCTCCGAGGTGATTGTGGTGAGCCTAGCTAAATTTCTAGGGTGGGCTTGGGCCATCAGGACAAGAAGCAGACAAACCTATAATAGGGCTTCCCAATTTGCTCACTTAAATTTAACCGTTTTTTCCTAAATACAGGATAATGTATATTGTATTAGGAATGGATTTGCTTATTTTGTACTTTTTTAAACTTTTTAATACATTTTGGTCAGGTTTGTCTTTGTATTTCTTGGATGTTTAATAACTTTTTAACCTCAAAAGTGTTTTTAGTCTAGTTATATTGAATTATGTCAATGTTGCTGCTATTTCAAAATACCATTACAAATGAACATTGTTAAGCTGTTCAAAACTCCAAAATTCTTAAATATGTTTTAAATGCTGTCTTTTATGATTTTGATATCGAAATAAAGACTTTAAAACCTGAACCTCAAACATGATTTAGAGAATCTTTCATGTATTCTTTTACAGGTAGTTCTTGAAGGCTGGTAATTATGCCACAAGTGGTTAATTTTCTTCCAAGCCAAAGAGCAGCCTTTCTGCCTTCGTACTGAGGCTGGCATCCCACATTAATCCCAGATTTCATGCTTTCATTGTCATGGCTAAACATTCAGCAATGGCCCATTATCAAAGGGTGAAGCAAACACAAGGCAATGATGGACGGAGGGCTGAAACTTTTCAGACACTCACCCGTCACAGATCTGGGTTGAATCCATCCTCGTTCTTTAGCTCACTTCACCACCCCAGTTCAGACCCAGCCATATGCAAATCAGTCTTATCCCTGTGCCTCATGGGAACAGTCCAGCACTAACTACCAAGCCAGGTCTTCCATGGACCGGGAACAAGCATCCATTGTCAAAGGGTGTCTATGTTTTTGAGTTGGAATGCTTGGACTAGTACCAGCATTCTTGTCTTTGAGCCATTTAACCCCTTTGATGTGTCGTCGGCCAATGGCCGTCGCAAGTACTACCTCAGTAGTGCTGCGCACATCCGTTGGCCGACGCAGCCCCGCCCACTCTTCAAAGCCACTGCACCGGAATTTGCACCACGGTAAAGTGGTTAATTTGAGGCGGCTATGATCCATTCCTACATTTATTCTTACAAGGCTGATGCTTATTGTTTTAAATTGGTTTCAGCGGCTATGACTTGGAGGTACAACTGCATGCCTTCTGCAAACTAGTGGTAGTGTCATATGTGAGAAATGAGCATGTTCTTTAATGGATTAATGTATATGTCTACGAGTGGGGAAGAGGGACAACTCCGAGACCCTGCACGTACCGAGTTGATGAGTTGTTTTATTCTTATGCTTTAGTGCTCCTCCAGGAGGGGTTTAAACAGCGTGAACCCTGTCTTATAAAAACATGCCCAAGGAGCACAATAGGCAAATCAAATCAAATTGACTTTATTTCGGATATATTGCAATCCATAAAAGTACAGTACATTATACATTTCATTTAAAAACATCACAGAATTACAAAGTCAATTAAAAAATAAGTACATAAGACATATGAATTTCTTAACAGAGTGAGTAGACAAGATCGATACGAAGAAAGTGCAAGTGCAAGTCGAGCCCATATACAAAAATGCAAAAAAATACTTCAGGCAGAAAATCACAGTTATTCATCTAGGCATTTTCTTATTCTCACAGATAATTTTAGATATTCTAACACCTGGAGAACACAATCAGAATGCAGTAGCTGTAAATATACAAGGGCGGGTCTAATTTGTTTAAAATTTAGTTTCCTTAAAAGAGTAACAAGATACCGCCTACGGGGGTACTCATAAAATGTACATAAAAATATAAAATGCAGCATGTCCTGTGGAGACTTCCCGTCGCAGCCACAGGGTGCTGCAGATTTTTGGTCTGATTAAAATGTGATGAAAGATGTTGAATCTAAATCGAGTCAGCAAAAACTTGTCATGGGAAGTAAAGGAGCCTGTTAGGTACAATTCCATAGTGTCACATGTTCTCAACATGATATACTTTCTAGCATTTGGTTTCAAAAGCTCAACTTCATCTCTTAGGGCACTACGGTTCATAAAAAAGGCCCTCTTAATTGCTGCAACATCACCCTTGACTATATCCCCCGGATTTTCAAACATGTTTGGGCGCCCAAGCTTCAAAAATTGGGACTTCAAATATTTGAGCCAGGGTACACACATGGCATAATCCATTGAAACAAGATCTTCCAATATCTGGTGGGTTAAGGGAATATCCTGGCTTAGCCATAATTTTGTCCAGCATAACAGTGGTTTCAAGCCAACAATATCTGAAATATACTGACAGCCAAGCTCTTCATGTGCAGCTAAATTCGGAGTACTACCTGGGACACACAACAGGCGCTTTAAGAAATTATTTTCGGTTATTTGTATTTGTTCACCATTTGTGTAACCCCATATCTCGCTGCCATAAACTGCGGTGGATATGGATTTAGCGCCATATAGTTGCATCATGGCCACCATCGGCTTTTTCCCCAATTTACTGGCAAAATTAAAAATCGAGGCATTCACTCTGGTCATTTCACCCTTCTTTCTGGCCAGATGCGGAGCCCAACTGAGCTTAGTATCAAATAAAACACCCAAATAAGAGCACAATAGGCATTTGTGCCTGCTTCCTGAGCTTCCTGTTCTCTGCAGACTCTGAGCAGCCTCGCCGGAGAAATGGAGGTTTAAACCGGACGTGTGTGGGTATGGATAGAATTTAGGTTGGTCCAGGTCTTTTGTGAGATGCAGTGTTTGTTTAAAGGTATAAGGATTATTTGCTGATTGCTCCGAGCCCATGAGCCGGAGGATGAGCGCCTGAGCCTCCCACTACTTGAATTTGCTGTGGACATTTGATGTAATAGTCCTAATACATCTTCCTTATCAGGAACAAGACACCAGAGTACTTTGGGACCATTTGAATATTTCTTATCTAATGAAAAGTGCAATTCATAGATACAATCTACAAGGGCACACATAACAGTTAATTGTCCTGCGACCCCTTTGTGATTTCTATGAAACATACAAGATAATAGGCGTTGAAACGTCAACGTTCAAGAACTAGCATGTTTAAAACCCAGCAAGATCTATATAATTGAAGTAGTCTTGGTAGGGTTTCTGAGGTTGCTAGTAGCATAAGAAAAAATATGGTGTCATGTTGATGTTTTTTTCTCTTTGGTAATATTTGTGGAGTTCTTTTGATGTGTTTTGTCACAATCTGTCACCAATTCACGTCACTATTGTGAATATATTTTTGTGTATTTTGTTGTGTATGCCGAATATTGTCAATTCGTATTTTTGTTTATCCCTTTATTTTTTCTAATACAAAAAAAAGATTTGATGAATCAAAATTGTTGTTTAATCAGTTGTGTGCTGCTTACACATATGCTGTGAATTCCCATATGGAAAGGGGGACTTAACGGAAGAGTTTTATTATTTGGCTGAACCACTGTTCCTATACTTTGTCTTGAGCCTCCTGGGCACATTGGTTGTGTAGAAGGGGTTGCAGATGCTTGTGTGGACATTTTTGTAACACAGAGCAGGCCAGTACACAATATTCACCAGTGTGATCAAAATGAGATGGTCTCATTTGCATGGAGACTTATTCCTCTGATACTAAAGTTCCTTAAAACACAGAGGAAGACCATGATACAGCTGGTCTGTGGTACTGTGGATCTATGAGCCCTGTGATTACGTCACTAGTTTTCTGGCAAATAATGCACAATTGTAGATTGTGCCAGAAAAAGGGAGTGTTCTCACACATCAGCATGACTGGGTCACACAGAGCACCAAATCATATACATACCTACAACACATTTTAATGTCATCTAACCCCGCAGTGTACACTTCAAATAATGTAATCACAGAAAGGTGTACATTAATATATACATAAAACATAATCTCTAATTGTGACAAAGTTCCTCCTTTGTTTAGTGAACCCCATTTTTGGTGGACTGATGCTACTCGTTTTTAATCTCTCCTCACTAGGATACTGCTGTCCAGTCCCCAGCATATGCTCTCTGACATTTCAATGACTCCTACATGTGTAGCCTGACTTCTGCAGCTTTTAAACCGATATATATACCTGTCAAAATAAACCTTTGACAGGAGGAAAACCCATTATTTAAATAGTAAGTGTTGCAACCAAATCGTTCCTCGGATGGTGACAAACATGTTCCCCTGCCTAAGTGCCCTAGCTGCTGTAATAGCTGTATTTTTTGTAACGATATTTGGTCATGTGCGCCACGACCTCAGACTGTCTAATGGACTGTGGTCAGCTTAGACCGGAAATGGTGCCCAAAGCATTATCCTGAGGAGGTTAGGATACTGCCTTCTCCTAGAGCTAAGTAGCTCAAGCTTAGTGGTAGCAGCATACAGTATTTTTAGTGATTTACCTGTGCTTCTTGGCTTACCTTAGTATAGTTATCTACTGTGTGTTCTATTAAATGATTGGCCTACATTGGTTTGTGTGCTGTGCAAGAATGTACATGTGCCTGAGCGATGGTACAGTGCAGGTGAAATAGTGCAAGCATTTGTGCGTGAGGATCTACATGTGCCTGCAGGAAGGTGCACTACATAGAAGATAGCATATGATGTTGCATGAGCATACTATATAGTATGTGTGGCCCGTAAGAGGTACAGTACATGGGAGACTGGGCAAGTGTGAATACATATGTGCACCGGGATATGTGTGCTTGTTAAGAGCACAAACAACAGAAGACACTGGGTTTTATTTTGGGAGCCCCAGACATGGTAGACAAGCAGAGAGATGTAGAGCATTCTACTGGACAGATTGGTGGATTGCTGTATTTCTGGGAGCTGGGTGGGGCATACATTTGGGAAAGGAAGAGCCATGCTCTTCAGCACACTTCAATAGGAGCTCTTTTAATCTGAAAGGAGGTCACTGATCAAAGGGGCCTGGGAACATGCGAGGAAAAAAATGCGACTGATAAGAGAATCATAAAGAGTATGGCTAATGCCCTTTGGTAACCTTTTGAAGCACTATCACTGAAGTTGACACCCAGGTGTGAACCTCTAGTCACTCCCTTGTCACATATTTTGGGCTATCAAGATTGGAGCCTGTCCTGGCTGTGATAGACTGTTCTCTGCAAGAACAGCACAACACAGAAGTGGGCACTTCAATGTAAGCATCCCGTAGAACGAAAATTTCAAATACAGAGGCACTAAATCACAAATGGATCTGGAGATGGATTATAAAAAGGGGAGCTTGAGACTCTGAAAATAGCAAATTGAAGCTGTACATGTGTGTGGAGAATCTCAGCATAAGTTCTGCATGTTGTGAACAAGACTTGTGACTTGTGAACAAGACGTGTGACTGAGTGACTGCGAGTCTTCCATGCCGGGTTAGGGGATTTCAGAACCCCTTTCAGAGGGCTAAAGAGCATGCAGGTGCTCTAACTATGGTGGTTGAGGCTTTTTACTCCAGATGTCCTAGGCCCAACCTACGATGGATCCCAAGTTACTGAGTCAAATACTCCTTCTGCACTTGACTCTCAGAGGTAGATGTGGTTGAGCAGTCAAGGCTCCCTTGGGGGAGCTGTAGATATCGGTCAGAACATGAGTCATAACTTAAGGAGCAAACACTACAAACAATAAATCAATGTCCAGTCAGATTCGAGTTTTAGTCTAACATAACATAGGATAAAGTACCATAATATGTGTATTTGTAAAGCGCTTGTTCACCCAACGGTGTCTTAGCGCTGAATAACAGATGTTATCAGAAGTGTCTAAGATGCTTCAGCTGGCCCAGTTCACTTTTTACCCGCTCTTGCAGGCTGGAAAGGTTCAGCAGTGCAGCAGGTGCCCTCAGCACAAGTCCAGCTCTGTTCAGGGAAGTCGGGTTGCTCGTGGTCGTGCAGCTCCTGGCAGCACAATCTCTCTGTCCTGAGTGGCCGCTGCCAATCTTCTTCTCATTTGTGGATCAACTCTCAGTTCACGAAGATGCAATAAGATGTCTTAACCCTGTGGGGTGGAGTCCTTCGTTCAGCTCCTGACTGAAGCGCAAGAGGGCGCAGTGCCATCAACGGCATCCACAGCAGTCTTCAGTGGTCAGCTAGGGCTGTGCCCTCATACTGCCTGTCAAATCTGTCAAACAAAGCTCAGCCTCTCCTTTGGGTAGCAACATTGAATTCCTTAGCAACATTGGTACCGATAGCCCCTTTTGGCATACAGGGTTGCTGTGGTACTTGACAGCATGGGTGCAGAATATGTTGGTGCATGTGCCCATGCCAAAACAGTTATGAGGTTCTGCAGTTCCAAAAATAATAACTTTAGCAGTGGCATATGGAGTCATCCCTGCACAACAGTACAAGTTTGTCAAGTCCCACACAGCACTTAACTCATGGCTCAATCTCTGGCAGTCCTCTCATGGCATAAAGGCGTTGCTGAGTCAACACTGCGCACGGGCAGTGACCTGATCAGTGCACAGCCTCACACCTAGCTCAGGGAATATTCTTGTAGGGTTGTCATTGACCTCATTCCCTCAAATGTTCTCCTCTTCCACAGAGAGTACACTGTTCTTGGCATGCATGCAAGTACTAGTGCACCAGCTGCAAGGCAGATGATTTTGATGTCCTTGGTGATGTTCCCTCACCCAGCAGGGAGACTAACAGGTGCTTTTCCAGTTTTTGCACAGGCAGGAGTCTTGCAAAGCTCCACCTTCTCACACAACCCATCTGGCTGCTTGGCAGATGACACATTGTTGGATCTCATCTTCCCCTATTTATAGTCCATTTCCAGATGCCAAAAGGTTATTTACGGTCTAACTCTTTGAAGTTTTATGTTGGGGTTCTGGTTCTTTTGTGGCAAGAAAAACTGTCTAATCACAGCAAGCAAGACTTTGAATCTGATTGTCCCACAACACATTTCATGGGAGTGACCAGTATTCACACCTGGATGTCAGCTACAATGATATGTGCATTAAAAGGTTGATCCTAGATCCCCAGCCCTACTCTTTATGATTCCCTTATCAGTACAACCGTCTTTCCTGAGCTGTGCCCAAGCCCCTTCACTATGATCTTTCACTGAACTAAAGAGTAGTCTTTTTCAGCGTAAAGGGAGTCTCAGCTGGCCGGACCTTCATCCTGTGAAGGAAGATAGCCTGTACACTTAGATCAGCTTCCTAACCTCTAAAACCAAGGTATGGAAGTTAGACTATCCCAATTGATCTGGCAGAAGGGTAATCCCAATACATTCTCTTTAGTATAGAATTAGATATAGGTAGGAGTAAGGTGACAATAATAACAATTATCATGGTTGAATTGCTCTTATTGTTTACCATTCTAATAATGCTGATTACAGTAACATTTCTCATCTTTCTAATAATCGCAGCTCATGCTTTGTTTGCAAGAATACGATCATTTCAATAAATGTTTGAAAATGCTTTGTCGTACCTTTCACGTGTTCACCTTGAGCATGCAAGGGTGACCAAACCTAATGGTTAGATTTGTTTCCATGGATTCCTTGTGAAACAGAGTGTCATATTTGAGGCTACCAATCACACCTGTTACCCTGTCAGTTTAGGATTTGGATATGGTACTGTGAGCTAGCTGAAACACACACTCAACACTTACTGATGGTATATGTGGACTAAGTCTTTATATTTTGACGTTCATGTTGGTCTAATAAACAGTCCTGCTAGATTTGTATGAGCTGTATAACAACCCTGTGCCCATGTGCAGCTATAGGGTCAAGAGAGGCTGTCAACCATGGAGAGAAAGAGCAATGACTTCAACTACCCAGTCTGGTAGCATTAGTGCCCTTCCCCGGGATTCCGGGAGAGACTTACTGCATTGGAGGAGCACTGAGGGTTTCTCCCACAGTAACTGCAGCATCCTGCTGCCTGGACACAGCTGTGGTATCAAATGGCACCCAGGCACTCTGAACCACCACTCTGAAAGAGCAGGTTAGATCAACAAATAGGCCATCAGGCCCTGGTGAACTTGCTCTAAATTGATACGGTCTAGTGCAGGAAATCAGAGAACTTACTAAGGAGAACCCATAATTCTTCTGGTGCTTGAACGCCTTAGTGGGGCCTAGCTTTGATGTCCCCACATGCGGTTTGGGACTAACTATCAGCCATAAATGGTTAAGTGGGGCTGGAAACTGAACTAACTTTTGATGCTCAAAATCTTCCTGCAGGGCGAGCTTCAAGCAGTATTCCACAAAGTCCTTCTTATATTGAACACCTTTGCCACACCGTTTTGCTAAAGCTCCAGAGGTCTTGGTAGTGCGAAAAATGGTTTAAGGCCCAACTTGTCAGATTTTCTGTGCCAGTTCCTCATAACCACTTCTAAGGCTTCCAGGCCCTCAGGGACAGCATTTAGGGGCAAAAGACAGCAGCAAGTTCCAGTACAGTTCCAATTGCAACTGGTCCACTGGAAACACGAAGAAAAAGGCTTCTTACAGCCCAAAATGTCCTTGGTGCAACTAGGGCAATAGGATCATAAAGTGTTAGACCCACACTGCCATGGTGGTAGATGATGAGCAGCAGCCATTCATTCCGATCTCCAAGACTTCATCAGAGTCCTGGAACCCTTGATACTATCATGAGAATGCAAAGCTCATAAACATTTAATTAGCAAGAATCAATGACACCTTGATGAACATAAAAAATGTTCTTGTGGACAATTCACGAGTCAATAGCATTCAGTAGACGCTCAGCAAAATGTCTGCAGTGCCATATCAATCTGTGAACGATAGCATTGGAGAACTATGCAGTGAGGAGTGATGGTCCTGAGGTACCGCAGTAAAAATCGTTGTCTTGAAAGTGCTATTAACATTGCTTAAAAAGACAATACAAAACAAAACACTTAAAGCCCAAATGGCAACATTTTAAGATGTTACCTCTTTTCTTTATTGCATAGCGGATAGATTGGTATTTATAGGAGACTTAACAGTGTCAATCATCCCCAGCTACTTAGGGACAACATACTGAAGAGTGACAAGTAGTCCTATATGACAGTATGCTCCAAAAATGATTTTAAAAAATCTTGTCATTGAATTGACATTGGCATGTGCCAGTGAATGAATGTTAGACTTATCTACTTTTAAAAGTTTACTATTTTAAAAGTATGTACACTTTGTTGTATACCACTGAACATTGCTGCTATGTGACATGTTCAGTCAATATGTCATTTTTTTCGTTTAACGTATAAGTGCAGATATTTTAAATGATTTCCTGTGTCTTTATCCGTCGATCATATGACCCTCTCAGTGGTGGGCTTCATGTTGATGACAACCTTATGAAACTACATACTGCTCTTAGGGCAATATTGAAAGGGATTATGCTTCTCAAAGTCTATTTGTGTAATGAGAATCATGCCCCAGACAATCTTGGGTAGTTAAATAAGTCTACCAATGGCATGGTCTACACATTGGAATTCAGACCTGAGCAGGCCAAAACACTGTTTAATGCTACTACCTGTCCTTCTATGTACTGTATTTTAGGTCTCTTCTACTGGTGGTTTTGGAATTACACTGAGGGGCATGTTTACAAGGCCCCCGCGCCACTGGACTGTCAATTTTTTTTACGCTTTGGTGCTGCACAATGCTGAGCCTTATTTACTAGGCCGAGCAAAGCCACCCTTCGTGGCGTGTCTTGACCTTGTAAATATGGCCCCCTTTTATATGTTACTCTGCATGAAAGAGGCAGTCCATGGGTGTTGCTGTGGGTGTTCCCACGTAACACCCATGGACTCTGACGCATTCCCAAATGTACAAGTTTTCGTAAACTTGGGAATGCGTCATATTTTAACGCCTTCCCAGGCGAGGTGTTAAAATTGCACAACACGGAGTAATACCTTTATTTCTCCTCGTTTTTTGCTCTTTCAATTTGTGCTGCATTCTACAGCACACATAGAATAAGGAACATGCCATCAATTATTGTTTTTGTGGAGGAAGGTGTCCGTTTATGCACAAAAACAATCATTTCTGCAACGCAGGCAGTCGTGCACTATGGTATGTATGTATGTATGTATGTGTATTCTTATATAGCGCTCGATGACCCGAAGGGTATCTCAGCGCTTGCCTTGGGAACCCGTCCTGGCTTTTCCCTGTGAGATAGCCCCTACAGGGCATCCCCAAGGTGAAAGCCAGGCATCCCGCCGCGGGGGGCCGTTGTGGAGATTAAGCAAGCTTAATGCCCAGAGTTGCAGAGTGAGAACCCATGATTAGAGCAGGTACCGAAGCGAGAATTTTCAAGTCCGTGGACATTTGAGCTCAAGACCCTGCCGCGTCGGGAATTGAACCCTGGTCCCGGGTCTGACCTCTGCTTCAGGGTCTGCCTGCTCTACACCGTGAGCCACACTTCTCCGCAAGGGTTCCTGCATTGGGGCTTGACTGGCAATTGTGCACCAGGACAGAGTTAAGCACAGGGATGCATCATATTGCTGTAAATATGATACATCCCTGCCCTTTCCTAATGATGTAGATTGGCGCAGCAAGATCAGCTTTGGTGTTAACATTTGTGAGACAATGAGTTCTGCCCATCAAATCCACCTGGAGTTATTGCTTTTTGATCTCCTGGTTGTTGACCTTTTAATGTGCATCAGCATCATAACTGGTTACTCACCCAAAATTAGTGCATGGTAAATTGACATTTGTATATTAATCGCCAGTGTCGGTCTTTGAAGATAAGGCAGCTGTGATGAAGCAAGTGGAAGGGGCACTTGGCTGGTTACTCATGAAAGTGTATGCATAAGCATGTGTAGATGACATGTGTGAGGGCTGTATGTGTGAGACTCCTGTTGTGTGCAGCTTGGTAAATGCACACAGGTAGCCTGGCACAGATAGGGACTCAGCATGATTGGATATTGACCTGGGTTAGGCCTCAAAATGTTAGTGTACACTCATAGGGAAAGTCAATCTGGTTTACTGTCTTGTCTTTAGTGACACTCCATTATACACACCCGCGGGAAACACTGCTTAGGTTGCAGTTTCATTCCCTTTGGCCTACTGATATCAGTGATGTATAGAAATGTGGCGGAACCTCTATGCCAAACCCATGCAGGAGAGTTCCGAGACTGTGTGGGTCATCCAGGATTAACATATTTCTCTGGCTGAAGCCAATATGAATTGTCCCAGCATGCTGTGCAGGAGTGTTGGGGAAGAGGCAAAGAAGTAATATGGCATTGCAGAATAGGCCAAAGATGCCTTGCTTGTAAAACCTTCCACCCTCACTTAAATATTCTTGACCATCAGGCAGAGCTCTCTCTTAGTTGTGCTTTTGCTGGACACTGGGACTGGAGGTGGCATCCATGGACAACAAGAAGGAAGAACCACCAATGCCCATCTGTATTAAGAACTCTGACTGCAGTTGACCACTGGAGTAGTGGGGCTCTCCCCAGGAAAGTGAAGCTGGTCTCTTTGCACCCCTTTAAGGAGTAGTTGGGGAAGAATTGGACTGCTGCGCCAAAAAGGAGAGAAGCACCAGAGGAGAAAGCGCAGGAAGGCAAGTACATGGAGCAGGCGGGACTAGCTTCCTGCAAAATTGACCACCTTGGAGGCCCAGAGACCTGAGGAAAGGGCCCTTGGTGGTTAGGGCTCTCAACGTGGAGCAAAAAAAGCCCAAAAGCATGCAAAACAGCCCAACAATGCCAGAGATATCAACAGGAGAAGTATTTCACCTTTGCCTCCTCAGCACAATCACAAAGCACATGAAGCTCTGCTCCCCGCTGCTAAAACCGCATGTGGTGGGCCAGAGTCCAGGGGTCACCCCCGACTAGGATTTTTTTAATCCTAGGAGGAGGTGTGTTTGGGGCCTCCTCCCCGGAGCTCCAAAGGTCTGGGGATCACTATCCCTGGATGGATTTTCATTAGGGCCCCAACTCATTTCTCCCACCACTGCAAGAAAGTGCCACCACAGGTGAAGCCAGGGGCCTTGGAGCCTCAACTCTGGGCCCACAGGAGAAGGTGTGCTGGGGGAGTGCCATGTGCGCCTTCACAAGTAGTGGTGGACCTGCTCTTCTCCCCATGCCTGTGTCTGGAGGGAGCTAGGGGCCACCACTGTATTCTACCACCTGCCCACAGAAGTGGGCAAGGAAGAAAAGCTGGCAGTTCCCATGGTCACACACAGAATATGGTCCATGCAAGGAGCCTGTGGGGCAACCAGGGGTGGGATACCTCAGCAGCCCCTACCATTGGGAGAATGCAGAGGTGCTCGACTTGGATTCGGCATCCCAAGATACAAGATAAACGAGGAAAAAGCACACTCCACGTGAGGCCATGCAGCGTAGCAGACTCAAGTGACTGGAGCCACTCATTTTAATGCACCATACAGGGGCATATATATAGTTGCAGGGGTATCACTAGTGTAACAAGAAAGTTGTGGCGGAGCTGTAGGAGTGCAGCAGTTTCCCCCAAGAGGAATTTTGAAAGTACTGACCCTAGGATTGCAGGGTATCTGAAAGCTGGCCCAAGCTGGGATTTTGTCAAGGTTCAAGCACTTCCCAGACTGAGGCTTTTGATCTGCAGCTGAGAGTGCCATGCCCTCTAGGGGCTTAGTTTATGGCTATAGATTGTTGACTAAAGATAGTTAAAGACACAGACACATGGTCCATGCTTGAAAATACGTTAAAAGTATTATTCATTATGATTTGACAAGACTTTTAGGAAAGTATTCTTCACCATGGTCTTAAGCTTAAGCAATGCTTCATTCTAACATGCAATGCACAATGCTTTATTTAAAGATTTGTCAATGATGGTGGTAATACATATTCTTAAGAGGCTGTAAAGTTGTATTAATGATGATATAAGCAGCTTATTGCAATGACTGATTACTCATAATAAGTGCAAAAGAGGATGTTGTGATTTACTACCTATAATGCAGGGATATGATTGCAATGCTTGTTTGTTCATAATAAGTGCAGAGGGATTATGGTTACTGAAGTCAGTGATGGCATGATGTTTTACCATAACATGTAATTTCACTCTTAAAATGGGACAACATTGACCTATTGCAAACTGACACCCCCATATGTGGTTAAGGGCTGTATTGTATATGTTGGGGTGTTCTGTGAATTTTGGGGTGAAGACCTATTAGTGCCAAATGTAATGTTGGTAATGTTAGAGGTATTTCCAATAGCCTGAGGTATATTTTTATTTTTTTGCGCAGTATTGCACATTGTCTGTAATAAATGTACTTTAACTTTTCTAAAGAAAAAGCAAAAACTGGACAAATATTGAGTGTTATTATTACGTACTAGCGAATGGTGATTACTAGTCAACACCACCTGCCTTGAGAAGGCGTTGGACTGCTCTGCCACATTACTAAGAGAGTCAAGAGCTACAATGGAGTGTTTGGTTCCCAGTGGAGGGTGAATGTGGACACATTACTTGTGCAGGTCGCAAGGTGTAAGTAAGGTCTCTTATAATGGGGAACAGAATACTGACAACAACGTTGCAATCTGACACTCATATGCTCTTGGGTTTTCATGGGCATGTTTTCACAGATAGCAACAAGTAGGAGTCTTGTTCCTCCATTTCACTTTCAAAGTGTTGAATTATGGTACAGTGTCTGAATATAAGTAAGTCATGTGTATGTCCTGATTATTTGACTTCAACATTGGTTGACACCACACCGACCGACCATGCACGCAACATCTGCATCATCCTTGACAGCCAACTGACCATGAAACAAGTAAACACAGTTGCCTCCTCCTGCTTCCACACACTTTGCAGGCTCTGCAGTATCTTCAGATGGATCTCAACCAACACCAGAAAGACCATCACTCAGGCCCTCTTCACCACCTGTCGTGAGTATGGCAACGCCCTCTATGCTGGCATCTCCACCAAGCTCCCCATCCAGAAGAGATACCAGTTCAAGATCCTCACACACACTTACAAAGCCTTCCAAGACTTAAAACCTGTTCACATTAACCATTGACTGTACTTCTACTAACCCGCTAGACACCTGTGCTCCCCTTCACTCACCCTTGCATGCACCCCCGCATCCGTATTAGCTGCAGCAGTGGCCGCACCTTCTCCTGCATCGCTGTCAGGACCTGGAATGACCTTACTTTCCAACTCCGTACTGCCTCCTCGCTGGCAGACTTTGGGAAGAGACTCGAGACCTGGTTCTTTGATGTAGACACAGCACCGAGACACCCTAGGGGTGATAGCGTTGCGATTTACAAATACTGTTTAATTGATTGATTGAAGTAGAATTTTACAAAAAAGATTGCCTGTGCTTTTATTAGTTAAGTATGCATGCAATGTCCATTTATGTGTGGAATATTAGCAGACAGAACCTATGTGACAAGGGAAGTCAAGAGTACACAAAATATAAGATGTTGACAATACTAAAGAGGCAAGTTTTGAATTTTTGACTTTTTGCTGATAGGGCTCTGTTAGGGCCATAGTTTGAGGTACATGTGTTGTTGTATGACAGACAGCATTGCCTCCAACATGCATGAGAGGAATGTAGATTGTGCAATTTATGTCACCTTAGCTACTTCATGACATGTTCTGGAACAAGCGTAATGCCAGCCACACCAGTATCACTAAAAATTAAATGTAAGCTGATATTGCATGAAACCTACCTTTAGTTGGCTCAAAAGAGGATGCAGTTTGTTGAAGAAAGCACAATATAATATGACGGCTCAGCCTATACCATTGTTTGAGCTACTCTTCAGGTTTCACCAATGAAGGTGACCCTAACTTTGTAGATGTATTTCCTGTATATCCTTCTTCTGTGGTCATTCCTGCTGCAGACTGCAGTTGTTGACGCAACCTCTTCAGAATCTAACAGCCTTAGTGCGATCTTCTGCCAAACATTTTCTCTGCCTACCTCAATGTTTCTGCTAAAATTGATTTTTGTTGGCCATGGGACTCTGTGCACTTTATCACTGCTAACCAGTGCTAAAGTATTTATACTCATCCACCTAAACGAGGTTTAATTGGCTTACACATGGTTGTTATATTTAATTTACTCTTAATTTCCTTGTAGTGTGGTATAGCATATACCCAGGGCCTGTATATTAAATGCTACTAGTGGCCCTGTAGCACTAATTTTTCCACCCACTTGAGTAGAACCTTAAGACATGACCCAGGTCTGCCATTACAGCCTGAACACAGTTTTAAATTTCCAACTCGACTTGGCAATATAATCCTATTGTTAACCCTAAAGCCCCTCTTTTATTGAATATAAGTCACCCCTTAGGTAGGCCCTAGGTAGCCCATAGGGCAGGGTTCATTGTAATTAAAAGGTTGGACATGTCTTAGTATTCAAAAACTCCTAAATTACTTTTTCACTACTGTGAGGCCTATCAATTCGACAGGATCACACTGGGTTGCCTTATTACATTTAGTAAGTACTAATGTTTGATAGAGGACAGATAAGCATTTCATATTTGATGTCTATGACCTTGTAATGAAAAATAATCTTGAATGGTATAGTTGGATTTTGAATTACAATTTTGAAAATGTCACTTTTAGAAAGTTCGCATTGTCCTGTCCTTTGGCATTTGGTGCCTGCAGCCTTTTCTGGGTCATATGATTGGGTGTAACTTAAAATAGGACTTTTCTAATTCCTACCAGACAGTCACACAAATTAGCGATTAGGTGTGCCTGAATAGACCATCTGCTGGTAGGATGGGGAGGCGGAGCTGAGCACAGCCTCACTTGTAAATGAATAGGCTGTGCTCTATCTTCCCACAAAGGGCTAATTAGCTTATCAGCTCCACATTATCCCAGGAAATTCCAAGCACTTCAAAGAGAAACCTCTAGAAACTTCTCCCAACTTCAAAGGAGACAATAGATATGAAAATCGGAAGCTTAGACCCACTCTTTAGTTCACTCGTAGACCTGCGGAAGGACTCTCAGAGGACTGCCTGCTACTGTGACCTGCGGTGCACTCAGCAAGATTACTTTGCTGCTCCTGGAAGGACTGTTTTGCTGCTTTGAGCCTTGCTCCTTCACCTGAACCCACGAATACTAAGTTTGTAGGCCTTTTGTTCAGAGCCATAAGGACAAAAAAGTCTCCCACCATCTTGAACTTATTCATTAATTCATTTTGAACTTTACTCGGTTATTAGATAAAAACAACCATAAAAATACAGTTAATACATTACATTTCAAAATATTCATAAAAACAATGTTAATAAGGACAAAAAATAAAATATGCTCATCATATTTCATTAGGTGATCGATTTTCGAAATCTAAAAACACTTTTAAAATACACAGAGAGAGATGCAACAGTTAATATGTTGTCTAATATTTGAATTGCTAAAAAAGCAGGGCGACACTGATTAAATTCCATGATCTTCAGTGTGGGCACAATCCATCTTCTCCTAGGGATTGTGATTGTGAGTTCTGAACTCCCAAGTGGTATTAAAGGTACCCAGATAGCTAAAATTCAAAACTTGTGACTTAGAATTTATTTGGCTAAAAACTGCTCGGACAACTGAGAGAAGACCGGGACCAACATGCTTGTCAATCCGCCCAAGGAGCATCGATGGTCAGCCTCACTTTCCAGCTGCTCCAGTTCTTTTCCACAGCAGCAAATCCTATTCAGCTGTCCTTCACGAAAGGGGTAACTGAGTTCTTGGAATTGTCTTCTGCTACAGATTCTTGCCTCTTCCTGCTGGAGATTTTTGACTTCCAATAAAGAGACTAAGTCTGAATGTTGAAACTGCGGCTTTAGCTCAAGGATCCCCAACGATGACGCTTCCTTCTTGGGCGCCGCCTGCATCCTTCCCTAGTAAATTCTACCTTCTTAGAACATTTTCTTTAAAATGTCTTCTAAGTCCGAAGGTAAGCGCTGACCATGCCCAATCCACTACTTGTATCCGACCAATGTTCCATTGTGGTCAGCCCTATAATTTTACTTTAAGCCAGTCTCACACAACTTGATGTCCTAGATTGGACTTTTGATCTTTTAGGTGTTTGTTTTTACTAAAACCTTTAAAAATTCACATCTCCATTTCTACTGGTTGGAGTTTTGTGTCAAAGAATTTATGAAAATGTGGTCTATTTTTCTAAGTTAGTGTGGAATTTATTTTTTTTATTATGTTTTTACTTTATTAGTGTTTGTGTGCTGCTGTTACTGGAATATGAATTTACCTTGAAAAAACAAAAGACAAGGAAAAACATGAACAGTTGGTTTAATTAAACTCTTCGGCCAGGACACAGCCGCCGAAACGGTGCTGAGGACTCCCTCAACATACAGTCGTTTTGAGTGCCATTATATACAGTCATTTTAAGTCTGATACCCTAGATATCTCCTTTAAAACTTTACCTGAGCTCACCTATACAAGAGAATTCCTGCTAAAACTTAGACCAACCTCCCACATATGCCCCCTGGGAAAATGGACTGAAGGGCCTTTTTTCGTGTAAAGAATGTATGTACTAGCCTAGTCCTTTCCAGGACACTAAAACCATAGCTAACTCTATTGATAGCAAATTACCTTCTACTCCAGAGGCACAGCCTTACATGAGCCCCCCGGCTTACACCACATGGAAAGGCCTCCTAGCAAGCGTTAGATCTCTTCTCCGACATGCCACTGCCATTTGGGATCTCTTAAAGGACACTAAACCAGATTTGGGATTTTTCACGGAAACGTGGATTAAACCCTTTGCGGTTCCTGCTATCGCCCTGGCTTTTCTACCTAGCTTCCGCATTCAAAGACTGGATAGGCCTGAACGAGGGGGCGGTGGCATAGCCATAATTCACAAAGAACAGATACCAGTTACCATTCTAGACCAGTTCTGTTCGGAACTATTCGAATGTCTTATCTTTAAGGTGAAGCTACACCCCCAACAGTGTTGGAAAGGAGCACTGTTTTATAAGCCCCCAGGCCCAATAAAAGACTTTAATAGTCGCCTTTTAGAATTTATCTCCCCCCATATTGTTGCTACCCGCAATTTCTTACTTCTAGGAGATTTTAATATTCACAGTGAGGACCTAAACAATCTCGATGCTAGAACTTGCCTAGAGGATTTAGCCTCCCATGGGCTTCTCAAGCTCAACAATGATCCCACTCACCAGGCACACCCTTGATCTCATTCTCTCTAACTCACAATGTATTACATATATAGATACTAGACCTCCACCTTGGTCAGATCATTCTGTAGTTAACGTCATTCTGACAAGCCCCTTCACCTCACCTTCTCACATACCCCTTACTGATAGATGGTATAGACCTTGGCATAAAATCGAAGCTTAAAATCTTGTCTCTTCTTTCCTGAAATGGGACACTGACACCCACAATCTCAATGTCAACCAACAACTACACCACTTTAACAACATTATTTCCAGCATTCTGGATAAAGTGGCACCTTTAAAACCAGCTACTCATCCCCCAAAAGCTCTACTGATACTACTGAATGGTACTCCCCGGCCCTATGTACCGAAAAGAGTGGATGCAAAAAACTGGAGCGCACCTGGCGACTCACTCATTTAGAACAAGACAGAAATAAATATAAATGCGCCTTAGCAGTGTACCTCAATAACATTAAAATAGCACGCAGAATGCACATTACCCTAAAATTGGAGAAGGCTGGATCCAATTCCAGGGAACTATTCAAAATCGTTAAACCCTACTCTAGCCCATCAGCATGTGATACTGCATAATCCCCCTCGCAGTCCATATGCAACGATGTGGCAGAACATTTCATTCTTAAAATTGATTCCATCTATCAAAAAATTATTGCAGCCAACAACTTTGCCCTTTCCTCCACGGCTTGTCCTCCGGACACTTATGCCACGTCTGCCCAACCCCACACCTTCCCCAGCCCCATACGAAGGAACTTACTTTCCTTATAGAATCTATGAAATCTGGATCACCCACGGACATCATCCCTGAAGGGATTTCTGCTAAATTTGCGGAACAACTAGCTCCCTCGATCTGCTCTATTCTAAATTGTTCCCTTAGGGAAGGCTGCCTTCCTTCGGCATGGAAGGATGCGCAAATCAGACCGATACGGAGAGATCCCAAGGTCCCGACCACTGAAATCAATAACTATCAACGTATATCCCTTCTACCACTACAGTCAAAACTCATCGAGAAACACATTAATAGACACCTGTCCAATTATCTGGAAACTCATCAATTACTAGATATCTCCCAAAGAGGATTTCGAGCTAAACATAACACAGAGTCCGCCCTTCTTGAGGTCACTGATAATATACGTATGGCTGCTGACAAGGGACAAGCGGCACTTTTGGTGCTGCTTGACCTGTCAGCAGTGTTTGACACCATTTCACATCACATCCTTCTGGAAAGGCTCCAAGACCTATGTATTCAGGGGCAAGCGTTGAGTTGGATTACCAACTTTCTTACAGATAGAACACAAACAGATACCGTGGGATCCTTTACATCTGCCATGACCAAAGTGAGCAAGGGATCCTGCCTAAGCCCAACCCTTTTCAATATATTTGTCACCTCCCTGGCCAGACTCATGAGATCTTTGGGATTCACTCCAATCTCATACGCTGACGACACCCAGCTCCTTCTAACATGTGACAAAAACACACCCAACATCGATCTGTTGTTCTCCGAGGGCATGAAAGCTATCGCTGCTTGGATGCGTAACAACTATCTACAACTTAACGGCGGCAAATCAGAGATCATGTTGTTTGGAGGAGCTACCACTCACTGGTCACCTACTTGGTGGCCGGAAGAGCTGGGAAGTGCCCCCACTCGCACAGAAGTGGTTAAAAACTTGGGTGTCAGGATTGATCATAGACTCACACATAACACACATGCCAATACCATTGCAGGTTCCTGCTACTATATTCTGGCCTCCTGCGGAGGATATTTCTACTCTTACCTTCCTCAACTAAAAAAAACCCTACTACAGGCCCTGATATTGAGTAGACTTGATTACTGCAATGCTCTGCTGTTTTCGGCCAACGAAAGCGACATTAACAAACTCTAGGTGGTGCAGAATACTAACGCCCCATCCAGAACACCCTCCGGACCACTTCTCAATCAACTCCAATGGCTCCCCATAAAGAAAAGGGTAAAGTTCAAAATTGGCTGCATTATTTACAAGGCTCGGAATGGCAAGGGCCCCAAGTATCTCACTAACACGTAATCTCAGGTCCAGTAACAAGCATTTGATAACCATCCCCAGAATCAAAAAAGCTCGTAGCGGTGGCAAATCTTTCTCTTATCTTGCCCCCCGATTCTGGAATGGTTTGCCTTTTCCGTTACGCTCAGGACAGAATTTGGCTCAATTTAAAAAAATGCTAAAAACTCACCTCTTCTAATTTTTCCTCTAGTTCTGATGTTCCTCCGTCCAAGGCGCCGAGATATCCTCATGGGTGATTCAGCGCAATACAAATCAATAAATATCAAATATCAAACATCTTTGGAGCATCATAAAACAAGTTCGATCTTATTTTAGATAGAGGAATGTGGGCCAAGTCATTGGGCCCTATTCACGTAACTAACTTAAGACAAAATCCTAAACTTACTACTTTTGATATTCACAGAAGTTAGGAGTTTGTCTTAAGACAAACTTAAGACAGACTTAAGACAGACTTAAGTTAGGATTTTGTCTTAAGTCTGTCTTAAGACAAACTTAAGACAAAATCCTCACTTCTGTGAATACCAAAAATAGTAAGTTTAGGATTTTGTTCTGTGAATCGGCCCCATTGGGAGTAAATCAGGGCACCTGATAGTGAATGAAGGTAGGTCTCGACCTTGCATGGACTCAATGAGGGCCAGTGTGTGAAGTGTCCACATGTCCAGCATGGAAAGTACATGATCGCATGAGTGTTTCTAACTTCATATGAATCTACCTTTATGGTGCTTTGGGAATGCGTGCAACCCCTGGGCCCTATGTGCTTCATCGGGGCCAATCTCCTGGCACCATTGTGGTGTTGCTGCCTATCTGTGGGACTAATCTGTGTTTTTCCTGTTTGCGTGTTTGCCCGACTAGTTACGGGCCAACCCCACATGTGACCTTGCAATCATTAGCATCAGTCCTAGGTCGCAGGGTCTGCCTGACCATTTTTCTTACTCAGGGTTGATAGAGAGGTCATCTCAGGATTTGTGACAACAGTGACTTAATTTCACTTTTGAATATACATATATTGTTGCATAGATTGACATTGATATTGAAGTTCCTCCATTTTGTTGAATTTTCAGCTACATCATATTGTAAACCATTTTAGGACACTATGTAAATTTCCCAATTCGTGCCCTTATATAGGTATAAATCGCTATGTCCTTATATAGGCATAAGAATCATAACCATATTTAGACATAGCTCATGCAGTCCAAATACGGCAGGGCTACTTTCACTAGTTCCGAAAATCTACAACGATTTCCTGGAAAACTCGGCTTCAGCAGCTAGGGACTTTCCCTTGTTCGAGAACTGACTTGTCGAAGAACACATGGAGTTTTCAAAGAACTGATACTCTTTGATGACATTATTATGTCCACCTTTACGTCAAACTCGGCAACTTCAGGTATAAATATACCCACACTTGCCTTAGCACAAACACTGTGGTTTGGAGCAGTTCGACTATCTACCCGCCCGACGCATCCTGCTACAGCAAGTGCAGAAGGAAGCCGACCCTCTAGCAGACGCACTGAGAGAGACGTTGTCTTCTCCTGCGGAGAAATCCAGCTCCAGTGTTTCCAAGCTACCCTTGCAGGTTGTTGGGAAATCGAGTCCCGAGACTGACCTTCTCCATTCTAAACTAAGGTACGGAGCTGAATAGATCCTAAGAGAAATCTTGGACAGATTCTTGGCAAAAGAATACTGCATTTATGCTACACCTCACTTACTTCTTCCCTAGTACTAAGCTTAGATTAGGTACACCGGGGTAGGCGTATTTTAGAAGCACCAGTTGAGTACTTTTAGCCTCTGTTATTTATGTATGTATTTATCTATGGTTTAGGAACCATGCAATGCTCTTACAGTATTATTTTATTCTACTTTTTATACTGTATGCGTTATATTTTACAACCAGTTTTACGATTGTAGCAGTTCATTTCTTGAGAAAAAAGACTGTTCAATAAATACCTTTTATTGAAAACGCCCGTCTCTTTATTTCTCTGAACCTCTGGTGAAACGAAGCATGCACCATTGACTGAGTGAAATATCTATCTATTGTTTCCACAACTCTGAAGATCAGTTTTATCTTGGGGAAACAAAGTTGTCATGTTCATGCGGTAGTCAGAAACTAATCCCTTCTTGTTTATTCAAGAAAGTTTCTAGTGACCTCTAAGGTAGCTAGCACTCACAATTAAGGCTAGTATATTCGATAGAGACCTAGTCGACCTAAGTCCTACGTCTAGTCTATAGGATATATTATTCCAATGCACAGAGCCTATTGGAAATATAGGAACTACACTATAATCATTTACCTCACACTTCCTGCCAGTCATATTGTTGAGGTTTTGTTGTGTTTCAGTCTCTGTTACTACTACTTCTCTATTTATTTACATTCTACCCACCTTGAGGAGTGCAATTTTACAGCAGGAAACCCCCAATTGTAGGAAACCACACAAACATCGTACAAGAATGAGCACCGGCAGCAATGATGTACACAGTCCTTCAAACTACCAGGGAAGCCAGGCAAACCAATCTTCATACCATTCCTGCTTTGGGGCACCTAACTCATTATGCATATTAGTTTGAAATCAATGCAGTGCTTGGATGGCAACAGTGAGTGTCCCGTTATTCATTTCATTGCCTGGGAGGAAATAATGGCAGGATGCACCAATCTTGGAACACATCCCTCCCTCCCTTGCAGTCATCAAGTCCAATATATATCGGTGTTGCAACACCATGAGGCAATGGCTCTTAGTTCTGCCTTAATTATGTTAAGACTAAGCTCAGTACCCTTCATAATTTTCAGCTGCTCCCACCTGGTTATCTGTAATCAGCAGGTGTCTGCTTTTATCTGCATGGTGAAAAAGGTTACAGACCGGTCTGCATTTACTTTGGTACAAGTAAACAGTCCGAATTTTTCAATCCCCCTAAAAGACATAATGTGGTTAAATGCATTTGTGGTGCAATTCCACCTCTTCGCCTCCAGGGGATGTTCTTCTCCAGACATCCCCAACACAAGCCCATCACTCCTTGATGCCCTTCTCAATACACCTCCAGCTGTAGAACAAAAGTTCCAGCCCAGTAGGTGTTTCAATGCTGACTGAGCCCTTGAGGGGTTGTTTCTTTTAGGTTCCCATGAGACTTAGGGGCCCATTAGGATGGCGGGCTGATTGCCCCCCGCGGGGCAAATCCGCCCACCATCCTCAACAAAATGACCCTCCACCACATTAGGATGACTGGGGGTCCGCGGCGGATGGAAAGTCCGTCCGCCACATTTCCACCGGTCGCGAAGTCGACTGGCGAAAAAGTGCTTTTCTATGGTGGCGGTGTCTGCGAGACACCGCCAACCATATTAGGGGCATGCCTCTTTCCGTTTCGGGGCCCGTTGTGGGCCCCCAGGATGATGGGGGAGTGGGGGAGGCACATGGGGGGAACCTATGGTACTCTCCTACATCTGCATGCACAACATGGCAGGCAACGCACGGTGCCTGCCACGTTGTGCATGCACATGGACAAAGTCCGCCCGTCATCCTAATGGCCCCGTAAGTGAAGGGACTTTCCTCGTGGTGCTGGGGGAGACTGTGTTGCTCCTGCAGCTCCTCCTGCACCTGAGCACACATGTCCCATCCTCCGGGGGCCACCACCAGCCGAGAACCATCTTCTTTTCCCTGCAGGCCGGTCCAGGCCTGCAAGGCATTATGGGGCGATTCTCTCTTCCCATTAATATCAGAGCAGAGGCTCCTCCGCTGTTCCATGGAACGCCGCTCTGCCTGTCCTGTCTCTTTGCGCTGCCTCGCCTCTTTGGGGGGGGGCCGTCCCACCCAGACCCCCAGGTGAGCTATGGCAGCTCTGGGAGCCCACTCCCAGCTGCTCCGTCCTTTGTTCGGGGCCCAGTCCCACCCAAGACCCTGGTGCCTCCTCTTTACCTTTGCGGGGTAGTGGTCCCACCCGGGAACCCCGCCTAACTCCATCGTTGGAGGGCAGCTCAGGTGCCCATCCCCGGCTGCCCCCACCAACTCCCTACCTGGCAGGCACCCTTGTGTGCTGCTGAGGGAGCCGGCACCTGCAGTTCTGGTCTGCCTCCTCCAGCAGGCAAACTCACATCTCACACTGGCCCCGCCTGACCTCAGGGGAGTGAGGCAGCACTCCCCATTCCTCCTCTTTCTCTTCAGGGCCTGGGGAAGGGGTCCCAAGCCCCTGGGCCGTCTTCATGGGGGGTGTAACAGCACCCCCCAGCTTGACTTCATTCTTTGGGGTCCCGGAGTTGGGATCCTAGGCCCCCCACCAGGCATGTTCGTGGGGAGCGTGATGGCACTCCCCGACTTTTTTTCTATGTCCCTTAAGAGCCTTCACGGAGAGCGCGACAGCTGTCCCTGGCTTTTCTTCATGCGTAAGGGGGGTTGCGCAACAGCACGTCCCCTCCTCCTCGGGGGTCAGGGTGGGATCCTGGCCCCTTTTTTCAGGGAACTTCCAAAGGGTGCGCAACGGTGCTCCCCGACATTACTTCACTTGGGGGCAGCCCCCGGGACCTGACCCACTCCGGGGGCACATTCAAGACCGGCGGTGGAGCTTCACGCACTTAGTTGTTGATCTTCTTGGAGATCAAACGTCGCCTACCTTCTGGGGAGCATATTTCAGCCCCCAGTGTATCGATCAGCACCATTTTTGCCTCCTCTTGCTCCTGGTAGTGCTCCCCAGCCACTGGGAGTACTTTCCTTCACCCTTTTGGTCTCAAGGAGGGTGCACTCAGCAGGGAGCTGTATTCCCTGGCTCCCTGCGCCAGCCTTTCGCCTGGCTCTCCTCCTGGGCCAATCTTTTCCCTGCGCAGAGGCCCCTGCTTCTGCGCACCAGTCCTGGTCTCTTCTCCTGGGGCTGTTCAGGATCCTGGGACAGTCAAGGAGTTCCTCCTTCCAACTCCCCATTACACCAGGCTCCAGCACCCTTTTCCTCATCAGACCACATCCCAGAGAGAGCTTCTCTTCCTGTGCATACTCTTTTTAAAGTTTGGGGAGGGGGCTGGCAGGATGTCTCTGTTTGTCCTAACAAACAGCGACGCATCATCTCACTGCCCCTGCTCCTTCCTTCCTGCCAAGGCCTTTGGGTTGGTTCAAGATGGCGTCGTCCAGGGGTCTCCTGCCACATGGTCTCTGAAAGCCCATTTCCCCGTGCG
The DNA here is from genome assembly GCF_964263255.1 of Lissotriton vulgaris. NCBI lineage: Eukaryota > Metazoa > Chordata > Amphibia > Caudata > Salamandridae > Lissotriton > Lissotriton vulgaris. The sequence continues at coordinate 1,114,077,256 of NC_141693.1, read as the reverse complement.
GATCTCTCCCTTGTGCAGCCTGGTGCCAGCTGCTGATGGATGAGCCAGTAGCTCCACTTATCTTCTCTTCTTTGGAGAGATAAGGCCTTCACTCTTGGAAGAAAGGTCATTATTCCAGCCTGCTGGGGTCAGCCTCCAGCCAGGCCCTCGTTATGAGCTGACTCAGAGAAATATAACATTTCTGGATGACCCAAAAGCTGTACAAATATGACTTTGGACTCTGCACAACACTTCGTCTGACATAGGTTACAGTGAACTTTTGTGCATGTCTGGAATTTGTAGGCCGTAAGAAAGTAAAACTAGCCCATGTGCTCCCTATCCTCATATGAAAATAATGTAATAAACAGTGTAAAGCACACTGACTTTCCCTGGCATGTTTCTTACCACTGTATAAAACCTATTCCCTGTCACCACTCAATTCTGTATAAGTCCTGCCACACCATTTACTTTGTATCTGCTCCTGGCCTGCGCACGCCAGGAATCTCCCCTGTGCAACCGGTACACGTGTGCAAACGCATGTACACATGTGTCTGCATGTAACCAGCCCGGTCTCCCTTACTCCAGCTGTTGCGCAGCAGCCTAGTCAAGCTAAGGGACACCAGTAAAATCCACATGCAGTTTCTTTCATCATAAGTTCACCAAGGGTGAGTCACATCTTATGAGGATCTCCCATAGTAAAAGCTCAACAAATAGGTGCTCAAAAAGCAAAAAAATCCGGCTGGCTCAGAGTGTCAGAACCACCTTCTAACACCCACCAAGCTAGCTATATAAAATATCAATCTGTGAACCTACTTTTACAGTCTCTGTTTTCCACAGATACATTAATTTATGTGCTATTTGTGATGAGTGAAACTGTGACTATGCTGCACTTGTATCGCTCTAGCATGGGCATTAACCAGCAGACTAATTTTACTACTTTTGCTATTCTTTCAACTTGCTGAGTGCACATATACCTCCACCACCTTGAACAACAGAAAATCCTCTCACGCAACAATCCTTACCTACATAGATGACGTGTTTGTTATCTGGAATGGCAATGAGGACATGGCCAAGTCATTCATCACATGGCTAAATGAAGAAAACCAGTTTCTTAATTTCACTCACACTATCTCAAAGACCAAAATGGTCTTTCTAGACCTCAATATTTTCACCAATGTGGCCGGGTTGAAGACTACAACACACATCAAAGCCACAGCCAAGAACTGCTTCCTGAGTGTTGATAGTCAGCATCCAAATCACCTGAGGGAGAAATGGCCGTTCGGGCAATTCTTGCAGCTAAGGCGCAATTGTTCTGAATTTAAAGATTTCAAATCACAAGCAACCAGCCTGAGCTCTAAACTAAAAGCAGACAACTATCCAGGTAGAATAGTGGAAAGAGCAATGAAAAGAGAAAGAAACAATGACAAACAAGCCCTACTGGATCATACCACGAGAGTGTCTGATTAAACGCACCCTATTTGAATTACAACATTCAACAGTGCCTCCAATATAATCACTAAAATATTTAACAAGCACTAGCAAATTCAAAGTGGCAGTACTAAGTGGCAGTCCACACTCGACACGCATACCCTGTGACAACCTGTAAATCAGGGTTTCATAGCACCCATTAGCTGCCATCATCCATGTGGTAATTGTAGTGTGTGCCACATGACAAAGACCAGTAAGAAGATCACTTTCAATGACAGAACCACTTGGGAACAACAAAGGTTTACTAATTGCGATTCCAAGAATCATATAAAAAAGCACCTGCCCATGCAACCTGCATTACTTGGGAATGACGTCCAGGAAAATCAAAACACGCATATGCGAACACAGGAGTAATTTAAGATGCCAGCGAGCCATGACCAAGATGACATCTCATTACTTAGAATGCAAAAACACACTGAAGGATTTGAGATGGACTGTAATTGAGTAAATCAGCAATGAATCCCATGAATCTGTTTGAGAAACAGCAGAGATGGGTTTATAGACTGAAATCACATGAGACAGGTGTGAACGAAAATGTATCTTGGGGACAATTTATATAAACATAACCGTCAAATTAAGCACCAAGAATTAGATGTCCTTTTGTATCCTTATAAAATCCTGGGGCCTCATGTATGAAAAGTGACGCATCGCTGCGTGAAAACAGCGATGCGTCACTTTTCACTGCGCACTCCTTGCGACACCAATGATGCGTCATATTTAATGTATGACGCATCATGTCGCAAGGACTTACAGATACGTCAGTATTTCTGACGCATCTGTAAGCGCAAAAGTGACGCATTGCTGGAGTGTGTCACAAAAGTGACGCAACTCCAGCAATGCGTTCTTTCACATGGGGAAAGCCCCATGTGAAAGGGCTTGCGTCAGTCTTACGCCTGCTGTGAGGCAGGCGCAAGATTTTGACGCAACAGCATCCTAAAAGTGACGCAGTGAAATCTCATAGATTTCACTGCGTCACCATTACGAGGCTTTGTGCGGGGGAACGCCCCCTCTGCATACATTATACCCTGACGCAGGTATAATGTGGCTCAGGGGTTTAAAAAGTGACACATCTACCTAGATGCGTCACTTTTTAAATATGGCGCAACAAGGCACATTTTGTACGCCGCTGGTGCGTCACAAAAAGTGACGCACCGACGGCACAAAACTGACGCAAGGCCTCATAAATAAGGGCCCTGATTTTATATATGTCCAAGTGAACAACCACAATTTTGTCAGTTTTCTTTTCCCTTTACGCAATCTCTATAGGCTTCACTTGGACATCGAATGATGGATGTTTACTTCATGTCTCGCCAGTAAAGCCCAAATGCCATGATTTCCATTACAGCCATATGCGTGCATGAAACCCACTTGACCGCGTAATGGGCAGTTTGGAACCTTTTAATGTTTAACTCCCTAAACCTGTGTTTTCTGAATTTCTTCAAACTCATTGATATGACTAATTGGGCAGTGGTAACCTTCTCACTCCCAGTTCATGTCCTCACTATGTGCACAGACAGCGTCGTTATCAATGTGACGGCAGTTCAACCGAATGTTTTCTAATTTCTCCAGACACATCAATATGATTAACTGAGCAGCAATGACTTTGTTGTTCCCAGCTTATGTATGCACAATGTGCACAGACAGCGTTGTCACCATGGTGATGAAAGTCCACACAGGAAGTGAGGACAGGCACTACGATCCGCGATCTAGTATCTCGCTCCCACATGGATGCACACCCTCTGGCCATTGTGCTTATAAGCGGAGCTCGCACGCCGCTCTAGTAACGTTGGATCCTCGGGTGAGCACAGTCAGGTTTCCCGAGGGGGAGTAGCCTTGACAAAGTAAGTAGTCTCACATTTCCCTACATCCCGCAAGCGATTAGTCACCATTTCTCAGAAGGTTAGATACAATAGTCCAACTCCGATAATTTTTTCATCCTTTGGCAATACCTTTAGGGTTTGACTACAGGCGTCCCTTCAAACTGCTTGAGGACTCATGGGGCCCAATGATGGTGTCAAATCATGTATGTAATTATCCTAAATCACCACGATAACATGATGATGTGCCAACATTTCTTTTAAAGTATTTTATTGAAGGATTATCATCAGAAGGGTACAGAAGCAAAAACAATGGAGCGTCAGTCATGCAAATAGAAGTAACGCAATAGGTCAAGGAGCCCAATCGAAAGTCTTTCTCAAGGCACCCGGCTCTTCACAGGCCCTGCAGTGTCCCGCTCCTACATGCGAGGCCGAAGCATGAAACATAATTCAAAAGTAAGCCCCCATACCCTTCCTTAGTAATAAAACAACCCCCCCAACACCCTCCCATTCCCCACCCTCCCCCTCCCCCTTCCAAACTACCCCGTCCAGTGCTAAGTACTCAACAATGTGTGTGTCTCCTCACTGCAGTAACCCCTTTTCTGTCCGTCTAGTGCAGGGAACCCGTTAGACCATGTGCTCTGTTGGTGGCGTAAGTCTCAGCAGCCTCAGGTATTTCGGGCACGTAAGCTCCTTAAATTCTGTGGCTAGAAGTGCATGAAAGGGTTGCCACAGCTTTTCGAACTGCTCCACCTCCCCAGCCTGTATAAGCGATAATTTCTCCATGCCCAGAACATGCCACAACCTGAGTAGCCAGCCGGTGAGAGATGGGATAGCGGTCGTGCGCCAATGTATTAGAATATTTTGAACCGCTGAGCCCAAGGCTATCGCTATCTGCCTACCCCTACGAGATTTTAAAGGGTACATTAAGCCATTAGGGAGGCCTAACAGGACATAAGCCGGAAAGCGGGGCAACTCAATCCCAAAGCAAGCATCAATCTCATCAATCACCTTAGTCCAATAATGGCTTAGAAGGGGGCAGTCCCATAAGATATGTGTCAATGTACCTGCGGTTCCACACTCACACCAGCAAGTGTTTTCTATGTTCCGGTTCATCTCGTGCAGCCTTTCCGGGGTGTGGTACCAATAGGTAGTCACCTTCGTGAAAGTTTCGGTAAGGCCGACGTGATAGGCGGAGTGTCTTGCTCTATATGAAATCTGATCCCACTCCTTGTGACCAAGTGACCTACCCAACTCCCTGTGCCATCGCTCCCTGCCAGGGATGTGGTAGTGGGAAGGAGGGAGCTGTAACATTTTATAAAGATCTGTGATAAGTTTGGAATCCGAAGTACGCGTCACCAGCCACTTCTTGTACGGAAGCAGTTTCCTGTCTGCCGAATCCTTCACTTGTGGCTGTAAAGCCCAATGTCGAACCTGCCAGTATCTCATCCTATCCGTTTCGGCCAACTGGTAGCTCTCCCTGAGGCTCTGAAATGGGAGAACCCCCTCCTCGCCGTACAGGTGAAAGAGTGCCCTGCAGCCATTCGTCCGCCAATGCGCAAATGCCCCTGGTTCCATCCCCGGTGTAAAGTCCTGGTTGTCCACCAGGGGGGTGAACGGCGAAGGGAATGTAGTAAGGCCAAACTGCTGGTTAGTAACAGCCCATATTTTGAGCGGGACCCTTGTGACATGCGAGGCGTATAGATTCAGAGGGCGGTGAGACCTACGCAGGAACGGCACTTCCTGCAGGGGGCGCCCCGCCACCGCCTGGTCCTGAAATAGCCAGTGCTTGTCTGACTTCCACCTGCTCCATTCAACTAGGTACCTCAATTGTGACGCCTGAAAGTATTTACGAAGGTCAGGGACTCCCAGTCCTCCCGACTCCGGTGCCAAAGTAGTTAAAGCCTGTTTCATACGGGGCTTACGGCCCTGCCACACAAACCGGGGCAGGTCTGTCTGCGTCTGTTGAATCCAGCCTTTGGGGGGCAGTAGCGGCAGCGCTCGGAACAAGTATAGGATCTGAGGCAAAACCGTCATTTTAAGTGCTGCTATCCTGCCAAGCCAGGAGATTGTACTCTTGCTCCATCTCCACAGTTCCTCCCTGATCTTCTTGCCCAGTGCCGCATAATTATCAGTAACCATCGCCTGCAGAGTTGGAGCCAACAAGATACCCAAATACTGTATTTCGTGTTGCGACCACCGCAGGGGGAAAAGTCCCTGCATTTCCCACCTCGTCGCAGGTGTTAGGGAGAGGTCCAACGCCGTCGACTTCCCCACATTCATACGAAATCCCGACACCCTCGAGATGATCTCGAGTTCGTCAATACACGCGGGTAAAGCACGTCTTGGATCTTCCAGCGTCAGAATCACATCATCAGCATAGAGGCTGATCGTGTGGACATAGCCTCCCATCTTCACGCCCGTGGCATCCGGATTCTGTCGCACTCTCTGGGCAAAAGGCTCCATGTAGAGAGCAAAGAGGAGGGGGGACAGCGGGCATCCCTGTCTGCTGCCCTGTTCGATAGCGAACTGCCTGGAGCTACAGCCGTTTACTCGCACCGCTGCCGATGGGAATCTATAACAATTAAACACCATGGTCCGAAATTTCTCGCCTATGCCCATCTTCGCCAGCACTTGCTCCAGATACGGCCAGTGCACCCGGCCGAACGCTTTTTCAGCGTCCACTGATAACAGCATCCTTTCTCCAGGGATCCGGGAGGCCTTTTCCAGGATGTGAACCACTCGCTTTGTATTGTCGACGGTTTGTCTACTTGGCACAAAGCCGGCCCGATCCGGTTCCACCAAACCCGGGAGGTACAGTGCCAACCTCGCTGCTAGAATCCCAGTGTAGATTTTGAGATCAACATTTAAGAGAGAAATCGGTCGGTACGACCCGCACTGAGTCCTGTCCTTTCCAGGCTTAGGAATGACCGACACCGTGGCCTGCAAGAGATCCGGGGGGATCGCCCCCGAGACGGAGAAGGAGTTGAACAACTTAGTTAATATGGGTGCCAGCTAAACGTTCTGTAAAACAGAGTGGTGTAGCCGTCCGGGCCCGGAGCTTTCCCATGTTTGAGCCTAGAGATGGCTGTAAGAACCTCTTCAATCCGTATCTCCCACTCTAAATATTCCGCTTGCGTGGGTACTAGTGACGATAAGGTCACTGAATCTAGATAGGCAGTAGGGCCCCCCCCGCGGGCACTCCGCGGCATACAATACAGAGTAGTTTTGGCGGAAAGCATCAGCCACTGCAGCATCGTCGGTGGCCGTCTGTCCCACACCAACCGCAATTTCCTTCACTCGCCGACACTGATGTGCTACTCTGAGTCTGTTCGCCAACAGACGACCGCATCTGTCGCCGCCTGTGTAAAAAGCGTGTTTCAAACGTAACGCTGCGTATTCCGCCCTGTCCGAGTCCAAGACCGACAGGAGTTTCCTCGCTGCTTTCAGCTGTTTCCAGACCCTGGGGGCTCCGGTGCGGCGGTGCACCTGTTCAAGTTCTCGGACGTTCTGCGTTAGCTCTTCCCGTTTCAACCGCCTCTCTCTGTTCTCCGCTGAGGAAATCGTGATGAACTCGCCCCTCAGGACTGCTTTTAGTGCTGCCCATTGAGTCGACAATGGAGTGTCTGGGTTATCATTGTGCAATTGATAGTCCCCAACAGACCTTAGTATGCGCTGCACGACTGACTTTTTGTGCAAAAGAGCGTCCCTCAGCCGCCAGACCCCCCCGATGGGCAGAGTCGAACGAGAGAGCAAAGGACCCCGTAACCGGTGCGTGATCCGATAGAGAAATGACCCCTATATCTGACGCCACGGCTAGATCGCGAACTGGACCGGAGACCAGCAAATAGTCTAATCTGGCATAAGTCTTGTACGCATGTGAGTAGTAGGAATAGTCCCGATCTAAAGGGTGGGACCAGCGCCAGAGATCATGAATATCCAATTCCGCCAGCTGCTCTTTCCCAGATTGTGACAATTCCCCGGTTTGTGGGCGACGCTGAGCTGACCTATCCACCGAGGAGTCAAACACTATGTTCAAGTCCCTGTCAAGACCCTGTCGGGTGATGCCGTAACATCTATCAATGGAGAGTGAAGGAAGCGCTCCTGCTGTTCATTCGGGCTGTAAACAGTTCCAATAGTAAACTGTAAGCCCCCCACCTTGAATCTATAGGCAAGGAGTCTCCCCTTCTGTTCTGTGAATTTGTGTAAAACCTCCCCCCTAAAGGATGTGGATACCAAGATTGCAACCCCAGCTGTTTTGGTGTTGTTTGAGGAGAAGAACGGTGTGGGGAAATGGCGGGACCGAAGCCTATGGCAGTCGCGAGGTAGGAGATGGGTCTCTTGAAGGAGACAAATATCAGCCTGCGTATTCTCTAGCAAGGACAGGATCGCTTTCCTCTTCGTAGGATTGTTCAGCCCCTTAACATTCAAGGTCACAACCTTAAGGCCAGCCATACATCAGATACACAGTGTGTTAATAGCCGTGAGTCAGGGCTGCTAAATAGTGGGAATACCTGCACTCCGACCCCTGAACCTCCACGGGCCACACCGGTGCTTCACCAGCACTGGACGGAACTGCCCCAAACCCCCCCCGATCAACTTCCCGGATCCCCAACACCCAACTCCCCAACTCCCCTCCCCCCATCTCCTCAATTCGTCCTCCAAAAGTCCACCTTCCCTGCCCTCCTTCCCAAACCCTCCAGTGTCCCTTTGAAATAGTCCCAGTCAAGTCCCTACCGGACAAGTCTGTGGTGTGTTACCTTATTGGACGTCCAGCCACACGTGTCCAACCCATCGCCCCCCCCTCCCCCCCACCCCAAGCCAGCAATCACAGTAATGCTATGGTGGTCTCCCCCCGGAGCAGTTTCATGCGGTCAGTGCAACCTCCTCAACAACCCCCAGATCTCTGGAGACAGTCCGAACGACCTCCTCCATCTCGGCTCTGATAGTCGGAGAGCCCGGCCTCCGAGACGCACCCGATGTCCTTCGCCTTGCGACTCTCTGCCATCCTCCGTCGGCTGCGCGTCTCCTCCGCGGTGTGTGGGGCTCCTCTTCCTCCGTAGTGATCCCCAATACCTCACAAGTGTCTTGCAAAGATCTCAATTGGTGTGTCTCGCCATTCCACTTGAATATAATGCGGAAGAGGTGACCCCATGAGTAGGGTGTCTCGTGCTGCCGGAGGAAGTCCGTCACTATCTTAAATGCTTTGCGCTTTTGAAGCGTGATTGAGGAGAGGTCTTGGTCCAGGACTACCGGGTGACCGCGGAACGTTAGCGAGTGTTTCTTCCGCGCCTCCGCCATTATCCGTTCTTTCAGTGGAAAGTCAGGGAGGAAGGCCATTATATCCGGTGGCGGGCCTGTCGCCCGCCGTGGGGGTCCCACTTTGTGCGCCCTGTCGGTTCTTATGGGAAAGTCAGCTACTTCCCCTAGGACGTCTCTGAAGAGTTCCTGTAAGTACCTGACAATGTCTGTGCTCGCTTCCGAGGATGGCACACCCCGGACCCTTATGTTGTTTCTTCGGGACCTGTTCTCCAAATCCTCGTTATGCAATTGAAGGTCTAGTTGTTGTTCCCTAAGGGTCAGCACTTCCTGCTGCAGGTATGTGATTTCTTCATCCTGTCGCTGCGAGGAGCTTTCCACCGTGGCCACTCTTTCACCCAAACCATCCACTTCCCTGCGTATTTCTCGCACTTCTCCTGCTACCTCCTGTTTCAAGGCCTGGAAGTCGTCCCGCAGTGTACCAAAGAGGGATTCCAAAAAAGACCTGGTGTCCGGGGGTTCTGCAGTCGCCCCAGATTGTGAACTACCAGCAGAGCCCGGTGAGGACTGAGTCTTGTCTCCCTTGCTCTAGGATCTGCCGACCATTTCTGGTAGTGCGCGGTCATTGCGTTTACCGCCCCTCTGGCCGGCCATGTTGCCAATCCGCCTGTTGCTCTGTGCTCTGTCCGCCCTTGTCAGGTCAATGCCTACAGCGCCAATCCCGACCTCCGTGCCCAGGTAAGGGTGAGTGCTGCACTGCGCTACCCACCGCGGTTACCCAGTAGTTATGGCGCTCCTACCGTGAGTCAGGCTGAGGGCGGGTAATCAGCATTTTCGTCCCACGAGGCCCACCACGTGTCGGACCCCTGGGGTGAAGGGCCGCGGAGAATCCCAGTGATGGCTCCGGTCTCGCGGGCAAGGCAGCAAGCAAAGTCTCAGGACCGGGACAGTTACCCGGCAGCAGGGTCCTGCGGGTTCGCCCTGCGCGAACACTCCAGCCGACCCCCAGCTGCTCCTATGTCCCGGTCCGTGCCAGTCCTCAGGCCCTTTCCAGCCAGTACCCTCGGACCCGTGCAGTGTGAACTAGTTGGTATCCATTCCCCAGTAAGCAGCAATTGGTGGCCTCGCCTGCGATTCCCCCCAGTCGGTCGACCAAGCTCCGGGCTGCGCCTCACCACCTCTGACTGCTAATGTCCCCTTGTGGCGTCGCAGTGGCTCTCAAAGGTGGCCTTCCTTATGCTCTGTCCCTGGCCGCGTCCTCCACTCCCTGCGGCCCGTCCCTCCTGACTGTTGCCGGTGTGGCTGCGATGGGCCTCCGCAGCCTCCGAAGACGGGACACGCCTCCTGCCAGCAATCCCTGGGGTCCTCTCAGCTGCTCCCAGGGCTTAGGTGCATCTCCATGCCTCGCCCGGCTTCTCCTCCCTTCCAGCCGCTCTCCTAGGAGGCTCCCGCGCCACCGCCGGGCACTCGTGAAGTTCCGCCTCCCCTCGGCCTCGGGGCCTGCACGTTCCAGGTCTCAAGTGTTCCTCGGGACCCCTCCGAACGGGTCAACCGTCGCGGGTTCTAGGTCTGTGCCTCTGCTGGGAGCACTGACCTGTGTCAGGAGAGCGTCTCCGCTGGACCTCCTACCCGCAGCTTAGGCCTTGCGTCCCTCTCCAGCCCAGGCCAAAGCCGCGTCCTCGAGTTGCCGCCAGTCCGGCCTTCAGGGGGTGGGGGGGCGAGTGTACCTCGGCTGCGGCGCGACCCTCCTCCGGACGTCGATGATCAGCGCCGCGGGCTAGCCGCCTCAGCCCCGTTCAGCTCCGCACTGGTCCTTCAGGGCCCTCGTCCCTACACCGCCCCTCGGCACGTCTCGATTTCCGGTCTACGCCTCTGCTCCGGCCAGGGGCGCCATTGCCCAGACACTCGGATCTCCGCTCTCGGTGAATTCGCTCACAGCGGGGCCCGGCCACGGGCCGTCAGCAACTCGGCTGCTCCCTCCGCTCTTCCCGCTCCACCAAGCCATTCCGGGGGGGAGAATTAGCTCAGATAAGGGCTTGGGGCCTGAATGGGACCGGGAGCACAGGAGAACACGTCCTCCTACTCCGCCATCTTGGCCATGCCCCAACATTTCTTTTAAATGTTGTATGTTTGTATTGTCTTGTTAGTCTCCATATCACTGTATTTTCTCTCTTTTTACACATGAATTTGGTGTATTCCACCACCACAACCACCATTGAGTTTTAACCCATTGTAGACCTGAGGGTCCTGCATTTTTTAATCTCTTCCTGTGTCTTCATAGCTCTGCAGGATTTTGCTATCTACAACAGACCAATTAGTTGCGGTATATTTGTTTTTGTATTTTTGTTTTTCACAATAATTGCGTTTCCACAACATCAGTGGTGGGAGCATATTTTCTCCTTTGAGGTCCTGATGAAAAGACTTTGGGTAGGGCTTGAAACTAGTTGACCTTCCAGGGAAACAGTTGGTAATCACGCCTAGAGCTTATCCCTGCATATCCCCAGATTTTAGCATATCATTTTGTAACAGGGATTCTGCGCAAACACAGAACTGTGCACAGAGACTTAGGACCTCAGTGAATTAGGGTGTGCCAAAACTCACCTTGGTACCCAAAATCCCCTACCAGACTAGCAATCAGTGTCACATTAGCTCTTCGTCCTATAGCAAAGAAACCAATGATTAGACAACCTAGAACATGCGACTTAGGACGATCTCAGGAATGGTGGGAAGTGAGAACACTCTTTTGTTATACGTTCATACCAGTCCACAACAGGAGTAAAATAGAGACACGGTAAGATTAAAAATGTTTATTTTAACAATGTGATCTCAAGCGCAGTATTTTATTCAACATAGGCATACATATGGATAGGAATAATACGGACAGCATGGTTACAATTCCATAAAATACAAAAGGAGGAATCATATTACAATGATAGTGTAAACAGGAAATAAAAGCGCCTATTTAAAGCACCTTCCCTATCTAGGAACTATGTATTATAAAACTATAGAAGGTCTGTGGAGTTTTCTTAGGGGGACCCCATTTACCTGTCCGCTCATTAGTGTAAATTACATCAGGATCGGTTAGTCTCTCTGCATGCCTGGAATCTTCCAAGTGTGTTCAATTCTGGCAAGTGTGCTATGATAAAGGCGCCATAATCCTACTCGGCTTGCAGCTGACAAATTGTTGTGTCTAGAATGTGTTACACGGACACGCCAATTAACAGGCTCGTACGTTATGATAACCTTGGCGGCTCAGCATTCACTGAACAGACTGGGGACACGATGTATGTCTAGAGATGTCGAAAAACAAACCTTTTCTCATGTATAGACCTTCGAGAAAGCTAACTCAGCAAAAACAGCAAAGCAGTGTTGTGTGCAAAAAGCAGCAAAAAGGAAAAATGGAGTTCAAACTTCTAATAAGCCATGCTAACTTAACATGCACGCAGAAAGAGGCCCATAAACCACACTACACCCCCCTCCCCCATGTTCGGGTAACACACAGCACTCAGGGCAAACATTATAGAACACAGAGTTCAAGTTTGAGGGAGACAGAACCAAGTTCAGAAAGTTGGCCAAACCTGAAATTTAGGATTGAAAATTCAAAAAAATGTAAATCAGTGAATACAATCACAAGTGGCTATGGTGTGTGAAAATACTTCAGATATGTAATGAAAAAGCAAGTCAAAAATTAAAAATATGCACGAGTCCTGCACGTGCCTATAAAGCAAAAAATAATTAATTCTTCAGTCCAACAACGTGTAAGCACCAAACGTTGCAACTACTTCCAACAAGAAGTCGTTGTTTTCATCCATGAATATTACAGCCATCCAATTAAGCAAAGGGAAAGAACATACATGTTCCTCCATTGCCGGAGCCTCTAGCATCATCAGAGGACAACTCGGGCTTACGTCAAGATAACTGCAATCCAGAAAGTCACTGGCCACAGTCCAAATGTTCCAATTTCAAGAACCCCATGTGCCGCTGCGCAGGCCATAATCCCGGTACTAGAACAGTCTATGTCACGAGCAACAGAGGGTCTCATTAGTAGATCAAAATCCAGATCAGGAGACACCGTGTTGCACGCAGAAAGAGGACCATAAACCACACTACAATTTTAGGGTAGGAAATAAAGTTGTTTTTGTCCCACTAATTTGATTTTTTGTTTTTTAAATCACTTCTAAAAAACCCACTCCATCTTAATCATAAGACCACATAGGAGTATAGATGTACAGGGACACCCTTATTTGTCTATTAAGTGCTCCCACATATCCATAGGTAGTAGCACGCCCTTGTCCATAGAGGGCAGGGATGGACCCTATGATGACGCATGCCAGCAAGAGAAAACCTGGATAGGTGAGGGTTATCTGAAAGAAAATGTTTTTCATTCTCGACAGTCCCAGTAAGAGGTGTCTTTACCTTTTGATATTGAAGGGACTCCTTTTTGGTTATTCATACACAAATACCTCTTCATCAATGTCTTAATCCGGAAACATATTTTAAAAGGCACGCTTTTTGGGAGGGAGGGGTGGGGGAGGGTGAGCAGACCAAGAGACCAGATAGAGTGTGAAAAAGGCCGCTTTATTGAAACAAGTGCACATTTACACAACGAATAACCTCGGCCAATGCCTAACAATCTAAACCCTTACCAAATGATTGTATTGTTTTTCAATCCCCAAAACACCCGCCCCTCACCCCTCATCAAACCCACCCCCACCCGTACATACCCCATCACATATTAAAACCATACAACAGCCCCATTAAAACATTATAACTTCAACAGGCCCAAAAACCATATCTCAAAAACCCCAATTACAGCCCAAGCCAGTCCAAATACCCCAGCCTATGCCTCCAAACCAAAATTCAACCTGCACAACTTCCCCTGATAAAATCCCAATTCAAAACTATCAACTCCCATCAGTCCCAAAACTGGCAAACCAAAGTAATCCGCCGTACCTGTTCCAAGCGACAAACAATAACAATGAAAAAGAACCCCATGTCCACCTGTTACAACCAGCTGCGCCTAAGCAAGGAAAAGGAAGAAATTGGCCAAAAAGGGGGGAAATTAAAAAAGGCATAAACATCCATAAAGGGAGGGAGGGAGGGACAAAAGCCACCTGAAAATACCTCCCGGCCACCAGGTCACCTAAGCCTAAAATGGTGGCCGGGAGGAGGAGCCCAACCCACTTATAGCTTGGGCTCCAAACCCAACCAAAAATAGCCCAAAAAGAGCCCAAAACGCCAGACTGCTCTAAATGGACCCACCCACCCCTCCCAAACAGCCCGGGGGGGGGGAGGGCCCCCCCCAAGGCCCCCTTGGGAGGGAGGGGTGGGGGAGGGTGAGCAGACCAAGAGACCAGATAGAGTGTGAAAAAGGCCGCTTTATTGAAACAGGTGCACATTTACACAACGAATAACCTCGGCCAATGCCTAACAATCTTAACCTTTACCAAATGATTGTATTGTTTTTGAACCCCCAAAACACCCGCCCCCGCCCCTCACCCCTCATCAAACCCACCCCCACCCGTACATACCCCATCACATATTAAAACCATACAACAGCCCCATTAAAACATTATAACTTCAACAGGCCCCAAAACCATATCTCAAAAACCCCAATTACAGCCCAAGCCAGTCCAGATCCCCCAGCCTATGCCTCCAAACCAAAATTCAACCTGCACAACTTCCCCTGATAACATCCCAATTCAAAACTATCAACTCCCATCATGCCCAAAACTGGCAAACCAAAATAATCCGCCACCCAGAAAGCAGTGGGGGAAGGAACACAGAACCCACCTTTCTGCCCCCCAAAGAAAATGGGGAGTGGGGGGGGGGTTGCAGTTAAAGCAGAAAGCAAGGCTGAAAGATAGAAAAAACCACTAACTTACAAAACTCTGAACCTTCAAACAGCGTGACAGCACCTCCCGCAGCTCCAAAAGATATAAATCCATCCCCATATGCGACAGATGGACCCCATCACTCTTGAAAAATTCCACAGCATCAAAACGGATGTCACTATGAACAACACGACCAAAACCTAAATCTCTACAGAACCTAGATACCTCAAGATTAATCTTCCTGCGAGACTTGTCAATAGCCTTAGGTTTAACCGCATTCCTCCAAATACTCCTAGGAATCAGTTCTGTCCAGAGGACGTGACACCCAGCCCATTGCTGATGCAGCAGAGAAAGATCTTTCTTCATGGCTCTAATAAGCACAACACCCTTAACCCCACACAAATCATTCTCCCCAATATGTATAACTAGAACATCCGGACAAACCCCTCCTACTAACCAAGAATCAAGAGCTGGAATTAGATCCTTCCATAACATACCCCCCCTACCCTTCCAAACAACATTGAATAAACGTTCATTGAAACCAAGCATAGTGCCAAAATAACTTTGAGCCCTTTTAATGAAGGAGTGCCCCACAATCCAGATAGTCAAGAATTCAGAACGAGGACCAGCCACGGAACCTGAAAGAAAAAGAAGTATCAGATAGGAAAAACAGAAGAAGGCGCAGGTGCATCCCCAACCTCCCGTCTGACATAGCGCTGAAAGCAATTTGAAGTCCAGCGCCCCAGACGCATAATGTCCTCTCTCGACCAACCCCTATTTAAAGCTTCTGTTGCAGCTCCTATTCTAAAAGAATGCGTGCCATATAGTGACTCATCAAGGCCAAGCTGACGCAGTGCTTTCCGCAGCACCATGCGCAATTGATAATTAGTAACCACAGAACCATCCAGATGTTGAAAAACATTATGTTCCAAAACCCCACCCGAAAACTCCCACCAGCGTCGCGCCCAACTCAAAGGGCAAGTCTCCGGGGGGGAAACAGCTTCCAACCAAATACCCTTCCCTGTGTTCCTCTGATCTGTCTTTGAATGAGAGAGCCAAATATGTACTCCTCTGACTGACAAATGAACATCCCCCCACAAAACACCTTTTTTAAGCCTGTTGCCCAACAACTCGGACACCCTAAAAGCTCCAAAAAACATCCAAACCATCAAAGTAGCAAAAAGACAAGCTTCTGACCCATCCTTGCAAACCCCCGGCAAAACTGCCACAATACTTGCCAACTTCTGCCACGATAAAGGAGACCTCACCGCCTGAACACCTCCCCGCTCCCGGGCCCACCCTTCCAACATTCTCCTACCCAACTCCCCAGCAGACGGCGAGTAACCCCAGAACAACTTACCCATAAAAGAAACGCCCGCTAACTTCCCAGCAATAGTAACTCTAGATAAACCCTTATCCATTAACCACAAAATAAACTGAACCACATTCTCTGACCTCTGCCAATGCATCTCTCTCCTACTAGCTCCAGAAGACAAAAACTCTTTCCATGCTAACTCATAAGCTGTTCTAGTAGAAGGAGCCAATGAACCTACCACCAGCTGAAAGACCCTGTGTTGCCTACCGTCCACAGGTGCTCCGGCATGGGAGTCGGCGTCTCGTCTGCCTCCAAAGCTAGCCCACGGAATCTCTCCCACTGTGAACAAAACAAAGCATCCGCAATGTCATTGTCCACACCAGGAATGTGCAGGGCCGTAAAGCAAATGTCAAACTTGAGGCAACCCAACACAAAGACCCTAAGCAATTTCAGGACTTGCACGTCCTTAGCAGATTGTCTATTGATTACCTGCACCACAGCCAGATTGTCAATCCTGAAAAAAACCTTCTTGTGAGCCAAATCCTGGCCCCACAAAGTAACTGCCACAACAACTGGAAACAATTCCAAAAAGGAAATGCTCCTGCCTCCATTCTTCCAACTCTCAGGCCACTGTTGCGCACACCACTCTCCTTGCCAGTACAAGCCAAAACCATCGCTGCCTGCCGCATCAGAAAAAATCTGAACATCCCAAGTCCAATCAACCTCTCTGCATAAAGGAACACCATTGAAAGAATGCAAAAAGGTCACCCACATACGCAAATCCTCCTTGACTCCCGCTGACAAGCGAACCCGGTGATGTGGCAAGTAATGAACAGACAGAGCCCTGCCCAATCGCCTACAGAAGGTTCTGCCCGCCCTGACCACTCTACATGCAAAATTAAGGTGACCCAGCAAAACTTGAACCTCCCGCACCATAACTTTTTGTTTAGGTAACATCATTTCCACTAATTCCAACATTTTCATTTTCTTTTCAAGTGGTAAACGAGCCTGCATGGACTGTGAGTCAATTTTTATTCCCATAAAAGACATGGTCGTGCAAGGACCCATGGTCTTCTCAGGAGCCAAAGGCACACCCAAATGATCCATAGGATTTTGAAACGTAACCAGAGCATTCTGGCAGTCTGAAGAATCTGCAACACCCACAAAAAAGAAATCATCCAAATAGTGTGTGACCAACGTATGACCAGATTTTTGTGTGAAAAACCATTGTAAAAACGTACTGAAGGTTTCAAACAATGCACACGACATGGAGCAGCCCATTGGCAATGCTTTGTCCACGTACTACCTCCCAAGGAAATGGATACCCAGAAGATTCCAATCTTCAGGATGGACTGGAAGCAGTCTAAATGCAGATTTGATATCGCATTTTGCCATTAAAGCGGAAGGGCCCGCTGCTACTACCAATGACATGGCCACATCAACAGAAGAATAGGAAACAGAAGCAGCTTCATCGTCAATAAAATCATTTACAGACCCACCCTCTGGCCATGACAAATGGTGGATGAGCCTGAACTGCCCTGGTTCTTTTTTGGGGACCACACCAATGGCTAAAATTATTAAATTCTCCAAAGGCCAATCATCAAAAGGACCTGCCATTCTGCCCTCACACACCTCTTTATTTAATTTCTCCTGGAACACAGCCTTATGCTCACCTGCCGATTTGAGATTCTTAGACCAACGGCGCAAACGAGGCCCTTCATAACCTAGATGAAAACCTTCTTGAAAACCTGACAACAAAAACTCTCGCAACTCAGCAGACCCATAACCATGCAAAGCGTCAGCCAAATGAAATACATTAACCGGTGTATGAGCCTTTGGGCCCAACACCTGTCGAAGATTTCCCTTCCCTGGAAGCTTGAGGTGGCTGTGGTGTGGTGTGAAGTCCCAAACCCTGCTGGGACCCCTGTTGCCCACCCGACGGCCTAGGCCCCCAGCATCTTGCCAAAGGGTGATTTTTTCTCCCACATTGGGAACATTCATGTTGGAACTTACAAAATTCTCTATTGCATGCCCCTTTATTGAAATCCCAGCAGGTCCCGAAACTAGACTGTGCTGATGAAATGGCCCCCACCCCTCCACAGGTGGGTCGCGCCTGAAAGGGGCGATAAACTAAAGGTAAACCACTAGCTGTAAAGATTGTTTTACCACTAGCTGAAGCACCCATAGTGTGTTGCCAAAGGTCCGTGTCCAATTCCCCCCACTTTGCCTCAGGGTCCCAAGCCATGCGCGCCCTAAACTCTTCATCATATTGCGCCCATGCAAAGTCATTCCTTGTGATTTGCGCTTTTCTAATCACATCCATGTACTTAAACAGTGAGACGCAGCGCTCAGGGAACTTCTCACAATAAACGCTGGCATAAATCAAAAAGGCTGCCGTCCAATTTTCAATGTTCAATGGGACCTTGGGGCGCTTGGCTAGTTCGTACGCCTCTTCTTTGGAACCCTCTTTAGCACGGACCTCCCTATGTGATAAATTTAAAAGCTCAACATACTCACCTTTCCATATCCTCTCCTTAGTGCTCAACATTAAATGAGCCCCCAAAGGCTTAGTGACGCCCATATAGGGCAACTTCTTAATTTTTAGCTCTTTACTATTTAAGGCATCTGTCGCCGTTTCTACCCCAACTGTAGAAGTCCCACTGTCCACCTTGGCACCTACAACTTTATCATCCTCATTAGTACCTACACTCTGGTCCTTCACATAATGACCCTTGTATAACTTACCCTCAGTCCCCCCAGATACTAAATCCTCCCGAATCCCAACAGATACCATTTTAGGCTTCGCCGGAGGATCAGCATTCTCACCTGGACGCAACAAAGGAGGCTGACCTGGCTCCGCTCTCCACGCCACAAGTGAAACGTCAACCGCCCGCCGAGGAGCCACACTGAGGGGCCGAGCTCTCGTGGTCTTGACAACGCCGCTCGAGTGTGCACCACCGGTGCCTGTAAAGAACTATGAGAGACATGAAAATGCCCCCCCCCAGACACCATGTCACATACTTCACCCTCCTCTGGGCTATCCTCATCATAGTCAAGAATTAACGACTCATTTAACTGGGGAGGGGCAGGCAACACCACATCCTTTTGGACCTCTCCAAAGGTATGCGAACGAACACGGGCCTTACCAACCCTTAACTGTGAGCGTGGCGGTGAAGCCGACTGAACTCGCCGGTACACACCTCCACTTTTACCACTCACAAAACCTTTTTCCACTGGCAAAACCACTTGTTGAAATTGAAAAGCCTGCGGAACAAGAGAAGTCGCGCCGGGCCTGCTCTTGAGAACTGCGCTGTAATCCCTCGATGGGGCCAGGGAGGTCGCGCTTGACCTACTTACACTGACTGTGTTGACTTCCCTCGTTGGGGCCACCGAGGTCGCACTGAACCTGCTTCTGCTGGCCACGTTGGGATCCCTCGATGGTACGGGACGTGCCGCACAAGGCTCCACCCTCCCTTCACCTTGGCGTAAATGGGCTGCATTCCGCCCTACCAAGTCCGCTGCTCCAGACCGCTCCCTATCCTGAAAAGAAAAAGACCGGACTGATGTGCCGGGTCCCTTACTACAAAAATTACCAGAACCTGAAAACCCTTCTACTGCTGCCCTACCAACACTCTGAACACTCTCCTGAAAATCAACTGAACAAACAGGATCCCTCCCCTTAGAAACAGTACTCAACTGAGGGGGAGGGAAGAAAGGCCCACACACCTCCTCGTCACTACTCCAGTCCAACATTGCTTGAACCATCGCAGACGCCGGACCCTGCACCTGCGAACCCTGACCCACGCCCTCCTGATGTTCCACTTCCAAAGCACCTGACACCCTATTCCGCCCACCAACCTGTAAACCTGGAAAATTCACCGCACCAGACATTGAAACCTTATCCCCATGACCCTCACCTTTTTGAAACTGGTTGGCGTCACTCAACCCTGCAGCCCAAGAGGGAAAGATATCCACCCCCCCCAAGACCGAACCCTAACCCCGAGTGAGACCCACTCAAATGCCCAACCACAGGAGAAGACCCCTCCACTCCCCTGTCCACTGCCCCAGAAAAAGAAGGAACCTGAGAGAAGACCAAAGCCTCATCCCCGAGACCTGACTGTAAAAGGGAAGACCCCTCATGACCACCCATCTGTGCCCACTCGCCCTCCCCCACAGAACCGCTGCACACAGAAACAACTTCACCCCTAACAGATACCGGAGGAGAAAACAATAATGGGCTAAAAGGCACCACAGCTGAACCAGTTTCCACAACCCCCCCCTGCCTGAAAAGCATCCTCCTGACCTACTGGAAAAGAAACTCTATGGGGGCGAGAAGGAGTAAAGAACAACTCTCCCCCTACATTTCTAGGCGCTTGAAAAACAGCCTGTGTATGATTGCCCTGAAGGGAAACCAACACTTCAGGCCCAGGCTCAACATGCCCGCCTTGCACCGGCATGCAAACCAAAGCCTCACGCTCCGACAAGGCCTCCGCCCCTCCCCCGCCAGTGACGTCACTAACCGTCTTTGCGGAGGCCGAGGCAGAGCGCCGCTTTCCCCCACGCTGTTTGGAGGCACGACGACCTCGTTGCAATGGAGCCTAAGCGGCTCTCTCATTTAAAGCTGCAACCGGTACTTCAACCGGCGCAGCCTGCATCTCCCTCCCACCCGCCGGCCCGCCCGCATCAAATGCCCTAGAACACACGGGCTCAGAGAGCCCCGAGCCACTCCCCCGCTGTGCCTTCACACCCGGGACCGCTCTCCTAGTTCGAGAGCGGCCTCGCTCACTTACCGCCTCCTGTCGACGGCGCTTCGGGGAGACACACGCCGCCACAACAGCCGACACTCCTGCCGACGCCAAACGTTGGGGACGCGGAGGCCCGACCTGCTCCCGCTCTCCAATTACCAAGTCCAATCAGCCCGCTTCACTAAGAAGACGTATCGCTTCTAAAACGCGATAATCTTCTTCGGCCATAACGAATCACTAATCAACAAATTGAATCCTACCACAAATGAATACAAAAACTGCCTCACAAAAGCTACCTGAAAATACCTCCCGGCCACCAGGTCACCTAAGACTAAAATGGTGGCCGGGAGGAGAAGCCCAACCCACTTATAGCTTGGGCTCCAAACCCAACCAAATATAGCCCAAAAAGAGCCCAAAACGCCAGACTGCTCTAAAATGGACCCACCCACCCCTCCCAAACAGCCCAGGGGGGGGACCTCCCAAGGGTCGGCTGCCCCCCCCAAGCCCCCCTTGTGATCAATTAAGTAAGCCAGGACAGATATACTGTCATAATGGTCCTTACTGTCAATTTCTTTGTGTATAGATTTTAAAAAATACATGTATAAACTGACTGTCAGACGCTGCTCCTCATAACTCCACCCCTTGCAACTCCTCACATTTTTGCTGCCACCATGTCTCCCCCAATTTACGAAATCTCAGAGTAAAGTGTTTCTATTTCCCGCACCAGTGAACACTGCCACGTCATATATTCATCCATTGCAAATGACTGCAGTGGCTCTGATAATAGGAGTGTCAAGCTAAGCAATCCTTAAGTGCTCTCTAAAGACCCCATATACCTTGGGACATAACCAGATTCAACTCCTCTGGGCCACACATGACATTTAAAGAGATGACTTCCATGACATAATCCCGGCGAGGTCTTAATCTTAACACCTTGGCTGCTAGGGGGTTTTCCCCCCGGAGCTGGATTCATTGAATCCCCATTGTTGATGACAAGGTCAGCTCGTCATAAGCACAGCGCAGGTAACACCCATGACGAGCTGGCCTTGTCACGAGCATGGAAGGGGTTAAACATACAGAGGCGGAACTAGACATGGGGGCAGAAGGGGCCATCCTTTTTCTTGTCCTGGTGCTCCCCTTTACCTTCCTCCTCTGCATGCCCGTAGCAGTGCATCTCTTTTATTCTGTTATTAAAGTTGTGTCTCAAAGATGCCGCTGGAATGAATGCAGGTAGGACATCAGGAGCGAATGGTTCTTCATACAAAGGGACCAGGTGAAGTGGAGAGAACGGCAGAGCAGGGAAGACATTGAAAGCAAACGTATCAGCAGTACACTCTCCCTTCCGTAAGCAGAATGTGCACAGGGTGGGGAAGAGCAGGGCAAGGTTTACTTACATGCTCAAATCAAGTACAATATGAAAAATAGGGGCTCAATCACTTATCCTGCATATTGGTAGGGCTCTCATGGCTGTAGATCCAGCATGTGCTGCACCAATGGGGTGGGGTTGGGTTGGGGTGGGTGTGGGGTACTTATGGGTTGCTAGGACTCACACTGACTGAAGACATTAGAGGGTCCCGCTTGCTTGTGCCCGCCCATGACATAAAGGTGGTGGAAATACTTGGCATTCTTTAATGTGATGATGATACTTATACATGTGTGGCACACTGTATCTAGCATTGATGTTTCAGTATAAAACGTATATGTACTAAAATGAAATTGTAGTATTTCAGGACATGGTTTTTATAAAAACGTATACTTTTGTCCATGAAATGAGTTTATTTATTTAAAAAGATAAAACTTTATTTGATAGCAAAGTTTGTATTTTTCCAGAAACCACCAAGCTGATATTTGAGGGTCAAATGATTGACATTTACACTGAGTTTGGGAGACTTATTGCTGATATTGTTACCTTGAGGCTAGAGGTCACTTTCTTCTATGGCTGTTATTTAAGTACAATTTATAATGATTAAGGATTTTAAGGTGGTAGGACCACTATTGTTTGAAATCTGAGTGTCTAAGTTTGGACTGTTTGAAAGCGTAGTGTGTAAACAGCAAATATGCTATATGAGCCTTAAAGATTTGTCTATGTCTGTTGTCTGGGGAAAAAAATGTTTGTTCTATGTCACTTTCAGTTTCACCACCATGCCCCATGCGAGTAAATTTTAGGTCATAATTAGGGCTCCCGGTTTTATGGTATTTATGTTTTTGAACATTTCCGTCTGCATTTTTATGGTATTTATTTTTTCATCATTTTATATGTATTTATCCACATTTATATTTGCCGAAAACAGAAGAAAATGCTGCAGCTAGTATTTTTCCACATGTATTTAAATAGACACTGCACACTTGCACTCAGTTGTTATAGGTTTAGATATATTTATATATACCTAAAATTAAATAAACACAATATATTCATCTGAAAACTTTGCTAAATAATTTAAAGAGAACATAGGCCTAAACAGACCTTGAGTAACTTCCATTAAGAAACCTTTACTGTGGGTCTGTACACTAGGGACCAGAAGGAGGATAGAACTAGCTTTTTGTAAACAGCTTTAAACAGTCATCTTGTCACATTTGCTGTGCATTCAAAGACAGAGGTCAAAGGACAAGCTGTGTCTATGAGGAAGCAACCCATTCTTTTTTCTCATTGCAGAATAACATGTCTGGGATTATTTAGACCTACATAAGAATTCTTTTGGCAGATTTTTCTACTATTTTGTTTGAAAGGGAGGAGATAATAACTTTCCAGTGTACACTATTTATGCCTTGCTAAAACGCAAGTTGACTGTTCATATTTTTGAGGGCAAGTGTGAGTGAAATGCTTTTTTCAAAATCGGAAATATTCTTCCCCTAGAGCAAACACATGGAACTGGCCCTGGAGGTCTTGCAGAACTCTACCCGAGCACCAGTTAAATGAACCTGTTCATATGCATTGTTTACAGGAATGTGGAAATTAACCCCTTCGCTTCTGGCCCGTTTCTGCCGCTGTGCGGTAAACAAACAAACAGGGCGGGCCGTGAGGAACACCAGCCGTCATCAGCACACGAGCACCGCGGAGCGTGACGGCTGGGGTTCGTCACCAGCATGCAAGGGGTTAAGAGATATTCCCAGAATCACATGATGGTTTTCGGATGCAGCATCCTAGATCACTCAATGAAAGTATTTAAATTGATTAACTGGTCAAAAGTGTTTCACCCTGCAACAAAAGGGCCGCAAAATTGCGTACCAAATAAAGCTATGTACTGCTCGCCCTCCCCCTTCCCCTCTGAAGCAAACCTAAAGACAAGGCGCTGCTGAAAGCGCCGACCAAGGTAAAGTACTTCACATTCAATAGGGGAAGGCACTCAGAGGCAGGAGCAACAGACTCTAACACTGCCCAGCTCACCTGAATACAGCGAAGCACTCTCAGATTACGAGACCTAGCACACTTCCAGAAGTGACACGGGGAGAGCATGCTGGATGGGGATGACTACCCCAGGCTACCCCCAGGGGTCCTGATGAATGACCTGCAAAAGGAGAGTGTCAAAGGCGTCTTCCCTCTTAGTAGGACGCCTTTCATATGCAGATAGATGGCGGGCGCATTTCCCTTGGCATTAGATTAGTGTAAGAAGTGTGGAGAAGTGTGGCTCACTGGTTAGAGCAGGCAGACCCTGAAGCAGAGGTCAGACCCGGGACCAGGGTTCAATTCCCGACGCGGCAGGGTGTTGAGCTCAAATGTCCACGGACTCGATAATTCTCGCTTCGGTGCCTGACCTAATCATGGGTTCACACTCTGCAACTCTGGGCATTAAGCTTGCTTAATCTCCACAACGGCCCCCACGCGGCGGGATGCCTGGCTTTCACCTTGGGGATGCCCTGTAGGGGCTATCTCACAGGGAAAAACCAGGACGGGTTCCCAAGGCAAGCGCGGAGATAACCCTTCGGGGGTCGATTCTGGCGCTATATAAGAAACATAATAATAATAATTAGGTATCGTCTTTCTTCTATCTTCATTGGTTACATTCTGCTTGTGTTCTAAACCTATTAGTTCTATTAGACCACATCCTCGAGAGAGTGTGTTCCTTCAAACATGCTTATGTTTGAAGGTGCATCTCTCGAGGATGCAATGTCAGTTTAACCTTTCCTTTGCTCTACTGTTACTATCTGTTTGATTCAACTGTTATACCTACTGTGAGCTGGTGGCGCTCCCGTGATTTGCTGAACTTTACTGGAATAAATCCTCTTTTGGATCATAACCCTCGTCTGAGATTCCTTCCTCTTGGATGTTTATCCCTACTTTACATTTGGCGACAAGGATTTGGAAAAAATCGGCATTTTCACAATTTTCTTGGTTCGTTAGTTGATCCACATAACGATAATTCCAAGAATACATTTGTTCCACTCTGCTTAATTATTAAAAGAAACACCCGTTTCTCACTGCTTTTTCAATCGCTCTTCTACGAGGTTTCTTCAGCGATTTATGCATTTTTCTTCGATTCGCTGATTCACAGGGAGCTCTCTCTCTCTCTTTCCAAACCACGCGAGAGAAATCTCCGGTGATGTCATCGCGCAACGGAAGCTTTTCAGGCAATTAAATCAATTTCACTGTCTTCGTGCAACGGAAGCATTTCAAGCCTGATTTAGTGAAGGAATTACTATGCGCTTGTTTCCTTTTCCTTGATAAAATCCTTGTGCAAATGTTAACCTTTAAAGGAAACTTGAAGAAAACAGGAAAATGGTATGTACATTTTATTGACATTTCTCATAATTATTTTTATAATTCATTAGCACATTTGAAATTTTACTCTGTTTCCAAGACTGATATTTCATTATTTTAAAACCTCAAGAGCTCAACTTCTATTTATATACTTTGAAGTTATTTATTACATTTTATTTCATCTATAACAACTTACTTAAACATGGAAAGTAATCAACAAGTAATTATTTTAAATACATTTTTACCAGTTAATGGTAAACCAGTTGAACCTTGGAAAATATGGTTTAAAAGCTTCGAGAATTATTTAATAGCAATTGATGCTGAAGAATACACAGCTAAAAGGAAATTAGCTATTCTCTACAGCCATTTGGGGAGAGCTGGAAGAGAAATTTTTGATAACTTACCTCCTGCTGTTCCACCTCCAGGCTGAGATGATGGATGGAATATCTACAGGGATGCAGTTCATAGACTAAATATTAAATTTTTAGTACAACCAAACGTTATTTTGGAATGTTATAATTTTAGAAAGAGAAAACAAAACATGGAGGAAAGCGTTGAAGACTTCATTTCTATATTAAGAAACATGTCAGCTGAGTGAAACTTTGGAACTGATTTAGACATTTACATCAGGGACCAGTTTGTTTATGGTTGTTGCCATAAAAAGAATCAGGAAAGGATTTTAAGTTGCAGGGATCCCACGTTGGCTGAGGTCATTGATATGGCGAAAAGCATTGAAAGAAGTATAGTGTCTTCGAAAAGAATTTTTGCCGAAAATTCTGTTCCTGTTAATTGTGTTCAAAATGACTTATCTATTAATGCTTTAGCTGTTAGAAATAAGTTTAGCAAGCCTCAACAGCCTCGTACTAACACATTTTGTTTCAGGTGCGGTTCAAGAACTCATCTTGGTAATAGCCCAATCTGTAATGCCCTTGGTAAGAAGTGTACAAACTGCCATAAGTTTGGTCATTTTAACAGTGTTTGCAAAGCTAAACGTACTGTGCATGTTAGCACTGTTGAAACACATGAACCTTATCAGATTGATTCATTATCAGGTTTTGATGTTGTTCCATTGAAATCTGATATGCAGCATTTAACATCAATACTATAGAATTACCAACAATGTCAAATGAGGTTAAAGAAATTTTGGCTTTTGATTCATGCCGGAACTTAATTGATTCTGAACATGTTCCTGATCCCACCTGTGAAGTACTTATTGGTAAACACTCGCTTGACATGATGGATGATTCTGGTGCCCCGGTCACAATTGTTTCTGATGTCATTTTTGACAAATTATGGGCTCATTCAACTGTTTTGTCTAAAGTTGACATTATACCTAAAGCGTATGGTGACAAGCATATTGATATGCTTGGTTTCTTTATGTCTGAAGTAACATGTTTGGGTAGAAAAACTTATACCAAAGTTTATGTAGCCATCAAGGGAAAATGTATAGTTGGCTGGCAGGATTTAGCTAAAATGAATTTAAAACTTGTCCCTGGATCTAAGAATCCAGTTCAATTGAATGATGTTGTTATTTCCATGGTAAAAGAAGAAATCAATGAATCCTGTATCAATGACATTATAAAACAAGTTCCAGAAGTGTTTAATTCGAATGTGGGTAAAGTTGAAAAATGTGAACACCTTATTAAGTTAAAACCTGGTGCAATTCCAGTCGTGCACAAACTAAGGTCAACTCCCCTCAGTGTTAGAGATGACTTAAAAAAATTATTGGATAACATGGTCTCTGACAAAATTATTGAGCCCACAAATTCTTCGCAGTGGGTCAGTCCAATTGTTATTGTTCGCAAAAATGATTCTAGTATCCGTTTATGTGCAGACCTTCGGTCTTTAAACAAAAATATATTGATTGACTGTCATCCCATTCCTAGAATTCAGGACTTCCTTACTGGTATTGATGGATGTAAATTTTTCACACTATTAGACCTGCGTAGTGCTTACCAAAAAATTCCTTTATCCCCAAAGTCAACTGATTTGACTACATTTATTACACCATTTGGTGCTTATAAATATTTGAGGTTGCCCTTTGGCCTGGCTTCGGCCGCAAGTGTTTTTCAAAAGTTTATGGATTCTTTCATAGGCCAAATCAAAAGTGTTCAGGCATACCAGGATGATGTTCTTATTTTTTCTAAAAATATTGTGGACCATGTTAACACCTTGAAGGAGGTGTTGTTGTGTTTCAAGAATGTTGGGATTACATTAGGAAGGGATAAATGTAAATTTTTAAAATCAGAAGTTGATTACTTAGGTCATTGCATTAGTTCAGCAGGCATTAAACCAAAATTTTCCCTCACAAAAGCCATTTCAGATGTCCCAGCTCCTATTAACAAAGATTCTTTAAGGTCTTTTCTTGGCATGACAGAGTATTACTCTAGATTTGTTTCAAGTTATTCTCAGATTGTTCAACCTTTACAGGATTTACTTAAGAAAAACAGTAAGTTTGAGTGGTCTGATGTGGTAAATAAGTCATTTATGTCAATTAAGGAGGCAATCC
The DNA here is from genome assembly GCF_964263255.1 of Lissotriton vulgaris. Classification (NCBI taxonomy): domain Eukaryota; kingdom Metazoa; phylum Chordata; class Amphibia; order Caudata; family Salamandridae; genus Lissotriton; species Lissotriton vulgaris. Next base: position 1,114,049,614 of record NC_141693.1, on the reverse strand, counting down.
TAAACTCTCCAGCTTTGTCATATTTTGCTCCAGGAGTTGAATGTACTATTTCAGTTGATGCCAGACAGTTAGGTCTAGGCGCAGTTTTGTCTCAACACATAGGTTCTCTGGAGCGTACAGTAGGCTTTGCTTCTAGGTCTCTGTCCAATGCAGAAAGAAACTATTCTACCATTGAGAGGGAAGCATTAGCTTGTTCCTGGGCTGTGGAAAAGTTTAAGACATATATTTGGGGCACGCACTTTGTTTTATTAAGTGACCATAAACCCTTACTTAATTTATTGAATGGAAATGGTACTGGGAAGGCTTCAGCACGTTTGGTGCGTTTACTATCTAGATTACATGAGTTTAATTTTACAATTCGTCATGTGTCAGGTGGTCTCAATGTCAGAGCAGATTGTCTCTCGAGACTTCCTCTTCAGGAGGATTATGTAGAGACAAGGTTTACTGATGTTGAATGTGTGGTAGCATCTATTTCTGACTCAAGAGAAGTTTTTCCATTTTTAACTCAAGATTTATGGTTCAAAGCCTATGATGATGACAAAGTTTTACAGGCTGTAAATAACATGGTTATTTGTGGTTGGCCAAAGGAACGTTCTTTACCTGCTTCCCTTAAGTCTTTTGCTCAGGTTTCTGATGATCTTTCTATTGTAAGTGGGGTTTTGATGCGTGGTGATCAGTGCATCATTGTACCAGACAATGGTTCACATTTTTCTTCCATGGCCATGCAAGATTACTGTAAAGCACATGACATTAAGCATTTGAAAGTAGCACTTTATTCCCCTGCTGCTAATGGTTTAATTAAAAGATTTAATAGGTTTTTAAAAGAGGGTGTGCAAACAGCTCTTGCTAGTAATTTCCCTGTTAAAGTCTTTTTGAAGAAGAAAATTTGGTCCTATTTAAACACGCCACACTCTACAACTGGCATTTCCCCGTTTAGACTTTTGAAGAAAAGAAATCCGAATGGTGTTATTTGTCCAAGCTGGTTGAAGGACTTAAGAAAAGACACTTCTTCTTGTATTTCTTGTCATGATAAGACTTTGTTTAAGGTGAATGTTATGAAGAAGCAAGCCTTGCAAAAGAAGTACTTTGATGCTTCCTCTCATTTTGTTATGAAAGATTTTCAGGTGGGTGATTGGGTTTTGTTCAGGAACCCAAAGAAATGTGTAAAAGGTATGTCAACAATTTCTTCTCCTTTTCAGATCATCAAAACTTCGAAAGGGTCAGTTTTTCTTGAAGAAAAGGGGTGGTGGAGTAAAAGAGCTCTTTTGAAGATTTCTAATGATCAGGCTAAAAGAATTTGTGTTTATAAAACTCATTCCAATGATGTCGAATGTTCACATTTTCCTTTAGGTACTCCTTCTGATCGTCTTCATAACAATGCCTGTTCTTCTCCTATTCCCTCCTCTTCCTCTGCAGGTATGGTTTTGCAAACTTCACCAATGTCTTCTCAAATGTCTTCTTTTTCAGGTGAAGTTTATGATTCTGTTAGACCAAATCGTAATTGTTCCATTCCTTCTAGGTTTAAGGATTTTTATACGTCTTAGTTATTTGTTGAATTGCATTTTTCTTTATTATTAGAAGGGAAATGATGTAAGGTATCGTCTTTCTTCTATCTTCATTGGTTACATTCTGCTTGTGTTATGTAATAGGTTCTAAACCTATTAGTTCTATTAGACCACATCCTCGAGAGAGTGTGTTCCTTCAAACATGCTTATGTTTGAAGGTGCATCTCTCGAGGATGCAATGTCAGTTTAACCTTTCCTTTGCTCTACTGTTACTATCTGTTTGATTCAACAGTTATACCTACTGTGAGCTGGTGGCGCTCCCGTGATTTGCTGAACTTTACTGGAATAAATCCTCTTTTGGATCATAACCCTCCTCTGAGATTCCTTCCTCTTGGATGTTTATTCCTACTTTACAATTAGGCAACCCTGGGGTGAAACACTGCCCGAGATCAACTGAATGAAGTACTCAGACTACGAGACGTGGCACACGCTGAGTGCAGCTGCATTCCTCTGTGCACTAGATTAGACAATCTGGGGCTGAAGCACTTTGTTGAAATCTTGTTTATTAGTATTTTTCCATTTATATTTATAAATACAGACAAAGGAAAAAAGTTTACCGTCTGCATTTATATGTGAAAATCCGTTTAAACGGAAAACCCGGAGCCTTAGTCATAATGTATTGCTGACAAACGTTCGTGAATGGGGCAAGGGGAAAAAAAGAAGCAAAAATAATGCATCCATTACTATTGATAATGGCATTACTCCTAGTCCTACTCCCTCGCCTTCTTTCATCACAAGTAAGGCCCCGCCTCCCAACCAGACCTACCCTCAGCCCATAAAAACTCCTCCCGCCCCCACCTCAACCTGTACAAAAATTAGCTGAGCTAGCACTCAGATGTACCGCACTGGGTGGGAGAGAGGGTCCTGGAAGGAAGGCGAGGGAGTAGGACTAGGAGTATTGCCATTATCAATAGCAATGGAGGCATTACCTCCCTCGCCTTCCTTCATCACAAGTGAGGACGTAGCAAGCAGAAAAAAACTGAAATGGACAATTGAGTGATAAAGAACACCTAAACTCAATACCATGCCCCAAACACAGCAGGTCAACATCCCTAGTCCCTCATAGAGGACAAGACCACGTGGCCCAGAACATTATCCAAACGGTCCAGACTAGCAATCTAATAGTGATGGACAAGCATAGAGAGAGAAGCCAGGTTGCAGCCCTACAGATCTCCACCACAGAGTTATCATGCAACTCAGCAACCATAGCCGACATGCTGTGAGTAGAACGCCCCTGAACCCCGATAGGAAAGTCCACCCCTTTAAGCTGGTAAGGCATCAAGACCATAGACCGAATCAATGACACAGAGTAGCCGTGGAAGGCTTAACACCCTTTTTAGCAGGACCAAAGTAAACAAACAAAGCGTCCCCCTTCCGGAAGCATTCCATAACCTGCAAAAACCACAGTACATCATGCTGTACATCCAGACAGCGCAAATGAGATTCCTCAGCCGAGGAAGGAGTAGGACAGAATTCAGGCAAAATCACCTCCTGACCGAGATGAAACGTTGAATTGACCTTAGGGACAAAGGACGGGATCTGCACCAAAGCCACCTGATTCGAAAGGATCTTGCAGAAAGGATATTTACAAGACAAAGCCCTCAACTCACCTAAGCGTCGCGCTGAGGTGATGGCCACCAAAAACCACGTTTTAAAAGTCAAGAGTATCAACTTGAGACCCTCAAGGGGCTCAAAGGGAGGCCGGATAGGACATCCAACACCAGCTGCAAATTCCATGAAGGGAAGGACCTGACAGGGCGAGGAAAGAAATTCAACAGACCCTGAAAAAAATGAGGCATCAGACCCTGGCATCCCTCAAATTACGCCTAGGAGCCCCGAAAAGCCTGAATAGCTGCCCACTGCACCCACAGAGAAGCCACCGACAACCCTATATGATCCCCATCCTGAAGGAACTGCATCACCAAAAAGTGGTCAGCTGCTATGGGATCAACTTCCTTAGCAGCACACCAGGCCAAAAAAGGCCGCCAATGCCTAGCAAAGGACAGCTCAGTGGAGAACCTACTGGAAACCTGTAAAGGAACAGCCAAATGGTCAGGAACCCCTAACACAGCTAAGCCCTACCGCCAGGCCGTCAGGTGTAACCTCTGCACGGAGCACAGGGGAAAGGACGGAAACACCAAAGGGAACAGAACCACCAGAAGGACCGGCATCCGGTCGTAACACAGCCCGGTCAGGAAAGGAAACCAATTCGCCCGAGGCGAACGGGCGCACCCAACAACACCTGAGCACAGTACCTTCGGACTAGCACCAGAAAGGCCGTAGAAGACCCCAAGGCAAATGAGAGGTCAAGCTGTAGACTCCCAGAGCAATGAGACTCCGGCCCAGAGAATAGAACAGGGCCACCTTGGCATTCCCATGGTCTGCAAGCAGGTCCACCAAAGGGAGGCCATACCGACTAACCAACTAGTTTAACAAACTGGGAAGGATTGAGAAATACTTCGACGAGGGAAGTTTCCTGCTCAATCAATCTGCCCGCACATTGTCTACCCCCAAATTTAGAGAGCAGTCAGACCCAGCACCCAGACCTAAGCCCACAGAACGATGTCGCTGACAATCCAGTTCAAGGACCTGCACCTGGTCCCCCATGCCTGTTGACATAGGACTTCGCCACCAGATTGGACGTCTAAACCAACACCCAATGACACCGCAGAGAGTCCTGAAAGTGAACCAGTGCCAGTGAAATCGCCTGCAACTTCCACCAGTTCAAAGAGCTCTGGGAGTCCAGCAGAGATCAGAACCTCTGAACCTACTCCGACCCCAGACATGCCCCCCACATGGACTGGCTGGCATCCAAAGACTTTGAATCAAGGAGAGAGAGAGGAACCAGAGAGACTAGTTAGTTTCCCCTGAGGTGTAATGATCAATCAATAGGAACTAGTTCTGTTTGGTGTTTGTTGTGTGTCTGTGTGGGAAACCCATTAGGTTTAAAGGAAAAAGCTCTCACCCACCAACCTGGTTGGTGGCATGCTTCATCATCGGGCCCCACCCAAGGCACCGAGTGTGCCTTAGGTGTGCTGCGACGGCAGATTACTGCGGAGCGGGTTTTGTGAGTTTGTGAGTGTGCTGTGCGTATACACTACGTGGGGTTTTAAAATACTGTCCTTAGAGTCCCAAAGGGTATTTTATTGGTGGGCTCCAGGCAGTGATTAAAAACAAAGGCGTGGGACGTGCATGGTAGACTTATGGTCTCCAACGTCCAGTGTGGTCGAATAGTTTCAGCCAGCCCGTTTCTTCTACTGGATTTCCTTCAGGACCAAATGTATGTGTAGGTGTTACAGGGATATATGTGGTTGTCAGTGCCCTGTGTGTGAAGCACATGCTAAGGTGCTTATATATGTAAGAGGGGCTTCCTCTCAGACTGTACCTTTTAGGGATTTAAAAAGACAGACAAAGAAACACATATTGTAAACGTACATAGTATTTGCCTATTCACACGAAGTGAACTAGCGCAAATAGTGCCTAAATGTGTTGGCAGTTTAGGCGGTAATGTTGGCGCTAGTGGCCAATCGTGGCATCAGCTTTTCTCATGGTCTATGCGGTATAGGTGCTAGTTCCTAATAGTGGTCAAGCTATAGCGGTGTCAGAATTGTATTTAAATGAAACACTGCTTACACCTATGTAGAGAGGACAAAGTTCCACAGACCTCTGCCGGGGGCCGGGACTGGTTGCACTCTGGGTATTAAAGGAAAAAGAAAAACTCATTGTATGAGGGGGGAGGGGAGAAGAAGGCTATAGCCCAGTGCTACGAACGGTAAAGGAATGCTCGCTCAGTCACGTCCGGGGGCAGCATGAGTGGCGGCTGTACCGCGAGCAAGGGCGGCCTCTGTTACGTACTGCGCAGTGTCCCGGGGCCCACGGGGAACCTGTTGTCCGGTCCAGAGCTCCGGTGGAAATGAGCTCTCAGAGTGACAGCATTTATATACCTGCGTTGGCTGCCAGGTGTAGCTGTTTGCCGGTAATTGAGGTTTTGCGCGGCATGCGCAGGGCGTGTCAGTCTCAGGGTGGCATGAGTAGCGTCTTCTCTCGCTAATCGCATGGGCGTTGCTGCCTGCAGAGAGAGAAATAGAGAAAAGACATACACGCTCCTGCCCTGATCGATGTTCCCGGTAAATACTAAGAAGGAACATAGTAAATACTGAGCTGAGGGGACCAAGAGTTGAAGTAAGTGTGATTTAGCAGAGTCTTAATCACGGAGGGATCAGGTCACTTTATTCCCGCTATTCAGTGTGTGTAAAGGCACACCTAGTTTTATCTCGTGGGTATATTGTGGGAGGTGTGGGGAGATGCAGACAGGTAGTAAGGCGTAAAACTAAAACTTTACAGGTGTGGCAAAGGGACACGTTCCATAAAAGTGTCTAAGCTGCCTGAATATGTTCAATGTGTTGGGAGATCAAGTCCAGAGACTGCGCGATGTTCAGAGTCTGGAAGGCATGTTTATGTAGAAGGAAAATGAGGCTATGTTATTTATTCGGGCTATTCCAGGGGATATTATCATTAAAGTCCCTCAATGTGGGTGGACAGTCTGTAGAACCAACGCTGTTCTTTAGATAACAGGTGTTTTTCGTTGTCACTGGGATGGATGTGCATCTGTTCAATGACAGTCCACCTGATGTCATTTGTGGTGTGCCCATGTCTAAGGAAGTGATCCGTAAGTTTGCTGATGTTTTTTTTGCACCGGATCGTGCTTCTGTGTTCTGTGATTCGTGTGCGCACATTCCTCATGGTCATCCCCACATATTGGAGTTTGCATGGACATTCAATTAAGTATACTATGTACGTTGAATTACAATTAGTGTGTTTGAGCTGGCGCCATGTATTGCCTACCTCCAGATCTAGAGTTTTGGTGTGTGTGGTGAGGTGGCATATGATGCAGTCCCCACACGGACGGTGACCCGTCACTCTGGGGAGTCCCCATGCCGTATGTAATGTGTTGTTCATAGTGGTTTCGGGGGCTCTAGGTTGTGCTGAGACCAACTGGTCTTTTATGCTGCCTGATTCTTGTATGCAAAGAGTGACATAGCCCAGTTGCTGTTGCCTGTGTTTATGATCCTCCAGTTTTTCTTGACGATTTTAGCCACTTGGTTTGAAATGGGGTTGTACGTTGTGACGCAGGTCAGTGGCAGAGTGGTTTCAGTGCGTTCTGGAACTTCTAGGAGGGAGTCTCTGTTTTGGTTCCTAGCCCGTTTTTTGTACTGTCGATTATCCTCTTTGGGTAGCCGCGTTGTTGTAGTTTCTGGGCTAGCCCTGCTGCCTGTTTGTTGTAGTCCTCCTTGGCCCTACAGTTGCGTCTGATCCGTAAAAATTGCCCGTAGGGCAAATTCTCCCTCAAGGGCCGTGGGTGTAAGCTTTTGAATGTTAGTAATGAGTTCCTCGCCATGGGTTTGTATTAAGTTATAGTGGTGAGTTTATCATTCTTCGCTTTGATCAGAAGGTCGAGGAAAGGCAGTTGGTCATTGCAGTTGGTGCTCGTGAAGCGCAGAAAAGGGTCACATGTGTTGAGCCATGAGAGGAAGTCTTGGAGTGTTTCTTCCGTGCCAGTTCAGATCAGGAGGATGTCGTCGATGTAGCAACGCTAAAATGTTATTGCATTTTTAAAGGGGTTGTTAGTTGCGAGGATGTGTGAGAGTTCCAGGTGGTAAACGTAGAGCCCTGCCACGCTCGGGGAAAAAATGCTGCCCATTGAGGTGCTGTTGGTTTGCAGGTAATATGTTCCCTCAAATTCAAAATAGTTCTCCTTTAGGGCCAGTCTTGCACAGTCCAGGACGAATTCCCTGAGTGTGGAGTGTTCCCAATGTGATCTTGTTAGTGTTTCTTCTAGGACCCTCATGGTGGCATCTTGGGATAAGCTAGTGTACAGGCTCTTGATGTCCAATCCCACAAGTAGTTGAGTAGTGGGATCAAAGTCCACCATATCCAGGATGAGGGATAGGAGGTGTTTGGTGTCTTTTATATATGTGCTTGCTGTCTGCACCAGGGGATTGAGGAATAAATCACAGACCCTAGAGAGGGGTTCTAGGAGTGAGTCAATGCCAAACACGATTGGCCGACCTGGTGGTGGTCTGGCTTCTTTGTGCACCATAGGTACCGTTTAGAAATATGGAGTTCTGGGGTTGGCTTTGCTAAGGAACACTGCCTCCTGTTTGGAGATGTGGCTGTGGTCTGCTGCCATCGTCACTATGTTGGTGATGGCAAGCTTTAGCTCATTAGTCGGGTCACCTGTAAGGTGTTTATAGTTGCGGGTATCGTTGAGTAGTCTTTGGCACTCTGCTCGGTATGTGTGCGTGTCCTGGATCACGATTCCACTGCCTTTATTCACGGGTTTGATAGTAATGTAGCGTTTGTCTGGGAGTGTTTTCAAGGCATCTCTTTCTTCCTTCGAGAGGTTGTTGTAAGTCTCATATTGGTTGATTTCCTCTACTTCGTTATAGACGGCCTGTTCAAATGCTAAGATCTTGACGGAAATGCTGGAGGGTGGTGGCATGAATGTGGATTTAGGACATAGGCCAGTCTCGTTAGGTTCCCTAGTGTCGTCGTCATGTTGTTGTTTTTCAAAGTAGGCTCTGAGCTTAAGTTTGCGGAAGAAATCCGCTAGTTCTGTATGGAGGTAGAATTTGTCAACTCTATTAGTTGGAACAAATGAGAAGCCTTTGTTCAGGACTCTCTCCTCGGTCAGTGTCTTGGAGGATAGGTTGAAAACCAATGATGGTGTGTTTTGTTTTAGTGTTAGCGGTTCGCGCTGGTCCCCGGTCGTTGCTCCTTCGCCTTGTGTCTGGTATTGGCGCTCACTGGCAGAGGGCCATGGAACTTTAGCCACTGTACATAGGTGTAAGCAGTGCTTCATTTAAATAAAATTGCGACACCGCTATAGCTTGAGCGCTATTAGGAACTAGCACCTATACCGCATAGACCATGAGAAAGGCTGATGCCACGATTCGCCACTAGCGCCAACACTACCGCCTAAACCAACAACACATTTAGGCACTATTTGCACTAGTTCACTTCATGTATATAGCCAAATACTATGTACTTTTACAATATGTGTTTCTTTGTCTGTCTTTTTAAAATCCCTAACAGGTACAGTCTGAGAGGAAGCCCCTCTTACATATATAGGCACCTTAGCGTGTGCTTCACACACAGGGCACTGACAACCACATAGATCTCTGTAACACCTACACATACATTTGGTCCTGAAGAAAGCCAGTAGAAGAAAAGGCCTGGCAGAAACTAGTCGACCACACTGGACGTTGAAGACCATAAGTCTACCATGCACGTCCCACGCCTTTGTTTTTAATCACTGCCTGGAGCCCACCAATAAAATACCCTTTGGGACTCTAAGGACAGTATTTTAAAACCCCACGCAGCGTACATGCACAGCACACTCACAAACTCACAAAACCCGCTCCGCAGTAATCTGGCATCGCATCACACCTAAGGCACACTCGGTGCCTTGGCTAGGGCCTGATGATGAAGCATGCCACCAACCAGGTTGGCCTGATGATGAAGCTTGCCACCAACCAGGTTGGTGGGTGAGGGCCTTCATTAAAACCTAATGGGTTTCCCATACAGACACACAACAAACACCAAACAGAACTAGTTCCTGTTGATTGATCATGGCATCCAAAGTCACCACTAGCAGAGCCGGAGGAGCCTAGGAAATCTCGGCCAGAAGGTGTTGCCAGCAGAGCCACCAAGGGGAGCCGGACCATCATTGGCAGAGGAGACCCCAGACTCCGAGACCCTGGAGACCAACACAACAGGATCTAGTTGGCCAGGGGAAGAAGGTGAAAACGAGCCCAGGGAACCTGAAACACCACAGAAGCCAAATGCCCCTGCACCCTCAGCCACTGCACAGCCGGAGGATCCTCTCGGGACATCAAGGCCTGAACCTGAGATGCATCATTTGACGATGCAGTGAGTGCAAGGTTAATAGTTTTATTTATTTATTTACTTACTTTACTCATACACGTCATACGTCCGATGCCACTACCTCCCCACCTTGCCCCTCCCCACCGCCCCATAGCACTCCCACTGCGAGCTGCCACTGCCAAAAACAGAAGGAACGTCTATAGCTTTGATTAAAATACACATTTAGCTACAAATGTTGACTGCATACCAATGTTTGTGTGTTTTGTTTTAAGCAGGTCATGTGCTCTGTCGCCTGACACCCTCTCCGAAGTGCAGGACGAGCACGGGGTACAGTGGTCCAGCTTCACGGTCCCCTACTTGGGTGTCCTCCTGGGCCCCACTATTCCAGCTACGGTGACGCGAACTATTCCAAACTCCGCACACGGCTCCGTGAGGAACTCAGGAGATGGAAACGACACCTCCTCTCCTGTCTAGGGAGGATAGCCACCACCAAGATGACCCTGCTACCACAGATTCTTTATCTATTCCAAACCGTCCCCTTGCGCCCACCGCAGGGTTGGATCCACCAGGTGCAGTCGGAGTTGACGCGCTACATATGAAACGGTCTTCGACCGCGCTTCAAGCATGACATTGCCATCCTTACACCTGGCCACGGCGGCGTAGGGGTTCCAGATCTCCAACTCTATTTCTTCGCGGCACAACTCCGAAGCCTGGTAGAATGGTATCAGCTGGAGTCCAGCAAACATTGGCTTTTCCAGGATCAGGCGGTAGCGGGTAGGCCACTGCAGGGGATCCCCTTCCTCCCCGGACGCCATAGGCCTCCCAACCTCTACGCCTCTTACATCACAGGTACGGTGATGGAGGTGTGGGACCGCATCGTGATCAAGCACGATCTCTCCTCCTTTCCCTCCCCCCTCACACCACTCTTTGATAACCCCAACTTCACCCCAGGCCTCGATCCGAAAGCATTTGCGAATTGGCGCCGCTCTCCCAGCAGGAAACTTGGAAACATGTTCAATCTAGAAGGGCTCTTCTCCTTCCAGCAGCTGAAGGAAGAGTACGGCCTCAGAGAGGAAGACAGATTGGCCTACCTGCAGGTACGGCATTGGGCACTCCACCCTGACATCAAACACGGGGCACATCGTTATCTCACATGGGGTGGGCGTAGTTCGCAAAGTAGCGCTACGCGAAGCTACGCGAAGTGCACTTTTTTCACCTTTTTCTGTCTTTGGTAAGTGGACAGGGGGGGGAATGTTTTATTGTTTATGACGATATCTGCGGCATGCACTGCTACCCGATGCCTGCGGGCACTGATTGTACTCATCATACCTGCGTTAACGCTAGCCTGGCTAGGCTTATCTGGAAAAAACATGGCCGTATTGTTAGGATGTTACAAAACCCAATAAAAGATTTAAACCATAAAGCAGGTCATGTGAAGAAAGATGCTAAACATATTTTGAAAACACACAGCTAATGCCTTAGTTGTTTTTCAAATGCTTCTAATCTCTATATGTTTACTAACTGTGCTGGAAAACGCACAATATTGTCACGATTTCCCCTGGTTTTCTTGGGGGGTGGTTTTGAACGTCAGGTTTGCTTGTCACACAATAAAGGTGCTGGACTACTCCATGAGTGCCTTTTCAGAACATATTTTTTTTAGCCATTTTAGGAATAAATTATGCCCTAAATCGCACTATTTGAACCCATATGTACAACATTTTGTCGATTGGGTGGTGATTCCCCTCCAACTGAACTCCCCTGAAGCAACTACAGTGCATTCACTTGCTTTGTGCAGTTTGAACTATGTATTTATGCCCTGGTAGTAGTCTGCATAAAGCGCCAGTGTTCACAGCTGTCCTTTATGTCATCTCCTTCACCCACATTAAAGTTCAACAGCCACAACTGACCATAGTGCTCCTTTGGGAAGCATTCTGTCTTTAGACGCAAACCTGGCTCTACCACTGAAAGCACGTGTGCTCATAAGACGACATAACTAAAATCTAAAAGGATTCTGGGAATTACAGTCCTATGCATCTTCCCTTGTGCATCATCCACAGTGCCAGTTAGCCGAGGTAAGTCTTAAACAAAATATAAATCCATACTCGGTAACATGGAAGTAAGAACAACACTTTATTTTTCTTGTTTTACTCTTCAGTATACACTGCAATATTTGCAAAATGTACCTTTGCAATTTGTCTGAAACTCAAAACATGTGTTGAAGAATATCAAACATCTCTGTTTTATAACATGTTTAAAATGTACACTACACCAATGCAGTCTCTTCATACTGTTCCGAGTCAGGTAACTCCTAGCTGCACACAGCGGCTAATACTGTTTTTTTTCTGCCAACATGTTGTCTTCTGGGACTTTTAGTTTTTATTTTACAAAGTAACTACAAGCTTAAAATAAGCATTTGCAATGCAATAGGTCTCGCATTTGTGAGAGTTTAAGCTATTGGCATTGTAAATGACAACACCTTTTATGTATCTGTTTTGATAATTAACATACAAATAAAAGGCATTGCCATTTACAATGTCAATAGCTCAATTCTTGTAAATGCGAGACCTATTGCATTTCAAAGAAGCGGCTGACATTGTGAAAGTGAAAGCATGCATGGCGCGCTGAATGTTGCAGGAAAGCATGTTGTACCTGCAGTAGGAAAAACTCATTAAAGAAAATAGTGGCCAGTCCTCATTTGAGGTTACAAATCAATACAAGGCAGTACTAAGGAGGGACTAACAAGCAAATTAATGAATCAGAAGCCTGCATTTATGAAGGACAATGACACAAGCCAATTAAACTTGTGGGCGGAGCTTCACGTCCTTACTCGAATACAGCATGCCTCGCAGAGCAGCGTATGTGCTGCCCAGGCTCGACGTAAATAGCAGCAAACTGTGTAGTTTCAGGCTGGACCCTGCTGAAGGTGAGACTGGACGTAAAAAGCTCAACAACTATGCTCACGAATTAGGTCGTTTTTTAGGTCTCGCCTACGACGAACGCGCTGAAAGCGCGTTCTCGCAAGCGAGAACTATAGTCGGCGTCTCTGCATAAAAAGGACTGCGGAGACAAGACCTGGCCGCGCGCAGCGTTTCCCCATAGGATAACGTTGTGCGCAGCCAGGTCTTCTCTCCACAGCTTGCCAATGCAGACCGGATCGCGACGCACGCCTCTTGGAATGCAGGGGGAGTCTGCAGAGAGGCGCGCGGCGCTGATAAACAGGCTGACGTCGGAGACTGAGAGTGCGGTAGAGGCGGAGGCAGAGGAGGCTGGAGTCGGCAGGCTTCATTCGGAAAGTGCATCCAGCAGTTATCTCCATGTTCCATTGCAGGATGTTAATCTTCTTAAAACGTATTCTTGTATTTTTCTTTCTTACTCTCTTCACACTCTAAGCGCCGAGAGGCAGCTGGTTTTGTACAGGACACGGAGCTGTATGCTGCTCGCGCAGCTCACACTCGCTCGCTGCATCTATTGGTCCCTGGAGGCCTGCCACTGCGCCTCCTTTGGCCAGCTCTCAATCTTGTCTTTCCCTCTTCTCTCCTCTGCCAGCCACTGCTCAGGTCTAGGTACCCCCTTTCTGTGCTCTCCTCCCCCGTGCAGTCTCTGTGTCCCGTGTTTCTCATCTTCCCCCATACTCTCACACACTTGCTCTATCTCTCGTCCTCCACTCCTGTCAGTTCCTCTTGCTCTCTCACAGTTGGTCCTTCCCTCACCAACCACTGCCTTCAGTTCACCCTCACTTGGCTCTTCATCCCAGCTCCCCCTCTTCTTGCACTCAGTCCTTGCCCCTGTGTTTCCCTCCGCCCCTTGTGCTCTCCCACACTTGCCGCTTCTCACCCTCTCCGCCGCCTCCAGTGAGCCCTCGGGTCGCCGGGCCCTTCGTCTCACTCACCGGTACGTGATGTCGTTGTGGTCCCACTTGAGGTCGCCGTCGAAGGTCTGGAAGTTGCCCACATCGGGTACCCCGCAGCGGGGGGTCTTCATGGCCTCCAGGGTGCTCTGGTCGAGCTCGCCCGTCTCGTTCAGCCCCAGCGTCTTCTGCATATGGAGCAGGCCTTGCTGAGCAACATGTGGGTGCTGCTGCATGACCTCTGGTGTGCCAGTCCCCGTACATGGCACCTGGCACCTAACAGTGCTCTGTAATCGCCCTTGCTTTCACGCGCAGCATCAGATGTGCCCCCTGAGGCACACACAACACAAAAGCATGCTGTGATGCTCCCTCTGCATGTCAAACATCTCTTGCCATGTCTTCTCTTCGTGCCACACAGCATCTACCAGTGCCCGGTGGTGGCACCCACATTCGCAAGCAGCATCCAGCTTGCACCCACCTCCCCCTCCCAAGAAACTCTCTTCAAGGCACACAAAATAAAAAGGTGTGCTCTGATGCCCTCTCTGCATGGCAAACACTCCATGGCATACCCTTCCCTTTCCTCATGCCACACAGAATCTAACAGTGCCCAGTGGTACCTGCTCCTCGTTTGACCTCTGCCTCGTGATTTCCCACGTCAGGTCCTGTAAACCTCTCACTGCACTATATACAGCGCCCCTTAAGTACCCTTTGACACCCACCCCCTCCACCCCCCTCTGCATGGCACATAGTATATGGTCGTAGTGCCTGGCACAGGAGAATAATGTACCACATAATTTGCCAAATTCGCCCTAAGGCTGGACTGGCACGTGCACCTACACCAGTGCCTGGACTTTCTCTAGTACTTCAGGCAGACTCCCTTGTGCCACTGTGTGCACGGCTTGCCACCCTTACCACATTTACCCCCCGGGCACAGCTCTCACCTCTGCCAGCTTGTCGTCGCTGATGCCGCTGACCAGCTCTCCAGGGAAGATGACCCGGACCTTCGGCTGGGACTGCAGGGGGGGGGGCGTGGCAGCTGAGGGCGAGCAGCCCCAGCCCCAGCAGGGCCAGCTGTGGCATCATGGTGGCGGGAGGGCAGTGTGCGGGCGGCGGGTCTGCGCTCTGTACTCTGTGCTGGCTCGTGCTGTGTCCTGCTTGCTTCTTTCTCTTCCCCTCCTCAGACCGCCTCTCAGTACCAACTCCAAGTCTGCCCCGCACCTTTATACCCTCCTGACAGGGTGACACTGAGTTGCTGACACCCCCCCCCACGTCCCTACTTACCTCCAGCCTCGCCCAGCCTCCCCTCCCCCCTCCCCCAAGACAGCTCAACCCTTTTCCGTGCTGACGAAACACACCACTTCCAACTTCTGCTTTATTATTATTGTTTATTATTAGTTTGGACGATTTCAACACTTTTTGTCCAAAGCCCGTCCCCGCAGCTCCATGACTCCTCGCTTGGGGCACAGGAAATGTGAAATGGATGAAGAAAGAGGATGTTTACCTCAGACTTGAGCGCGAGGGGGCGCGAGCAGACCCCCAGGGACCCCGGACCCGTGTTTACACCCGGTAACCCCCCTCCCCCACCTTCGCCGCTGTTTAAACTGTGAAATATAGCGATAATGATGGTCCAGCTCTGTGCACCGGTGCCACTGCACCTGCCGCACCAATGAAAGCTACGCCCCCGTGTGCACTAAAATCCCCCCCCCCCCTGATTTCAGCTCAGCCCCCTCGTTTGGCAGTACACCTCACACCCCCGCATCATCAGCCAGCAACACACAGCAGGGCAACTTTCTTGCTCACTTATTTTTCATAATTTACATTTTTCGCAAGTTTGCAAACACTCGAACAGTAAGTACATCGGTAATTGTCCCGTCAGAGTCATGGCTGGTGGGAATTCCAATCAATTCCAGTAGCATCTTGCATTGGAATTTTAATAGGTTTCTGGCGGAGTCAGATGGGTTCAGCAAGTATTTCGTAATCTTATCAACAGCACTTCCCAATTTTAGGGACGCTGATGCCAGAGAAAGCCGGTATATATATATTTTTTTCAACAGATCAGTGTAACATTTTAAAAAATCTATTGGTTTGATAAGTGCTCAAAACGAGTTTCACAGCAGCAGTGTTGCTACACAGACTCCTTCCGACGATTGTACCTTTAGGAAGTAGGTGTAAAATGTTGACCGTGGACACATCAGATAAATCAAAACTGAGTAGCCTTTAACTGCTTGAGATTCAGTGTAAGTGCCTACTGCTGAGGGCATTAACTGTTGTGAACGGACTACATTGGATTTCTGGGTCGCAATATTAAGGCACAGAATGAGAAGAAAGGGCCATTAATAGCTGTTCATGCCCACCAGCATATGACAATAATATTACTAGCATTAGCACAGGGAATTTGGAATTATGCGGATTAAATTATGCAGCAGAAATGACTAAATTATGCGACAAGACAAGGCAAATGATGCTGCATAACGCAGTGAATTTTGTGACAGTATTACTGCATTATTGTGTCGTTTTCGCACATTAATACTGTCTGGGCAGAGGTTTCACCTTATTAATAACAGTTTAACACTCATACAGTGATAGGTAATTGAAAGGTGACCAGTTGCGAAGGGCCTTTCACTCCGCACATGTTGTGTCATTATCCCCCTAACTCTATCTATCTATCGCCCTCACTCTATCTATCTATCGCGCTCTCTATATCTATCTATCTATCTATCTATCGCCCTCACTCTATCTATCTATCGCCCCCACTCTATCTATCGCCCTCACTCTATCTATCTATCGCATCACCACAGCATCACTCAGGGGCACCACAACATCACTATGCGCGACCATAGCATCACTGAACGCCACAGCATCACTCACCGCCACCACAGTATCAATCTGTGCAACCATTCAACAACAAATGGTTCAAATATGCTCTCTCAATGTTTCAAGCGTTATTACAAATGTCACAAAAAGATGTTAATATTTCACTTCTGTTCTTGGATTTTCGTCATAATAAAATACACTGAACATAATCTTCACAAAAGTTATTTACAAAAGTTTAAGCTATTGCCATTATAAATTGCAATAACTTTTATTTAAGTATTAATTATTTTAAAACATGTAAAGCCATTGTTATTTGTAATAGCAATACATCTAAGTAACGTAAATACAACACATATTGCATTACAAATGCTATAGGTGTCACATTTGCGAAAGTTATAACCATTGGCATTGTAAATGACAAAGCTATTAATTTCGCTATTTTGAAAACCAACACATAAATAACAAATTTGTCATTTACAATATCAACAGCTCAAACTTTCCTAATGCGAGACCTATTGCATTGCAAATGCTTGTTTCACTTTGTAGTTTTGCAAATGGTCTCTTTGAAGAATGTATACAGATGGAATGGGAGAACGTGTGCACTGTCTGAAATACAAATGCTTGACAGGCGTTTAGTAATGGAACAGTTCCCTGAATAGGACGGGGTGATAAATCAATTAAAGAATTGAGAGGGTAGAATCAATGCTCGGTACTAATATGGTCACAGAGTCAACTTAAAGCAGCTCATGTCATACACATGGAAGAGCCAAGAGGCTCCTTTATCACACTCATCAGATTCAGAGCTAAGAACATTGTCAGTTTCACCCCTGATTATCTCTTCAAGAACAGGTTTTTATTTTGTATTCTGGGACACGCACTCCTGGTTTATTAATAGATTGTACAGGACTATGAATTCTAAAATTGAAATATAAATACTTACAACATGCTGAGTGATGTTTAAGTTAAGTTAGTTTAGTTTTATGAGATTTCTGCTATTTCGCATTTGCACCGTTAGAACTTTCTCGTCTATCATATTGTGCGGATAACTGGTGCTTCATAAGTCCTGTGTTTGTTGCGCTTCTTTTATGCTTCACAAGAAATGGGCCGAGATCAGCATAGTTTTTCTTTTTAGTCTGTTTACCAAGGGAAGGCTAAATTGGAGATATAGAGCTAGTGGGTCTATTTTTCAACAATCTGAAAACATATCGTATCCTAATCTGGCCGCACAGCATTCCTAAAGCCTTGTTAGTCATAAACTAAACTTTCACACAATTAATTTGTACATGTGCTCTCCACAAAGCTATAAATTCAGGCAACTGACCCTGTGCCCCTCGGTTTGAGATATTTTTACCTTCTGAACTATAAACAACAGACGTCCTGCACATCCGGCCTCTGTCGATTCACAAGCCTGGTATCTTTCCCAAAGCCGAATTGTGTTCTCAAGTAAGGGGAAACAGCTGCCATGAGGGTGAGGACAGCTCCGAGGAGTGCTCACACTCCTCTGGTTAGAAGCAGCGCCTCTTCAACACAAACTGTGGGGCTCGCATACAAGCCATGTGCGCTGTAACAATGTCCCTTTTTGTGATGTTCTGATGGCGCGTAGGGTTTAGCCATATCTACGAGGCCACGCAAAGCAACCCTGCGTGGCTTTTCATGGCCGGGTAGATATGGTGTGAAGCAACGCAGAGCAAGTCGCTACGTTGCCTTACACTACGGTTGGGAGGCTTTACGGTGGGTGTTCCCAAGTAACACTCATGGAATTTGAGACATTCACAGATTTACAACAGGCTATAAACCAGGGAATGCGTTGAAATGCATACTCCTTCCTGGGGGAGCTATAGGGGAGGCACAACGAGGAGAAATAACTTTATTTCTCCTAATTTTTTCCTCTATGGGAGCTGCATTCAGCAACACACATAGAAGGAGAAAATGTCCTCCGTTGATTGTTTTTTTTTCATCTAGGTGTCCATTCCTGCACAAAGACAGTCATTCCTATAACGCAGACACCATTGCACCCCTGCGTCGGTGCACGGCAGGCAATTGAGCACAGCACAGGGAAAGAGGACAGGAAGGTGCACATTCCTGCCCTTTTCTTATACCAGATGGCAGCTCTGCAGGAAGTCTTGCAGCGCTGCCCTATGGCAAAATATATTGTTAATAAGGCCCTGAATTATTTCATACAGTGCAAAGTACTTGTTAGCTGCCTTGTGTCACAAAGAATACTTTCAGCCAGTCCTGGTCTCGATGTAGCGGTGCTTAGGAAGTTTTAAAAAACAAGGAATTAGTGAAACTACGAGTTCCAGTATGCCTAGTGCTTTCGAGCAAAAAATACACAAGTCAACCACATTGCATGGTGCTATTTGCAATCTGGGGATCCTTAGCACGCTGGTCATTGAGTGTTCTTCTTGATGCCATGGAGGGACATCTGATTACTCTTCAAACTTGACTTATTGACTTTGCTTAGATTGTGCTTTGCTAAAGTGCTTAGAAGCTACTATGATAAGTTGGACAGGTTTTCGCCACGATAACTATGCATTCCGTGAGTTTCAGTTTTGTGTACATTATAAGTAAGTATGAGGCTACAAGCATTAAGCTCCAAGTACTATTGCATCACACGCCATGATTTGTTTGTTTCGTGACAAGGGACCATGTTGCAAATGATGCAGAATTGATTTTTAGATGTAAGATTAGAAACATCACCACATTAAGCCTCTTTCATGCCCCGTTGGCCAGAGGCAAACTTGCTTGTAGAGAAGCTGCATTTTTCTAATAGGACAGCTCTTACTTAACCTGCAAGCACTTCCAGATCTTAAAGTCTGTATGATTTTTTTTTCTGCATCTCAGTTTCACTTTGCCAAATAATTATATTGGAGTATTTTGTATGTTTGCAAGGAGTTCGGCTTGACCATGTCAGGTGTGAATAGATATTCTAGGACTGATTTCTTCTCTGTGTTCCATGATTTGCTGTTTTGCATTTTCTCCATGAACCAGGACCGGTGCTGACTTCTTGCTGACTGTCAAATTAGCTAAGTGCATTTGCAGCCCATGACCACCAATAAGAAGCTAAGGGCTGCAACATCCAGCAGCTCTAGAACAGTTTTGGAACCTAGAGGTAGCATGACACTGCTATGGTACTACTATGGTAAGGAGACTGTAACTCGTGCAGAATCAGGCTGCAAGACTGATCTTTCATCAGCCTAGATGGCAACATGCTTCCCCACTCATGAAGAAGCTTTATTGGCTCTCCGTATCTCAACACTGTGCCTTCAAAATAGGCTGTCTCATTTTCAAATCGTTACATGGCATATGCCCAGAATTTATCTGCAGTATTATTCAGAGATACATACCCACCCGCAATTTGCGATCAGCCCACACAAATTTACTGGTCACCCCGTACTATAAATTAAAGCGGTTAGGGGACAGCAGATTTGCGGTGCTGGTCACCCGCGTTTGGAACACCCCGCCCCTTGACATCAGATCTTGTACAGATCTCCTAAGATTCAGGAAACATCTAAAAACATGGCTGTTTACTTAGGCAAATGATTCATTTCTAATCATGGCTGTCCCCCGATTCTTGATTACTGCCTAGGACTTTGGGCACTCCTACATATAGCGCCAAGAAACTAACCGGTGTACGCGCGCTTTATAAGTAATATTAACATAACAATGATAAAACTTGAATTTAATTTGAATTTAAAATTATTTATATAGCGCGCTTTTACCACACGGTTTCATGGGGCTTTTCAGATTGCGAGGAGGCAGCAGGAGCGGGGATAAAATTAGACTGCGAAAGCTCGGGAGAATAGTAGGGTTTTGAGGTTCTTTCGAAACACTGTGTACGAAGGTGTCATGCGGAGTTCAATAGGGAGGGAGTTTCAAAACACGGGAGCGAGGACCGAAAAATTTGTTCCACCCGCCTTTTTCTTTTTAAATCGGGGAATGGTCAAGAGGGCCGTGTGGGCAGAACGGAGTTCTCTGCCCGGGGTATAAGGCTTAATGGCAGAACAAATGAACTCCGGAGCGGTGCCCATTTTGGCCTCGAAAGTAAGGCATCCAAGCTTGAACAGGGCTCGCTCCTTCACCGGCAGCCAGTGTATTGCCTTGCTTCCAAGAACGGCTGACACGTTTCTGTCTACCACCACATTAGCTACTCAGTAATCAAGGCTTCAATATGAAAATAGTCATTGATAAAAAAAGACAAGGAACCACAGTCTAAAATTTGCACTCAGTAAAGAGATAATAACTCTTGAAATATTTGAATATTTTTTTAAACCTAAAATGTTGCAGCTTACCACACAGTAGCCACAAGAAGCAACATAGTGGTAGATAGTGCTACATCTCCCCATAAATACACAATGAAATTGCGAGTCATTGGTGATCCAGATTGTGCCATTTCCCTTATGCACTTTAGTTCCTGTAATGAATACCAGTGGCTTGATCAGCAATAAACAGGGTTAGTGATTGACTGGGGTGTGAGATCTGGTCAAGTAGCAACCACAATCCTAGTCATGGAAAGGCACAGGCAAACCCCAAATTAACCTGTGCTTAACCCCACACAGAGCAGTCAGGCTTTATTTAGAGGCAATGTGTAAAGTATTTGAGCAACACTTCAAACATTAAAACAGTGAAAAGCACCACACAAAATGATCCCACATCAGGTTGAAAAATAGAGCTTAATTTAATACATAAGACAAGACCAAAATGACAAACACCCAATCA